>NC_092377.1:4696595-6078801 GCF_030028105.1 Mobula birostris | reverse complement strand
TCATGATTATTAGCTGAAAATACTGCAGTAGTAAGGCAGCTTAATGATTTCAGAATTTCCGCGCAAGAAAAAATTAAATCCAAACTGATTTCAAACTTTGCTCAAATGGTGGCATTTGTACTTCAAAATGAACAGTTTTGTGACCTTGCACAGTTGATGGACATTGGGGGAGCCCTTCTTGTGTCTAGTGCGGACTGTGCGCGAGGTTTTAGCCTAACGAATCAACTCCAAAACAAGCTGAGAACCTGTTTAGGTGAATGTCATTTGGATATGTTAATGAGAGTCAGAAGTTATCAATTGGATGGAAGTTCTATTAGTCTAGATAGCGTTTACAAAGAACGGGTAAATGCCAAAGACAAGAGAGAGAAAAAATAACTGAGTGACTTAAATATGTTTGCCATTTTGTTGTTACTCTGTGCAGTTTTATGTCAAATATTTTGTAAACCTACATAAACTGTGCCAACTGTGCATTCAGTACGGACATACTTTTGTCACAAGAAAAAAGTTTGCACAACATAAGATTTTTGCGCACACTGACGACTAAAAATTAGTGGGAACAGTGGTGAGAGGGGTTAGATGGATGAAGCATGTTTCAGAAAGCCTTTTGCCAAAGTACCGCACTATTGGAAAGATACCAGCATGGATAGAAGATTGGCTGACTGGCAGGAGACAAACGATAGGAATAAAGGGGGCTTCTTCTGGTTGGCTACCTGAAACGAGTAGTGTTTCAGAGGGGTCGCTGTTCGATTCGCTTCTTTTCATATTAGATATCAAAGATTTGAAAGACTGGTATGATGTCTCTGTTCCGCAGGGGTCCGTGTTGGGGCAGCTTCTTTTTACATTGTACATCAATGATTTGGATGATGGAATAGATGGCTTTGTGGCTAAGTCTGCTAGCGAAACGAGGATGGGTGGAGGGGCCGGTAGTGCTGAGGAAACTGAGAGTCTCCAGAGAGACTTTGATAGATTGGAAGAATGGGCAAAGAAGTGGCAAATGAAATATAATGTTGGAAAGTGTATGGTTATGCACTTTGGCAGAAGAAATAAACAGGCAGACTATTATTTAAATGTGGAGAGAATTCAAAGTTCTGAGATGCAACGGGACTTGGGAGTCCTAGTAAAGGATACCCTTAAGGTTAACCTCCATGTTGAGTCAGTGGTGAAGAAGGCGAATGCAATGTTGGCATTCATTTCTAGAGGAACGGAGCATAGGAGCAGGGATGTGACGTTAAGGCTCTATAAGGCGCTGGTGGGACCTCGCTTGGAGTACTGTAGGCTGTTTTGGTCTCCTTATTTAAGAAGGGATGTGCTGACATTGGAGAGAGTACAGAGAAGATTCACTAGAATGATTCCCGGAATGAGAGGGTTAACATATGAGGAACATTTGTCTGCTCTTGGACTGTATCCCTTGGAGTTTAGAAGAATGAGGGGAGACCTCATAGAAAAATTTCGAAGGTTAAAAGGCATGGACAGAGTGGATGTGACAAAGTTGTTTCCCATGATGAGGGAGTCTAGTACGAGAGGGCATGACTTAAGAGTTGAAGGGCACCCATTCAGAACAGAAATGCGAAGAAATTTTTTTAGTCAGAGGGTGGTGAATCTATGGAATTCGTTGCCACGGGCGGCAGTGGAGGCCAAGTCATTGGGTGTATTTAAGGCAGAGATTGATAGGTATCTGAGTAGCCAGGGCATCAAAGGTTATGGTGAGAAGGCGCGGGAGTGGGACTAAATAGGAGCATGGATCAGCTCATGATAATATGGCGGAGCAGACTCGATGGGCTGAATGGCCGACTTCTGCTCCTTTGTCTTATGGTTTTATGGTCTTGTGGCCAAGTTTTCAGATGATACATCTATAGCTGCAGGAATTTTGAGGAATCAGAGAGTCTGCAGAGGAGAGATTTGACAGAGGTATTCAAAATTATGAGTGGGATAGACAGGGTAAATGTAAGCAGGCTTTTTGCACTGAGGTTGGGAGAGACTAAAACTAGATGTCACAAGTTAAGGTTAAAATGTGGACAGTTTAAGGTGAAATTGAGGGAGAAGTTTTTGCTCATCAGGTGGTGAGAGTGTGGAACCAGTTGCCAGCGGAACTAGTGGATGTCGGTTCAGTTTCAACATCTGAGAGAAATTTGGATTGGTACATGGATGGGACTGGGATGGAGAGCCATATGCAAATTGATGGGGCTAGTCATGATATGGTGCAGTATGGACTAGATGGGCCAAAGGGCCTGTTTCTGTGCTGCAGTGTTCTATGGCTCTCTGATTTAGATAGGTTAAGAGAATGAGAAAGAAGTGGCATATGGAATATGGTGCAGGAAATTGCATGGTCATGTACTTCAGTAGAAGCAGTAAAGGCATAGAATATTTTCTAAATGGGGAGAATATTTAGAAACCAGAGGTCCAAAGGGACTTGAGAGTTCTTGTCCAGGATTCCTGAAAAGGTAATTTTCAGGTTGAGTTGATGGTGAGGAAGGCAAATAAAGTGTTAGCATTTATTTTGAGTGGACTATAACTTCAAAGTAAGGATTTAATTCCGAGGCTTTATAAAGCATTGGTCAGAACACATTTGGGGTATTGTGAATAGTTTTGTGCCCCTTATCTCAACCTAATGTCATAGAAACATTTCGAATGTTGAAAGGCATGGACAGAGTGGATGTGGCAAAGTTGTTTCCCATGATGTGGGAGTCTAGTACGAGAGGGCATGACTTAAGGATTGAAGGGCACCCATTCAGAAAAGAAATGCGAAGAAATTTTTTTAGCCAGAGGGTGGTGAATCTGTGGAATTTGTTGCCATGGCCAGCAGTGGAGGCCAAGTCATTGGGTGTATTTAAGGCAGAGATTGATAGGTATCTGAGTAGCCAGGGCATCAAAGGTTATGGCGAGAAGGCTGGGGTGTGGGACTAAATGGGAGAATGGATCAGATCATGATAAAATGGCGGAGCAGACTCGATGAGCCAAATGGCCGACTTCTGCTCCTTTGTCTTAGGGCCTTATGGTCTAATGTCTATATCTTGAGATGTTGAAATGGGTAAGCCTGGCCGACAGGGCTCTGGTGGAGCTGTACAGGGCCAATCCTCTGAACAGTGGCAGTGGAGGAACTGTTGCATTACAGCCTGCTATGGAAACACCAATGTTCCTTAATGAAAATTCCTAGAAAAAATAGTGGATACGACCAGTCCATCTAGTCCATCATGGGTACAGGCCTCCACAACACGGCAGCTAACCTCGATGTGTATGCCTCAGCTGTCACAGGCTTTATTTGGAAATGCACAGAGGACTGTGTGTCTCGCAAGACGATCCGGGTATTCCCCAAATGGGAACCTTGGATGATTTATGAGGTCAAGTCCCTTTTAAAGGCTGGAGCTGCACTTTTTAGGTGCAGAGGCACCAGTTGCTACACGGAATCCAGGCGTGAACTCCGGAAAGCCATTAAGGGCACAAAGAGGCAATATCGAGCCAAGTTGGAAGCCCAGGCTAACCAGAGGGATGCCAGTAGACTACGGCAGGGTCGAAATGAGATCACCGGTTGCAAAGAAAAGTGTGGGAATATCAATAAAAGTAGCGCTTCTCTTCCTGACAGATTTATCGTATTCTAAGCAAGATTCGAACAGAAGAGGAGCGTCCCTCTCCCGCCGGATGAACCGGACCTGGTGGGATCGAGATTCGTCGTCACAGAGGAGACGTTAGAAGGGCCTTCCTGAAGATAAATCCAAGGAAGGCGACGGGCCCAGATGGCGTCCCGGGATGGGTTCTCCGGGCCTGTGCAAGTGAGCTAGCTGGAGTGTTTGCTGAATTCTTCAACTGCTCCTTGCTTCAGTCTAAGATCCCCTCGTGTTTGAAGAAGGCAACGATAATCCCAGTGCCGAAGAAGAGCAAGGTGGCATGCCTGAATGACTATCGACCTGTGGCTCTCACATCAATTGCTATGAAGTGCTTCGAGAGATTGGTTATGGCACACATCAACCACAGCCTACCAGTCAACCTCGACGCTTTGCAATTCACCTACTGGAGCAACAGGTCAATGGCAGATGCCATCTCCCTGGCCCTACATTCCTCCTTAGAACAACTGGAGAATAAAGGCGCATACGTAAGGCTCCTTTTCATTGAGTACAGCTCTGCCTTTAATACCATCATTCCAAATAAACTGATTCCTAAGCTCCGGAACCAGGGACCTTAGTGGTAGTGAGGTCGGAGATGGTATTAAACAGGAAATTAGACATGTGTGCAATAAAGGAACAGCAGTTATAATGGGTGACTTCAATCTACATATAGATTGGGTGAACCAAATTGGTAAAGGTGCTGAGGAAGAGGATTTCTTGGAATGTATGCGGGATGGTTTTTTGAACCAACATGTCAAGGAACCAACTAGAGAGCAGGCTATTCTGGACTGGGTTTTGAGCAATGAGGAAGGGTTAATTAGCAATCTTGTTGTGAGAGGTACTTTGGGTAAGAGTGACCATAATATGGTGGAATTCTTCATTAAGATGGAGAGTGACATAGTTAATTCAGAAACAAAGGTTCTGAACTTAAAGAGGGGTAACTTTGAAGGTATGAGACATGAATTAGCTAAGATAGACTGGCAAATGACACTTAAAGGATTGACGGTGGATATGCAATGGCAAGCATTTAAAGATTGCATGGATGAACTACAACAATTGTTCATCCCAGTTTGGCAAAAGAATAAATCAAGGAAGGTAGTGCACCCATGGCTGACAAGAGAAATTAGGGATAGTATCAATTCCAAAGAAACAGCATACAAATTAGCCAGAGAAAGTGGCTCACCTGAGGACTGGGAGAAATTCAGAGTTCAGCAGAGGAGGACAAAGGACTTAGTTAGGAAGGGGAAAAAAGATTATGAGAGAAAACTGGCAGGGAACATAAAAACTGACTGTAAAAGCTTTTATAGGTATGTAAAAAGGAAAAGACTGGTAAAGACAAATGTAGGTCCCCTACAGACAGAAACAGGTGAATTGATTATGGGGAGCAAGGACATGGCAGACCAATTGAATAATTACTTTGGTTCTGTCTTCACTAAGGAGGACATAAATAATCTTCCAGAAATAGTAGGGGACAGAGGGTCCAGTGAGATGGAGGAACTGAGCGAAATACTTGTTAGTGGGGAAGTGGTGTTAGGTAAATTGAAGGGATTGAAGGCAGATAAATCCCCAGGGCCAGATGGTCTGCATCCTAGAGTGCTTAAGGAAGTAGCCCAAGAAATAGTGGATGCATTAGTGATAATTTTTCAAAACTCGTTAGATTCTGGACTAGTTCCTGAGGATTGGAGGGTGGCTAATGTAACCCCACTTTTTAAAAAAGGAGGGAGAGAGAAACTGGGGAATTATAGACCGGTTTGCCTAACGTCGGTGGTGGGGAAACTGCTGGAGTCAGTTATCAAAGATGTGATAACAGCACATTTGGAAAGCGGTGAAATCATTGGACAAAGTCAACATGGACTTGTGAAGGGAAAATCATGTCTGATGAATCTCATTGAATTTTTTGAGGATGTAACTAGTAGAGTGGATAGGGGAGAACCAGTGGATGTGGTATATTTGGATTTTCAAAAGGCTTTTGACAAGGTCCCACACAGGAGATTAGTGTGCAAACTTAAAGCACATGGTATTGGGGGTAAGGTATTGATGTGGATGGAGAATTGGTTAGCAGACAGGAGGCAAAGAGTGGGAATAAACGGGACCTTTTCAGACTGGCAGGCGGTGACTAGTGGGGTACCGCAAGGCTCAGTGCTGGGACCCCAGTTGTTTACAATATATATTAATGACTTGGATGAGGGAATTAAATGCAGCATCTCCAAGTTTGCGGATGACACGAAGCTGGGTGGCAGTGTTAGCTGTGAGGAGGATGCTAAGAGGACGCAGAGTGACTTGGATAGGCTGGGTGAGTGGGCAAATTCATGGCAGATGCAATTTAATGTGGATAAATGTGAAGTTATCCACTTTGGTAGCAAAAATGGTAAAACAGATTATTATCTGAATGGTGGCCGATTAGGAAAAGGGGAGGTGCAACGAGACCTGGGTGTCATTATACACCAGTCATTGAAAGTGGGCATGCAGGTACAGCAGGCGGTGAAAAAGGTGAATGGTATGCTGGCATTTATAGCGAGAGGATTTGAGTACAGGAGCAGGGAGGTACTACTGCAGTTGTACAAGGCCTTGGTGAGACCACACCTGGAGTATTGTGTGCAGTTTTGGTCCCCTAATCTGAGGAAAGACACCCTTGCCATAGAGGGAGTACAAAGAAGGTTCACCAGATTGATTCCTGGGATGGCAGGACTTTCATATGAAGAAAGACTGGATGAACTGGGCTTGTACTCGTTGGAATTTAGAAGATTGAGGGGGGATCTGATTGAAACGTATAAAATCCTAAAGGGATTGGACAGGCTAGATGCAGGAAGATTGTTCCCGATGTTGGGGAAGTCCAGAACAAGGGGTCACAGTTTGAGGATAAAGGGGAAGCCTTTTAGGACCGAGATTAGGAAAAACTTCTTCACTCAGAGAGTGGTGAATCTGTGGAATTCTCTGCCGCAGGAAGCAGTTGAGGCCAGTACATTGGCTATATTTAAGAGGAAGTTAGATATGGCCCTTGTGGCTACGGGAATCAGGGGGTATGGAGGGAAGGCTGGGGCAGGGTTCTGAGTTGGATGATCAGCCATGATCATAATAAATGGCGGTGCAGGCTCGAAGGGCCGAATGGCCTACTCCTGCACCTATTTTCTATGTTTTCTATGTTAACACTCAGATTTGCAGCTGGATCTTCAACTTCCTCACAGACAGGACTCACGCTGTAAAAGTAGGGGACAAGCCCTCCTCTACAGTCACTCTGAGCACCGGTGCTCCACAGGACTGTGTACTCAGCCCCCTGCTGTACTCAGTGTACACCCATGATTGTGTAGCCAAGTTTCCATCAAATTCTATACATAAGTTTGCCGATGACACAACAATTTTAGGCCGTATCTCGGGTAATGATGAGTTTGAGTACAGAGAGGAAATTAAGAACCTGGTGGCATAGTGCGAAGACAATAGCCTAACCCTCAACATCAGCAAGACGAAAGAATTGGTTGTTGACTTCAGAAGGAGTAGCGGACCACACCACCCAATATACATCGGTGGTGTGCAAGTGGAACAGGACAAAAGCTTTAAGTTACTTGGGCTCAATATCACAAATGACCTGACATGGTCCAACTAATACACATCAAAGTTGCTGGTGAACGCAGCAGGCCAGGCAGCATCTCTAGGAAGAAGTGCAGTTGACGTTTCAGGCCGAGACCCTTCGACATGGCGCAGCACATCATATAAACCAATCTTCCATCCTTGGACTCACTTTACACCGCACGCTGTCAGAGCAGTTCTGCCAGGATAATCAAGGACACGACCCACCCAGCCAACACACTTTTCATCCCTCTTCCCTCCGGGAGAAGGCTCAGGAGCTTGAAGACTCGTATGGTCAGATTTGGGAACAGCTTCTTTCCAACTGTGATAAGACTTCTGAACGGATCCCGACCCGGATCTGGGCTGTACCCTCCAAATATCCGGACCTGCCTCTCGGTTTTTTTGCACTACCTTACTTCCCATTTTTCTATTTTTTATTTATGATTTATAATTTAGATTTTTATTATTTGCTATGGATTTGTAATCCAGGGTGTGGGAAGCGCAGAATCAAATATCGTGGTGCTGATTGTACGTTCTAGTATCATTTGTTTGGCAACAATAAAGTATAAAGTACAAAGTATAAGGTATAATTTTACTGCATTTGATTGGATTTAACAGCCCATTAACATTAAAAGAAATGACTATTACTTTCTCCTTTGCCATGGGTACTTATCTGTCAATATGTCATTGAAATTAGCAGAATAAAACTTAATCGATCTACTCCATTACAGTTGGGGGGCTCCATTACAGTAGCCATAAAAGTAAGTGAACAATTCTATGTCTATTACACAGAAAAGGTTTCCCTGTGTATTCCTCCATTACAATATATTCTCATTTAAGTGGGGAAAAAGGAGTAAACGAATTTTTAAAAAATTGAGTAATATAAAATCCACATTTTAATAAGTATTCCTTGAAATTGGTATAGCACTGTCTATTTTTGCTTCCGTTTATTTTATCAACACTTCTGAAGTTAGCCAAACCTTATGGCTCTTCTGGAGGGGGTGAGGGCTGTCTTCGGAAAACTCGCAGTCTCTTCCTTATATTCTCTCGCCCTCCCGTCCCCTGCTTTCTCGGTTCTCTTACTATTTCCCAAGCAGATCGGGATAACTGCACAGCCAGGCTTTCTGTTGCTTTGATCACACTAACGGGCAGCCCTCCGTTTCTCATGTCTGTCGTCGCCTCTTCCACTGTCTGATACAGTTGCATACCGTCTTCATAAAACACCCGCGGTTTAGTAGGGTACGGAGTTTGGAATCTAATCTTTCCTTGCTTTAGTATTCGCTCTACTGCGAAGTGTTCTTCACATTTCTGCAGGACTGCCGGGGGCTAATATGGATCAAAATATATAAATTTCCTGTGCAAAAACACCCTCTTCTTACCCCAGGCCCTGCACAGAATCTCCGCCTTGGTATTGTATCGAAGGAATCTAATTACTATTGAGCGTGGCTTATCTTCTCTGTTTCCAGTAGGTCTCAGGACGAGCGCACATTGCACCCTCTCAATTTCAAGCTCCATAGTGGAGGGAATCACTAGTGGGTCCCACAGCCACTTTCCTACAAACTCCATCACAGACAAACCCTCCGCTCCTTCGGGAACATTGTATATGCTGATATTTTTCCGTCGTGATCTTCCCTCCTGGTCAATCAGTTTACTTTCTTGTTGATTTAATACTTTTATCGTCTTACTTAGTATCCGTTCCACGATTTGCACGAGATCTTCCACCTTCTCAATCCGAGTCTCTGCCACGGCTATTTTTTGATTGACGTTGGCGAGCTCTGACTTGAGATCATTGAGCTGCTGTTTTATGTCCTTTTGGAATCCCCGTATCTCTTCCAGAATTTTTACTGTATTTGCCGCTTTGCCTGAACAACGTCCATCATCAGCCTCGCTACCACGCGTTCGGGTAGGAGAGCCGCGTGTTGCACCTCTCTCAGCCATAGGCTCCAGAATGATGCTTTTTTTTATCTCCATTCTTTTTCCCCATTCTTGCCCCCCCCCCTTATCAATTCAGATATTTTCCAAAGATCTTATATTTGATGAACTCATGGGGCAATATACGCGTTTTTCCGGAGGAGCTATTGATTTAAGCTGCCATTCTGGATGATGACGTCACCGGAACCCTCCCTTTGCAAACTTCTGATGCTGAATTTTGTGGTGAGGCCGCAGGAAAGGTTTTACTTCTGATGAGTCTTCCATGAAGGTCATACTTGTGCAGGTGTTGCTGCACAGTAGAACAGTGCACCACCACTCCAGGGTCTGCTAAATCCTCCTGAAGGTCTTTTGCAGTCAAACGGGGGGTTTGATTTGCCTTTCTAGCAACCCTACGAGCAGTTCTCTCGGAAACTTTTCTTGGTCGTCCAGACCTCATAGACCTCCACTACTCCTGTTAACTGCCATTTCTTAATGACATTACGAACGAGGAAACGGCTACCTGAAAACGCTTTGCTATCCTCTTATAGCCTTCTCCTGCTTTGTGGGCATCAATTATTTTAATTTTCAGAGTTCTAGGCTGCTGCTTAGAGGAGCCCATAGAGGATTGTTGGGACAAAGTTTGAGCAGTCAGGGTATTTATAAAGCTTTGAAATTTGCATCACCTGACCTTTCCTAACAATGATTGTGAACAAGACATAGCCCTAACAAGCTAATTAAGGTCTGAGAACTTGGCAAAAGTTATCTGACAGCTCAAATCTCTTGGGGTGCCCAAACTTTTGCATGAAGCTCCATTCCTTCTTTTCACTCTAAAATTGTACAAATCAAAAATACTACACTAATCTTGCTTAAGATATTGAAAAGAATGTTTCATCTTTAACTGTATGACTTTTGGAGATCAGTTTACCTTCTACTCACTTAACTATTCACAGTAACAGAAAATTTGACCAGGGTGCCCAAACTTTTGCATGCCACTGTATGTATTTATCGAGTATTGCCATAAAGTTAACATATTTCATGACACATGCCAGGGATATTAAATCCGATTCTGAGTCTCTAATGCTGAGGCTTTATAAAGCATTGTTCAGTTCAAAGCCAGGGTATTGTGAACAGTTTTGGGCACTGAATCTACCAAACGACATGTTTGGTTTGGAGAGGTGTCATGGTCCGGATCGGTGTCCCTTTAAATTTACTTTGTTTATGTTACAGTCCAGACCGTTGACTCCCTGTTTCCCTTTGGTTCCCTGTTTTCCTGTGTTCTTCGGCCTTGGTGATTGGAGGCAATTAACTCTCGGCTGAACCGGTAGTTTATAGTCTCCAGCTTTCAGCCATTCGGCGTGAGAGCGTCTACAAAGTCACCAAAGCTACAGCGTACCAATCTCATCTGGCCAGAGCAAGCCTAGTCTCCGCCCGAAGTGAGTGCCGGTAATTCGCCATTCCTCACCGGAGCAACCCGGTCAAGTTACCCTGCCAAAGCGATCCTGCAAAGTTTCCTCACTGAGGTGGGTCCGTCAGTTAACCCGCCGGAGGGAATCAAGAACCGCTATCTATTGTTCCCGGGCCGAGTCGAGAGTTCGCCACTACCTGGAGGCTCCAAGTCAAGTCCTGGCCCTGGCGGCATCCAAGTTCTGAGTCCAGTCCTGGCCCTGGTGGTCTGTGATTCGTGTACTACCCCCCTGTCTGAATCCCTTCTCTGCCCCTCTCGCCTCTAGGCCTCATCTGCAGCCCTCGCCTGCACCTCGGTCTAGTTCTATCGCCGGAGCTAGATAGGGACTATCTGGTGTTCTTTCATGTTGGTCTTGTCTTGTCCTCGCCTCCGTGGGGTAAGTCAGGCCATCTTGCCGTTGCCCCGCGTGAGGTCATGCCTTGTCTTGTTTTGTCCTCGCCTCTGTGGGGTAAGTCTGGCCGTCTTGCCGTTGCCCCGCGTGGGGTCATGTCTTGTCTTGTCTTGTCCTCGCCTCCGTGGGGTAGGTCTGACCGTCTTGTCATTCCCCCTGCGGGGGTCATGTCTTGTCTCGTCTTCTCCTTGCCTCCATGAGATAAGTCTGGTAGTCTTGCCGTTGCCCCGCAGGGGGTCATATCTTGCCTTGTCTTGTGCTCGCCTCCGTGGGGTAAGTCAGGACGTCTTGCCGTTGCCCCGTGGGGTGTCATGAGTCCCGGTCCTATGTCTTGTACCCAAGGAGGGGTCCCGACTCTGTGATCTGTGTATTTGTCCATGGTTCCATGTACCTGCTCTCCCGAGACCGAGGCTCTGTTTTCCACGTTCCTCCTCTCCCTAGCCTATGTCGTGTCCATGCCTGGTTTTGGGGTCCAAGCCCGGGGCAAGACCCAGGTACTGGGTCCTTGCCCAGTCTCTGGCTCGGAGTCCATGCCATAGCCTCTTCATGTCGCCGCTAGTTCTGGGATCCAATTCCGAGTCCCAGCACAGACCCCTAGTCCCAGCCTAGTCGTAGTCCTGAGTCCTTGTCCAGTTCGCTATCCCTCCTTCTGCTTTGCTCTCCTGGTAGCAAACAATAAACTCAATTTAAATAACCTCACAAAATATGTCTTGCATTTGGGTCCACCCTTGCTCCCAATGCCCCCTCATTGTGACAAGAGGGTCCAGAGGCAGTTCATGACAATGCTCCCAGCAATGAAAAGGTTAAGGTACGAGAAGCATTTCATGCTTCTCAGCCTGTACTTGCTGCAGATCAGTAGAATCAGCAGAATTGCATTGAAAACTATTGAATATTGAAAAGCCTAGACATAGTGAATTTGGAGAGGATGTTCCCTATAACGGGGGAGTCCAGGACCAGTGAGCACAGCCTCAGAACTGAAGGACGTCCCTTTAGAACAGAGATGAGGAAGAATTTCCTTTGCCAGAGCCTGGTGAACCTGTACAATTCATTGTCACAGATGGCTATGGAGACCAAGTCACTAGCATAATTTAAAGCTTAGATTGATACATTCTTGATTAGTGAGAGCATCAACATTTTGGAGAAAGGAGGAGAATAGAGTTGAGAAGGACAATAAATCAGCCATGATCTAATGGTGGAGCAGACTGGATGGGATGAATGGTCTGATTTTGCTCAAATATTGTAGAGTGGCACAACATTGTGGGCTGAAGGGCTCGTAGTCTGCTGTACTGTTCTATGTTGTATGGTGTCCTTACTTTATTAGCCCTCACCCTCTTCAACAAAGCCTGTCTGGAGAAAGCCTGAGAAGTTACACCTCAGAAAACATCCTTTCACAACAAACCTTCAGTATTTACACTTCAAACACATTTTCTGACACTGGGTGGTTTCCTGGAATGCTGGGTGTGTCTACCGAGAATAGATTGTGTGGTCACAGCCTTAGCTTTCCTAATGATACAACAAACATACTTTAAATATGTTCAATCGATACACTTAATGTCAGAGAAATGTATACAATATACACCCTGGGCTCCAAAGCTTGTCATAGCCGAAGGGTGGTAGTGGGCACGAGCTCCCACTGCTAAACAAATGCTCTTTCTGGCGGGCATCTCAAACAGCCTCTGACAACCAAGTCCAACTCCTGGCCTTCACGCGTGGCATAGTTCTCATACCCGGTGGAGCTGTTCTCACTGACAGGAGAAGGGGCAAAGGCGGGCCACTGGCGCCTTAAAACCAGTTGCTCCAGGCAGATGGGGCTCGTTAACCACGGATAGTAGCTCATCTAGGAGAGGGTAAACTGCGATTCCAAACCTCGGCTGCCTTGCGGCTATACCCGCTCAGAGGAAAGGCTTTGGGAGAAAACCCCGAGGAAAAATCCGGAGTCGGAGTCGTGAAGGCGGCTGACTGCTGTACCCAGCACTGGCACGGCAACTCCTGTGATGCAGCTGGCACCAAACCGTACCGACTTTCATCGTTCCTTTGGACCTGTCATCAGGATGGAGAGGGGGGTCCCACTGCATGGGCAACTGACGGATCTCCATATCAACTCTGCCCTGGCTCGCGCCCTGGAGAAGCCACTCCCAGTGACTACCAGAGGCGCAGTGCCCATGGTCGACCACGACCGACGGAGGCTACACACACACATCCTGAAATTCTTCTTTTTCACAGACATCTGTGAATACAGAGAAGATGCCCAAAGAATAAATACAGTTAAAACATTAGAACCCCAAAGCAACCCCCCCAGCTCCCCCTCCCACACACAAGCAGAGCAAAACAATGGTGCCTCCACCCCCAGCAGCAAAGAAACCATTGTCACCCTCCACTGTGCAGCAAAGCATCAATAAAGGCACAGACCTGCAGTACCCCAATGATCATAAATTCACATACCACAGGCTCTCTCTCTCACCCTAATAAGAGAAGGAGGTGTCCCCGTTTGACAGTGAGAGCGGAGGTATAACAAACAACTCACTGATTTACGATGTTAAAAGTGAAAAGTCGCTCTTTCCGAGCTCTGCGCCCAGGGTGTCGGCACCCAAAGGGCGCAGCTGTCCGGGGACACTACCCCTGGCAGCCAACCCGCTGCTCCTGATGTTCTCTGTTCTCCCGCAATGCTTCAGTCAGGGGCACCAGCCTCGAATCAGCACGTCCCCAGAACTCTAAATGAGCACTCATTTTCCAGGCTGCATCTCTGGGATATCAAAAAGCGGCCGGTCATGAGGCCCTGAGAGTGGGTCCCATTCCCGCAAAGAACCGAAGTCAGAGTGTAACTCCAGCTTAGGGTTTTCAAAAGAGCCCCACACACCTTGAAAAGAAAACGAGATATCAAAGATAGAAATAAAGATGGTTCCGCAGATGCAGGCAAAGGAGTCACTGTTTAGCACCAGTTTGACTTCAGCCCACTTTGAGTGAATTACTTTTTGTAGTTGTTAAATAGTCGTGTTACAAATTTTCCAATGATCCCAGTGTATTTGAAAAGAGCACTTGAAGAGCACTCACTTGTTTTCAACCAAAGGAAATTCATGTGCGCACAGAAGGTTAGTTACCTAAAATAATGTAGTAATTAATAATTACACTTATTGACAATAATCTCTTAGCTAACTGTTTCTGTTAACTAGTTAGTCAGTTTTTCAAATACTGTACTACAATGCTCGCCACCTCACCTTTCCTGTACTGGTTTGTACAGCTGCATCACGGCGCCAGCTATGTTTGGTGGACAGTGTTCATATCATAAAGTTTGCAAAGATCTGCTTCAAATCCTGTAGATAGTTTACTAAGTTTTTACTGAAAAAATATTGATTCACCAGGTCGAAGAAAGCAGTATCTGGGAGACAATGTTTCATGGAGTGACAAAATTAAAGTTTTGCTAAGCCAACAATGTGAAGAAAACATCGCAGTAGATACAAGTTCGCTGTTGACTTTCAGAAATAGTCTTTGTGTTCATTTAGAAGAAAGGTTTCATGAAGATGAAGTACAAGAATGGTCAGCTTTTGATTTCTCCGCAATTGCAGATTGTGACTCCACATTTGGCGATGAACAAGTTAATGCCTTACGTCTAAAATATCATGATTATTAGCTGAAAATACTGCAGTAGTAAGGCAGCTTAATGATTTCAGAATTTCCGCGCAAGAAAAAATTAAATCCAAACTGATTTCAAACTTTGCTCAAATGGTGGCATTTGTACTTCAAAATGAACAGTTTTGTGACCTTGCACAGTTGATGGACATTGGGGGAGCCCTTCTTGTGTCTAGTGCGGACTGTGCGCGAGGTTTTAGCCTAACGAATCAACTCCAAAACAAGCTGAGAACCTGTTTAGGTGAATGTCATTTGGATATGTTAATGAGAGTCAGAAGTTATCAATTGGATGGAAGTTCTATTAGTCTAGATAGCGTTTACAAAGAACGGGTAAATGCCAAAGACAAGAGAGAGAAAAAATAACTGAGTGACTTAAATATGTTTGCCATTTTGTTGTTACTCTGTGCAGTTTTATGTCAAATATTTTGTAAACCTACATAAACTGTGCCAACTGTGCATTCAGTACGGACATACTTTTGTCACAAGAAAAAAGTTTGCACAACATAAGATTTTTGCGCACACTGACGACTAAAAATTAGTGGGAACAGTGGTGGGAGGGGTTAGATGGATGAAGCATGTTTCAGAAAGCCTTTTGCCAAAGTACCGCACTATTGGAAAGATACCAGCATGGATAGAAGATTGGCTGACTGGCAGGAGACAAACGATAGGAATAAAGGGGGCTTCTTCTGGTTGGCTACCTGAAACGAGTAGTGTTTCAGAGGGGTCGCTGTTCGATTCGCTTCTTTTCATATTAGATATCAAAGATTTGAAAGACTGGTATGATGTCTCTGTTCCGCAGGGGTCCGTGTTGGGGCAGCTTCTTTTTACATTGTACATCAATGATTTGGATGATGGAATAGATGGCTTTGTGGCTAAGTCTGCTAGCGAAACGAGGATGGGTGGAGGGGCCGGTAGTGCTGAGGAAACTGAGAGTCTCCAGAGAGACTTTGATAGATTGGAAGAATGGGCAAAGAAGTGGCAAATGAAATATAATGTTGGAAAGTGTATGGTTATGCACTTTGGCAGAAGAAATAAACAGGCAGACTATTATTTAAATGTGGAGAGAATTCAAAGTTCTGAGATGCAACGGGACTTGGGAGTCCTAGTAAAGGATACCCTTAAGGTTAACCTCCATGTTGAGTCAGTGGTGAAGAAGGCGAATGCAATGTTGGCATTCATTTCTAGAGGAACGGAGCATAGGAGCAGGGATGTGACGTTAAGGCTCTATAAGGCGCTGGTGAGACCTCGCTTGGAGTACTGTAGGCTGTTTTGGTCTCCTTATTTAAGAAGGGATGTGCTGACATTGGAGAGAGTACAGAGAAGATTCACTAGAATGATTCCCGGAATGAGAGGGTTAACATATGAGGAACATTTGTCTGCTCTTGGACTGTATCCCTTGGAGTTTAGAAGAATGAGGGGAGACCTCATAGAAAAATTTCGAAAGTTAAAAGGCATGGACAGAGTGGATGTGACAAAGTTGTTTCCCATGATGAGGGAGTCTAGTACGAGAGGGCATGACTTAAGAGTTGAAGGGCACCCATTCAGAACAGAAATGCGAAGAAATTTTTTTAGTCAGAGGGTGGTGAATCTATGGAATTCGTTGCCACGGGCGGCAGTGGAGGCCAAGTCATTGGGTGTATTTAAGGCAGAGATTGATAGGTATCTGAGTAGCCAGGGCATCAAAGGTTATGGTGAGAAGGCGCGGGAGTGGGACTAAATAGGAGCATGGATCAGCTCATGATAATATGGCGGAGCAGACTCGATGGGCTGAATGGCCGACTTCTGCTCCTTTGTCTTATGGTTTTATGGTCTTGTGGCCAAGTTTTCAGATGATACATCTATAGCTGCAGGAATTTTGAGGAACCAGAGAGTCTGCAGAGGAGAGATTTGACAGAGGTATTCAAAATTATGAGTGGGATAGACAGGGTAAATGTAAGCAGGCTTTTTGCACTGAGGTTGGGAGAGACTAAAACTAGATGTCACAAGTTAAGGTTAAAATGTGGACAGTTTAAGGTGAAATTGAGGGAGAAGTTTTTGCTCATCAGGTGGTGAGAGTGTGGAACCAGTTGCCAGCGGAACTAGTGGATGTCGGTTCAGTTTCAACATCTGAGAGAAATTTGGATTGGTACATGGATGGGACTGGGATGGAGAGCCATATGCAAATTGATGGGGCTAGTCATGATATGGTGCAGTATGGACTAGATGGGCCAAAGGGCCTGTTTCTGTGCTGCAGTGTTCTATGGCTCTCTGATTTAGATAGGTTAAGAGAATGAGAAAGAAGTGGCATATGGAATATGGTGCAGGAAATTGCATGGTCATGTACTTCAGTAGAAGCAGTAAAGGCATAGAATATTTTCTAAATGGGGAGAATATTTAGAAACCAGGGGTCCAAAGGGACTTGAGAGTTCTTGTCCAGGATTCCTGAAAAGGTAATTTTCAGGTTGAGTTGATGGTGAGGAAGGCAAATAAAGTGTTAGCATTTATTTTGAGTGGACTATAACTTCAAAGTAAGGATTTAATTCCGAGGCTTTATAAAGCATTGGTCAGAACACATTTGGGGTATTGTGAATAGTTTTGTGCCCCTTATCTCAACCTAATGTCATAGAAACATTTCGAATGTTGAAAGGCATGGACAGAGTGGATGTGGCAAAGTTGTTTCCCATGATGTGGGAGTCTAGTACGAGAGGGCATGACTTAAGGATTGAAGGGCACCCATTCAGAAAAGAAATGCGAAGAAATTTTTTTAGCCAGAGGGTGGTGAATCTGTGGAATTTGTTGCCATGGCCAGCAGTGGAGGCCAAGTCATTGGGTGTATTTAAGGCAGAGATTGATAGGTATCTGAGTAGCCAGGGCATCAAAGGTTATGGCGAGAAGGCTGGGGTGTGGGACTAAATGGGAGAACGGATCAGATCATGATAAAATGGCGGAGCAGACTCGATGAGCCAAATGGCCGACTTCTGCTCCTTTGTCTTAGGGCCTTATGGTCTAATGTCTATATCTTGAGATGTTGAAATGGGTAAGCCTGGCCGACAGGGCTCTGGTGGAGCTGTACAGGGCCAATCCTCTGAACAGTGGCAGTGGAGGAACTGTTGCATTACAGCCTGCTATGGAAACACCAATGTTCCTTAATGAAAATTCCTAGAAAAAATAGTGGATACGACCAGTCCATCCAGTCCATCATGGGTACAGGCCTCCACAACACGGCAGCTAACCTCGATGTGTATGCCTCAGCTGTCACAGGCTTTATTTGGAAATGCACAGAGGACTGTGTGTCTCGCAAGACGATCCGGGTATTCCCCAAATGGGAACCTTGGATGATTTATGAGGTCAAGTCCCTTTTAAAGGCTGGAGCTGCACTTTTTAGGTGCAGAGGCACCAGTTGCTACACGGAATCCAGGCGTGAACTCCGGAAAGCCATTAAGGGCACAAAGAGGCAATATCGAGCCAAGTTGGAAGCCCAGGCTAACCAGAGGGATGCCAGTAGACTACGGCAGGGTCGAAATGAGATCACTGGTTGCAAAGAAAAGTGTGGGAATATCAATAAAAGTAGCGCTTCTCTTCCTGACAGATTTATCGTATTCTAAGCAAGATTCGAACAGAAGAGGAGCGTCCCTCTCCCGCCGGATGAACCGGACCTGGTGGGATCGAGATTCGTCGTCACAGAGGAGACGTTAGAAGGGCCTTCCTGAAGATAAATCCAAGGAAGGCGACGGGCCCAGATGGCGTCCCGGGATGGGTTCTCCGGGCCTGTGCAAGTGAGCTAGCTGGAGTGTTTGCTGAATTCTTCAACTGCTCCTTGCTTCAGTCTAAGATCCCCTCGTGTTTGAAGAAGGCAACGATAATCCCAGTGCCGAAGAAGAGCAAGGTGGCATGCCTGAATGACTATCGACCTGTGGCTCTCACATCAATTGCTATGAAGTGCTTCGAGAGATTGGTTATGGCACACATCAACCACAGCCTACCAGTCAACCTCGACGCTTTGCAATTCACCTACTGGAGCAACAGGTCAATGGCAGATGCCATCTCCCTGGCCCTACATTCCTCCTTAGAACAACTGGAGAATAAAGGCGCATACGTAAGGCTCCTTTTCATTGAGTACAGCTCTGCCTTTAATACCATCATTCCAAATAAACTGATTCCTAAGCTCCGGAACCAGGGACCTTAGTGGTAGTGAGGTCGGAGATGGTATTAAACAGGAAATTAGACATGTGTGCAATAAAGGAACAGCAGTTATAATGGGTGACTTCAATCTACATATAGATTGGGTGAACCAAATTGGTAAAGGTGCTGAGGAAGAGGATTTCTTGGAATGTATGCGGGATGGTTTTTTGAACCAACATGTCAAGGAACCAACTAGAGAGCAGGCTATTCTGGACTGGGTTTTGAGCAATGAGGAAGGGTTAATTAGCAATCTTGTTGTGAGAGGTACTTTGGGTAAGAGTGACCATAATATGGTGGAATTCTTCATTAAGATGGAGAGTGACATAGTTAATTCAGAAACAAAGGTTCTGAACTTAAAGAGGGGTAACTTTGAAGGTATGAGACATGAATTAGCTAAGATAGACTGGCAAATGACACTTAAAGGATTGACGGTGGATATGCAATGGCAAGCATTTAAAGATTGCATGGATGAACTACAACAATTGTTCATCCCAGTTTGGCAAAAGAATAAATCAAGGAAGGTAGTGCACCCATGGCTGACAAGAGAAATTAGGGATAGTATCAATTCCAAAGAAACAGCATACAAATTAGCCAGAGAAAGTGGCTCACCTGAGGACTGGGAGAAATTCAGAGTTCAGCAGAGGAGGACAAAGGACTTAGTTAGGAAGGGGAAAAAAGATTATGAGAGAAAACTGGCAGGGAACATAAAAACTGACTGTAAAAGCTTTTATAGGTATGTAAAAAGGAAAAGACTGGTAAAGACAAATGTAGGTCCCCTACAGACAGAAACAGGTGAATTGATTATGGGGAGCAAGGACATGGCAGACCAATTGAATAATTACTTTGGTTCTGTCTTCACTAAGGAGGACATAAATAATCTTCCAGAAATAGTAGGGGACAGAGGGTCCAGTGAGATGGAGGAACTGAGCGAAATACTTGTTAGTGGGGAAGTGGTGTTAGGTAAATTGAAGGGATTGAAGGCAGATAAATCCCCAGGGCCAGATGGTCTGCATCCTAGAGTGCTTAAGGAAGTAGCCCAAGAAATAGTGGATGCATTAGTGATAATTTTTCAAAACTCGTTAGATTCTGGACTAGTTCCTGAGGATTGGAGGGTGGCTAATGTAACCCCACTTTTTAAAAAAGGAGGGAGAGAGAAACTGGGGAATTATAGACCGGTTTGCCTAACGTCGGTGGTGGGGAAACTGCTGGAGTCAGTTATCAAAGATGTGATAACAGCACATTTGGAAAGCGGTGAAATCATTGGACAAAGTCAACATGGACTTGTGAAGGGAAAATCATGTCTGACGAATCTCATTGAATTTTTTGAGGATGTAACTAGTAGAGTGGATAGGGGAGAACCAGTGGATGTGGTATATTTGGATTTTCAAAAGGCTTTTGACAAGGTCCCACACAGGAGATTAGTGTGCAAACTTAAAGCACATGGTATTGGGGGTAAGGTATTGATGTGGATGGAGAATTGGTTAGCAGACAGGAGGCAAAGAGTGGGAATAAACGGGACCTTTTCAGACTGGCAGGCGGTGACTAGTGGGGTACCGCAAGGCTCAGTGCTGGGACCCCAGTTGTTTACAATATATATTAATGACTTGGATGAGGGAATTAAATGCAGCATCTCCAAGTTTGCGGATGACACGAAGCTGGGTGGCAGTGTTAGCTGTGAGGAGGATGCTAAGAGGACGCAGAGTGACTTGGATAGGCTGGGTGAGTGGGCAAATTCATGGCAGATGCAATTTAATGTGGATAAATGTGAAGTTATCCACTTTGGTAGCAAAAATGGTAAAACAGATTATTATCTGAATGGTGGCCGATTAGGAAAAGGGGAGGTGCAACGAGACCTGGGTGTCATTATACACCAGTCATTGAAAGTGGGCATGCAGGTACAGCAGGCGGTGAAAAAGGTGAATGGTATGCTGGCATTTATAGCGAGAGGATTTGAGTACAGGAGCAGGGAGGTACTACTGCAGTTGTACAAGGCCTTGGTGAGACCACACCTGGAGTATTGTGTGCAGTTTTGGTCCCCTAATCTGAGGAAAGACACCCTTGCCATAGAGGGAGTACAAAGAAGGTTCACCAGATTGATTCCTGGGATGGCAGGACTTTCATATGAAGAAAGACTGGATGAACTGGGCTTGTACTCGTTGGAATTTAGAAGATTGAGGGGGGATCTGATTGAAACGTATAAAATCCTAAAGGGATTGGACAGGCTAGATGCAGGAAGATTGTTCCCGATGTTGGGGAAGTCCAGAACAAGGGGTCACAGTTTGAGGATAAAGGGGAAGCCTTTTAGGACCGAGATTAGGAAAAACTTCTTCACTCAGAGAGTGGTGAATCTGTGGAATTCTCTGCCGCAGGAAGCAGTTGAGGCCAGTACATTGGCTATATTTAAGAGGAAGTTAGATATGGCCCTTGTGGCTACGGGAATCAGGGGGTATGGAGGGAAGGCTGGGGCAGGGTTCTGAGTTGGATGATCAGCCATGATCATAATAAATGGCGGTGCAGGCTCGAAGGGCCGAATGGCCTACTCCTGCACCTATTTTCTATGTTTTCTATGTTAACACTCAGATTTGCAGCTGGATCTTCAACTTCCTCACAGACAGGACTCACGCTGTAAAAGTAGGGGACAAGCCCTCCTCTACAGTCACTCTGAGCACCGGTGCTCCACAGGACTGTGTACTCAGCCCCCTGCTGTACTCAGTGTACACCCATGATTGTGTAGCCAAGTTTCCATCAAATTCTATACATAAGTTTGCCGATGACACAACAATTTTAGGCCGTATCTCGGGTAATGATGAGTTTGAGTACAGAGAGGAAATTAAGAACCTGGTGGCATAGTGCGAAGACAATAGCCTAACCCTCAACGTCAGCAAGACGAAAGAATTGGTTGTTGACTTCAGAAGGAGTAGCGGACCACACCACCCAATATACATCGGTGGTGCGCAAGTGGAACAGGACAAAAGCTTTAAGTTACTTGGGCTCAATATCACAAATGACCTGACATGGTCCAACTAATACACATCAAAGTTGCTGGTGAACGCAGCAGGCCAGGCAGCATCTCTAGGAAGAAGTGCAGTTGACGTTTCAGGCCGAGACCCTTCGACATGGCGCAGCACATCATATAAACCAATCTTCCATCCTTGGACTCACTTTACACCGCACGCTGTCAGAGCAGTTCTGCCAGGATAATCAAGGACACGACCCACCCAGCCAACACACTTTTCATCCCTCTTCCCTCCGGGAGAAGACTCAGGAGCTTGAAGACTCGTATGGTCAGATTTGGGAACAGCTTCTTTCCAACTGTGATAAGACTTCTGAACGGATCCTGACCCGGATCTGGGCCGTACCCTCCAAATATCCGGACCTGCCTCTCGGTTTTTTTGCACTACCTTACTTCCCATTTTTCTATTTTTTATTTATGATTTATAATTTAGATTTTTATTATTTGCTATGGATTTGTAATCCAGGGTGTGGGAAGCGCAGAATCAAATATCGTGGTGATGATTGTACGTTCTAGTATCATTTGTTTGGCAACAATAAAGTATAAAGTACAAAGTATAAGGTATAATTTTACTGCATTTGATTGGATTTAACAGCCCATTAACATTAAAAGAAATGACTATTACTTTCTCCTTTGCCATGGGTACTTATCTGTCAATATGTCATTGAAATTAGCAGAATAAAACTTAATCGATCTACTCCATTACAGTTGGGGGGCTCCATTACAGTAGCCATAAAAGTAAGTGAACAATTCTATGTCTATTACACAGAAAAGGTTTCCCTGTGTATTCCTCCATTACAATATATTCTCATTTAAGTGGGGAAAAAGGAGTAAACGAATTTTTAAAAAATTGAGTAATATAAAATCCACATTTTAATAAGTATTCCTTGAAATTGGTATAGCACTGTCTATTTTTGCTTCCGTTTATTTTATCAACACTTCTGAAGTTAGCCAAACCTCATGGCTCTTCTGGAGGGGGTGAGGGCTGTCTTCGGAAAACTCGCAGTCTCTTCCTTATATTCTCTCGCCCTCCCGTCCCCTGCTTTCTCGGTTCTCTTACTATTTCCCAAGCAGATCGGGATAACTGCACAGCCAGGCTTTCTGTTGCTTTGATCACACTAACGGGCAGCCCTCCGTTTCTCATGTCTGTCGTCGCCTCTTCCACTGTCTGATACAGTTGCATACCGTCTTCATAAAACACCCGCGGTTTAGTAGGGTACGGAGTTTGGAATCTAATCTTTCCTTGCTTTAGTATTCGCTCTACTGCGAAGTGTTCTTCACATTTCTGCAGGACTGCCGGGGGCTAATATGGATCAAAATATATAAATTTCCTGTGCAAAAACACCCTCTTCTTACCCCAGGCCCTGCACAGAATCTCCGCCTTGGTATTGTATCGAAGGAATCTAATTACTATTGAGCGTGGCTTATCTTCTCTGTTTCCAGTAGGTCTCAGGACGAGCGCACATTGCACCCTCTCAATTTCAAGCTCCATAGTGGAGGGAATCACTAGTGGGTCCCACAGCCACTTTCCTACAAACTCCATCACAGACAAACCCTCCGCTCCTTCGGGAACATTGTATATGCTGATATTTTTCCGTCGTGATCTTCCCTCCTGGTCAATCAGTTTACTTTCTTGTTGATTTAATACTTTTATCGTCTTACTTAGTATCCGTTCCACGATTTGCACGAGATCTTCCACCTTCTCAATCCGAGTCTCTGCCACGGCTATTTTTTGATTGACGTTGGCGAGCTCTGACTTGAGATCATTGAGCTGCTGTTTTATGTCCTTTTGGAATCCCCGTATCTCTTCCAGAATTTTTACTGTATTTGCCGCTTTGCCTGAACAACGTCCATCATCAGCCTCGCTACCACGCGTTCGGGTAGGAGAGCCGCGTGTTGCACCTCTCTCAGCCATAGGCTCCAGAATGATGCTTTTTTTTATCTCCATTCTTTTTCCCCATTCTTGCCCCCCCCCCTTATCAATTCAGATATTTTCCAAAGATCTTATATTTGATGAACTCATGGGGCAATATACGCGTTTTTCCGGAGGAGCTATTGATTTAAGCTGCCATTCTGGATGATGACGTCACCGGAACCCTCCCTTTGCAAACTTCTGATGCTGAATTTTGTGGTGAGGCCGCAGGAAAGGTTTTACTTCTGATGAGTCTTCCATGAAGGTCATACTTGTGCAGGTGTTGCTGCACAGTAGAACAGTGCACCACCACTCCAGGGTCTGCTAAATCCTCCTGAAGGTCTTTTGCAGTCAAACGGGGGGTTTGATTTGCCTTTCTAGCAACCCTACGAGCAGTTCTCTCGGAAACTTTTCTTGGTCGTCCAGACCTCATAGACCTCCACTACTCCTGTTAACTGCCATTTCTTAATGACATTACGAACGAGGAAACGGCTACCTGAAAACGCTTTGCTATCCTCTTATAGCCTTCTCCTGCTTTGTGGGCATCAATTATTTTAATTTTCAGAGTTCTAGGCTGCTGCTTAGAGGAGCCCATAGAGGATTGTTGGGACAAAGTTTGAGCAGTCAGGGTATTTATAAAGCTTTGAAATTTGCATCACCTGACCTTTCCTAACAATGATTGTGAACAAGACATAGCCCTAACAAGCTAATTAAGGTCTGAGAACTTGGCAAAAGTTATCTGACAGCTCAAATCTCTTGGGGTGCCCAAACTTTTGCATGAAGCTCCATTCCTTCTTTTCACTCTAAAATTGTACAAATCAAAAATACTACACTAATCTTGCTTAAGATATTGAAAAGAATGTTTCATCTTTAACTGTATGACTTTTGGAGATCAGTTTACCTTCTACTCACTTAACTATTCACAGTAACAGAAAATTTGACCAGGGTGCCCAAACTTTTGCATGCCACTGTATGTATTTATCGAGTATTGCTGTAAAGTTAACATATTTCATGACACATGCCAGGGATATTAAATCCAATTCTGAGTCTCTAATGCTGATGCTTTATAAAACATTCTTCAGTTCAAAACCAGGGTATTGTGAACAGTTTTGGGCACTGAATCTACCAAATGACATGTTTGGTTTGGAGAGGTGTCATGGTCCGGATCGGTGTCCCTTTAAATTTACTTTGTTTATGTTACAGTCCAGACCGTTGACTCCCTGTTTCCCTTTGGTTCCCTGTTTTCCTGTGTTCTTCGGCCTTGGTGATTGGAGGCAATTAACTCTCGGCTGAACCGGTAGTTTATAGTCTCCAGCTTTCAGCCATTCGGCGTGAGAGCGTCTACAAAGTCACCAAAGCTACAGCGTACCAATCTCATCTGGCCAGAGCAAGCCTAGTCTCCGCCCGAAGTGAGTGCCGGTAATTCGCCATTCCTCACCGGAGCAACCCGGTCAAGTTACCCTGCCAAAGCGATCCTGCAAAGTTTCCTCACTGAGGTGGGTCCGTCAGTTAACCCGCCGGAGGGAATCAAGAACCGCTATCTATTGTTCCCGGGCCGAGTCGAGAGTTCGCCACTACCTGGAGGCTCCAAGTCAAGTCCTGGCCCTGGCGGCATCCAAGTTCTGAGTCCAGTCCTGGCCCTGGTGGTCTGTGATTCGTGTACTACCCCCCTGTCTGAATCCCTTCTCTGCCCCTCTCGCCTCTAGGCCTCATCTGCAGCCCTCGCCTGCACCTCGGTCTAGTTCTATCGCCGGAGCTAGATAGGGACTATCTGGTGTTCTTTCATGTTGGTCTTGTCTTGTCCTCGCCTCCGTGGGGTAAGTCAGGCCATCTTGCCGTTGCCCCGCGTGAGGTCATGCCTTGTCTTGTTTTGTCCTCGCCTCTGTGGGGTAAGTCTGGCCGTCTTGCCGTTGCCCCGCGTGGGGTCATGTCTTGTCTTGTCTTGTCCTCGCCTCCGTGGGGTAGGTTTGACCGTCTTGCCATTCCCCCTGCGGGGGTCATGTCTTGTCTCGTCTTCTCCTTGCCTCCATGAGATAAGTCTGGTAGTCTTGCCGTTGCCCCGCAGGGGGTCATATCTTGCCTTGTCTTGTGCTCGCCTCCGTGGGGTAAGTCAGGACGTCTTGCCGTTGCCCCGTGGGGTGTCATGAGTCCCGGTCCTATGTCTTGTACCCAAGGAGGGGTCCCGACTCTGTGATCTGTGTATTTGTCCATGGTTCCATGTACCTGCTCTCCCGAGACCGAGGCTCTGTTTTCCACGTTCCTCCTCTCCCTAGCCTATGTCGTGTCCATGCCTGGTTTTGGGGTCCAAGCCCGGGGCAAGACCCAGGTACTGGGTCCTTGCCCAGTCTCTGGCTCGGAGTCCATGCCGTAGCCTCTTCATGTCGCCGCTAGTTCTGGGATCCAATTCCGAGTCCCAGCACAGACCCCTAGTCCCAGCCTAGTCGTAGTCCTGAGTCCTTGTCCAGTTCGCTATCCCTCCTTCTGCTTTGCTCTCCTGGTAGCAAACAATAAACTCAATTTAAATAACCTCACAAAATATGTCTTGCATTTGGGTCCACCCTTGCTCCCAATGCCCCCTCATTGTGACAAGAGGGTCCAGAGGCAGTTCATGACAATGCTCCCAGCAATGAAAAGGTTAAGGTACGAGAAGCATTTCATGCTTCTCAGCCTGTACTTGCTGCAGATCAGTAGAATCAGCAGAATTGCATTGAAAACTATTGAATATTGAAAAGCCTAGACATAGTGAATTTGGAGAGGATGTTCCCTATAACGGGGGAGTCCAGGACCAGTGAGCACAGCCTCAGAACTGAAGGACGTCCCTTTAGAACAGAGATGAGGAAGAATTTCCTTTGCCAGAGCCTGGTGAACCTGTACAATTCATTGTCACAGATGGCTATGGAGACCAAGTCACTAGCATAATTTAAAGCTTAGATTGATACATTCTTGATTAGTGAGAGCATCAACATTTTGGAGAAAGGAGGAGAATAGAGTTGAGAAGGACAATAAATCAGCCATGATCTAATGGTGGAGCAGACTGGATGGGATGAATGGTCTGATTTTGCTCAAATATTGTAGAGTGGCACAACATTGTGGGCTGAAGGGCTCGTAGTCTGCTGTACTGTTCTATGTTGTATGGTGTCCTTACTTTATTAGCCCTCACCCTCTTCAACAAAGCCTGTCTGGAGAAAGCCTGAGAAGTTACACCTCAGAAAACATCCTTTCACAACAAACCTTCAGTATTTACACTTCAAACACATTTTCTGACATGTTAATGAGAGTCAAAAGCTGTCAATTGGATGGAAGTTCTATTAGTCCAGATAGAGTTTACAAAGAATGGGTAAATGCCAAAGACAGGAGAGAGAAAAAATAACTGAGTGATTTAAATATGTTTGTCACTTTGTTGTTATTCTGCGCAGTTTTACGTCAAATATTTTGTAAACCTACATAAACTGTGCCATGTGTGCATTCAGTACGGACATACTTTTGTTACAGGAAAAAAAATGTGCACAACATTACAGAGACTTGGCTGGCACCAGGGCAGGAATGGATTCTCAATATTCCTGGATTTCAGTGCTGAAAAAGGGATAGAGAGGGCAGAAAAAGGGGAGGAGGGGTGGCATTACTGGTCAGGGATACTATTACAGCTACAGAAAGCATGGGTAATGTAGCAGGATCCTCTTTTGAGTCAATACGGGTGGAAGTCAGGAACAGGAAGGGAACAGTTACTCTATTGGGGGTATTCTATAGGCCCCCTGGTAGCAGCAGAGATACAGAGGAGCAGATTGGAAGGCAGATTTTGGAAAGGTGCAAAAATAACAGGGTTGTTATCATGGGTGACTTGAACTTCCCTAATATTGATTGGCACCTGATTAGTTCCAAGGGTTTAGATGGGGCAGAGTTTGTTAAGTGTGTCCAGGACGGATTCCTGTCACAGTATGCGGACAGGCCGACCAGGGGAATGCCATACTAGATCGAGTACTAGGTAATGAACCGGATCAGGTCACAGATCTCTCAGTGGGTGAACATCTGGGGAACAGTGACCACCGCTCCCTGGCCTTTAGCATTATCATGGCAAAGGATAGAATCAGAGAGAACAGGAAAATTTTTAATTAGGGAAAGGCAAATTATGAGGCTATAAGGCTAGAACTTGCGGGTGTGAATTGGGATGATGTTTTTGCAGGGAAATGTACTATGGACATGTGGTCGATGTTTAGAGATCTCTTGCAGGATGTCAGGGTTAAATTTGTCCAGGTGAGGAACATAAAGTATGGTAGGGTGAAGGAACCATGGGTGACAAGTGAGATGGAAAATCTAGTCAGTTGGAAGAAGGCAGCATACATGAGGTTTAGGAAGCAAGGATCAGATGGGTCTATTGAGGAATATAGGGAAGCAAGAAAAGAGTTTAGGAAGGGGCTGAGAAGAGAAAGAAGGGGGCATGAGAAGGCCTTGGCGAGTAGGGTAAAGGAAAACCCCAAGGCATTCTTCAGTTATGTGAAGAAAAACAGGATGACAGGAGTGAAGGTAGGACCGATTAGAGATAAAGGTGGGAAGATGTGCCTGGAGGCTGTGGAAGTGAGCGAGGTCCTCAATGAATACTTCTCTTCTATATTCACCAATGAGAGGGAACTTGATGATGGTGAGGACAATATGAGTGAGGTTGATGTTCTGGACCATGTTGATATTAAGGGAGAGGAGGTGTTGGAGTTGCTAAAATACATTAGGACAGGTAAGTCCCCAAGGCCTGATGGAATATTCCCCAGGCTGCTCCACGAGGCGAGGGAAGAGATTGCTGAGCCTCTGGCTAGGATCTTTATGTCCTCGTTGTCCACGGGAATGGTACCGGAGGATTGGAGGGAGGCGAATGTTGTCCCCTTGTTCAAAAAAGGTAGTAAGGATAGTCCGGGTAATGTGCATCTTATAGACCAATATCCTTATTAAATGTTGATTCTAAAATCTTTTCTAAGTTATTAGCAAACAGATTAGAAAAAGCACTTCCTTATATTATTTTGGAAGACCAAACGGGTTTTATTAAAGGTCGTTACTCGTTTTATAACATTCGCACACTGTTAAACATTGTCTATACCCCCTCACAAAATGATCCTGAGTGCGTCATTTCCTTAGACGCTGAAAAAGCCTTCGACAGAGTCGAATAGCCTTACTTATTTAAGGTGCTTGAAATGTTTAATTTCAGCCCGAAATTTATATCCCGGATCAAATTGTTATATGATTCTCCTATGGCCTCAGTTCGTACTAACTCTTTAAACTCACCTTTTTTCCCTCTTTTTCGACGTACCAGACAAGGTTGTCCTCTTAGTCCTTTATTATTTGATATCACCATTCGAGAATCTCCAAATATTATTAGGATAACTCCGGGTTTAAAGTCCCATAAAGTATCACTCTATGCTGATGACTTACTTTTATATATTTCTAATCCTCAAAAATCCATCCCTGCTGTTTTAGAGTTATTAGCACAATGTAGTCTTTTTTCAGGTTATAAGTTAAATCTCAGTAAGACTGAACTTTTTCCAATTAATAAGCAAGTTCCCTTATATCAGAATCTTCCGTTTAAATTGGTTAATAATCATTTTTCATAGTTTGGGATTAAAATTACCTGTAAACATAAAGATTTATTTAAGAATAATTTCCTACCCTTAATCGATCACATTACTCAACTTTCATTTAAATGGTCTCCATTTTATTTAACTTTGATTGGTCGTATTAACGCTGTTAAGATGTTTATTCTTCCAAAATTTTTATATGTATTTCAGGCACTACCGATTTTTGTTGCAAAATCTTTTTTTGATAAAGTTGACTCTAAAATTTCTTCATTTATTTGGCAAAATAAAAACCCAAGATTGGGTAAAATACATCTACAGAAAGCTAAGAGAGATGGAGGTTTGGCATTACCTAACTTTAGATTCCATTATTGGGCAATTAATATTTGTCATATGAAATTTTGGTTACTTGATCAAGATACACTATCCATTCCTAAATGGGTGGCATTGGAATTATAATCTGCTCAAGATTATGCACTTGGCTCCATTTTAGGTTCTTCTCTTCCTTTCGATTTGAAACGCTACAAGCAGGTTTGTAACCCAATAGTTAAATATACTTTACGTATTTGGTTTCAATTCCGAAAATTTTTCGATCTTAATCAACTTGGGCTTGCAATTCCTATTTTAGGCAACATATTCTTTCTTCCCGCTTCCACGGACCGTGCCTTTCAAATTTGGAAGACTAATGGTATTTCAGGGTTTTTGGATTTATTTTTAGATGGTTCCCTTATGTCTTTTGAACAATTATCTAACAAATATAACTTACCAAGAATACAGTTTTTTAGATATCTCCAAGTTAGAAATTTCCTAAGTACTATATGCTCTTCCTTTCCGACGCTACCTCCTACATACATTCTAGATACTATAATTAACCTTAATCCATGTCAGAAAGGTGTAACAGCTATTATTTATAATACTATTATGAAACTTAGGAAAGCTCCATTCGATAAGATCAGGTCAGGTTGCGAAAAGGAATTGGGCTTTATTATTTCGGTGGATGACTGGGCGCATATTTTACAACTAGCCAATACTTCCTCTATCTGTTCTAAACACTCCCTAATTCAATTTAAAGTTGTCCATAGAGCACATATGTCTAAAGATAAATTAGCTCGTGTTTATTCTCATATTAACCCTCTTTGTGACAGATGTCATGGGGAGATAGCTTCCTTAACTCATATGTTTTGGGCCTGTCCTACTTTGGAAACTTTTTGGAAAGACATTTTTAATATTATTTCAAAGGTATTGAATATAGATATTTCTCCCCATCCTATTACTGCTATTTTTGGATTACCTAAAATTTCCAGTAATCTCTCCCCTTCAGCCCGTAGATTGATTGCATTTCTTACTTTAATGGCGAAAAGATGTATTTTACAACATTGGAAGGAGATTAATGCTCCAACTACGTTCTTTTGGTTTTCCCAGATGATACTATGTTTAAATTTGGAGAAAATTAGGAGTAATCTTTGTGATACTTCAGTTAAATTCGAACAGACCTGGAGATCTTTTATTCAACATTTTCATTTAATGTAACTTTTTTTTCTTTCTCGGTCCATATTTACATTCCCTTCTTGCTTTTTAACTGTTTTTAATGGAGGTCGAGTTTGAGGACGTGATTGTTTTAAGTTGTTTAACTCTACTTGGTACCTAGTTAGCCCATTGCTTTGCTTTGCTTTTTAGTTTAGTTGTACGGTGGGTTTTTTTCCCTTATTGACATGTTTGAAAATTAGTATACTATTATATTACCTTGTTGTTTTATATCTAAACTGCACTGTCTGTACTAACTTCTTTTTGTGTATTAATATCTCTTGTAAAGTTATATTGCAACAGTGTATCAGTGCCTATATGGTTTACCTTTTGTGTACTAATTCAATAAAAAGATTTAAAAAGAAAGAGATTCTGCAGAGGGGAGATTTGATAGAGGTATTTAAAATTATGAGTGGGATAGACAAGGTAAATGTAAGCAGGCTTTTTGCACTGAGTTTGGGAGAGACTAAAACTAGATGTCACAAGTTAAGGTTAAAATGTGAACAGTTTAAAGTGAAATTGAGGGAGAAGTTTTTGCTCATCGGGTGGTGAGAGTGTGGAACCAGTTGCCTGCGGAACTAGTGGATGTCAGTTCAGTTTCAACATTTGAGAGAAATTTGGATTGGTACATGGATGGGACTGGGATGGAGAGCCATGTGCAAATTGATGGGGCTAGGCATGATATGGTGCAGTATGGACTAGATGGGCCAAAGGGCCTGTTTCTGTGCTGCAGTGTTCTATGGCTCTCTGATTTAGATAGGTTAAGAGAATGAGAAAGAAGTGGCATATGGAATATGGTGCAGGAAAGCGCATGGTCATGTACTTTAGTAGAAGGAGTAAAGGCATAGAATATTTTCTAAATGGGGAGAATATTTAGAAACCAGAGGTCCAAAGGGACTTGAGAGTTCTTGTCCAGGATTCCTGAAAAGGTAATTTTCAGGTTGAGTTGATGGTGAGGAAGGCAAATAAAGTGTTAGCATTTATTTTGAGTGGACTATAACTTAAAAGTAAGGATTTAATTCCGAGGCTTTATAAAGCATTGGTCAGAACACACTTGGAGTATTGTGAACAGCTTTGGGCCCCTTATCTCAACCTAATGTCTTCGTCCTGAGAAGTAGAAATGGGTAAGGCTGGCCGACAGGGCTCTGGTGGAGCTGTACAGGGCCAATCCTCTGAACAGTGGCAGTGGAGGAACTGTTGCATTACAGCCTGCTATGGAAACACCAATGTTCCTTAATGAAAATTCCTAGAAAAAATAGTGGATACGGCCAGTCCATCCAGTCCATCATGGGTACAGGCCTCCACAACACTGAGCACATCTATGCATTGTATTGTTGCAGGAAAACAGAGCCCATCATCAGAGATCCCGCAACCCAGGTCATGCCATCTGCTCACTGCTAACATTTGGAAGAAGGTATGGGAGCCTTCAGACTCACACCACCAGATTCAGGAAAAGTTATTACTCCTCAACCATCGGCTTCATGAACCAGAGGGGATAACATCACTCAACATCACTCACCCCATCACTGAAACGCTTCCACAACCAATGGACTCACTTACAAGGACTCTTTATCTTGCGTTCTCAATATTTATTGCATATTTATTTATTTTTTATTATCATTACTATTATTATTCTCTTTCTTCTTTCTTTTTGTATTTGCACTTTTTGGAGTTTGCTTGTCTGCTCTGTCGGTACAGTCTTTCGATGACTCTATTATGGTTATTGGATTCATTGTGTATGTCTGCAAGAAAATGAATCTCAAAGTTATACATTTACAGCATTGTAGAAAAATCTTAGGCATAGATATACAGCTGGGTGCCTAAGACTTTTCTACAGTTCTGTATAGTATGTCTTTCCAGTTACCAAATAACCATTATTACTACTGAGCTAATTCAAAGCTAAGTACTCTTATTTCTGTTTCCCAATCACCTTCCTATTTTAATCAATATACAGTACCATGCAAAAGTCTTAGGCACCCTAACTATATATGCATCTAAGGTCGTTGCACAGTACTGAATGCCCATTGACAATAAATTTACTTTGAAATTTGAACTTTGAACTTTTTCTCCTCGGAGTGAAAGAGGATGAGAAATGCAGAGATAGAGAGGACAGCCACTTCCTTTTCCCAGTGCGGAAATGTCTAATGGGAGCGGGTATAATCTTAAGATGGTTGGAGGAAAGTAAGGGGAGGAGGTCAGAGGTAAGATTTTTTTTTACACAGGTGATTGGAAATCCATACTAGAGGTGATGGTAGAGCAGATACATTACAGACATTTAAGAGGTTCTTAGACACATGGACAAATGGAAAATGATTGGAAAATGTTGGTGGGGAGGGTTAGATTGATATTGGTGCAGATTTCAGAAGGCCTTTGACAAAGCGTAGCACATAAGGCTGCTTAAAAGATAAGAGCCTATGGTATTACAGGAAAGATATTAGTGTGGATAGAAGGTTCGTTGACTAGCAGGAGGCAAAGAGTAGGAGTAAAGGAAGTCTTTTCTTGTTGGCTGCTTGTTACGAGAGGTGTTCCACAAGGTTCAGTGGTGGATTCACTTTTTTTCACATAAGATGCCAATGATTTGGATGACTGAACTGATGGATTTGTAGCCAAGTTTGCAGACAATAGGAAGATAGGTTAAGGGGCAGGTAGTTTTCAGGAATCAGGGAGTCTGTAGGGGGAATATTTGATAGAGGATTACATAATTATGAGGGTATAGCTAGTGTAAATATAAGCCGGCTTTTTCCACTTAGGTGGGGTGAGACTAGAATGAGAGGTCATTGATTAAGGGTATAAGGTGAAATGCTTAAGGGGAACTTCTTACTTAGGGACTGGTGATAGCAAGGAACAAGCTGCCACCGGAAGTGGTGGATGCATGTTTGGTTTCAGTACTTATGAGAAATTTGGATAGGTACATGGATGGGATGGGTATGAGTTTGATGGGACTAGACAGATTGGGCCAAAGGGCCCATTTCTGTGCTGTAATGTTGTATGACGGACAGGCTGGAGAATGGGAAAGATGTGGCAGATGGATTTTAGTGTAGGTGATTGTATGGTCATGTACTTTGGTAGAAGGAGTGAAGGTATAAGGCATTTTCTAAATGGGGACTTGGGAGTTCTGTCCAGGGTTTCATAAAGGCAAACCTGCAGTTTGAGTCGCTGGTGTGAAGGTGAATGAAAAGTTAGCATTAACTTTGAATGTATGATAATATAAAAGTAAGGATGTAATATTGAGGTTTCATAAAGTATTGTAAATAGTTATGGGTGCCTTATCTGAGAAAGGATGTGTTTAGTTTGGAGAGGGTCCAGAGGCAGTTCCTGACGATGATCCCAGCAATGAAAGGACTAATGTATGAGAAGTGTTTGATGCCTCTGGGCCTGTATTGAATCGTCAAAACCCAAGACAGAGTGGACATAGAGAAGATGTTCCCTATTATGGGTTGTCTAGAACCAGTGAGCACAGCCTCAGAGCTGAAGGACGTTCCTTCAGAACAGAGGTGAAGAGGAATTTCCTTTGCCAGAGGGTGGTGAAGCTGTAGAATTCATCGTACCAGATGACCATGGATGTCAAATCATTGGTGTTATTTAAAGCAGAGTTTGATCAGTTGTTGAATAGTAACTGCATTAAAGTTTTCAAAGAGAAGGGAAGAGAATGGGGTTGAGAAGGACCATAAATCAGCCATAACGTTAGGGTGGAGCAAAATCGATGGGGTGAATGGCCTAATTATCTTCAAGTGTGTTATGGTCCTACAGTCGATGACGGGTAGCACAGTATTGTGGGCTGAAGGGCTTGCAGTTTGCTGTACTGTTCTATGTTCTATGGTGTCCTTAATGTACTTTGCTAGTCCTCACCCTTTTCACCAAAGCCTTTCTAAAGAAAGCTCCAGAACTTACACCTCAAAAAACATCCTTTCTCAATAAAGCATCAGAATTTACACTTCAAACACATTTTCTGACATCGAACGGGTTCCTGAAATGCTGAGTGTATCAACTGAAGAGAGATTGTCTGAGAACAGCCCTTACTCTCCTACTGATAGTGATTATAAACAGGAAATTGATCATAATATGATCGAATTCACCCTGAAATTTGAGAAGGAGAGCTAAAGTCAGATATTTCGGTATTACAGTGGAGTAAAGGAATTACAGAGACATTGTAAACAAGGGAGATCAAAGCCAATGTAAAAGCCAAAAAGAAGGCATGTAATAGAGCAAAAATGAGTGGGAAGTTAAGGAATGGGAACCTTTTAAATACCAACAGAAGGCAACTAATAAAGGCATTATTAAAGGTAATGATGGAATACAAAAGTAAACCAGCCAATAATATTAAAAGGATACCAAAAGTTTCTTCAGATATAGAAAGTGTAAAAGAGAGATGAAGGTGAATATCGGACCACTAGAAAATGATGATAAAGAGGTAGTAATTGAGGAAAATGAAATGGCACATGAACTGAATAAGTATTTTGCATCAGTCTTCACTATGGAAGACAATAGTAGTGGAGTGGAATTTCTAGATGTCAGGGGTCATGAAGTGTATGAAGGTTTACTAGATAGAAGGTTCTTTGGAAATGAAAGTTCTGTGGGTAGATAAGTCAGCTGGACCAGATGGTGTACACCCCTGGGTTCTGAAGTGGTGGCTGAAGAGATTGTGGGGGAATTAGTAACGATCTTTTAAGAATTTTTGGAATAGTTCAGGAAGACTGGAAAATTGCAAATGTGACTCCACTCTGCAAGAAGAGAGAGAGAGATGGAAGAAAGGAAACTACAGGCCATTTCATCTGACCTCAGTGGCTGGGAAGATGATGAAGTGAATTGTTAAGGATGAGCTCTCGGGTTAAAATAGTCCGTAGTCAGCATGGTTTCCTCAAGGGAAAATCTTGCTTGTCAAATGTGTTGGAGTTCTTCAAGGAAATAGCAAGCAGCATAGACAAAGGCAAATCAGTTGATGTTGTGTACTTGTATTTTCATAAGCCTTTGTCAAGTAGCCACATATGAGTTTGCTTAATAAGCTATGAGCCCATCGTACCATGGGGAGATTCTAGCATGGATAAAGCAGTGCTGATTGATGGGAGGCAAGAGTTGGAATAACTCTTTTTGCTGGTGGGCTGCCACTGACTAGTGGTATTCCACAAGGGTTTGTGTTAGGACCGAATATTTTTACATTATATGTCAATGATTTGCATAATGGAATTGATGGCTTTGTTGCAAAGTTTACAGAAGGTATAAAGATAGATGGAGAGGCAGGTAGTTTTGAAGGAGTAGAGAGGCTACAGAAGGACCTAGACAGATTAGGAGAATAGGCAAAGAAATGGCAGATGGAATACAGTGTCGGGAAGTGTATGGTAATGCACTTTGGTAGAATACGTGGAAGTGTTGACTATTTTCCAAATGGAGAGAAAATAAATACAAAAATATGAGACACAAAGGGATTTGAGAGCCCTTGTGCAAGACTCACTAAACGTTAACTTCCTGGTTGAGTCTGTCGAGAGGAAGGCAAATATGATTTTAACATTCATTTCAAGAGGACTAGAATATATAAGCAAGGATGTAATATTGCAAACTTATAAAGCACTGGTGCGGCTTCACTTAGAGTATTGTAAGCAGTTTGGGAAGAGTGTTCTAAATCTCATCGGGTTCAAAGGAGGTTCATGAAAATGATTCCAGGATTAAACAGCTTGTCATATGAAGAACATTTAATGGTTCGGGGCCTATATTCACTGGGATTAAGAAGAATGAGGGGTGACCTAATTGAAATCTATCAGAGGGTGAATGATCTTGATAAAGTGGATGGGCAGAGGATATTTCCTGTGGTTGGGGTGTCGAAGACCCGAGGACATAGCCTCAAAATGGAGTGGTGTCACTTTAGAACAGAAGTGAGGAATGATTTCTTTAGCCAGAATCTGTGGAATTCTTTTTCACACGCAGCTGTGTAGGCCAAGACTTTATGTACAGTATATTTAAGGGAGAGGTTGATAGATTCTTGATTGGTCAGGGCATGAAGGGGTACGGGGAGAAGACAGGAGATTGAGGCTGAGAGGAAAATTGGTTTAGCCATGATGAAATAGCAGAGAACACTTGAATGGGCCAAATGGCCTAATTCTAGCTCCTACACCTTATGGTCCTCTGATAAAATAAATGTACTTCAAATACTTTTTATACTTGTTAAACAGTTGTATTACAAATTTTTCAATGATCATAATGGTCTTTAAAGTGAGCACATGAAGCAGGATCTTGGTTCATTTAAAATAATCCCAGAAGGGGGCCTGTGCTGAGATGAGAGAGGGTAGGTGAAAAGGGGTCACAGGGAGAGTAAGGATCTCGGAAAATAGAACTGATGTAATCAGAGGTAGCATGGCAAAAGTATGCGAGGGAGCATCATCTTAAGGTGATTGGAGGAAAGTATAGAGAGGAGGTCATAAGTAAGTTTTTCTTTAAATTTCGAGAGTAGTTCGTGCATGGAGTGCCCTGCAAGGGGTGATGGTAGAGGAAGATACATTAGGGTCATTAAAGGTGCTCTTAAAGTGACATATAGACAAATAGAAAATGAATGAAAAATGTGGATGGGAAAGGTTAGATTAATACTAGTATAGGTTTCAGAAGGCTTTTGACAAAGTGCCACACATGAGGGTGCTTAACAAGATAAGTGCCCATGGAATTGCAGCAAAGAAGCTAGCATTGATAGCAGACTGGCTGATTGGCAGGAGGCAAAAAGAGGGAATTAAGGGGGCCTTTTCCAGTTGGATACTTGTGTCTGTCAGGATTCCACAGGGGTCTTTGTTGGATTCACTTCTTCTCATACTGTATGTCACTGACTTGGATGACTGAATTCATGGCCAGGTGGCCAAGTTTGCGGATGACAGCAAGATAGGTTCAGGGGCTGGTAGTTTAGAGGAATCAGGGAATCTGCAGAGGGGAGATTTGGTAGAGGTGGTGGTTGCATGTTTGTGTTCAGCATTTAAGAGAGATTTGGATATCCACATGGACGGGACAGATATGGAGAGTAATGACTGTGGGTGCCGAGTCATTGGCATTATTTAAAGCAGGGCATGATCTGTTCTTGATTAGTAAGGGTATCATAGGTTGCAAGGAGAAGGAAGAAGAATGAGATTAAGAGGGACAATAAATCAGCCATGATGTAATGGTGGAGACTCGATGGGCTGAGTGGTCTAATTTTGTTCATATGGCTTATGGTCCTTGGTCCACGTAGGGCTGCACAACATTGTGGGCTGAAGGACTTGTAGTGTGCTGTCCTGTTCTATGTTCTATGGTGTCCTTAACATACTTTGCTAGTGCTATCCTCTTCACCAAAGCCTGTCTGGAGAAAACCTCAGAAGTTACACCTCAAAAACATCCTTTCTCAGCAAAGCAACAGAATTTACACTTCAGCCATATTTTCTGTCGCTGAACGGGTTCCTGGAATCCTGGGTGTGTCAACTGAGAAAAGATTGTGTGGATACAGTCTTCACTCTCCCATTGAAGCAAGAAACATACTTTAAAATACAAATTTTCCAGTGATCCTGGTGTTTTCAAAGGAAGCACTCGAAACAGCATCTTGGATAGGGAAGGGTTTAAACTAATTTGGCAGGTTGAAAGGAGTGATAGGTTAGAGGATGCGGCAGCTATCATACAAACACTTGCAGTGTGTATTGAGACTGTGAGGAAAGACAAGTAGATGATTAGGCAAAATTACAGTCAATGGGATGTCGAAGTGTCACGGGAGCCAAAGAAGAAAAGGGTGATGAATACAGGACTCAGGTAGGTAATCTTGCAGCGTCATTACAGCTTTACAGGCAACACTTTACGGCACCAGTGATCCAGATTCAGTTCCCGCCGCGGTTTGAACGTTCTCCCCCATGACCCCATGGGATTTCTCTGGGTGCTCTGGTTTTCTCCCATAGTCTAAAGACGTACTGATTAGTAGGTTAATTGTCCCATGATTAGATGAGGATTAAATCAGGGGCTGCTGGGTGGTGCAGCTCGAAGAGCCAGAAGAGCCAGAGAGCCAGTGGATGGAGTGTACCTAGACTTTCAGAAAGCCTTTGATAAAGTCCCACATAGGAGATTAGTGGGCAAAATTAGGGCACATGGTATTGGGGGCAGAATACTGACATGGATTGAAAATTGGCTGGCTGACAGAAAACAAAGAGTAGTGATTAACGGGTTCCTTTCGGAATGGCAGGCGGAGACCAGTGGGGTACCGCAGGGTTCAGTGCTGGGACCGCAGCTGTTTACAATATATATTAATGATTTAGATGAGGGAATTAAAAGTAACATTAGCAAATTTGCAGATGACACAAAGCTGGGTGGCAGTGTGAAATGTGAGGAGGATGTTATGAGAATGCAGGGTGACTTGGACAGGCTGGGTGAGTGGGCAGATGCAGTTTAATGTGGATAAATGTGAGGTTATCCACTTTGGTGGCAAGAACAGGAAGGCAGATTATTATCTAAGTGGAATCAAGTTAGGAAAAGGGGAAGTACAACGAGATCTAGGTGTCCTTGTTAATCAGTCACTGAAAGCAAGCATGCAAGTACAGCAGGCAGTGAAGAAAGCTAATGGCATGCTGGCCTTCATAATAAGGGGAATTGAGTATAAGAGCAAAGAGGTCCTTCTGCAGCTGTACAGGGCCCTGGTGAGACTACACCTGGAGTACTGTGTGCAGTTTTGGTCTCCAAATTTGAGGAAGGACATTCTTGCTATTGACAGAGTACAGCGTAGGTTCACAAGGTTAATTCCCAGGATGGCGGGACTGTCATATGTCGAAAGATTGGAGCGACTGGGCTTATATACTCTGGAATTTAGAAGGCTGAGAGAGGATCTGATTGAAACATATAAGATTATTAAGGGATTGGACACGCTGGAGGCAGGAAGCATGTTCCCGCTGATGGGTGAGTCCAGAATCAGAGGCCACAGTTTAAGAATAAGGGGTAAACCATTTAGAACTAAGCTGAGGAAAAACTTTTTCACCCAGAGAGTGGTGGATATATAGAATGTTCTGCCCCAGAAGGCTGTGGAGGCCAAGTCTCTGGATGCTTTCAAGAAAGAGATGGATAGAGCTCTTAAAGATAGCGGAATCAAAGGTTATGGGGATAAGGCAGGAACTGGATACTGATAGTGGATGATCAGCCATGTTCACAGTGAATGGCGGTGCTGGCTCGAAGGGCCGAATGGCCTACTCCTGCACCTGTTGTCTCTTGTCTATAGTCTATTCCACAGTGTGTCTCAATAAATACATTACAGTGAGAGATAGAAAGGCATGTCAAAAAAGCAATGTTACAATTGTTGTAGGGAATCCCAATACACAGGTAGATTGGGAAAATCAGGAGAGAGAACTTCTATAATACCTATGAATTTTTTTTTTAAAGCAGTTGTGGTTGAGCCCACTGGGGGAAAGGTAATTCTATATTAGGTGTTATGCAATGAACCAGATTTGATTAGGGAGCTTAAGGTAAATAAATCCTTAGAAGACAGTGATCATAATGTGATTGAATTCACTGTGAAGTTTGAAAGGAAGAAGCTAAAATCAGGTGCGTCAGTGTTACGGTGGAATAAAGGAAAATACAGAGGCATGAGAAAGGAGCTCGCCAAAGTTAACTGGAAGGGGACATGAGCAGGGATGATGGCAGAACACCAATGGCTAGAGTTTCTGGGAGCAACTCAGAAGGCATAGGATAGATACATTCCAAAGATGAAGAAGGAAGGATGAGGCAATTGTGGCTGACAAGAAAAGTCAAAGCCAACATAAAAGCCAAAGACAGCATGTAATACAACAAAAACAAAGGGAAGTTTGTGGATTGTGAAGCTTTTAAAAATCAACAGAAAGCAAGTAAAAAAGCTTTAAGGAGAGAAAAGACAAAATAATAATAATAATAATAATAGTAATTTAAAAGAGGTATATAAAATTATGATGGGTATAGATAGAGTGAATGCAAGCAGGCTTTTTCCACTCAGGCAAGGGGAGAAAAAAACCAGAGGACATGGGTTAAGGGTGAGGGACGAAAAGTTTAAAGGGAACATTGGGGGGACTTCTTCACACAGAGAGTGGTGGGAGTATGGAATGAGCTGCCAGACGAGGTGGTAAATGCGGGTTCTTTATTAACATTTAGGAATAAATTGGACAGATACATGGATGGGAGGTGTATGGAGGGATATGGTCCGTGTGCAGGTCAGTGGGACGAGGCAGAAAATGGTTCAGCACAGCCAAGAAGGTCCAAAGGGCCTGTTTCTGTGCTGTACTTTCTATGGTTCTATGGTTCTATGGTGATTATTTCATTGATCCCAAGTAGGGAATTCTTCCGTTACAGCAGCAACATTTAAAAACACACTTAGCAGTGTGCTGACTTAACTAATAATGAAGTACAGAATAGAAATACACGCAATAATAATACACCAATGTGCAAAAAAATGTATGAGATGATAAAGCAGAGAGTATTGTACTATGATGTGTGTTTTCCTGTCGCACAGAGATGAACTGTTGTATGTGCTTATTGCATTTGACAGGAAAGATTTTCTGTATCGATCCTTGTGACAGATTCCTCCTGCACTACTCAACCTACTTGTCCACTGGTCCTCTGTACTCTGACTCCTGCCCATCTCTGATACACACAACCACTGCAGAGTCATGAGAGAACTTCTACAAGTGACAAGGCTCAGATTTGTGCTGAAAGTCTGACATGTACAGTGTGAACAGAAACAGAGACAGGACAGTTCTAGTGAAATTCCATTGCCAGTCACCAGCAGTTCAGACAGAGCACTACCCAGCTGTACAAACTGGGGTCTATCTGTCAGGCAGTCAGTAATCCATAATTTGAACTTAACATAGCCAACAATATAAAGACAATAAGACCATAAGACAAAGGAGCAGAAGTCGGCCATTCGGCCCGTCGAGTCTGCTCCGCCATTTCATCATGAACTGATCCATGCTCCCATTTAGTCCCACTCCCCCGCCTTCTCACCATAATCTTTGATGCCCTGGCTACTCAGATACCTATCAATCTCTGCCTTAAATACACCCAATGACTTGGCCTCCACTGCTGCCCGTGGCAACAAATTCCATAGATTCACCACCCTCTGGCTAAAAAATTTTTTTCACATTTTTGTTCTGAATGGGCGCCCTTCAATCCTTAAGTCATGCCCTCTCGTACTAGACTTCCCCATCATGGGAAACAACTTTGCCACATCCACTCTGTCCATGCCTTACAACGTTCGAAATGTTTCTATGAGGTCCCCCCTCATTCTTCTAAACTCCAAGGAATACAGTCCAAGAGCAGACAAACGTTCCTCATTATGTTAACCCTCTCATTCCCGGAATCATTCAAGTGAATCTTCTCTGTATCCTCTCCAACGTCAGCACATCCTTTCTTAAATAAGGAGACCAAAACTGCCCACAGTACTCCAAGTGAGGTCTTACCAGCACCTGAAAGAGCCTCAACATCACATCCTTGCTCCTAAAATCTATTCCTCTAGAAATGAATGCCAACGTTGCATTCGCCCTCTTCACCACCGACTCAACATGGAGGTTAACCTTAAGGGTATCCTGTATGAGGACTCCCAAGTCCCGTTGCATCTCAAAACTTTGCATTCTTTCCCCATTTAAATAATAGCCTGCCCATTTATTTCTTCTTCTTTGCCCATTCTTCCAATCTATCCAAGTCTCTCTGCAGACTCTTCGTTTCCTCAGCACTACCAACCCCTCCACCTATCTTTGTATCATCAGCAAACTTAGCCACAAAGCCATCTATTCCATAATCCAAATCGTTGATGAACAATGTAAAAAGAAGCGGCCCCAACACGGACCCCTGTGGAACACCACTGGTAACCGGCAGCCAACCAGAATAGGATCCCTTTATTCCCACTCTCTGTTTCCTGTCAATCAGTCAACACTCTATCCACATATGTAACTTTCCTGTAATTCCATGGGCTCTTATCTTGTTAAGTAGCCTCATGTGTGGCACCTTGTCAAAGGTCTTCTGAAGATCCAAATATACAACATCCACTACATCTCCCTTGTCTAGTCTACTGGTAATTTCCTCAAAAAATTGTAATAGGCTTGTCAGGCAGGATTTTCCTTTAAGGAATCCATGCTGAGTTCTGTCTATCTTGTCATATGCCTCCAGGTACTCTGTAACCTCATCCTGGACAATCGACTCCAACAACTTCCCAGCCACCGATGTCAAGCTAACAGGTCTATAATTTCCTTTTTGCTTCCTCGCCCCCTTTTTAAATAGCAGAGCGACATTTGCAATCTTCCAGTCTTCCAGAACCATGCCATAATCTATCGACTTTTGAAAGATCATCGTTAATGCCTCCGCAATCTCCACAGCTACTTCCTTCAGAACACAAGGGTGCATTCCATCTGGTCCGGGAGATTTTCTACCTTTAGACTATTCAGCTTCCTGAGTACTTTCTCTGTCGTAATTGTGACTGCGCACACTTCTCTTCCCTGCCACCCTTGAGTGTCCGATATACTGCTGATGTCTTCCTCAGTGAAGACTGATGCAAAATACTCGTTCAGTTCCTCTACCATCTCCTTATCTCCCATTACAATTTCTCCAGCACCATTTTCTATTGGTCCTATATCTACTCTCACCTGTCTTTTACTCTTTATATACTTGAAAAAGCTTTTAGTATCCTCTTTGGTATTATTTGCTAGCTTCCTTTCATAGTTAATCTCTTCCCTCTTAATGACCTCCTTGGTTTCCTTTTGTAAGGTTTTAAAAACTTCCCAATGTCTTTCCATTAATTTTTGCCTCCTTGTATGCCCTCTCCTTTGCTTTAACTTTGGCTTTGACTTCTCTTGTCAACCACGGTTGCATCCTTTTCCCATTCAAAAATTTCTTCTTTTTTTGGAATATACCTGTCTTGCACCTTCCTCATTTCTCGCATAAACTCCAGCCACTGCTGCTCTGCTGTCTTTCCCGCCAGTGTCTTTCTCCAGTCAACTGTGGCCAAAGTTGGAAAGGGGATACCAAAATGTATTTTTCAGATAAATAAAGTATTAAAAAAAGGCATAAGTGGACATCGGACCATTGGAAAATGAATCTGGAAAGGTAGTAATGGGGGACAAAGAAATGGTAGATGAACTGAATAAGTATTTTGTCTCAGTCTCCACTGTTGAAGACACTAACAGTATGCCAGAAATTCATGAGCGGCAGTGGGCAGAAGTGAGTGTGGTTACTAATATTGAGCAGATGGTACTTGGGAAGCTGAACGGTCTGAAGGTGGATAAGTCACCTGAACCAGATGGACTACACCATAGCTCTCACAACAATGGATTTGGCAGCACATCCAATTCAGCAATTGTGCTCTTGAGTATGCATGTGTTGGCTAATTATCATTTTATTGTTATAGTATTTAATTCCATTTATTCTGTCATAGTTTTTGCCGAGACTTGGACACAGACACGCTTTGCTGCCTTAAACACACTTTTTCCTTTAACACTGTTTGCATTAAAGTCTTTAAACTATTGACCCACGTCAGAGTCTCTCACTCCACACTTGGGCCATATCCGCACCATTGTGACAGCAGGTCAAGACTAGGTAGTGTGGAGGAAGTAGGTATTCTGCAGAAGGACATGGATTGGGAAAAAGAGCAAGGAAGTGGCAGATAGAATATGGTGTTGGGAAGTGTATGGTCATGCACTTTGGGAAAAGGACTAAAGGTGGAGACAATTTTCTAAATGCAGAGAAAATTCAGAAATCAGAGCTGCAAAGCGACTTGGGAATCCTTGTGGAAGTTTCTCTGAAGTTGAGTGGGTGATGAGGAAGGCAAATGCAATGTTAGAATTCATTTCAAGAGCACTGGAACATAAATGCAAGGATGTAATGCAAAGCACAAGAGATTCTGGAGATGCTGGAAATCCAGTGCAGCAAACACAAAATGCTGGAGGATCTCAGCAGGTCAGGCAGCAGTTATGGAAATGAATAAACAGTTGACACTTCAGGCTGAGAACCTTCATCAGGACTGGGGCTCAGTCCAAAACTTGATTGTTTATTCGTTTTCATTGATCCTGCTTGATCTGCTGAGTTCCTCAAGGATGTAACACTGAGTCTTTAAAAGACATTCTTCAGACTACAATTAGAGTATTGTGAGCAGTTTTTGGCCCCTTATCAAATAAAGAATGCGGTGGGTTTGAAGATGGTCCAGAATAGTTTCACAAGAATGATCCCAGAAATGATCATACGAATGAAAGGGTTAACATTTGAGGAGCTTTTGATGTCTCTAGCCTGTACTCACTGGAGTTAGAAGAATGATTGGGGATCTCATTGAAACCTATCGAATATTGAAAGGTCTAGATAGAGTAGATGTGCAGAGATCCTTCTTATATTGTGGAAGTCCAGTAACAGAGGGCACAACCTCAGAATAAAAGGATTTGCATTCAGAACAGAGATAAGGAGAAATTTCTATAGCCAGAAGGTGGTGAATTTGTGGAACTCATTGCCACAGACACCAGTGGAGCCCAGGTATATATGGCAAAGTTATTTCCCGTGCTAGGGGAGTCTAGGACAAGAGGACATGACTTCAGGATTGAAGGATGCCCATTTAGAACAGAGATGTGGAGAAATCACTTTAGTCAGAGGGTGGTAAATCTGTGAAATTCGCTGCCATGAGCGGCTGTGGAGGCCAAGTCATTGGGTGCATTTAAGGCAGAGATAGATAGGTTCTTGATTAGCCAAGGTATCAAAGGGTATGGGGAGAAGGCAGGGGAGTGGGGATGACTGGAAGAACTGGATCAGCCCATGATTGAATGGCGGAGCAGACTCGATGAGCCAAATGGCCTACTTCTGCTCCTATTTCTTATGGTTTTATGGTCTTAAGGCATCGTGTACATTTAAAGCAAAGGTTGACAGATTGCTGATTTGTCAGGGCATCAAAAGGTATGGGGAGAAGGTAAGAGAATGGATTTTGTGGAATAATAAGTCAGCCATGAGGAATTAGTGGAGTAGACTCAAAGGCCTGAATAGACTAATACTGCTCTTACATCTTACAGTCTTAAAGTAGCCCTGGAAATGGGCCTGTTGAGATTAGAGGGAGTAGGTAAAATGGAACCAAATGAGAATAAGGATCTTGGAAATTTGAACCCATTGGATTCAGAGGGAGAATGGCAAATTGGTAAGCAAAGAAACAAGTATTCGTATTCTAAATCAAAGATTTGTCAAGGGACAAATGGTGCTATTTCAAGTCAGTTGTTGATAAGACATGAAGTGGGAGTGTAAGAAGATTTGAGAATGGGAAGAGGCTTGAGGAAGATGGACACAGACTGAGTGAGTGGGAAATAACATGGCAGATGGAGTACAATGTGGAGAGATAGAGAGTTAATTCCCTTCAGAGATAAAAAGAGAAATACTGCAGGTTCATCATGAATGTATTGTTTCACCAGACAGAGGGATTGATAAATTTGTGGTCAGCAGTGACAGGCTGAGTTGCAGGAGGATGTTTGCATTAAGAAAGAGACAGTGTAGGAGCATCTGAAAAATTATTAGGATAAATTATTAGGATAGTTAAATCTCCAGTGCTGGATGGCATAAACCCCAGAATACTGTGTAAGTGAAAGAAGAGATTGTGGAGGCAGTGACAATGACATTGTGTTCTCCCTGGTTACCAATCTGGTTCTAGAGGACTGCAGGATGGCAAATGGTGTTCCACTGATGAAGAAAGGTAATAGGGATAATCCTGGCAATTATAGACCAGTGTTGGGAAATTTGTGAAAGAAGATTTCGAGAGACAGGATTTATGCTCGTTTTGAGAAGCATGGACCTATTAGGAATTGTCTGCATTGCTTTGAGAGAGGTTGGTCATGCTTCACAAACTTAACTGAGTTTTTCAAAGAGGTAGCAGAATAGGTGTGAGGTGTTGCGCTTTGGCAGGACAAACCAGGGTAGGTCTTACACAGTGAACAGTAGACACTGAGGAGTACACTAGAACAGAGGACCTGTATCCACACAGCCTTGATTCCCTGGATCCCATGCCTCATGACTTTTTGAATGAGCCCCCAGTGTGGAACCTTATCAAATGCCTTAGTAAAATCCATATACACCCACATGCACTGCTCTACCTTCATCAATGTGCTTTGTCACATCCTCAAAGAATTCAGTCAAGCTCGTGCTGATCCTTGCTTCCTACGCCTTAAGTAAGTTTCCTTCTTCTTCTTGATTAGATTGTCCATATCATTTGCCAACCACGGTTCCGTCACTCAACCATCCTTTCCCTACCTCAGTGGGACAAACCTATCCAGAACCCTATTTCCTCCCACAGTCCAAAGATGTACCAGTTGGTAGGGTAATTGGTCATTGTGAATTGTCCTTTGAGAAGTCTAGTGTTAAATAGGCGGATTGCTGGGTGGTGTGGTTAGTTTAACCAGAAAGGCCTATTCCGCACTGTATCTCTAAATTAATTACATAATTAATTAATTAAGTAATTAATTAATTTACCATGCTGTCTGCTCCTACCCTCTTCAAGCTATTGTAAAGGCCAGGAAGGGCCTTTAACACTAACTTATCTTATGAGGAAAGGTTGTGTGAGTTAAGATTTTTCTGTCTGGAGTGAAGGAGAATGAGGGGTGACTTAATGGAGATGTACAAAATTATAAGAGTTATAGACCATAAGATAAAGGAGCAGAAGTAGGCCATTCAGCCCATTATGTCCGCTCTGCCATTCTATCATGGGCTGATCCATTTCTTCCAGCCATGCCCACTCCCTGGCCTTCTCCCCATACCTTTTGATACCCTGGCTAATAAAGAACTTATCTATCTCTGCCTTAAATACACCCAATGACTTGGCCTCCACAGCTGCTTGTGGCAACAAATTCCACAGATTTACCACCCTCTGACTAAAGTAATTTCTCGGAATCTCAGTTCTAAGAGGACGTCCTTCAATCCTGAAGTCATGTCTCTTGTCCTGGAATCCACTACCATGGGAAATAACTTTGCCATATCTAATCTGTTCAGGCCTTTTAACATTCAGAATGTTTCTATGATATCCCCCACTCATTCTCCTGAACTCCAGGGAATACAGCCCAAAAGCTGCCAGATGTTCCTCATGTTGGAACCCTTTCATTCCTGGAAACATTCTTTCTTTTCAAATCTTTTTATTATTATTCAAAAAATATAACATGAGTACATCAAAGTAATAACACTTACAATGTCTCAAGGAACAGAAAATTACCTTAAAGATTGAAAAAGTTTGTGATAATAACAAAAACCCTACTAAGCAGAAAATGTGGGGAAAAAACCCATTAGGTGCACAACCCCAGAGCCATGCATCATAGAAGAAGCTTCAAAAAATAAACATCAAATAGCCAGCAAGAAAGAAAAATATACCAAAAAATTTACAATTAGATCATGGAGAAAATCTATCAATTAGCTCAAATGATAATTACGAGCAAATGAGCCCCATCTTTTCTCAAAATCAAATAAAGGTTCAAAGGTTCAACTTCTAATTTTGTCCAAACTAAGACATAGCATCACTTGAGAGAACCATTGTGACAAAGTGGGAGCTGATGTATCCTTCCACTTCAACAAAATGGCCCTCCTGGCTATCAATATAACAAATGCAATAACATGTTGGTCAGACACAGAGATACCACGGATATTTTGGGGAATTACTCCAAAAAGCACAGTTAATTTGTTACATTGTGGATTAATTTTAAGTGCTTTAGAAATTGTTGAAAAAACTGACTTCCAGAATTGTTCCAGTATAGAACAAGACCAAAACATATGTGTCAGTGTAGCTATCTCAGTGTTACATCTGTCACAATAACTATCAACATTAGGAAATATTTTAGAGAGTCTCTCCTTCGTCAAGTGGTAACGATGTACAATTTTAAATTGAATCAGTGAATGACTAGCACAGATCAAAGAAGAGTTAGCCAGTTTCAGAATCCGTATCCAATCCTCTGTCATTGAAGTCAAATTGAGTTCCTTTTTCCAATCCTGTTTAATCTTAAATAAGTGATGCTTATCCCATTGTAATAATAAATTATAAATTCTTCCAATAGAACCCTTCGTCGAAGGGTTCATACTCATAATAGTATCTCACAGGTTTAGCCTCCAATATGTAAGGAAAATTACTTAAATATTTTTGTACGAAATGTCTAACTTGAAGGCATTGTGAAAAGTGTGAGTATAAAAGAGCCTGAGAGATTGTGGGCACGTGGCAAAGTGGTGAAGGCATTCGACTAGCGATCTGAAGATCGTGAGTTCAAGCCCCAGCCTAGCAACGTGTTGTGTCCTTGAGCGAGGCACTTAATCACACATTGCTCTCGGCGACACTGGTGCCAAGCTGTATGGGTCCTAATGCCCTTCCCTTGGACAACATCAGTGTCATGGAGAGGGGAGACTTGCAGCATGGGCAACTGCCGGTCTTCCACACAACCTTGCCCAGGCCTGTGCCCTAGAGAGTGAAGACTTTCCAGGTACAGATCTATGGTCTCGCAAGGCTAACGGATGCCCTTACTATAAAAGAGAATATTTATCAACTAATTGTTCAAAGGACATCAATCTATCTTCTTTAAATAAATCCAAAAAAGAATTAATACCTTTAGTTTTCCAAAGTAAAAAAAATTGGATCACTCAAAGAAAGCTTAAAAACATAATTTCAATAGATTAAACTACAAAGTTTAAATTTTTTAAGATTTAAAAAATTTGCGAGACTGGAGCCAAATTTGTAAAGAATGCTTAATCACAGGGTATAAGTTTAAATTAGCAAATTTAGCTAATTGTATAGGTAAAGCAACTCCCAATAATGAGGTTAAATAAAACTGTTTCACAGCTTTCAGTTCCAGGTCTACCCAAATTGACCGATGGTTTTTAGCAACCCAATATAACCAAAAGGACATGTATTGGACAATAACAGCCCAATAATACATTTCTAAATTAGGCAAAGCAAGACCTCCATCCTTTTTCAACTTTTGTAAGTGACATTTACTAATCCAAATTAATTATTCCAAATAAAAGATGAAGTAGTAGAATCAATCTAAAACTTCCTAGTCAAAAAAACAGGGATATTCTTTAATAAATATAAAAATGTTGGTAAAATCATCATTTTAACTATATGAATATGACCACCAAGTGAAAATGTAAGTGGACTCCATCTACTAAATAAATACTTCATAGAGTCTACTAAGGGAACAAAATTGGCTTTATAAAGATCCTAATATTTTTTAGTAATTATAACACCTAAATATCTAAAAGAATCCGTAACTTTAAAAGGAGTATTATCATATATACAGAGACAGATTCATTTAAAGGAAACAATTCACTTTTACTAAAATTTACTTTATATCCTGAAAAATCTCCAAATTCATTGAATAATTTTAGCAAGGCAGGAATAGATTCGTCGGGATTAGCTCTACTAACCAATAAATCATCAGCGTAAAGAGAGATCTTATGCATGGTCTCATTCACAAAAATCCCATGAATATTTTTAGCTTCACAAAGAGCAATAGCAAGAGGTTCTAGTATTAAATTAAATAACAAAGGACTTAATGGACAACCTTGTCTTGTCCCCTGTGAAAGCTGAAAAAAGGAGACCTACAGTTATTAGTGACAACCGTAGCAATAGGAGTTTTATATATCGTTTTAATCCAATTATTAAAATTAACACCAAAGCCAAATATCTCTAAAACATTAAATAAATATTTCCATTCGACTCGATCAAATGCTTTTTCTGCATCCAAAGATATGACGCATTGTGGAGTTTTAAAAGAGGACAAATATATAATGTTAAGTAGTCTCCTAATATTTGAAAAAGAATAGCGACCCTTTATAAAGCCTGTTTGATCTTTAAAAATAATCTTATCTAAAATATTCTCCAACCGATTGGCCATTATCTTTGACAGAATCTTAGCGTTGACATTCAGTAATGAAATAGGTCTATATGAAGCACAGTCAGTAGGATCTTCATCCTTTTTAAGAATTAAAGAAACAGAAGCCTCATAAAAAGTAGAGGGTAAGTCACCTTTCACAAAAGAATCCTTAAACATTTCCAACTTATACAGAGAAGCAATTTTCCAAATTTTTTATAAAATTCTACAGGATAACCATCAAGTCCAGGGGCCTTACTAGATTGCATTGAAAAAATAGCTTTATGAATTTCGGCTTCAGTAATTTGGGCATCAAGAGGTTATTGATCCTCAACAGAAATTTTAGGAAAAGCAATCTTTCGTGAGAAAGCATTCATTTTAGAAGAATCTACTGGACATTGAGATTTATAAAGTTCAGTATAAAAATCTTGAAAAATCTTGTTAATTTCTTCATATTCTCGAGCCAGGGTACCTACCATCTTTCCTCCCAATTTTCAAAATTTGTCTTTTGGCTCCAGCTGTTTTTAATTGAGAATCGAGCAGTTTGTTATTTTTATCTCCAAACATATAAAATTGGCTCTTTAACTTAAGCAAATAGCCTTCAATGGGATGAGTTAATAATAGGTTGTATTGTGATTGAAGTACCACCCTTTGTTTGAATAAGTCAATATTAGAGGAAATTGCATAAGTATTACAGTATCTAAATCTTTAAGTTGTTTTGAAATTTTATCTAATTCTGATTTAGTCTGTTTTTTAAGTTTAGCTGAATAAGAAATGATCTGACCACGTAAAAATGCTTTAAATGTATCCCATATAATTATTTTAGATGTACCCCCTATATCATTAAAGAGAAAAAAAAATCTGGTTTTCAATAAAACTAACAAAGTCAGAGTTTTGCAATAATGTCTGAGACATGTGCCATGGTGAATGGGCAAGAATGACATCATCAATTTCAAAGGATAAACTCAGAGACGCATGATCAGATATAGCAATAGTGTCATATTCACTATTTTTAACACTAGGCAAGAGGCGAGGATCGATTATAATATAATAAATCCTCGAATTTTTTTATAGACATGTGAAAAGAAGGAATATTCTCTGTTATCAGGATGCAGATGCCTCTATAATTCGATCAATCCAAAATCGATCAAAAAGGAATTAATAAGTGACGCGGAACGATTTGGAAGTCGTTGATTGGTTAAGCTCTTGTCAATCATAGGATTTAAACAGCATTTAAATCTCCACTCATTATCAACACATATTCATTTAAATCAAGCAGTAAAAGCAAGTACCTTTTTTAAAAAAAAGAAAGATCATCTAAGTTAGGACCATAGAGATTGACCAAAACAACTTTTCTGTTACCGATCACTCCATTAACAATTAAAAATCGACCATTAGAATCTGATTCAATATCCTCTTGAATAAATATTTTGGATTTAATAAAGATAGACATGCCTTTAGTTTTACTCTGAGGGGTAGGGTGGAATTGCAAGCCTCTCCACCATCCAAAAAATCTATTTTGATCTCCCACCCTAATATGTGTCTCCTGAGCAAAAATTATATCAGGTTGGGATCGATTAATAATTTTAAAAGTCTTTTTTCGTTTGATAGGATGATTCCAACCACATACATTCCAACTTATTACATTAATCCGTTTAAATACCGTACTATCATTTTATTCTACTTTCTACATGCGCAGAGCACATACCAATACTGGTTGATCAAAAGTGGCAACCACATAGAAAACACGCATGCTCCGGAAACACCCAATGGGATAAAACTCCTAACCCTAACCCCACACCCCTCCTCATAAGCTCAAAGGAAAGGCAAGTAAACTATGATAGATACAAAGCCAAAGACCGCTTTGTCTGTTTTTTCTTTCCCTCCCCCAGTTAGTAAAAAAATTAGAGTGACCTTGTAAGAAAGGTGATGAAGTTTCAACAAAGGAAAGTATTTATATTCCATTATCTATTAAACAAGAAAGAACCAAAGTAATGTTATCTCTTAGAGAGAAAAACTAGCGCCATCTTTAAGTTCAACATTAAGTCCCTGAAAAAACTTTAAATTCTATTATAAGACGCTATAATAAGACAGAAAAAAGTTAATAGTATATTTAACCAAGCTAAATTTTCAAAAATACTAATTAACAATATCATAAGTAATTAAACCCTCCCAAATATATATATATATATATATATATAAAAAGAAGCCCTATTAGTAGGAAAAAATTACCAATTATTTAATTAAGAAAGAAACAAAAAAATATCAAACCAGGTATTAGGTTAAAGGAACAAATCCCTTTATCTTCTTTTCTCAGTCGAATGTCGGAATAACTATTTAAACAGTCATACTTGAACGATAAAACTTCCTACCAAAAGAAAACCAATAATATGCAATAATGAACGAATCTCCTTATCTTCTTTTATTGGTCTCTCCATGTAACCTTCATAAATCTTCTTTCTGAAATTCGAATAATATACAGATAACCAAACAAACTTTCAGGTAGTTCATTCGGGAGTGGCGTCAGTACCGGCGGCAGGTATAGTCTGAACAAAGTCCAGTGTGGCTTTTGGATCAAAAAATGTACGAGGAGGAGAGTTAGGAGGAAAAACTTTAATTCTTGTCAAGTAACGCAGAGAAGGAAACAATTTCTTATCATATGCCTGTTTCATTACCAAAGCAAATCTTGATCTTTGTTCCATTACCTCCCTTCGATAATCTTCATAAAAACAGAGCTCAGACTCCTTAAAACTAAAAACTCTCTGTTTTCTTGCCTGTCACATTATTTGATCTTTAATTTTAAAGTGATGAAAACAAACCAGAACAGATCTTGGTTTACTTGGATCCTTAAATTTTGAAGTAAATGCTCTGTGAGCTCTTTCTATAGCAGGCGGCTGTGTTAATATGGTAGGAAATAAAGTATGAAAAAGCTTACCAAAGTAAGCAGTTAAATCTCCATCTTCAGCTCCTTCTTGCAGCCCAACAATTTGTATATTCTTTCGGTGAGACCTAGTTTCCAGATCTATAATCTTATATTTTGATATCTTTCCAAGCGGGTTGTAGCTTCAAACAATCTTTGCTTAGTTATCTTCAATTCCTCTTCGTGTGTAATAACTTGAGTTTCTTAGTCTTTACGTTTTCCCAGAAATGAACTATTTTTTCCAGTTGGCCTTTAATTGACCCATTCTGATCTTTAATTGAATTCAGTGTCCAAGTGATACCTTCAGCCCATGGTGGCATCTTTCCTTTTTCACTATCTTTGTCACTAGGTTCAGACAGCTTCTTCCCTCTCCTCGTAGACATAGATGTATTATCCCCCCTCAAGAATCAGCAAATAAAAATTTTAAATTCGAATCTTAAACTGGGGGAGAGAAAGAAAACTAAGAGCAGAATAAAATTGCTGCTACTCCATTTGCTGCTACCCCACAGGGGCAGTCTCCCTCCTGGAAATATTCTTGTGAATCTTCTCTGAACCCTCTCCAATGTCAGTATATCCTTTCTAAAAAAAAGGAGCCCAAAACTGCACACAATACTCCAAGTGTGGTCTCACAAATGCCTTATAGAGCCTCAACATCACATCTCGGCTCTTATATTCTATACCTCTAGAAATGAATGCCAACATTGCATTCACCGTCTTCACAACCGACTCAAAGCGAAGGTTAACCTTTAGGGTATCTTGCACAAGTACTCCAAAGTCCCTTTGCATTTCTGAATTTTGAATTCCCTCCCCGTCTACATAATAGTCTGTCCATTTATTTCTTCCACCAAAGTGCACAGCCATATACTTTCCAACATTGTCTTTCATTTGCCACTTCTTTGCCCATTCCCCTGAACTATCTAAGTCTCACTGTTTCACTGTTCACTGTTCACAGGTTCACTGTTTCCTCATAGTCCAAATCATTGACATACATCGTAAGAAGCAGTGGTCCCAATACCGACCCCTGTGGAACTCCACTGGTAACCAGCAGCCAGCCAGAATAGGATCCCTTTATTCCCACTCTATTTATAGATAGAGCAAACCTCCAGAGACTTTTCCCCAGGCAGAAATGGCTAATACAATAGGGCAGAATTTTAAGATGATTCAAGGATTGTACAGGGGAAATGTCAGAGGTAAGATTTTGCACAGCATGCTGAGTGTGTGGAGCACCTGTCATGGGTGATGATACAGGCAGATATATTAGGGGCATTTAAGAAACTCTTAGATAGGCAGATGGAAGGCAAAAAAATGGAGAGCTATGTAGGAGGGAAGGGTGAGATTGATCTTAGAGTAGGTTAAGAGATTGACACATTATTGTAGGCCAATATTGTGCTGTAAGGTTCTATGTTCCATGTTCTATAAAATTGCAAAGTAGAATATACTGACCTCAGTCTCTTGGCTGATCCCTCTTTCAACAAAGCCACATTTACACCTCAAACACATACTCTCACAAACAATAGCACTTGCCCCTCCAACACCAACCTTCTCACAAAAAATTGCACTTACAGCTCAGACACTACCCCTCTCGCAAACAATCGCACTTACACCTCAAACACCAACCCTCTCACAAACAATTGCACTTACATCTCAAAAATATACTCGCTCACAAAACAATTACCGCTCAAATACATCCTCTGTCACTGCTCCAGGAATGTTGGGTATCAGATTCAGAATCAGGTTTATCATCACTGGCATATGTCAAGTCAGTTGTTAGTTCAAATGGGAAATAATTGATTGGACCAGAGAGTTGAAAAGGACTGCAGTGTTGATAGAAGGTTCCTTAGTCAGAGGAACAGAGATGTGGTTCTGTGGGCGTGATAGAGACATCCAGATGATATGTTGCCTCCCTGGGGTCAGGATCAGGGAGATCTTGGATTGGGTCCATGGTATTCACAAGGTCAAGGTTGAGCAGCCAGAAGTCTTGGTATATATTGGCACCAATGATATAGGTAGACAAGGTGAGGAGGTTCTGAAGAGCGATTTTAGGGAGCTAGGTAGAAAGCTGAGAAACAGGACTTTCAGGGTAGTAATCTCTGGATTGCTGCCTGTGCCATGTCTCAGTGAGTGTAAGAATAGAAGGATTTGACAGGTGAATGCATGGCTGAGTAACTGGTGGAGGAGGCAGGAGTTCAGATTTATGGATCATTGAGATCTCTTCTGGGGAAGGTATGACCTGGATGAAAGAAATGGGTTACACCTAAATCCAAGGGGGTCCAATATCCTTGTGGGCAGGTTGGCTAGAGTTGTTTGGGTGGGTTTAAACTAATTTGGCAGAAATATGGGAACTGGAGTGATAGGGCTGAAGATGAGGTAGTTTGTTTACAAACAAAGGCAGTGTGCAGCGAGACTCCTAGGAAGGAGATTCTTTCAAGAATCACTTGATTTTAGAATGGTTCCAGAAGACTGAACAATTGCAAATGTCACTCCACTTTTGAAGAAGGGAGAAAGGCAGAAGAAATGAAATTTCAGACCTGTTAGTCTGACCTTATTGGTTGAGAAAATGTTGGAGTCAATTGTTAGAGGATGTGGTTTTGGGATACACGGAGGTGCATGATAACATAGGTCATAATCAGCCTTGTTTCCTCGAGGGAACATCTTGTTTGACAAATTTGTTGGAATTCTTTGAAGAAACAACAAGCAGAATTGTCAAAGGAGAATCGGTTGATGTTGTGTACTTGGATTTTCAGAAAGCCTTTGAGAAGGTACCACACATGAGGCTGCTTAACAAACTATGAGCCCATGGTATTACATGGAAGATTCTAGCATGGACAAAGCCATGGTTGATTATCAGGAGACAAAGTGTGGGAACTAAGGGAGCCTTTTCTGAGTGACTGGTGGTGTTCCACAGGGGTCTGAGTTACGACCAGTTCTTTTTATGTTCTATGTTAATGATTTGGTTGATGGAATTGATGGCTTTGTTGAAAAGTTTGCAGATGATATGAAGATAGTGGAGGGGCAGATAGTTTTGAGGAAGTAGAGAGGCTACAGAAGAACTTAGACAGAGTAGGAGAATGGGCAAAGAAGCGGCAGATGGATTACACTGTTGGGAAGTGCATGGTCATGCACTTCTGTAGAAGACATGAAAGGGTTTATTATTTTCAAAATGGAGTGAAAATAGAAAAAAACTGAAGTGCAAAGTGACTTCAGAGAGCTTGTGCAGGATTCCCTAAAGGTTAATTTGCAGATTGAATCTGCGCTGAGGAAGGCAAATGTGATGTTCGCATTCATTTCAAGAGGACCAGAATTTAAAAGCAAGGATGTAATGTTGAGACTTTATAAAGCACTGGTGAGGCCTCACTTGGAGTAATTTGAACAATTTTGGATCCCTTATCTTGGAAATGGAGAGGGCTGAAAGGATGTTCACGAAAATGATTTCTGGTTTGAGCAGCTTGTCCTATGAAGAGCATTTCATGGATCTGGGCCTGTATTCACTGGAATTCAGAAGAATGAGGGGTGCCTTAAGGAAAATCATGTCTGACAAATCTCATAGAATTTTTTGAGGATGTAACTAGTAGAGTGGATAGGGGAGAACCAGTGGATGTGGTATATTTGGATTTGCAAAAGGCTTTTGACAAGGTCCCACACAGGAGATTAGTGTGCAAACTTAAAGCACACTGTATTGTGGGTAAGGTATTGATGTGGATAGAGAATTGGTTGGCAGACAGGAAGCAAAGAGTAGGAATAAACGGGACCTTTTCAGAATGGCAGGCAGTGACTAGTGGGGTACCGCAAGGTTCAGTGCTAGGACCCCAGTTGTTTGCAATATATATTATTGACTTAGATGAGGGAATTAAATGCAGCATCTCCAAGTTTGCGGATGACACGAAGCTGGGCGGCACTGTTAGCTGTGAGGAGGATGCTAAGAGGATGCAGGGTGACTTGGATAGGTTAGCTGAGTGGGCAAATTCATGGCAGATGCAATTTAATGTGGAAAAATGTGAGGTTATCCACTTTGGTGGCAGAAACAGGAAAACACATTATTATCTGAATGGTGGCTGATTCGGAAAAGGGGAGGTGCAACGAGACCTGGGTGTCATTATACACCAGTCATTGAAAGTGGGCATGCAGGTACAGAGAGCGGTGAAAAAGGCGAATGGTATGCTGGCATTCATAGCAAGAGGATTTGAGTATAAGAGCAGGGAGGTACTACTGCAGTTGTACAAGGCCTTGGTGAGACCACACCTGGAGTACTGTGTGCAGTTTTGGTCCCCTAATCTGAGAAAAGACATCCTTGCCATAGAGGGAGTACAAAGAAGGTTCACCAGATTGATTCCTGGGATGGCAGGACTTTCATATGATGAAAGACTGGATGAACTAGGCTTATACTCGTTGGAAGTTAGAAGATTGAGGGGCGTTCTGATTGAAACGTATAAAATCCTAAAGGGATTGGACAGGCTAGATGCAGGAAGATTGTTCCCGATGTTGTGGAAGTCCAGAACGAGGGGTCACAGTTTGAGGATAAGGGGGAAGCCTTTTAGGACCGAGATTAGGAAAAACTTCTTCACACAGAGAGTGGTGAATCTGTGGAATTCAGGCCAGTTCATTGGCTATATTTAAGAGGGAGTTAGATATGGCCCTTGTGGCTAAAGGAATCGGGGGTATGGAGGGAAGGCTGGTACAGGGTTCTGAGTTGGATGATCAGCCATGATCATACTGAATGGCGGTGCAGGCTCAAAGGGCCGAATGGCTTACTCCTACACCTATTTTCTATGTTTCTGTGTTTCTATAAACCTATTGTATGGTGAAAGGGCTTGAAAGAGTGGATGTGGCGAGTATGTTTCCTATGGTGGAAGAGTCTAAGACCAGAGGACACTGCCTCAGAATAGAGGGTGTCCATTTAGAATGGAGATGAAGGGGAATTTCTTTAGCCAGAGAGTGGGGAATCTATGGAGTTCATTGTCACAGGCAGCTGTGGAAGCCAAGTCTGTTTTGTATATTTAAGGCAGAGGTTGATAGATTTTTGAGTGGTCAGGGTCTGATGGAATACAGGAGAAGGCAGGAAATTGGGGCTGAGATAAAAATTGGATCAGCCATGATTAAATGATGGAGCAGACTCAATGGGACAATTGGCCTAATTCATATGGTCTTATGGTCTAACCTGAGTTGTAGATTCCTTGAAAATAAGTCCATGGTATCAGTTCAGAGTTCAAGTAAGAGAAGTTAAGCACACCAGTTCATGAGCCTAATCTTTGAAGGGTAATAACTGTTCTGAAGCTGGTGGTGTGGGATCTAAGGCTCCTGTACCTTCTGTCCAAACGTTATAGCCAGATGAGAGCATGAGCTGGATGGTGGGTGTCCTTGGTGTGGGTGCTGCTTTCCTATGACAGTAGTCCTTGTACATGTGTTCAGTGATGGAGAGGGTTTTGTTTGTGATGGACTGGGCTGTATCTAGTGCTTTTCATAGACTTCCCAAGGAAGATTGGGAAGATAGTCAATATGCTCCCAAGGATAAACATGTCAAATATCAGAGGGTAGAGTATTAAGGTGAAAGTATAAGGGAGATTTGTGAAGCCAGTTTGGTTTATACACAGACAGTGATAGGCATGGCCTCATGGTGTGGGGTGGTAAAGTTGAGGAGACTTTTAAAAAGACCTATGAACTAGCAGGGAATGGACGAACAAGACCTTCTGCAGGTAGATGAGATTAGTTTAATATGCTTATATGCTTTAGCATTATCATGGAAAAGTATAGAATCAAAGAGGACGGGAAAATTTTTAATTGAGGACGGGCAAATTATGAGGTTATAAGGCTAGAACTTGCGGGTGTGAATTGGGATGATGTTTTTACAGGGAAATGTACTATGGACATGTGGTCGATGTTTAGAGATCTCTTGCGGGATGTAAGGGATAAATTTGTCCCGGTGAGGAAGATAAAGAATGGTAGGGTGAAGGAACCATGGGTGACAAGTGAGGTGGAAAATCTAGTCAGGTGGAAGAAGGCAGCATACATGAGGTTTAGGAAGCAAGGATCAGATGGGTCTATTGAGGAATATAGGGAAGCAAGAAAGGAGCTTAAGAAGGGGCTGAGAAGAGCAAGAAGGGGGCATAAGAAGGCCTTGGCGAGTAGGGTAAAGGAAAACCCCAAGGCATTCTTCAGTTATGTGAAGAAAAAAAGAGTGACAGGAGTGAAGGTAGGACCGATTAGAGATAAAGGTGGGAAGATGTGTCTGGAGGCTGTGGAAGTGAGCGAAGTCCTCAATGAATACTTCTCTTCGGTATTCACCAATGAGAGGGAACTTGATGATGGTGAGGACAATATGAGTGAGGTTGATGTTCTGGAGCATGTTGATATTAAGGGAGAGGATGTGTTGGAGTTGTTAAAATACATTAGGACAGATAAGTCCCCAGGGCCTGACGGAATATTCCCCAGGCTGCTCCACGAGGCGAGAGAAGAGATTGCTGAGCCTCTGGCTAGGATCTTTATGTCCTCGTTGTCCACAGGAATGGTACCGGAGGATTGGAGGGAGGCGAATGTTGTTCCCTTGTTCAAAAAAGGTAGTAGGGATAGTCCGGGTAATTATAGACCAGTGAGCCTTATGTCTGTGGTGGGAAAGCTGTTGGAAAAAATTCTTAGAGATAGGATCTATAGGCATTTAGAGAATCATGGTCTGATCAGGGACAGTCAGCATGGCTTTGTGAAGGGCAGATCGTGTCTAACAAGCCTGATAGCGTTCTTTGAGGAGGTGACCAGGCATATAGATGAGGGTAATGCAGTGGATGTGATCTATATGGATTTCAGTAAGGCATTTGACAAGGTTCCACACGGTAGGCTTATTCAGAAAGTTAGAAGGCATGGGATCCAGGGAAGTTTGGCCAGGTGGATTCAGAATTGGCTTGCCTGCAGAAGGCAGAGGGTGGTGGTGGAGGGAGTACATTCAGATTGGAGGATTGTGACTAGTGGTGTCCCACAAGGATCTGTTCTGGGACCTCTACTTTTCGTGATTTTTATTCACGACCTGGATGTGGGGATAGAAGGGTGGGTTGGCAAGTTTGCAGACGACACAAAGGTTGGTGGTGTTGTAGATAGTTTAGAGGATTGTCAAAGATTGCAGAGAGACATTGATAGGATGCAGAAGTGGGCTGAGAAGTGGCAGATGGAGTTCAACCCGGAGAAGTGTGAGGTGGTACACTTTGGAAGGACAAACTCCAAGGCAGAGTACAAAGTGAATGGCAGGATACTTGGTAGTGTGGAGGAGCAGAGGGATCTCGGGGTACATGTCCACAGATCCCTGAAAGTTGCCTCACAGGGGGATAGGGTAGTTAAGAAAGCTTATGGGGTGTTAACTTTCATAAGTCAAGGGATAGAATTTCAGAGTCGCGATGTAATGATGCAGCTCTATAAAACTCTGGTTAGGCCACACTTGGAGTACTGTGTCCAGTTCTGGTCACCTCACTATAGGAAGGATGTGGAAGCATTGGAAAGGGTACAGAGGAGATTTACCAGGATGCTGCCTGGTTTAGAAAGTATGCATTATGGTCAGAGATTAAGGGAGCTAGGGCTTTACTCTTTGGAGAGAAGGAGAATGAGAGGAGACATGATAGAGGTGTACAAGATAATAAGAGGAATAGATAGAGTGGATAGCCAGTGCCTCTTCCCCAGGGCACCACTGCTCAATACAAGAGGACATGGCTTTAAGGTAAGGGGTGGGAAGTTCAAGGGGGATATTAGAGGAAGGTTTTTTACTCAGAGAGTGGTTGGTGCGTGGAATGCACTGCCTGAGTCAGTGGTGGAGGCAGATACACTAGTGAAGTTTAAGAGACTACTAGACAGGTATATGGAGGAATCTAAGGTGGGGCTTATATGGGAGGCAGGGTTTGAGGGTCGGCACAACATTGTGGGCTGAAGGGCCTGTACTGTGCTGTACTATTCTATGTTCTATGCTATTTATTTATATATTCATTTAGAGATACACCACAGGAATAGGCCCTTCTAGCCCATGCTGAATAATTATTCCCATCTGACCAGCTGTTCTGCTAACCTGTCGGTATTTAGAATGTGGGAGGAAATCCATGCGATGCCAGGGAGAATGTACGAAATCCCTATGGACAGCAGTGGGATTGACCCCAGGTCACTGTCATTGTAATAGTTTATGCTTACCGCTGGCCTACAGGGGCACAATGGTCAGCAGAAACAAAGGGCCTATTCTTGTGCTGTACTTGTCTTTGTTGTCTAAACAAGCTTTGAATTTATCTGCCTGACCTATCAGCTTGTGTTAAACAAAATGCTTTCAAGCTCATTAGAGCTTCCTTGATTCCTGTACTTCTCCTGTCCATCCTGACCGCTATACTTACACACCTGACTTCTCAGTTTGTCTCACCCTTCTTAACTGCTACATGACTAATTAGGTCCCACACCTCTGCCAGACTAGTTAAACCCTGTCAAATCGCATAGGCAAATCTCCTTACCATTATATTGGTCCGCTTTCAGCCAATTGCAATCTGTTCCTCTTGCACGGTTTATCTCTGCTGCAGAATATATCCTAATTGTCAAAATAATTATACTGTATGCCTTTTTCCTGCTCCATCTCTTCAGCTCTTTCCCCTATTCCTGCCTTCACTGGGTAAGATGGTGCCAGCGTACATTGCTCCCTCGGTTAGCATCTTCCAGGTAGCTCATGAAAATGTAATTTTTAATTCTTTTATGTCTGTTTTCACATTAAATGTGTTTCTGGAATTGTCAGAGCCCATCATTTGCAGTTTGGAGATTGATTGAATGATCCAGCATTTTGCAGTCTCTGAGAAGATTACTGGAAGTGACTGCATACTGGAATGGCCTCGAGGCAAAGAAATTTTGAGATGGGGCATGAGCTGATGTTCGACTCCATTTCACCGGTTAAAGAATCAGGCAGGAACTTGGAAGCTTAAATTGGGAACAGATGTTCTCAGGGAAAGGTACGGAAGAAATGTGACAAATGTTCAAGGGATATTTGTGTGGAGTTCTGCACAGGTACATTCCAATGAGACAGGGAAGTTATGGTAGGGTACAGGAACCGTGGTGATCAAAGGTTGCAGTAAATCTAGTCAAGAAGAAAAGAAAAGCTTACAAAAGGTTCAGAGAGCTAGGTAATGTTAGCGATCTGGAAGATTATAAGGCTAATAGGAACACTCACAACACGCTGGAGGAACTCAGCAGGTCGGGCAGCATCCGTGTAAATGATCAGTCGATGTTTCGGGAGACTAATAGGAAGGAGCTTAAGAAGGAAATTAGGAGAACCAGAAGGGGCTATGAGAAGGCCTTGGCAGGCAGGATTAAGGAAAACCCCAAGGCATTCTACAATGATGTGAAGAGCAAGAGGATAAGACGTGAAGGAAAAGGACCTATCAAGTGTGACAGTGGGAAAGTATGTATGGAACCAGAGGAAATAGCAGAGGTACTAAATGAATACTTTACTTCAGTATTCACTATGGAAGAAGGTCTTGGTGATTGTAGTGATGACTTACAGCAGACTGAAAAGCTTGAGCATGTAGATATTAAGAAAGAGGATGTGCTAGAGCTTTTGGAAAGCATCAAGTTGGATAAGTTGCTGGGACTGGATGAGATGTACCCCAGGCTACTGTGGGAAGCGAGGCAGGAGATTGCCGAACCTCCGGCGATGATCTTTGCATCATCAATGGCGACAGGAGAGGTTCTGGATGTTTGGAAGGCTGCAGATGTTGTTCCCTTATTCAAGAAAGGGAGTAGGGATAGCCCAGGAAATTATAGACCAGTGAGTTTTACATCAGTGGTTGGTAAGTTCAGAAGATCACAAGACAAAGGAGCAGAAGTAGGCTATTCGGCCCATCGAGTCTGCTCCGCAGCTCCCCCACGAGCTAAACTATTCTCCCATCTAGTTCCAATATCCGGCTTTTTCCCCATATCCCTTGATACCCTGACTAATTAGATACCTGTCAATCTCCTCCTTAAACACCCTCAATGATCGGGCCTCCACAGCTGTATGTGGCAACGAATTCCACAAATCCACGACACTCTGGCTAAAAAAATTTCTCCTCATCTCTGTTTTAACTGGGTACCCTCTAATTCTAAGACTATGGCCTTTTGTCCTGGACTCACCCACCAAGGGAAACAACCTTTCCACATCTACTCTGTCCAACCTTTTCAACACTCGAAACGTTTCTATGAGATCCCCTCTTATTCTTCTATACTCTAATGAATACAATCCAAGAGCTGACAGATGCTCCTCATATGTTAGCCCCTGCATTCCAGGAATCATCCTTGTAAATCTTCTCTGAACTCTCTCCAACTTCAGTACATCCTTTCTAAGATAGGGGGCCCAAAACTGCACACAGTATTCCCAATGAGGTCTCACTAATGCCCCATAGAGCCTCATCAACACCTCCTTACTCTTATACACTATTCCTCTTGAAATGAATGCCAACATAGCATTCACTTTCCTTACCGCCGATCCAACTTGGTGGTTAACCTTTAGGGTATCCTGCACGAGGACCCCCAAGTCCCTTTGCACTTCCGAGTTTTGAATTTTCTCCCCATCTAAATAATAATCTCCTGATTATTTCTTCCAAAATGTACAACCATACATTTGTCAACGTTGTATCTCATCTGCCATTTCTTTGCCCACTCTCCTAAACTGACCAAGTCTCTCTGCAACCTTTCCGTTTCTTCAACATTTCCTGCTCCTCCACCTATCTTGGTGTCATCCACAAACTTGGCCACAAAACCATTTAATCCATAATCCAAATCATCGATATACATCGTAAAAAGAAGCGGCCCCAACACCGACCCCTGCGGAACACCACTAGTAACCGGCAACCAATCAGAATAGGATCCCTTTATTCCCACCCTTTGCTTTCTGCCTATCAGCCAATGCTCCACCCATTTCAATATCTTTCCTATAATTCCATGGGCTCTCGTCTTGTTAAGCAGCCTCATATGCGGCAACTTATCGAAGGCCTTTTGAAAATCCAAATACACAACATCCACAGCCTCTCCCTTGTCAATCTTCTTCAAGATTACGTCAAAAAATTCCAATAAGTTGGTAAGGCAGGATCTTCCCTTCATGAAACCATGCTGGCTTCGGCCTATCTTGTCACGCACCTCGAGGTATTTCATAACCTCGTCCTTGAGGATTGACTCCAATATCTTTCCAACCACCGATGTCAGACTAATAGGTCTGTAATTTTCTTTTTGCTGCCTCCTTCCTTTCTTAAATAGTGGAACTACATTTGCGACCTTCCAGTCCTCCGGAACCATGCCAGAGTCTATTGATTCCTGGAAGATCATTTCCAATGCTTCCACAATCTCCAAAGCCACCTCCTTCAGAACCCTTGGGTGCACCTCATCTGGGCCAGGAGACTTATCTATTCTTAGTCCACTTAGCTTCCCAAGCACTTTCTCTCTAGTTATCTTGACTGTACCTAATTCTATTCCCTGATACCTCTGGCTGTCAGATATATTGCTCATGTCTTCCACTGTAAAGACTGATGCAAAATACTCATTCAGTTCCTCCGCCATCTCTTTGTTATCCAGTGTGCAAACTTAAAGCACACGGTATTGAGGGTAAGGTATTGGTGTGGGTGGAGAGTTGGTTAGCAGACAGGAAGCAAAAAGTGGGAATAAACAGGACCTTTTCAGAATGGCAGGCGGTGACTAGTGGGGTACCGCAAGGCTCAGTGCTGGGACCCCAGTTGTTTACAATATATATTAATGACTTAGATGAGGGAATTAAATGCAGCATCTCCAAGTTTGCGGATGACACGAAGCTGGGGGGCAGTGTTAGCTGTGAGGAGGATGCTAAGAGGATGCAGGGTGACTGGGATAGATTGGGTGAGTGGGCAAATTCATGGCAGATGCAATTTAATGTGGATAAATGTGAAGTTATCCACTTTGGTGGCAAAAATAGGAAAACAGATTATTATCTGAATGGTGGCCAATTAGGAAAAGGGGAGGTGCAACGAGACCTGGGTGTCATTATACACCAGTCATTGAAAGTGGGCATGCAGGTACAGCAGGCGGTGAAAAAGGCAAATGGTACGCTGGCATTTATAGCGAGAGGATTCGAGTACAGGAGCAGGGAGGTACTACTGCAGTTGTACAAGGCCTTGGTGAGACCACACCTGGAGTATCGTGTGCAGTTTTGGTCCCCTAATCTGAGGAAAGACATCCTTGCCATAGAGGGAGTACAAAGAAGGTTCACCAGATTGATTCCTGGGATGGCAGGACTTTCATATGAAGAAAGACTGGATGTACTGGGCTTGTACTCCTTGGAATTTAGAAGATTGAGGGGGGATCTGATTGAAACGTATAAGATCCTAAAGGGATTGGACAGGCTAGATGCAGGAAGATTGCTCCCAATGTTGGGGAAGTCCAGAACGAGGGGCCACAGTTTGAGGACAGAGGGGAAGGCTTTAAGGACCGAGATTAGGAAAAACTTCTTCACACAGAGAGTGGTGAATCTGTGGAATTCTCTGCCACAGGAAACAGTTGAGGCCAGTTCATTGGCTATATTTAAGAGGGAGTTAGATATGGCCCTTGTGGCTACGGGGGTCAGGGGGTATGGAGGGAAGGCTGGGGCGGGGTTCTGAGTTGGATGATCAGCCATGATCATAATAAATGGCGGTGCAGGCTCGAAGGGCCGAATGGCCTACTCCTGCACCTATTTTCTATGTTTCTATGTTTCTATAATTACTCCAGTATCATTTTCAATCGGTCCCATATCTACCCTTGTCACTCTTTTACTCTTCATGTATTTAAAAAAAACTCTTAGTATCCTTTTTTATGTTAATCGCCAACTTCCTTTCATAATTCATCTTTTCTTTCCTAATGACTTTCTTAGTTTCTTTCTGTAAGTTTTTAAAGGTCTTCCAGTCCTCATTTTTCCCACTAATTTTTGCTTCCTTGTACGCCATTTCTTTTGCTTTTATTTTTGTCTTAACCTCTCTCGTTAGCCACATTTGTGCCATTTTTCCATTTATGATTTTCTTTTTTCTTGGAATATATTTTTCCTGCATTTTCCTTATTTCTTGTAGGAATTTCATCCAATTCTGCTCTGCCGTCCCTCCATTTAGCTTACTTTTCCAATTGACTTGGGCCAGTTCCTCTCTCATACCACTGTAATTTCCCCTGTTCCACTGAAATATCGATACACCTGATACCAGCTTCTCCTTTTCAAATTTGAAACTGAACTCAATCATATTATGATCACTACTTCCAAGTGGTTCCTTTACCTCCAGCTCCCTAATTGCCTCAGGTTCGTTACACAGCACCCAATCCAAAACAGCCAGTCCCCTGGTGGGCTTCTGGACAAGTTGCTCCAAAAAGCCATCCTGTAGGCATTCTACAAACTCCCTCTCCTGAGATCCATTACCTTCCCGACTTTCCCAATCCACTTTCATATTAAAATCCCCCATAATTATCTTGACATTGTCCTTCTGACACGCTTTTTCTAGTTGATGAAGAAGATCCTGAGAGGCAGGCTTATGAACATTTGGAGAGGTAGAATATGATTAGGAGTAGTCAGCATGGCTTTGTCAAAGGCAGGTTGTGCCTTACGAGCCTGATTGAATTTTTTGAGGATGTGACTAAATACTTTGATGAAGGTAGAGCCATAGATGTAGTGTATATGGATTTCAGCAAGGTATTTGATAAGGTACCCCATGCAAGGCTTATTGAGAAAGTAAGGAGGCATGGGATCCAAGGGGACGTTGTTTTGTGGATCCAGAACTGGCTTGCTATCAGAAGGCAAAGAGTGGTTGTAGACGGGTCATATTCTGCATTGAGGTCGGTCACCAGTGGGGTGCCTCAGGGATCTGTTCTGGGAGCCCTACTCTTTGTGATTTTTATAAATGATCTGGATGAGGAAGTGGAAGGATGGGTTAGTAAGTTTGCTGATGACATAAAGGTTGGAGGTATTGTGGATAGTGTGGAGGGCTGTCAAAGGTTGCAGCGGGACATTGATAGGATGCAAAACTGGGCCGAAAAGTGGCAGATGGAGTTTAACCCAGATAAGTGTGAAGTGGTTCATTTTAATAGGACAAATGTCATGGCAGAATATAGTATTGATGGTAAGACTCTTGGCAGTGTGGACGATCAGAGGGATCATGGGGTCTGAGTCCATAGGACGCTCAAAGCAGTTGCGCAAGTTGACTCTATGGTTAAGAAGGCGTATGGTGTATTGGCCTTCATCAATCATGGAACTGAATTTAGGAGCCGAGAGGTAATGTTGCAGCTATATAGGACCCTGGTCAGACCCCACTTGGAGTACTGTGCTCAGTTCTGGTCGCCTCACTACAGGAAGGATGTGGAAACCATAGAAAAGGTGCAGAGGAGATTTACAAGGATGTTGCCTGGATTGGGGAGCATGCCTTATGAAAACATGTTGAGTGAACTCGGTCTTTTCTGCCTGGAGTGACGGAGGATGGGAGGTGTCCTGATAGTGGTGTATAAGCTGATGAGAGGTATTAATCATGTGGATCATCAGAGGCTTTTTCCCAGGGCTGAAATGGCTGCCACCAGAGGACAAAGGTTTAAGGTGCTTGGGAGTAGGTAAGAGATGTCAGAGGTAAGTTTTTTACTCAGAGAGTGGTGAGTGTGTGGAATGGGCTGCCGGCAACAGTGGTGGAAGCGGATATGATAGAGTCTTTTAAGAGACTTTTGGATAGGTACATGGAGCTTAGAAAAATAGACGTCTATGGGTAAACCTAGTAATTTCTAAGGTAGTGTCATGTTTGGCACAACTTTGTGGGTCAAAGGGCTTGTATTATGCTGTAGGTTTTCTATGTTTCTATTATTATTTTTCTCTGCTAGTTTGTGTATTGCATTGAACTGCTGCTGCTTAGTTAACAAATTTCACATCACATGCCGGTGATAATAAACCTGATTCTGATTCTGAATGACGTTATTGACCCTGGCACCACAGAAGCAACAAACCAGCTTGGAATCTCCCTTGTGGTCTGTCTGCTATCACACTATCGCCCCTGAAAATTATTCAGGCAGACCGCAATGAATCTGTGGAATTCTTTGCCGCAGATAGCTGTGGATGCCAAGTCTGTGTGGATATTTAAAGCAGAAGTTGATTGGTCAGGGCATGAATGGATTCAGGGAGAAGGGAGCAGATTGGGGCTGACAGGGAAATTGGTTCAGCCATGATGAAATTGTGGAGCAGATGCAATGAGCCAAATGCCTAATTCTGCTCCTATATTTTATGAACTTATGACTCCACTGTCCAGCACTGAGCATCTGGGCCACCTCATTAATGCTCCTATCCATGAAACGCTCAATACTGGGTGTGCCCCCAGTACTTCCAGCTATAGCTCCAGCAGTCTCCACTGTCAGCCAGGATCTGCCACTCAGCAACTGCCCACTGACTTGGTCACCAGGAAAGCTGGCTGCTTCTCCAATCTTGGAAATTTGGCAAGAGGAGCCTGTGACTCGCCTGACTGCTCTCTGAAGTGCGAGATAGACGATATCAGCAGGTCAGCTAGCAGCTATGGAAAGGTATAAGCAGTTGACACTTTGAGCCAAGACCTCTCATCAGGACCTTCTTACACTCAGCAATTTCTCGTTTGGATCCTTCAACTTTCGCCAAACTACTTGCATGGGCCCCAGATCTGCCTGCCTTTTCATTGACCACATGGAACAGTCCATGATCAAATCTTCACTGATAATGAAGATACAGACTCCGCCTTCTGCCTGTGGACATGTAAGACACAGTCTGCCTTTAATTTCTTCCTTTCCTGACTTAAACTTTGAAATTTTAACTTTATTTAGTCGGATCTTTCAAAGTGATAATTATAGTTGTGGCTACCTTGAGAAGCACCAGAAGGAATCCCGAGACAGGTAATGGTAAATCTAAAAAAACTGACGAAGCTCCTGAACAGCCAGCCTGGGTTAATAGATTAGAGACTCAAATAAGCTCTATTGTCGCTAAACTAACACAACTGAAAGTCCTCTCCCTTTGGAGGAAAAAGTTGATTCTTTGAGCTTGGATCTTAAAGAAGTGACTCGCAATGCGGCTGATGTTTCTTCTCGTCTGGAAAAGGCTCAGCAACGAATTGTTGATTCGGAAGCTCGTTCTTGTCGAACAATATTCGAACTGTTGGATTGAAAGAGAAATCAGAATCTGCCCACATACTGGACTAGTTCGCTAAAATGTTTCAATCTTTATTTCCTGAGGCATTTTCACAATTGCACAACATTGAAATAACTCATAGGGTTGGAATTTCAGGAAAAGGTGAAAACAGACATGTTATTGTGCGTTTCCTTCATATTCAAGACAAAGAGCGTATTATTAAACTGCCAAGAAAACAAAGACTGTTTAAATTTCAAGACTCTGAGATTCGTTTCTTTCAAGAATTTCCACATGAAATTGTTCAGAAATGCTCTGGATTCGCGGCCGCAATGCGAATGGCCTTTCAAAAACAGATGCAACCCTTTCTTCTGCATCCGGCTAAATTAAAGCTTTTCGCTGAAGACTCTGGGGTTCGTATCATTGAGGATCCAGCCGATGCATTGCGTTTTATTAATTCTCTCCCGGATGAGTCTGAAGCCTGAAGTTTAAAGGACCTACAATTATTCAATTGTTTCGCGATATAAGGAATGATGAGATCAGAAGAATTGAGAAGTACAGAAGGTCTTGGTATTAAAAAGTACCTTTATCTTTGAAACAGACTGGTTTGGACGGTTTTAATTCTAGAAGATATCTTATGCCATCTGTTGGGAGACTGTAGAAATTTTAAGCCATTTAGAATTTCTTTCTGTTTGTTACATCAATGAATTCATTGTTTTTTTTTGCTTTGTATGTTTTTGTTAAGAACTTTTAACTCACTATTCGGGTTTTTTTTAACGATTTATAGATAGATGTAATGAGTTAAAGATGGCGATGTTTTCTCTGCTGTGCAAATATTTCAAGAATTTGTTTTGGAAGTTTTTTTTCTTAACTAATGTTATGAAGGTTACTTTCTAAGTTGAAGGTTGTTTCTGTTAACTGTTTTTTCTAATTTAATTGTAATGGGTTGTATGTCGACTGTAATGAGTTGTATACTCGGGAGGGGGGAGAGATTACCTTTTTTCATCTGTACCTTTTATTTAGGCAGTTTGAGTTCAGAATTGCTTCTTATGCATTCCTTGGGGCTTGTGTTGATAGATATTGACATTTCTGGGCTTTGCAGGTTGGGTAGGTTTTTTTCTTGTTTTTTTTTCTATTTTTTATTCCCATTATGGAATTCCAGAGCATTCGCAAATTGTTATCATTGTTGCTTATCACTGCCATTCACGCCTACCTTATCCTGACATGTGTTCAATTGTTTTCTTTAGATATAAAGTTTCATGATGTTATTTAAACAGTTAAATGTTTTAAGTTGGAATGTCCATGGTTGGAATCATCCTATTAAGGGTATGAAAACATTTAAAATTATTAATCGATTCCAATCTGATATAATTTTTGCCCAAGAAACACATATCAGCTTATGTGATAAAAATCGATTTTTTAACTTTTGGAAGGATCCTCAGATTCACACAAACTCTCAAAGTAAAATTAGGGGTGCTTCCATTTTTATTGATTCTAATATTCCCTTTAATCAGGAGGATATTATATCTGATATTAATGGTAGATTTTTGATTGTTAAAGGAACAATTTACAATAAGAAAATGGTTTTGGTTAATATATATGGACCAAATGTTGATGATCCTTCATTTTTTAAAGATATTTTCGTTCTATTACCTGATTTAAATGAATATATGTTATTAATGGGTGGAGATTTTAATACTTGCTTAAATCCCCTATCAGATAAATCATCATCTAGACATCAACTCCCTAATCGCTCTGCATCAGTTATTAATTCCTCTTTAATTGATTATGGTTTAATTGAAGTCTGGAGACATATGCATCCTATCGATAGAGAATATTCCTTTTTTTCACATGTTCATAATAAATATTCAAGAATCAACTATTTTATAGCCGACTTTTATTTAATGTTCAGAAATATGAATATGATGCGATTGTTATTTCTGACCATGCTCCTTTAAATTTAATATTTGATTTGAAAGATGTTGTTTTTTCAAGACCACCTTGGCGTTTCCCAGAACATTTGTTACAAAGTTCAGATTTTGTTGAGTTTATTGAAACTCAAATAAAAGAGTCTTTTTCTCTTTAATAATACAGGAAACGTCTCAAAGTTAGTAATTTGGGATACGTTAAAAGCTTATTTACGTGGTCAGATTATTTCTTATTTAGCTAAGTTGAAGAAACAGTCAAGAATGGAATTAGATAAAATTGCTAAACAAATTAAAGAATTAGATAATATCAATGCAAACTTTCCAGATGTTGATTTGTTTAAAAGAAGAATGGAATTACAATCACAATATAATTTATTATTAACTTATCCTATTGAAGGATATTTGCTTAAATTAAAAAGTCAGTTTTATATTTTTGGGGGTAAAAATAATAGGCTTTTAGCTTCCCAAATAAGGGCTGCTAAAGCTAAAAGGCAAATTTTAAAGATTCGTAAAGATAATGGAGATATAGTAAGTAATTATGAAGTCATTAATAATATTTTTCAAGATTTTTATTCCGATCTTTATAAATCTCAGTTTTCTGCAGATCCCTCCAAAATGAAGGCTTTTTATATAAGATTAAATTTCCTCAAATTACTACTGAAGATCAACAGACCCTTGATGCTCCAATTGTTGAGCATGAAATTCAGAAAGCTATAGGGTCAATGCAATCAGGTAAAGCTCCTGGACTCTGTAAGAATTTACAAAAAATTTGAAAAATTACTTTCTCCATACCTCCTGGAAATATTTCACGAATCTTTTGAGAAAGGTAATTTGCCGCCTTCTTTTTATGAAGCCTCTGTTTCTTTAATCCTCAAGAAAGATAAAGATCCTACTGAATGCTCATCTTATAGACCTATTTCACAATTAAATGGGGATGCTAAAATTCTTTCTAAGATAACGGCTAACCGTTTGGAAAACATTTTATCTAAAATTATCTCTATGGATCAAACAGGCTTTATTAGAGGCTGTTATTCTTTTTCTAATGTTCGGAGATTGATGAATATTATTTATTCACCATTATCCAAAACACCCCAATGTGTTATTTCTCTGGTTGCAGAAAAGGCATTTGATAGCGTTGAATGGACTTATTTGTTTAATGTATTAGAGAAATTTGGCTTTGGTGATAATTTTAATAAGTGGATTCAAATGATCTATAAGAACCCTATCGCTACCGTTATTACTAATAATCTTAGGTCTCCCTTTTTTCACTTTCACAAGGTACTCGACAATGTTGTCCATTAAGTCCTTTATTATTTAATCTCGTACTGGAGCCTTTGGCTATAACAATTCGTGAAGCTAAAAATATTCGTGGTATTTCTATAAATGGGACCCTACATAAGACCTCTCTTTATGCAGCTGATCTTTTGGTTTACATCTCGAATCCTGAAGAATCTATTCCTAATCTTTTGGAATTATTAAATGATTATGGAAAATTTTCAGGATATAAACTTAATTTAAATAAAAGTGAATTGTTCCCTTTAAATGTTCCTGTTTTTATATGTAATGATATTCCATTTAGAATTGTGAATTCTTTTAAATATTTGGGTATTATCATTACAAAAAAATAAAAGGATCTTTATAAAGCTAATGTAGCTCCTTTATTGGACTCTCTGAAACTATTATTTTCTAGATGGAATCCTCTTACACTTTCTTTAATAGGTCCTATTCATGCCATGAAAATGATGATTTTACCTAGATTTTTATATATTTTTCAAAATATACCTATTTTTCTAACTAAAAAATGTTTTGATTAAATTGATTCTACTATTTCGTCCTTTATTTGGAATAATAAAAAACCAAGCGTTAACAAGTTTCATTTACAAAAATCCAAAAAAAGATGGTGGACTCGCGCTACCTAGTTTAAGATTGTATTATTGGGCTGTTAATATTCGACAATTATGTTTTTGGTTATATTGGCTTGATAAGAGCCAAAAAAATCAGCCTGGATTGATTTGGAATTTAAAGCTATTAATCAATTTTATTTAACTTCATTACTAGGAGCTCCATTACCTTTACAACTTGCTAAAATTTCCACTTTTAATCTTTACTCTGTTATTAAACAGTCCTTATGGATTTGGTTTCAGTTTCGCAACTCTTGTAATTTTAAACAATTTAAATCGTCTAGCTCTGTATTTCGAAATTTGCTATTTAAACCTTCAATTACTGATCCCATTTTTCTTTTATGGAGAAATAAGGGCATCTGTCCTTTTGCAGATTTATTTAGTGATGGTCGATTGATGACTTTTGAAGAGTTGATTAGCAAATATTCTCTCCCTCATACACATTCTCTTGCAATATTTTCAGGTTAGACATTTTTAACAAAAACATGTTTCTACGTTTCCATATATGCAAGAATCTGATTTGTTAGATACTATTTTGAATATGGATCCTTTAGTGAGAGGTTCCATTGATAGAATTTATAATTTATTTTTACTATAAAAAGATAACCACTCACTAAAGATTAAACAAGATTGGGAGAGAGAACTTAATATGACTTCTGTTAATGAAGATTGGTTGCGAGTTCTGAAAATGGTTAATTCTTCTTCGATATGTGCTAATCATTGTTTAATTCAATTTAAAATTGTTCACCGTTATTATTTAACAAAGGAGAGGCCATCCAAAATATTCCTTAATATAGTAAATTATTGTGATAGGTGCAAAAATGAAGTAGTTACTTTGTCACATATGTTCTGGTCATGTCCCTCATTGAAATCTTTTTGGAAATCTTTATTTTCTACAATTTCTAAAGCTTTGAAAATTAATTTACAACCTAATACATTGATTGTTCTATTTGGAATAGTGCTGCATCATATTCAGGGTATTTCATTTACAAACCAACATGTAATTGCATTCGTTACGTTGTTCGCAAGAAGGGCTATTTTATTGAAGTGGAAAGTTACCTCTGCTCCTACACTAATTCAATGGTTTTCCCAGGTAATATTATGTCTTAGTTTGGAAAAAATCAGAAGTAGAACTTTTGATCCCCGATTTGATTTTGAGAGAAGGTGGGGCTCTTTTGCCAAATATTATCATTTAATTTGAATTAATTTATATGGTTTCCTTCCAATTTTATGTTATAGAAATGTGATTTGGTAGTTGTTGTTTTATTTTTCTTCTTTTTTATATATAAATGACTGTAAGATGTATTGCTCCAGGAGTTGGTTCTTAATGGGTTTTTTTCTTTTTTTTTGTTTTGTAGTTAGTGGAGTTTTCTCCAGTCAGTCGGGGTTCTCTTCTTCCCTTCTTTTTCTTATATATATTTTTTCTCATTAACATATATAAGTTCTGTTTTCTTCAGCTTTATTAATTATATATATTCTAATTTGCTGAACTTCTGCATTTTATAGCTGTAGAAGATTAAAAAGATTTTAAAAATGAAATGATAATGAAGATACAGAGATCTACATTGGTGCTGCTTCATGCACCCGTGTTGAGCTCATCAATTTCATCAACTTTACATCCAATGTCCACCCTGCCCTTAAATTCACTTGTTATTCTCCATAAATGTTCCTGACCTGCTGAGTTCCTCCAGCAAATTGTGGGTTTGCTCTGGATTTCCAGCAAATGCTGAATCTATGTTAACTAGAACTTGCAAGATTTTGTCAGTGCTCAGCATCTTCAACAAACCCTCTCTTGGCAAAGACACAGCACTGCACCACAGAAACTTCCTCTTCTGACAAAACTACGGTGCTTACACCTTAAACACATCCCACATTCACAAAACCAGCATGCTTACACCTCAAACACATCTCCTGTTCATAAAACCACAGTGCTGACACCTCAAACACATCTCCTGTTCACAAAACCACCATGCTTACACCTCAAACACATCTCCTGTTCACAAAACCACAGTGCTGACACCTCGAAAACTTCCCCTTTTTGACAAAGTGCCAGTTTTCCTATAAAATCAGTCGCCTCTCCAGCCCAAACCACATTCAACACATCCACCCCTAACCAAGCCAGAGAGAGCTCCGTGTCAACACTGGGTAAGTGAAGAGCAGTGTGGAGCAAGGTATTACACCTCTCAAACCGGGGTTTCAGACCAGGTGAAAGAGGAGAGAGCATGGTGGGGTCATAGTTATTAAACATCAATTTACCAACTTCCTCCCTCAGTAGGTGACGTGGCTTTTAATTTCACTCATTCAAGGCAGTGATCATTTGACTAAAGCAATCAAGGGAGTTTATATATGGAACTCGTGTAAAATATCAGGCAAACAGGGCGGGTGGGCTGAATGGTCACTCCTGCTGTGATCACAGTTTCCCTCAGCTTAGGAGGGGTGTGGAGGGCAGAGAACCCGGAGTTTAAACCTGCAGTGGCACAGAGCAGCTCAAGTTCAAGCACAGCGCAAGAGGTGAGTTCTCAGCCGCTCAGGAAACACTACCAGAGACAGGGGTCCCCTGAGCTTTAATGCACCACAGGAGACAACGATCCCTTGAGATGCATTTGCAAGGGCTCTCAGGGACAGGAAATTATCTGCTGACACAGCCAAAAAGCCCACGTTCCTGGAATGTTTTGGAATGTTTCAAGGCAGCAGGTAAAACAAGGCTTCTTTGGTGAAGTAAGAAGGGTTATGAAGCCGAAAGGAGACAAAACCCTTCATGAATATAAAGGAAGCACAGAATTAGGTGAGCTAATGGGGCTATGAAATGACCTTGGCAACTGGAAAATGCTAAAGCATTTTGTACATATATTAGTAACAAGAGGGTACTTTAGATTCACAAGACCACAATGGAGGAGAGTTCATACAACAGACTTCGCAGTTGCTGGAAATCCAGAGTAACACACACAAAATGCTGGAGGAACTCAGCAGGTCAGGCATTAACTATGGAGATGAATGATACCTTTCATCAGGGCAGTTGGGGAGTTATGCATGCAGCCAGATTCCTTAGAGGTCCTTGATGCAGACTTTGCATTTGTTTTCATCACGGGGTTCAACAGTGACGATAGCAAGATAAGCAAGGGATATGTTGATATTGTCGAGAACATCAATATCAAGAAGTAAGAAATCAACCAATCCCCAGGATACGATATGAGAGAGGCAAGAAAGAAGATGACTGAGGGCTGACAGAAATCTTTGTGTCCTCTTTAGCCACAGGCAAGTTCCCAAAGGGTTGGAGACTAGCAGGTGTTATTCCTTAGTTTAAGAAGGAGAACAGGGACAAACTATGATATTTTAGTTTAGTAAGCCTTACACTAGTGGTAGGGAAATTATTGTAAAAGATAGTTTGCATCAGGATTTCAATGCATTTGGAAAAGCAGAGGCAAATTAGAGTTGATCAGCATAATCTTGTGAGGGAAAGGTCATGACTCACGAATTTAATTAAGTTATTTTAAGGAAGTGATGAAAATGTCTGATACGATTACAACAGTGGCTATAATACACAGAGATTTTATTAAGACCTTTGGCACAGTCTCTCATGAAGGATAAGATTAACGATTAGAAAAAGATTTCCTTTGGGTATCACATGTACATTGAAACATAGTGTAAAATGCATTGTTTCTGCCAAATCTGCCCAGCAAAGATTGTGATGGAGCACCTGCAAGTGTTGTCATGCTTCTGGTGCCAACATAACATGTGCACCAGTCATTAACCCTCGTTCCTTTGGAATGATGGAGGAATGTGGAGCAACCAGAGGAAACCCCACATTGTTACAGGGAGAACATCCAAACTCCCTACAAGCTGCAGTGAGCATTGCACCTCAATCAGTGATCGGTCATTATCGACCGTGGTGACTTGTCTGATTCAATTCAAAATTGGCTTGCCCACAGAAGACAGAGGGTAGTGTTGGATGAGCCTTATTCTGATGAGAGGTCTGAGATCTCAGGATCTGTACTGGGATGCTGGTGTCTGTCATACACATAAATGATCTGGATGAAGATGTGGTAGGATGGGTGAGTAACTTGCTAGATGACACAAAGTTTTGTTCTGTTGTAGATTGCATAAGATTGGCAAAGGATACAGCAGGGTATAGATTAGTTGTAAATGTCATTTCAAATGTTATTAGAAACAGGGATGGTGCCGGAGGATTGGTGTATTTCTCATGTGGTTCCATTGTTTAAGAAGGGTGCTAAGCGTAAACCTAGCAAAGATCAGCCTGTGAGTTTGACGTCAGTGGTGGGTAAATTGATGGAAAGTATTCTTAGAGATGGTGTATATAATTATCTGGATAGACAGGGTCTGATTAGGAACAATCAACATGGATTTGTGCGTGGAAGGTCATGTTTGACAAATCTTATTGAATTTTTTGATGAGGTTACTAGGAAAGTTGATGGGGGTAATGCGGTGGATGTTGTCTATATGGACTTCAGTAAGGCCTTTGACAAGGTTCTACATGGAAGGTTAGTTAGGAAGGTTCAATTGTTAGGCATTAATATCGAAGGAGTAAAATGGATTCAGCAGTGGCTGGATGGGAGATGCTAGAGAGTAGTGGTGGATAACTGTTTGTCAGATTGGAGGCAGCTGACTAGCGGTGTGCCTGAGGGATCTGTACCGGGTCCAATGTTGTTTGTCATCTACATTAATGATCTGGATGATGGTGTGATAAATTGGATCAGTAAGTATGCAGATGATACTAAGATAGGTGGCGTTGTGGATAATGAAGTAGGTTTTCAAAGCTTGCACAGAGATTTAGGCCAGTTAGAAGAGTGGGCTGAAAGATGGCAGATGGAGTTTAATGCTGAAAAATGTGAGGTGCTACATTTTGGTAGGACTAATCAAAATAGGACATACATGGTAAATGGTAGGACTTTGAAGAATGCTGTAGAACAGAGGGATCTAGGAATAATGGTGCATAGTTCCCTTAAGGTGGGATCTCATGTGGATAGGGTGGTGAAGAAAGCTTTTGGTATGTTGGCCTTTATAAATCAGAGCATTGAGTATAGGAGTTGGGATGTAATGTTGAAATTGCATAAGGCATTGGTGAGGCCAAACTTGGAGTATTGTGTACAGTTCTGGTCACCGAATTGTAGGAAAGATGTCAATAAAATTGGGAAAGTACAGAGGAGGTTTACTAAAATGTTGCCTGGATTTCAGTTACAGAGAAAGGATGAACAAGTTGGGTCTTTATTCTTTGGAATGTAGAAGTTTGAGGGGGGACTTGATAGAGGTGTTTAAAATTATGAAGGGGATTGACAGAGTTGACGTGGATAGGCTTTTTCCATTGATAGTGGGGGAAATTCAAACAAGAGGACATGAGTTGAGAGTTAAAGGGCAAAAGTTTAGGGGTAACATGGGGGGGAACTTCTTTACTCAGAGAGTTGTGGCTGTGTGGAACGAGATTCCAGCAGAAGTGGTTGAGGCAAGTTCGATATTGTTGTTTAAAGTTAAATTGGATAGATATATGGACAGAAAGGGAATGGAGGGTAATGGACCAAATGCAGGTCAGTGGGACTAGGTGAGAGTAGGAGTTCAGCATGGACTAGAAGGGCCGACGCGGCCTGTTTCCGTGCTGTAATTTTTATATGGTTATATGGTTAGATCTGGGCAAAGAAGTGGAAGATGGAGTTTAGTGTGGACAAGTGTGAAGTGTTGCATTCTGGGAGATCCAAAGGGAGAGGACACAGTGTTGATGAACAGAGGGATATTGGGGTCCAGGTACACGACTCCCTGAGAGCAGCCGCACAGGTTGATATGACAGTAAAGAAGGAATGTGGAACTATTATTATTATTCATTATTAGAAGCACAGTGTTCAAGAGCCTGGAAGCTACTACATGTTATAGCTTTATAAAAATCCATTTAGGCCAATTTTGAAGTATTGTGTTCAGTTCTCGTTGCCTCATATTAGAAGGGTGTGAAAGCTTTGGAGACAGTGTAGAAGAGTTTTACCTGGAATGTTGCCTGGATCAGAGGGTATGTGCTATAACTAGAGGTTGAACAAACTTGCCTTCTTTTCTCTGGAGCAGGAGGTGCTGAAGTGAGAGCTGATAAGATTATGAGAGGCATAGGTAGAACAGACAGATAGTATATTTACCCCAGGGTTGAAATGTCTGATACCAGACAGCACGTATTTAACGTGAGAGGGGGTATGTTTAAAGGAGTTGCGAGGGGCAAGTCTGAGAGTGGTGGGTGCCTAGAATGTGCTGCCTGGGATGGAGGCACAGCCAGAAATATCGAAGATTTTGAGGTGATGTTTACATAGGCATATGGTTCTGAGGAAAATGGAAGGATATGGACATCCTGTAGGCAGAAGAGAATAGTTTAGTTAGCCATTTGATTACTAATTTAATTAATGTAATTGATTAATTGATTTGGCACAACAGTGTGGGTTGAAGGGCCTGATTTGAGGATTGTGCTCTCTAAGGCTTGGGAAGCTGCAATTGCACAGTGACTGTGATTATCAGAGCCAGAAGGGAACTCAAGAGGGCACTTGGGGAAATAGAAGGGGGTCATGAAAAGTCCTGAGTTCAAGAGGATAACAGATTTTACAGATGCGTCAAGAGCAAGAGGATAACTAGGGAGAAGATAGAACCACTCAACGGTAAAGGAGGGAACCAGTGCTTCGAGACTGTGAATATGAGCAATTTGTGACAGTGCTTACCAAGTAGAAATATGTGGAGGAGAGCGAGATCTGAATGGAGCATCTTAAAGTGATGGGGTATTTTATGATTAGGAAAGAAGTAGCATTAAGCCTTTTGAAAAACATTAAAGTGGATAAGTCCCCAGGGCCTGATGAGATAAACACCAGGTTACTGAGAAAGAGAAAAGAGAGATGAGATTGCTGGGCCTCCACCAAGATCTTTGTATCTTTGCTAGCCACAGGTGTGTGTTGAATGACTTGTGGTTAGCTAATGTTGTTCAAGAAGGGAAATAGAGATAATTCTGGAAATTTTAAACCAGTGAGTCTCATGTCAGTGGTAGGGAAAGTAATGGAGACAATTCTTAGAGAGAGGATTTATGAGCTTTTGAGGAAACAAGGGCTAATTATACACAGTGAACACAGCTTTGTGTGGGTTAGGTTAGGGTGACCAATCTGATTTTGAGAAAGAGATGAAGGTGATTGATAAAGATAGAGTAGTGGGTGGTGTATACAAAGATTTAACATGGCTTTTGGCAAAGTCCCTCACAGTAGCTACGTTCAGAGAAATGGAATGCGTGGGATTCACTCCCACCTAGCTGGATGGATCCAATTTCAGTTTGCCGATAGAAAACGGGACAGTGGTGGATAGGTCTGACTCTGGATAGAGGTACATGGTTAGTGGTGTTCCACAGGGATCCAAAGAACATTACAGCTTAGTACAGGCTCTTTGGCACATGAAATTGCTCCAACCTTTTAACTTACTCTAAGATCATTCTAACCCTCCATTTTCTATCATCTACGTGCGCCTATCCAAGAGTTCTTAATTGCCCCGAATGTATCAGAATGTGAGGCAGAAAGGATTAGAGTAAGTAGGAGTCATGGCGGACTGAAGGCCTGACCTCTACTGTACTGCTCTGTATTCTACACAGGAGAGAGGGTTACTTAGGAGGCAGGTTTCTCTGACTGAGATCTGCACTGGTGATGGCCCCAAGGATTAGTGCTGAGACCTCTGTTCTTTGTGATATTGTGCATATAAATGACCTGGATGACAATGAAAATGTAGAGGTTGCATCTGCTGGAAGAACACAGCATGTCAAGCAGCATCTGCATAAAGAGAACTGTCAGTGTTTCAGTTCAAAGCCCTGCAGGTTTATGCTAAAAGCGTACATGGTCTGATTGGTAAGTGTGCAGACAATACAAAAATTTGTGGAATCAACGATACTTAAGAGGCTATCAAATGATACAGCGGGACATAGATCAGATGGAAAAGTGGGTGGTGAAACGGCAGACAAGGTGAGGTGATACATTTTGTGTAGGAGAGGAAAAGGCATTTGTTGTTTAACTTTAAGCACATGCAGGAAGGTAAACAATCTAAAAAATCAATGAATCTGTGGAGGACAGGACCTTTGAATTTTCAAGCCAAAACTCTGCATTGGGACTGAGATTGAAGAGGGGAGACAATCAGTGTAAGGAGGAGAGGGAGAGTGGTGAGACAGGGATCAGAAAGAACTGGTATTCTAAGAAGGGGTGACAGACTGACAGGCAAATTGATCCAGGTAGGGATGGGTGGAGGTGGGACACTGGCAAGTGGATGCTTGGTGCAGGGAGACAAAGGCAGATGAAAGCTGGTGAGGGCATTCAAAGGTAAAGGTGAAGACAGATAGGAGGGTGATAAACAGGATTATTGGTTGTTTGTCAGTCTTTGTTATTTACAGTTTTATTTATAAATCTTTTCGTATTTCTTTGTTTTTCTGTAAATGCCTGCAAGAAAATAAGTATCAAGGTAAAATATGGTGATATATATCTATTTTGATAATAAATTTATTTTGACCTTGACAAGAAGATAGATTGTTAAGGCCTGACCAGCTGTATTCTAGGCTGTTATTAAAGATTAGATTAGCTTCTTTTGTCACATGTACATCAAATCATACAGTGTGTTGCTTCCAACAAATAAAGTCAGCAAGGATTGTGCTGGGATTTTGGCACATTGGCCTTCATAAATTGAGTATTGAGTACTGGAGTTGGGATGTTTTGTTGAAGTTGGAGTATTGGTGCAGTTTTGGCCACCTATCTAAAGGAAAAATGTAAGCAAGGTTGAAAGAATACAGAGAAAATTTACAAGTAGGTTGCTGGTTGTGGAGGACCTGATTTATAAGAAAAGTTTGAGTAGATTAGGATTTCATTGCTTGGAATGTAGAAGATTGAGAGGAGATTTGATTGAGGTATACAAAATTATCAGGGGTGTAGATAGGGTAAATGCAAGCTGGCATTTGCCACTGAGGTTGGGTGGGACTACAACTAGAGGTCATGGTTAAGGGTGAAAGGTGAAAAGTCAAAGGGAACATGAGTGGAAACTTCTCTACTCAGAGGGTGGTGAAACGAGCTGCCAGCAGAAGTGGTGCATGTGAGCTTGATTTCACCATTTAAGGGAAGTATGAATATGTACATGGGTGATAGGGGTATGGAGGGATATGGTCCCATTGCAGGCTGATGGAAGTAATTAATTTAAATGGGTTTTGGTATGCACTAGATGGGTTGAAGTGCCTATTTCGTGCTGTGCTTTTCTATGACTCCAAGACTCTAAATAACAGGCAGGATAGACAAAGGAAAGTCAGTGGATTTTGTGCACTTGGATTTTCCGAAGGCCTTAAACAAGGAGCTGAACATGAGACTGCTAAGCAAGGTAAGATTCCATGGTATTAAAGGAAAGCTACTAGCATGGATAGAGCATTGATTGATTGTCAGGAGGCAAAGAATGGGAATAAAGGGAGCCTTTTGGATTGGCTGCGGGTGTCGAGTGATGTTCCACATAGATCAGTTTTGGGACCATTTCCATTCACATTACTTGTCTATGATTTGGATGACAGAATTAATGCCAGACTTGGTGGCTGCGTTTGCAGATGATACAAAGATAGGTGGAGGATCAGCAGTGTGGAGAAAACAGGGTGTCTGCAGAAGGTCAGACATATAAGGAGAATGGGCACAGAAGAGGCAGCGGAAATATTTTGTCGGGAAGTATTATGGTCATGCACTTTGGGAGAAGGAATGATGGCCATGGAGGTCGTTGGGTATATTTAAAGGTTCAAAGGTTGAAAGGTTTAGAGGTTTATTTATCAATGTATACAAATCTGAAATTCTTCTTTTCAAGATAGCCACAAAGACAAGAAAGAAAAGAATGGCAACATGATCATCACCCCCAAACCCCTCCCCCCCCACACAAAAAAGAATGAAGATGGAACAGGCATATTAACCCACATAATCCTCCCCCCGCACAGAAAAAAAATAGGAAAGATCGGGCAAAGAACACAGAATATAAAGAAACTATAAGACTGAGAAAAACGACTACAGTCCAAGTCCATATCGAAAATGCCGAAAACATGGGAAATATTATCTGGGAACAGTGACAGGCCTTTTACTCTGTAGCCGCAGAGCAGTCCCACCCAGTGATCAAAAGGCAGTCTCCCTTCTCTCTCTTTAACCTCTTTAAAGCAGAGGTTAATAGGCTCTTCCGCTAAGGCCCCACCTCCCCCTCATACCCCATCTGTTACTTATTTTTATGCACACATTCTTTCTCTCACTCTCCTTTTTCTCCCTCTGTCCCTCTGAATATACCTCTTGCCCATCCTCTGGGTCCCCCCCTCGCCTCCTTGTCTTTCTTCCCGGACCTCCTGTCCCATGATCCTCTCGTATCCCTTTTGCCAATCACCTGTCCAGCTCTTGGCTCCATCACTCCCCCTCCTGTCTTCTCCTATCATTTTGGATCTCCCCCTCCCCCTCCAACTTTCAAATCCCTTACTCACTCTTCCTTCAGTTAGTCCTGACGAAGGGTCTCGGCCTGAAACGTCGACTGCACCTCTTCCTAGAGATGCTGCCTGGCCTGCTGCGTTCACCAGCAACTTTGATGTGTGTTGCTTGAATTTCCAGCATCTGCAGAATTCCTGTTGTTAATAGGCTCTTGATTAGTCAGGGCATCAAAAGTTACAAGGAGAAGGTAGGAGGAAGGGGTTGAGAGGGATAATAATTTAACAATGATGGAAAGGCGGAGCAGACTTGATGGGCCAAATAACCTAACCTTGCTCCCGCTTCCAGCTCCTATAATTAGAGCTCTGACTGATGAAGGCCAAACTGCCAAGCATTTTCTTCACTACCCTGTCTGATGTTAATTTCACTTTGAGGAAGATGTGTGCAGTGTGCATTGTCACATACCCAGTGACGAGTTAAAGAACCAGCAGAAATGGAAAACACTTTAGAGTCTGGTATTGCTATTAACTAATGGTATTTATTAGTAACTATGCAATACAGTAATATAAATGCAGATAAATCAAACAGGTTAGCAATGATTATATATAGAAGTGTATCAGTAAGTGTGGAAATATATGAAAACCAAGCTTCCTCAAGTCGAGGGGTAAATAGATAGTCTTACGATGATGAGTAAAGTTCAGTTCAGTCATGGTATTGAGCTGAGTAGTGATGGAGAGAGAGAGGGGGTGAGATTTGAGCTGACGCCGTCGATCTTCCCGTTGTCCTCCAAAATACTTTAGAAGTCATCGACTGTGACCACAACAAAGGGGACCGTTCTTCTGTGGTGGAATTATCAACCCAGGCGATGGTTGGACACACAAATAACTCCCCACCGGTCACGCCCTTTTCACACTGCGAGAGCCATTGATCGATCCGCCTGATCGATCCTCCAAAACCCACCTCTTCTGTGGGCACAACAAAGCTCATTCAGTGTCCAAAACCATGTGTCTGTCCATTTATCATCTGACCTCCTATTTATCTCACCATGCCGAATACTAGCTGTCCATCAACCAGCTCCTCCCCTCTCTCTCTGTAAGAATACAGAAGCTGAAACCCGTGTCCTTGTAAAAATGTAAACATGCTGCAGAAAACCCATAACATCATCCAAAGCTGTCTTCATCTCTCTCTCTCTCTTAAAAACAAGATGTCGGTGTTAAATAACTCTCTCTCTCTCTTTTCAAAAGCACAGTTCATAGGGGTAATTCAGGACCCTGTCACAGTACGCTGCTAGAGCTGTCTGTTTTGTAACACAACCCAGAGCCCATCTATTCACAGTGAAAGTCCGAGCCTGATCTGACTTCTCAAAATCCAATCCCACCTTCTGTGGATTGAACAACATTTGCCATTCCCTGAACCACTTACTTAGCTGATCAAGGCTTTATTACCTGGCATTTTTACAGTATGAACTTAAATCTCGAAGGTGTAGGATGTTTGCGATGTGCCATGTACGGGCCAAGTCAAGGTAGCGGGGTCTGGGTCCGAGAGTGAGGAATGAACCAATATTTGACCGTCGCTGGAGAGGACTTGGAGAAAATTCAAAGCAGCAGAACCAAGGTGAGGTATAGTCGAGATGGCAGGGTGTGGACCCGAGAATGAGGAGCAAGCCAATGTTTGACCAATTTATGTGCCAGGCTAGATTGAAAGGTCAGAATGTTGGGACGAGGGTGAGGGACGGGCTTGTGTTGAGCTCACTGCTCGTGGGGTTTACTTGTCCACACTGAACTGTGGTTGTGGTCTGCAACTAATGGGCTTCTGGATTAGCTGTTAGAAACCATAGAAACCATAGAATCTACAGCACAGAAACAGGCCCTTTGGCCCTTCTTGGCTGTGCCGAACCATTTTCTGCCTAGTCCCACTGACCTGCACACGGACCATATCCCTCCATACACTTCCCATCCATGTATCTGTTCAATTTATTCTTAAATGTTGAAAAAGAACCCGCATTTACCACCTCATCTGGCAGCTCATTCCATACTCCCACCACTCTCTGTGTGAAGAAGCCCCCACTAATGTTCCCTTTAAACTTTTCCCCCCTCACCCTTAACCCATGTCCTCTGGTTTATTTCTCCCCTTGCCTCAGTGGGAAAAGCCTGCTTGCATTCACTCTATCTATACCCATCATAATTTTATATACCTCTATCAAATCTCCCCTCATTCTTCTACACTCCAGGGAATAAAGTCCTAACCTATTCAACCTTTCTCTGTAACTCAGTTTCTCAAGTCCCGGCAACATCCTTGTAAACCTTCTCTGCACTCTTTCAACCTTATTTATATCCTTCCTGTAATTTGGTGACCAAAACTGAACACAATACTCCAGATTCGGCCTCACCAATGCCTTATACAACCTCATCATAACATTCCAGCTCTTATACTCAATACTTTGATTAATAAAGGCCAATGTACCAAAAGCTCTCTTTACGACCCTATCTACCTGTGACGACACTTTTAGAGAATTTTGTATCCGTATTCCCAGATCCCTCTGTTCCACTGCACTCCTCAGTGCCTTACCATTAACCCTGTATGTTCTACGTTGGTTTGTCCTTCCAACGTGCAATACCTCACACTTGTCAGTATTAAACTCCATCTGCCATTTTTCAGCCCAGTTTTCCAGCTGGTCCAAGTCCCTCTGCAGGCTCTGAAAACCTTCCTCACTGTCTACTACACCTCCAATCTTTGTATCATCAGCAAACTTGCTGATCCTATTTACCACATTATCATCCAGATCATTGATATAGATGACAAATAACAATGGACCCAGCACTGATCCTTGTGGCACACCACTAGTCACAGGCCTCCACTCAGAGAAGCAATTCTCTACCACCACTCTCTGGCTTCTTCCATCGAGCCAATGTCTAATCCAATTTACCACCTCTCCATGTATACCTAGCGACTGAATTTTCCTAACTAACCACCCATGCGGGACCTTGTCAAAGGCCTTACTGAAGTCCATGTAGACAATATCCACTGCCTTCCCTTCATCCACTTTCCTGGTAACCTCCTCGAAAAACTCCAATAGATTGGTCAAACATGACCTACCACGCACAAAGCCATGTTGACTGTCCCTAATAAGTCCCTGTCTATCCAAATGCTTGTAGATTCTGTCTCTTCGTACTCCCTCCAATAACTTACCTACTACTGACGTTAAACTCACCGGCCTATAATTTCCCGGATTACTTTTTGATCCTTTTTTAAACAACGGAACAACATGAGCCACTCTTCAATCCTCCGGCACTTCACCCATAGACAGCGACATTTTAAATATTTCTGCCAGGGCCCCTGCAATTTCAACACTGGTCTCCTTCAAGGTCCAGGGAACACTCTGTCAGGTCCCAGGGATTTATCCACTTTAATTTTCCTCAAGACAGCAAGCACCTCCTCCTTTTCAATCTGTACAGTTTCCATGATCTCACTACTTGATTCCCTCAATTCCATAGACTTCATGCCAGTTTCCTTAGTAAATACAGATGCAAAAAACCTATTTAAGATCTCCCCCACTTCCTTTGGTTCCGCACATAGCCAACCACTCTGATCTTCAAGAGGACCAATTTTATCCCTTACAATCCTTTTGCTCTTAATATACTTGTAAAAGCTCTTTGGATTATCCTTCACTTTGACTGCCAAGGCAACCTCGTGTCTCTTTTAGCCCTCCTGATTTCTTTCTTAAGTATTTTCTTGCACTTCTTATACTCCTCAAGCACCTGATTTACTCCCTATTTCCTATACATTTCATACAACTCCCTCTTCTTCTTTATCAGAGTTGCAATATCCCTCGAGAACCAAGGTTCCTTATTCCTATTCAATTTGCCTTTAATCCTGACAGGAAGATACAAACTCTGCACTCTCAAAATTTCCCCTTTGAAGGCTTCCCACCTACCAATCACATCTTTGCCAGAGAACAACCTGTCCCATTCTACGCTTTTTAGATCCTTTCTCATTTCTTCAAATTTGGCCTTCTTCCAGATCAGAACCTCAACCCTAGGACCAGATCTATCCTTGTCCATGATCAAATTGAAACTAATGGTGTTATGATCACTGGAACCAAAGTACTCCCCTACACAGACTTCCGTCACTTGCCCTAATTCGTTTCCTAACAGGAGATCCAATATTGCATCCCCTCTAGTTGGTCCCTCTATATATTGATTTAGAAAACTTTCCTGAACACATTTTACTAACTCTAATCCATCTAGACCCCTAACAGTATGGGAGTCCCAATCAATGTCTGGAAAATTAAAATCCCCTACCAACACAACTTTATGTTTCCTGCAGTTGCCTGCTATCTCTCTGCAGATTTGCTCTTCCAAGTCTCATTGACTATTGGCTGGTCTGTAATACAATCCCACTAATGTGGCCATACCTTTCCTGTTTCTCAGCTCCTCCCATAAGGACTCAGTAGACAAGCCCTCTAATCTGTCCTGCCTGAGCACTGCTGTAATATTTTCTCTAACAAGCAATGCTACTCCCTCACCTTTCATTCCTCTGCCTCGATCACATCTGAAACATCGGAACCCTGGAATATTAAGCTGCCAGTCCTGCCCCTCCTGTAGCCAAGTTTCACTAATTGCTATGACATCATAATTCCACGTGTCAATCCACGCCCTCAACTCATCCGCCTTCCCCTCAATACTCCTAGCATTGAAATATATACACCTCAGAAGATTTTTACCACCACTCACAACCTTTCTATCAGCGGATTTGCTTAAACTTTCAAGATCATTTATTTTCACCCCAGCCACATTGTCAGCTCTGGCACTCTGGTTCCCATCCCCCTGCAAATCTAGTTTAAAGCCTCCCCAATAGCACTAACAAACCTCCCTGAAAGGATATTGGTCCCCCTGTAGTTCAAGTGTAACCCGTCTCTCTTGTACAGGTCCCACCTGCCCCAGAAGAGGTCCCAATGATCCTGAAATCGGAAACCCTGCCCCCTACACCAGTTCCTCAGCCACTTGTTCCTCCTCCAGAGCATCCTATTCCTACCCTCACTGGCACCTAGCACAGGTAGCAATCCTGAGATTACCACCCTTGAGGTCCTGCTTTTCAACTTCCTACCAAGCTCTCTATACTCACTCTCCAGGACCTCCTCACTCTTCCTTGCTATGTCATTGGTACCAATGTGCACCACGACATCTGGCTGGTCACCCTCCCACTTCAGAATGTCATGCAATCGATCAGAGACATCCTTGACCCTGGCACCTGGGAGGCAACAAACCATCCTGGATTCTCTGTCACGACCACAGAACCTCCTATCTGCACCTCTAGCTATCGAATTCCCTATCACTACCACTCTCCTCTTCTTCCATCCTCCCTTCTGCACTGCAGAGCCAGACTCAGTGCCAGAGATCCAGCTACTGCAGCCTGTCCCAGGTAAGTCATCCCCCCCAACAGTATCCAATGCGATATACTTGTTATTGAGGGGAATGGCCACAGGGGAACCCTGCTCTGCCTGCCCTTTCCTCTTCCCTCGCCTGACAGTGACCCAATTTCCTGTCCTCTGCTCCTTTGGCGTAACTACCTCCCTGTAGCTACGATCTATAATCTCCTCATTACTGTTACTGGTGTCATGGCTGTAGGTTCACTTTCATGAACTTCAGTTCTGAATGTTATTTGCTTTTGTTGTTAGCATGATTTATTTTTTTTTCTGCACATTGGATGTCTGATGGTCTTTTTGTAATGGGTTCTGTTGGGTTTCTTTGTTTTGTGGCTGCCTGTAAGGAGACGAATTTCATGGTTGCATATAGTATACATACTTTGAACTTTGAGGTTGAGGGAGCTAGGGTTTGAATTTACTTAGAGATATGGTGCAGAAGAGGCCCTTCCAGCCCTTCCATTCACACAACTCCCAGCAACTCACTGATTTAACCCTCGCCAAATCCCAGGACAATTTACAGAGACCAATTAACTTACTAACTGGTACGTTTTTGGACTGTGGGAGGAAAGCAGAGCATCGGAAGAAAACCCATGCACCTATGAGAAGGAACATATAAACTTGCTCACAGAGGACACCAGTATTGAACACCTGAACCCAAAGGGGACCAATACCCTGGCGGGAAAGTTTAATAGAGCTGTTAGGGAGGGTTTAAACTAATTTGACAGGGGGATGGGAACCGGAATGACAGAGCGGAGGAAGGGGAAAACAGAAATAAATCTAAGATAGTGAGCAGTAAAGATGTCAGGAAAGACAGGCAGGTGATGGGGCAAATTTGTAGCCATTGGGATGAGTTGCAGTGCAATAAAGTTGCAGTGAAATCAAAGCGAAAAGTACCAAATACTGGATTAAGGTGTTGTACTTAAATGCACGCAGCATAAGGAATAAGGTGGATGATCTTGTCGTACAGCTACAGATTGGCAGGTATGATATTGTGGCCATCACTGAGACCTGGCTAAAGGATGCATGTCTCTGGGAGCTGAACGTCCAAGGATACACAGTGTATCGGAAGGATAGGAAGGTAGGCAGAGGGGGAGGCGTGGCTTTATTGGTAAGAAATGATATTACATCATTAGAAAGAGGTGATATAGGATCAGGTGCAGAATCTTTATGGGTTGAGTTAAGAAATTGCAGGGGTAAAAGGACCCTGATGGCAGTTATTTATAGGCCTTCAAACAGCTGCAGGGATGTGGACTACAAATTACAACTGGAAATAGAAAAGGCTTGTCAGAAGGGCAGTGTTATAATAATTGCGGTGGATTTTAACATGCGAGTGGATTGGGAAAATCAGGTCGGCACTGGATCTCAAGAGAGAGAATTTGTAGAATGTCTGCGAGATGGCTTTTCGAACAGCTTGTTGTTGGGCTCACTAGGGAATCGGCAGTACTGGATTGGGTATTGTGTAATGAACCAGAGGTGATTGGAGAGATTGAGGTGAAGGAACCCTTAGGAGGCAGTGATCATAACATGATTGAGTTCACTGTGAAATTAGAAAAAGAGAAGACGAAATCTGATGTGTCCTTTACTTCAGTGGAGTAAAGGAAATTACAGCGGCATGAGAGAGGAACTGGCCAAAGTTGACTGGAAAGGGACACTGGCGGGAAAGGCAGCAGAGCAGCAGTGGCTGGAGTTTATGCGAGAAATGAGGAATGTGGAAGACAGGTATATTCCAAAAAAGAAGAAATTTTCGAGTGGAAAAAGGATGCAACCGTGGTTGACAACAGAAGTCAAAGCCAAAGTTAAAGCAAAGGAGAGGGCTTACAAGGAAGCAAAAATTAGTGGGAAGACAGAGGATTGGGAAGTTTTTAAAACCTTACAAAAGAAAACCAAGAAGGTCATTAAGAGAGAAAAGATTAACTATGAAAGGAAGCTAACAAATAATATCAAAGAGGATACTAAAAGCTTTTTCAAGTATATAAAGAGTAAAAGACAGCTGAGAGTAGATATAGGACCGATAGAAAATGATGCTGGAGAAATTGTAATGAGAGATAAGGAGATGGCAGAGGAACTGAACGAGTATTTTGCATCAGTCTTCACTGAGGAATACATCAGCAGTATACCAGGCACTCAAGGGTGGCAGGGAAGAGAAGTGTGCGCAGTCACAATTACGACAGAGAAAGTACTCAGGAAGCTGAATAGTCTAAAGGTAGATAAATCTCCTGGACCAGATGGAATGCACCCTTGTGTTCTGAAGGAAGTAGCTGTGGAGATTGTGGAGGCATTAACGATGATCTTTCAAAAGTCGATAGGTTCTGGCATGGTTCCGGAAGACTGGAAGATTGCAAATGTCACTCCGCTATTTAAGAAGAGGGCAAGGAAGCAAAAAGGAAATTATAGACCTGTTAGCTTGACATCGGTGGTTGGGAAGTTGTTGGAGTCGATTGTCAAGGATGCGGTTACAGAGTACCTGGAGGCATATAACAAGATAGGCAGAACTCAGCATGGATTCCTTAAAGGAAAATCCTACCTGACAAACCTATTACAATTTTTTGAGGAAATTACCAGTAGGCTAGACAAAGGAGATGCAATGGATGCTGTATATTTAGATTCTCAGATGTCCTTTGACAAGGTGCCACACATGAGGCTACTTAACAAGATAAGAGCCCATGGAATTACAGGAAAGTTACATACGTGGACAGAGCGTTGGCTGATTGGCAGGAAACAGAGAGTGGGAATAAAGGGATCCTATTCTGGTTGGCTGCCGGATACCAGTGGTGTTCCACAGGGATCAGTGTTGGGGCCGCTTCTTTTTACATTGTACATCAACGATTTGGATTATGGAATTGATGGCTTTGTGGCTGAGTTTGCTGATGATACGAAGATAGGTGGAGGGGCCGGTAGTGCTGAGGAAACAGAGAGTCTGCAGAGAGACTTGGATAGATTGGAAGAATGGGCAGAGAAGTGGGAAATGAAGTACAATGTTGGAAAGTGTATGGTTATGCACTTTGGAGAAAAAATAAACAAGCAGACTATTATTTAAATGGGGAAAGAATTCAAAGTTCTGAGATGCAACGGGACTTGGGAGTCCTCGTACAGGATACCCTTAAAGTTAACCTCCAGGTTGAGTCAGTAGTGAAGAAGGAGAATGCAATGTTGGCATTCTTTTCTAGAGGAATAGAGTATAGGAGCAGGGATGTGATGTTGAGGCTCTATAAGGCGCTGGTGAGTCCTCAGTTGGAGTACTGTGGGTAGTTTTGGTCTCCTTATTTAAGAAAGGATGTGGTGACGTTGGAGAGGGTACAGAGAAGATTCACTGGAATGATTCCGGGAATGAGAGGGTTAACATATGAGGAACGTTTGTCCGCTCTTGGACTGTATTCCTTGGAGTTTAGAAGAATGAGGGGAGACCTCATAGAAACATTTCGAATGTTGAAAGGAATGGACAGAGTGGATGTGGCAAAGTTGTTTCCCATGATGGGGGAGTCTAGTACGAGAGGGCATGACTTAAGGATTGAAGGGCGCCCATTCAGAACAGAAATGCGAAGAAATTTTTTTAGTCAGAGAGTGGTGAATCTATGGACTTTGTTGCCACGGGCAGCAGTGGAGGCCAAGTCATTGGGTGTATTTAAGGCAGAGATTGATAGGTACCTGAGTAGCCAGGGCATCAAAGGTTATGGTGAGAAGGCGGGGGAGTGGGACTAAATGGGAGAATGGATCAGCTCATGATAAAATGGCGGAGCAGACTCGATGGGCCGAACGGCCTACTTCTGCTCCTTTGTTTTATGGTCGTATGGAACTCTGAACTCTGATGCCCAGAGCTGTAATAGTATCACGCTAACTGCTATGATAGCATAGCTTTTCTCTTTGGAACAAAGGAAGATAAGAGGTTACATAATGGAGATGTACAAGATAATAAGGGGCATTAATAGAGTGGTTAGCCAGACATTTTTTCCCTGGGTGGCCGTGGCTGTTACAGGAGGGCATAATTTTTAAGTGAATGGAGGGAAGTATTGGGGGATGTCAGAGGCAGATTCTTTTCCACACAGTGGTTTCTGCATGAAATACACTGCCGGGGTGATGGTAGAGGCTAAAACATTAGGGACATTTAAGAGACTCAGCTTGTGTGGTTTCAGAGCTGTGTGTCAGACATGGCTATAAGCAGCACTGGGAACCCACAGGGGGCTGTTTTGACTCCCTTCCTGTTTACCCTGTATACCTCAGACTTTAGATACGACGCTGAGTCATGTCATCTGCAGAAATTCTCTGATGACTCAGCAATAGTTGGGTGTATAAAGGGAGGATGGAAGGACGAATACAGGGCCCTGGTGAAGGACTTTATCAAATAGTGCACGCTGAATCATCTGCAGTTCAACATCAGTAAGACAAAGGAGGTGGTGAAGGACTTTAGGAAGGCTAAGCCTGCACAGCTCCCTGTTACAATTGGTAGTGAGGACATGAAGGTGGTGAAGACCTACAAGTACCTGGGGGTGCACCCGGATGACAGACTTGAGTGGAGCACCAACACAGAGGTTGTGTGCAAGAAGGGCCAGAGTCACCTCTACTTCTTGAGGAGACTGAGGTCCTTTGGCGTATACAGGCCTATTCTTCACATGTTCTACTGGATTGGTGTCATCAGTACAATCTTCAATGAGGTGGAGTGCTGGAGCAATCATATTATCACAGCAGATGCCAACAGGCTCAATAAACTGATTAGAAAAGCTGGCTCTGTTATAGGAGTCAAACCGGACACACCGGAGGCTGTGGTGGAATAAAGGACACTACGGAAAATCCTGGCAATTCTGGACGATGTTTCTCACTCTCTGCATGCCACCTTGGCTCAATAGAGGAGCACTGTTAGTTTCAGACTAAGACAACTGCACTGCTCCAAAGAGCATGATATGAGGCCATTCTTACCCTCGGCCATTGGGCTCTATAATGAGTCAACCTAAAGCCAGGGAAGTGATGACCCCTGCTGTTAGAATGTTTGAGGTAACTTATTTTTTATTCCTTCTTGCTCCTCTTCTAATATTTGTATCTGTGCACTTGTAATGCTACCGTGACACAGTAATTTCCTTTGGGATCAATAAAGTATCTACCTATCTATCAAAGACAGAAGCTGATAACTTGCAAGGTGTTGGAAGAACTGAGGGATATTGGAGTCAGTGCAGGGATGTGGGCTGGTCACTCATGATCTTGCTGAACCATGCAGCAAGCAAGAAGGGCTGAATGGCCTATCCTGCTCCTCATTGTAGTCTCACCCACTGCTGCCCTCTTGTTACCCCTCCCCAACACTCCTCCCATGTCACCCATCCTCCTCTCTAAGCCACACTCTTCTCTCACCCTCCCCTCCTACCCAAAGTCAACACCCACACACCCACCTACCTCAACTTCCCACCCACCCTCCTTTCCTAGGAGGGAAGAGTTAGACTGATGGAAAGGTTGGCATAATATTGTAGGCCAAAGGGCCATATTGTTCTGTACTATTCTATGTTCTATGTTCAAACTGATTAAATTCCAAGGAAAAAAAATTAAGAAATTAACTTCAGAAAGAGATGAGAAGCTGATAGGTTCCCCTGTCTCTGCAATCCCATCCTCTCCACTCACAATCCTCCATCAAGCTCCACAACACTCCCGCTGTGAGCTCCTGCCACAGCCTCCCTATTCGACAAACCTGGGACCCAGTACCCAATCTGCCATCCCAACACTGACTCCAGTCTTGGTATCCAGAGTTGCAGAGTCATAGATAAGTATTCCTCACTCTAGGACCTAGGCCCCATCGCATCCATATGCTCTGGACTGCCACCACTTTTCAGACTGTACCCGATCTTTCCCAATCAGCCAGTCATTTAGATCATTCCAACCTCAGGACTTACCTTGCTCTAGGTTCAGGTGTACAGGCCTCAAATCTGCCTCGCCTCCATTCACCCCAACGTTGCCTCACCTCCAACATGCTTTGAATCTCCCTTGCCTTGATTCGACCACCTTGCACCAGCACCTACTTATCTGACCCAGGACTCAGTCATGGTATCGTTCACTTCGAGCCTCATCTCTGCCTTGCCTTCACTCACCTTGGCACTCGACTCTGCCTCACCTTCACCATTGTTTACAGTGATTGTTTACCATATATTTTACCAGAAAAAGTGTTATAAAGTACTCAGATTAATTCTTTGCTTTCTTTGCCGATGGTAAGTAGTGCCATCTTAAACCATAACCCATTTCCACACTGGGGAAAATTTTCTTGCTATCCACTTGATCTAGTTTCTTATCAACTTGTACATCTCGATCAAGTCACCTCTCTTCCTCTTTCTCTTCATAGAGTAAAGCCATAGCTCACTCAACCAATCCACGAAAGACTTCCCTCCCAGCCCAGGCAGCATCCTGGTAAATAACCTGTGCACTCTCTCTGAAGCTTCCACATCTTTCCGACAATAAGGTGACCAGAACTGAAGTGTGGTCTAATCAGGGTTTTTTAGAGCTGCAGCACCAACTCATGGCTTGTCAACTCAATTTCATGACCAATGGCCAACACACTATTTGCCTTCTTAATCAACCCAGCAACTTTGGATGCCAACTCCACAACCCATTGGCCACAAGCATCTGAGACCAGCCTCAACAGTCTTATTGGTGCCAAATCCTCAGTGAAGGGTGAAGTCTGCAAATAGCCAGGCAGAGATTCAGTGTTACAGAATGTGGATGTTGAGAAGAATGGCACGGCAGCTCAGCAAGTTGGTTGGGTCAATATCGGACACTGTAAATTGTTCGTATGAAACCTGCAGGGTAAAATCTGAAGGCAGTTAGAGTAACACAGATGGAAACGGCCCCTTTGAGCCCAACTTGTTGATAGAATATAAGCAGAAAATAAATAGGCTAAGTATAAGGTTAATGTAAATGATTAGTTAATGTTTGTGATGTTATTGGCCTGCTGAATGGCCTGTTCCAATGTTGTATCTCACTTTTTCTATGAAGTTAATATGTAGGTGTCACTTGCTGCATCAAGAAACCCAATGAGCTGAATGGCTCTCCCCTCCCCAACATCAAATATTCCAAAATTATCCCCTGTATGTCAGCAAACCATCAAATTGCCAGGAATGAATACAATGTAAGAAACCAAAGGTGGCAACGAGCTGTGAGCTGTTGAATTTCACCTCTCTCCTTTGCCTCTGCAAACAGTCCAACCCACAAAATGAGCTGGTGGGTAATTTGGTGGGGTCCCCAGTCACCAGGACATCCCAACACCCTTCCAGTGGATATCAGGAGGATGTAGATTACTCCTGTCTGTGAGTCGCTCTGTCATTTGGAGGAGGGAGGGAGAGATGCCACATAACTGACCCCCGTAACGTCCTGTGTTTACTACAACTATTTCCCTTGCAGGAGAAGAGGAGGGTCACCATGGCTGAGGAATCTAAAACGGTTGCTACTATAAGCAAGGCCTTGAGGAGTGTTACCAAAGCATCAGATGTCAGGGAGGACAATGCTTTGATGTTGCAGCCATACAGTAACTGGGAAGAGTTCCTGATGCCTGGCCCACTCTCTATTGCCATATTAGGGGAGATTATATTCATTTCTGCAGGAGAGGACTTTGCAATTGACAAGATTGTGCCCAAGGAAGGGTTCAAGTACATGAAGTATCCCAAATCATTCCGTGCCTCTTTAGTGCAAGTGAGCAACGAGGGCTGGCGGGCTTTTCAGGAAGCCCACAAGAACATGGATCAAATCCGGCTTCTCGCTGTGAACATCCCCATTGACATGAGGGATGTCGTGAAGTTCCTCATGCAGAAAGATCCAAAGGTCACTGAAGCTTTCCTACCGATTCCTCTGAACAGCATCAAATCCACTGCAGGTAAATGCTTGACACTGTGCAAAGCTGTGGAGGAGAAGTTTACTGGGGTCATCCATCTCATCAATGAACTATTGGAGGCCTGTACAAGCTCGAAAGGAGTGTATGAGCAACAATTACATAAAATAAAAGTCGAAAAGGAACTGACTGAAATGAAGGAGAAAGCAGCAAGAGAGTCAAAAAAAATTCTTAATGAGTACCACGAAAGAATGAAAAAACAATTGAATGATGCAAAGGAAGATTACAAATCCAGCATGGATTCCATACCAGTTGGCTGGACTGCTGTGGGAATGTCAATGACAGAAACATTTGTCAATGGTATCAGTTCATTAGTCAGTCTAGGATTTGTCAAGTCACTGTTCTCTGGAATTAGCAATATTGTAACAGCTGCAGGCAGTCCCAAATCCAGCACCAATGTTAAAGTCATTGAGAATAATATCATTTATAAAGGAGAGACCCTTCAGGTTTCTGTACAACTGCTTTTTCCCTTCCGGACCCAGGATAAGAAAATTGACTTGAAGAAACTGAACAGTGAGGATGGAACAAAAGTATTAAGCTTGTGTAAACAGAACTTGGAGAAATTGCAGAAAGAGGCAGGAAATGGAGGGGATTGCCCTGAGAAGGATACAGCCCTGAAGATCTGTAAATCAGGAATTGGAATATGTGAGGAGTTGCAAACCTTACAGAAGCCTGGACCATCTGATGAAGTGGCAATGGCCAGTCTAGCTGACAAAATAAAAAATCTGATAAAGGAGACAATCGAATTCACCTCACACTGCAAGGCAAAGGCAGGGACCATGGGTGTAACAGCCACTCCACCACACATGTCTCGAGCTGCCTCAGGAGGGGGTCCCAGTGGTTTACAGACAGCCAGTCTCAATGCCAGAATCAAAGTGGAACAGTCTTCAGCACAGCTACGAGCTGCACAGGAGATGTATGAGAGAAGCTTTGAGAATATAAAGAAGAATAATGAAGAACTGCAAGGGATCCTGGTAACTCTGAAGAGCTGTAAAATTCAGGAAATAGATTTTGATAAAACTGTGGAGATGCTTCTGAAGGGATTGGATGCACTGGGCCGTGTGAAAGAACAATGGGGTAAGATGGTTCTCTTCTTCACCATGATGTCAAACCTGATCGAATGCTCCCTGAACCCATCACTTCATAAATTCATACAGTACAGTGAAGCGGCTTCCTCTGGCTATTCACAAAACCAGCTGATCCAGGACATGTTGTACACAGAGGTCTCTCAAGCCACTAATATTGCAAGCCTTGTGCACATGATCGCTGAATCATACGTGCAGGTCTCCACCCATCATCTGATGGACCGGGTCAACAGCTTGGGGAAGTTAATGGGCCTCGACCCAAATCGAGATGGAAATAAATTTGAGGAGGAGCGGATGAAGTTTGGATCGGACTGTGAGGAAGCAGGAAAAGCCATTGAAGATCTTGTAAAGGAGAACAAAGCAAAGTATGAAAAGCGTGTACAGGCGAGAATTGACAGAATCCGATACAATGTGAATGTCTTGCTACCCCCTGCTGCACCAGAAGAAATGAAAGAAATTGAAGATGCCGTGCAAGGAGGCGTTCGAGCAGCAATGATGGAAATGACAGAGGAAAATATGAATGATTTTGTCTAATGACATCACGCTATACACGCCATCTTTTCAACGCTTCCCAAACATCATCGCATCTTATTGATTGTGTCTTGCTTTGCTTTTAGTAAGAAGGGATTCCTCACCCCTGCTGAAGGAGGCAGGAGGTTCCACGGATAACAGCATCCTCCAATAATTCATAACAAGCGAGGACACTTGTTCCCCCATCCAAACAGACTCTAGATCCCGATTCCACCTTACCATGGGGATGTTAAACAGTTCTTAGGTTTCAAAAAGTTCAAAGTAAATTTATTATCTAAGTATATATATGTCTCCAAGCATTCCACAATAGAATAATAACCACAATAGAATGAATGAAAGATAGCACCAACTTGTAGGCCAGTCTGGTATGGGAGATAGTGGTTTGATGTTTTTTGGTGGGGTCCTGTTCCAGGGGTAAGTAAGAGGTTGCGTCAGAGAGCTGCCGTTTGGCCTCAGTGAGGTAGAGGCCCGTCCGCCAGACTACTATGGCACCACCTTTGCATCTGCAGATTATTTTGTGTTTACCTCTCCACTTCTTATTCTCTGGTGAGGACTGGCTCATGGACCACTGGTTTCTTCCTCCTGGTCAATAATCAGCTCCTTCATCTTGCTGACATTGAGTAAGAGGTTGTTATTGTGGCCCACTCAACCAGATTTTCAATCTCCCTCCTGTGAGATGACTCGTCACCACCTACAACAGTGGAGCTGTCAGTAAACTTGAATATGGCATTAGAGCTGTGCTGAGCCTCACATTCATAATTATACTATTCAGTCTTTCAAATACAGACATCCAATAGAGTCTGAGACAAGTTCCTGGAATGTACCACAGAGGTCTGCAAGATGTCAACTCTTTACATGTGGTGAAGAGATAAATAGACCGCAAATGGAAATGGAGGCACCAAGTAGGCATCCAGTCTATCCAGAGACCATATCAGTCAGTTGGTTAAATATTCACACATGGCTCAAGATATAAAATAACTATGATTCTTTCTGAACACCTCTTGAACTGAAAGAGTCACCTCCCTCTTTGTTCCTCAGGTTCAGGTTCAATTCCCTTCTGCATTTCAAACAGCGTTTAGAAGCAAACAGTATTTGCAAAGGCTACTTCTTTACTGAATTAACTTCTTGGCTTTAGCTTGGGACATGACCTTGCAAAATCTTATTTGTTGACGCTTATTGATCATTTTAAAGTCTGCAGTACAGAAATGTGCTCCTCTCCCCAGCTCGTACAAGGTGATGACGATGCCCATCTACAATCCTATTTCCTGCATTTGGCCATATCCCTCCAGTCCTTTCCAATCCAGGTACCTGTTCAAATGCCTTTTCAACATTGTAACAATATTTGCTTGTCCACTTCCTCTAAGTGCTCATTTTGTACAACCACAATGCTCAGGTCTCCTTTAAACCTACCCCCTCTCCTTAAAAACCAATGCACAGAAAGGAAAAGTCACTATCTGTACTCCTCTACAGCATCTCCAGAACAAGCACATCCTTCCTACAGTGAACACAATATTTCGGGTGTAGCCTAAACAATGTTTTACAAACTTGTAATGTCATGTTGCTGCCCTTGTAATCTATACCACCCCTGATGAAAGCAAGTATCACTTATGCCTTCTTCAGCAACCTGTCTACCTGTGCTGCCTCTTTCAAAGATCTATGGACATATAGCATACAAATCTTCTCATCATCTACACTCTCCAGAGCCCTACCATTAACTGTGTATTCTTTACACTTATTTTGTCTTCCAAAATGCATCACTTCACACATTGTCAAGTCTAACTTCCATTTCCCATTGCTCTGCCAAACTGTCCAGCTACTCAATATCATGCTATAGATTCAGACAATCTTCTGCAACATCACAAGTTTCAGAATCAAATTCAATTGTGGCCTTCAAAGGGGAATACATCAGGTCCATGAGAGAAAATAAGGACTGAGAATAATTTCTTTGCAGATACCCAACATAAACTGAGTGGGCCAACTTTTCTCATCCTGTGCCCTTGTCAATTGGACGATTCAGTAAAGACCCTGTGGTTCTGATTTAAGTAGATTACAGCAATGGAGGTGATCTTGGAGGATTGCTTTAATTGAGACCATGTCACCCCAGGGCCACCCCTTGTTTTAGATGAAGCTTTACTGTATTTTGCTTAAAATGATCCAGCATACGATATATCAATAGATTGCATCTGCCTTTCAATAAACTGTCTTTGCTTGAAACTTGATGAAGTGTTTGACTGAATTCTTCAATTTTCTCTGAGCATGCTTACAGATTATTCTTATAACATGACTAATGTGTCTTAGAAGTATTTATACACTTGAAGCGAGATTATTTAATCCGACTGAAGATCCTGTCAACACATCCCCAGTCCAGTTAATCCACCAACAGCACAGATTTTTAACTTACACACCGGTCACCTGTGGAACCTTGTCAATTGTCTTCAGGAGATCTTAGTTCATAACATCTGGAGGATTCCCTGTCAACTTTCCCTGTCAAACTTCAAAGAACTTGTGTAATTCTTTTTCAAATATATATAACCATATAAGCATATAACAATTACAGCACGGAAACAGGCCATCTCGGACATTCTAGTCTGTGCCAAAGTCTTAATCTCACCCAGTCCCACCGACCTGCACTCAGTCCCTGACCCTCCATTCCTTTCCTGTCCATATACCTACCCAATTTAACTTTAAATGACAACATCGAACCTGCCTCAACCACTTCTGCTGGAAGCTCATTCCACACAGCTACCACTCTCTAAGTAAAAAGTTCCCCCTCATGTTACCCCTAATCTTTTGCCCTTTAACTCTCAACTCATGTCCTCTTGTTTCAATCTCCCCCACTCTCAATGGAAAAAGCCCATCCACATCAACTCTATCTATCCCCCTCGTAATTTTAAACACCTCTATCAAGTCCCCCCTCAACCTCCTACGCTCTAAAGAATAAAGACCCAACTTGTTCAACCTTTCTCTGTAACTTAGGAGATGAAACCCAGGCAACATTCTAGTAAATCTCCTCTGTACTCTCTCAATTTTATTGACATCTTTCCTATAATTCGGTGACCAGAACTGTACACAATACTCCAAATTTGGCCTTACTAATGCCTTGTACAATTTCAACATTACATCCCAACTCCTATACTCAATGCTCTGATTTATAAAGGCCAGCTACAAAAGCTTTCTTCACCACCATATCCACATGAGATTCCAACTTCAGGGAAGAATGCACCATTATTCCTAGATCCCCCTGTTCTGCTGCATTCTTCAATGCCCTACCATTTACCATGTATGTCCTATTTTGATTTCTCCTACCAAAACTGTAGCACCTCACATTTATCAGCATTAAACTCCATCTGCCATCTTTCACCCCACTCTTCTAACTAGCCTAAATCTCTCTGCAAGCTTTGAAAACCTACTTCATTATCCACAACTCCATTTATCTTAGTATCATCTGCATACTTACTAATCCAATTTACCACCCCATCATCCAGATCATTAATGTATATGACAAACAACATCGGACCCCGCACAGATCCCTGAGGCACACCACTAGTCACCGGCCTCCAATCTGACAAACAGTTATCCACCACTACTCTCTGGCGTCTCCCATCCAGGCACTACTGAATCCACTTTACTACTTCAATATTAATACTTAACGATTGAACCTTCCTAACCAACCTTCCATGTAAAACCTTGTCAAAGGCCTTACTGAAGTCCCTATAGAGAACATCCACCGCTTTACCCTCGTCAACTTTCCTAGTAACCTCTTCAAAAAATTCAGTAAGATTTGTCAAACATGACCTTCCATGCACAAATCCATGTTAAACACAAAATAATCTGCAGGTGCTGTGATCAAAGCAACACTTTCAGTACGCTGGATGAACTCAGCAGGTCGGGCAGCATCAGTTAGAAACGATGAGTCGATGTTTCCCGGAACCCTTCATCAGGACTGAAGAATGAAAGATGGGGAAGGATTTGAAGAATGCTTGTAGCTTCAGTTGAAAGACCAGTAATTTGAAAGACAAAGGGGTGGGGGAGGGGAAGCATTGATGTCATAGCCCTGAAAACAATGGGTGGTAGAAGAAGGAGGCGGAACCATGAGGGAGCTGGGGGAGGGGTAGAGTGAAATAAGGGTAGAGGAAGGGAGGGGGAGGGAATTACCTCCTCTTTAGTGAGGTCATCACCATCTCCACACACATTCCTCCTTTTAGTACTTCCTCTTCTTTAATTATCATAGTTTCCATAACTTCCATACCTGTTTCCCTTATCTTCAACAATTCAATATCCTTCTCCTTAGTGAATACCGAAGAAAATAAATTGTTCAGGATCTCCCCCATCTCTTTTGGCTCCACACATAGCCGTCCATTCTGATTCTCCAAGGGACAAATTTTATCCCTCAATATCCTTTTGCTATTAATATAACTGTAGAAACCCTTGGGATTTATTTTTACCTTACTTGCCAAAGCAACATCATAGCTTCAAATCCATGTTGACTGTTCCTAATCAGACCCTGTCTATGCAGATTGTTATATATACCACCTCTAAGAATACTTTCCATCAATTTACCAACCACTGCTGCCAAACGCACAGGCCAATAATTGTTAGGTTTACTCTTAGAACCCTTTTTAAACAATGGAACAGCATGAGCAATACACCAATCCTCCAGCACCATCCCCGTATCTAATGACATTTGAAATATTTCTGTCAGAGCCCCTGCTATTTCCACACTAATTTCCCTCAAGGTCCTAGGGAATATCCTGTCAGGACCCAGAGTCTTATCTGCTTTTATATTCCTTAAAAGCACCAGTACTTCCTCTTTTTTAATCATCATAGTTTCCGTAACTTCCCTACCCATTTCCCTTATCTTACACAATTCAATATCCTTCTCCTTAGTGAATATCCAAGAAAAGAAATTGTTCAAGATCTCCCCCATCTCTTTTGGCTCCACACATAGCCGTCCACTCTGATTCTCTAAGGGACCAATTTTATCCCTCACTATCCTTTTGCTATTAATATAACTGTAGAAACCCTTGAAATTTATTTTCACCTTACTTGCCAAGGCAACCTCATACCTTCTTTTAGCTTTTCTAATTTCTTTCTTAAGATTCTTTTCACATTCTTTATATTCCTCGAGCACCTCATTTACCTCATGCTGCCAATATTTATTGTAGATATCTCTCTTTTTCCGAACCAAGTTTCCAATATCCCTTGAAAACCATGGCTCTCTCAAACTTTTTACCTTTCCTTTCAACCTAAGAGGAACATAAAGATTCTGTACCCTCAAAATTTCACCTTTAAATGACCTCCATTTCTCTATTACATCCTTTCCATAAAACAAATTGTCCCAATCCACTCCTTCTAAATCCTTTCACATCTCCTCAAACTTAGCCTTTCTCCAATCAAAAATCTCAACCCTGGGTCCAGTCCTATCCTTCTCCATATTCATATTGAATCTAATGGCATTGTGATCACTGGACCCGAAGTGCTCCACAACATAACCCTCCGTCACCTGACCTATCTCATTCCCTAACAGGAGATCCAACACTTCCCCTTCTCTAGTTGGTACCTCTATGTACAGCTGCAAAAAACTATGCTGCAAACATTTTACAAACTCCAAACCATCCAGCCCTTTTACAGTATGGGCTTCCCAGTCTATGTGTGGAAAATTAAGATCTCCTACAATTACAACCTTGTGCTTACTACAAATATCTGCTGTCTCATTACAAATCTGCTTCTCCAATTCTCGCTCCCCATTTGGTGGTCTATAATACACACCCATAAGTGTTACTACACCTTTCCCATTCCTCAATTCCACTCAAATAGCCTCTCTACATGAGCCCTCTAATTTATCCTACCAGAGCACCGCTGTAATATTTTCTCTGACAAGCAATGCAACACCTCCCCCTCTTGTCCCTCTGATTCAATTACACCTGAAGCAATTAAATCCAGGAATATTTAGTTGCCAATCACACCCCTCCTGTAACCATGTTTCACTAATAGCTACCACGTCGTACTTCCAGGTATCAATCCATGCTTTAAGCTCATCCACCTTTCTTATAATGGTCCTAGCATTAAAATAAATGCACTTAAGAAATTTTCCACCTCTTACTCTCTGTTTATCACTAACAGTGCAAACAACTTTACTATTTTTCATTTTCTTTCTTCTCCCCTACATCTGTTCCTATGGTCTGGTTCCCCTCTCCCCTTGTATCTAGTTTAAATCCACTGCAGCCTCTCTAACAGACCTACCTGCAAGAATATTTGTCCCCCTCCAGTTCAGATGTAGACCGTCCCGCCAGAACAGGTCCCACCTTCCCTGGAAAACTGCCCAATTATCTATAAATCTGAAGCCCTCCCTCCTGCACCATGTCTTCAGCCACGTGTTGATCTGCGCTATCTCACTATTTCTAAACCCGCCTGCACGTGGCACTGGTAGCAATCCTGAGATGGCTATCCTGGAGGTCCTGTCCTTTAACTTGGCTTCTAACTCACTAAGCTCTCCTTTCAGGACCTCCTCATTCTCCCTACCCACGTCATTGGTCTCTACATGGACAATGAAAACCAGCTGCTCACCCTCCCGCTTGAAAATACTGAGAACTCAATCCGAGATATCGCGAATCTTGGCACCAGGGAGGCAACAGACCATCCGGGATTCTCAATCTTTTCCACAGAACCTCTTATCTGTCCCCCTAACTATCGAAACCCCTATCACTACTGCTCTCTTCTTTTCCCTCCTTCCCTTCTGAGTTGAGGGTCCAGTCTCGGTGCCAGAGACGCAACCACTGCAACTTGTCCCTGGTAGGTCGTCCCCACCAACAGTATCCAAAACGATGTACTTATTTTTGGAGTGAACGGCCACAGGGGTGCTCTGCCCATTCTGTCTATTCCCCTTCCCTCTCCTGACAGTCACCCAGCTACCTGTCTCCTGACTCTTAGGGGTGACTATCTCCTTGTAACTCCTGTTTATTTCTGCCTCACAAATGATCCAAAGTTCATCCAGCTCCAGTTCCCTAACTCGGTTTGTCAGGAGCTGCAGCTGGATGCACCTTTCACAGGCATAGTCATCAGGGACAATTGTGCTCGCTCTGACTTCCCACATATCCTGGCAGGGAGATTAGCGGGGGCTACTGAGGTGACTTTAAACTAGAATGGTTGGGGGGTGGGAATCAAATTAAAGAGGCTAGGTGTGAGGAGGTTAGTTCACTACAGGGGGATGGGAACCAGTGCAGAGAGGCAGAGGGGTGTAAAGTGAGGGTAGAAACAAAAAGTACTATGGAGAAAAGTAAAAGTGGCAGGCCGACAAATCCAGGGCAAGCATTAAAAAGGGCCACTTTTCAGCATAATTGTATAAGGGCTAAGAGAGTTGTAAAAGAGCGCCTGAAGGCTTTGTGTGTCAATGCAAGGAGCATTCGTAATAAAGTGGATGAATTGAAAGTGCAGATTGTTATTAATGATTATGATATAGTTGGTGACCAGGGATGGGAGCTCAACGTTCAGGGATATTCAATATTCAGGAGGGATAGACATGAAGGAAGGGGAGGTGGGTGGTGTTGCTGGTCAAAGAAGAGATTAACACAATAGAAAGGAAGGACATAAGCTGGGAAGATGTGGAATCGATATGGGTAGAGCTGCATAACACTAAGGGGCAGAAGACGCTGGTGGGAATTGTGTACAGGCCACCTAACAGTAGTAGTGAGGTCGGAGATGGTATTAAACAGGAAATTAGAAATGTGTGCAATAAAGGAACAGCAGTTATAATAGGTGACTTCAATCTACATGTAGATTGGGTGAACCAAATTGGTAAAGGTGCTGAGGAAGAGGATTTCTTGGAATGTATGCGGGATGGTTTTTTGAACCAACATGTCGAGGAACCAACTAGAGAGCAGGCTATTCTGGACTGGGTTTTGAGCAATGAGGAAGGGTTAATTAGCAATCTTGTCGTGAGAGGCCCCTTGGGTAAGAGTGACCATAATATGGTGGAATTCTTCATTAAGATGGAGAGTGACACAGTTAATTCAGAAACAAAGGTTCTGAACTTAAAGAGGGGTAACTTTGAAGGTATGAGACGTGAATTAGCTAAGATAGACTGGCAAATGACACTTAAAGGATTGATGGTGGATATGCAATGGCAAGCATTTAAAGGTTGCATGGATGAACTGCAACAAATGTTCATCCCAGTTTGGTAAAAGAATAAATCAAGGAAGGTAGTGCACCCGTGGCTGACAAGAGAAATTAGGGATAGTATCAATTCCAAAGAAGAAGCATACAAATTAGCCAGAGAAAGTGGCTCACCTGAGGACTGGGAGAAATTCAGAGTTCAGCAGAGGAGGACAAAGGGCTTAATTAGGAAGGGGAAAAAAGATTATGACAGAAAAATGGCAGGGAACATAAAAACGGACTGTAAAAGCTTTTATAGATATGTAAAAAGGAAAAGACTGGTAAAGACAAATGTAGGTCCCCTGCAGACAGAAACAGGTGAATTGATTATGGGAAGTAAGGACATGGCAGACCAATTGAATAATCACTTTGGTTCTGTCTTCCCTAAGGAGGACATAGATAATCTTCCAGAAATAGTAGGGGACAGAGGGTCCAGTGAGATGGAGGAACTGAGCGAAATACATGTTAGTAGGGAAGTGGTGTTAGGTAAATTGAAGGGATTGAAAGCAGATAAATCCCCAGGGCCAGATGGTCTGCATCCCAGAGTGCTTAAGGAAGTAGCCCAAGAAATAGTGGATGCATTAGTGATAATTTTTCAAAACTCGTTAGATTCTGGACTAGTTCCTGAGGAGGGTGGCTAATGTAACTCCACTTTTTAAAAAAGGAGGGAGAGAGAAACTGGGGAATTATAGACTGGTTAGCCTAACGTCGGTGGTGGGGAAACTGCTGGAGTCAGTTATCAAGGATGTGATAACAGCACATTTGGAAAGCGGTGAAATGATCGGACAAAGTCAGCATGGATTTGTGAAAGGAAAATCATGTCTGACGAATCCCATAGAATTTTTTGAGGATGTAACTAGTAGAGTGGAAAGGGGAGAACCAGTGGATGTGGTATATTTGGATTTTCAGAAGGCTTTTGACAAGGTCCCACACAGGAGATTAGTGTGCAAACTTAAAGCACATGGTATTGGGGGTAAGGTATTGGTGTGGGTGGAGAGTTGGTTAGCAGACAGGAAGCAAAGAGTGGAAATAAACGGGACCTTTTCAGAATGGCAGGCGGTGACTAGTGGGGTACCGCAAGGCTCAGTGCTGGGACCCCAGTTGTTTACAATATATATTAATGACTTGGATGAGGGAATTAAATGCAGCATCTCCAAGTTTGCGGATGACACGAAGCTGGGTGGCAGTGTTAGCTGTGAGGAGGATGCTAAGAGGATGCAGGGTGACTTGGATAGGTTGGGTGAGTGGGCAAATTCATGGCAGATGCAATTTAATGTGGATAAATGTGAAGTTATCCACTTTGGTGGCAAAAATAGGAAAACAGATTATTATCTGAATGGTGGCTGATTAGGAAAAGGGGAGGTGCAACGAGACCTGGGTGTCATTATACACCAGTCATTGAAAGTGGGCATGCAGGTACAGCAGGCGGTGAAAAAGGAGAATGGTATGCTGGCATTTATAGCGAGAGGATTTGAGTACAGGAGCAGGGAGGTACTACTGCAGTTGTACAAGGCCTTGGTGAGACCACACCTGGAGTATTGTGTGCAGTTTTGGTCCCCTAATCTGAGGAAAGACATCCTTGCCATAGAGGGAGTACAGAGAAGGTTCACCAGATTGATTCCTGGGATGGCAGGACTTTCATATGAAGAAAGACTGGATGAACTGGGCTTGTACTCGTTGGAATTTAGAAGATTGAGGGGGGATCTGATTGAAACATATAAGATCCTAAAGGGATTGGACAGGCTAGATGCAGGAAGATTGTTCCCGATGTTGGGGAAGTCCAGAACGAGGGGTCACAGTTTGAGGATAGAGGGGAAGCCTTTTAGGACCGAGATTAGGAAAAACTTCTTCACACAGAGAGTGGTGAATCTGTGGAATTCTCTGCCACAGGAAACAGTTGAGGCCAGTTCATTGGCTATATTTAAGAGGGAGTTAGATATGGCCCTTGTGGCTACGGGGGTCTCAGGGGGTATAGAGGGAAGGCTGGGGCGGTGTTCTGAGTTGGATGATCAGCCATGATCATAATAAATGGCGGTGCAGGCTCGAAGGGCCGAATGGCCTACTCCTGCACCTATTTTCTATGTTTCTATGTTTCTATGTTTCTATACTGCAAATAGAGCACTCAGCTGCCCTAACTGCTGCCTCCATTACCTACTCTTAAGGTAATTAGATTTATTAAAGGAACTTACCCGGCCTTACCTCACTTGGAGTGAAGCTCTTCCTCAGCCTCTGCTGCCGATGCCTGAGGAGCCAAAGCCTTCCTACTCTGTCTCCCTCTGCTCTGTCACCCGCTCCATTAATCTTCTCACTTTTAAACACTCCCACTGCCTCACGGTCTGATTTACACATGCTGGTGCAGTTGTGCCCCATTCAACTGCTGAAGAAATATAATTTGTCATTGATAAAAACAAGCTAATGAGGTTAAATTTGTTCAGTTTTTGTAAATTAATACTATTTCCTCTTTGATTGGACAGTGTTATAATGGACAGGATGTACTATATAAGTATTTGCATAGACAGGGCCTGATCAGCGATAGTCAACATGGCTTCCTGAGTCTAGCCAAATTTAAAGTTTTTCAGGGAGGTTGATGAAGGGAAAGTGGTAGATGTTGTCTACACAGACTTTAGCGAGGCCTTTGATGGCGTTGCAGCAGCCATCTCTGAGTGAACAGAGTTAGAGTGGTGATCTTGAGGCTTTAGCTCTTCAAGGCTTCAGTCAGAGAAAGTTAAAAAAGAAAAGCTCTTGGTAAAGTTTACTTTACTTCTCTTTTTTGCATCTACTCAGTTAGATGGGCCAAACAGCCTGATTCTGTGTTCTATCTCTTTATGACCCTATGACACTAAAGTCCTGTAGAGAGGCTGGTCCATAAAATGAAGTAGCCTAGTGTTTAGAAAGAAGTATTACATTTGTTGTAACAAAGTCTCAGCAAGAGAAGCCAGAGAGTGGTACTAAATGGTTGTCTTGACCTGCTGGTCTGTTACAGGGATCAGTGTTCGCTCTGTTTTTATTTGTCAACTGTATTGATGATTTGGATGATAATAATCAGCAAATTTGCAAATGACCCAAAGATTTGAAGCATAACATACTGTGTGGAAGGCTAACAAAGCTTGCAGCAGGGTCTGGACCAACTAGGAAAATGAGCTGAAAAATGGCAAGTAGAATTTAATGCAGACAAGTGTGAGGGATTGCACTTTGAAAGGATGACCCAGGGTTGGACAGGGTAAGTCGTAGGGATTTATGTGCGCAGTTGGAAAAAGGGACTGGGGCATCTCAAGCACATTGATCATAAATGCAAGGGGTTTCTTCTTTTATGTTACTGCGTATGTTAATCAAAATGGCTTCTTTGTTATGTTAAATGCTGAGAAGGCTCTCTCGCTGCCATTTGTTTGGGTTATCTAAGTGAGAAGAGGACAAATGAGCCAATGGGTGTCCATATTATTCTTCTTTTGGGGTGATGTGCTGTCTCATATGGCTGGGAACCAGGGACAGGTGAACAGGTCAGGTGAAGGGTCACGTAGTGTTGAGGAAGTGAGAAGGCTGCAGAAGGACTTGGACAGATTAAGACAATGGACAAGGAAAAGGCAGATTGAATACAATATAGGGAAGTGAATAAGTGTATGGTTATGCATGTCAGTCAATAAAACAAAGTATGGACTATTTTCTAAATGGGTAGAAATTTCAGAAATCAAAGGTGCAAAGGGCTTTGGGGGTCCCTGAAGGTTAACTTGCATGTTAGTCAGTCGTAAGGAAGGCAAATGCAATGTCAGCATTCATTTCAAAAGGACCAGGGTATCTTAATAAGGCTGTAGTGCTGGTACCAATAAGGTATTAGTCAGACAGCTCTTGGAATAAGGTGAGTAGTTTAAGGGTCCTTATCTGAGAAAGGATTTTCTGGCATTGAAGAGGGTCTGGAAGAGGTTCACGAGAATAATCCCAGGAATGAAAGGCATAACATATGATGGCCAGTTGATAGCTCTCCACCTGTACTCCATAAAACCATTTGAACCAAAGCGCCTGTTCCACCATTTCATCATGGCTGATCCAATTTTCCATGCAGACCTTCTCCCTGGATCCCTTCATGTCCTGACCAACCAAGGATCTATCAACCTCTGCCTTAAATATACATAAAGACTTGGCCTCCACAGCCATCTGTGGCAAAAAAAATTTGACTGATTCACCACTAACTGGCTAAAGAAATTCCTCCTCATCTTCAACTCTGATAAGTGTGATGTGGTTCATTTTGGTAGGTCAAATATGATGGGAGAATATAGTATTAATGGTACGACTTGGCAGTGTGGAGGATCAGAGGGATCTTGGGGTCCAAGTGCATAGGACAGTCAAAGCTGCTGCCTAGGTTGACTGTGTGGTTAAGAAGGCATATGGTGTATTGGCCTTCATCAACTGTGGGATTGAGTTCAAGAGCCAAGAGGTAATGCTCAGCTGTATAGGACCATGGTCAGACGCCATTTGGAGTACTGTGCTCAGTTCTGGTCACCTCACTACAGGAAGGATGTGCAAGCTATAGAAAGAGTGCAGAGGAAATTTGCAAGGATGTTGCCTGGATTGGGGAGCATGCCTTATGAGAGTAGATTGAGTGATCTTGACCTTTTCTCCTTAGAGTGACGGAGGATGAGAGGAGACATGTTAGAAGTGTATAAGATGATGAGAGGCATTGCTCACGTGGATAGTCCGAAGCTTTTTCCCAGGGCTGAAATGGCTAACATGAGAGGGCACAGTTTTAAGGTGCTTGGAAGTAGGTACAGAGGTGATGTCAGGGGTAAGTTTTTTACACACAGAGTGGTGAGTGGTGGAATGGGCTGTCGGAGACAGAGGTGAAGGGAGATACAATAGGGTCTGTTAAGAGACCCCTGGATAGGTACATGGAACTAAGAAAAATAGAGGGCTATGGGTAACCCCAGGTAATTTCTAAAATAAATATATGTTCGGCACAGCATTGTGAGCCGAAGGGCCTGTATTGTGCTGTAGGTTTTCTATGTTTCTGTGTTTTTTTCTCTCCATTCTGAAAGGATACCCCTCTATTCTGAGGCTGTGTCCTCTGGTCTGAGACTCTCCCACCACAGGAAATATCCTCTCCACATCAACTCTATCAAGGTCTTTCACCATTTGATAGGTTTCAATGAGGTCACCCCTATTCTTCCGAATTCTAGTGAATACAGGCCTAGAGCAATCAAACACTCTTCATATGACAAGCCATTCAATCCTGGAGTCATTTTTCGTGAACCTCCTTTGAACTCTCTCCAGTCCTTTCTAAGAAAAGGGGCAGAAAACTGTTCACAAAACTGGATAGACTGAAGTACCTGGTTCTGTGCTTTTTGTGATCCTACGATGCTTTGATTATTGACTCGACCAACTTGCTAATTCTAGCTGTTAAGCTAACTTGTTTGGAGATCCCTGCCTTCCGTCTTTCTCTGATTTTAGTCCTCAGGGTCACAGAGACTGGACACAGGACCTTCACAGAGCCAACCATCAACTGCATACCTATCTACTCGATATACCTTATTAGCAGGACTTGATTAAACACCTACTTCACCTTAGCAAATCAAATGCTTGTCCAGATCTTTTTCAATTTTGAGAGAGTACTTGCCCCTACCATCTCCTTAGGCAAGCTTTTCTAGATTGCAACCACCTTTTGGGGTGAAAAAGAGAATCAGTCTCAGTTGCCCTCCAAACCCCTTTGTCTCCTCTTTAAACCTACTCCCTTGGTCTTCAACAGCCTGCATTGGGAATACTATCCACTCTTACTATGCCCTTCATAATTTCTCCACCTCAGTCAGATCCCCTGAGCACCCTCTGCCCCAAGGAAAACAAACTCAGCCTATTCAATCCCCTCCCATAATGGAAATGTTCCACCCCAGGCAACCTCCTGAGGAACCTCTGCTCCATTTCCATTGCAGTGATGACCTTATTGTGTGATGTACGAATTTATTATCTAATCATGTATACATTATACAACCTTGAGATTTGTCTTCTTACATGCAGCCACAAAACAGGAAACCCAAAAGCACCCATTTTAAAAAAAATCCAATAAACACGCAATGTACAGAGAGAGAAAATTAAACAAATTGTGTAAACAATAAAAGCAAGCAAAGAGCATTCATAATGAAAATGAGACATGGACACAAGGCCTGGGGCAGCTGGAGCAGGCTGACAGCCTCAGCTTCAGGTCAATATACAGCAGAGCAAAACATCGCAGAGCAGTGAGCAGAACTGACCATACCTGCTCCTCCTGTCCAACACAGTACCTTTTCAAACTTTGCCATATCTCATCTATTCAGGTCTTTTAGCATTCGGAATGCTTCTATGAGATTCCCCTCATTCTGCTGAACTCCAGGGAATACAGCCCAAGAGCTGCCAGATGTTCCTCATACAGTAACCCTTTCATTCCTGGAAACATTCTCGTGATCTTCTCTGAACCCTCTCCAATGTCAGTATATCCTTTCTAAAACAAGGAACCCAAACTGCACACAATGCTTCAAGTGTGGTCTCATGAGTGCCTGATAGAGCCTCAACATCACATCCCTGCTATTATATACTATACCTCTAGAAATGAATGCCAGCATTGCATTCACCTTCTTCACCACCGACTCAACTTGGTGGTTAGTCAAATGTTACACTTTTGCCAATCAAGTGTAAGGAAGCAGTACACTGGTAATGGCAAGGCCTTTAACAGTGTTGATGAAACCAGAGATCTTGGAATCCAAGTTCATAGCTCCTTGAAAGTGGCTACACAGGTTCAACAAGCAGTTAAGAAGACTTGCCTTTATTAGTCGAGACATTGAGGTAAACTCACATTGAGGTGAGTTTTTTTTCACCTTTATAAAACTCTAGACGTAGTTAGACCACGTCTAGAGTATTGCATACAGTTCTGGTTGTCCCATTATAGGAAGAATGTCAAGGCTTTGAAGAGGGTGCAGAACAGATTTAGAGCATAAGACCATAGAATCATACGAGACAAGGAGAAGAATTAACACATTCTGCCCATACGGTGAAACATATTTGGTTTGATGATAAGTTTACTTTGATCGTTGAGTCTGCTCCGGCATTTCATCACGGCTGATCCATTATCCCTTTCAACCCATTCTACAGCCTTCTTCCTATAACTTTTGTACATCCTGACTAACTTGGAACCTATCAACCTCTACGTTAAGTGCATTCAATTGCATAGCCTCCAAGCTGCCTCTGGCAATGAATTCCATAGATTCAACACCTTCTGGCAAAAGAAATTTCTCCTCATTTGCATTATAAATAGACAACCTTCTACTCTGAGGCTGTGCCACGATAGTCCTAGACTCTCCCACAATAGGAAACATCTTCCCTATATCCACTCTATCTAGGCCTTTCAACATTCAATAGGTCTGAATGAGGTCCTCCTCATTCTACTGAATTCCAACAAATAAAGAGCCAGCAACAGCAAATGTTTAACATACAATAAATCTTTCACTCCCAGAGTCATTCTTGTGAACCTACTCTGGATTCTGTCCAATGTCAGCACATCCTTTCTTAGGTAAGGGGCGCAAAACTGCTCACAGTAGTCCAAGGGAAGCCTCACTGATGCCTTATAAGGCCTCAATAGCATATCATTGTATTTATATTCTAGTCCTCTTGAAATAAATACTAACATTGCATTTGCCTTCTTCACCACAGAGTCAACCTGCAAATTAATCTGCAGGGAATCCTGCACATGGACTCCCAAGTCCCTTTGTGCCTCAGGCTACGTCCACACTACGCCGGATAATTTTGAAAACGCCGGTTTCAAGTAAAAACGACAGGCGTCCACACTAAGCGTTTTTCAAAATTTCTCCGTCCACATTAGGCGGATATTTGGGCGAATCTCCTCCTACTGGGCATGCGCAGGACACACACACACAGCAAACAAGCGAAGAGGAAACAATATACTTCATGCGCGTTTGTCCAGTTACAGAGTAGAAAAACTTTAAAGGAATTGCTCTTGGCTCTCGCACAGGAGGACTTAAAACTTAAAAAAAACAAATACTGGAGCGTACGGAGGCAACCAACAGGGAGTTCACGGACAGTATGACCCAGCTGACGACGAACATTGAAAAACTGACTAACTCTGTTGCATTAATAAAGCACCTTGTTAAATGTATAAAACGTCTGCATCAGCGTTATCTTGTATTTCCATACAATGTTACATTAGGCTGTTACACATCTATTGTCAGAGAAATACTTGCATAAATAGGTAAACCACCTTCATACAAGCAAGGACAGAAAACAGGGCGAAGTGAGTACACTTATTTATTCAGTAAACTATGGGTCAAAGTATTTGGTGAGTACATTGCTAACCCTTCTGGCTTCAGGCTCGTCCGTCTGTTCTGAAATTGTTAGGTGGTTGCGTTCAAGAAAACAACGAACATCTGTTCCGGCATGTCATGACAGCGTTTTTAAATAGTCAAAAAAGCTCACTGTACAATTTAACTCTCACGCTGTTCACACCGACTGCACGTTATAACAGCTTGCGCAGTACCAAGCAGAAGCAGAAAAAAGCATTGTTGGTGCGGTGTTGTCATGACAGCGTTTTAAAATCTCTCCGGTTACCCCGTACACACTACACCGGATATTAAGCGTTTTCAGATTTATTCACTCTGGAGAGTGTTTTCGAAAATCTCCGTTTTCGGGGGCTGAAAACGCCGGCTCAGTGTGGATGGGAGGGCAAAACGAAGAGAAAAAGCTTCGTTTCCAAAATTATCCGGCGTAGTGTGGACTAGCCTCAGTTTTTTGTATTTTCTCTCCGTTTAGAAAATAGTCAATCCTTTCATTTCTTCTATCACAGTGCATGATTAAATACTTCCTGACACTGTATTTAACTTGCCACGTTCTTTGCCCATTCTCCTAATCTGTTTAATTCCTTCTGCAGCCGCCATTTTTTTTTCACTTAATACTACCACCTAACAGGATATCATCTGCAAACTTGACCACAAAACATACAATGTAAATGAAGCGGTCCCAACTCCAGCTGCTGCAGAACACCACTAATCACTGGCAGCAAATCAGAAAAGGCCTCCTTTATTACTATGCTTTGCCTCCTACCAATCAGCCAAAGCTCTATGCATCCATGTTGGAGGGTCCTGCTGAAGGGTCTCAGCCCGAAACATCAGCTATGTGTAATGCTCCATCCATGATAGTATCTTTCCTGCAATACTGTGGGCTCCTATTTTACTCAGCAGCCTCATGCATGGCACTTTGTCAAATGCCTACCGAAATTCCAAGTTTACAAAATCCACCAACTCCCATTTGTCTATATTACTTGTTATTTCCTTAAGGAATTCCAAAAGATTTGTCAAAGAAGATTTTCCCTTAAAGAAACCATGGTGACTTTGGCCTATTTTATCATGTAGCTCCCAACACCCTGAAACCATATCCTCAAAATTAGACTCCAACATCTTCCCAACCACTGAAGTCAAGCTAACTGACCCATATTTTCCTTTACTCTGCTTAGTTCCTTTCTTGAAGAGTGGAGTGACACTTACAGTATTCCATTCTTCTGGAACCATGCCAGAATCTATTGATTCTTGAAAGATCATTATTAATGCCTCCACAATCTCTTCAGCTACCACTTTCAGAAACCCAGGGAGTACTCCATCTGGTTCAGGTGATATTTCTACCTTCAGATCTTTCAGTTGCCAAAAGACCATAACATAAAGGAGTAAGATTAGGCCATTTGGCCCATCTAGTCTGCTCTGCTATTTCATCATAGCTGATTCAATTTTCCTCTCAGCTCCAATCTCCTGCCTTCTCCCCATATCTCTTCATGCCCTGACCAATCAAAAATCTATCAACCTCAGCCTTAAATATATATAAAGACTTGCTTGGCCTCCACGGGTGCCTGTAGCAAAGAATTCCACAGATTCACCTCTTTCTGGCTAAAGTAATTCCTCCTCATCTTCATTCTAAAAGTGCACCACTCTATTTTGAGGCTGCATCCTCAGGTCTTACTCTCCCGCCATAGGGACCATCTTCTCCACATACACTGTATCTAGGCCTTTCACCATTTGATAGGTTTCAATTTGGTCACCCCTCATTCTTTTGAATTCTAGTGAAGACAGACACAGAGCAATGAAGCGCTCTTCATATGACAAGCCATTCAATTCTGCAATCGTTTTTGTGAACCCCTTTGAAACCTCTTCGGTTTCAGCACATTCTTTCTCAGATAAGGGGCTCAAAACTGCTCATCATACCCCAAGAAAGGCCTAACCAGTGTTTAATGATGTCTCATCATCACATCTTTATTTTCATATTCTTGTCCTCTTGAAATGAATGCTGACATTAAACTTGCCTTCGTTACCTTTGCCTTTTTATATATTTTCTCTCCATTTGGAAAATAGTCAACTCTTTCATTTCTTCTACCAAAGTGCACACACTTCCCAATACTGTATTCCATCTGCCATTTCTTTGCCCATTTTTTCTAATCTGTCTAAGTCCTTCTACAGCCTCTCTACTTCCTCAAAACTACCTGCTCCTCCATCTATCTTCATATCACCTGCAAACCTTGCAACAAAGCCAACAATTCCATCATCCAAATCATTGGCATATAACATAAAAAGAATCAGTTCCAACACAGACCCCTGTGAATCACCACTAAGCAGCGGCAGCCAACCAGAGAAGTCTTCCTTTATTCCCGCTGTTTGCCTCCTGCCAATCAGCCACTGCTTTATCCATGCTGGAATCTCTCCTGTAATACCATGGGCTCGTAGTTTGTTAAGCAGCCTCGTGTGGCACCTCATCAAGGGCCTTCTGAAAATCTAAGTACACAACATCAACCAATTCTCCGTTGTCTATCCTGCTTGTTATTTCTTCAAAGAATTCCAACCGATTTGTCAGGCAAGATTTTCTTTTGAGGAAACCATGCTGACTACAGCCGATTTTATCATGTGCCTCTAAGTACCCTGAGACCTCATCCTTAATCATTTACTCTAATATCTTCCCATCTGTTTCCTGCAATTTTGCCCTATCAAAAGCTTCTCCTCTCTACACATTGTCTCTCTTTGTAAACCAGTTTCCTCATCTTCAGCACTATTATCCGCATTTCCTATGGTATTTCTTGCATTGAAATATATGCAGCTCAGGACACTAGTCACACCATGCTGAACCCCTTGATTCATAACTTTGGCAGTTTCAAAGCATGTTCTCCATAAAAATAGCAATTTCACTCACTTCTGCTCCCTGACACTCTCAAACATTCAGCATTCTGCTCATGTCTTCCACAGTAAAGGATAATGCAAAATAATTAATCAGTTCATTTGCCATTTCCTTGTCCCCCATTACTAGTTCTTCAGTCTCATTTTCCAGTGGTCCGATATCTGCTCTCGTCTCTCTTTTCCTCTTTATGTATCTGAAATGGGGTGCTGTGATGCAGATACTTCTCTATCAAAGGAGATGTAGGACCTGCTTAGCCCCCGACCAGGTGGTTGATGGTCATTTGACCAGCTGATACACATCACAAGTCCTGGCTATTTGACCACAGACACTAGGCAGACAATTTCTGAACTGTATGATAATGGCTGGGCTCACCCAGTCCAGAAAGAAGAAATGGAAAATCACTTCCTTAGAAAAATTTGCCAGGTACAATCATGGTCATACAACACAGAACATGATGAACAAATGATATAAACCAGATTGACTCCTGGGATGGCAGGACTTTCATATGATGAAAGACTGGATCGACTAGGCTTATACTCGTTGGAATTTAGAAGATTGAGGGGGGATCTGATTGAAACATATAAAATCCTAAAGGGATTGGACAGGCTAGATGCAGGAAGATTGTTCCCGATGTTGGGGAAGTCCAGAATGAGGGGTCACAGTTTGAGGATAAAGGGGAAGCCTTTTAGGACTGAGATTAGGAAAAACTTCTTCACACAGAGAGTGGTGAATCTGTGGAATTCTCTGCCACAGGAAACAGTTGAGGCCAGTTCATTGGCTATATTTAAGAGAGAGTTAGATATGGCCCTTGTGGCTAAAGGGATCAGGGGTATGACGAGAAGGCAGGTACAGGGTTCTGAGTTGGATGATCAGCCATGATCATACTGAATGGCGGTGCAGGCTTGAAGGGCCAAATGGCCTACTCCTGCACCTATTTTCTATGTTTTCTATATCTGAAATAATTTTTGGGATCCACTTTGATATTATTGGGTAGCTTAACTTCATTTTTCACCTCCATCCCCCGCCACCCATAGCTTTTTTTTGTTGTCTTTGTTGGTTTTTAAATGATTCCCATTCCTCTAACTTCATGTTGGCCAGGACTTCCTTTGTCAGCCACGGTTGTGTCATCATGCCTTTAGAACATCCCTTCTTCTTTCGGATGTATCTGCCCTCCACCTCCTGAATTGCTCCCAGAAACACCAGCCACTGCCCATTTGCTGTCATACCTGCTAGTGTCCTGTTCCAATCAACTTTGTCTAGGTCCACTCTCATGCCTCCACAATTCCCTTTGCTCCACTATAATACTAATACATTCGACTTTCGCCTGCCCCTCTCAAATTCTGGGGTGAATTCTGTCTATTATGATCAGTGTCTACGAAGGGTTCCTTTACCTTAAGCCCCCTAATATAAATCTAGTTTATTACACAACATTCAATCCAGAATGACTGTTCGCATAGTGGACCCGGCCAAAAGCTGCTTTAAAAAGCCAGAACAGCAGTGGTTGGAGTTTCTGAGAGGAACTCAGAAGGCAAAAGACAGATATATCTCAAAGAAGAAGTATTTGAAAGGAGGATGTGGAAATTGTGTCTGACAATGGAATTCATGGACAGCACCAAAGCAAAAGATAGGACATAGAAACATAGAAAATAGGTGCAGGAGTAGGCCATTCGGCCCTTCGAGCCTGCACCGCCATTTATTATGATCATGGCTGATCATCCAACTCAGAACACCGCCCCAGCCTTCCCTCCATACCCCCTGACCCCCGTAGCCACAAGGGCCATATCTAACTCCCTCTTAAATATAGCCAATGAACTGGCCTCAACTGTTTCCTGTGGCAGAGAATTCCACAGATTCACCACTCTCTGTGTGAAGAAGTTTTTCATAATCTCGGTCCTAAAAGGCTTCCCCTCTATCCTCAAACTGTGACCCCTCGTTCTGGACTTCCCCAACATCGGGAACAATCTTCCTGCATCTAGCCTGTCCAATCCCTTTAGGATCTTATACGTTTCAATCAGATCCCCCCTCAATCTTCTAAATTCCAACGAGTACAAGCCCAGTTCATCCAGTCTTTCTTCATATGAAAGTCCTGCCATCCCAGGTATCAATCTGGTGAACCTTCTCTGTATTCCCTCTATGGCAAGGATGTCTTTCCTCAGATTAGGGGACCAAAACTGCACACAATACTCCAGGTGTGGTCTCACCAAGGCCTTGTACAACTGCAGTAGTACCTCCCTGCTCCTGTACTCGAATCCTCTCGCTATAAATGCCAGCATACCATTCGCCTTTTTCACCGCCTGCTGTACCTGCATGCCCACTTTCAATGACTGGTGTATAATGACACCCAGGTCTCGTTGCACCTCCCCTTTTCCTAATCGACCACCATTCAGATAATAATCTGTTTTCCTATTTTTGCCACCAAAGTGATATAGCAAAAATAGACATATAGCAAAAATTAGTGGGAAACTGGAGGATTGGGAAGCTTTTAAAAACCAATAGAAAGCACCTGAAAGAACCATAAGGACAGAAAAGATGAAATATGAAAGGAACCTAGCTAATAATATAAAATAGGATACAACAGTGTTCTCAGATACTTACATTTTGAATTTTAACTCCATTTACAAAAGTCTACAGTTTTATTCCTTCCAACAAAACGCATGACAATCCACTATATTCCATCTGCCACTTCTTTGCACTTTCTTCCAATCTGTCTAACTCTTCTGCAGATTCTTTGCTTCCTCAAAACTTCCTGCCCCACCACCTAATTATGTATCATCCACAAACCTAGACATAAATTCATCAACACCATCATCCAAACATTGATATATAACGCGAAAAGAATCAATCTCAATATGGACCCATATCGAACACCAATGATCACCCACAGCCAATCAGAAAAAGGTTCCCTTAATTCCCACTCTTTACCTCCCACCAGTCATCCACTTTTCTATCCATGTTAGTATCTTTCCTGTTATACCATGGGCTGTTATCTTGTTAAGCAGGCACCTTCCCAAAGGCCTTCAGAAAATCCAAATAAACAACATCCATTGACTATTCTTTCTCTATCCTGCCGGTATTTCCTAAAATATCTCCCATAGATCTGTCAGGCAAGATTTTCATTTGAGGAAACTATGCTGACTTTGGCTGAATACATTATGTGCCTCCAAGTACCCCAAAACTTCAAACTGCTGACCCACGACTGTGCAGAAATACACAGCTCAAACAACATCATCAAGTTCGCCAATGACATGACCGTGGTGGGTCTCATCAGCAAGAACGACAAGTCATCGTATAGGGAGGAGGTGCAACAGCTAACAGACTGGTGCAGAGCCAACAACCTGTCTCTGAATGTGAACAAAACAAACAAGATGTTTGTTGACTTTGTTACGTAACCGGCAACAATGAATATTAATCGAGACAGGTTATATAAAAACAACCAAACATTTATTAGACATGTAAAAACAAAGGAAAACTTTAACCAGAGGTTAAGTGGTACGCAGCTGTTCACCAACTCGCCACTCAGCTCTGGTTCTTAAAGTGTTAAATGCGAAAACAGTCTTAAAGCGATACAGTCAGATACAGTTCTTAAAGCGATAACTTCAAAAGTCCAACAGTTTTACGCATTCAATTGGGAGAGACTTCTCTGGAGAACGATTTCTTCACCGACGCACCTTTACTGCCGGTTCCGTCCACAGGATTCCTGATGCCGAAAATAAACAGTTTAAATCGACTGACCTTAAATTCCTTTTAGAGAGAGAGAGCCTTTGTGCATGAACTCATTGTGCTATTGTAAGAGTTATCTCAATGCAGGTTCTCTCCAACGAAGACTCAATAAGGTCGATCCTTTATTAAACTGCCAAACGATGCCGACTTCCCTCGATCCTTCACTTCGACGAATCCTTCACTCTCCCTTCAAAACTGTTGGAATTGAGTAAATTGGCACTTCCAGCCACAAATTTCCAGTTCAATAACACAAATCTTGTAAGAGAACGCACCTTCCATTTTAAAAATGAAACTGCATCTCAAAAACAAACTCGCAACAGAAACGGAGGCACAACACGTTCTACCGGGAAATCTACAAACTCAAAAACCTACTGTGTTACCTGAGTCGACCCTTATATAGTCACGGGGCACATGTCATCACGTGACCTCGCATCGACAGGAAAATCACATCAGGTGACCTCCAAAAGACCATTACAGCATTCTCACAAAAAAAAAACAGATCTCCTTGAGCATGTAACAACTTCAGGAGAGCACAGAGCGACTACTCTCTGCTGAACATCGACAGCTCCTCCGTAGAGATCATTAAGAGCACCAAATTTCTTGGTGTTCACCTGGCGGAGAATGTAATCTGGTCCCTCAACACCAGCTCCATAGCAAAGAAAGCCCAGCAGTGTCTCTACTTTCTGTGAAGGCTGAGAAAAGTCCATCTCCCACCCCCCATCCTCACCACATTCTACAGAGGTTGTATTGAGAGCATCCTGAGCAGCTGCATCACTACCTGGTTCGGGAATTGCACCATCTTGGATCGCAAGACCCTGCAGCGGATAGTGAGGTCAGCTGAGAAGATCGTCGGGGTCTCTCTTCCTGCCATTACAGACATTTACACTACACGCTGCATCCGTAAAGCAAACAGCATTATGAGTTACCCCACGCACCCCTCATACAAACTCTTCTCCCTCCTGCCATCTGGCAAAAGGCACCGAAGTATTCGGGCTGTCACGACCAGACTATGTAACAGTTTTTTCCCCCAAGCCATCAGACTCCTCAATACCCAGAGCCTAGACTGACATCAACCTACTACCCTCTACTGTGCCTATTGTCTTTATTGTACTATTATTTATTGTACTGCCTGCACTGTTTTGTGCACTTTATGCAGTCCTATGTAGGTCTGTAGTCCAGTGTAGTTTTTGTGTTTCTTTATGTAGTTCAGTGTAGTTTTTGTGTCGTTTCATGTAGCACCATGGTCCTGAAAAACATTGTCCTGTTTTCACTGTGTACTGTACCAGCAGTTATGGTTGAAATGACAATAAAAAGTGACTTGACTCGACTTAATAATGGACTCCAACATTCTTCCAACCTCTGAAGTCAGGCTACACACACAAAGTGTTGTAGGAACTCAGCAGTTCAGGCAGCATTGCTGGAAAAATAGTACATAGTTAATGTTTCAGGCTGAGACCCTTCTTCAGGACTGAAAAGTCGACTGTTTGTTCATTTCCATCTATGCTGCCTGGCCTGCTGAGTTCCTCCAGCATTGTGTGTGTGTGTGTGTGTGTGTGTGTGTGTGTGTGTGTGTGTGTGTGACATACCCTGTGATGGGAATAAACAACCAGCAGAAATAGAAAACACTTTGGAGTCTAGTATTGCTATTAACTAATAATATTTATTAGTAACCTCTCAATACAGTAATATAAATGTACATAAAACACACAGGTTAGCAATGAGTATATATAAAAGTAAGTGTGGAATATATATGTATGAAAAACCAAGCTTCTTTAAGTCTAGGGGTAAAAAGATATAGTCTTACGATGTTGTGTAAAGTTCAGTTCAGTTCAGTTCGTGGTATTTAGTTGAGTAGTGATGGAGAGAGAGAGAGAGAGAGAGAGAGAGAAAGAGAGAGAGAGAGTTGAGTCTTCAGGTGAGCTGATGCTGTCGATCTTCTCGTTGTCCTCCGAAATCCTTTACGACTCACCGACTGTGACTTTAACCAGGGGGACTGGTTTTCCTGTGGTGGAGCTATCACCCTGGCAAGGGTGGACACATAGACAACTCCCCACCAGTTAACCCCTTCTTCACCGCTGGAATAGCAATTTGGAATCGATCTGCCTGATCGATCCTCCAAAACCCGCTTTCCCTGCAGGCACAACAGTGCTCATTCAGTGTCCAGATCATGTGTCCTGAGGTCTGTATCATCTGACCTCCTATTTATTTCACCAGGCTGAGCATCACCTGTCATTCAAAGAGTCCCTCCTTCCTTTGTCTGTGAAGGAAATGCACAAGCAGGCAACCTGTTCTTGAAGAAATATCAACAACCTGCTGAAAATCATAACATTGAATGTCCATTAAATAACACCGCCTTTGGTCACCATAGCAACTTACGAGCTGCTCGGTGCTGTCTCCAACTCCAAACTCAGTAAAAATCCAAAGTTACTTCCAATGCCTTAAGGTGACAGTCCAACTGTTAATCAACACACATAAAAGTTGCTGGTGAACGCAGCAGGCCAGGCAGCATCTCTAGGAAGAGAGAGAGAGAAAGAATCTAGGAAGAGGTACAGTCGACGTTTCAGGCCAAGACCCTTCGTCAGGACTAACTGAAGGAAAAGCTAGTAAGAGATTTATTGTTTGCGTCCAACCGTTAATCTTCGTCTCTCTCTCTCTCTCTCTCTCTCTCTCTCTCTTTTCAAAAGCATTGGTGGTAAATAACTCTGTCTCTCTCTCCTTTCCGATCAAACCATCAATGATAAATGACTCTCTCCAAACAGTTAATAGGGGTACTCCTGGATCCCCTCACTGTGTGTGTTGTCTTGGATTTCCAGCATCTGCAGATTTTCTCTTGTTTGTGGACTGACGTCAGGCTAACTGGCCAATGATTTCCTTTCTTCTGCCTCCCTCCCTTCTCAAAGAGTGGAGTAACATTTGCAATTTTCCAGTCCTTCGAAACCATTCCAAAATCTTGTAATTCTTGAAAGATCATTGCTGTTGCCTCCAGAATCTCTTCAGCCACCTCTTTCAGAACCTTGACGAGTCATCTATCTGGTTGGGGTCACTTATATACCTTCAGGCTTTTCAGTGTCCCAAGGTTCTCCTCCTTAGTAATTGCAACAACACTCACTTCTGTCCCCTGACACTGTTGAACATTGGGCATACTGCCAGCGTCTTTCACAGTGAAGACTGATGCTAAATACTTAACAGGTTCATCTACCATTTCACTGTTTCCTACTACTACCTGTCCAGTATCATTTTCCAATGGTCTGATATCTACTCTTGCTTCTCTTGTCCTCTTCAAAGAGTCGGCTTGAAGGTTGAGTTGGAGGTAATACAATCTTTGCATTAGTTTCAAGAGGACTAGAATATAAGAGCAAGGATGTAATGCTAAAGCATTATAAGGCATTGGACAGACTGTATTTGGAATATTGTAATCAGTTTTGGGTGACTTTCTAAGTAAAGTTTTGCTGCATTTGATGAGGTCCCTGGGAGATACATGTGAATAGTTCTGGGATTGAAAGAGTTAACATATAAGAAGCATTTGATGACTCTGATCCTGTACTTACTGATGTTTAGAAGAATGCCGTGGGATCTCATTGAAACATATCAAATATTGAAAAGCCTAGATAGAGTGGATGTGGAGAGCATGTTTCCAATGGGGAGTCTAGGACCAGAAGGCTAGCCTGAGGGACAATCACTTAGAACAGAGTTGAGGAAGAATCTGTGGCTACAGATGGAAGTAGAGGCAAGTTACTGGATACATTTAAAGAGGAGGTTGATGGATTCCTGATGAGTCAGGGCATCAAAGATTACAGGAAGAAGGAAGTTTTGGGCATTTCTTATACACCTTATAAGGTATGCCACTTGGGCCTGGGGCAACTGATGCTTTAGCTTTCCTGATGATGTCCTGGATTTCCCGCCACGTAGGCTCCTTCACATTCAGTTCAAGTGATGGTTTTTCTGGTCTACGCACAGCCCGATTGTTTCCTAGTCCCTGACCCCTCCGTGGGTCGCTGTGTGCCTCCCGCAGGAACTCCTCTGCCTCTGGCCTCGAGCTGGCTAGCATACCAGATCTTTGTTGGCCGAGAAGAGTCCTGGTGAAGTTGAATGGATCTCTCACAAACTGCGCTCACCTTTTCTCTTTCTTCCTTCTTTGCTGTCGCAGATGTTCCGCCCTCCAGAGTTTTCACAGCTTTTCCCACAGCATACTGGTTAAGTCCTTGATACCTTCTTTTTCAGCCGGTGAGCTGGTTTTAAACCTCTTGTTGAACGTCTTTAATTCGCTTCTCAAGCGACGAACCTCCCTCTCCCTCCTACTTGGTTGCCAAATAACTCGGGCTTGCTTCTCCATTCCATTTGGGCCAAATCATTCCCTAGCTAGATTGTTCACTATGGCCGTGAGTGAGTCGATCTTTCTGTGTATTGGACCAGCTAAGACAACTTCCTGGATGCCGTCTAGATCATCATCGAACTGCATCCAGGCGACGTTATCTGATGAAATAGGCCGGGGTCCCCAACCTTTTTTGCACTGCAGACCGGTTTATTATTGACAATATTCTTGCAGACTGGCCGATCCGGGGTGGGGGCGGGGGGGTGCGGTCGGTGGTGTGTTAGGGTTGCCAAAGGACAAGAGTAGCAGTCAAATACATTGCGTTTACACCGAGAAAGACTACCATAACCATGAAGCCTTGCATGGGCACCTGTGTGCACATGCGTGTACGTGCTGATATTTTTTTACAAATCGTTTTTGGCTATTCTGTTCGGGGGGGGGGGAGGTTGTTAATCACGACCGGGATATAGGTGATAAGTGGCTAATACACTCAATTTATTTTCTAAAAGGGTTTATCTAACCAATTTAGTATTAAACACACAGCGCATATTTTCCTCGCATGAATATATTGATAAATCAATAATCAGGAGAGGACAGGGGAGCTTGAAGTAGGTGTTAGAAACCATAGAAACCATAGAAACTACGGCACAGAAACAGGCCCTTTGGCCCTTCTTGGCTGTGCCAAACCATTTTCTGCCTAGTCCCACTGACCTGCACACGGACCATATCCCTCCATACGCCTCCCATCCATGTATCTGTCCAATTTATTCTTAAATGTTAAAAAAGAACCCACATTTACAACCTCATCTGGCAGCTCATTCCATAATCCCACCACTCTCTGTGTGAAGAAGCACCCCCTAATGTTCCCTTTAAACTTTTCCCCCCTCACCCTTAACCCACGTCCTCTGGTTTTTTTCTCCCCTTGCCTCAGTGGAAAAAGCCTGCTTGCATTCACTCTATCTATACCCATCATAATTTTATATACCTCTAACAAATCTCCCCTCATCCTTCTACGCTCCAGGGAATAAAGTCCTAACCCATTCAACCTTTCTCTGTAACTGAGTTTCTCAAGTCCCGACTTCCAGTAGAAGTGGTAGAGGTAGGTTCGATATTATCATTTAAAGAAAAATTACAAACGTTTGTAGATAGCTATATGGACAGGAAAGGAATGGAGGGTTGTGGACTGAGTGCAGGTCGGTGGGTCTAGGTGAGAGTAGCGTTCAGCACGGACTAGAAGGGCACAGATGGCCTGTTTCCGTGCTGTAATTGTTATATGGTTATATCATCATAGCATTTTAAGTAACGTTTGGATACTAAACACACAGGACAGAGGATCGGGACTACAGAGCGTTGTGGGAGCTGAATTCTGAAGGAAGGCAGTTTTTTTTAAAAACTTCGAGCGCAAGAAGGGCGAGACTGCGCAGGCGCATGATGTCAGCAGGACCGCGCGGAGAGTTTAAAAAGGAGACCACCCTATACAGCAGGCAGCTGTCGGAGCGGGCAGCGGAGTGAGTGGGAGCAGAGTGTAGGGCTTTGGCTTCAACAGGCTTCGGCAGTAAACCGGAAGACGCGAGAGCGAAGCACCAACTCTTTTTTTTCTGCCCCCCCCCTGCCCCTTTCGCGAATCGGCCCGGACAGATAGGGCTGTCACAGCTAATGGTACGAGCTAACGGTTAAGAAAGTTCATCTGTTTGGCGAGGTAAGTGGGTGAGTAGACTTATTTTTCCTGTTACATTCCTGTAGAATTAGATAGCATGCCTGCAGGGTTAGTGCTTTGTTCAGGGTGTCAGATGTGGAAATCCTGGGAGACCTTCAGCCTCCCTGATGGCCACATCTGCATCAGGTGCACCGAGTTGCAGCTCCTCAGAGACCGTGTTAGGGATCTGGAGCTGCAGCTTGATGACCAACTGCTTATCAGGGAAAGTGAAGAGGTGATAGACAGGAGCTACAGGGAGGTAGTCACAAGGAGGGAGGCTACAGGGGTCAGAAAACTGGGTCACTGTCAAGAGAGGGAAGGGAAGTGCCCGGATAGTGGAGAGCACACCTGTGGCTGTTCCCCTCAGCAATAAGTATCTTGTTCTGGATGCTGTTGAGGGGGATGACCTGACGGGGGACGCCCACGGTGACCGGGTCTCTGGCACTGAGCCTGGCGCTGTTGTGCAGGAGGGAAGGAGGGAGAAGAGGAATGCGGTAGTTATATGGGATTCCATAGTCAGGGGAACAGACAGGAGATTCTGTGAGCCTGACAGAGATACCCGCATGGTGTGTTGCCTCCCAGGTGCCAGGGTATGGGATGTCTCGGATCGGGTCCTGAATATTCTAAAGGGGGAGGGTGAGCAGCCAGTTGTCTTGGTACATGTTGGTACCAATGACATAGATAGGACAAAAGAGGAGGTCTTGAAGAGAGATTTCCAGGAGTTAAGAAGGAAGCTGAGAAGCAGGACCTCCAGGGTAGTAATCTTGGGATGGCTACCTGTGCCATATGCTCGCAAGGGCAAGAGTTGTCGGATCAGGCAGATGAATGCCTGGCTGAGAGACTGGTGTAGGGGACAGGGCTTCAGATTCTTGGATAATTGGGATCTTTTCTGGGGGAAGTATGACCTGTTCAAAAAGGACAGGTTACACCTGAACCCGAAGGGGACCAATATCCTGGCGGGAAAGTTTAATAGAGCTGTTAGAGAGGGTTTAAACTAATTTGACAGGGGGATGGGAACCGGAATGACAGAGCGGAGGAAGGGGAAAACAGAAATAAATCTAAGATAGTGAGCAGTAAAGATATCAGGAAAGACAGGCAGGTGATGGGGCAAATTTGTAGCCATTGGGATGAGTTGCAGTGCAATAAAGTTGCAGTGAAATCAAAGCAAAAAGTATCAAATACTGGTCTTAAGGTGTTGTACTTAAATGCACGCAGCATAAGGAATAAAGTGGATGATCTTGTCGTACAGCTACAGATTGGCAGATATGATATTGTGGCCATCACTGAGACCTGGCTAAATGATGCATGTCTCTGGGAGCTGAACGTCCAAGGATACACAGTGTATCGGAAGGATAGGAAGGTAGGCAGAGGGGGAGGCGTGGCTTTATTGGTAAGAAATGATATTAAATTATTAGAAAGAGGTGATATAGGATTGGAAGGTGCAGAATCTTTATGGGTTGAGCTAAGAAATCACTGGGGTAAAAGGACCCTGATGGCAGTTATTTATAGGCCTCCAAACAGCTGCAGGGATGTGGACTACAAATTACAACTGGAAATAGAAAAGGCTTGTCAGAAGGGCCGTGTTATGATAATTGTGGGGGATTTTAACATGCTAGTAGATTGGGAAAATCAGGTCAGCACTGGATCTCAAGAAAGAGATTTTGTAGAATGTCTGCGAGATGGCTTTTTAGAATAGCCTTTTGTTGAGCCCACTAGAGGATCGGCTGTACTGGATTGGGTATTGTGTAATGAACCGGAGGTGATTGGAGAGATTGAGGTGAAGGAACCCTTAGGAGGCAGTGATCATAACATGATTGAGTTCACTGTGAAATTAGAAAAAGAGAAGACGAAATCTGATGAGTTGGTATTTCAGTGGAGTAAAGGAAATTACAGCGGCATGAGAGAGGAACTGGCCAAAGTTGACTGGAAAGGGACATTGGCGGGAAAGACAGCAGAGCAGCAGTGGCTGGAGTTTATGCGAGAAGTAAGGCAGGTGCAAGACAGGTATATTCCAAAAAAGAAGAAATTTTCGAGTGGAAAAAGGATGCAACTGTGGTTGACAAGAGAAGTCAAAGCCAAAGTTAAAGCAAAAGAGAGGGCATACAAGGAAGCAAAAATTAGTGGGAAGACAGAGGATTGGGAAGTTTTTAAAACCTTACAAAAGAAAACCAAGAAGGTCATTAAGAGAGATAAGATTAACTATGAAAGGAAGCTAGCAAATAATATCAAAGAGGATACTAAAAGCTTTTTCAAGTATATAAAGAGTAAAAGACAGGTGAGAGTAGATATAGGACTGATAGAAAATGATACTGGAGAAATTGTAATGGGAGATGAGGAGATGGCAGAGGAACTGAACAAGTATTTTGCATCAGTCTTCACTAAGGAAGACATCAGCAGTATGCCGGACACTCAAGGGTGGCAGGGAAGAGAAGTGTGCGCAGTCACAATTACAACAGAGAAAGTACTCAGGAAGCTGAATAGTCTAAAGATAGATAAATCTCCTGGACCAGATGGAATGCACCCTCGTGTTCTGAAGGAAGTAGCTGTGGAGATTGCAGAGGCATTAGCGATGATATTTCAAAAGTCGATAGATTCTGGCATGGTTCTGGAAGACTGGAAGATTGCAAATGTCACTCCGCTATTTAAGAAAGGGGCAAGGAAGCATAAAGGAAATTATAGACCTGTTAGCTTAACATTGGTGGTTGGGAAGTTGTTGGAGTCGATTGTCAAGGATGAGGTTACAGAGTACCTGGAGGCATATGACAAGATAGGCAGAACTCAGCATGGATTCCTTAAAGAAAAATCCTGCCTGACAAACCTATCACAATTTTTTGAGGAAATTACCAGTAGGCTAGCCAAGGGAGATGCAGTGGAAGTTGTATATTTGGATTTTCAGAAGGCCTTTGACAAGGTGCCACACGAGGCTACTTAACAAGATAAGAGCCCATGGAATTATGGGAAAGTTACATATGTGGATTGAGCATTGGCTGATTGGCAGGAAACAAAGAGTGGATCCTATTCTGGTTGGCTGCCGGTTACCAGTGGTGTTCCACAGGGGTCAGTGTTGGGGCGGCTTCTTTTTACATTGTACATTAACAATTTGGATTATGGAATAGATGGCTTTGTGGCTATGTTTGCTGACGATACGAAGATAGGCAGAGGGGCCGGTAGTGCTGAGGAAATGGAGAGTCTGCAGAGAGACTTGGATAGATTGGAAGAATGGGCAGAGAAGTGGCAAATGAAGTACAATGTTGGAAAGTGTATGGTTATGCACTTTGGCAGAAAAAATAAACGGGCAGACTATTGTTTAAATGGGGAAAGAATTCAATGTTTTGAGATGCAACGGGACTTGGGAGTCCTCGTACAGGATACCCTTAAAGTTAACCTCCAGGTTGAGTCAGTAGTGAAGAAGGCGAATGCAATGTTGGCATTCATTTCTAGAAGAATAGAGTATAGGAGCAGGGATGTGATGTTGAGGCTCTATAAGGCGCTGGTGAGACCTCGCTTGGAGTACTGTGGACAGTTTTGATCTCCTTATTTAAGAAAGGATGTGCTGACGTTGGAAAGGGTACAGAGAAGATTCACTAGAATGATTCTGGGAATGAGAGGGTTAACATATGAGGAACGTTTGTCTGCTCTTGGACTGTATTCCTTGGAATTAGAAGAATGAGGGGAGGCGTTATAGAAACATTTTGAATGTTGAAAGGCATGGACAGAGTGGATGTGGCAAAGTTGCTTCTCATGATGGGGGAGTCTAGTACGAGAGGGCATGACTTAAGGATTGAAGGGCACCCATTCAGAACAGAAATGCGAAGAAATTTTTTTAGTCAGAGGGTGGTGAATCTATGGAATTTGTTGCCACGGGCAGCAGTGGAGGCCAAGTCATTGGGTGTATTTAAGGCAGAGATTGATAGGTATCTGAGTAGCCAGGGCATCAAAGGTTATGGTGAGAACGCGGGGGAGTGGGACTAAATAGGAGAAAATGGATCAGCTCATGATAAAATGGCGGAGCAGACTCGATGGCCCGAATGGCCTACTTCTGCTCCTTTGTCTTATGGTCTTATGGTCTTATGGATATATTTTCCTCATATGAACATATAAAATCATTGCAACATACCAATATCGCTGAATCAGTGGGAGCCCTGGGCTTGTTTCCCTGCAACAAAACGGTGCCATCGAGGGGTGATGGGAGACAACGATACTTGAAGGGGGTTCCTTATGTCCAGTCTATTCCGCAATTTAGTTTTTGTTGCATTAATTGCAGAGATATGTTGGAAATGGAAGTAACATTTTCAGTGTTTTCGTGGCTATCTCAGGATATTTAGCCTTGACTTTGATCCAGAATGCTGGCAGAGATGTTATGTCAAACGTACTTTTCAGCCTGCCATCACTTGCAAGCTGGAGAAGTTGATCTCTTTTCCGCGCTGACATGGATAACGCGCGGGTAATGACCTCGCAGGTATAATGACCTCACATGCGTTCAAGCTCAACAGTTGGCCTGAAAGGGAATGAGGAAAGGTGCAGCTGACTCATATTGCCAAATCATATCGTTTCCTCGCGGCCCGGTAGCACATGCTTTGTGGCCCAGCACCGGTCCACGGCCTGGTGGTTGGAGACCGCTGATCTAGGCCATTTGATCCTGTCTTTACTTGACGAATGGATTGGGGTAGCCGAAGAACAACTCACTTGGTCTGTTGTTTGGTGCTGGGGTGACTCAAGTGCGGAGAGATCTTCAGCTCTGTGGGGTGCTTCCACCAAGCTGCAGATCCTCAGAGAAAGTAATAAGAACTGGTTCTGCAGCTCGATGACCAACAGCTCATAAGGGAGAATGAGGATGTGATAGATTGGGGCTAGAAGAGAGGTAGTCCCCCCTAAGCTTCAGAGGACAGGTAACTGGATATTTCTCAGCAACATGAAGGGAAATGCACAACCACTGCAGACTACCCCTGTGGCCATTTCAATCAATAATAAGTATACCACTCTAGATTGCTGTCTGTGCCACGTGCCAGTGAGAGTAAGAATAGGATGATTTGACAGGTAACTGCGTGTCTGAGGAATTGGTTCAGGGGGCAGGGATTAGGTGTTCAGATTATGGATCATTGGGATCTTTTCTAGGGAAGGTATGATCTGTCCTAAATGGATGGGTTACATCTGAACTGGCAATTTAAACTTTAACAAATCCTGTACAAGGACGCCCAGGTCCTTGTCTTCATTCCTCGTCTGTTCGGGCATCATAGTGCAGTGAGGATGGGTCCAGGGCAGCATTTTGCACTGTGTGTGGGATGTGGGAATTCTGGGAGTCCTCCAATCTCCTAGATAAGACCATAAGACCATATTAACATAAGACATAGGAGCAGAATAAGGCCATTCAGCCCATCAAGTCTTCTTCTCCATTCCATCATGGCTGATCCTAGATCCCGCTCAACTCTATACACAAGCCTTCTCACCATATCTTTTGATGCCCTGAGCTATCAGGAAACTATCAACTTCCACTGTAAATATACCCAAGGACATGTCCTCCACCACAGTCTATAGAAGAGCATTCCACTGATTCACTACCCTCTGACTAAAATAATTCTTCCTTACCTCTGTTCTAAAAGGTTGCCCTTCAACTTTGAGGATGGCAAAGCGGAGTTGGCTGAAGATTTTGGGAATTGTTCACAAGGCGCAGGAAGGAGTTCTCAAATGGCAGGGGTGGGCAACTATGGCCAGCAAAGGAAGTTTAAGAACTGCATAAGAGCCAAGGAAAGGGCATATAAGGTAGTAAAAGTGAGTGGGGTTGGATGATTGGGAAGCTTCTTAAATCTAACAAAAGACAACTGAGAAAGCAATAGGAAGGAAAAAGATGAAATATGAAGGCAGACTAGCCAATATAAAACAGAATACCACAAGCTTTTTCAATTTTATAAAGAGTAAAAGGGAGGTGAGAATTGATATTGGACCACTGGAAAATGATGCTTTTGTCATAGTAATGGGTGTCAGAGAAATGGCAGATGAACTTAATAGGTACTTTGCATCAGTCTTTGCAACAGTCAGTGTGCCAGAGCTCTGTGAGTGTCAGGGAGTAGGACCTATTACAAAGGAAAAAGTGGTAGGGAAACATAAAGGTCTTAAGGTAGATAATTCACCTAGTCTACATCCCAAAGTCTTGAGAGAGGTTGCTGAAGAGATAATGGATGCTGTAGTCCTGATCTTCAAAGAATCACTTGATTCTGGCATGATCCTGGAGGAATGGAAATGTCAGTACACTCTTCAAGAAAGGAGACCAGTTAGCCTAACCTCAGTGGTTGAGAAAGTGTTGGAGTCTATTATTAAGGATGAGGTTTCGAGGTACTTGGAGACGATTGAGAAAATAAGTCAAAGTCTGCATGATTTGTATTAAGGGGAATCTTGCCTGACAATCTGTTAGAGTTCTTCAAGGAAGTAATAAGCAGGGTGGACAAGGAGAGGCAGTAGATGTCATTTACTTGGATTTTCAATTTTTATTGTTATATCTTACTATTTCTAAACCCACCTGCACGTGGCACTGGTAGCAATCCTGAGATTGCTACCCTGGAGGTCCTGTCCTTTAACTTGGCACCTAACTCCCTAAACTCACTTTTCAGGACCTCCTCACTCTTCCTACCCACGTCATTGTTCCCTACATGGACCACGACATCCGGCTGCTCACCCTCCCTCTTGAGAATACTGAGAACTCGATCCGAGATATCATGGACCTTGGCACCAGGGAGGCAACAGACCATCCAGGATTCTCGATCTCTTCCACAGAACCTCTTATCTGTCCCCCTAACTATCGAATCCCCTATCACTACTGCTCTCCTCTTTTCCCTCCTTCCTTTCTGAGCTGAGGGTCCCGCCTCGGTGCCAGAGACACAACCACTGCAACTGGTCCCTGGTAGGTCATCCCCATCAACAGTATCCAAAATGATGTACTTATTATTGGTGGGAACGGTCACAGGGGTGCTCTGCTCATTCTGTCTATTCCCCTTCCCTCTCCTGACAGTCACCCAGCTACCTGTCTCCTGGGTCTTAGGGGTGACTATCTCCTTGTAAGTCCTGTTTATTTCTGCCTCTGCCTCCCAAATGATCCAAAGTTCATCCAGCTACAGCTCTAGTTCCCTAACTCGGGTTGTCAGGAGCTGCAGCTGGATGCACCTTTTACAGGTACTGTCATCAGGGACGATTGTGCTCACCCTGACTTCCCACATCCTGCAAACGGAGCACTCAACTGCCCTAACTGCTGCCTCCATTACCTACTCTTAAGGTAACTGGATTTATTAAAGGAACTTATCAGGTCTTACCTCAACTGGTTCAATACACACTTTTCCACTGTCACACTTGATAGGTCCTATTCTGTCACATCTTATCCTCTTGCTCTTCACATACTTGTAGAATGCCTTGGAGTTTTCCTTAATTCTGTTCACTAAGGCCTTTTCATGGCACCTGCTGGATCACCTAGTTTCATTCTTAAGCTCCTTCCTGCTAGCCTTATAATCTTCTCGATTCATATCATTACCTAGAATTTTAGATCTTTCATAAGCTCTTCTTTTCTTCTTGACTAGAGTTACAACAGCCTTTGTACACCATTGTTCCTGTACCTTACCGTGCTTTCCCTGTCACACTGGAACGTAGCTATGCAAAACTTCATGCAAATATCCCCTGAACAGATGCCACATTTCTTCCGTACGTTTCCCTGAGAACATCTGTTTCCAATTTTTGCTTCCAAGTTCCTACCTGATAGCCTCATATTTCCCCTTATTCCAATTAAACACTTTCCTAACTTGTCTGTTCCTACCTCTGTCCAATGCTATAGTAAAAGAGAAAGAATTGTGATCACTGTCTCCAAAATGCTCTCCCTCTGAGAGATCTGACACCTGACCAGGTTCATTTTTCAATACCAGATCAAGTACAGCCTCTCCTCTTGTAGGCGTATCTACATATTGTGTTTAGAAACCTTCCTGAACTCACCTAACAAATGCCATCCCATCTTAACCCCCTCGCTCTAGGGAGATGCCAATAGATATTTGGGTAACTAAAATCTCCCACTACAACAACCCTATTATCGTTACACCTTTCCAGAATCTGTCCCTAGCTGCTCCTCAATGTCCCTGTTACTATTGGGTGGTCTATAAAAAATATCCAGTAGAGTTATTGACCCCTTCCTGTTCCTAACTTCCACCCACAGAGACTCAGCAGACAATCCCTCTGTAGCCGTCTCTATCTCTGATCAACAGTGCCACACCCCCACCTCTTCTGTCTCCCTCCCTGTCCTTTCTGAAACATCTAAAGCCTGACACTCGAAGTAACCATTCCTGCCCCTGAGCCATCCAAGTCTCTGTAATAGTCACAACATAATAGCTCCAAGTACTGATCCATGATCTAAGCTCATCCGCTTTGTTCATGATACTCCTTGCTTTAAAATAGACACATCTCAAACCGTCGGTCTGAGTGCATCCCTTTTCGATCACCTGCCTAACCTCCCTCTCGCACTGTTTCCAATCTTTCTCTATTTGTGAACCAACGGCCTCTTCCTCCATCTGTTCAGTTTAGGTCCCACATTCCAGTAATTCTAGTTTAAACTCTCCCTGATAGCCTTTGCAAACCTCCCCGCTATGATATTTGTCCTCCTGGATTCAAGTGCAACCCGTCCTTTTTGTACAGTTCATGCCCGCCCCTAAAGATGTCCCAATGACCCAGAAATCTGAATCTCTGCCCTCTGCTCCAATCTCTCAGACATGCATTTATCCTCCACCTCATCCTATTCCTATACTCACTGTTGCGTGGCACAGGCAGTAATCCCGAGATTACTACCTTTGAGGTCCTGCTTCTCAACTTCCTTCCTAACATCCTGTCGTCTGTTTTCAGGACCTCCTCCTGTTTCCTACCTATGTCGTTGGTACCAATAATTACCAAGACCTCAGGCTGTCCTCCTTCCCACTTCAGGATTTCGTGGACGCGATCAGAAACATCCCGGACCCTGGCACCTGGGAAGCAAACTACCATCCGCGTTTCTTTCTTGAATCCACAGATTCGCTTGTCTGACCCCCTAACTATAGAGTCCCCTGTCACTGCTGCCATTCTCTTCCTTTCCCTACCCTTCTGAGCCACAGGGCCAGACTCTGTGCTAGAGGTACGACCACTGTTGCTTCCCCCAGGTAGGCTGTCCTCCCCCAAAAGTGCGCAAACAGGAGTACTTATTGTTAAGGGGGACAGCCACAAGGGTGCTCTCTAACATCTGACCCTTGCCCTTCCCTCTCCTGACTGTTATCCACTTATCTGTCTCCCCAGGCCCCGATGTGACTACCTGCCTATAGCTCCTCTCCATCACTTCCTCACTCTCCCTGACCAGATGAAGGTCATCGAGCTGTATCTCCAGTTCCTTAACCTGGTCCCTAAGGAGCTGCAGCTCAAACACCTGCCACAGATGTGGCCGTCCGGGAGGCTGGGAGTCTCCAGGATCTCCCATATCTGACACCCAGTATAGAACACTGGCCTCACACACATACTTCCTGTCTCTGTTCTACACAGGCAACCTCCCTCGCTTCGACCTGTTATTCCCGATGCCTCGTTGGAGCCTCTGTCTCCCTCTCCTCCAATGCCCACTCTATAAAGCTGCCTCCTTTTGTACTCTTCTCGCTGTTCTAATTGGCGGATGTCCACGCGCTTGCACAGTTGTGCCCCCGATCAAACTGCTGAAGAAATAGTCATCGCGGATTCCATAGTGACAGGAACAGACGGGAGGTTCTGTCGGCCTGATAGAGATACCCGCATGGCATGTTTCCTCCCAGGTGCCAGGGTACAGGATGTTATAATGGGTGACTTCAATCTACATGTAGATTGGGTGAACCAAATTGGTAAAGGTGCTGAGGAAGAGGATTTCTTGGAATGTATGCGGGATGGTTTTTTGAACCAACATGTCGAGGAACCAACTAGAGAGCAGGCTATTCTGGACTGGGTTTTGAGCAATGAGGAAGGGTTAATTAGCAATCTTGTCGTGAGAGGCCCCTTGGGTAAGAGTGACCATAATATGGTGGAATTCTTCATTAAGATGGAGAGTGACATAGTTAATTCGGAAACAAAGGTTCTGAACTTGAAGAGGGGTAACTTTGAAGGTATGAGACGTGAATTAGCTAAGATGGACTGGCAAATGACACTTAAAGGATTGATGGTGGATATGCAATGGCAAGCATTTAAAGGTTGCATGGATGAACTGAAACAAATGTTCATCCCAGTTTGGCAAAAGAATAAATCAAGGAAGGTAGTGCACCCGTGGCTGACAAGAGAAATTAGGGATAGTATCAATTCCAAAGAAGAAACATACAAATTAGCCAGAGAAAGTGGCTCACCTGAGGACTGGGGGAAATTCAGAGTTCAGCAGAGGAGGACAAAGGGCTTAATTCGGAAGGGGAAAAAAGATTATGAGAGAAAACTGGCAGGAAACGTAAAAACGGACTGTAAAAGCTTTTATAGATATGTGGAAAGGAAAAGACTGGTAAAGATAAATGTAGGTCCCCTGCAGACAGAAACAGGTGAATTGATTATGGGGAGCAAGGACATGGCAGACCAATTGAATAATTACTTTGGTTCTGTCTTCACTAAGGAGGACATAAATAATCTTCCAGAAATAGTAGGGGATAGAGGGTCCAGTGAGATGGAGGAACTGAGCGAAATACATGTTAGTAGGGAAGTGGTGTTAGGTAAATTGAAGGGATTGAAGGCAGATAAATCCCCAGGGCCAGATGGTCTGCATCCCAGGGTGCTTAAGGAAGTAGCCCAAGAAATAGTGGATGCATTAGTGATAATTTTTCAAAACTCATTAGATTCTGGACTAGTTCCTGAGGATTGGAGGGTGGCTAATGTAACTCCACTTTTTAAAAAAGGAGGGAGAGAGAAACCGGGGAATTATAGATCGGTTAGTCTAACGTCGGTGGTGGGGAAACTGCTGGAGTCAGTTATCAAGGATGTGATAACAGCACATTTGGAAAGCGGTGAAATGATCGGACAAAGTCAGCATGGATTTATGAAAGGAAAATCATGTCTGACGAATCTCATAGAATTTTTTGAGGATGTAACTAGTAGAGTGGATAGGGGAGAACAGGTGGATGTGGTATATTTGGATTTTCAGAAGGCTTTTGACAAGGTCCCACACAGGAGATTACTGTGCAAACTTAAAGCACACGGTATTGGGGGTAAGGTATTGATGTGGATAGAGAATTGGTTAGCAGACAGGAAGCAAAGAGTGGGAATAAACGGGACCTTTTCAGAATGGCAGGCGGTGACTAGTGGGGTACCGCAAGGCTCAGTGCTGGGACCTCAGTTGTTTATAATATATATTAATGACTTGGATGAGGGAATTAAATGCAGCATCTCCAAGTTTGTGGATGACACGAAGCTGGGTGGCAGTGTTAGCTGTGAGGAGGATGCTAAGAGGATGCAGGGTGACTTGGATAGGTTGGGTGAATGGGCAAATTCATGGCAGATGCAATTTAATGTGGATAAATGTGAAGTTATCCACTTTGGTGGCAAAAATAGGAAAACAGATTATTATCTGAATGGTGGCCGATTAGGAAAAGGGAAGGTGCAACGAGACCTGGTTGTCATTATACACAAGTCATTGAAAGTGGGCATGCAGGTACAGCAGGCGGTGAAAAAGGCGAATGGTATGCTGGCATTTATAGCGAGAGGATTCGAGTACAGGAGCAGGGAGGTACTACTGCAGTTGTACAAGGCCTTGGTGAGACCACACCTGGAGTATTGTGTGCAGTTTTGGTCCCCTAATCTGAGGAAAGACATCCTTGCCATAGAGGGAGTACAAAGAAGGTTCACCAGATTGATTCCTGGGATGGCAGGACTTTCATATGAAGAAAGACTGAATGAACTAGGCTTGTACTCGTTGGAATTTAGAAGATTGAGGGGGGGATCTGATTGAAACGTATAAGATCCTAAAGGGATTGGACAGGCTAGATGCAGGAAGATTGTTCCCGATGTTGGGGAAGTCCAGAACGAGGGGCCACAGTTTGAGGATAAAGGGGAAGCCTTTTAGGACCGAGATTAGGAAAAACTTCTTCACACAGAGAGTGGTAAATCTGTGGAATTCTCTGCCACAGGAAACAGTTGAGACCAGTTCATTGGCTATATTTAAGAGGGAGTTAGATATGGCCCTTGTGGCTACGGGGGTCAGGGGGTATGGAGGGAAGGCTGGGGCGGTGTTCTGAGTTGGATGATCAGCCATGATCATAATAAATGGCGGTGCAGGCTCGAAGGGCCGAATGGCCTACTCCTGCACCTATTTTCTATGTATGTTTCTATGTATGTCTCGGATTGGGTGCAGAGTATTCTGAAGGGAGAGGTGAACAGTGAGAAGCCTTGGTACACATTGGTACCAGTGACATAGGTTGGAAAAGGGAAGAAGTCCTGAAAAGAGAATTCAAGGAGCTGGGTAGGAATCCAAAAAGCTGGACCTCCAGGGTAGTAATCCCAGGATTGCTGCCTGTGCCTCATGCTGACAAACACAAGAATAGCATGATCAGGCATATCAATGAGTGGCTGAGAGACCGGTGTATGGGGAAGGGCTTCAGGTTCCTGGATCATTGGGGCCTCTTCTGGGGAGGTACAACCTGTACAAAAAGGACAGGTTACACCTGAACCTAAAGGGGTCCAATATCCTTGCTGGTGGGCTTAATAGAGCTGTTAGGGAGGGTTTAAACTAATTTGGCAAGGGGATGGGAACTAGAGTGATAGGGCTGAGGAAGGGGGAAACAGAAGTAAATCAAAGATAATGTGCAACAGGGAAGATAGAAAGGACAGGCAGGAGATGAGGCATAATCACAGCCAGAGGGATGATTTGCAGGGCAATAGAGGCATGGTGAGTTAAAACATAAGACAACAAATACTGGACTGAAAGTGCTATAATTGAATGCATGCAGCATAATAACATGGACAATCTTGAAATCCAGCTACAGATTGGCAAATATGATGTGGCCATCTCTGAAACTTGGCTAAAGGATGGCTGTCATTGTGAGCTGAACATCCAAGGATATACAGTGTATCGGAAAGATAGGTTAATAAGTTGAGGGTGTGGTGTGGCTCTGTATATAAGAAATAATATCAAATCATTAGAAAGGGATGACATAGGATTGGAAGGTATAGAGTCTCTATGGGTTGAGTTAAGAAATGGCAAGGGTAATAGGACCCTAATGGCAGTTGTATACAGGCCTTCAGACAGCAACTGGGATGTGGATTACAAATTACAGCAGGGGATAGAAAAGATGTGTCAGAAGGGCAACGTCACCGTTGGGGATTTTAACAGGAAAGTAGATGAGGAAAACCAGGCCAGTACTGGACCTCAAGAGAGAGTATCTGTAGAAGGTCTGAAGAATGGCTTTTTAGAACAGCTTGTTGTTAAGCCCACTAGAGGTTCAGCTATGCTGGATTGGGTGTTGTGCAAAGATCCAGAGGTGATATGAGAACTTAAGGTTAAGGAACCCTTAAGGAACAGTAATCACAATATGATCGAGTTCACTTTGAAAAGGAGAAGGAGAAGCTAAATTCAACTGTGTCAGTATTTCAATGGAATAAAGGAAATTACAATGGTAAGTTGACTGGAAAGGGACAATAGCAAGAAGGACAACAGAGCAGCAATGGCTGGAGTTTCTGTGAAAAATGAAGGAAGTGCAAGACAGATACCTTCAAAATGAGAAGAAAGTTTCAAATGGAAGAAGGACACAACCGTGACTGACATGTGAAGTCAAGGCCAAAGTAAAAGTAAAAGTGAAAGAGTATACAGGGAAGCCAAAGCTCGTAGGAAGATAGAGGATTGGGAAGCTTTTAAAAACTTGCAGAAGAAAACTAAAAAGGTCATTAGGAAGGAAAAGATGAATTATGAAAGGAAGCTGGCGACTAATATCGACGAAGATATGAAAAGCTTTTTTAAGTATATAAAGGGTAAAAGAGAGTTTATGGTAGATGTGGGACCAATAAAAAATGACACTGGAACTATTGTAATCAGAAACACAGAAATGGCTGAGCAACTGGATGCGTATTTTGCATCAGTCTTCACAGTGGAAGACATCTATAGTATTCTGGACACTCAAGAGTGTCAGAGAAGTGAAGAATAGATTCACAATGATCATGCCTGAACTGGACGGCCTGTGTTTTAAGGAGAAACTGGATGGGTTGGGACTGTTTTCCCAGCAGTAAAGAACACAGAGGAGTGGGCTGACAGAAGTTACGAGCGATGTCAGAGTAAATTTATGATGAATGTTTAAATGTGATGGGCCTATGCATGCCGGAATTCAGAAAAATCAGAAAGGAGGAATCCAAAGCATGCTGAATATTGAAAAGGCTAGATAGATTGGATGTGGAGGGGATGTTTCCTATGGTGGGAGAGTCTAGGACCAGAAAGCACAGTCTCAGAAACGAGGTGTGTCCATTTAGAACACAGATAAGTTGGAATTCTGGTTTAAAATGGTTCTGCAGAAGTTGGGCAGCAGTTTACTAGTGTTTTTTAATGCAAGAAGTATGACTAAAAACTTTATAAATAACACTTTTTCTCTGGTAAATTGTAGTGAACTATCACCGCAAACAATAAAGAGGCAAGCTAAAATGAGGGTCAAGGCTTGTGGGTGCAGATGACCTACTCCTGCTCCTATTTCTTATGATGCAAAGCCAGAGCATGGATGTTCGAGGAGAAGTGGCTGGAGTGAGGTTCAGGCATATCCGAGATGGAGTCGGACTGAGTGAATGGGAGAGGAGTTGGAACGGAGGGGCTGGATTGATCTAATATCCAGGCCGAATTGGAAAGATCAAATACAGGCCGAAACACGGCAGCGGCATTGGGATGGATAGCAGGGTCCAGGCCCACAGCATATCATTGTGGTAGGGGCCCAGATCCTACAGCAGTGGGACAACCTGGTGTTTGGATTTAAGCATTGACCCAGGTAGACTGGAAAGGCAGGATGTCAGGACTGGAGGCGAGGAATGGGCCAGTTCTGCTTGCTCTTCCGCAATGCATCATTCTCTCTTCATGGTGCTGAGGCAGTGAGACTAGTCTGTTTGCTCCAGTCTTTGTGTGTGAACTTCGCTGTGTGATGAACGGGGGCTGAGGCTATGGGCCTGGTCCGTCTGCTCCAAGCTTCGTGTCTGCAAGAGTCAAAACGATTTGCCCCGCTGTATGATGTGCTGAGGCTATGGGCCTAATCTGACTGCTCCAAGTTCCATGTCTATGGACTCTAGTTCTGAATGCTGTTGCTTGCTTTTACTATTTGCATAATCTATGTTTTCTTTTCTTCAGTCTCTGCGCATTAGGTTTTGGTCTTTTTTGGAATTGGGTTTCTTGTTTTGTGGCTGCCTGTAAGTAGTCAAATCTCACAGTTGTATTATTAATATGTATTTTGATAATAAGTGTACTTTGGACTTTGAATTTCTTCAGCCAGAGGGTGGTGAACCTGTTGAATTCATTGCCAAAGACAATTGTAGAGACCAAGTTATTGGGTATACTTGTAACCAGGTGACCATTGAATATCCAATTTTTTTATTGTGAAAGTGCACTTATATATTCACCTTGGTAATGCTAAAGTAGGTGGCTGTGCCTTTAAGAGAAAACGGTGATGTCATTTTGCTTGGGTGGAATAGAACGAAGAGTTGCCATGTTCTAGAAAGGACGATGTTCGAATGTTTTTCCCAGGTTTGGTGAGGAAAGATGAATAATATTTGATAATATCCATGTAAATTCATTTATACTCGTTTGGAAGTCTAGAATATCAGTAATTTGAAGTGTTTTACAAGTGGATGCTTCAGATTTTCGTGAGTAAATTAATCAGCACTGGATAGCGTGATTGAGAGGTTCCTTAATTGACCTACTAGGTTGATCTTTTTAATAATTCAACGACAAGGCAATATATTGTCAAAGTTTATTTGTCTTTCTTTATTGTTTCATGAACGAATGTGAATGTAACAGAGTAATGTGAATGTGTTAATCTCTGGTCAAGTAGCGTGAGCGAGGAGAACTCATTTCAAGGTCTAGAGTATAAATGTTTGGAAGTTAAGCACATCAGTTCCAAATATTTGTCGCTACCGTAATGGTTCTGTATATTTTGTTTTAGTTATTTTCATATGCATACGTAACAAGCGTATGGTCTTAAGTTAAACTGAGATTGTAAAAGCAGGAACTGTTTTAAATTTCTTTTGTTGTTTTTATTTTGATACCCTCTTTCTGCAATAAAGCATCTAAAACAGATCAAGAAATTTAAGACCCAAGAAAGTATTTGTTGCCCTGTGTGTGTATTTTTCCCCAGGATACAAAATATTTAAAGCAGAGATGTTGATAGGTTGTTGATTAGTAAAGATGACAAAGAATAGAGGAGAAGGCAGGAGAATGGGGTTGAGAGGGATAATAAACCAGCCATGAAGGAATGATGGGTTAACCTTAATAAGCGGGGCACCAGCATTCTGGCAAGCAGGTTTGCCTCTGCAACATGGGTATGTTTAAACTAAGTAGTGGGGAGGAGGGGATGAACTGGAAATATAAGGATGGAGATAAAGGGAAAGTGAGAATAAGAAAAGTTAAGAAAGACAGCAGAATCAACAGAGCAGAAAGCTCAAGAAGGGATTGTACAGTATGGCCAAGTGAAATAGGAATTGATATAGGAGATGAGGGGAGTAATGAATTAAAAGTATTGTATATGAATGCACGGAGTATAAGAAATAAAGTGGATGGGCTTGAGGCACAGTTGGAAATTGGTAAGTATGATGTTGTGGGAATAACAGAGACATGGCTTCAAGTGGACAGGGCCTGGGAAATGAATATTCAAGGATGTACGTCCTATCGAAAGGACAGACTGATGATGGGCAGAGGGGGTGGGGTGGCTCTGTTGGTGATGAATGATATTCAGTCCCTTGCGAGGGGGAACATAGAATCAGGAGACATAGAGTCAATATGAATAGAACTGAGAAATTCTAAGGGTAGAAAGACCCTAATGGGAGTTATCTACAGGCCTCCAAACAGTAGTCTGGATGTAGGGTGTAAGTTGAACCAAGTGTTAAAATTGGCATGTCGCAAAGGTAATGCTACAGTTGTTATGGGGGACTTCAACATGCAGGTAGACTGGAGGAATCAGGTTGGTACTGGACCCCAAGAAAGGGAGTTTGTGGAATCCCTCCGAGATGGATTCTTAGAACAGTTTGTAATGGAGACTACCAGAGAGAACGCAATTCTAGATTTAGTGTTGTGCAATGAACCGGATTTGATCAGGGACCTCGAGGTAAAGGAGCCATTAGGAGGTAGTGACCATAATATGATGTTATAATCTACAATTTGAGAGGGAGAAGGGAAACTCTGAAGAGTCAGTATTACAGTTGAACAAAGGGAACTATGGGGCTATGAGGGAGGAGCTGGCCAAAGTTCAATGGAACAATACCCTAGCAGGATGACAGTGGAACAACAACGGCAAGTGTTTCTGGGAATAATGCGGAAGGTGCAGGATCAGTTCATTCCAAAGAGGAAGAAAGATCCTAAGGGGGGTATGGGGAGGCCGTGGTTGACAAGGGAAGTAATGGACAGTATAAAAGTAAAAGAGAAGAAGTATAACATAGCAAAGATGAGTGGGAAGCCGGAAGATTGGGAAACTTTTAAAGAGCAACAGAAGGTAACTAAAAAGGCAATACGCAGAGAAAAAATGAGGTACGAAGGTAAACTAGCCAAGAATATAAAGGAGGATAGTAAAAGCTTCTTTAGGTATGTGAAAAGGAAAAAAGTAGTTAAGACCAAAATTGAGCCCTTGAAGACAGAAACGGGTGAATTTATTATGGGGAACAAGGAGATGGCAGATGAGTTGAACAGGTACTTTGGATCTGTCTTCACTAGGGAAGACACAAATAATCTCCCAGATGTAATAGTGGCCAGAGGACCTAGGGTAATGGATGAATTGAAGGAAATTTATATTAGGCAGGAAGTGGTGTTGGATAGACTGTTGGGTCTGAAGGCTGATAAGTCCCCGGGACCTGATGGTCTGCATCCAGGGTACTTAAGGAGGTGGCTTTAGAAATCGTGGACGCATTGGTAATCTTTTTCCAATGTTCTATAGATTCAGGATCAGTTCCTGTGGACTGGAGGGTGGCTAATGTTGTCCCTTTCTTCAAAAAGGGAGGAAGAGAGAAAACAGGGAATTATAGACCAGTTAGCCTGACGCCGGTGGTGGGAAAGATGCTGGAGTCAATTATAAAAGATGAAATTATGACACAGCTGGATAGCAGTAACAGGATCAGTCTAAGTCAGCATGAATTTACGAAGGGGAAATCGTGCTTGACTAATCTTCTGGAATTTTTTGAGGATGTAACTATGAAAATGGACAAGGGAGAGCCAGTGGATGTAGTGTACCTGGACTTTCAGAAAGCCTTTGATAAAGTCCCACATAGGAGATTAGTGGGCAAAATTAGGGCACATGGTATTGGGGGCAGAGTACTGACATGGATTGAAAATTGGCTGGCTGACAGAAAACAAAGAGTAGCGATTAATGGGTCCCTTTCGGAATGGCAGGCGGTGACCAGTGGGGTACACTGTTTACAATATATATTAATGATTTAGATGAGGGAATTAAAAGTAACATTAGCAAATTTGCCGATGACACAAAGCTGGGTGGCAGTGTGAAATGTGAGGAGGATGTTATGAGAATGCAGGGTGACTTGGACAGGCTGGGTGAGTGGGCAGATGCATGGCAGATGCAGTTTAATGTGGATAAATGTGAGGTTATCCACTTTGGTGGTAAGAACAGGAAGGCAGATTATTATCTAAATGGAGTCAAGTTAGGAAAAGGGGAGGTATAACGAGATCTAGGTGTTCTTGTACATCAGTCACTGAAAGCAAGCATGCAAGTACAGCAGATTGTGAAGAAAGCTAATGGCATGCTGGCCTTCATAACAAGGGGAATTGAGTATAAGAGCAAAGAGGTCCTTCTGCAGCTGTACAGAGCCCTGGTGAGACCACACCTGGAGTACTGTGTGCAGTTTTGGTCTCCAAGTTTGAAGAAGGACATTCTTGCTATTGAAGGAGTGCAGCGTAGGTTCACAAGATTAATTCCCGGGATGGCGGGACTTCATATGTTGAAAGGTTGGAGCGACTGGGCTTGTATACTCTGGAATTTAGAAGGCTGAGAGGGGATCTTATTGAAACATATAAGACTATTAAAGGATTGGACACGCTGGAGGCAGGAAGCATGTTCCCGCTGATGGGTGAGTCCAGAACCAGAGGCCACAGTTTAAGAATTAGGGGTAGGCCATTTAGAACGGAGTTGAGGAAAAACTTTTTCACCCAGAGAGTGGTGGATGTATGGAATGTTCTGCCCCAGAAGGCTGTGGAGGCCAAGTCTCTGGATGCTTTCAAGAAAGAGATGGATAGAGCTCTTAAAGATAGCGGAATCAAAGGTTATGGGGATAAGGCAGGGACTGGATACTGATTGTGGATGATCAGCCATGTTCACAGTGAATGGCGGTGCTGGCTCGAAGGGCCAAATGGCCTACTCCTGCACCTATTGTCTATTGTCTATTGACAGGGCAGACTCGATGCTTCCTTGTCTTACAGCCTGTATGGTGCGTGATCACAATCTCTTTGCATGGGGAATGGTGTTTGAAAAGAGATGCCATTGTTTTGATATGAGATTTAAAGGGGAGTTTGGACTAGATTTTTCATACAGAAACACAAGGAAATCTGCAGATGCTGGAAATTCAAGCAACACACACAAAATGCTGGTGGAACACAGCAGGCCAGGCAGCATTAATAGGAAGAGGCCCGAAACCTCGACTGTACTTCTTCCTGTAGGTGCTGCCTGGCCTCTTTCATACAGAAGATCGATGATTACACAGAGTGAACTAGAAGTGAGACAATAATAGTGTATGTAAAGATACACAGTTAAGAAAGGTGGTGAGGGATCAGAATCAGGTTCAATACTACTGGCATTGTGGTGAAATTTGTGGTTTTGCAGCAGCAGTACATTGCAATTCATAATCAAAAACTATGAATTACAATAAATATATATATGCAAAATTAAATTTATGAAGTCAGCAAAAAGAGAACAAAGTATTCATGGGTTTAATATCCATTCAGAAATCTGATGGCAGAGGGAAAAAGCTGTTCCTGAAACATTGAGTGTGTGTCTTCAGGCTCCTCTTGATGGTAGCAATGAGAAGTTGGGCATGTCCTGGGTGATGGGAGTCTTTAATGATGGATGCCGCCTCTTTGAGTCATTATCTTTTGAAGACGTCCTCTATGTTGGGGAGGCCAGTGTCCATGGTGGAGCTGCCCGACTTTACAACTTGCTGCGGCACTTTTCAATCCTCTACAGTAGACCCTTCATATCAGACGGTGCCACAGCCAGTTTGAATGCTCTTCACAGCACATCTGCAGATACTTGTGAGTGTCTTTGTGACAATTTGCGATATGTGCCAGGCATACGCAAAAGGCTCAGGTAGGCACTTTGATTGGCATGGACTGATAGGCACATTTCCATGCTGTATAACTCCATGAATCTGTCCAGTGGATGAAAATTCTGCAACTTCTCTGGCTTGAAACCATCAGTCTTGGTTGTGAATATCAATGACAACTTGCTGATGCAATTTTTCTGGCTAGTTAACTGTTAAGAGCTGGTGGAGAGTCTGTTGAATAAGAGAATTGCTTTAATAGAGTCATAGAGCACTACAGCACAGAAAAGGCTCTTTGGCCCACCTAATCCTTGCCAAATTATTACTCTCTCTAGAAGAACCAACAAGCACCTGGGCCCAGTCCTCCATACACCTCCTATATGTGTAGCTATCCTAACTTCTCTTAAATGTTGTAATCAAAGCTGTATGCTTCACTTCCTTTGGCAGCTCCTTCTACACTCTCACCACCCTCTGCATGAAGACGTTCTCCATCATGTTCCCCTTAAACATTTCACCTTTCACTCTTAAACCATAAGCCTTGGAGGAGAGACAGCATTGATAAAAGATTTATTGAAGCTACAGCTATAACAGGCACTAACTAGAGCGAGATGATATCAGCAGAGAGTGGTGTCCAAGATCTTTAACATGTAACCCGGTTCTAGTTCTGTTGAATCATACCACGGAATTTGGTCAGGTTTTTTTTGTGTAAGTATTGTGAATCGACTTTCCATCGATGACCCACCATTTCATCCAATGAACAAGAAACAAGATGGCGAGTGCCCAAGATTGAAAAACCAGCGCGGGAATGGAATGCTTCAAGGCATACAGTAGAGGATTTTAAATGCTCAGATGCATAACTTTATTTCTCATTCAAAGGAATTGAATTTGATGTTTTGGATTAACTAATTATTTTTGCAAGGACTTTGATAAGTGACTGAATGAGATTTACTTTGTTTAAAGATTGTGATGTTAGAGAATTTGTCGTCATGAAAGGAGCTAAGATATAGATACATTTTTTCCTTTTTTTGGTGTGGGTGGGTGTTGAATTTGAATTTGTAGGCATGCTGACCTGAAACTGAAACTGAGAAGACAACTCTTCGACATTCTAACAAAAGACAGATTCAAAGGTTCAAGGGTTCAAGAGTTCAATTCAATGGCAGAGAAATGCTTTTCCTTCGCAAACATCCACAAAAACAGAGAAGTGCCCCAAAGAATGAATGACAGTTAAACGTCATTCCCCCTCCCCCTCCAGCTTCCTCCTCCCACACATAAGCAGCAGCGAGAAACAAGCCAGGAAGTGTCATGGGTTGGTTAATACTAATTATGGTGATTCTTTTGCAATGGAATGCAAGGAGCTTACTGGCCAGCAGCCAGGAATTCAAGCACTTTATTAAAGAAACGGTTGTAAAGCCAGATGCAGTGTGTATTCAGGAAACCAACTTTAGACTTTGTGGTACAGTATATAGGTATACAATGATAGGGAAAGAGAGACATCTAGAGGGAGGAGGGGGTTGTGCTATGTTAATCATGCAAGGTATACCATATAGGGAACTGTAAAAAGGAGATGATCAGGAATACATAGTGGTGGAAGTGTGGGAGAGAGGGGAAGAAGTGGTTAAAATTAACTACTACAATCCATATAAAAGGTTGGATTTGGACAGCCTATTAAGGATACAAGGACAAAGCAAACATAAAGTAGTGTGGTGAGCAGATTTCAATGCTCACAGCACAATATGGGGGATCCAATTATAGATTCAAATGGAAAGGTAATTGAAGATTTGACGGAAGAAAGGGATTTGGTGTGTATGAATAATGGTAGAGGAACAAGGATAAACATAACAACAGGAACTGAGTCAGTATTAGATATTACGTTAGTGTTTAATACCTTGTCTGGAGTTAGTAACTGGGGAGTTTGGACTACTTCAGCAATAGGCAGTGATCACTACCCAGTTTTATGTTCAGTGGGTGAAAGAGTTAAAGTAAGAACAGGTGGTGGAATCCCAAAGTGGGTGTTTGGAAAAGCAGATTGGGGTAAGTTCCAGAAGTGAGTGAAGAAGCATTGACAAGGATTGACATTACTGGAAATTGTCATAAGGGGGCACTGTGAGCAGACCCAAATGCAAGGAACAAACACTGAAGTACTAGGAACTGGACTGGACTAGAGTTCGAGACGGGACAGGACACTAACTAGGAGCTGGGACAGAAACACATACTTGGGCTAGGACTTAGGCTAGGAAAGCGGGACCAGGACAGGAACTGGGAACAAGGAACCTGGGCTTGGACTGGACAAGGACCCAGAACCTGGGTCTTGACTTGGGCTCGGACCCCGGAACTAGGTGAGGACATGATGTGGCTACAGGACTGGATGAGGCTTGGGTGCAGGACTAGGCGAGGCTTGGATGCAGGATTCGGCGAGGCTTGGGTTCTTCGATGAGGGGATTCCAGCACAGTACGAGGAATCTCCAGCACAGGGCTGGGCGAGGTACTCCTGGGCTGGGCGAGGCACATGGACAGGACGAGAACACGAAGCCTTCACTTGATCTTGGGACACCTGAACACAGAGCCGTAGCCCTGGGAGAGACAGGAACAGAGGGACATGGAACACAGAGCCGGGACCCTTCCTTGGGAACAGGACTTGGGGCCAGGGCTCTACACAGAGTCAGGACCCCTCCTAGAGAGCAGGACATAGGGCCGATACTCATACACAGAACACAGAGAGACAGTTCTCCACTCAAGGTAGCGGCAAACGGCCAGACCTACCTTGCGAAGGCATGGACACAGAGACAGTTCCCAACTCAAGGTAGCAGGAATCCCTACCTAGCGAAGGCAAGGACACAAAGAGACAGTTCCAAACAACAATAGACAGTTCCTTATCTAGACACAGCAAGGCTTCAGTCTTGCTCTGGTGGTAGAACTTGACAGCAATACAGGCCAGGACACAGGCAAGTCTTCAGGCCAAGGATTCAGGCAAAGTTTGCAGGCAAGGGTGAAGGAACAGTCCAGCAAATGAAGCTGAACCCAGGAGCTATTTGTGTAGCCAGCCCAAAATGAGAATCATGTGCCTCAATTAGAGCACCCAACAGAACAAGGGGAAAACGGAAAACCTGGAATAAGGAACGATGGACCAGACCGTAAACCGGAATGCGGACTACACGGACCAGACCATGAACATAGATGAATTAAACAGTCAGATGACTTCAGTAATTATTACGGCAGCAGAAGGATCTATACCCAGGAGTAAAAATAGGATGAATGGAAGACTGGTACCATGGTGGACAGAAGAATATTGTCAGGCTGTAAGAAGCAGAAATAGAGCACTCAGGATAGTTAAAAGAACCCATAATATGCAGCATTTGATTCAATATAAGAAGGCATAGGCAGTGGTGAGAAGAATTATATGTCAAGTTAAAAGGGCAAGTTGGAGGAGTATTTGCAACAAAATAGGAAGAACAACACCTGTGAGAGAGGTATGGGGAATTATTAAGAGGATGGGAGGAGACGGAAGGGAATGGGAATGTCCGGTAATAATATCTGAGGAGGAAAAAGCGGTCTCCAGTAGGGATAAGGCTGAGATCATGGCCAAGTTGTTTGTACAGATACACAGTGCAGAAAATTTGTCTGAAGAAGGGAGAAGAAGAAGGGAAAGAACAATGAGTCAACACCCAGGTGTGTTAAAAAAACAGGAGGGAAGAAATTGATGATGTAATTGATGATCCATTTACATTGGCAGAAATGGTGAGAGCAATAAAGAGATTGAGACCAACCTCCTCAGGGAAAGATCTGATTTGCTATGTTATACAAAAAAATCTAGAAGATGAAGCACTCTTGAAGTTGCTGCATTTTTGTAGCAGAGTGTGGGAGGAGGGAAGATTACCAAGTGCACTGAAAGAAGCAGTAGTAATTCCAATAAGGAAACCTGGCAAGGATCCGTCAAAACACACTAGCTACAGACCAATAGGATTAACATCAAATATATGCAAGATAATGGAAAGGATGATAACAGAAAGGTTATTGTATGAGCTTGAGAAGAGGGGAATGCTGGCAAGTTATCAGGGTTGTTTTAGGAAGGGAAAGAATTCCATGGACTCAGTGATAAGGTTAGAGACTGAAATAGGAAAGGCCCAGGCAAATAAAGAGTCAGTAGTTGCAGTGTTTTTTGACATAGAAAAAGCCTATGATATGATATGGAAGGAAGGATTGTTAATTAAACTGCACAAGATGGAGGTTGGTGGGAGAGTTTTTAATTGGATAAAAGATTTTTTGTTTGGTAGAAAAATTCAAGTTTGGATTGGATAAGAATTATCAAATCAGTACATAGTGGGAAATGGCACACTTCAAGGTAGTGTCATTAGTCCATTACTTTTCATCATTATGATCAATGATGTCTTCACAAAGATACCAGTGGATATAGGTAAGTCACTGTTTGCGGATGATGGGGCCTTGTGGAAAAGAGGCAGGAACATCGAGCATATAATCAGGAAACTACAAGGAGCAATTGATGAAGTGGTGGAGTGGGGTTATGATTGGGGATGTAGATTTTCAGTAGAAAAAACTCAAACTGTATTTTTCACCAGGAAAAGAATTGAGGTAGGGAAGAAGTTAAGGGTGTCTGGGATTGAATTAGAAAGGGTTGGATCATTTAAATTTCTGGGAGTTATATTTGATTCACGATTAACATGAGCAGACCATATCAGGAAAGTTAAGGAGAACTGTAAAAAAGTAATAAATGTGACGAGATGTTTGACTGGTAGGGAATGGGGAGCAAGTTGGTCAGCATTGAAGAGAATGTATGTGGCTTTAGTGAGATCTGTGTTGGACTATGGAAATATAGTATATGGATCAGCAGCTAGCTCTCTTATAAGCAAACTGGATGTGATTCAGGCTCAGGCTTTGAGAGTGTGCAGTGGGGCTTTTAAAACATCACCAGTATCAGCCCTACAGGTAGAAGTGGGAGTAATGCCTTTGGAACTAAGAAGGATGCAATTGATGGCAAACTACTGGGCTAACTTGCAGGGACACAATGATTCTCACCCTGCAAAAGGAGTGTTTCAGGTGTTCTGGGGTAATGGGAGGTTTCAGAGGGATAACTTTAGTTGGGTAGGGAATGATATTGCTAAAGAATGTGGAATGTTTGATCTAAGGATAAGTCCTTCAGTAGTTTATCCGGTTGTAGCTCCATGGAAGATTGTATGGCCTGACATAGACTGGCATTTGTTAGAGGTAAAAAGGAAAGGAAAATATACAACTGATTTGGTAAGTGCATTTAACTGTCATGTGATGGAAAAGTATAGTGATTATACTCAGATTTATACGGATGGTGCTAACGAACCTGAAACAGGATTGACAGGGTTTGGGGTGGCTATACCAGCAAAAGAAATTGGAGTTAGCTGAAGAACATCTAATAAGTTAGGAGTGTATACAGTGGAGATGCTGGCAGTGTTGGTTGCATTGTGATGGGTACAGAAAGCCAGACAAGTCAAAGTGTTGATATGCTCAGATTCATCCTCAGTTCTAGCAAGTTTAAGATCTATTCACCCAAACGGTCGGCAAGATGTACTTCATGAAGTCCTTCAGTCAGTCACAAGAATTGCAAATCAGGGAGGTCAGGTAAAATTTCTATGGATTCCAGCACATGTAAGGGTGAGGGGGAATGAGAGGGTGGATGAGTTGGTAAAGAGGGCGTTAAAGAAAGATAATATAGAAGTGCACATTAGTATCAGTAAAGCAGAGGTTAAGGGTGTAATCTGGGAAAAAATCAACCAAATGTGGCAAGAAAGATGGGACAGGGAGGGGAAAGGGAGGCATTTATATACTTTATACTTTATTGTTGCCAAACAATTGGTACTAGGATGTACAATCATCACAGCGATATTTGATTCTGTGCTTCACACTCCCTGGATTACAAATATTAAATATGAAAGATACTAAAAATAGTTAAAATTAGTAAATGTTAAAAATTTAAATTATAAAACACAAATAGAAAATAGAAAAATGGGAAGTAAGGTAGTGCAAAAAAACCGAGAGGCAGGTCCGGATATTTGGAGGGTACGGCCCAGATCCGGGTCAGGATCCGTTCAGCAGTCTTATCACAGTTGGAAAGAAGCTGTTCCCAAATCTGGCCGTACGAGTCTTCAAGCTCCTGAACCTCCTCCCGGAGGGAAGAGGGATGAAAAGTTTGTTGGCTGGGTGGGTTGTGTCCTTGATTATCCTGGCAGCACTGCTCTGACAGTTTGCGGTGTAAAGTGAGTCCACAGACGGAAGATTGGTTTGTGTGATGTGCTGCATCTTGTTCACGACCTTCTGCAGCTTCTTTCAGTCCTGGACAGGACAACTTCCACACCAGGTTGTGATGCACCCTAGAAGAATGCTTTCTACAGTGCATCTATAAAAATTAGTGAGGGTTTTAGGGGACAGGCGAAATTTCTTTAGTTTTCTCAGGAAGTGAAGGTGCTGGTGGGTCTCCTTGGCAGTGAACTCTGCTTGGTTGGACCAAGTCAGGTCATTTGTGATATTGACCCTGAGGAACTTAAAGCTTTTTCACTTGCGCACCACCAATGTAAATTGGGTCGTGCGGTCCGCTACTCCTTCTGAAGTCAACAACTAATTTCTTCGTCTTGCTGACGTTAAGGGATAGGTTATTGTTTTCGCACCATGCCACCAGGTTCTTAATTTCCTATCTGTACTCAAACTCATCATTACCCGAGATACGGCCTACAATTGTTGTGTCATCAGCAAACTTGCATATTGAGTTTGATGGAAACTTGGCTACACAATCATGGGTGTACAGTGAGTACAGCAGGGGGCTGAGTACACAGCCTTGTGGGGCACCGGTGCTCAGAGTGATTATAGAGGAGAGCTTGGCCGCTATTTTTACAGCCTGGGTCCTGTCTGTGAGGAAGTTGAAGATCCAGCTGCAGATCTGAGTGTTAAGGCCCAGGTTCCGAAGCTTAGGAATTAGATTACTTGGAACGATGGTATTAAAGGCAGAGCTGTAGTCAATGAAAAGGAGCCTTACGTATGCGTCTTAATTCTCCAGGTGTTCTAAGGAGGAATGCAGGGCCAGAGAGATGGCATCTGCCGTTGACCTGTTGCTCCGGTAGGCGAATTGCAAAGTGTCAAGGTTGTCAAATAGGCTGTGGTTGATGTGTGCCAAAACCAATCTCTTGAAGCATTTCATAGCAATTGACGTCAGAGCCACAGGTCGATAAGTCATTCACCTAAGCCACCTTGCTCTTCTTCGGCACTGGGATTATCGTTGCTTTCTTAAAACACGAGGGGATCTTTGACTGAAGCAAGGAGCAGTTGAAGATGTCAGCAAACACTCCAGCTAGCTTGCTTGCACAGGCCCGGAGAACCTGTCCTGGAACACCATCTGGGTCCGTCGCCTTCCTTGGATTTATCTTCGGGGAGGCCCTTCTAACGTCCTCCTCGGTGACGATGAATCTCGATGTCACTAGGTCTGGTTCATCCGGAGGGAGCGGGACGCTTCTCTTCTCTTCGAATCTTGCGTAGAATACGTTAAGTTTGTCAGGAAGAGAAGTGCCACAGTTGTTGATATTCCCAGCCTTTTCTTTGCCACCAGTGATCTCATTTAGACCCTGCCATAGTCTACTGCATCCCTTTGGTTAGCCTGGGCTTCCAATTTGGCTCGATATTGGCTGTTGGCGCCCTTAATGGCTTTCCAGAGTTCACATCTAGATTCCGTGTAGCGACTGGTATCCCCAGACATAAAAGCCACAGCTCTAGCCTTTAAAAGGGACTTGACCTCATAATTCATCCAAGGTTTCCGATTAGGGAATACCAGGATTGTCTTGCGAGACACACAGTCCTCTGTGCATTTCCAAATAAAGTCCGTGACAGCTGAGGCATACTCATCGAGGTTAGCTGCCGAGCCCTTGAATACTAACCAGTCCACCGATTCAAAGCAGTCACGGAGGACCTCATCCGTTTCCTCCATCCAACGCGACACTACTTTTGACACTGTGACCTCCCGCTTCAGTTTCTGTTTGTAAGCCGGGAGAAGGAGTACGGCCTGATGGTCCAATTTTCCAAAGCGGGGTTGTGGGACGGAATAGTAGGCATCCTTGACTGCTGTGTAGCAGTGGTCAAGTATATTCGGGCCTCTAGTGGGGCAGGAGACATGTTGGTATAACTTTGGCAGCGCCTTTCTGAGGTTGGCCAGGTTAAAGTTCCCGGATGTAATGAGCAAAACCTCCGGATACCTGGTCTCAAGTTCACTGATGTTGGCATACAGTATGTTCAGAGCACACTCCATGTCTGCCTGGGGGGGAATGTAGACCGCTATCAGTATGACCAAGGTGAATTCCCATGACAGATAGTAGGGACGACACTTCACTGACAGAGGTTCCAGATCCGGGCTGCAGGAGCTTGTCAGTCTCATTGTGTCTGAGCACCATGCAGTGTTAATCAGTAGGCAGATACCACCTCCCCTCGTCTTGCCCGAAGACGCCGTGCGGTCCAACCGATGGATTGAAAATCCCTTCGGTCGGCTGTCACAGTCAGGGGTGGTGGGGGAGAGCCAGGTCTTGGTGAAACAGAATACACAGCAGTTCTGCATCTCCCTGCAGTAGGTGAGTCTCCCTTTAAGATCATCCACCTTGTTCTCTATAGCTTGCACATTAGCTAGTAGGACTTAGCCTCTCAGTTTCAATCTGACCAGCAGCCCAGCTCTTTTCCCACGCTTCCTCGGTAAATAGTGCATCTTCCAGGTCTCCATCGATGCAGTGTGTTGTTGTCGGCTCTCTGAGGTAGGTGGACGCGTACCGCGGGAATCGATCGTCGGGTCGCGTCTTCGTGCGCTCCGGGTCGGGCCGAGTAACGGGGGAGGCTCCGCTGCTGGGGGCCCGGGCTGTCAATTGGGTCGGGCCCCAAAACCGACACTTAATCGCGGATGGCCGGGCTCCTTCCTTAAAACGAGTCACGGTTGCAGAGGCCTCCGCTCCAGCCGAGCCTCGGGCTCGATTTCCGAGGTCGGCGGCAGGGGTCCCACTTCTGGCAGCTGTGGATGGCCACCAACGGGGCTTTACGGTGGTCGCTCCGGGGAAGCGTCTGGGGCACCTTGAGATCTCCGCCGGCACCTCTGTGTGGTCGTCTGCTCCGGAGAGGTGCTGGTCGGAATGGGCCGGGTCTCCAGGCGCTCCGGCACGGTAGCGGACCGCGGGTCTCCGGGAACGTGGTGGGCCTCGCTGGTCGGGTCCAGGTGCGGTCCGGAGTTTAGAAGCAGTTCCGGTGCGGTGGTCTCCAGCTGGGTCAGCAGCTTCGCCAGGCTGTTGCTGATCTTGATCTTGCTAAATCGGAGGTTCAGAAGGGTCTCTCGGGTTCAGGGTAGTGGAGAGGGCAGTTTGCTCGGGAGAGCCCGCGCAAAGTCGCCAGTTGCCGGCGCCATCTTAGCGGATCATATATCAAATACAAAAGAGAATTGCAGGTACTAGGTTAAGTAGTGGATACAGAAGAGAGGAAACTGTGTGGACTAGGTTAAGGCTGGGGCGCTGTGCATTAAACAAAACATTGAAAATGATGGGGAAACACCAGACAGGATTGTGTGAGGAATGTCAGGAAGAGGAGTCAGTAGAACATGTAGTTCTGAGTTGCAGGAAGTATGGGATACAGAGAGAGATGATGAGAATTAATCTAAGGGAATTGGGGGTGCAGGAATTCACATTAAAAGGGTTGCTGGGCATGGGTGAGAGACCACAGGTCAGGGTATTTTTAGCTTTCTTAATGGATATAGGGTTTTTTTTATAGGGTATGATGGATAAGCAGGAATAGGGTACGAAGATGGCCAAAGATGGGAGGATAAAGGGTAGGTTAGGGTATGTGTGTGTGTGTGTGTGTGTGTGAGAGAGAATGGGTGAAGGGATTTAGAATGCAAGTCTTTTGCACACTCTGGAGCAGAAGGTGGTGGTAATGCACCTTTAAGCTGGGTGCCAACTGCTGTAAAACAAGACGGGGAAGAAGAAGAAGAAGTTGCATAGTTCGTTTTGTTGGGAGTCCACCATTGGTAGTTACGCCATCGGAGAAGAAGAAAGAGTGAGAGTGAAGAATCCCCAGCTCCGAACGAACCACAAAAGGATTGGGGTTAACCAGCGGCATTCGGCGCATTACAGGTGTGACTGACATTTGGTACCGTCTGTATGTGGCACACACATTTTGTTAAACCTGACAGGGTTTGGGTTGTGCGATGATCATTTTGTTAAAAGGTCAGTTACTTTGAGAAATCATATTCTGCGTCATAACTTTGGATAAGGCATTTTGGCTGGGAGCTGCGTCAGCAGTGACGTCTTTACTTCGGGGACTGTTCCAAAGCTGGTTTGAGAAGTCTCTCCTCTCGAATATTTACATAGAACATAGAATAGTACAGCACAGTACAGGCCCTTCGGCCCACAATGTTGTGCCGACCCTCAAACCCTGCCTCCCATAGAAGCCCCCACCTTAAATTCCTCCATATACCTGTCTAGTAGTCTCTTAAACTTCACTAGTGTATCTGCCTCCACCACTGACTCAGGCAGTGCATTCCACGCACCAACCACTCTCTGAGTAAAAAACCTTCCTTTAATATCCCCCTTGAACTTCCCACCCCTTACCTTAAAGCCATGTCCTCTTGTATTGAGCAGTGGTGCCCTGGGGAAGAGGCACTGGCTATCCACTCTATCTATTCCTCTTATTATCTTGTACACCTCTATCATGTCTCCTCTCATCCTCCTCCTCTCCAAAGAGTAAAGCCCTAGCTCCCTTAATCTCTGGTCATAATGCGTACTTTCTAAACCAGGCAGCATCCTGGTAAATCTCCTCTGTACCCTTTCCAATGCTTCCACATCCTTCCTATAGTGAGGTGACCAGAACTGGACACAGTACTCCAAGTGTGGCCTAACCAGAGTTTTACAGAGCTGCATCATTACATCGTGACTCTTAAACTCTATCCCTTGACTTATGAAGGGTAACACCCTATAAGCTTTCTTAACTACCCTATCCACCTGTGAGGCAACTTTCAGGGATCTGTGGACATGTACCCCGAGATCCCTCTGCTCCTCCACACTACCAAGTATCCTGCCATTTACTTTGGACTCTGCCTTGGAGTTTGTCCTTCCAAAGTGTACCACCTCACACTTCTCCGGGTTGAACTCCATCTGCCACTTCTCAGCCCACTCCTGCATCCTATCAATGTCTCTTGACAATCCTGTACACTAACTACAACACCACCAACCTTTGTGTCGTCTGCAAACTTGCCAACCCACCCTTCTACCCCCACATCCAGGTCGTTAATAAAAATCACGAAAAGTAGAGGTCCCAGAACAGATCCTTATGGGACACCACTAGTCACAATCCTGCAATCTGAATGTACTCCCTCCACCACCACCCTCTGCCTTCTGCAGGCAAGCCAATTCTGAATCCATCTGGCCAAACTTCCCTGGATCCCATGCCTTCTAACTTTCTGAATAAGCCTACCATGTGGAACCTTGTCAAATGCCTTACTAAAATCTATATAGATCACATCCACTGCACTACCCTCATCTATATGCCTGGTCACTTCCTCAAAGAACTCTATCAGGCTTGTTAGACACGATCTGCCCTTCACAAAGCCATGCTGATTGTCCCTGATCAGACCATGATTCTCTAAATGCCTATAGATCCTATCTCAAAGAATCAGGAATCATTTGGAGTTATTAAATTAGTCATAGTCATAGTCATACTTTATTGATTCTGAGGGAAATTGATTTTCGTTACAGTTGCACCATAAATAGTTAAATAAAACCATAAATAATTAAACAGTAATATGTAAATTATGCCAGGAAATAAGTCCAGGACTAGCCTATTGGTTCAGGGTGTCTGACGCTCCAAAGGAGGAGTTGTAAAGTTTGATGGCCACAGGCAGGAATGACTTCCTATGATGCTCAGTGTTGCATCTCGGTGGAATGAGTCTTTGGCTGAATGTACTCCTGTGCCCAACCAGTCCATTAAGTAGTGGATGGGAGACATTGTCCAAGATGGCATACAACTTAGACAGCATCCTCTTTTCAGACACCACCGTCAGAGATTCCAGTTCCATCCCCACAACATCACTGGCCTTACGAATGAGTTTGTTGATTCTGTTGGTGTCTGCTACCCTCACCCTGCTGCCCCAGCACACAACAGCAAACATGATAGCACTGGCTACCGCAGACTCATAGAATATCCTCAGCGTCGTCCGACAGAAGTTAAAGGACTTCAGTCTCCTCAGGAATTAGAGATGGCTCTGACCCTTCTTGTAGACAGCCTCAGTGTTCTTTGACCAGTCCAGTTTATTGTCAATTCTTCTCCCCAGGTATTTGTAATCCTCCACCATGTCCACACTGACCCCCTGGATGGAAACAGGGGTCACCGGTTTGAATTCACAAGGTCAAATTGTAAACACTGCAGATAAGGAACATCTGAAAGGCTCATTGTCCTTCAGTGCTGAATCTGCTTCTCTCAACAGATGCTGCCTGACCTGCTGAACATCTTCAGAATCTTCTGTTTTATTTGAGAAATTACCACCTTAAGACTGTGTTTCAATAAGATCTGTTAATAATTGTCTTTAAGTTCAACTGTTTCATAACCATAGAAACTGTTAACATCTGTTTAAGTTAGTTGTTTGCTTACTGTTCCGTGTTTATTTGAGTAGAGGTTAATAAATGTCATTGTTTGTTTTATAAAAACTCGACTCAAATTCATTTCTGTTGCTGCTGCTTTATAACAATATAATGGCTGACCTAATGGTGAAGGTTAATTGCTTAACAACATGATAATAAGTAATCGACAAAAGTTGTGGTCTTTCAAGTGATGAGATCTGGTACTTCGAGACAAACCACATCAAGGAAGAATAACAGGTAGACTAAGAGAGCTTGTTTTATGGTCCCTGAGAACTAATTCATTGTCAACTACCCCTCTGAATGTCAGATACAATTGAACATTTAGAGATAAAGGAGAAGGTCAAAAAATATGACCAAAATTCAGAGTAAAGCAGTGGGTTGCAATCTCCAGCTGTGAACAGATGAATAAGACTAGGTTGAGGCAGCTGGACCCCAATGCTGAGGTTTAACCTGGGCGCAGACTTAACATCAGGGACAGTTATTTGAAAGTGAAGTAGGAAGCAAGTTTTAACAAACAAAGGCAAACATGGAATTCTCTCCCCAAAAAATTAAAGATATTTTACAGATACAAGGAAGATCAATACATTAACAGTTATGTATCAGTAGTAGTAGCAGGGTCACGGAAGTCGAGTGTGATGATTTTTTAACTGATTGCCTATCAGTGGGTCTTCAGGTGGCTGTAGGGCCTGATTTGGGATCACTATGGGACATAATCCAGGATGTTAGGGTGGATTCTTGGACAGGAGAATGCTTGTGTATGACTTTGGTTAACATGGGGAAGCTGATGCATGGTGACCACCACACAGTCCTTGACAGTTCAGGGTCAGAGTGTAGAATAAAAGATAACTGGGACACTTCACAGTGCAAGCCTTCCGCCGCCTTCATTAACATTGTGATGTGTAACTATCTTCCACCAGCTCCACTGCTGAAACCTTGGAAACTCCTGCGTGCTCTTACCACCATCAGGGCCCCTTCTAGGAGCTCAACTGCGGACGATACCGCTCTCGGGATCACAAGCCTTTCCGCCGAGAAAGGTGACGATTCTCATAAAGAAGATGTAATCGTGCAACAGGTCACTTCCAAGGACGCAAACTGACCCTTCTCCTTCCCAAGGTTGTGCATTTCCAGACAATCCGGCCAGAAACTTTCTCAAATAAAAACAGAAGGTTCTGAAGGTGTTCAGCAGGTCAGGCAGCATCTGTGGAGAGAAGCAGATTCAGCACTGAGGGTCAATGAGCCTTTCAGATGTTCCTCGTCTGCAGTGTTTACAATTTGACCTTGTGAATTCAAAAAATGCCTTTTTGAATTCTGAAAGGGCACAAGTGTAAGGACACTTTATCTGAACTGCTGTAGTATTCGAAATAGGATCAATGAAATTGTGGCACACCTTAGTACAAAGTGAAGGGAGCAGAGTGAAGGGTTAAGGGCGTCGGCTCAACGGGTTTAGGCGGAAACAGGCGAGGCGAGGAAGGTTTGGTATTCATTTTCTGTTGTTATTTGAGGAGAGGGGCAGTATGAGTGTGAAGGCAGTTTGTTGTTCTCGGTGTCGGATGTGGGAGGCCCTGGAGTCTCCAAGCCTCCCGGACGTCTACATCTGCGCCAAGTGCATCGAGATGCAGCTCCTAAGGGACCGCGTTACAGAACTGGAGCTGCAGCTCGATGACCTTCGTCTGGTCAGGGAGAGTGAGGAGTTGATAGAGAGGAGTTATAGGCAGGTGGTCACACCGGGGCCACGGGAGGCAGACAAGTGGGTCACGGTTAGGAGGGGGAAGGGGAAGAGTCAGGTAATAGGGAGTACCCCGGTGGCTGTGCCCCTTGACAATAGGTACTCCTGTTTGAGTACTGTTGGGGGGGACAGCTTACCCGGGGGAAGCGACAGTGGCCGTGCCTCCGGCACAGAGTCTGGCCCTGTAGCTCAGAAGGGTAGGGAAAGGAAGAGGAGGGCAGTTGTGATAGGGGACTCTATAGTAAGGGGGTCAGATAGGCGATTCTGTGGACGTAGTCCAGAGACCCAGATGGTAGTTTGCCTCCTTGGTGCCAGGGTCCGGGATATTTCTGATCGTATTCAAGATATCCTGAACTGGGAGGGTGAGGAGCCAGAGGTCGTGGTACATATAGGTACCAATGACATAGGTAGGAAAAGGGAAGAGGTCCTGAAAGGAGAATATAGGGAGCTAGGAAGAGAGTTGAGAAAAAGGACTGCAAAGGTAGTAATCTCGGGATTACTGCCTGTGCCACGCAACAGTGAGAGTAGGAATGTGATGAGGTGGAGGATAAATGTGTGGCTGAGGGATTGGAGCAGGAGGCAGGGATTCAAGTTTTTGGATCATTGGGACCACTTTTGGCGCAGGCGTGACCTGTACAAAAAGGATGGGTTACACTTGAATCCTAGGGGGACCAATATCCTGGCAGGGAGATTAGCGAGGGCTACTGAGGTGACTTTAAACTAGAATGGTTGGGAGCTGGGAATCAAATTAAGGAGGCTAGGCGAGAGGAGGTTAGTTCACAACAGGGGGATGGGAACCAGTGCAGAGAGACAGAGGGGTGTAAAGTGAGGGTAGAAGCAAAAAGTAGTAAGGAGAAAAGTAAAAGTGGCAGGCCAACAAATCCAGGGCAAGCATCAAAAAGGGCCACTTTTCAACATAATTGTATAAGGGCTAAGAGAGTTGTAAAAGAGCGCCTGAAGACTTTGTGTGTCAATACAAGGAGCATTTGTAACAAGGTGGATGAATTGAAAGTGCAGATTGTTATTAATGATTATGATATAGTTGGGATCACAGAGACATGGCTCCAGGGTGACCAAGGATGGGAGCTCAACGTTCAGGGATATTCAATATTCAGGAGAGATAGACATGAAAGGAAAGGAGGTGGGGTGGCGTTGCTGGTTAAAGATGAGATTAACGCAATAAAAAGGAAGGACATAAGCCGGGAAGATGTGGAATCGATATGGGTAGAGCTGCGTAACACTAAGGGGCAGAAAACGCCGGTGGGAGTTGTGTACAGGCCACTTAACGGTAGTAGTGAGGTCGGAGATGGTATTAAACAGGAAATTAGAAATGTGTGCAATAAAGGAACAGCAGTTATAATGGGTGACTTCAATCTACATGTAGATTGGGTGAACCAAATTGGTAAAGGTGCTGAGGAAGAGGATTTCTTGGAATGTATGCGGGATGGTTTTTTGAACCAACATGTCGAGGAACCGACTAGAGAGCAGGCTATTCTGGACTGGGTTTTGAGCAATGAGGAAGGGTTAATTAGCAATCTTGTCGTGAGAGGCCCCTTGGGTAAGAGTGACCATAATATGGTGGAATTCTTCATTAAGATGGAGGGTGACATAGTTAATTCAGAAACAAAGGTTCTGAACTTAAAGAGGGGTAACTTTGAAGGTATGAGACGTGAATTAGTTAAGATAGACTGGCAAATGACACTTAAAGGATTGACGGTGGATATGCAATGGCAAGCATTTAAGGATTGCATGGATGAACTACAACAATTGTTCATCCCAGTTTGGCAAAAGAATAAATCAAGGAAGGTAGTGCACCCGTGGCTGACAAGAGAAATTAGGGATAGTATCAATTCCAAAGAAGAAGCATACAAATTAGCCAGAAAAAGTGGCTCACCTGAGGACTGGGAGAAATTCAGAGTTCAGCAGAGGAGGGCAAAGGGCTTAATTAGGAAGGGGAAAAAAGATTATGAGAGAAAACTGGCAGGGAACATAAAAACTGACTGTAAAAGCTTTTATAGATATGTGAAAAGAAAAAGATTGGTTAAGACAAATGTAGGTCCCCTGCAAACAGAAACAGGTGAATTGATTATGGGGAGCAAGGACATGGCAGACCAATTGAATAATTACTTTGGTTCTGTCTTCACTAAGGAGGACATAAATAATCTTCCAGAAATAGTAGGGGACAGAGGGTCCAGTGAGATGGAGGAAGTGAGCGAAATACATGTTAGTAAGGAAGTGGTGTTGGGTAAATTGAAGGGATTAAATGCAGATAAATCCCCAGGGCCAGATGGTCTGCATCCCAGAGTGCTTAAGGAAGTAGCCCAAGAAATAGTGGATGCATTAGTGATAATTTTTCAAAACTCATTAGATTCTGGACTAGTTCCTGAGGATTAGAGGGTGGCTAATGTAACCTCACTTTTTAAAAAAGGAGGGAGAGAGAAACCGGGGAATTATAGACCGGTTAGCCTAACGTCGGTGGTGGGGAAACTGCTAGAGTCAGTTATCAAAGATGTGATAACAGCACATTTGGAAAGCGGTGAAATCATCGGACAAAGTCAGCATAGATTTGTGAAAGGAAAATCATGTCTGACGAATCTCATAGAATTTTTTGAGGATGTAACTAGTAGAGTGGATAGGGGAGAACCAGTGGATGTGGTATATTTGGATTTTCAAAAGGCTTTTGACAAGGTCCCACACAGGAGATTAGTGTGCAAACTTAAAGCACATGGTATTGGGGGTAAGGTACTGATGTGGATGGAGAATTGGTTAGCAGACAGGAAGCAAAGAGTGGGAATAAACGGGACCTTTTCAGAATGGCAGGCAGTGACTAGTGGGGTACCGCAAGGCTCAGTGCTGGGACCCCAGTTGTTTACAATATATATTAATGACTTGGATGAGGGAATTAAACGCAGCATCTCCAAGTTTGCGGATGACACGAAGCTGGGCAGCAGTGTTAGCTGTGAGGAGGATGCTAAGAGGATGCAGGGTGACTTGGATAGGTTGGGTGAGTGGGCAAATTCATGGCAGATGCAATTTAATGTGGATAAATGTGAAGTTATCCACTTTGGTGGCAAAAATAGGAAAACAGATTATTATCTGAATGGTGGCTGATTAGGAAAAGGGGAGGTGCAACGAGACCTGGGTGTCATTATACACCAGTCATTGAAAGTGGGCATGCAGGTACAGCAGGCGGTGAAAAAGGCGAATGGTATGCTGGCATTTATAGCAAGAGGATTTGAGTACAGGAACAGGGAGGTACTACTGCAGTTGTACAAGGCCTTGGTGAGACCACACCTGGAGTATTGTGTGCAGTTTTGGTCCCCTAATCTGAGGAAAGACATCCTTGCCATAGAGGGAGTACAAAGAAGGTTCACCAGATTGATTCTTGGGATGGCAGGGCTTTCATATGAAGAAGGACTGGATGAACTGGGCTTGTACTCGTTGGAATTTAGAAGATTGAGCGGGGATCTGATTGAAACGTATAAAATCCTAAAGGGATTGGACAGGCTAGATGCAGGAGGATTGTTCCCGATGTTGGGGAAGTCCAGAACGAGGGGTCACAGTTTGAGGATAAAGGGGAAGCCTTTTAGGACCGAGATTAGGAAAAACTTCTTCACACAGAGAGTGGTGAATCTGTGGAATTCTCTGCCACAGGAAACAGTTGAGGCCAGTTCATTGGCTATATTTAAGAGGGAGTTAGATATGGCCCTTGTGGCTATGGGGATCAGGGGGTATGGAGGGAAGGCTGGTGCAGGGTTCTGAGTTGGATGATCAGCCATGATCATAATAAATGGCGGTGCAGGCTCGAAGGGCCGAATGGCCTACTCCTGCACCTATTTTCTATGTTTCTATGTTTCTAAAGATTGTCATTTGGTGGCCATTGAAGAAGCTTGGTTGCAGGGTGGAGATAATTGGGAATTAAATATCTAAGGGTATCAGGAAATAGGAAAAGTTAGACAGGAAGGCAAGAGAGGTGGGGTACTGCTCCTAATTCAGGATGAGATCAGGATGATAGCGCTGGACAACAAAGATTTTGCTTCTTGAATACATATGTGTGTATTTTATGAATTTTGGATTGCTGATCATGAAAATCACCATGAAATTTGCTTATGCTGCACGGCAGGACGGTTCATAGAAAGGCTATAAAGGCATCATACATACACTGCTCTATGTATTGTGTTTGCAAGTACAGGTGTCCCCTGCTTTTCAAACATTCGCTTTATGAAACCTCACTGTTACGAAAGACCTAATTAGTACCCTGTTTTCGCTCTCAGAAAGTGTTTTCACTGTTACGAAAAAAATTCACCGCACGATAAAAAATTAGCACGCGATAAAAGGCAGCGCGCCCCGAGCAGCCGCTCTCCCCTGGATTCGGAACTGCTTTGCTTTAACACGTGCCTGTGAGCAGCGGTTTGCAAGATGAGTTCTATGGTATCGGAAAAGCCTGAAAGAGCTCGTAAGGGTGTTACACTTACGGTAAAACTAGACATAATTAAGCGTTTTGATCATGGTGAATGAAGTAAGGACAATGTGAGTTTGGCTTGTGGAAGCTGACGAACATGATGTTGAAGAGGTTTTGGCATCCCATCACTAAGAACTGACAGGTGAAGAGCTGATGCAATTGGAAGAAAAAAAGGATAACAATCGAAACCGAATGAGTAATGATAAAGTACAACTTTAATTTTGAAAGGGTACGTAGGTTTAGGGTATATTTGCAGGATGGTTTGAGTCCTTATTAAAGAACTGTGTGATAGAAAAATGAACGAGGCTCAGCAGTCAAGCAAGCCTTCCACATCAGCCACAGCAGGCGACGAACCTCGACCTTCAACATCGAGGCGGGCAGTCATAGGAGAAGATGAGCTGCCTGCCCTGATCAATGATGAGATGACACCCCCGTGTCCCACCACCCCAACCCCCAGGCCACGGACAGATACTAATTCGTGAAAAATGCAACGGTAGCCGGGACGCACACAGCACATCTTTAAGAAAAAAGCCAAAATAAACATGCTAATTAATTAGGGGCCACCCAGCACGTAATTGTTGGCCCAGATCAGTGCCGATGCAATCGGCAATCGCCTCCCCGGGCAACACCTAATTAATTAGCATGTTTATTTCGGCTTTTTTCTTAAAGATGTGCTGTGTGCCTCCCAGCTACCCCTGCGTGCTTCGCGGCAACGTATCAGTCGGTGGCCCGGAGGGTGGGAGGCACTGCACCGCCCAGCCTGCGACGACTCAGTCGAACACACCATCATCAGTGTGCTCGATGTCTTCCCAATTCTGGTGAGTGATACTACACTGTACATACATTATTTCTACTTTATATAGGCTGTCTATTTTTACGTGTTATTTGGTAGATTTGGCAGCTTCATAGTTTAAAGGTTACTGGAGAGCGTGTTTATGCCAACAGTGCTTGCATGAGATTTTCGCTACGGAGATCTGTGCAGGCAATCGTTCCAGAGAAGTATTTCTACTTTATATAGGCTGTGTATTTATCATATCATTCCTGGTTTTACTATATGTTACTGTTACTTTAGGTTTTATGTGTTATTTGGCATGATTTGGTAGGTTATTTTTGGGTCTGCGAGCGCTCACAAAATTTTCCCATATAAATAAATGGTAATTGCTTCTTCGCTTTACGACATTTCGGCTTACGAACCGTTTCATAGGAACGCTGTACCTTCGGATGGCGGGGGAAACCTGTATATTGGCTTGTGATCATGTGATGTGCATTGTGTGCACTCATTTTAATACAGTAATTGTATTTTCAAGAATATCTGTGATAGCAAAATTTGCACCAATGTTGTAACAGCAGCGATACTTTCTGTTATATTTGAGGCAAGTATACACTTAAATCTCAAAGATGAAGCATGATTCCGCTAATTATGAAAGCCCATAAGCTCTGCTTTGGGAGCAACTAAGACAAGGCCTGGGGCCCTACATTTGTTCCACAACATGCACCGTCAATCTTTGAGCTTGGCTCAGAGATACTTTGGAATTCAATACTGTTCAGTATTCCAATGTTATGGCAAGAATAGAAGTCTCATGTGAAAGACTGCTACTTCTGTCTGACCAGTGTCTCTGGTTTCTTTGCTAAAAACACAAAATTCATTGAATACCCCAAACTCCCTTCAGGCATGTGTTACAGAGAAAATGCAGTGCAGGCACAGAACAAGGTGCAGGTCATGATGAGGTCAATGTCCCTCTTTTCATACTAGGAGATTGTTCAATTCTCTTATAATTACAGGGTAGATGTAGTCCATGGGTCTGGTAGTCTGTGCTTTCAGGGTGTTCTGTCTTTTCCCTGGTCTGGTTGTGGTGGAGGGGAGAGAACAGAGAATGCCCAAGATGGGTGAGACCTTTACACTCCTCTCTGCTTTGGTACAACAATGTTGAAGAGTCAGTGTCCGTGGAGGGGAGTCTGGATCTGTGATGTGCTGAGCTGTGCTCACAACTCTCTGCAGTCTCTCATGTTCACATGAAGAGCAATTGCCATACCAAGCAGTGATGTATCCTGATAGGATTCTTTCTATAGCGCATCCATTACAAACGTGGTGAGGATCAAAAGGGAAATGGAATATTTCTTTAGCATCTGTTGTTCAACTTCTGCTTGCTTAGCTGGTGAATATATATTCATTCTGAAAGTGTCTAGTTCACCTTTTTCCAGTCCGAAAGCACTGACTTCCAGTAAATGAATTAAAAGAAGTTAATTTCACCGAAGCTTCCTATAACTAATAGTCACTAAGTTTATACTCCTGATCTTTATTGTGGTAGCCCATCCACTTCAAGTTTCGATATGATGTGCATTCAGATGCTGTTCTGCATACCATGGTTGTAATATATACAACACACACAGACGTGTCTCAGCCTGAAATGTTGGCTGCAGATTTTTCCATAGATGCTGACTGGGCTGCAGACTTCCTCCAGCATTTTGTGTGTGTTGCTTGGATTTCCAGCATCCGCAGATTTTCTCTTGTTTATAGTTATGTGTGCTTTTTTGAGTTACTGTTACCTTCCTGTCAATTTGAACCAGGCTTGCCAGTCTCCATGTTGCCTGAAGTTAAATTGTTATTTTTTTTCTTTAAATTCTTTTAAAACTTTCTGTCTTATTCTTTATTCTGGGTCTTCAGAAGTCAGCAGAAGGAAGAAAAAAAGCAAAGTTTAAAAATGAATAAGAATTTAACTTCAGGCAACAAGGTGGCAAAATTGAGAAGAAGGGTGGTTAATACAGGACTGAAGGTGTCACATCTGAATGCACACTGTGATGTTTGCGTTACAAAATAATGTAGATGATTTTGTAGTGTAGTTAGAAACGAGTAGGAATGGCATTATGGACATCACAGTTTCGTAGTTGAAGGATCACAGCAGGCAACTGAACATCCAGGGAATCACATCTTGTGAAAGGACAGGAAGGTGGTGGGTGGGGTGGGATGGATCTGTTGGAAAAGAAAATGAAAACAGAAATGACATATGATTAGAAGCTGCAGAATCCTTGTGACTAGAGTTAATTGCAAGGTAAAAAACACTGATGGAAGTTATAAACAGTCTTTCAAACAGTATCCGGTACGTGGAGTTCAAAGTATAGCAGCAGGTAGAAGTCAAGTCAAAAATGGCAATATTACACATGATACTGGATCACATTAGACAAGAGAATGAACTTGTAGAATGCCACCAAATTGGATTTTTAAAGCATCTCATAGTTGAGACTATGAGGGGAAAGGTAATCCCTGATTTGGTGTTGTGAAATGAACCAGGTTTGATCAGGAAGCTTAGGTAACTGGACCCTTTGAAAGCAGTGATCATATGATAGACATCACCCAGCAGTTTGAAAGGGAGAAGCTAAAATCATATGTATCAGTGTTACAGTGGAGTACAGGGAGCTACAGAATCATGGAGAGGAGATAGTCAAAGTTGACTGGAAGGGGACATGAGCAGATCAGACAGCAGAACAACAAGCTGGAGTTGTTGCTGTAGTGTAGTGGTCAGGGTGTGACATGCAAAAAAGTCATCAACGTTCAATAATTATAAATAGAAACTCAGAGGTTAAAGTATGGATATAGAACAAAATGCACATAAATACAATGGACAACAAAGACTTTGCTTCCTAAATACTTTGGGGTCCTGATCATGAAAGTGATCATGGTATTTCCCTATCACACCCATTGTTTTGAAATCACCTATATTTGTTATTTAATTTCATAACTCAAGTCAGAACAGCTGATGCCAAGATGAAGGAAGGCATTATTGTTAGTCCACAAATCAAACAAGTCATGAATGACAGGCAATTTGAAGATCTTCTCGTGGAATCGGAGAAAGTCACATGAAAGGCATTCAAGGATGGTGTTGAAGATTTTCTTGGCAGCTACAGAGCACCACGTTACATGCAGCTGGTTGACAACATGCTTCAAGCATACAAAACCAGGAAAGTGCAACATGTCACTAAAGATCCAATTTCTGCATTCCCATTTGGACCTGTTCTCTGAAAAACCTGGCATTGTCAGCGATGAACATGGAGAAAGGTTTCACTAGAACATTCCAGTCATGGAGAAACAGTATCAGCAAACTGGAATCCATCAAGTCTCAGCCTGAAATGTCGACTGTACCTCTTCCTAGAGATGCTGCCTGGCCTGCTGCGTTCACCAGCAACTTTGATGTGTGTTGCTCCATCAATGCTACCTGACTTTTGCTGGACACTTAAGCAAGAAGCCTCAGACACTGAGTTCAAATGAATATCATGAACAAAACATTTTCAGCTTAATTGAATTATTGCAAATTGTCAGCACCATTATGCAATCAAACACAGTTATTTAAATTTGAGTTTATTTAAATCTTCCATCCATCCCATCATGCGACGGAGTAAAAATCTTTGTATTATGATTCTGACATAATGTAGACAATAGACAATAGGTGCAGGAGTAGGCCATTCGCCCTTCGAGCCAGCACCGCCATTCACTGTGATCATGGCTGATCATCCACAATCAGTATCCAGTTCCTGCCTTATCCCCATAACCTTTGATTCCACTATCTTTAAGAGCTCTATCCATCTCTTTCTTGAAAGCATCCAGAGACTTGGCCTCCACAGCCTTCTGGGGCAGAGCATTCCATATATCCACCACTCTCTGAGTGAAAAAGTTTTTCCTCAACTCCTTCCTAAATGGCCTACCCCTAATTCTTAAACTGTAGCCTCTGGTTCTGGACTCACCCATCAGCGGGAACATGCTTCCTGCCTCCAGCATGTCCAATCCCTTAATAATCTTATATGTTTCAATAAGATCCCCTCTCAGCCTTGTAAATTCCAGAGTACACAAGCCCAGTCGCTCCAATCTTTCGACATATGACAGTCCCGCCATCCCAGGAATTAACTTTGTGAACCTACGCTGCACTCCCTCAATAGCAAGAATGTCCTTCCTCAAATTTGGAGACCAAAATTGCCCACAGTACTCCAGGTGTGGTCTCACCAGGGCCCTGTACAGCTGCAGAAGGACCTCTTTTCTCTTGTACTCAATTCCCCTTGTTATGAAGGCCAGCATGCCATTAGCTTTCTTCACTGCCTGCTGTACTTGCATGCTTGCTTTCAGTGACTGATATACAAGAACACCTAGATCTCATTGTACTTCCCCTTTTCCTAACTTGACTCCATTTAGATAATAATCTGCCTTCCTGTTCTTCCCACCAAAGTGGATAACCTCACATTTATCCACATTAAACTGCATCTGCCCACTCACCCAGCCTGTCCAAGTCACCCTGCATTCTCATAACATCCTCCTCACATTTCACACTGCCACCCAGCTTTGTGTCATCGGCAAATTTTGCTAATGTTACTTTTAATTCCCTCCTCTAAATCATTAATATATATTGTAAACAGCTGGGGTCCCAGCATTGAAACCTGCGGTACCCCACTGGTCACCGCCTGCCATTCTGAAAGTACCCATTAATGTAGAGACATGTGAATTTATAAGTCGAACTTCTTCAGTCGTCTGAGATGGAACAGACACTGTTGTGCATTTTTTGCCACTCTTGGTGATGGACATTGATGTCCCCCACCCAGAGTACATTTTGTGCCCTTGTCACCCTCAGTGCCTCCTCCAAGTGCTGCTTAACAAGGAGGAGTACTGAGCCAGCAAGGGGTCAGATGTGTGTGAAGTTTACAAGGGAGAAGGTTATTGGGAAGCTGAAATATCTGAAGGTAGAGAAGTCACCTGGACCAGATGGTGTATGCCCCAGAGTTCTGAAAGAGGTGGCTGAAGAAATCATGCAGCATCAGTAATGATCTTTCAAGAATCATTAGATTCTGGAATGGTTCTGGAAGACTGGAAAATTGCAAATATCCCTCCACTCTTTAAGGAAGAAGGAAGACAGCAGAAAGGAAATTATAGGCCAGTTAGCCTAACCTCAGTGGTTGGGAAGATGTTGGAGTCAATTGTTAAGGATGAGAACTTAGGGTACTTGGAGAAAAATGATAAAATAGGCCATAGTCAGCATGGTTTCCCCAAGGGAAAATTTTGCCTGACAAATTTGTTGGAAATCTTTGAAGAAATAACAAGCAGGATAGACAAAGGAGAATCAGTTGAAGTTGCGTACTTGGATTTTCAGAAGGCCTTTGACAAGGTGCCACACATGAGGCCGCTTAACAAACTACGAGCCCATGGTATTACAGGAAAGATCTACCATGGGTAAAGCAATGGCTGCTTGACAGAAGGCAAAGAGTGGAAATAAACGGAGCCTTTTCTGGCCGGCTGCTGTTGAATAGTAGTGTTCCACAGGGATGGAACTCATTATTTTTATGTTATATGTCAATGATTTGGATGATGAAATAGATGGCTTTATTACAAAATTTGCAGACAATATGAAGATAGGTGGAGAGATAGGTCGTTTGAGGAAGTAAAGAGGCTACAGAAGAACTTGGGAGAATGGCAAAGCAATAGCAAATGGAATACAGTGTCAGGAATTGTATGGTCATGCACTTTGGCAGAAGAAATGAAAGGGTTGACTATACTCTAAATGAAGGGAATATACAAAAAAAAACTGAGGTGCAAAGGAACTGGGGAGTCCTTGTGCAGGATTCGCTAAAGGTTAATTTGCACATAGAGTCTGTGGTGAGAAAAGCAAATGCAATGTTAGCATTCATTTCAAGAGGACTAGAATATAGAACATAGAACAGAATAGTACAGCACAGTACAGGCCCTTTGGCCCACAATGTTGTGCTAACCCTCAAACCCTGCCTCCCATATAACCCCCATCTTAAATTCCTCAATATACCTGTCCAGTCGTCTCTTAAATTTCACTAGTGTATCTGCCTCCACCACTGACTCAGGCAGTGCATTCCATGCACCAATCACTATCTGAGTAAAAAACCTTCCTTGCACTTCCCACCCCTTACCTTAAATCCATGTTCTCTTGTATTGAGCAGTGGTGCCCTGGAGAAGAAGTGTTGGCTATTCACTCCATCTATTCCTCTTAATATTTTGTATACCTCTATCATGTCTCCTCTCATCCTCCTTCTCTCCAAAGAGTAAAGCTCTAGCTCTCTTAATCATAATCCATACTCTCTAAACCAGGCATCATCCTGGTAAATCTCCTCTGTACCCTTTCCAATGCTTCCACATCCTTCCTATAGTGAGGCGACCAGAACTGGACACGGTACTCCAAATGTGGCCTAACCAGAGTTTTCTAGAGCTGCACCATTACCTCACAACTTTTAAGCTCTATCCCTCGACTTATGAAAGCTTACAGCCCATAAGCTTTCTTAACTACCCTATCTACCTGTGAGGCAACTTTCAGGGATCTGTGGACACGTACCCTCAGATCCCTCTGCACCTCCACACTACCAAGTATCCTGCCATTTACTTTGTACTCTGCCTTGGAGTTTGTCCTTCCAAAATGTACCACCTCACACTTCTCCGGGTTGAACTCCATCTGCCACTTCTCAGTCCACTTCTGCATCCTATTAATGTCTCTCTGCAATCTTTGACAATCCTGTACACTATCTACAACACCACCAACCTTTGTGTTGTCTGCAAGCTTGCCAACCCACCCTTCTACCCCCACATCCAGGTCATTAATAAAAATCACGAAAAGTGGAGGACCCAGAACCGAACCTTGTGGGACACCACTAGTCACAACTCTCCAATCTGAATGTACTCTCTCTACCATGACCCTCTGCCTTCTGCAGGCAAGCCAATTCTGAATCCACCTGGCCAAACTTCCCTGGATCCCATGCCTTCTGACTATCTGAATAAGCCTACCATGTAGAACCTTGTCAAATGCCTTACTAAAATCCATGTAGATCACATCCACTGCACTACCCTCATCTATATGCCTGGTCACCTCCTCAAAGAACTCTATCAGGCTTGTTAGACACAACTTGCCCTTCACAAATTTGTGCTGACTGTCCCTGATCAGACCATGTTTCTCTAAATGCCCATAGATCCTATCTCTACAAATCTCTTCCAACAGCTACAGACGTAAGGCTCACTGGTGTATAATTACCCACACTATCCCTACTACCTTTTTTGAACAAGGGGACAACTTTCACCTCCCTCCAATCCTCCGGTACCATTCCCGTGGACAACGAGGACATAAAGATCCTAGCCAGAGGCTCAGCAATCTCTTCCCTTGTCTTGTTGAACAGCCTGGGGAATGTTCCATCAGGCCCCGGGGACTTACCTGTCCTAATGTATTTTAACAACTCCAACACCTCCTCTCCCCTAATATTAATATGCTCCAGAACATCAACCTCACTCATATTGTCCTCACCATCATCAAGTTCCCTCTCATTGGTGAATGCTGAAGAGAAGTATTCATTGAGGACCTCGCTCACTTCCACAGCCTCCAGGCACATCTTCCCACCTTTATCTTTTATCGGTCCTACCTTCACTCCTGTCATCCTTTTGTTCTTCACATAATTGAAGAATGCCTTGGGGTTTTCCTTTACCCTAATCACCAAGGCCTTCTCATGCCCCCTTCTTGCTCTTCTCAGCCCCTTCCTGCTACCCTATATTCTTCAATAGACCAATCTGATCCTTGCTTCTTAAACCTCATGTGTGCTGCCTTCTTCCACCTGACTAGATTTCCACCTCACTTGTCATCCATGGTTACTTCACCCTCCCATTCTTACCTTTCCCACTGGGACAAATTTATCCCTAACATCCTGCAAGAGATTCCTAAACATGGACCACATGTCCATAGTACACTTCCCTGCAAAAACATCATCCCAATTCACACCCGCAAGTTCTAGCCTTATAGCCTCATAATTTGCCCTTCCCCAATTAAAAATTTATACTTTATTGTCGCCAAACAATTGATACTAGAACGTACAATCATCACAGTGATATTTGATTCTGCCCTTTGTGCTCCCTGGAGTATATTTTCCTGTCTCTCTGATTATATCCTTTTCCATGATAATGCTGAAGGCCAGGGAGTGGTGGTCACTGTCCTCCACATGCTCACCCACTGAGAGATCTGTGACCTGACCCGGTTCATTACCTAATACTAGATCTAGTATGGCATTTCTCCTAGTCGGCCTGTCAACATACTGTGACAGGAATTCGTCCTGGACACACTTAACAAACTCTGCCCCGTCTAAATCCTTGGAACTAATCAGGTGCCAATCAATATGAGGGAAGTTGAAGTCACCCATGATAACAACCCTGCTATTTTGCACCTTTCCAAAATCTGCCTCCCAATCTGCTCCTCGGTATCTCTGCTGCTACCAGGGGACCTATAGAATACTCCCAATAGGGTAACTGCTCTATCAGTATATAAAAGCAAGAATATAATATTGAGACTTTATAAAGCACTGGTGAGGCCTCACTTGGAATATTGTGAGCAGTTTTGAGTCACTTATCTTACCTTAGAAAGGATGTGCTGAAACCTAGTAGTGTTCAAAGTAGGTTCATGAAAATTATTCCAGGATTGAATGACATCATATGAAGGGCATTTGATGGCTCTGGGCCTGTTTTCAAAGGTATTCAGAAAAATGATGAGTAACCTCATTGAAACCTATCGAATGATGAAAGGCCTCGATAGTGTGGATATGGAGTGGGTATTTTGTAGATTGGGATGATCATAAGAGCAGAGGACACAGCCTCTTTGGAAACTTCTCCCTTGACCTTACCATCATCAGTGACCCTACCAGGAGCTAAGCTACAAATGGTGTTGGTCTCAGGATCACAAGCCTTTCCACCATAGCAAGGTGATAATTCTTCATGAGGAAGATGTGATCGTGCAACAGATCACTTCCAAGGAACAAATTGACTCACCTTCTTCCCAAGGTTGTGCATTTCCAGACAATCCAGCCAGAAACCTTCTCAAATAAAAACAGAAGATGCTGGAAATGTTCAGCAGGCCAGGCATCATCAAGTTTGGATAGATTTTTGCATAGTAGGGGAATTAAGGGTTTTGGGGAAAAGGCCGGTAAGTGACGATGAGTCCATGGCCAGATCAGCCATGATCTTATTTGCAAAGTGTTTTCACCCAAAGAAATGTTGCTGATTGGTCATTTAAAAAAAAATTTTTGTACCATTCTCTGTAAACTCATATTCTAAGAAACACAAATATTCTAAGAAACCTCCAGAAATCTACAGAATGAAGAATAAAGCATCATCATCAGGTGCCGTGCCCAGTTTGAGCTTTGACTGCCATGGCCCACACACTCCTGTTTCGGGTCAAGTGGATCAATTCATTGGTATTCATTTCCAGTTCTCTGGCTGCTGTCTCCATCATCATTTGTCTTTGCCTTCCTCTTGCTTTCTTCCCTTCAATCTTTCCCATAATTACCGTGCATTCTAACTCCTCTTTCCTAATCACATGTCCAATGAAGTTACGTTGCCTTTTCATGATCTCATGCACGCTGTCGGAGCAGTGCTGCCAGGATAATCAAGGACAGGACCAACCCAGCCAACACACTTTTCGTCCCTCTTCCCTCCGGGAGAAAGCTCAGGAGCTTGAAGACTCGTACGGCCAGATTTGGGAACAGCTTCTTTCCAACTGTGATAAGACTGCTGAACAGATCCTGACCTGGATCTAGGCCGTACCCTCCAAATATCCGGACCTGCCTCTCGTTTTTTTTTTTGCACTACCTTACTTTCCCTTTTCTATTTTCTATTTATGATTTATAATTTAAATTTTTAATATTTACTATCTATTTGTAAACCACGGAGCGCGAAGCGCAGAATCAAATATCGCTGTGATGATTGTACGTTCTAGTATCAATTGTTTGGCGACAATAAAATAAAGTTCTTGCAGACGTTGGGGTTTCCTGCAAGAATTCTTGGGGAAGGACCTGAGTTTGTTGAAGAGATCTGCCTCCATTGCCTCTGTGGATCCGCATTACTCTTCCAGTTTTTGCCAGATAAAAGTAGGAACAGCACTGTGATGTTTGATGTGAACTGATCTTAATCTTTTTGCTGTTCAGCAGACTTGGGTCCAAGCCACTTTACCAGCAGGTCAAGTTCTTCACTGGACTTGAATCTGAGGTCTTCAGGGGCATTGGAGAATGTGGACTTCCAAGCCCAGTAATTTTCTAGATTATCATCGAATTTCGTGATTCCAGCCCTTAGCTGGTCATGGTCAGGTTGGGGTTCGTGGGGAGGGGTGTTGTGCACCTCACCAGGAGGCTAAGCACCCTCACCACCTTTGTTCTGTTGGTGGAAATGCCATGGTATGTAAGACTCTTGGGCTAGTAAGGGAGGCGGTCTCATTCTGTCCCGTTTGGGTGAAAGTTTTGAGTGGTGGGTGTTATCACTGTCTGCTGGTGGGTGGGTATAAGCATAAACAGACTGGTCTTGGATATACTTCGTACTTCACTCAGGTGAGTTTGATCTAAATCGTCATTGTCAGGTAGCTGCTCTGTGGCCACCTCAAAGACTTTGGCCACGGCTGAAACCACTTCTGTTTCCTTTCCATGCTTTAGAGCTTCTAATCTATCTTTCAGGTGTGTTTTCTCAATGTTTAATTCAGCCTATCTCACATATATATCCAGATCTCTTTGTGCAAATAACACCTTGACTAGTGCTGCTTTGGCCCTTCCACAGGCTTCCAGCATCACTCTGCTTGCTGCTGAACCACAAGACTATCTCGATAACCTAGCGAAACCTAATGAACACACTGACCAGTTTTCTAGGCTTTTCTTCTCGATTGCAGACATTGACCTGGTTTTTAGGCTTCTTTTCTCCATTGCTGACGTTTCAACTTTCTGTTATGCAGGAGCTCACAGAATCAGTATCAAATCTACCATGGATGGGATGACCATTGAGAGTGTCTTTTCACTCTACTGCACTTAGAATTCTTATGAAAGGCAGATTCAAATATTGATTGAAATTCCTTTGTCTTCTAACAAGTGCTTCTAACTATTCAATAAAATGTACATATGATTATATACTGGCCAACCTAATGTCAAAGACTAGTTGCTTAACAACACGGTAATAAGTAATCAACATCAGCTGTGAACTTATATGTATTTGTATTTTTATCACATGCATTAATTTTCAGTATTTATTATCTATTGTGAGTATTGTTTTAACTATATGTAGTGTGGTGTTGTGTATCTTAAGTTCAATGATGTTGTCCTTACCACTGCACAAACAAAGTTCCTCATGGAAAGTAAAGTGAATTGAATCAGAGATTGTATCAGGAGCTCAGCTGCAGATGGTATCGCTCACAGGATCACAAACTTTTCCACCCCAGTGAGGTGATGATTCTTCATAAGGAAGATGTAATTGTGCAACAGATCATTTTCAAGGACCCAAATTGACTCTCCTTCTTCCCAAGGTTGTGCATTTCCAAACAATCCAGCCAGAGACTTTTTGAAAAACAATCAGAAGATGCTGGAGATGTTCAGCAGGTCAGGCGGTATCTGTGGAGAGAAGAAGACTCAACACTAAAGGTCAATGAGCCTTTCCAACATTCTTCATCTGCCATTTTCAGTTTCACTTTGTGAATTCATAGATGCCTTTTTGAATCCTGCTGTGGTATTCGAAACAGGGTCAATGAACCAGTGACACATATCAGTATGAAGCGGTTTGACTTGGTGGCCATTGTTACAGTGTGGGGATATTTGGGGATTAAATATCTCAGGATATCGGGGAAATAGGAAATGATAGACAGGAAGGTGTGGGAGGTGGTGTATGCTCCTAATTCAGAATGACATCAAGGTGATAGCATTGGACAATAAAGATTTTGCTTCCTGACTACTTGTGAGTGTACCTAATGAAAACATTTTAATCTTTTCAATAAGACAGAGGGGCTGCTGCACACCAGGACAGGTTTAGAAAGACTATAAAAGCATCATGCACACACTGCCCTAGGCATTGCATTTACATGTATATCGGTTTGCAATCTCATTGGTGCACATGCTCTACGTGTATAGCACATTCTGTGCAGTCATTGCAATAAAGTAATTGTATTTTCAGGAGCATTTGTGATAGCAAATATATAACTGATGTTGCAACAGCCGCGATAATTTCTGTTATATTTGTGGCGAGTGTATGCTTAAATCTCAAAGACAGAGCATGACTCCTCTTATTAAGAAAGCCTATGAGCTCTACCTTGGGTGTAAGATTAGCGATCGAGACAGAACCTGGGCTCCTCATGGTTGTTGCATAACATGCGCTGTGAATCTCAGAGATTGGCCTTTTGCCTTTTGTGGTTGTCGTGGAGAGGAGAGAACAGAGAATGCCCAGGGTGGTGAGACCTCTGTCTGCACCTCTCCCTGCCTTGGTAAAATAGTGTTAGAGTGTCAGTGTCAGTATCTGTGGAGGGGAGTCTGGATCCATGATGTGCTGAGTTCTGCCCTCAACTCTCTGCCGTCTCTCATGTTCACATGCAGAGCAATTGCCGTACCTAGCGGTGATGTGTCCTGACAGGATGCTTTCTATAGTGCATCCATCACAAACGTGGTGAGGATAAAAAGGGAAATGGAATATTTCACAGATAGAGACTGACTTTTCATTCAGAAAGTTTCCAGTTCATGTTTTTCAAGTCCAAAAGCACCAACTTCCAGAAAATCAATTTAAGGAACTTGCTTCACTGTGATGTTTAATATTAGAAAGAAAAAGCAGTCAGATGTTAGTTTGTCATTTACACTCACTGTCCACTCTCTTAAATTCCTTCTGTAACTAATAAACTCATCACTGAGTGTATATTCACAAACTGCTACTGCAGTAGCCCATCCACTTGAAGGTTCGACATGTTGTGCACTCAGAGATGCTCTTCTGCACATCACTGTTCTAACACCTGGTTGTTTGAGTTACTATCACCTTCTCAGAGAGACAGAGGGGTGTAAAGAGAGGGAGAAGCAAAAAGTAGTAAGGAGAAAAGTAAAAGTGGCAGGCCGACAACTCCAGGGCAAGCATCAAAAAGGGCCACTTTTCAACATAATTGTATAAGGGCTAAGAGAGTTGTAAAAGAGCGCCTGAAGGCTTTGTGTGTCAATACAAGGAGCATTTGTAACAAGGTGGATGAATTGAAAGTGCAGATTGTTATTAATGATTATGATATAATTGGGATCACAGAGACATGGCTCCAGGGTGACCAAGGATGGGAGCTCAACGTTCAGGGATATTCAATATTCAGGAGAGATAGACATGAAAGAAAAGGAGGTGGGGTGGCGTTGCTGGTTAAAGATGAGATTAACGCAATAGAAAGGAAGGACATAAGCCGGGAAGATGTGGAATCGATATGGGTAGAGCTGCGTAACACTAAGGGGCAGAAAACGCCGGTGGGAGTTGTGTACAGGCCACTTAACAGTAGTAGTGAGGTCGGAGATGGTATTAAACAGGAAATTAGAAATGTGTGCAATAAAGGAACAGCAGTTATAATGGGTGACTTCAATCTACACGTAGATTGGGTGAACCAAATTGGTAAAGGTGCTGAGGAAGAGGATTTCTTGGAATGTATGCGGGATGGTTTTTTGAACCAACATGTCGAGGAACCAACTAGAGAGCAGGCTATTCTGGACTGGGTTTTGAGCAATGAGGAAGGGTTAATTAGCAATCTTGTCGTGAGAGGCCCCTTGGGTAAGAGTGACCATAATATGGTGGAATTCTTCATTAAGATGGAGGGTGACATAGTTAATTCAGAAACAAAGGTTCTGAACTTAAAGAGGGGTAACTTTGAAGGTATGAGACGTGAATTAGTTAAGATAGACTGGCAAATGACACTTAAAGGATTGACGGTGGATATGCAATGGCAAGCATTTAAGGGTTGCATGGATGAACTACAACAATTGTTCATCCCAGTTTGGCAAAAGAATAAATCAAGGAAGGTAGTGCACCCGTGGCTGACAAGAGAAATTAGGGATAGTATCAATTCCAAAGAAGAAGCATACAAATTAGCCAGAAAAAGTGGCTCACCTGAGGACTGGGAGAAATTCAGAGTTCAGCAGAGGAGGGCAAAGGGCTTAATTAGGAAGGGGAAAAAAGATTATGAGAGAAAACTGGCAGGGAACATAAAAACTGACTGTAAAAGCTTTTATAGATATGTGAAAAGAAAAAGATTGGTTAAGACAAATGTAGGTCCCCTGCAAACAGAAACAGGTGAATTGATTATGGGGAGCAAGGACATGGCAGACCAATTGAATAATTACTTTGGTTCTGTCTTCACTAAGGAGGACATAAATAATCTTCCAGAAATAGTAGGGGACAGAGGGTCCAGTGAGATGGAGGAAGTGAGCGAAATACATGTTAGTAAGGAAGTGGTGTTGGGTAAATTGAAGGGATTAAATGCAGATAAATCCCCAGGGCCAGATGGTCTGCATCCCAGAGTGCTTAAGGAAGTAGCCCAAGAAATAGTGGATGCATTAGTGATAATTTTTCAAAACTCATTAGATTCTGGACTAGTTCCTGAGGATTAGAGGGTGGCTAACGTAACCCCACTTTTTAAAAAAGGAGGGAGAGAGAAACCGGGGAATTATAGACCGGTTAGCCTAACATCGGTGGTGGGGAAACTGCTGGAGTCAGTTATCAAAGATGTGATAACAGCACATTTGGAAAGCGGTGAAATCATCGGACAAAGTCAGCATGGATTTGTGAAAGGAAAATCATGTCTGACGAATCCCATAGAATTTTTTGAGGATGTAACTAGTAGAGTGGATAGGGGAGAACCAGTGGATGTGGTGTATTTGGATTTTCAAAAGGCTTTTGACAAGGTCCCACACAGGAGATTAGTGTGCAAACTTAAAGCACATGGTATTGGGGGTAAGGTATTGATGTGGATAGAGAATTGGTTAGCAGACAGGAAGCAAAGAGTGGGAATAAACGGGACCTTTTCAGAATGGCAGGCAGTGACTAGTGGGGTACCGCAAGGCTCAGTGCTGGGACCCCAGTTGTTTACAATATATATTAATGACTTGGATGAGGGAATTAAATGCAGCATCTCCAAGTTTGCAGATGACACGAAGCTCGGTGGCAGTGTTAGCTGTGAGGAGGATGCTAAGAGGACGCAGGGTGACTTGGATAGGTTGGGTGAGTGGGCAAATTCATGGCAGATGCAATTTAATGTGGATAAATGTGAAGTTATCCATTTTGGTGGCAAAAATAGGAAAACAGGTTATTATCTGAATGGTGGCCGATTAGGAAAAGGGGAGGTGCAATGAAACCTGGGTGTCATTATACACTAGTCATTGAAAGTGGGCATGCAGGTACAGCAGGCGGTGAAAAAGGCGAATGGTATGCTGGCATTTATAGCGAGAGGATTTGAGTACAGGAGCAGGGAGGTACTACTGCAGTTGTACAAGGCCTTGGTGAGACCACACCTGGAGTATTGTGTGCAGTTTTGGTCCCTTAATCTGAGGAAAGACATCCTTGCCATAGAGGGAGTACAAAGAAGGTTCACCAGATTGATTTCTGGGATGGCAGAACTTTCATATGAAGAAGGACTGGATGAACTGGGCTTGTACTCGTTGGAATTTAGAAGATTGAGGGGGGGGATCTGATTGAAACGTATAAGATCCTAAAGGGATTGGACAGGCTAGATGCAGGAAGATTGTTCCCGATGTTGGGGAAGTCCAGAACGAGGGGCCACAGTTTGAGGATAAAGGGGAAGCCTTTTAGGACCGAGATTAGGAAAAACTTCTTCACACAGAGAGTGGTAAATCTGTGGAATTCTCTGCCACAGGAAACAGTTGAGACCAGTTCATTGGCTATATTTAAGAGGGAGTTAGATATGGCCCTTGTGGCTACGGGGGTCAGGGGGTATGGAGGGAAGGCTGGGGCGGTGTTCTGAGTTGGATGATCAGCCATGATCATAATAAATGGCGGTGCAGGCTCGAAGGGCCGAATGGCCTACTCCTGCACCGATTTTCTATGTTTCTATGTTTCTACGTTTCTTCCTGTCAGCTTGAACCAGTCTTCCCAGTCTTCATGTTGCCTGAAGTTAAATACTTATTCCTTTTTAAACTTTCTGTCTTATTCTTTATTCTGGCAGTCTCCTCTGACCTCTCTTATTAGCAATGTGTTTTCACCCACAGAAGCGCTAGCTGGTCGTGTTTGTTTTATTTTTCACACCACTCTCTGTAAACATGGTTGTACGGAGAGAATCATACCTTACAGTTAACATTCCACACTCCAACATGAACATTCCTGGGTATGTACTGTCTCACCGGCAGAACAGGCCTAGCAGAGATGGTGACACAGTGGTATACAGTAGGGAGGGAGTTGCCCTGGCAACCCTCAACTTTGACTCTGGATTCCATGAAGTCTCATAACACCAGGTTAAACATGGGCAAGGAAACCTCCTGCTGATTACCATGTACGATCCTCCCTCAGCTGATGAATCAGTACTTCTCCATATTGAGCAGCACTTGGGGGAGGCTCTAAGCATGGCAAGGGCACAGGATGTGCTCTGGGTGGGGGATGTCACTGAGAGTGGCTCAGCAATATCACCACAGGCCGAGCTGGTCGGGTCCTACTGGACAGAGCTACTAGACTGGGACTACAGCGGGCAGTGAGGGAACCAACAAGCAGAAAAAACAGACTTGACCTCATTCTCACCAAACTGCCTGCCGCGGAAGCATCTGTCCATGACAGCATTGGTAGAAGTGACCACTGCAGAGTATTTGTGGAGACTAAATCCAGTCTCCATATTGAAGAAACCCTCCACCGCATTGTGTGGCACTACCACCGTGCTAAATGGGACAGACTTCAAACAAATCTAGCAGCTCAAGACTGGGCATCTATGAGGTGCTGTGGGCATCAGCAGCAGCAAAATTGTACTCAAATACAATCCGTCACGTCATTGCTCAGCCCCTATTCTAACATTACCACCAGGCTTGGTGGGTCAACCCTGGTTCAATGAAGAGTGTAGGAGGGCATGCTGAGAACACACCTCAATAAGAGGAGGTGTCACCCTGGTGAAGCCACAACACAGGACTACCTGCATGCCGAACACCATAAGCAGCAAGTGATAGACAGGGCTCAGTGGTCCCACAACCAATGGATCAGATTTAAGCTCTGTAGTCCTGCTACTTCCAGCCGTGAATGGTGGTGGACAATCAAACAACTCACTGGAGGAGGCGGCTCCACAAATATCCCCATCCTCATTGATAGAGGAACCCAGCACCCCTGTGCAAAAGGTAAGACTGAGGCAATTGCAACAATCTTCAGTCAGAAGTGCCGATCAGATGCTCCAGGAGTCCCCAGCATCCCAGATATTAGTGTGCAACCAATCCAATTGAGTCTACATGATATCAATAAATGGCTGAAAGCACTGGATACTCTGAAAGCTGTGGGCCCAGACAAAATCCTGACAACTGTCCTGAAGACTAGGCGGAGCATAGGAGGACGATGACGCCTCAGAAAAGGATTGGTTTCTATCTTTGATATCAGTTGTTTTTCTTTTTCAAGGTTCTTTTGAAGACCCTGACCTGGACTTTGGTTCTTTGCGGAACTGGGATGTGCACTCAGGGCCTGGTGACCAGCCGCTTTTCGATATGCCAAGGGTGGATGTGGCCTGGAAGACTAACGCGCCTTCACGGTGCTGGATTTTCGTGGCTCTGGAGGCGGGCGGATTCAAGGCCAATGCCACCGCCGGATGTGTCGTGGGAGACAGAAGATCGTAAGCAGCGAGCTGGTTGCTGGCTATGTGCCCAGAGACCCGAGTTCTTTGGTCACAGTGCTCAGAAAAAGTGACACAACAGACTTTTAACAGCATAAATCAGTGAGTTGCTTTTTTATGTCTCCCCTCTTACTGTAAAATGGGGTTATATATTTTTCCCTTATTGGAGAGAGAGAGCCTGTGGTTCGTTGAATACCATGTGAATGAGTAGTCTTTGGGGTATTGCAAGTCTGTGTCTTTATTGATGCTCTGCTGCATGCTTGAGTACGCGGTGGGGGGAGTGCTGATGCTTTTTTGCTGGTGGGGGTGGGGGTCATTGCTTTGCTGCTGCTTGTGGGTGGGGGGGATCTAGGGGAACTTTGGGGTTTTAACATTTAACTGTTTTTGTGGATGTTTGAGAAGAAAAAGGAATTTCACGATGTATATTGTATACATTTCTATGACATTAAATGTACTTATCGATCTGTTGACATGTGCTCCAGAACGTGCCACGCCACGAGTCAAGATGTTCCAGTACAGCTACAACACTGGCATCGACTCGATAAAGTAGAAAATTGGCCAGGTATGTCCTGTACACAAGAAGCAAGACAAGTCCAACCCAGATAATTACCACCCTAACAGCCTACTCTCAATCATCAGCAAAGTAATGGAAGGGGTCATGAATAGTGCTACCATGCAACAATAACCTGCTTACGGATGCCCAGTTTGTGTTCCATCAAGGCCACTCAGCTCCTGACCTCATCACCTCCTTGGTCTAAACATGGACCAAAGAGCTGAATACCAGAGGTGAGATGAGAGTGATAGCCCTCAATATCGAGGCAGCATTTGACTGGGTATTGGATCAAGGTGCCCTAGCTAAAATGGAGTCAATGGGAATTAGGGGGAAAGTTCTCTACTGGTTGGAATCATAGCTGACGTAGAAGATGATGGTTGTGGTGGTTGGAGATCAATCATTTCATCCTCAGGACATCAGTGCAGGAGTTCTTCAGAGTAGTGTCCTAGGACCAACCACCCTCAGCTGCTTTATCAATCAACTTCTGTCATAAGGTCAGAAGTGGGGATGGTCACAGATGACTGTACAATGTTCTGCACCGTTTGTGACCCCTCAGATAGCGAAGCAGTTCACACCCAAATGTAGCAGGTTCTGGACAATATCCAGGCTTGGGATGACAAGTGGCGAGCAACATTCAAGACACACAAGAGCCAGGCAATGACCATCTCCAACAAGAGAGGCTCTAACCATTGTCCCTTGACATTCAGTGGCACTGGATTCCCTACTACCTACATCTTGGGGGTTACCATTGACAGGAAGTTGACTGGTCTAGCCTTATAAATACTGTGGCTACCAGAGCAGGTCAAAAGCTAGGAATCCTGCAGTGTGTAACTCACCTCTTGACTCCCCAAAGTCTGTCCACCATCTGCAAGGCTCAGGTCAGGAGTGTAATGGAACACTCACCACTCGCCTGGATGAATGCAGCTCCATCAACACTCAGGAAGCTTGACACCATCCAGTACAAGGCAGCCACTTGATTGGTACCCCTTCCACAAGCATCCAATCCCTCCACCATCGACGAACAGGTGCAGCAGTGTGTACTATCTACAAGGTGCGCTGCAACAACACACCGAAGTTCTTAAAGCAGCATCTTCTAAACCCATAATACTACCACCTCGAAGGACAAGAACAGCATGTACCTGGGAACCCCACCACTTGGAAATCCCCCTCCAAGTCACTCACCATCCTGACTTGGAAACATATCGCTCTTCCTTCATTGTCGCTGGGTCAGGATCATGAAATTCCCTCCCTAACAGCACTGTGGGTGTACCTACACCTCAGGGACTGCAGAGGTTCGAGAAGGCAGCTCATCACCACCTTCTCAAGGGCAACTAGGGATGGGCAATAAATGCTGGCTTAGCTGGCGATGCCCACATCCTGTAAATGAACATATAACAAAAAGCACTGGAGACTGCTCTGCTTGAAAGTCCCAGGAGATCTCCAGAAGCCTTCAGAATAAAGAGTAAAACAGGAAGTTTAAAACAGGTAAAGAATTTAACTTCTGGCAACATGGCAACAAAATTGAGAAGAAAGGTGGTGAATACAGGACTGAAGGTGTTATATTTGAATGCACACTGTATGCAAAATAAGGCAGATGATTTTGGGGTGTAGTTAGAAACTAGGAGGTATGACATTGTAGGCATCGCAGTGTCTTAGTTGAAAGAAGATCACAGCAGGGACCTGAACAGCAAAGGATACACATTCTTCCAAAAGGACAGCAAGGTGGTTGGGGTGTATCAGGTGGCTGTGTTGGTAAATAAAATGAAATCTGAAATGACATATGATTAGAAGCTGTAGAATCCTTGTGGGTAGTGTTATGGAATTGCAAGGGTAAGAAGATCCTGGTGGAAATTATAGACAGGGTTACAAACGGTATCCAGTACATGGGGTTCAAATTACAATGAGAGTTATAAAAAAACAGGCAAAAGCGACAGTGTTACATTGATTGTTACAATACGTACACAGATTTGGAAAATGACGTTGGTACTGGATCACTTTAGACAAGAGAAGGAATTTGTAGAACGCCAACAAATTTGATTTTTAGAGCATCTAAAAAAAAGCGTATCTCGAGGGGACAGACAATACTGGAGTTCATGTGAAATGAACCAGATTGCATCAGGGAATGTTGGGTAACGGAACTCTTAGAAAGCAGTGATCATATGATAAACGTCAAATTTGATTGACAGGGAATATGTGCCTTATTTATGAGCAGAACAGCATTGGCTGGAGTTTCTACTGTCGCGTGGTAGTCAGGGTGCAACAAAGTACAACATTCAACATTTATAAAGACTGTAAGACCTAGGAGCAGAATTGGGTCATTTGGCCCATCAAGTCTATTCCGCCATTCCATCATGGCTGATCTCGTATCCCACTCAACCCCATACACCTGCCTTCATGCCATAACCTTTGATGCCCTGACCAATCAGGAAACTATCAATTTTCCTTTAAATTTTCCCATGGACTTGGCCTCCACAGCTGCCTGTGGCAGAGCATTCCACAGATTCATGACACTCTGGGTAAACGACTTCCTCCTTAGCACCTTTCTAAATGGTCAAGTTTCACTTCTGAGGCTGTGCCCTCTAGTTTTGGACACTCCCACCATAGGAAACATTTACCCTATCTAGTCCTTCAACATTCGGTAGGTTTCAGTAAGATCCCCCAACATTCTTCAAAGTTTCAGTGCGTACAGGCCCAAAGCTGCCAAAAGATTCTCATATATTAACCCCTTCATTTCCAGAATCATCTTCGTGAACCTCCTCTGGACTCTTTCCAATGACAATACATTGTTTCTGAGCTATGGGGCCCAAAACTGTTGACAATGCTTCAAGTGTAGCCTGACTTAAGTGTCTTATAAAGCCTCAGCATTATCTCCTTGTTTTTAGATTCTATTCCTCTTGAAATTAATGCTTATTCTGTTATCTCTTCAGCAACCTCTTAAGGCCTTTCGGTTTGCCTGGCACTTTTTCCTTTTAATAACAATGGCTCTCTCTGACACTCACGGACCTCTAGCACACTGCTAGTGTCTTCCACAGTGGAGACTGATGCAAAGTACTCATGAAATTCATCCGCCATTTGTCTGCCATTACTACCTCACCAGCATCCATTCACGGTCCTTGACAGTTCAGGGTCAGGGTACCACCATCAGAGACCCTTCTCGTTGTTCAGCTGCATTCAATATCACTCTCAGAATCACAAGCCTCTCCAACACAGACAGGTGGCAATTCTTCATAAGGAAGATGTAATCGTACAACAGTTGTCTTCCAGGGACACAAATTGACCCTTCTCCTTCCCAGGATTGTACAGTTCCAGACAATCCAGCTAGAAACCTTCTCAAATAAAAACAGAAGATGCTGGAGATGTTCAGCAGGTCAGGCAGCATCTGTGGAGGAAAGCAAAGTCACCCTGAAGGTCAAGCATTCTTCATCTGCAGTTTTCAGTTTCACTTTGGGAATTCAAAGGACACTTAATCTGATTCCCTGTAGTATTTGAAACAGTGTCAATGAACTTGTGGCACATATTAGTATGAAGGGGCATGATCTAGTGGCCATTACAGAAATGTAGTTGCAGGTTGGAGATACTTGGGAATTAAAAATCTAAGGGTATCAGGAAAAAGATAGACAGGAAGGTGGTGGTGTTGCTCCAAATTCAGGATGAGATCAGGACGATCACGCTGGAAACCAAGGTTTTGCTTCCTGAATTCTTCTGGATGTATCTCATGGATTTTGGACTGCTTATTCTGAAAATCACCATGAAATAATCCTATCTCACACCATATTTTGGAATCGCCTGAATATATTAGTTTAATTCCTAATTCTTCGATTAATATGCAAGTTGAAAATGTTTCTATCTTGTCCAGGCATGCCTGGGCGTGCTTAGTCAGGGGGGATGCTACATGGCCAGACAGGTTTAGAACGACTCTAAAAGCATCACATACACACTGCCCTATGCATTGTGTTTACATGTATATTGGTTTGTGATCTCATTGATGCACATGCTCTGCTTGTAGAGAGCATTGTGTGCATTGATTATAATAAAGTAATTGTATTTTCAGGAGTATTTGTGATAGCAAAATATATCACCAATGTTGCAACAGCCGCAATACCTTCTGTTATATTTGTAGTAATTATAGGCTTAAACCTCATAGATGGAGCACGACTCCAAGTGTGTATAGAACCGGAGAAGATAGCAGAGGTACTCAATGAATACTTTACTACAAAGAATATTGGTGATTGTAAGGATGACTTGCAATGGCCTGAAAAGCTTGAGCATATATATAAGAAAGAGGATGTGCTGGAGCTTTTGGAAAGCATCAAGTTGGATAAGACGCCAGGACTGGATGAGATGTACCCCAGGCTACTGTGGGAGGTGAGTGAGGAGATTGCTGAGCCTCTGGCGATGATTTTTGCATCATCAATAGGGACGGGAGAGGTTCCGGAGGATTTGAGGGTTGCGGATGTCGTTCCCTTATTCAAGAAAGATAACCCAGGAAATTATAGAGCAGTGAGTTTTACTTCAGTGGTTGGTAAGTTGATGGAAAAGATCCTGAGAGGCAAAATTTATGAACATTTGGAAAGGCATAATATGATTAGGAGTAGTCAGCATGGCTTTATCAAAGGCAGGTTGTGCCTTACGAGCCTGATTGAATTTTTTGAGGATGTGACTAAACACATTGCTGAAAGTAGAGCAGTAGACGTAGTGTATATGGATTTCAGCAAGACATTTGATAAGGTGCCCCATGCAAGGCTCATTGAGAAAGTAAGGAGGTATGGGATCCATGGGGACATTGCTTTGTGAATCCAGAAATGGCTTGCCCACAGAAGGCAAAGAGGGGTTGTAGACCGGTCATATTCTGCATGGAGGTCGGTGACCAGTGGTGTGCCTCAGGGATCTGTTCTGGGATCCCTACTCTTTGTGATTTTTATAATTGACCTGGAAGAGGGACATGTTAGTAAATTTGCTGATGACACAAAGATTGGAGGTGTTGTTGATAGTGTGGAGAGCTGTCAGAGGTTACAGCGGGACATCAATAGGATGATAAACTGGGCTGAGAAATGGCAGATGGAGTGCAACCCAGATAAGTGTGAAGTGATTCATTTTGGTAGGTCAAATATGATGACAGAATATAGTACTAATGGTTAAGACTTTTGGCAATGTGGAGGATCAGAGGGATCTCGGGGTCCAAAGCTGCTACACAGGTTGGCTCTGTAGTTAAGAAGGCATAAGGTGTATTGGACTTCATCAATCGTGGGATAGATTTTAGGTAATGAGGGGTAATGTTGCTGCTATATAAGACCCTGGTCAGACCCCACTTGGAGTACTGTGCTCAATTCTGGTCGCCTCACTACTGGACCTATGTGGAAACCATAGAAAGAGTGCAGAGGAGATTTACAAGGATGTTGCCTGGATTGGGAAGCATGCTTTATGAGAATAGGTTGAATGAACTCGGCCTTTTCTCCTTGGAGCGATGGAGGATGAGAGGTGACCTGATAGAGGTGTATAAGATGATGAGAGGCATTGATTGTGTGGATAGACAGAAGCTTTTTTCCCCAGGGCTGAAATGGCTAGCACAAGAGGGCATAGTTTTAAGGTGCTTGGAAGTAAGTACAGAGGAGATGTTGGGGTAAGTTTTTTACGCAGAGAGTGGTGAGTGCATGGAATGGACTGACGGCAGTGGTGGTGGAGGCAGGAACGATAGCGTCTTTCAAGAGACTCCTGGATGGCTACATGGAGCTTAGAAAACCAGAGGTCTATGGGTACCCTCGGTCGTTTTTAAGGTAGGAACATGTTCGGCACATCTTTGTGGGCCGAAGGTCCTGTATTGTGCTGTAGGTTTTCTATGTTTCTATGTTTTTATGTTATTACAATTATGCTGAGGATCAAAAGGGAAAGGAAATATTTCATAGACACAGACATTTCATTCTGAAAGTGTCCAGTTCAACTTTTTCAAGTCCCAATGTGCTAACTTCCAGAAAATCAATTTAAGGAAGTTGCTTCACCCAAGCACTATGATGTTTAATATTGAAAGAAAAAGTAGTCAGATGTTAGTTTGGCATTTACACTCTCTGGCCACTCTGTTAGGTCCCTCCTGTATCTAATAAACTAGTCACTGAGTGTATATTCATGGTCTCCTACTGTAGCCCATCCATTTCAAGGGTTGATGTGTTGTGCATTCAGAGATGCTGTTCTGCACACCACTGGTGTAACACCTGCTTATTTGAGTCGCTGTCACCTTTCTGTCAGCTCGAACCAGTTTTGCCAGCCTCTGTGTTGTCTAAAGTTAAACCCTGATCCCTTTTTAAACGTTCTCTTATTCTTTATTCTGGCAGTTTCCTTTGACCTCTCTCATTCGCAATTTGTTTTCACCCACAGACTGCTCATGACAGGTTTATTTTTAATTTATTTTTTGCACCATTCTCTGTAAATTGTCGAGGCCTTTGTGCTGGACTATCTTGGAAATCTCCAGAATAAAAAAATGAAACAGAATGTTTTTAAAAATATTTAAGAAAGAGTTCAACTTCAGGCAACATGGCAACAAAATTCAGAAGAAGGGTGGTGAATACAGGAATGAAGGAATTATATTTGAATGCACGCAGTATACAAAATAAGGTAGGTGATTTTGTAGTGTAGTTAGAAACTAGTAGGAGTGGGGATTGTGGGCATCACAGTATTGTGGTTCAAAGAAGATCACAGCAGGGAGCTGAGCAACCAACGATCCTAAATCTACTCCCCTGAATCTTGAGACCATGTCCCCTAGATTCTAGTCTCACCTACCAGTGGAAACAATTTTCCTGCCTCTATCTGATCTACCCCTTTCAGAATTTTATAAGCTTCTATAAGATCTCCTCTCAGTCTTCTGAATTCTAGCAAGTATAGTCCCAGGTAACTCGATCTCTCCTCATAGTCTAACCCCTTCATTCCTGGAATCAATCTGGTGAACCTCCTCTGCACCACCTCTAAAGCCAGTATCTCCTTCCACAAGTAAGGAGACCAAAACTGCATGCAGTACTCCACGTGCTTCCTCACCAGTATCCTGTACAGTTGCAGCATAACCTCCCTGCTCTTAAATTCAATCCATCAGAAATGAAGGCCAACATTCCATTTGTCTTCTTGAGCCTACATCACCTGCAAACCAGCCCTTTGTGATTCATGCACAATCATCCCGAAGTCCTTCTGCACAATAGCATGCTGCAACTTCTTACCATTTAAATATTAATCTGCTCAAAATTTTTCCTTCCAAAGTGGATGACCTTGCACTTACCAGCTTTGGACTCCATCTGCCAGACCCTTGCCCTCTCACTTAACCTATCTATATTTCTCTGCAGACTCTCCGTATCTTCTGTGCAATTTGCTTTTCAATTTAGAATTATCAGCAAACATAGATACTCTACACTCAGTCCCCTCTTCCAAATCATTAATGCATTTTGTGAACAGTTGCGGGCCCAGCACTGACCACTGTAGCACACTGCTCACCACTGATTTACCAACCAGAGTAACACCCATGTATACCAACACTTTGCTGTCTATTGGTTAACCAATTCTCTATCCATGCTAATACACATCACCTCCAACTCTATAGGATAAGTCTATTATGCAGCATCTTATCAAATGACTTCTGGAAATCCAAGTAAGCAATGTTCTGTTCCCCTCTATCCACTGCGCTCACTATATCCTCAAAGTACTCCAGTAAGATTGTCAAGCAGGACCTGCCTTTGCTGAATCCATTTCTTTCCAGCTGCCTTGCTACTTCTCCTTTAATGAAAGCTTCAGGCAGTCTCCCACTACTCCTGGTGAGTTTCCCAACCAAACTAACTGGCCCATATTTACCTGCTTTTTGCCTACACCCATTTTGTGAACAGTGGCGTGCATTTGCTGTCTTTCAGTCTGACGAGACCTGTCAAGAGTCCAAAGAACTTTGGTAAATTATCACCAAAACCTCTACTATAACTTCTGCTATTTCTTTCAGTACCCTGGATGCATTCCATCAGGGCTAGGGGACTTGTCTATCTTCAGGTCCACAAGTTTGCTGAACACTACCACTGTAGTGATAGCTATCGTATCAAGGGCCTCACCTCCTATTGCATCCATTTCATCTCTCTTTGGCATGTTAGATGTATACTCCACCATGAAGACCGACACAAAATAGTCATTCAAAGCCTCGGTCATTCCCTCATAACCCGATATCAATTCCCCCTTCTCATCCTCCAAAGGACCTACATTCACTTTGGCCACCATTATCTGCTTTACATAATTATCAGAACTTTTACTATCTGTTTTTTATTTTGTGCTAGTTTATTTTCATAATCTGTCTTCCATTTCTTTATTGTTCACATTAAACATTGCTTGTTGATTGAACTATTGCATCCTCCATTTGTTTGAGCAACTCAGATCATGCTGTGATCACTTTTTTCAAGATGATCCCTAACTACAAGATCAAAATTTTACCTGTCTCATTGCATTGGACCAGATCTGAGATAGCAAGGGGGAGAAGTGGAGGGGAGGGGTAGGGAGCGATGGTGAAAGGGGAGAGATGGAGGGAAGAGGTGGAAAAGGAGGGGTGGAGGGGCTGGGTGAGGGGTGGAGGGCTGGGTGAGGGGTGGAGGGGAGGGGTGGGGATGGTGAAAGGGCAGCAGTGGAGGGAAGAGTTGGAAGAGGAGGGGTGGAGGGGATGGGTGAAGGGTGGGGGAGGAGTGGAGAGGGTGGAAATGGACAGGTCAAGCGGAGAGGTGGAAGGGCGAGGAGGAAGGTGGAGGCGGAAGGGAGATGTTGAGTGGGAGTAGTTGCAGGGAAAGGGGTGGAAGGGGAGAGTTGGAAGGAGAGGTGGACCGGGACTGGGGGAAGGGGAGGAATGATGGAGAGTTGTGGGAAGAGAGGTGGATGGAGGGGTGGAAGGTGAGGTGCGGATGGGGAGGAGTGGAAGAGGAGAGGTGGAAGGAAAGGGGAGGAGGTTTAGGAGGAAGGGGAGTGGTGGAGTGGGATTGTGGAAGGGGGTGGAGGTGTAGAGGGGAGGGGTGGAGATTTGAGAGGAAGGGGAATTGGGTGTGGGGTTGTGGAAGGGGGTATGAAGATGGAGGTGTAGGGGGGAGGGGTGGAGATTTGGGAGGAAGGGGAGTGGAGGTGTGGGATTGTGGAAGAGGGGGGTGGTGGTGGAGGTGTAGAGGGGAGGGGTTGAAGTTTAGGAGGAAGGGGAGTGGGGAGTGGGATTGTGGAAGGGGGTGGAGATTTGGGAGGAAGGGGAATGGGGTGTGGGATTGTGGAAGGGGGATGGAGGTGGAGGTGTAGAGGGGAGGGATGGAGGGGAGTGGTGGATGGGGTATGGTGGAAGGAGATGGTAGGGGAGGGATGGAGAGAAAGGTGTGGAAGGGTAGACATGTAAGGGGATGGGTGGAGGTTATGGCATGGATGGGGAGGAGTGGAAAGGGAGGGGTAGTGTGCTAGCAGAGCAAGGGGATGAGTGGAATGAGAGGCATGAAAGGGGTGGATGGGAGTTGTGGAAGAGGAGGATAGTATGGGAGGGGTGGAGGAAGAGGGATGGATGGGAGGGATTAAATGGAGGGGTCAAGGGGAGGGATGGAGGGGAATTAGAAGGGGTATGGTGTAAGGGGAGTGATGGGAAGGGTGGAGAGGGAGATGTGGATGAGGAGGGTTGGAGGGGGTGGAGGGATGGAGGGGATTGGTGGAAGGGGAAGGGTGGAGGAAGAGTGAACAAAGCGGAGAGTTGGAGAGGTGAGGTGGAGGGGAGAGTTGGAGGGGTGAGGTGGAGGAACAGAGTTGGAGGGTGGGATGGAGGGCTTGGTGGAGTGGGAGAGGTGGAGGGGAGGGTTAGATGGGGAGGGATGGAAGGGGAGAGGTGAAGGTGGGGGTGGAGGGGGAGATGTGGAGGGATTGGTTGGGTGAGGATTGGGTGGAGCTGGCTGAAGTGGAGGGTTTGGTTGGGAGGAGAATCTGCAAAACAAAACAGCCATTATCAAAATTAAAGACTGCAAGAGATCTTGGAAATTCAGTGCTTCCTGTTTTTCTGTTCATTTGGGAGGGAATTGCTGAAACAAATGCAGAAATTAAATAATGAATGTATTTCAAATTTAACCATCCTGAATTGAAAGGCAAATGCATCAATAGTTAAACAGAGAGAATAAAAGGATATTATATAATATTTTGGCAGGGTTATTTAGGATTCACATCCATACTTCCTCTTTTGCTTTCAAGGTTATTCCCCACAACTGCTGCGCTGTTATTAGAAAGGGCTCACCTGACTGGAGATTAATTCTGCATGTCTTGGTTTCCATTTCCCTGTCCCTCACTGTATAAATTCCCCTGCTGCCTCCCAGTTCACAGACCATCTCATCTTGGACGGTCGAAGTGAGTAGCTGGCACATTGGACCACGCTGTCAAAATATCGAACCCTCATCGGTGAGTCTTGCTGGTTTTCATTTCTTGTAACTCTCCTGTCTAAATAACCACTGATGTGATATGTGCATTGATGGCAGGATCAGAGTTTATTGGACATCAATGAGTGAGGCTGTTTGCCTTGAGCGGACGCAGGAGACTGCAGATGCTGGAATCTGGGGAAACAATCTCCCTCTCCCTCCCCCATCTCATTCTCTCCTTCCCCCCATCTCATTCTCTCCTTCCCCCCCATCTCATTCTCTCCTTCCCCCCCATCTCATTCTCTCCTTCCCCCCCATCTCATTCTCTCCTTCCCCCCATCTCATTCTCTCCTTCCCCCCATCTCATTCTCTCCTTCCCCCATCTCATTCTCTCCTTCCCCATCTCACTCTCTCCTTCCCCCATCTCACTCTCTCCTTCCCCCATCTCACTCTCTCCTTCCCCATCTCATTCTCTCCTTCCCCATCTCATTCTCTCCTTCCCCCATCTCAGTCTCTCCTTCCTCCATCTCATTCTGTCCTTCCTTCATCTCATTCCCCTCTCCTCCCCTCTCCCCCCCCCTCCCCCCCGCCCATGTTATTGGTGCCAATATGTCCCACGATCGCTGGCAGATTCCCCTCCCTCTTCAGAACATTCTGCAACCTGTCCACTAAATCATGGACCCTCGCACCCGAAAGGCAACACACCATCCTGGAGTCTGTTTTCGATCCTCCTTTCTGTCCCCCGAGCTATCGAGTCCCCTTTAACTACTGCACTGCCTGACTTCACCCTTCCCTGTCAAGCTCAGAACTGGGCGCAGGGTCACCAACATGACAGCTGCTGCCGTGATCTGATGGGTCATTTACTAACCCACCCCTCACATATCCAAAACGGTATAATTGTTGCTGATGGGAGAGGCCACAGGGGAAGTCTGTAATGACTTCTTAATCCCTTTACCTCTCCTGGCAGTCATCCATCTACTGTCCGAAGCCTGTACTCAGGGTGTGAGCACCTCTTCAAATATCTCATCTATAATATCTTCAACCTCCTGAATGATCCTGAGTGCATCCAACTCTAGCTCCAACACCTGCAGATGTAGTCATCGGGGAAAATGCCAGGTATCCTGAATTCTCACATCTGACAGGAGGAGCATTCCATCCTGACTATTCTACAACAAAAAAAAGGAAGAAAAAAATCACCCAATCACTGGCACACTCCAACAATGGCCGCTCTGATCGAGACTTCCCTCATTTTATTTGCAGTTGAGGTTAGGCCTCTGACGCCAATACTTTCTGCACCTGTGCAGTCAAGTACAACCTTGCCCAAATCTGCTGCTTGTATCCTTTCTCCTGACCTCCATTAGGCTCTGACCCAAAACACATTCCTTATGTCAGAGCCGCTGTTGAAAAGGCAGTGATCACAGTCGTCATACGACATGACAAACAACAAATGAACAGGAGGAACGCAGTAGATCCAGCAGCATCTGCAGGTTGAAGAGAATTTTCTGTTCAATTGCAGCATCGAGTCCATCAATTCTTTTCCTTCCACTGGTGATCCATGGCCCACTGATTTTCTTCTTCAACTGGTTTGTGACTTCAAGACAACCTGCAGGAGACACTGCTTCTGGTATCTTAAATTACATGTCGAATGGTAGGGCACTAAGGAGTGCAATGGGACAAAGGGATCCTGGAAAGACTGTAACTAAATCTTTGAATGTCACTTGTATGTCAGATTGGGGACCATGGTAGTGTAGCTGTTAGCACAAATCTATGACAACATGGGATATTGGAGTTGTTCCAATGTCCTCTAAACCAGTCTGTTTCTCCTCCCCCATGTGCGCGTGGGTTTCCTCCAGGTGCTCCAGTTTCCTCCCATCGTCCAAAGATGGACCAGTTAATTAGTCATTGTAAACTGTTCTGTGATGAGGCCAAGGATAAATAGGTGGGTTGTTGGATAACGTGGCTCAGTGAGCCAGAGGAGACTGTTCCGTGTGTACCTCTATGTAAATAAGTAAGAGTTTTCTTGAAAACATATAAAGAGCTTTCAGTACATTTACTTTCATGGTGAATTGTGGTTAACATGACATGATTAGAACTACATCGTAGTTCAGAGTTCAGTCCGGGCATCCTCAATGGATACGTGGATTTCTCCAGGTGGCATAGTTTTGCCCCACACTCCAAAGAGGTTCCAGTTAGTAAGTTAATGTGTCATTGTTAATTGTCCCGTAATCAGGTGAGGGTTAAATTGGGGGTTGCTGGCTGTGCTGGGAGGTCCTGTTCCACATTGTCTCCACACCAATCACAGTGCTGAGTACAGGAGTCACACTGATGCTGTATGAAACATTGGTGAATCCTAATCTTGATTATTGTGTGCAATCTGGACGCCTACCTACAAGAAAGATAACAATAAGATTGGAAGAGGGCAGAGAAAATTTACACGATTTTTGCCAAGATTTGAACATCCGAGTTACAGGGAAAGGTTGAGTAAGTTAGTCCATAAGATCAATTAGTCTGTTTGGCTCATTGAGTCTGCTGAGCCATTTCATCATGGCTGATCCATTTTCTCTCACCCACAATCTCCCGCCTTCGCACTGTATCCCTTCATGCCCTGACCAATCAAGAATCAATCAAGCACTGCCTTAAGTATACATAAAGACTTGGTCTGAACAACTGAATGTGGCAAAGAATTCCACAGATTCACCACTCTCTAGCGAAAGAAATTCCTCCTCATTTCCATTCTAAAAGGACATCACTCTATTCTGAAGCTGTGTCCTCTGGTCTTAGACACTCCCATCACACGAAACATCCTCTACACATTCACTTTATCAAGGTCTTTTACCATTTGATAGGTTCCAAAGAGGTCAATGCTCATTCTCCTGAATTCTAGTGAATACAGGTCCAGAGTCATCAAATCGCCGTTTAATTTTGGAATCATTTTTGTGAACCTCCTTTGAACCCTCTCCAGTTTCAGTACACCCTGTTTAAGATAAGGGGCCCAAAACCACAGACTCAACCTGCAAATTAACCTTTGGGGAATCTGGTACAAGGACTCCCAAATCCCTTAGTGCCTCAGAATTTCGTATTTGCTCTCCATTTAGAGAATAATCAACCCTTTCATTTCTTCTATCAAAGTGCATGACCACACACTTCCTGACACTCTGCCACTTCTGTGCCCATTCTCCTAATCTGTCTAAGCCCTTCTGTAGACTCCCTGTTTTCTTAAAACTACCTGCACCTCCACCTATCTTTATATCATCTGCAAACTTTACAACAAAGCCACCAATTCCATCATCCAAAGTCATTGACATATAATTTAAAAAGAATCAGTCGCAGCACAGACCTCTGTGGAACACCATTAGTCACCAGCAGCCAACCAGCAAAGGCTCCCTTTTTTCCCCCTCTTTGCATCCTGCCAATAAGCCACAGCTTTATCCGTACTAGAAGCTTTGCTGTAATACCACGGGCTCATAGCTTGTTAAGGAGCCTCATGTATGATACTTTGTCAAAGGCTTTCTGAAAATCCAAGTACACAACATCAACAGACACTCTTTTGTCTATCCTGCCTGTTGTTTCTTCAAAGAATTCCAGCAGAATTGTCAGGCAAGATTTTCCCTTGAGGACCATGGTCTATTTTATGTGCCTCCAAGTACCCTGAAAACACATCCTTAATAATTGACTCTGATATCTTCCCAACCACAGAGGTCAGACCAACTAGCCCATAGTTCCCTCTCTTCTGCCTCTCTCCTTTCTTGAAGAGTGGAGTGACATTTACAATTTTCCAGTCTGCTGGAATTATTCCAGAATGTAGTAATTCTCAGAAGATCATTACTAATGCCTCCATAAATCTTCAGTCACCTCTGTAAGAACTTTCTCCCTTGTAAACTTCACACACTTATTTAATCTGACACCTGGAATTTAAACCGTACTGCTTGTATCTTACACAGTGAAGATTGATGCAAAATACTTATTCACTTTGTTCATCATTTCCTTGTCCCACATTACTACTTTCTAGCATCGTTTTTCAGCAGTCTGATATGCACTGTCACCTCTCTTATACACTGCATATGTCTGAAGAAACTTTTGGTATACCCTTTAATATTATTGGCCAGGTTACTTTAGTGTTCAATCTTTACCTTCTTAATGACTTTATTTAGTTGCCTTCTGTTGGTATTTAAAAGCTTTCCAATCCTCTAACTTCCCACTAACTTTTACTCTATTAAATGCCCTCTCTGGTTTTTATGTCGGTTTTGACTTCCCTTGTTAGCCACGGTTGTGTCATCTTGCCTTTAGAATACTTCTTTCTCTTTGGGATGTAGAGTGCCTATACAAAATAATTCACCTCTCCCCTTTGGAAGTTTCCATGTTTTATTGTTTTACAACATTGAATCACAATGGATTTAATTTGGCTTTTTTGACACTGATCAAAGGAAAAAGTCTCTTTTATCTCAAAGTGAAAACAGATCTCTACAAAGTGATGAGCAACACACATCAAAGTTGCTGGTGAACGCAGCAGGCCAGGCAGCATCTCTAGGAAGAGGTACAGTCGACGTTTCAGGCCGAGACCCTTCATCAGTCCTGAATTTCCAGCATCTGCAGAATTCCTGTTGTTCTCTACAAAGTGATATAAGTTAATTACATATATAAAACACAAAATAATTGATTGAATAAGTATTCACCCCCTTTAATATGACACAGCACAGCAAATCAAAAAAACAAAACCAATTGGTTTTAGAAGTCACATAATTATTTAAATGAAGATCTGTTTCTGGAGACCTGTGTACCGTCAAGGGGTTTCAATTGACTGTAGTAAAAATACAGCTGTACCTGGAAGGTCTAACTGCTGGCGAATCACTATCCTGCCAAAAACAACACCATGCAGACAAAAGAACACTTCAAGCAACTGCTTGTAAAGGTTTTTGAAAAGTAGAAGTAAGGGCATGGATTTCAAGTCACAGAATATCTCTTGGAGTACAGTTAAGTCATTCATCAATGGAAATAATATGGCACAGCTGTAAATCTGCCTAGAGCAGGTCATCCTCAAAAACTGAGTGACCAGGCAAGAAGGAGACTAGTGAAGGAGGCCACCAAAATATTTATTGTAAGAGTATCTGGAGGAGTTACAAGCTGCAGTGGCGAAGATGGGAGAGACTGCGCCTATGACAACTGTTGCCCAGGTGCTTCACCAGTCGCAACTTTATGGGAGCGTGGCAAAGAGAAAGTCACTGTTGAAAAAATCTCATATGAAATCTCAGCTAGATTTTGCCAGAAAACATGTGGAAGACTCTGAAGTTAGCTTGAAGAAGGCTCTATGGCCTGATAAAATCAAAATTGAGCTTTTTGACCATCAGACTAAACGCTATGCACATCATCAAAAACACACCATCTCTATCACGAAGCCTGGGGCTGACAGCATCACGCTGTGGAGATGCTTCACTACAGCTGGCCTGGAAGTCTTGTGAAGGTAGAGGGTAAAAGGAATGTAGCAAAATGCAAGGAAAACCTAATACAGTCTGCAAGAGAACTGTGATTTAGGAGACTTTTTTTTTCTCGGAAGGCAATGCACCAAGCATAAAGCCAACAGGAATGGATTAAAATCAACAAAATTAATGTCCTGGAATGGCCAAGTCAGAGTCCAGACCTCAATCTAATTGAGAATTTGTGGGTTGACTTGAAAAGGTTTATTCACTCATGATCCCCATGTAATCTGACAGAGCTTGAGAAGCTTTGTAAAGAAGTATGGGGAATATTGCAGAATCCAGAGTTGCAAAACTGTTAGAGATCTGTCCACACGGATCAGGCTGTAATTGCTGACAAAGGTCTGTCTACTAAATACTGACTTGAAGGGTGTGAATACATACACAATCAATTATGTTGTATTTTATATTTGTAATCAATTTAGATCACTTTGTAGAGGTCTGTTTTGGAGATAGTGATCACAATTCTATCTCCTTTACCATAGCATTGGAGAGGCATAGAAACAAACAAGTTTGGAAAGCATTTAATTGGAGTAAGGGGAAATATGATGCTATAAGGCAAAACTTGGAAGCATAAATTGGAAACAGATTTTCTCAGGGAAATGTACAGCAAAAATGTGGCAAATGTTCAGGGGATATTTGCATGGAGTTCTGCATAGGTACGTTCTAATGAGAGAGAAAGGATGGTAGGGTATAGGAACCATTGTGTCCAAAGGCTGTTGTAAATCTAGTCAAGAAGTAAAGAAAAGCTTATGAAAGATTCAACAAACTAGGTAATGATAGAGATCTAGAAAAGTATAAAGCTAGCAGGAAGAAGCTAAGAATGAAATTAGGAGAGCCAGCAGGGGCCATGTGAAGGCCTTGGCAGACAGGATTAAGAAAAAACCCAGGACATTCTACAATTATGTGAAGAGCAAGAAGATAAGCCATGACAGAATAGGACCAATCAAGTGTGACAGTGGAAAAATGCGTATTGAACCGGAGGACATAGCAGAGGTACTTAATGAATGCTATGCTTCAGTATTCACTACACAAAAGGATCTTGGCAATTTTAGGGATGACTTACAGCAGACTAAAAAGCTTGAGCATGTAGATATTAAGAAAGAGGATGTGCTGGAGCTTTTGGAAAGCATCAAGTTGGATAAGTCATCGGGACTGGACAAGATGTATCCCATCTACTGTGGGAGAGGAAGAAGGAGATTGCTGAGCAATGATCTGGCAATGATCTTTACATCATCAATGGGGACAGGAGAGTATTACAGAGGATTAGAAGGTTGCGAATGTTGTTCCCTTATTCAAGACAGGGAGTAGAGATAGCCCAGGAAATTATAGACCAGTGAGTCTTACTTCTGTGGTTGATAAGTTGACGGAGAAGACCCTGAGAGGCAGTACTTATGAACATTTGGAGAGGCATAACATGATTAGAAATAGTCAGCATGGCTTTGTCAAAGGCATGTCGTGCCTTACGAGCCTGACTGAATTTTTTGAAAATGTGACTAAACACATTGATGAAGGTGCAGCAGTACATGGATTTCAACAAGGCATTTGAGAAGGTACCTTATGCAAGGCTTATTGAGAAAGTAAGGAGGTATGGGATCCAAGGGGACGTTGCTTTGTGAATTCAGAATTAGCTTGCCCGCAGAAGGCAAAGAGTGTTTGTAAATGGGTCATATTCTTCATGGTGACAAGTGGTGTGCCTTTGGGATCTGTTCTGGGACCCCTACTCTTCATGATTTTTATAAATGATGTGGATGAGGAAGTGGAGGGATGGGTTCGTAAATATGCTGAAGATACAAAGGTTGGGGGTGTTGTGGATAGTGTGGAGGTCTGTCAGAGGTTACAGCGGGACATTGATAGGATGCAATACTGGGCTGAGAAGTGGCAGATGGACTTCAACCCAGATAAGTATGAAGTGGTTAATTTTGGTAGGTTAAATATAATGGCAGAATATATTTAATGGTAATACTCTTGGCAGTGTGGAGGATCAGAGGGATCTTGGGGTTTGAGTCCATTGGATGCACAAAGCTGCTGAGCAGGTTGACTGTGGTTAAGAAGGCATTAGGGTAAAACCAATGCAGCGGAGGGGCTTATACACACATGCGCAGAAAAGACCAGAAGTAAAATCCTGCAACCCCGGAAACAACCTCTGTTTACAAACAGTTTTCTGTAGTGGGAGTATTGCTATATTACCATTATCCTAATTGGTATTAACTTATCCTTATAATGCTCATATTACGACACCTTTAATTCTAAGTTTCATTATTTAATTTTATTTCAACACGAAAAATAAATGAATAAAAATTGACTGTTGCACTCAGTGTGATGACTGGGGCTGAATACTTTCTGCTAGTTCCCTGAAATTTGGCTCATAACTACAGACAGCCAGTCTGAGACAGTCCGTGAGGTGTCTGTCAGTAAGACAGCTCCTGTACTTAGATTTAATAATTTTCATCTGTGAAAATGCAATTTCACAGAGATAAATTGACCTGAAGTAGGCACTGACTTTTAGTGCACATGTGGTGAGATGAAGAAACTTCTCCCTGCTGACAAGCCCCCAAAAGTCATCATCCTTTGATCTTGCTTTAAGCTTCATGTTATTTTGCAAATCAATTATTTCCATTTCAATATTACTTGGCACACCAAATACTTGCAGGAATTTCGCTGCTATCTGTTCTATATCAATCAGCAGAAATGGATTGGAAATAAATGCAGCAATATCTTTCATGACATTTAACTCCCCAAAATGCTGATTGAACTCTATTGTCAGTTTATCTAGAAGCACAGTACTGCTCAGGGTGAAAAACATTTTTTTTTTCCTTGATGGTCTGTAACAGTTTCTCCAAGTTGGGAAAGTGTGTCAGCCTCCGGATCTTTAAATTTGAAATCCAAACACCAAGCTTGGCCTTAAACGCATTTACTGCGCTTATCATGTGGGGCAGGTGTCGGTCTTTTCCCATGAGCTCACTGTTAAGTCTGTTTAATTTAGCCGTTAGGTCCGTCAGAAACCCTAAATCCAGCAGCCACACATCATCTCACAGTTCCTTGTGCTCCTCAGGCAGCAAGTCAACAAACCGTTGCAGCACAGTGCCCTCGCAAGCCTCCTGACAGACTGAATATTGGAATGGACAGTTTCCTTTGTTAGACTGAATGTTGAATCGGCCACGTTTTTCAGGTGTTTCGTATTGGTAAACGGTTACTGAGACAGTAGTATAAGTCTCAGGGGTACGCAAGCTAATGACACCACTGTTTTTTGTTTCCCAGTTCTGTTACATTTGGGGAATATTGGAATTTAAAGGGGGAGAAGTTTTGTCATGTGAGCATTATGAAGATAAGTTAATACCAATTAGGATAATGGCAATGTAGCAATACACCCACTATGGAAAGCTGTTTGTAAACTGAGGTTGTTTCCGGGGTTGTGGGGCTTTACTTCCGGTCTTTTCTGCGCATGTGTGTATAAGCCCTTCTACCGCATTGGTTTGGCCGTCCCAGATAAAGTTGTTCCTTTGGACATGAAGTTGTTGAGTGGTCCTTTTTCAAAGTAGAAGTTACTACAGAAGGTATGAAGTATTGTAATATTCTTAAAGACAGCTATGGTCTGTTTGATATGCTAGTTACAGTGTTTTCTTAGTTGAATTAATTTGAAAGTTTGACAAAAGCATTTTATGTAATTCAAATGCAATTAGCCCAAATAAAAGGCCTCAAGTTGGAAGCACAATTTGAGCTGTTTTTTCTCTAAACGATTTAGTAGTCGATCTTGCCTTTCACTCAGGCCGAGGTAGGGGATCTAGGGCTTAAAAAGTTTGGCAACCACTAGCCCAGGAAACTATAGACCAGAGATTCTAACTTCAGTGGTTGGTAAGTTGATGGAGAAAATCCCGAGAGGCAGGATTTATGAACGTTTGGAGAGGCAAAATATGATTAGGAACAGTCAGCATGGATTTGTCAAAGGGAGGTCGTGCTTTATGAGCCTGATCAAATTTGTTGAGGATATGACTAAACACATTGATGAAGGTAGAGCAGTAGATGTACTGTATATGGATTTCAGCAAGGCATTTGATAAGGTACCCCATGCGAGGCTTATTGAGAAAGTAAGGAGGCATGGGATCCAAGGGGACATTGCCTTGTGGATCCAGAACTGGCTTGCCACAGGAGGCAAAGAATACTTGTAGGAAGGTCATATTCTGCATGGAGGTCGGTGACCAGTGGTGTGCCTCAGGGATCTGTTCTAGGACCCCTTCTCTTCATGATTTTTATAAAAGACCTGGATGAAGAAGTAGAGGGTTACATTGCATCTGGTCCTGGAGACTTATCCAACTTGATGCTTTTCAAAAGCTCCAGCACATCCTATTTCTTAATGTGTCACTGGGTGCAGACGTGGCCCAAGTATGGAGTGAGACACTGAAGCAGGTCGATAGATCAAGACTTAAATGTGAACAATGTTAAAGGGAAAATAAAACAATAAATGCTCGGCCAGACAGGGCTGTTAACTGAAACTCTCAAATGGAAAACAAAGCCTACACTGTGGCTGAAAAGAACAACTAAGAATTAAATGAATACCGCTAGTCTTCAGAGTCAGTTGACTCGATAGTCCGTTTCTCAGGCAGCAAGGTGTTGCTGTGTCCTGGGTTCAAGTCTCAGTGAACACTATGATGGAACAAATGGAGTTAAATGCTATCATAATGAAATAATAATTAGCTGACACGTACATATTCGCAAACACAATTGCCAAATCTGCTGCACTGCCGAATCCGTCGTGGTGACATAATGTCAATATGCTCAATCTTTTCAATCCACTGTAAGTCATTGTGTAGCCCCCCTGGCCAGCCTCAGGGTCGCTCAGCTCGCTGTCGTCGAGGGAAACAGCCTTGGCCCCGCCAAACTGGGTAATTAGTTTGTGTGGATGCTGTGTGAGGTACCCCACCCCGCCCAAATAACAGACAATACACCAGATAGGATTAAATGATTTACAGTTTATAGATATTACTGGAACTATATAATTAATAGATAATAAAATATAAAAGGAAAGTAAAAGGCGCCACACTTATCAAAGTTCAATCTCTTCGTGCACAAACAGTTGGAGCTCAGGACCCTCCTTCTTCAACCTGCGTTTCCCCTCAGACCACCTCGACCTGCCGCCTGGGACCAACAACGGTGGTCGACCAGACGCTCCACACGAGTCTGTCTCCGTCTCCTCTCCTCACCGAACACCCTGGACCTCGGACTCCTGCTCGGGGTCCGACCCTGTTAGCGGACTCACAGCACCTGGTCCATCCTCTGTCTCTCTCTCCCGCCTTCTGCCCAAAAACCCCGCGCATCACACTAACTTACAGACACACAGAAAGAATAACATCTATCCCTATTGGTTTGTTCATCCTCTTATCAGTAACATGATCCAAACAAACTGCTAGTGGGAGGACTTTCTCAGCAGTTAACATAACAAAGAAACCTTTTCAATTATAACATAACAAAGAAGCCATTTTAATTAGACTACACAGTCACATAAAAAAAAGAAACCCCTTACAATTACTACAATCGCCAAGATCCTTTTCTGTAGTAAATACTGAAGCAAAGTATTTATTAATACTTTGTTGTGGATAGTATGGAGGTATGTCAGAGGTTACGGTGTGACATCAATAGGATGCAAAACTGGGCTGAGAAGTGGCAGATGGAGTTCAACCCAAATAAGTGTGAGGTGGTTCATTTTGATAGGTCAAATATGATGGCAGAATATAGCATTAATGGTAAGACTCTTGGCAGTGTGGAGGATCAGAGGGATCTTGGGGTCCGAGTCCATAGGACACTCGAAGCTGCTGCGCAAGGTGACTATGTGGTTAAGAAGGCATATGGTGTATTGGCCTTCATCAACCATGGGATTGAGTTTCAGAGCTGAGAGGTTATGTAGGACCCTGGTCAGACCCCACTTGGAGCACTGTGCTCATTTCTGGTTACCTCACTACAGGAAGGATGTGGAAACCATAGAAAGGGTGCACAGGAGATTCACAAGGATGTTGCCTGGATTGAAGAGCATGCCCTATGAGAAAAGATTTTCTCCTTGGAGCGACGGAGGATGAGAGGTGACCTGATAGAGATGTGTAAGATGATGAGGCATTGATCATGTGGATAGTCAGAGGCTTTTTCCCAGGACTGAAATGGCTAACACAAGAGGGCACAGGTTTTAAGCTGCTTGGAAGTGGGTAGAGAGGAGACGTCAGGAGTAAGTTTTTTACACAGAGAGGTGAGTGCATGGAATGGGCTGCCAGCAATGGTGATGGAGGCAGACACGATAGGGTTTTTTTCAAGAGATTTTTGGATAGTTACATGGAGTTTAGAAAAATAGAGAGCTATGGGTAATCCTAGGTAATTTCTAAAGTAAGTACATATTCGGCACAGCATTGTGGGCTGAAGTGCCTGTATTGTGCTGTAGGTTTTCTATGTTTCTATGCTGCTATTGTTACGTACCCCGTAACTGGGTTGCCAAACCAGCAGAAATGGATCACTCAGTTGGAGTCTGGATTACTGGAACTAAGAAAGTTTTATTAACGAAATAAGCAACACAGTATTCTAATCAAAAGGATAATAAATACAACAGTTCAGCAATGATAAACACACGTACACAGAAACTAGGATAACAGGATCAATCAAGCTCTATCGTCATCTAGGGGTAAATGACCAGTTTCAAAGTGACGCAAAGTTCAGTTCAATTGAGTTCAGTTCAGTTCACAGTAATCACTGCCGTGGGAAAGAGAGAGAGAAAGCGAATGAATATTCAAAAGACGGCTTCCACACAGACCTTCGATATTCCTCGCAGTCAGCTTTCGGGCGAGCCCTTTGTAATGTCTTCTGAGGTCACCGACTGTGACTCCTCCGTTTCAGATACGATCGTTCCTCTGCAGTGAACCTGGCACCCAGGCAAGGGCAGAGACACACCAGGTTCCCGCCGATCGTTCCTTTCCACCCTGTGCGTCTCTGGCTTGGTCCCACGACCAGCCCTTCAAAAACTCCCACCGACTTGTGGAAGACGCACCGCTTCCAGGGTCTCGTTACCTCGGGGTGTCGTGTGTGTTGCCTTAGCGAACCTGTCCCTTTTTATGCCCCTGCTGGGGTATCGCCTGTCCATCACACTTCAAACAGTTCAGGGTTCAAAAAGGAGCCGATCTTGACAGTTCTCAGACCGTGTCTCCTTCCGTTAAACTCTCCTGTCTCTTCATTAACATTTCCAAATGCTGCTCCGTTGTCTTCCTTATCTCTCTTTCTCCTGAAGACGGGTGGCAGATCAACTGTTGATCCCACTGGTGCCAGCACAGGACAGTTAACATCTTAATCTATGTGTACTCTTTGTAACACATCAAAGTTGCTGGTGAACGCAGCAGGCCAGGCAGCATCTGTAGGAAGAGGTGCAGTCGACGTTTCAGGCCGAGACCCTTCGTCAGGACGAAACGGCGACTGCACCTCTTCCTACAGATGCTGCTTGGCCTGCTGCGTTCACCAGCAACTTTGATGTGTGTTGCTTGAATTTCCAGCATCTGCAGAATTCCTGTTGTTTGTACTCTTTGTAACCCTCTTTCGTCACACTATGTAGGTGTACGGTCATGCACTTTGGTAGAAGAAATGAAAGGATTGACTATTTTCTAAAGGGAGAGAAAATAGTTAAAACTGAGGCCCAAAGGGACTTGGGTGTCCTTGTGCCTGATTCCCTAAAGGTTCATTTGCAAGTTGAGCCTGTGGTGAGGAAGGCAAATGCAATGTTAGCATTCATTTCCTGAGGACTAGAATGTAAGAGCAATCATGTAATGTTGAGACTTTATAAGGCCCTGGTGTGGCCTCACTTGGAGTATTGGGTACAGTTTTAGGCCCCGTATTTTAGAAAGGATATGCTGAAACTGGAGAGGGTTCAAAGGAAGCAGACGAAAATGATTCTGGGGTTGAATGGCTTGGCATACAAAGAGCGTTTGGTGGCTCGTTGCCTGTATTCACTAGAATTCAGAAGAATGAGGGGTGACCTCATGGAAACCGATTGAATGGTGAAAGGCCTTGATAGAGTGGATGCGGAGAGGGTGTTCCCATGATGGGAGACCAAAGGACACAGCCACAGAATAGAGAGTAGAGGAATGTCCTTTTAGAATGGAGATGAGGGAGAATTTTATCGGCCAATGAGTTTTGAATCTGTGGAATTCTTTGCCACAGCAGCTGTGGGGGCCAAGTCTTTATGTATATTTAAGGCAGAGGTTGACACTGTCATATAAAACTGAGGAGCAGAGCAATGTCTTCACAAAGGGATCTCTAGGATTTCCTCCACCACAGTGCTGTCGAGGTAATATTAGACGGCATAGTGAATGAGGAAGTGGGTAATTGTGTACATTTGGGAATTGAGGGTTATGGGGAACTGATAGGAAATGAGGCTTGGGTAGATCAGCCAGAATTGAAATGAGTAGCCCGATAGGTGAGGGGCTGAGTGGCCTCATCCTGCTCAACCTCTCTCCACTCTTGTTTTTTTATTAAAAATGTTCTGTGAGACCCTGAGTGACCAGCAGGATCCACGAAGCTTCCAGTGAATTTGAGGAGTCACGGGTAATTGATTGCTTTTCAGTTATGTACTATTTCAGGATGCCACATAAATAACCCTTGTAACATGGGGTACTCAAACATCTGGTGCTTACTCCCAACTATTTCCCTTGCAGGAGAAGAGGAGGGTAACCATGGCGACTCAGGAATGTAAATCTGTTGCTACCATAAACGAGGCCTTGAGGAGTGTTACCAAAGCATCTGATGTCAGGGAGGACAATGCTTTGATGTTGCAGCCATACAGTAACTGGGAACAGTTCCTGATTCCTGGCCCACTCTCTATTGCCATCTTAGGGGAGATTATATTCATTTCTGCAGGAGAAGACTTTGCAATTGACAAGGATGCACCCAAGGAAGGGTTTAAGTACATAAAGTATCCCAAATCATTCCGTGCCTCTTTAGTGCAAGTGAGCAACGAGGGCTGGGAGGCTTTTCAGGAAGCCCACAAGAACATGGATCAAATCCGGCTTCTCGCTGTGAACGTCCCCACTGACATGAGGGATGTCGTGAAGTTCCTCATGCAGAAAGATCCCAACATCACTAAAGATTTCCTCCCAATCCCTCTGAACAGCATCAAATCCACTGCAGATAAATGCTTGGAGCTGGCCACATCTGTGGAGGAGAAGTTTACTGGGGTCATCCGTCTCATCAATGAACTATTGGAGGCCTGTACAAGCTCGAAAGGAGTGTATGGGCAACAATTACATGAAATAAAAATCAAAAAGAAACTGACTGAAATGAAGGAGAAAGCAGTAAGAGAGGCAAAAGCCATGGTGGAAGAGCAACACCGGAAAATGGAAGCCCAAATGAAGCGGGCACAGGAAGATTACAAAACCAACATGGATTCTATACCAGTTGGCTGGAAAGCTGTGGGAATGGCAGCGGTAGAATCACTTGTCGGTACAGTCAATTCATTCAGCCCTGGAAAAATTATGAAGAATTTGTTCTCTCGAGGGAGCAGTAATGAACCTAGCTCTAAAGGCACTGAGAATAATATCATTTCTAAAGCAGGGACCCTACAGTCTTCAATACAAATGCTTTATCCTTTCCAGACCCACGATGGGAAAATTGACTTGAATAAACTGAAAGGTGAGGATGGAACTAAAATGTTAAACTGGTGTAAACAGAACTTGGAGAAATTTCAGGAGGAGGCAGGAACTGGAGGTGATTGCCCTGAGAAGGTTGCAGCCCTGCAGATCTGTAAAACAGGAATTGGAATATGTGAGGGCCTCGAAAACCTGCGAACACCTAATCCAGCTGATGAAAAGGAAAGGACACAAATAGCTGAGAAGATCAGAAAAGTGATGGGGGACACAATAATGTTTACCACTTGCTGCAATGCAAAGGCAGGGAACATGGGTGTAACAGCCACTCCACCACACATGTCTCGAGCTGACCCAGGAGAAGGCGCCAGTGGTTTATCTACAGCCACTCTCAATGCCAGGTTCAAAGTGGAGCAGTCTGCAGCACAGCTACATGTTGCACAGGAAATGTATGATAAAAGCTTTGAGAATATGCAGAAGAATAATAAGGAACTGCAAGAGACCCTGGAAATTCTGAAGAACTGTCAGGTTCAGGAAATAGACTTTGATAAAACTGTGAAGATGCTTCTGAAGGGATTGGACGCATTGGGCCGTGTGAAAGAACAATGGGGTAAGATGGTTCTCTTCTTCACCATGATGTCAAACCTGATTGGAAGCTCCTTGAACCCATCACTTCACAAATTCATACAGTACAGTGAAAAGATTTCCTCTGGCTATTCACAGAACCAGCTGACCCAGGACCTGCTCTACACGCAGATTTCTCAAGCCACTAATATTGCTAACCTTGTGCACATGATCGCTGAAACATACGTGCAGGTCTCCACCCATCATCTGATGGACCGGGTCAACAGCCTGGGGAAATTAATGGGCCTCGACCCAAATCGAGATAGCATTAAATTTATGAGGGAGCGTAAGAAATTTGGATCAGACTGTACGGAAGCAGGAAAAGCCATTGAAGATCTTGTAAAGAAGAATAAAGCACAGTATGAAAAACGCGTGCAAGTGAGAATAGACAGAATCCACAACAGCGTGATGCCTTTGCTACCCCCTGCCACACCAGAAAAAATGAAAGAAATTGAGGATACTGTGAAAGAAATGACCCAAGGGACAATTGTGGAAATAACAGAGGAAGACATGAATGATTTTGTCTGATGATCCTTTCCCTTGCACACTCCATTCTTTCATCGCTTCTCAAAGTTCATTGCATTTTCTTGAATGTGTCTTGATAAGGTATTTCTAAGGAGGGAGTACCCTTTAGTAAAATGGCAGATGAGCTTATGTGTAAGTTTGCAGGCAACACAAAAGTTGATGGAGCTACAGATAGTCTATAAGGTAATTAGAGGATACAATGGAATAAAGAACAATGAAATATGGTCAGAGAAGTGGCAGATGCAGTTTTATCAGGCCAAGTGCCAATTGTGGCACTTTGGGAGATCAAGTCTTAGGGGAAAAAATAAAGTTAATGGCAGGCTCATGAAGAGTTATGTACAGAGGCATCTTGGGTCCAAGTCCATTGTTTCCTGAAAGCAGCCACACAAGTTGACAAGGTGGGAAAGAAGGCATATGGCATGCTTGCCTTTATTAGTCGAGGCACTGAGTTCAAAGAAGGCATATGGATTGCTTGCATTTATTAGTTGAGGCATTGAGTTTGTGTTATGTTGAAGCATTATAAAACTCTGGTTCGGGTACATTTGGAGAATTGCATCCAATATTGGCTGCCCCCGTATGGGAAGGGTTTGGAGGATGTGGAAAGGATGATGCATGGATTAGAGGGTATGAGTTGTAAGAATTTGGACAAACTTGGATAGTTTTCTCTGGATCCTGGGCTGGAGAAGCTGTTACTGAGCTCTTCTGTTCACAGTACTATTTCCAATGATTCAGGACAAGAGAGGCCACTCATTCACCAATCAAAATCATCTTTACATCTACACTCCACCATGAACGAGATTGTTAAACAACTCTGATGTCTCTGCTTCCATTGCTGTTTCTCCCTGTCCATCTGATGTATTCCTATTGGGAATAATGACCACACTTAAATTTATTTGAAGCTGTCTTCTTCATGTGCAGCAGTCTCTGTGGGTGTTTTCTGATCATCAGTTCTAAAATGCATTTTTCCCAGAGGTTGTGTCCATTAAAAAACATGAAATATTTACATAAGCCATTACCTTCTTTTCTATCATGGCGGCCATTTGATAAGTGGAGCTTGTGTCCTATGGCAGGGTGAATTCTTTACTGTTCAGTGTTTCAAATACAGACAAATTCCTGGAATGTGGTGCAAGATTAGTCATCTCTTTTTACAGAAAGTAACAAAATAGCACACGGTTAATTGGTGTCTAGGTTACAATTTGCCCACTGGTAAATCAATAGAGTGTCACACATAGTTCTTTGAAATTCACTTACTACTCAATATATAAAGCTATGAAGCCTCTAAGTGAACACTCCCCAAACACAAAAAAAATCTGCTCTGTGTTACGCAGGTTCAGGTTTAATTCCCTTCAGCAGTTTAAACAAAGTTTAGAAGCAAAGAGTATTTGCATAGACTGCTTTTCTATTCAATTAGCTTCTGGGTTTTATTTTGGGAATTGGCTGTGCAAAACCCTGTCTGTCCATGCTTACTGATTGTTGATAGAGTCATACAGCACAGAAAGAGGCCCTTTGTGATACAAATTTATGCTAATCCCAGTTTCCTTGCAATTGTCCAATACCCCTCAACTTGTTTTCAGTCCAATTTCCCATCCAAACAATTTTTATAATTGAACTCGCTTCTCTATTTCCTCTAACTGTTCATTTCCGATAAACAGCACACTTAGAATTCCTTGAAATTTCTCCTTCTTTCTTTAAATTTATTCCATCTAGTTTTAGACATGTCCACATAAAACTTGTCTACCCCACATATGCCTATAATAAATTTATAAACCTCTTAATGTCATCTCAGTCCCCTAGGTTCCAGTGAGAATAAGAAGTTTATCTAATCTGTCCTGAAACAACAGGCCTTCATTCAGGCATCATCCTGCTGAATGTCTTCTGTACTCTTTCGAGCTCTACTATGTCTTCTCTGTGCTGTGGCAAACAGCATTTTAAACAATACTGCGTGCAATCTGAGAAATGTTTTATTCGGCTGTAATGTAACGTCAAAAATTTTATACTTGATGCCTCAGCCAATGTAGGCAAGTATGGCAAAAGCTTTCTTCACTACCCTATCCACCAGTGTCGCAATTTTCAGGGAGCTATAAACTTGCAACCCAAGATCTTGACAAATACCTGAAATGAACTCCTTATGTGAAATGGTCTCTTCCAGTGCCCTTACCAACTGGACAGTTCAGTCAAAGACCATGTGGTTTTGATCTAAGATTAGCTTATGATAATGGAACTGGTCTTGAAGAATGTCTTTAATCACGATGATGTAACCCAAGGGTCACCCCCTTGATTAGATGAAGCTTCATTGTATTTTGTTTAAAATAATACAACATATATGGATGTATTGCATTTGCTTGTCAATAAACTGGCTTTCCTTGAAACTTGTTAGAATGTTTGACCAAATTCCTGAATTTTCTCAGAGCGTACACACTGAAGATTTTTATCAGATCCCTAACATGACTTGGAGATATTTTTTAACTTGTATGAGGACTATTTAATCTGATTGATGTTGCCATTAACACTCTAGGGTCATCTTGTCTGGTTAGTCCATCAAAACCAACAAATAACTACACCTGTGTAACCTTGTCAATTGTCTCAGAAAACATAAATGTTTGACATTGACAGGTTTATTCTGCAAAAATGTTGATGAAGGAAAGCCATTGGCTACAAGTTTGAGTGGGATCTGGACCAGCTCAAAATATGGGATAGAATGTGGCAGGTGGAATTTAATGCAGAGAAGTGTGAGGTGTTGCAGTTTGGGAGAACAAACAGGACAGAACCTAGCATAGTGAATGCTATGGCACTGAAGAGTATGGTAAACAAAGGAATCTGTGAATACAGGTCCATAATTCTTTGAGAGTGGTTTTACAGATTAGTTTCATAAAGAGATCTTTTGGCATATTAGCCTTCATAATTCAAAGTATTGACTACAGGAGCTGGGATATTTTGTTGAAGTTGTATTGTGAGGCTTCCGGCAGTCAAGGTCAACCATGGATGTTGTGGCCTAGCTGTCCAGATACGCAAGCTTGGCCAGTACAATATGGAGAGCAAACTGCTTCCATTGTAGCAAGTTCCTCCTCTCCACGCATCTGATGAACCCAAAGGAACGACAGAGACCAATACAGTTTGGTACCAGCTTCATCACTGGAGTTGCATGTCAACATTGATATCAGCATAAGGGAATCCAGCTCTGTAATCCTCCCTCTTGGTTTACTCCCAAATCCTTGCCCATAAGTGGGTATAACTGCAAGGCAGCAGAGGTTTGAGATCAGAGTTTTCCTTCTCTGAGCCACCAACCATCTGCCCGAAGTAGTATAAGACTTTAGTGAGGCCTTAATTTGAATATTTTGTGCAGTATTGACCATCTATCTACAGGAAAGATGGAAAAAAGATTGAAAGAGTGCACAGAAAATTTACAAGATGTTGCTTGGACTTAAAGTCCTGAGCTATAGGGGAAATTTGAATAAGGCTGACATTTATTCACTGGATCATAAAAGAATGAGCAGAGACTTGATAGAGGTATACAAAATAATAAGTGGTCGAGATTCAATTCCAGTTTAATTGTCATTCAACCATACATGAATACCCATAAATACAGTCAAATGAGACAATATTATTCAATATTACTCTGGGACCAAAGTGCAAAACACAGTACTAACAGTCACACACAGCACATACAAGATAGTAAGTGTGTTTAAAATGACAGTAAAATACAGTCACACTGAAGAAGGGTGAATGTACGGAGCGCCAAGCCAACTCAGAAGGAACATAACCAGGTTTTCCTGGATGCTCTGCCTTCTGACTTCTGAATGAATGATTTTGTAGTGTATGGTCTGGATGCAGGTAGATGGAACTTGGCATAAGACTAGGATCAGATTAAGAAAAGGAGAGGTTGCATTTGAATCCCAGGGGGACCAATATCCTGGTGGGGAGGTTTGCTAAGGTTACTGGGGAGAGTTTAAACTAGGATTGCTAGGGATTGGGGACCAAACTGAAGTGACGGTGGAAGAGGCGGTTGACTCACAAATAGAGAAAGCTTGGAGACAGTGCGAAAGGGAGGAAAGGCAGGTGATCGAGAAGGGACACACCCAGACCGATGGTTTGAGATGTGTTTATTTTAATGCAAGGACTATTATGAACAAAGTGGATGTGCTCAGAGCGTGGCTCAGTACTTGGAGCTATGATGTTGTGGCCATTGCAGAGACCTGGATTGCTCAGGGGCAGGAATGGTTACTTCAAGTGCCAGGCTTTAGATGTTTCAGAAAGGGCAGGGAGGAAGGTGAAAGTGGTGGGGATGTAGCACCGTTGATCAGAGATAGTGTCATGGCCGTAGAAAAACAGGAAGTTTTTTTGAACCTTTCGTAAGCTTTTCTTTTCTTCTTGACTAGATTTACAACAGCCCTTGTACACCATGGTTCCTGTACCCTACCATCCTTTCCCTGTTTCATTGGAACGTACCTGTGCAGAACGCCACGCAAATGTCCCCTGAACATTTGCCACATTTCTGCTGTACATTTCTCTGAGAACATCTGTTCCCAGTTTATGCTTCCAAGTTCTGTCTGATAGTTTCATATTTCCCCTTACTCCAATTAAATGTTTTCTTAACTTGTCTGTTCCTATCCCTCTCCAATGCTCTGATAAAGGAGATAGAATTGTGATCACTATCTCCAAAATGTTCTTCCACTGAGAGACCTGATACCTGACCAGGTTCATTTCCAATACCAGATCAAGTACAGTCTTTCCTCTTGTAGGTTTATCTACATAATGTGTCAGGAATTTTGCCTGAACACACCTAACAAATTCCACCCCTTTCTAAACCCCTTGCTCTCAAGTGATGCCAATCGATATTTGGGAAATTAAAATCTCCCACCACAACAACCCTGTTATTATTACACCTCTCCAGAATCTGTCTCTCTATCTGCTCCTCGATGTGTCTGTTAGGTTGGCTATGAAAAACATGCAGTAGAGTTATTGACCCCTACCTGTTCCTAACTTCCACCCCCAGAGACTCAGTAGACAATCCCTCCATGACTTCCTCCTTTTCTGCAGCTGTGACACTATCTCTGATCAGCAGTGCCATGACCTCACCTCTTTTGCCTCCCTCCCTGTCCTTCCTGAAACATCTAAAGTCTGGCACTCAAAGTAACCATTCCTGCCCTTGGGCCATCCAAGTCTCTGTAATGGCCACAATACCATAGCTTCAAGTACTGATCCACGTTCTAAGCTCATCTGCTTTGTTCATGATGCTTCTGAACAGTCATTCTTAGTTGCTGACTATGCTTTCTGTATTGGACCGCCATTGGACAGTCATTCTTACTTGATGGCCATACTTTCTGTGTTAGACAGTCATTGGACTATGAGAGACAGTGTCTTAACACCAAACTCATATTTCTCCTTATTTAATTTCAAATTGGAATTCCGTGTCACATCAAGCACTTGTCTCAGTCATGTATCATGTTCATCCTTAGTGGACCCCCAGATGATGATGTCATCCATCATGGTCTTGACACCAGGTAAGCCTCAAAGATCATGCGGTGGCCAAAAAAGCAATATCTTCCCGGTGGTGTGTTAAAAGCACACAAACTCGAACTTGCCTTGTCAAGCTTCATTTGCCAGAACCCAAATGATGCATCAAGTTTGCTAAATCACTTGACACCTGCAGGTCATGGCATAACATCCACCCATGCAATGCTGTCTTTTGATGGCTTTATTGAGATCGCTTGGGTCTAGACATATCCACAATGCTTCATTTTTCTTTTGCACAATGACCATAGGGAGCACCCAATCTGTTGGCTGTTCAATTTTCTGGTTGACATTTATTCATTCCATGTGTGCCAGTTCTTGTTTAAGCTTGTCTCTAAGTGCAAATGGAACTTCCCCGCATGCATGGACCACTGGAGCTACTGTTTCAACTACATGAATTTTGTGTACACCCAGTAAGCATCCAAGCCCCAGAAAGACGTGCATACTGATTCATGAGTGAAGTGTGGACGTCTGTGGTCTAGGAAGCCATTACAAAAACTCTTTCCACCTGGTTGAGCTATTCACATGCACTCAGGAGGTTTGTTAATGCTGCAAGGTGAGGTTTAAGCTACAGTTTCAAGTAGATGGGAAGCAGCGTGCCAGAACAGTTAGTGGAGAGGTGTGGAGGCAGATGCTGGTAAAACCTCACACAAAGTTAGGAATCAAAAGGTTGACCAGTATCCTGAGCTGTGTACTGTATACTTCAATGCAACAAATATCATAGGACATACTTTGTATTGAAAGGACAGGCAGGAAGGTATAGGCAGCGGTGTGGATCTGTTGGTAAGAGATGGAATTATATCTTTAGAAAGAGGTGACATAGGGTCAGAAAATTTTGAATCTTTGTGGGTGGAGTTAAGAAACTGCAAGGGTACATTGTGGGAAATCTTATATAGACCTTCAAATAGTAGCCAGGATGTGGGTTTAAGATTGCAAAGGGAGCTGGTAAAGGCATGTAATAAAGGTAATGTCACAATTGTAATGGGGGACTTCAATATGCAAGGGAATTGGGAAAATTAGGTTGGCGTTGCATCGCAAGACAGGGATTTTGTTGAATGTCTATGAGATGGCTTTTTAGAATAGCTTGTGCTTGAGTTTACTCGGGAAAGGCCATCTTAGATTGGGTGTCTAATAACCTTGATCTTCTTAGGGAACTTAATGTAAAGGAACCCTTAGGAGGCAGTAATCATAATATGATTGAATTCATTCTGAAATTTGAGAGGGAGAAGTATAAGTCACATGTATCAGCATCACAATGGAATAAAGGGTATTACAGAGGCATGAGAGAGAGGAGGATACTGGTGGGAATGATGGTAGAGCAGAGGTGGATGAACTTTCTGGGAATAGTTCACAAGGTGGGGGATAGATATGTCCCAGAGAATGAGTTCTCAAATGGAAAGGGTAGGCAACCATGGCTGATAGGCGATGTTAAGGACTGCACAAAAGCCAAGGAAAGGGCACATAAAGTTGCAAAAGTGAATGGGAAGTTGGATGATTGTGAAGCCTTTAAAATCCAACAAAAAGACAACTATAAAAAGTGATAAGAAGGGAAAATATGAAATATGAGGCCAAACTAGCCAATTCTATAAAGCAGGGTACCTCAAACACGAGGAAATCTGCAGATGCTGGAATTTCAAGCACCACACATAAAAATTGCTGGCGAACGCAGCAGAGCAAATCTCTTACTAGCTCTTCTTTCAGTTAGTGCTGACGAAGGGTCTTGGCCCGAAATGTTGATTGTACATATTCCTAGAGATGCTGCCTGGCCTGCTGCGTTCACCAGCAATTTTTATGTGTGAAGTAGGATACCTGACGTTTTTACAGTTACATAAAGAGTAAAAGGGAGGTGATAGTTGATATTGGACCACTGGAAAATGGTGCTGGTGAGGTAGTAATGGGGGACGAAGAAATGGCAGATGAAATGAATGAGTTCTTTGCATCAGTCTTCACTGTAGAAGACACTAGCAGTGGGCCAGAGTTCTGTGAATATCAGGGAGATGGACTGAGTGCCATTGCTTTTACAAAGGAAAACCAGCTAGGAAAGCAGAAAGTTCTTAAGGTAGGTAGGTCAGATAAGACCAGATGGACTATATCCCAGAGTGCTGAGTGAGGTTGCTGAAAAGGTAACAGATGCTGTTGTCATGATCTTTCAAGAATCACTTGATTATGGCATGGTCCTGGAGGACTGGAAGATTGCAAATGTCCATGTTTAAGAAGGCAGGAAGGCAAACGAAAAGAAATTATAGGCCAGTTAGCCTAACCTCAATGATTGGGAGATTGTTGGAGTCTATTATTAAAGGTGAGGTTTCGAGGTACTTGGAGATTAATGAGAAAGCAATCTTGCCTGACAAATCAGTTAGAGCTCTTCAAGGAAGTAACAAGCAGGGTGGTCAAAGGAGAGGAAATGGATGCCATTTACTTGGATTTTCAGAGTAGCTTTGACAATTTAGAAATCAGAGGTGCAAAGGGACTTGGGAGTCCTTGCGCAGGATTCCCTAATGGTTGATTTGCAGGTTGAGTCTGTGGTGAGGAAGGCATATGGTGGAAAAGTCTAAGATCAGAGGGGACAGCTTCAGAATAGAGGGACTTCTGTGTAGATTGGAGTTGAGGAGGAATTTCTTTAGCCAGAAAGTGGGGAACCTGTGTTTTTTTTTGCCACAGGCAGCCGTGGAGGCCAAATATTTATGTATAGTTAAGGCAGCGGTTGATAGATCCTTGAATGGACAGGGTGTGAAGGGGTACGGGGAGAAGGCAGGAGACTGGGGCTGAGAGGAAAATTGGATCAGCCACGATGAAATGGCAGAGCAGACTCAATGGTCCAAATGGCCGAATTCTGCTCTAAAATTTTATGGTCTTGTGGTCTTTTGAATTGAAAAGAGAATCAATCTCAAATCCCCTCTGAACCTTAGTCTCCACTTTAAACTTATTCATTTGGTGTTAACAACCCTGCACTGGGGATATTTTCCAAAGTCTCCACTCCATCCACCCTTCAAAATTCATCCAACTCAGTCAGGTTCCTCTGAGCCTCAAACAAAGTCAGCCTATTCAATCTTCTCCCACAATGGAGAGAAACCAGGGAATTATAGACCGGTTAGCCTAACATCGGTGGTGGGGAAACTGCTAGAGTCAGTTATCAAAGATGTGATAACAGCACATTTGGAGGGGTCATAGTTTGAGGATAAAGGGGAAGTCTTTTAGGACCGAGATTAGGAAAAACTTCTTCACACAGAGAATGGTGAATCTGTGGAATTCTCTGCCACAGGAAACAGTTGAGGCCAGTTCATTGTCTATATTTAAGAGTGAGTTAGATATGGCCCTTGTGGCTAAAGGGATCAGGGGGTATGGAGGGAAGGCTGGTATAGGGTTCTGAGTTGGATGGTCAGCCATGATCATACTGAATGGTGGTGCAGGCTCGAAGGGCCGAATGGCCTACTCCTGCACCTATTTTCTATGTTTCTATGTTTCTATGTTAACAGAAACATCCTGGTGAAATTCTGCTCCATCTCCAGTGCAGGGATGACCTGATTGTGAGATGCATGTTCCCATTCTGTGCAGTGATGTGACCAATCTTTCACCTCACAGGGGAGGGAGTGTGACCCATGGGAACTCAACACTGTCACTCAGTATCTGACCTCTGTATTTCTAAAGGGACCATGGAGGTTGCACCCTTTTACATGGATGGAGAAGTTCCCCACAAGATTGCAGTGTGCCTCTCAAGAGAGATCGAGGCTGCGCAGTCGCTGGCCTACAAGCTGAGCAGCATTCAAAACACAGCCTTAAGTGAGATGGATACTGATGTGATCCAGACGCTGGTCCAGGAAGCACGCAGTGGAGCACAAGGTGCTTATGACGTGGCTTCTGGCTACCTCAGAAAGGTTCAGTCAGAATGTGAGAAGTTAACGGAAGAGAAAGGCCTATTGCAAGAAGCGATAAAAGAGAAGAAACAGCAGCTGAGCCGTTTACAAGCCCAGTTACCGAACATTGAAAAGGAGAAGGAAGGATATGAAAATCGCCTGCGTTGTTCGAGAGAGTCACTGAGAGATGCAGAGCGAGCATTGGAGACACAAAGGGAAGAGGAGAGGTCGATGAGAGTGGGACGTGATGTTGGCATCGGCCTTTTATTTCTGCCCATTATTGGCACAATCGCAGGTGAGTCACTGTAAATTGGTGCTGCAGATCAGTCCAGTATACCTGAATATCCTTCAGATCAGTTCTGGATTATTCACGATTTAAGAATATAGGACAGCTGAACACAGTACAGGCCATTCAGCCCAAGATATTATGCCAATATTTTAACCCTTCCCTCCAACATATCCCTCCACTGGATAAAAGAGAAATGGAAGTTTGGGTGGGAAGGAAGAGATAGAATGATCTTGGAGGATTGATACGACATTGTGATAGAAAGGGCCTGTATGGTGCTGTAGTATTCTACGTTCAATCTTTCCTTTATCCAAGCTAATCCAACTACCTAATCCATCAAGGTTCAAGTTTACTTATCACCTGCACGTTGAAACATAAAGTGAAATGTGTCATTTGCGCTAACAACCAACACATCCACCAGATGCACTGGGGGCAGCCCACAAGTGTCAACACAATCCACTACCAACGTAACATGTCCAGAGTGCACAGCACGGCCGAACAACACAGATCACAACAAGCAACAGACCAATAACAGCAAAACAAGCCCTGTTCCTTCCTCCCACTCACACGCCTACACAGTCCTTTAGTCCCCAAGGCAAAACTGCAGCCTTGACTCCCCAGTGGACTCACAGAGATTCACAGAGGCAGCTCCAGCCAACAGGCCCCAACATCCGCCCTTCTGACTCAGCTCTCGGGCACTCATCCTCGGCATCAATCCCAGGACATGTCGGTGACTGAGGCATGTCCTTGAACTCCAGACTCACTGACGATGAGACCACAAACTCTAGGCTTTGCCAATTTGTGAGCCCAGGGGGGGTCATTGGTTTTCATTCCTCCTGCCCACATACAAATATATCTCACAGCCCTGGCTTCTATGCACCCTGAGTTCTATGCACTCAGCACTCTCTATGTAAAACACCTACATCTGACAACCCCCTACATTTTCCTCCGATCATAATTGCTCTCTCTTACTTCCGTTTCCACCTGGGAAAAGTCTGTGGCTGTCAACTTGATCTATGCCTCTTATCAACTTGTACACTTTTATCAAGTCACCTCTCATCTTCCTTTGCTTGAAAGAGAGAAGTCCTAGCTCACTTTACCTGTCCTTATAAGACATGCTCTTTAATCCAACCGCATCCTGGTAAATCCTGGCACCCTCTCTAAAGCTTCCACATCCTTCCTATAATGAAGTGACCAGAACTTAACACAGCATTCCAAGTGAGTTCTAACCAGGGTTTCAGAAAGCCGCAACATTACCTCATGACTCTTGTGACACCGAACTCAATCCCCCGACTAATGAATGTCAACAAACAATATGTCGTCTTAGATGGGGAGGAGGATTTATGTGCATTTTGAAATGCACGATCAGTTTAGGGACAGTCAGCATAGCTTTATGTGGGGCAGATAGTTTGCATCCTTGCAAACTAAATTGAGTTTGCTAAGGAGGTGACAAAGGAGCATAGAAACATAGAAACATAGAAAATAGGTGCAGGAGTAGGCCATTCGGCCCTTCGAGCCTGCACCGTCATTTATTATGATCATGGCTGATCATCCAACTCACAACCCTGCACCAGCCTTCCCTCCATACCCCCTGACCCCCGTAGCCACAAGGGCCATATCTAACTCCCTCTTAAATATAGCCAATGAACTGGCCTCAACTGTTTCCTGTGGCAGAGAATTCCACAGATTCACCACTCTCTGTGTGAAGAAGTTTTTTCCTAATCTCGGTCCTAAAAGGCTTCCCCTCTATCCTCAAACTGTGACCCCTCGTTCTGGACTTCCCCAACATCGGGAACAATCTTCCTGCATCTAGCCTGTCCAATCCCTTTAGGATTTTATACGTTTCAATCAGATCCCCCCTCAATCTTCTAAATTCCAACGAGTACAAGCCCAGTTCATCCATTCTTTCTTCATATGAAAGTCCTGCCATCCCAGGAATCAATCTGGTGAACCTTCTTTGTACTCCCTCTATGGCAATTTCCTCAGATTAGGGGACCAAACTGCACACAATACTCCAGGTGTGGTCTCACCAAGGCCTTGTACAATTGCAGTAGTACCTCCCTGCTCCTGTACTCAAATCTTCTTGCTATACATCCCAGCATACCATTCGCCTTTTTCACCGCCTGCTGTACCTGCATGCTCACTTTCAATGACTGGTGTATAATGACACCCAGGTCTCGTTGCACCTCCCCTTTTCCTAATCGGCCACCATTCAGATAATAATCTGTTTTCCTATTTTTGCTACCAAAGTGGATAACTTCACATTTATCCACATTAAATTGCATCTGCCATAAATTTGCCCACTCACCCAACGTATCCAAGGCACCCTGCATCCTCCTCACAGATAACACTGCCGCCCAGTTTCGTGTCATCCGCAAACTTGGAGATGCTGCATTTAATTCCCTCATCTAAGTCATTAATATTTATTGTAAACAACTGGGGTCCCAGCACTGAGCCTTGCGGTACCCCACTAGTCACTGCCTGCCATTCTGAAAAGGTCCCGTTTATTCCCACTCTTTGCTTCCTGTCTGCTAACCAATTCTCTATCAACATCAATACCTTACCCCCAATACAGTGTGCTTTAAGTTTGCACACTAATCTCCCATGTGGGACCTTGTCAAAAGCCTTTTGAAAATCCAAATATACCACATCCACTGGTTCTCCCCTATCCACTCTACTAGTTACATTCTCAAAAAATTCTATGAGATTCATCAGACATGATTTTCCTTTCACAAATCCATGCTGACTTTGTCCATTGATTTCACTGCTTTCCAAATGTGCTGTTATCACACCTTTGATAACTGACTCTAGCAGTTTCCTCACCACCAACGTTAGGCTAACCAGTCTATAATTCCCCGGTTTCTCTCTCCCTCCTTTTTTAAAAAGTGGGGTTATATTAGCCACCCTCCAATCCTCAGGAACCAGTCCAGAATCTAATGAGTTTTGAAAAATTATCACTAATGCATCCACTATTTCTTGGGCTACTTCCTTAAGCAGTCTGGGATGCAGACCATCTGGTCCTAGGGATTTATCTGCCTTTAATCCCTTCAATTTACCCAACACCACTTCCCTACTAACATGTATTTCGCTCAGTTCCTCCAACTCACTGGACCCTCTGTCCCCTACTATTTCTGGAAGATTATTTATGTCCTCCTTAGTGAAGACAGAACCAAAGTAATTATTCAATTGGTCTGCCATGTCCTTGCTCTCCATAATCAATTCACCTGTTTCTGTCTGTAAGGGACCTACATTTGTCCTTACCAGTCTTTTCCTTTTTACATATCTATAAAAGCTTTTACAGTCAGTTTTTATGTTCCCTGCCAGTTTTCTCTCATAATCTTTTTTCCTCTTCCTAATTAAGCCCTTTGCCCTCCTCTGCTGAACTCTGAATTTCTCCCAGTCCTCAGGTAAGCCACTTTTTCTGGCTAATTTCTATGCTTCTTCTTTAGAATTGATACTATCCCTAATTTCTCTTGTCAGCCGCGGGTGTACTACCTTCCTTGATTTATTCTTTTGCCAAACTGGGATGAACAATTGTTGTAGTTCATCCATGCGATCTTTAAATGCTTGCCATTGCATATCCACCGTCAATCCTTTAAGTGTCATTTGCCAGTCTATCTTAGCTAATTCACGTCTCATACCTTCAAAGTTACCCCTCTTTAAGTTCAGAATCTTTGTTTCTGAATTAACTATGTCACTCTCCATCTTAATGAAGAATTCCACTATATTATGGTCACTCTTACCCAAGGGGCCTCTCACGACAAGATTGCTAATTAACCCTTCCTCATTGCTCAAAACCCAGTCCAGAATAGCCTGCTCTCTAGTTGGTTCCTCGACATGTTGGTTCAAAAAACCATCCCGCATACATTCCAAGAAATCCTCTTCCTCAGCACCTTTACCAATTTGGTTCACCCAATCTACATGTAGATTGAAGTCACCCATTATAACTGCTGTTCCTTTATTGCACACATTTCTAATTTCCTGTTTAATACCATCTCCAACCTCACTACTACTGTTAAGTGGCCTGTACACAACACCCACCAGCGTTTTCTGCCCCTTAGTGTTACGCAGCTCTACCCATATCGATTCCACATCTTCCCGGCTTATGTCCTTCCTTTCTATTGCGTTAATCTCATCTTTAACCAGCAACGCCACCCCACCTCCTTTTCTTTCATGTCTATCCCTCCTGAATATTGAATATCCCTGAACGTTGAGCTCCCATCCTTGGTCTTGGTCACCCTGGAGCCATGTCTCTGTGATCCCAACTATATCATAATCATTAATAACAATCTGCACTTTCAATTCATCCACCTTGTTACAAATGCTCCTTGCATTGACACACAAAGCCTTCAGGCGCTCTTTTACAACTCTCTTAGCCCTTATACAATTATGTTGAAAAGTGGCCCTTTTTGATGCTTGCCCTGGATTTGTCGGCCTGCCACTTTTACTTTTCTCAGTACTTTTTGCTTCTACCCTCACTTTACACCCCTCTGTCTCTCTGCACTGGTTCCCATCCCCCTGTAGTGAACTAACCTCCTCTCGTCTAGCCTCTTTAATTTGATTCCCACCCCCCAACCATTCTAGTTTAAAGTCACCTCAGTAGCCCTCGCTAATCTCCCTGCCAGGATATTGGTCCCCCTAGGATTCAAGTGTAACCCATCCTTTTTGTACAGGTCACTCCTGTGCCAAAAGATGTCCCAATGATCCAAAAACTTGAATCCCTGCCTCCTGCTCCAATCCCTCAGCCACGCATTTATCCTCCACCTCATCGCATTCCTACTCTCACTGTCACGTGGCACAGGCAGTAATCCCGAGATTACTACCTTTGCGGTCCTTTTTCTCAACTCCCTTCCTAGCTCCCTATATTCTCCTTTCAGGACCTCTTCCCTTTTCCTACCTATGTCATTGGTACCTATATGTACCACGACCTCTGGCTCCTCACCCTCCCACTTCAGGATATCTTGAACACAATCAGAAATATCCTGGACCCTGGCACCAGGGAGCATGATGAGGTTAAGGCAGTGGATGTTATCTACATGAACATTTGATAAGATCTGACATGATAAGGTGATGCAGAAGATAAACATGCATGAGCGCCATGGTGAGTTGAAGCTTGGGATCGGAACTGACTTGCCCATAGAGGACAGAGCAAAGGGGGTGGAGGACTATTCTTCTGGCTGGAGGTCCGCGACCAATGGTGTTTGCAAGGAATGCTACTGGGGTCTCTGTTGTTTGAGATATACTTACTGAAAATGTAGGTGGCTGGATGACGTTGAAGCTTTGGAGAGGATGCAGAAAAGCCTCACCAGGATGCTGCCTGGTTTACAGGGCAGCTGCTATCAGAGCGTCTAGATAAAATTGGGATGGTTTCTCTGGAGCATTGGGGACTGGGGTAAAATCTGATAGAGATTTACAAAATTATGAGACACAGTGGACAGAGAGGATTGAAATGTCTAATACCAGAGGGCATACATTGAAAGTGAGAAGAGGAAGCTTCAAGGGGTTTGTGCAGAGTAAGTTTTTTACTCAGAGGATGGTGGATGCCTGGAATATGCTGCCTGGTACGGTGGTAGAGGCAAACACATTAGAAGCTTTTAAGAGACAGTTGGTTGGCCACACGGATGTAAGGAAGATGAAGGGATATGGACATGTGTAGGTAGGAGGAAATAGTGTTTGGGTGTTTTTGATTTGTGTTTTACCTGGTTTGGCAAAACAATGTGGGTCAAATAGCCTGTTCCTGTGCTCTACTCTTCTAAGTTCTTTGGTGGACTCATGGATCATGTAAAGGACGATCAAAAGGCACAGCGGGATATAGATCCACTACAGGTATGGAGAGAGAAGTGGCAGATGGAAAATAATCCAGGCAAGTGTGAGGTATTGCACTTTGGAAGCTCCGATGAAAAGAGAAAGCATACAGTGAATGTTAGAGCCATTAACAGGATTGACCCACAGCAGTCCATGTCCATAGTTCACACAAAGTGGCTAAGAAGGTAAAGAAGGTGTGTAGAATGCTTGACATCATGAGTAGACGGTATTGATTTTGAGTAAGGAAGTAATGTTCCAGCCATGTAAAACTTTAGCCAGACTGCACTTGGAGCATTGTGTGCATTTCTGGTTGCACCGTGACAGCAAGGATCTGGAGAGGGTTTAGCAGGATGCTGCCTGGATTGGAGTGCTATGAGCTTTAAGGAGAGAGAGGCTGCACAGCCCTGGGGTTTCCAGCTCTCACTTGAGCGCTGGAGACTGAAGGAAGACCAAATAGATGTTTATTTTTTAATTATAACAAGCAAAGGTAGGGTGGCCAGTCCAAATCTTTCCCCAGGTTAAAAATGTCAAATGCCAGAGGGCATGCTTTTAATGTTGGGGGAGGGGGGGTTAAAGGTGACATGAGGAAGAAGGTTTTTTACTGAGAGAGTGGTGGGTACCTGGAATAGGTTACTGGGGAAGCAGTTGGTTTTGTCGAGTTTAAGAGGCTCATGAATAACATATCACTATAGGTGATGTCAGAGATAAGTTCTTTACACGGAGAGCAGTGGGTAGATGGAATGCTGTACCAGGAGTGATGGTAGGAACACATAACACAGGGTGTTTAATAAACTCTTCCATAGGCAAATGGATGATAGAAAAACAGAGAGCTATATTGGAGAAAAGGGTTAGATTGAACTTAGTGTAGGTTAAATGGTCGGCACAACATTGTGGGCTGAAGGGCCTGTATTGTGCTGTAACATTCTACGTTCTATGTTATTTGAAAGGAATGGAGGGGAATGGAGGGAAATGGATGATGCTCAGGAGGAGGGCATTTAGAATAAATTGGCATCAAGATCAGCACAAGACTGTGGGCCAAATGGTAAGTTATGCCATTCCCAAGCTTGAAGGGCTGCATGAGTATTATAAGACCATAAGATACAGGAGCAGGATTCGGCCATTTGGCCCATCGAGTCACCTCCACCCTTCCATCATGGTTGATCCAATTTTCTTCTCAGCCCCAATCACCTGACTTCTCTCTGTATCCCTTCATGCCCGGCACAATCAAGAATCTATCAAACTCTGCCTTTAATATATATAAAGACTTGGCCTCCACTGCTGCCTATGGCAATGAATTCCACAGATTCACCAATGTCTGGCTAAAGAAATTCCTCCTCATCTCTCTAATAAAAGGCTGCCCCTCTAGTCTGAGACTGTGTCCTTGGATCTTAGACTCTCCCACCATAGGAAGCGTCCTCTCCACGTCCACTCTATCAAGGCCTTCCCCCATTTGATAGAATTCAATGAGGTCAGCCCTCATTCTTCTGAATTCTCTGAGTACAGACCCAGAGCCATCAAACGCTCTTCATATGACAAGCCATTCAGTTCTGGAATAATTTTCCTAAACCTTGTTTGAACCTTCTCCAGTTTCAGCACACCCTTTCTAAGATAAAGGGCCCAATGTTCCCCACAATACTCCAAGGGAGGCCTCACTAATGCTTCATAAAGTCTCAACATTACATGCTTGCTTTTATATTCTCATCGTCTTGAAATCGCATTGCATTTGACTTCCTCACCACAGACTCAACCTGCAAATTAACCTTTAGGGATTCCTACACAAGGGCTCCCAATTCCCTTTGTGTCTCAGTTTTTTGTATTTCTCTCCAATTAAAAACAGTCAACCCTTTTATTCCTTCCACAAAACTGCATGACCATACACTTCCTGACACTGTATTCCATCAGCTATTTCTTTGCCCAATCTCCTAATTTGTCTAACTCTTTCTGTAGCCTCTCTAATTCCTCAAAACTACCTGTCCCACCACCTATCTTCTTATCATCTGCAAATTTTGCTTCAAAGCCATCAATTCCATCAGCCAAATCATTGGCATATAACATAAAAAGTATCAGTCCCAACACAATCCCCTGTGGAACACCACTGGTCACCGGAAAAGGCTCCCTTTATTCCCTGTCTTTGCCTCCTTCCAATCAGCCACTGCATTATCCATTCTAGGATCTTTCTTGTAATACCATAGGCTCCTAGCTTGTTAAGCAGGCTCAAAGGTGGCATATTGTCGAAGGCCTTCTGAAAATCCAAGTACACAACAACAACAGGTTCTCTTTTTTCTATCCTGCTTGTTATTTCTTTAAAGAATTCCAACAGACTTGTCAGGCAAGACTTTCCCTTGATGGAACCATGCTGACTATGGCCTATTTTATCATGTGCCTCCAAGTACCCTGAGGTTTCATCCTTAATAATTGACTCTGACATCTTCCCAATCACTGAGGTCAGACTAATGTAGTGTTTCCTTTCTCCTGCCTCTTTCCCAGCTTGAAGATTGGAGTGACATTTGCAATTTTCCAGTCTTCCAGAACCATTCCAGAATCTAGTGATTCTTGAAAGATCTTTGTGAATGCCTCCACAATCTCTTCAGGCACTTTTTCACAACTAGGGATGTCCACCATCTGCTCTAGGTGGCTCATCTCCCTTCAGATTTTCCAGTTTCCCAAGAACCTTCTCTCTAGTTATGGTAAATTCACACATGTAATGACCTCTAACCCCTGACATCTGGAGTTTCCACCATACTGCTACTGTCTTCCACAGTGAAGACTGATGCAAAATACTTGTTTAGTCATCCGCCCTTTCATTGTCCCCCATTACTGCCTCTACAGCATCATATTCCAGCTCTCTGATATCCACTCTCACCTCTCTTTTACACTTTATGTAGTTGAAGGAACTTTTGGTGCCTTCCTTGATATTATTGGCCAGCTTGCTTTCATATTCCATCTTTACTTTCTTAATGACTTCTTAGTGACCTTCTGTTGGCTTTTAAAAGCTTCCCAATTCTCTCACTTCCCACTAATTTTTGGTCTATTATATGACCTCTCTTTGTCTTTTATGTTGGCTTTCACTTCTCTTGTTAGCCACAGTTGTGTCATCTTACCTTGAGAATACTTCTTACTCTGGAATGTGTATGTCATGTGCCATCGGAATTTCTTCCAGAAATTCCAGTCATTGCCTTTCTGCCATCATCCCTGCAACTGTTCTTTTCCAATCAACCTGGACAACCCCCCTCTCATGCCTTTTTAATTCCCTTTACTTCATTGTAATACTGATACAACTGACTTCAGCTCCTCCTTCTCAAATTTCAGGGTGAATTCAGTCATATTATGATCACTTTCCCCCAGGGTTCTTTTACCTTAAGCTCACTGATCAATTCTGGTCCATTGCACAACACCCAATCCAGAATAACTGATCTCCTGCTGTGCTCAACCACAAGCTGCTCTCAAAAGCCATATTCTAGGCACTCCAGAAATTCACCTTCCTGGAATTCAGCACCAACCTGATTTTCCCAATCTACCTGCATATTGGAATCCCCCATGACAATTGTAACATTGCCCTTCTTTCCTGCATTTTCTATTCCCCGTTGTAATTTGTAGGCCACATCCTCACTACTGCATAGGGGTCTGTACACTGCTCCCATCAGGGTCATCTTACTCTTGTAGTTCCTTACCTCGATCTACAATAATTCAACACCTTCTGACCCTGTGGCACCTCTTTCTAAAGATTTGATTTCATCTTTTACAAGCAGAGCAACACCACCCACTCTGCCTTCCTGCCTATCCTTTGGATACAATGTGTACTCTTGGACATTAAACTCACAGCTATAATCTTCTTTCAACCATGATTCAGTGATGCCTACAACATTATACCTGCCAATCTGTAACTGCACGCCTTCAAATATAACATCTTCAGTCCTGTATTCACGCTTTTCAATTTTGTCAGTCTTTCACGTTGGAACTCATTCTGTTGACTGCAATTTTGCCAATTCAACAGCTTCTCCTTACTATACATTGCCTCTGTTTCTGAACCTACAACCTCATGTTCAGCACTAATATCCACCTTTCCTACGAATCTTCTCACAGTGAAATATACACAGCTCAGGACCATATGACCATAAGACAAAGGAGCAGAAGTCAGCCATTCAGCCCATCCAGTCTGCTCCACCATTTTATCATGAGCTGATCCATTCTCCCATTTAATCCCACTCCCCAGCCTTCTCACCATAACCTTTGATGCCCTGGCTACTCAGATACCTATCAATCTCTGCCTTAAATACACCCAATGACTCGGCCTCCACTGCTGCCCAAGGCAACAAATTCCATAGATTCACCACCCTCTGACTCAAAAAATTCTTCGCATTTCTGTTCTGAATGGGCGCCCTTCAATCCTTAAGTCATGCCCTCTCATACTAGACTCCCCCATCATGGGAAACAACTTTGCCACATCCACTCTGTCCGTGCCTTTCAACATTCAAAATGTTTCTATGAGGTCTCCCCTCATTCTTCTAAACTTCAAGGAATACAGTCCAAGAGCGGGCAAATGTTCCTCATATGTTAACTCTCTCATTCCCGGAATCATTCTAGTGAATCTTCTCTGTATCCTCTCCAACGCCAGCACATCCTTTCTTAAATAAGGAGACCAAAACTGCCCACTGTACTCCAAGTGAGGTCTCACCAGCGCCTTATAGAGCCTCAACATCACATCCCTGCTCCTATACTCTATTCCTCTAGAAATGAATGCCAACATTGCATTCGCCTTCTTCACTACCGACTCAACCTGGAGGTTAACCTTAAGGGTATCCTGTACGAGGACTCCCAAGTCCCGTTGCATCTCAGAACTTTGAATTCTTTCACTGTTTAAATAATAGACTGCCCATTTATTTTTTCTGCCAAAATGCATAACCATACACTTTCTAACATTGTACTTCATTTGCCACTTCTTTGCCCATTCTTCCAATCTATCCAAGTCTCTCTGCAGACTCTCCGTTTCCTCAGCACTACCGGCCCCTCCACCTATCTTCGTATCGTCAGCAAACTTAGCCACAAAGCCATCTATTCCATAATCTAAATCGTTGATGTACAATGTAAAAAGAAGCAGCCCCAACACGGACCCCTGTGGAATACCACTGGTAACCGGCAGCCAACCAGAATAGGATCCCTTTATTCCCACTCTCTGTTTCCTGCCAATCAGCCAACGCCCTATCCACGTATGTAACTTTCCCGTAATTCCATGGGCTCTTATCTTGTTAAGTAGCCTCGTGTGGCACCTTGTCAAAGGCCTTCTGAAAATCCAAATATACAACATCCACTGCATCTCCCTTGTCTAGCCTACTGGTAATTTCCTCAAAAAATTGTAATAGGTTTGTCAGGCAGGATTTTCCTTTAAGGAATCCATGCTGAGTTCTGCCTATCTTGTCATATGCATCCAGGTACTCTGTAACCTCATCCTTGACAATCGACTCCCAACAACTTCCCAACCACCAATGTCAAGCTAACAGGTCTACAATTTCCTTTTTGCTTCCTTGCCCCCTTCTTAAATAGCGGAGTGACATTTGCAATCTTCCAGTCCTCCGGAACCACGCCAGAATCTATCGACTTTTGAAAGATCATCACTAATGCCTCCGCAATCTCCACAGCTACTTCCTTCAGAACACGCGGGTGCATTCCATCTGGTCTGGGAGATTTATCTATCTTTAGACTATTCAGCTTCCTGAGTACTTTCTCTGTTGTAATTGTGACTGCACACACTTCTCCTCCCTGCCACCCTTGAGTGTCCGGAAAACTGCTGATGTCTTCCTCAGTGAAGACTGATGCAAAATATTCATTCGGTTCCTCCGCCATCTCCTTATCTCTCATTACAATTTCTCCAGCATCATTTTCTATCGGTCCTATATCTACTCTCACCTGTCTTTTACTATTTATATACTTGGAAAAGCTTTTAGTATCCTCTTTGATATTATTTGCTAGCTTCCTTTCGTAGTTAATCTTTTCCCTCTTAATGACCTCCTTAGTTTCCTTTTGTAAGGTTTTAAAAACTTCCCAATCCTCTGTCTTCCCACTAATTTTTTCTTCCTTGTATGCCCTCTCCTTTGCTTTAACTTTGGCTTTGACTTCTCTTGTCAACCACGGTTGTATCCTTTTTCCATTCGAAAATTTCTTCTTTTTTGGAATATACCTGTCTTGCACCTTCCTCTCTTCTCGCATAAACTCCAGCCACTGCTGCTCTGCCGTCTTTCCTGCCAGTGTCTCTTTCCAGTCAACTTTGGCCAGTTCCTCTCTCATGCCACTGTAATTCCCTTTACTCCACTGAAATACCGACACATCAGATTTCGGCTTCTCTTTTTCAAATTTCACAGTGAACTCAATCATGTTATGATCACTGCCTCCTAAGGGTTCCTTCACCTTAATCTCTCTAATCACCTTCGGTTCATTAGACAATACCCAATGCAGTACAGCCGATCCCCTAGTGGGCTCAACAACAAGCTGTTCTAAAAAGCCATCTCGCAGACATTCTACAAATTCTCTCTCTTGAGATCCAGTGCCGACCTGATTTTCCCAATCCACTTGCATGTTAAAATCCCCACAATTATCATAACACTGCCCTTCTGACAAGCCTTTTTTATATCCTGTTGTAATTTGTAGTCCACATCCCTGCAGCTGTTTGGAGGCCTATAAATAACTGCCATCAGGGTCCTTTTACCGCTGCAATTTCTTAGCTCAACCCATAAAGATTCTGCACCTTCCGATCCTATATCATCTCTTTCTAACTATTTACTATCATTTCTTACTAATAAAGCCACGCTTCCCCCTCTGCCTACCTTCCTATCCTTCCGATACACCGTGTATCCTTGGATGTTCAGCTCCCAGAGACATGCATCCTTTAGCCACGTCTCAGTGATGGCCACAATATCATACCTGCCAATCTGTAGCTGTATGACAAGATCATCCACCTTATTCCTTATGCTGTGTGCATTTAAGTATAACACCTTAAGACTAGTATTTGGTACTTTTTGCTTTGATTTCACTGCAACTTTATTGCACTGCAATTCATCCCAATGGCTACAAATTTGCCCCATCATCTGCCTGTCTTTCCTGACATCTTTACTGCTCACTATCCTAGATTTATTTCTGTTTTCCCCTTCCTCCGCTCTGTCATTCCGGTTCCCATCCCCCTGCCAAATTAGTTTAAACCCTCCCTAACAGCTCTATTAAACTTTCCTGCCAGGATATTGGTCCCCTTCGGGTTCAGGTGTAACCTGTCCTTTTTGAACAGGTCATACTTCCCCCAGAAGAGATCCTAATTATCCAAGAATCTGAAGAACTGCCCCCTCCACCAGTCTCTCAGCCACGCATTCATCTGCCCTCTTGCCCTCGCTAGCACGTGGCACAGGTAGCAATCCTGAGATTACTACCCTGGAGGTCCTGCTTCTCAGCTTCCTGGAAACTCCTGGAAATCTCTCTTCAGGACCTCCTCTCTTTTCCTTTCTATGTCATTGGTACCAACATGTACCAAGACAGCTGGCTGCTCACCCTCTCCCTTCAGAATATTCTGGACCCGATCTGAGACATCCCGTACCCTGGAACCTGGGAGGCAACACACCATGCGGGTATCTCTGTCAGGCTGACAGAATCTCCTGTCCGTTTCCCTGACTGTGGAATCCCCTACGACTACCGCATTTCTCTTCTCCCTCCTTCTCTCCTGCACAACAGTGCCAGGCTCAGTGCCAGAGACCCGGTCACCGTGGGCATCCCCTGTCAGGTCATCCCCCTCAACAGCATCCAGAACAAGATATTTGTTGCTGAGGGGAACAGCCACAGGTGTGCTCTCCACTATCCGGGCATTTCCCTTCCCTCTCTTGACAGTGACCCAGTTTTCTGACCCCTGTAGCCTAGGGATGACTACCTCCCTGTAGCTCCTGTCTATCACCTCTTCACTTTCCCTGATAAGCAGTAGGTCATCAAGCTGCAGCTCCAGATCCCTAACACGGTCTCTGAGGAGCTGCACCTCGGTGCACCTGGCGCAGATGTGACCATCAGGGAGGCTGGAGGTCTCCCAGGATTCCCACATCTAACACCCTGAACAAAGCACTAACCCTGCAGGCATGCTATCTAATTCTACAGTAATGAAACAGGGAAAATAAGTCTACTCACCCACTTACCTCGCTAAACAGATGAACTTTTTAAACCGTTAGCTGTGAGAGCCCTGCTGTTCCTGTCTGTCCAGACCGATTCGCGAAAGGTGGGGGGGGGGGAAGAAAAAAAAAGTGTTGGTACTTCACTGTCGCCTCTTCCTGTTTACCGCCGAAGCCAAAGCCCTACAATCTGCTGCCACTCACTCCGCTGCCCGCTCCGACAGCTGCCCACTGTATAGGGTGGTCTTCTTTTTAAACTCTCCGCGCTGTCCTGTTGACATCACGCACCTGCGCAGTCTCGACCTTCTTGCACCGGTAGCACCTTGCTCAACATTTTGATTCTTAACATTGTCTGAGGACCCACTAACATCTGACTCCACAACCTCTCCACCAACCGCTCAGGCACTCTGGTTTCCATCCCTCTGTAACTTTAGTTTAAATTATGTGACCCAAGACATTTATAGGTAGGTTCTGTGATCGGGTATGAACTCAGCAGATGGAATTCAATGTGGCCATATATGAGGTTATGTATTTTTGCGAGTAGACATGAAAAAATGTAGATTATTATCCAAATGCAGACATACAGAACTGCAAATATTTGAGGGTCAAAGGGATTGAGGTGTTCACAAAGCTGTGGCAAATGATTATGATAGCAAATGGTGCATTACTGATTATTTCATTCTATACAGTATACCTCCATTTTCCTTATTGACACTGTCCCAAATCAGCGAGAAACTGAGAAAGACATTCATTTGATTTTGGTCCACAACAAATTCTCAAAGTCTAAGTAAATTTATTTGCAAAGTACGCATATGTCACCACATACTACCCTGAGTCTCAGTCACAAAGAGCATGGGTATCTAAGTCTTTTACACAGTACATATTTTTCAACGTGGAGCGAAGAGCAAGTTTGTAGATCTGGCGAGAGCAAACGATGTTGGGAATAGTGAGGGTGGAATGCTGCAGGAGGGGTGTAGGACAGGTTAGCCGAACATGAGTGCCAGGTGTTGGGCTGAAACAGGTGTAAATAAATCCATTCCTGAGACACCAGGAAAGGGCATTTGATTCCAGACAATTGGTTTATTGATCAATATAGAACGTCTCTCTGGTGTTTCCTGACCCCTCCCCTCTCTCTTCCACTATTCCCAACCATGATTCCCCACTCTCTGCCCCCATCCCACTCTTAGTCCACAATAGAGACCCATGTCAAAATCAGGAGCGAGGTTGAAAATTTCACAAACTAATGTCATAACAACAACTTCTCATTCAATGCCAGCAAGACCCAGGAACTGACTGTAGACTTCAGGAAAGGGAAACCACAGGTCCATGTGCCAACCCTCAGCAGAGGATCAGATGTGGAGAAGGTTAGAAACTTCCAACTTCCTGGGTGTTATTATTTCAGAGGACCCGTCCCCAGACCCAGCACGTAAGTGCAATTGTGAGGAAAGCACAGCAGTGTCTCTACTTCTTTAGGAGTCTGCAAAGGTCCGGCATGAAATCTAAAACTTTGACAAATTTCTATAGATGTGCATTGGAGAGAGTATCGACTGGCTGCATCGCGGCATTGTGTGGAAACACCAATACCTTTGCTTTGCACGGAAAATCCTACAAAAGGTAGCAGATTTGGATCAGTATATCATGAGTAAAGCCCCCCCACCGTTGAACACAGCGACATGAAATGCTGTCTTAGGAAAACAGCATTCATCATCAGAGATCCTCACCACCCAGGTCATGCTCACTTCTCGTTGCTGCCATCAGGTAGAAGGTACAAGTGCCTCAGGACTTGCAGCACCTGGTTCAAGAACAGTTACTACCCCACAACCATCAGGCTGTTGGATAAAAGGGAATAACTGCACTTACAATGTTCCCACAACCATTGATCTCACTTTAAGGACTCTTTATCTCATCATCTCATATCCTCGTTATTTGTAGCTTTTAATTTCTATTTGAATTTGCACAGTTTGTTGTCTGCTGCACTCTGGTTGATCTTTCATTGATCCTGTTATATTGACTACTCTATAGATTTGCTGCTTATGCCCAGAGGAAAATGAATCTCAGGGTTGTATATGTGGTATATACTTTGATAATAAGTTTAGAAACATAGAAAATCTACAGCACAATACAGGCCTTTCAGCCACAAAGCTGTGCTGAACATGTCCTTACCTTAGAACTACCCATAGCCCTCTATTTTTCTAAGCTCCACGTATTCATCCAGGATTCTCTTAAAAGACCCTATCGTTTCCACCTCCACCACCGCTGCCGGCAGCCCAATCAACGCACTCGCCACTCCCTGCGTAAAAAACGTACCCCTGACATCTCCTCTGTACCTACTCCCCAGCACCTTAAAACTATGCCCTCTCGTGCGAGCCATTTCAGCCCTGGGGAAAAGCCTCTGACCACCCACACAATCAATGCCTCTCATTATCTTGAACACTTAATCAGGTCACCTCTCATCCTCCGTCCTTCAAGGAGAAAAGGCCGAGTTCACTCAACTTATTCTCATAAGGCATGCAACATCCTTGTAAATCTCCTCTGTACCCGTTCTAAAAAAAACGGCCATGGTTTTCGGTCAGGCGCCGGACGCTCGGAGAGATTTGGCGGCGGCGAGCGCCTGGCATTTGGCCCGTGGCCATGGTTGGGTGGTCGGCAACTTGGGCCGGTCCCCCACCGGACTTAGTCTGGTGAGGAGGGTGTGAGGACACCCAGCAGGACTGAAAAACAAGACCTGACAAAGGGCGGATGAGCTCCTTGGGAGCCAACGGTCATCTTCCATGGAAGAGATTAAAGCCTCACCACATATCTACGAATCGTATGCTATGCAGCTAGTTAGAAGAGACATGATGAACTTGGGCCCAAGGCCTCCGCCTAAGGAATGGCCGAGCTCGAAGAAGTGGCCGCGGCTGGAGGCCGACACGGCCTCAGGCTCGAGTTCAGGGGAGGCAGCAATGGGCAGTGCCAAGGTGGCCAGTGAGAACAAACTGGAGGAGAGGCTGTACTCGGTGTTGTCGCAAGATCGAAGAAGATGGAGGTGTGTAGCCACCAACCCCGGATTCGGGACGGCACCCACTGACTGACCCTTTCTATAGTTTCCACATCCTTCCTGTAGTGAGACAACCAGAACTGAGCACAGTACTCCAAGTGAGGTCTGACCAGGGTCCTATAAAGCTGCAACATTACCTCTCGGCTCTTAACCTCAGTCCCACGATTGATGAAGGCCTATACACCGCATGCCTTCTTAACCACAGAGTCAACCTGTGCAGCTGCTTTGAGTGTCCTATGGACTCGGACCCTAAGATTCTTCTGATCCTCCACACTGCCAAGAGTCTTACCATTAATACTATATTCTGCCATCATATTTGACCTACCAAAATGAACCACCTCACACTCATGTGGATTGAACTCCATCTGCCACTTCTCAGCCCAGTTTTGCATCCTGTCGATGTCCCGCTGTAACTTCTGACAGGCCTCCATACTATCCACAACACCCCCAACCTTTGTGTCATCAGCAAATTTCCTAATTTACTTTAACTTTGAAGTCATGAATTTTGTTTTTTTTTTGTGGCAACACTGCAGTGCAATATATAAAATTACTACAATACTGCCCAAGAGGCATCAGGACTCTAACTATAAATATGTGCCTCGGGCTTTGGCACAGTAATGCATGTATAAATAATGCCGAGAACATGAGTTGTGGAATCCTTGAAGGTGAGTCTGTAGGTTGTTTAATCAGTTCAGTGTCCAGGTGAGTAAATTCATCCAGGCTGGTTCAGCTGCCTGGTGTTGTAGGGTAATAACCTGGTGACCCTCCTGCCTGATGGTAATAGTGAGACGAGAGCATGGCCTGAAAGGTTGGAATGCAGCTTTCATGTCACAGCGCTCCTAGATCTGCGCAAAAAATGTTCTAAATCTGCACCATATTACGCAGATCCAAAAACGTTGACAACAGCAGTGTGAAGCTATTCCATGCACACAGTGCTGTCCGGTCCCCTTTTCAGTGAGCTTCCCTCATCCCAATGCTTCCAAAACTGGATCCCACTGTTATTCACTCTGCAGTCACCTATCTGTAACGGTAATTGGATTTAACACTTACTTTTACCGTGCATTCATCCACCCTGTGGATGTGGTATACATCTGGATATTGTGCCCTCTCAAGTGCCAGGAAGTTGGGAGCTGGCCATGCTCCAGAGGGCATCAGCACAGACTGCGAAATGCCTGTAAATTCCTTCATTGAATGCAGCTTTCAGTAACATATCAGTATCTTTACCACATTCAGGCTCATTCACAGTAACTTTAGCAGAAGCAAATTTTCCATGCAAGGCTTATTGAGAAAGTAAGGAGGCATGGGATCCAAGGGGACCTTGCTTTGTGGATCCAGAAATGGCTTGCCCACAGAAGGCCAAGAGTGGTTGTAGATTGGTCATATTCTGCAAGGAGTTCGGTGACCAGTAACCAAAAACCATAAAACAATATAACAATTACAGCACAGAAACAGGCCACCTCGGCCCTTCTAGTCCCTGCCAAACTCTTACTCTCACCTAGTCCCACTGACCTGCACTCAGCACATAACCCTCCATTCCTTTCCTGTCCATATAGCTATCCAATTTAACTTTAAATGACAACATCGAACCTGCCTCAACCACTTCTGCTGGAAGCTCGTTCCACAAAGCTACCACTCTCTGAGTAAAAAAGTTCCCCCAATGTTACCCCTCAACTTTTGCCCTTTGACTCTCAACTCATGTCCTCTTGTTTGAATCTCCTCCACTCTCAATGGAAAAAGCCTATCCACGTCAACTCTATCTATCCCCCTCATAATTTTAAATACCTCTATCAAGTCCCCCCTCAACGTTCTATGCTCCAAAGAATAAAAACCCAACTTGTTCAACCTTTCTCTGTAACTTAGGTGATGAAACCAAAGTAACATTCTGGTAAATCTGCTCTGTATTCTTTCTATATTATTGACATCTTTCCCATAATTTGGTGACCAGAACTCTACACAAAACTCCAAATTTGGCCTTACCAATACCTTGTACAATTTCAACATTACATCCCAACTCCTATACTCAATGCTCTGATTTATAAAGGCCAGCATACCAAAAGATTTCTTCACCACCCTATCCACATGAGATTCCACCTTCAGCGAACTATGCATCATTATTCCTAGATCCCTCTGTTCTACTGCATTCTTCAATGCCCTACCATTTACCATGTATGTCCTATTTTGATTAGTCCTACCAAAATGTAGCATCTCACATTTATCAGCATTAAACTCCATCTGCCATCTTTCAGCCAACTCTTCTAGCCTAAATCTCTCTGCAAGCATTGAAGACCTTCTTCATTATCCACAACTCCACCTAGCTTAGTATCATCTGCATACTTACTAATCCAATTTACCACCCCATCATCCAGATCATTAATGTATATGACAAACAACATTGGACCCAGTACAAATCCCTGAGGTAAACCACTAGTCACCGGCCTCCAATATGACAAATAGTTATCCACCACTACTCTCTGGCGTCTCCCATCCAGCCACTGCTGAATCCATTTTACTACTTTAATATTAATACCCAACGATTGAACCTTCCGTGTGGAACCTTGTCACAGGCCTTACTGAATTCCATATAGACAACATCCACCACTTTACCCTCGTCAACTTTCTTAGTAACCTCTTCAAAAAATTCAATAAGATTTGTCAAACATGTCTTTCCACACACAAATCCATGTTGACTGTTCCTAACCAGACCCTGTCTATCCAAATAATTATATATACCATCTCTAAGAATACTTTCCATCAATTTACCCACCACTGACGTCAAACTCACAGGCCGATAATTGCTAGGTTTACTCTTAGAACCCTTTTTAAGCAATGGAACAACATGGGCAATACATCAATCAAATAGTCATAGTCATACTTTATTGATCCCGGGGGAAATTGGTTTTCGATACAGTTGCACCATAAATAATAAATAGTAATAAAACCATAGTTGAATAGTAAAATGTAAATTATGCCAGGAAATAAGTCCAGGACCCGCCTATTGGCTCATGGTGTCTGACCCTCCAAGGGAGGAGTTGTAAAGTTTGATGGCCACAGGCAGGAATGACTTCCTATGACGCTCAGTGTTGCACCTCGGTGGAATGAGTCTCTGGCTGAATGTACTCCTGTGCCCAACCAGTACATTATGTAACACACATCAAAGTTGCTGGTGAACGCAGCAGGCCAGGCAGCATCTGTAGGAAGAGGTGCAGTCGACGTTTCAGGCCGAGACCCTTCGTCAGGACTAACTGAAGGAAGAGTGAGTAAGGGATTTGAAAGTTGGAGGGGGAGGGGGAGATCCAAAATGATAGGAGAAGACAGAAGGGGAAGGGATGGAGCCAAGAGCTGGACGGGTGATAGGCAAAAAGCGGATACGAGAGGATCATGGGACAGGAGGTCCGGGAAGAAAGACAAGTGGCGGGGGGGGACCCAGAGGATGGGCAAGAGGTATATTCGGAGGGACAGAGGGAGAAAAAGGAGAGTGAGAGAAAGAATGTGTGCATAAAAATAAGTAACAGATGGGGTACGAGGGGGAGGTGGGGCCTTAGCGGAAGTTAGAGAAGTCGATGTACGAGGGGGAGGTGGTGATGGGAAACATTGTCCAAGATGGCAGAATATAACGTTTATGGCAAGTCCCTTGGCAATGTGGAGGATCAGGGTGATCTTTGGGTCCATGTCCATAGGACGCTAAAAGCTGCTGTGCAGGTTGACTCTGTGGTTAAGAAGGCATACGGTGCATTGGTCTTCATCAACCATGGGATTGAGCTTAGGAGCCAAGAGGTAATGTTAGAGCTATATAGGACCCTGGTCAGACCCCACTAGGACTACTGTGCTCAATTCTGGTCACCTCACTTACAGGAAGGATGTGGAAACCATTGAAAAGGTGCAGAAGAGATTTACAAGGATGTGGCCTGGATTGGGGAGCATGGCTTATGAGAAAAGGTTGAATGAACTCGGCCTTTTTTCCTTGGAGTGACACAAGATGAGGGGTGACCTGATAGAGGTGTATAAGATGATGAGACGCATTGATCGTGTGGATAGTCAAGGGCTTTTTCCCAGGGCTGAAATGGCTAACGTGAGAAAGCACAGTTTTAAGATGCTTGGAAAAAGGTACAGAGGAGATGTCAGGGGTGAGTTTTTATGCAGAGAGTAGTGAGTGCATGGAATGGGCTGCCAGTGATGGTAGTGGACCAGATACGATAAGGTCTTTTAAGAGACTCCTGGATGGATACATGGAGCTTAGAAAAATAGTAGGCTATGGGTAACCTTGGTAATTTGTAAAATAAGTATATGTTCAGCACAGCTTTGTGGGCCAAAGGGCCTGTATTGTGCTAACAACAGGAATTCTGCAGATGCTGGAAATTCAAGCAACACACATCAAAGTTGCTGGTGAACGCAGCAGGCCAGGCAGCATCTCTAGGAAGAGTTTCAGTCGACGTTTCAGGCGAAGACCCTTTGTCAGGACTAACTGAAGGAAGAGTGAGTAAGGGATTTGAAAGTGGGAGGGGGAGGGGGAGATCCAAAATGATAGGAGAAGACAGGAGGGGGAGGGATGGAGCCAAGAGCTGGACAGGTGATTGGCAAAAGGGATATGAGAGGATCATGGGACAGGAGGTCTGGGGAGAAAGACAAGGGGGAGGGGAAACCCAGAGGATGGGCAAGGGGTATAGTCAGAGGGACAGAGGGAGAAAAAGGAGAGAGAGAGAAAGAATGTGTGTATATAAATAAATAACGGATGGGGTATGAGGGGGAGGTGGGGAATAGCAGAAGTTAGAGAAGTCAATGTTCATGCCATCAGGTTGGAGGCTACCCAGACAGAATATAAGGTGTTGTTCCTCCAACCTGAGTGTGGCTTCATCTTGACAGTAGAGGAGGACGTGGATAGACATGTCAGAATGGGAATGGGATGTGGAATTAAAATGTGTGGCCATTGGGAGATCCTGCTTTCTTTGGCGGACAGAGAGTAGGTGTTCAGCAAAGCGGTCTCCCAGTCTGCGTCGGGTCTCGCCAATATATAGAAGGCCACATCGGGAGCACCGGACGCAGTATATCACCCCAGCCGACTCACAGGTGAAGTGTCGCCTCACCTGGAAGGACTGTCTGGGGCCCTGAATGGTGGTAAGGGAGGAAGTGTAAGGGCATGTGTAGCACTTCTTCCGCTTACAAGGATAAGTGCCAGGAGGGAGATCAGTGGGAAGGGATGGGGGGGACGAATGGACAAGGGAGTCGCGTAGGGAGCGATCCCTGCGGAAAGCGGGGGGGGGGGCGAGGGAAAGATGTGCTTAGTGGTGGGATCCCGTTGGAGGTGGCGGAAGTTACGGAGAATAATATGTTGGACCCGGAGGCTGGTGGGGTGGTGGGTGAGGACAAGGGGAACCCTATTCCTAGTGGGGTGGCGGAAGGATGGAGTGAGAGCAGATGTGCGTGAAATGGGGGAGATGCGTTTGAGAGCAGAGTTGATGGTGGAGGAAGGGAAGCCCCTTTCTTTGAAAAAGGAGGACATCTCCCTCGTCCTGGAATGAAAAGCCTCATTCTGAGAGCAGATGTGGCGGAGACGGAGGAATTGCGAGAAGGGGATGGCATTTTTGCAAGAGACAGGGTGAGAAGAGGAATAGTCCAGATAGCTGTGAGAGTCAGTAGGCTTATAGTAGACATCAGTGGATAAGCTGTCTCCAGAGATAGAGACAGAAAGATCTAGAAAGGGGAGGGAGGTGTCAGAAATGGACCAGGTAAACTTGAGGGCAGGGTGAAAGTTGGAAGCAAAGTTAATAAAGTCAACGAGCTCAGCATGCGTGCAGGAAGCAGCGCCAATGCAGTTGTCGATGTAGCGAAGGAAAAGTGGGGGACAGATACCAGAATAGGCACGGAACATGGATTGTTCCACAAAGCCAACAAAAAGGCAGGCATAGCTAGGACCCATATGGGTGCCCATAGCTACACTTTTAGTTTGGAGGAAGTGGGAGGAGCCAAAGGAGAAATTATTAAGAGTAAGGACTAATTCCGCTAGACGGAGCGGAGTGATGGTAGGGGGGAACTGATTAGGTCTGGAATCCAAAAAGAAGCGGAGAGCTTTGAGACCTTCCTGATGGGGGATGGAAGTATATAGGGACTGGACATCCATGGTGAAAATAAAGCGGTGGGGGCCAGGGGACTTAAAATCATCGAAAAGTTTAAGAACGTGAGAAGTGTCACGAACATAGGTAGGAAGGCATTGAACAAGGGGGGATAAAACCGCGTCGAGGTATGCAGAAACGAGTTCGGTGGGGCAGGAGCAAGCTGAGACAATACGTCTGCCAGGACAGGCAGGTTTGTGGATCTTGGGTAGGAGGTAGAAACAGGAAGTGCGAGGTGTGGGAACTATAAGGTTGGTAGCAGTGGATGGGAGATCCCCTGAGTGGATAAAGTCGGTCATGGTGTGGGAGACAATGGCCTGCTGCTCCTTAGTGGGGTCACGATCGAGGGGTAAATAAGAGGAGGTATCCGCGAGTTGTCGCTGTGCCTCGGCAAGGTAGAGGTCAGTACGCCAGACTACAACAGCACCCCCTTTATCGGCGGGTTTAATAATAAGGTTAGGATTAGTGCGGAGGGAGTGGAGAGCAGAGCGTTCTGAAGGAGTGGGTTTGGAATGGGAACAAGGTGCGGTGAAGTCAAGACGGTTGATGTCCCGTCGGCAGTTAGCGATAAACAGATCCAGAGCAGGGAGAAGACCAGAGCGGGGTGTCCATGAAGAAGAGGAGGGTTGAAGACGGGAGAAGGGGTCATTGGTGGGGGTGGAAGAGTCCTTGCCGAAGAAGTAGGCTCGGAGACGGAGACGGAGGAAGAAGAGTTCCGCATCATGGCGAACACGGAACTCGCTGAGGTGTGGGCGAAGGGGGACAAAGGTGAGGCCCTTACTGAGCACAGAGCGTTCTGCCTCCGACAGTTGAAGGTCGGAGGTGATGGTAAAGACCCGGCACGGACGACAGCTGGGATTGGGGGGGGGGGGGGGGAGGGGGGAGGCTGGGGGTGTCAGTGGAGAGGGGAGGGTTGGGGTGAGAGGAAGATGGAGCCTCTGAGTACCCAGGAGCTGACGATGAGATCTGAGGGAGACGAGATTGCAGAGTATTGGTGGGGGAAGGGGAGACGGAAGCTGTAGTGTGCTGTGGGTGTTCTATGTTTCTAAGTTATTCAGCTCTCTGACCTGCCTTTCTGTAATGTGAACCACAAGAGCTTTTGATGGGCTGTGTATTTCATCCATTATCTTCAGCTTAACCAGGTGAAGAACAACTGTCAATGCTTAATGAAAACCAGCTCTGGCACTGTTGAAAGAACCATCTAACATTTAGGTTGAGACTGCAATTACATGTCGCACAGTTCTGTGACGGACAATGCACTCCCGTCATTTGTATATTTCGCAGCCCATACTGTGCAAAGGGAAACAGCACACATCACAGTCCAACAACCCTGATGAAAGGACTCACACTTCGCCTTCCCTCTCACCTGGTCTCACCTCTCACCTGCTCTCACATCTCACCTGGAAGTTTGCACTCTTTCCCCTCCCCACCACCTGGTTTCTGATTCTGACTTCTTTTCCCTTCCCTTTCAGTCCTGACAAGGATCTCAGCCCGATACATCAACAATTTATTCCTCTTTGTCGATGCTGCTTGACTTGCTGAGTTCCTCCAACAACTTGTATGTGTTAGTCTAAATTTACAGCATCTGCAGAATCTCTTGTGAGCACATTACATGACACCAGTCCAACAGCTCTGTGCTGGTCCTCATGACCTGTCAACTCGGTCCCCTCTCACATTTGGCCTGTGCTTTGAATATGATTTTAGATTCAAATAGTTTCACACATACAGTGCAGTGATTACCAATTTAAACACTGTTGCCAGCAGCCAATCATATTTTCCTTCTCACTAATGTACAAATTGTGTTATTTAGCTGAGTCTCGATTAGGCCACACAGAAACACCACGTGCAATTCTGATCATCAATTTACATCTTGCTGGCAGAACAAAATAGTGTGTGCAATGAAGATTCACTAGGGTAGTCCTGCAAGGTTGCATGTTCAGTGAAAATATCACTGGGGTCTTGAAAAAAGCCAGTATGTGACTAGACTGACATCTTTAAAACTGTGAAAGTTTTGACTCAAAACAGAGGGCACACATGTGGGCAAAAGCAGTCACCAATCCAAGGGGAATTCAGACAGAGAGAGTGGACCCAGATCTCTCAGTGGACTGAGGTGAACAGTATCATGACCTTAAGGGAAAATCAGGACAAGCACACAAGGAAGACGGGGACGGAACGTTATGGTGGTATGAGTTAGATTAGAAAGCTGGTTCCAATGTCACACATTCACAAGTGTGGTCTGGGGCATAAATCAGGTGCAGTGAGGGACAGTGAATAACAATGTTTCACATGCCATCCCTACAGATCAATTCATTACACAGTGCGTTGAGGTGGTACAAGATAAAACAACAGCAGAATGCAGAATAAACTGTTAATGTTACAGAGAAAGTGCAGTGCAGGCAGACGATAGGTTTGGGCTGACCGACCTCATTCTATGCTGCAGAAATATGGAACTCTGTGAACCTTTGAACTAATTCCCACAACTCAGCTTCCCCACTGGCCATACATCAATAGTGAAGTCCAATGGACAGTAAGCTTGTGATTTTGCATTGTAACAGTTAATAATGGAGTATTTAATCCAATGAAAGCATTTCTGCCTACAGGAGCTATAACGGTCGGAATTTGTGAAACTAGAAGAGCCGAGGCAGAGAAAAATTGTCGATGGTGCAGTGAAAAAGTGCAGGAAGAAGAGCAGCGTGTTTCAAAATGTTCAACAGATCTGCAATCCTGTATCTCCGGCATAAATGAGACAAAGGACGAGATTAACCAGACAGAAAACAGAATAAAATGTGTGGCGGATGAACTCGACAGACTGCAGGAGCTGCTGGGCAATCTCTATGAATTAGATTCCCTGCTGAAACACGGGACAGTTGCTGTCAGTGAACTGCTTGGTAAAGTGGACGTGTTGAAGTTTCGCAGTGAGAAATTCTGTAACGTGGATGCACTGGTCATTGTTCTCAATGACATCATTGCCCACATATTAAAGCTGCCCAACCTGCTGGAAGGGAAGGTGCTGCAGCTGGAGGCTTCCACTGTTGAGAAGCTGGAATCTCTCAGTGGTCAGCTGAAGGCCATTGAATCATCAGGTTCTGATGTCAGTCAGTGGTGCTAATGGCGATGACCACAGTAATTGTGTACATCAGAATGTGCCATGTGGCATTGTGTCTCTGCAGGAAACTGAGCTTTAAGCTCACAAACTGTTGGAGGAACTCAGCAGGTTAGGTAGCATGTATGGAAAAGAATAAACAGGCAATCTTTCAGGCCAAAACCATTCATCAAGACTCCTGCTTCCACTAAATTCTTCCAGTATTTTGTGCGTCTTACTTTGATTTTCAGCATCTACAGATTTTGTCTTGTTTGTGACCTTTAAACTCTGTTATTCCCACTACCATTGTGTCCCCAAGATTCCTGATGCTAAGTTCTATTCACAGGTCCCTCACTGAGAATGGAAACAGGCTCCTTGACCCACTGAGCCCACACCACCAGTGACCACCCAGTTACAATAGTCATCCAGTACAGAAATAGGCCTTTTGTCCCACTGAGCTCAAAAAACCAGTAACTACCCAGTTACAATAGTCATCCAGTACAGAAACAGGCTCTTTGACCCACTGAGCCCACACCACCAGTAACTACCCAGTTACAATAGTCATCCAGTACAGAAACAGGCTCTTTGACCCACTGAGCCCACACCACCAATAACTACCCAGTTACAATAGTCATCCAGTACAGAAACAGGCTCTTTGACCCACTGAGCCCACACCATCAGTAACTACCCAGTTACAATAGTCATCCAGTACAGAAACAGGCTCTTTGACCCACTGAGCCCACACCATCAGTAACTACCCAGTTACAATAGTCATCCAGTACAGAAACAGGCCCTTTGGCCCAACTCATCCATGCTGAGTCTGATTCCTAGCAAGTTGATCACACCTGCCTATATTTGGCCCACAACCCTCTAAACCTCTGTCTATGCACTTATCTAAAAAGCCTTTAAACATTGCTAATGTGCCTGCCTCAACCACTATTTCTGGGAGCTGATTCCAAATATGCAACACCCCTTGTGTGAAGAAGCTGCCCCTGCTGTCCCTTTTAAATTTCTTGCCTCTTTTTGCAGCATTAGCTTGGGAAAGAAGACTATGTGCTTTTGCCCCTGTCTGTGTCCTGCATGATCTTCTAAATCTCGATCAGGTCATCCCTCAATCTCTTACGTTTCAAGGAATAAAAACCTAGTCTACCCCACATCTCCTTGTAATCCAGAACCCCAGGTCCACCCAACATCCTGGTAAATCTTTCTGCACTCTTTCTAGTTTGGTAACATCTTTCTTATAACATGGTGACCAAAACCACACATCACAGACATTAGTAGGGCTCAGCCTAACACGTTGACTGTACTTTTTCCCACCAATGTTCCCTGGCCTGCTGAGTTCCTCCAGCATTTTGTATTTTACTTGGATTTCCAGCATCTGCAGATTTTCTCTTGTTTGTGACAAAAGCCAAGCACTATTGTCGAAGTTCAGGCTCAGCAATATCTTGTATAACTGCACTGTACCTACTGATCTTCTGTGCTCCAAGCCCTGAGTACTGACGGGCAGCAAGACCAACACCAAATTGATCATCAATGACCCTGCTTTCACCAAGCTGAAGTTCAAAGTTCAAAATAACTATATTATCAAAGTACGTATATGTCACCCTATTCTACCTTGAGGTTCATTTTCTTGTGGGCATTCACAGTAAATCCAAAGAAACACAACAGAATCAATGAAAAACCACATACAAGATGGACAAACAATCAATGTGCAAAAGACAACAAACTGCAGATATAAGAAAAGATTAATAATAATAATAACAAATAAAAAAAATATCAAAAATATGAGATGAAGAGTCCCTGAAAGTGAGCCCATGAGATATCAGAACAGTTCAGTGATGGGATAGGTGAAGTCGAGTGTTTTCCTCTCTGGTTCAAGAGCCTGATGGTTGAGAGTTAATAACTACTCCTGAACCTGGCGGTGTGGGTCCCGAGGCTCCTGTACCTTCTCCCTGATGGTAGCAGCAAGAAGAGGACATGGCCTCGATGGTGGGGAGCCTTGATGATGGATGCTGCTTTCTTGCAATAGCACTGCTTGTAGATGTGCTCAGTGGTGGGGAGAGCTTTTCACGTGATAGACCGGGCTGCATCCACTGCTGTTTGTCGCCGTTTTCATTCAAAACGTGTCACAACCACGGATTCGGTAGCGCAGCAGGTTCGGCAATTGCGCTCGTGAGTATCCATGTGTCAGTTAATTGTGATTTCATTGTGATAGTATTTAACTCCATTCATCCCATCATAGCGTTTGTCGAGACTTGAACCCAGGACGTAACTACGCTTCGTTATCTGCATTCCGCCTTACCTGAGAAATTGAACTGTCGAGTCAACTGACTCGGAAGACGAGCAGTATTTGTTTTATTCTTAGTTGTTCTTTTCAGCCGTAGTGTAGACTTCATTTTCCATCTGAGTGTTTTAGTCAACGGCCCTCTTTGGCCTTGCGTTTATTTTTTTTTTCCCTTTAACACTGTTCACATTAAAGTCTGTGAAATATTGACCCACTTCGGGGTCTCTCACTCCTCACTTGGGACTTGTCTAAACGTGGTGACAAAAGGCATTGGTATTTCCACATCAGTCCGTGATGCAATCAAATAGTATACTCTCCACTGTACATTAAGAGAAGTTTGTCAAAGTTTCAGATGACACGCCGAACCTTCGCAAACTTCTGAGAAAGTAGAGGCAGTGGTTTCTTTGTAAAAGTGCAGTTGCATGCCTACATCCCTCAGATCCATAACACTCCCCAAGGCCTAAGCATTCACCGTGCAAGTCCCATCCTTGTCTGAGCTCCCAAAATGTAATGTCACTGGATTTACCTACAAATCCTGCAGTGATCTAATTTTTGAATCTCCCCACATTCTAACCAACTCTGCACAGGATTCTACCAACTAAGACAACTGAGTGCTACATGAGGTCGTTCTTACCCTCGACCATTAGCCTCTATAATGAATCAACCTATAGCCAGGGAAATGATGATCCTGTCCTGTTAGCCTGTTTGAGGTAACTTAGTTTTTATTTTCAGTACGCCGGATGAACTCAGCAGGTCGGGCAGCATCAGTCAGAAATGATAAGTCGACGTTTCAGGCCAGAACCCTTCGTCAGGACCTGCTGAGTTCATCCAGCGTACTGAAAGTGTTGCTTTGATCACAGCATCTGCAGATTATTTTGTGTTTAGTTTTTATATTTTTCTTTCTTCTCTTCTAATATTTGTGTATATGTGCACTGTAATGCTACTGTAACACTGAAATTTCCTTTGTGATCAATAAAGTATCTATCTATCTACCAACCACTGGAGTAATTTGCTGCAGCCAGTTATGCTGGCAAACTGCAAGTTTTGGGATATAATTACAACATGTTAGAGGGATTTGGATAGGTGCATGGAAGGTTAAGGGCTGAACATGGACAACTGGGGGCTAGCAGGGAGGATGGATGGCATGATTTGAAGAGTTTATTTCTGTTCTGTATGACTCTGGAAACTGGAGAACCTGGGGGATTCTACAGGGTCACAGGGACATAGTGCAAACAGCACACAGACAGCATCCATACACTGAGATCTGGATTGAACCGGCATCTCTGGCACATATGATAAAGTATATTTTTCAAGCCACAACAGATGTTTTCATTAACACTGGTAGAAGTCTTCCAAAGGTACTGAAGGGTAGATGAAAATGGACATGCGGAGAATTTGGACCCGAGTTATTTCTACACAATTTACACTGATTTCAAATCCTAATCTCACATTCAGAATCAGAATCAGGTCTGATAACAAGCATATATTGTGAAATTTGTTGTTTTGTTGCAGCAGTACATTGCAATACATAATTATAAAAAAAATCTCTGAAAACATATATATATTGGACCAGACATTGCAGTTCCACACTCTCCCTGGACACCCTATACACCTCATTATGTACATGAAAATTTAAATTAAATTAGAGCAAAAAGACAGGAAAAGTTAATGCTAACCCACTGGCTCATAGTGAACTGAGCAGGCTAAGTAGCATTCTTTGCGTAATCCAGTTAAGTTGGTGACTGGCCATGTTGGATTTTAAAGTTTTGGATGTTAGGAAAGAGCCACAAAACATGCTGCTCCAAAGTCATCTTATTCTGTGTTAATAGCACGAAGAAAATGGAAAACCGCTAGTAACAGGAGCTGGAGCTAGTAGTGGAAGAGAGAGAAAATCAAGAAGATAGTTGGCACAGCTGAGTGGTCAGCTCTTTTTAAACTCCATAGATATAAAACATTCCATTAAAATTTGCAGATAGGAGTCAGCAAATCAAACAACCCCTATTCAAATAATGCAGCACCAGAGGAACTCCCAGTATTTTCCAGAATGATACAAATATAACGACTGGGGGATACACTGAACAACTGCATATACATACTGTGACCACCAGGAAACATACTAAACAGTGACATGTATATAAGTAGTTATAAAATACAAACAGCAATTAAGTGTTAATCTGCAAAGAAAATAATAATTAAACAATCTAACCTAATACTACCATATTAACCAATTTCCTGTAATAAAGTGCTTGCATGCTGAACTGAATGTCAATGTATCACTACGCTTGTTAAATATGAATAAACGTATGGTTTACTACCAGGAGTGTTCTCGGCATTGAGGAAAAGGTTAACTTCCTTCACACAGCCTATGACTGTGCAGTGAAAGATAAGCCCAGGGAAGGAGATAAAATCATTTGACCTGAAGAAATAGGCCACTCGGTCCATTGAGTCTCCTCCACCATTTCATCATGCCTAATCCATTTCTATCTGAACCCTAATCTCCTGCCTTCACCCTGTAACCTATCATACCCTCCCACTGTAGAAAAATATTCGCTCCACATCCACTATGGACCTTTCAACATTCAATAGGTTTCAAAGAGATCCCTCTCATTCTTCTAAATTCCAGTGAATGTGGGCCCAGAGCCATGAAACACTGTCGACAGCAGCCTCTCTGCTTCATCAGCTGTACATGCCATTTCACCTATCTCTATATTGTGCACAAACCTGGCGACAAGGTCATCAATTTCATTATCCAAATCATTGATGTACAATGCAAAAGGTTTGGTGGAACATCACTAGTCACCGGCAGCCAATGGAAAAGGCTCCCTTTATTCCCCTTCTTTGTCTCCTGCCAATTATCCATGCTAGTATCTTTCCTATAATATCATGGACTGTTATCTTGCTGAGCAGCCTCCTGTGTGGCACCTTGTTGGAGGTCTTCTGAAAATCCAACTACACAACAGTTACCTGTCTATTCTGCTTGTTATTGCCTCAACGAAGTTGAGAGTTTGGGTTTAGAGGGCTATGGTCCTGATACAGATTGACAGGAGTAGTCAGGGACTAGATGGGCTGAATGGCCTGTACCTTATGTGCTGTACCTTTCTATGACTCAATAAGTTCAACAGATTTGTCAGGCAAGATTTTCCATTAAGAAAACCATGCTGACTTTGGCCTATTTATTCATGTCTCTCCAAGTACCCTGACTACTCATCCTTAACAATTAAGTCCAACATCTTCCCAACCATTGAAATCAGGCTAACTGGCCTATAATTTCCTTTCTTCTGCTTCCCTCCTCTCTTGAAAACTACAATAACATTTGCAATTTTCCAGTCCTCTGGAACCATGCCAGAATCCATTAATCCTTGAAAGATCATTGCTAATGTCTCCACAATATCTTCAGCTACCTCTTTCAGAACAGTTGGGTGTAGTCTATCTGAGCCAGGTGACTTAACTGCTTTCAGACCTTTCAACTTCCCAAACACCTTCTCCCTAGTAAAATTAATTGCACTCATTTCTGTCCCCTGACACTCTTGCTCTTGAACTTCCAGCATACTGCTAATCCCTTCCTCAGTGAAGTCTGATGCAAAATAATTAATCAGTTGGTCTGCCGTTTCCTTATCCCCCATTACTACATCTCAGGCATCACTTTTCAACAGTCCAATATCTGCTCTCACCTCTCTTTAACTCTTTATTTATCTGAAAGTACTTTTGGTATCCTCTTTGACATTATTGGCTAGCTTACCTTCATATTTCATCTTTTCCCTCCTTGTGGCTTTTTTAATTGTTTTCTGTTGGTTTTTAAAAGCTTCCCAATCCTCTAACTTCCCAAAGCAACACAAACAATATGCTGGAGGAACTTAGCAGATCAGAAAAGAAAAAACTGTGGAATTGTATTCTATGGAAAAGAATAAACTGTCGCCCTTTCAGGACAACACCTTTCTTCAGGACAGAGAAGGAAGGGGGAAGATGTCAGAATAAAAAGGTAGGGGTGGGAGGTAAGGAGGCTGGCTGGAAGGTGATATGTGAAGCCAGGTGGGTGGGAAAGGTCAAGGGCTGGAGAAGACAGAACCAGAGATTAAACCACAGGAGAAAAGGAAGCTGGAAGGGCCCAAGTGGGAAGTAATAGGCAGGTGAGATGAGGTAAAAGGTCAGAGTGACAAACAGAGGAGTTAGGGGCTGGGGGGTTGTTTACCAGAAGGAGAAATCAATATTCATGCCATTAAGTTGGAGGGTACCCAAACAGAATATCTTGCTCCTGCGCCCTGAGAATGGCCTCCTCTTGGCCCAAGAGGAAGCCGAGGGTGGACATGTTGGAATGGGAACGGGAATCAGAACAGGAATTTGCCCACTGGGAAGTCCTGCTTATGGCAGATGATGTAGAGGTGCTTGACGAACCAGTCTCCCACTTCATGGGACATCTAACCATTGCAGAGAAGGTTGCATTGGGAGCACCAGGCACAATATATGACCCAAGCAAATTCACAGGTGAAGTGATGCCTCATCTGGAAGGACTGAATGGCCCCACTAATTTTTGCTCTATGATATGCCCTCTCTTTTACTCTTATGGTGGCTTTGACTTCCCTTGTCTGCCATAGAAGTGTCTTTCTGCCTTCAGAGTAGTTCTTCTTCTGCGCCTTCCAAATTGCTTCCAGAACCTCTAGCCATTGCTGCTCTGCTGTCATCCCTGCTGGTGGCCCCTTCCGATCAACTTTGATAAACAATTGCTAAATTGGGAACTGGAGAGAGAAGGGATCAGAGTTTTGATAGACATTGAGTTACACTGAGTAAAATAAGAAAAGCCATCCAGGAATATGCTGGAACAGTCAAGACCTGTGATCAGGCACAGATACAATGTCAGCAAGAGTTGGCAAGTAACAGACAGAGGCTGGAATCAGTAGGAGCACCATCTCCACAATATCCACATCCTTCCTGTAATGGGGTGACCAGAAATGTGCACAATGAGTGTGATCCAACAAAAGTTGTATATAGCTGCAACATGACTTCCTTACTCTCATACTGAAAAAGGCTGTACATACCTCCTGACAAAGGCAGGCATGTCATAAGCATTCTTTCCCACCTTATCCACGTGTAACCACTTTCAATGAACTCTGGACTTGCATGCCCAGATCCTTCTGTATTGTATTCCTTGATAGTCCTTTACACTGACCGTAACTACACTCAACTCAGAGTCATCCTCAAACTTGCTAATTCACCCATCTAAATGTTCATATAGTCATTGATATCCAGGGGATTCTGGTTAATTGGGACACATTGGAACTAGTGCATTTTGGCCCAATTGAGTAGCCACCACAATTAGTCAACATTTCATGTAGATAGTTAAAAAGTATAAGAGAGACAAACTACCATTTTATTGTAACAAATTATGTATTTAAATGAAATGCAGAACAGATTAGATTAATATAAACACTACAGGATCTTATGGGTGGTGTACTTCTGCATGTTTCCCTCAAAACTGGGTTATCTACAAGAGGCCTGGTAGCTTTGCAGTTCGGCGCAGTATCCTTGCTGTTCCTAGTAGTGCACTCTTCAGAACCGTCATCACAGATGTTCTCAGAATTTGTTGGAGCCACTCTTCCAGTCCAAGTATCACAGCATCATGTGTTCCTATCAGCACCAGAATTACTTGGGCATAACCTTCCATATCCTTCCTACCTGTTCTTTCAAGCCCTGGTATTTCTCCAGCTTCTCATGTTCTTTCTTCCTGATATTGCTGTCATTTGGAGTTGCCACATTTAATAATATTGCTTTCTTCTGTTCCTTGTCTATTATTGCTATGTCTGGTTTGTTGGCCAGTACCCGCTTATCAATCTGTATTTGGAAGTCCCACAGTATCTTAGTTCTGTCATTCTTCACGACCTTCTTGGGTGTTTCCCATTTGGACCTGGGAGTGTCCAATCCATACTCACTGCAGAAGTTCCTGTACTTGGTTGTGCTGTTCAGTGTATTGTCACGTACCCCGTGATGGGTTAAAGAACAGCAGAAATGGAAAACACTTTGGAGTCTGGTATTGCTGTTAACTAATATTATTTATTAGTAACTACACAATACAGTAATATAAATTCAGATATATCAAACAGGTTAGCAAAGATTATATATATATGTGGAATTATAAAAACCAAGCTTCTTCAAGCCTAGGGGTAAATGGATACAGTCTTATGGTGATAGGTAAAGTTCAGTTCAGTTCGTGGCATTGAGTTGAGTAGTGATGGAGAGAGAGCTCTGTTGTGGTTGTTCGAGTAAGCTGATGCTGTCAATTCTTCCCGTCGTCCTCCAAAATCCCTTAGAAGTCACCGAACGTGGCCACAACAAAGGGGACCGTTTTCTGTGGTGGAGTTATCAACCCAGGCGAGGGTTGGACACACTAATAACCTCCCACCAGTCACACCTTTTCCACACTGCGAGAGCCATTGATCGATTTTCTCGATCAATCCTCCAAAAACCCACCTTTCCCTGGGCACAACAATGCTCATCCAGTGTCCAAAATCATGTGTCTGTGAGTCTATCAGCTGATTATATATATATATATATAATACTCAGCATGCTGAACACCAGCTGTCCATCAAGTAGCTCCTCCCTTCTCTCTCTGTAGGAACACAGAAGCTGGCAGCGTCCTTGCAAAAGTGTAAACATGCTGCAGAGAAACCATAACACCATCTCCAAGCAGTCTTCGTCCCTCTCTCTCTCTCTGTAATAGCTCAAACAGTGTCCAAAAGCCACATTCCTCCCGATGTTTTGAAGTGACAGTCCACAGCAAGAAGGAACCCAAGGGGAACATAACAGTATACTGTCCCTGCCAGCATCTTGCACCCTGCTACTATGTGCTGGATGGTTTCAGCACATTCCTTGCACAGTCTGCATCTTGGGTCGTATCTGGTGTGATAGACCCTTGCATCCATTGCTCTCGTGCTCAGCACATGTTCTTGTGCCTCTGTGCTTCCCTCAGCCCCTCCATTTCCAGCCATTGGTAGGACGCTCTCATGTCAGCCACCTCTGATATTTGGCGATGGTACATCTCATGCAGTGGTTTGCCCTGCTGTGGCCTCTGGTCCTCTGCGTCTGCTTCATCCACTTCCATTTCCATGACCCCTGTCTGCTGTCTGATGTATTCTTCTAGCGGGTTCTGCTTAGGGGCCATCTTCTTGACATACTCTTGGATGCTTTGCATTTCTTCCAGGACTGTGACCTTGACACTTCCAAGTCTATGCCCTCCTTTATTCCAGAGTGTGTACAGTCACTCAGTGTTGCACTTCAAAAGTTTCAAAGGTACATTTAATGTCAGAGAAATGTGCACTATATATATCCTGAAATTCTTTTTCTTTACAAACATCCAGAGGAGTGCCCCAAAGAATGAATGACAGTGAGATGTTAGAACCACAAAGCCCCCTCCAGCTCCCCCCCATGCATAAGCAGCAACAAAGCAACAATCTCCCTTCCGCCACCAGCAATAAAATGCATCCGCGCCTCCCACTCAAGCGTGCAGCAAAACATCAGTAAAGACACAGACTTGCAGTACCCCAAAGACTACTTGTTCACCTGGTAATTCGACATACCACAGGCTCATCTCTCTCACTTCTATCCGGAGAAATCAGTATCCTATATATGTCTTCCATCCACTGCATAATGGACTGGTTGGGCACAGGAGTACATTCAGCCAGAGACTCATTCCACCGAGATGCAACACAGAGCATCATAGGAAGTCACTCCTGCCTGTGGCCATCAAACTTTACAACTCCTCCCTTGAAGGGTCAGACACCCTGAGCCAATAGGCTGGTCCTGGACTTATTTCCTGGCATAATTTACATATTACTATTTAACTATTTATGGTTTTATTACTATTTATTATTTATGGTGCAACTGTAACGAAAACCAATTTCCCCCGGGATCAATAAAGTATGACTATGACTTATAATTGTGACTATAATTTTGTCTATAATTTCATAGGGCCTAGTAAACCTTGGGTATAAAAATGAGATGAGTTATTGTATTCTAATCATCACTTTCTCCTGGACAATTCTAGGGACTGACTTTTTCAGTCAAAGTAGGCTTTTCTCTGTTGTTTTTTTTTCTTTCCTATTTGATGGGCTGCCACATAATTGGCCTTTTACAATCTTTACCAATTATTGTACCCACTTTCCTGACACAACTTGGGTTATGACAAATCTAGTCCTAACATTTCCTCCAACCCTCTGTTGTCTCTTCCAGTCATGAGTTTACAAGGGTGTAACGCTTTGATGATGCTACCATATTCCTTATTATCATCAGTACACAAGGCCGAACCACCTGCCTTGTTGTTCCATGTTGTTGCACCATTTTCCCATCATATATTCTTTAATGTTCAGTTCATCCTTACCACAATTCCACTAGACTGTGGTCTATAAGGTACATGAAATCTCTGCTTGATCCCTTAAAATGCCATGACACCTTACATTATCTGTGCAGCAAGATGTGTGCCTTGATGCAATTCTATACTCTGAGGTAATCCCCAGTGAGTAAAAACCCTTTCCAATAATATTTTTGCAGTGACTTTGGTAGTGTTTGTCAGTTTTCATCCACTTGGTGGAAATATCCACCACTACTAGAATATATTTTTCCCCTCCTCAGGTGGGTGGCAAAGGTCCAACATAATATATCTGCAAATTAGGCCAAGGTGCTTCAATGATTTGGTATCCTTTCTTTACATTTCTATCAGAATTATATTGTACACTAATCAAGCAATTCTTGACATAGTGCTCTACATTATTAAACATAGAAACATAGAAAATAGGTGCAGGAGTAGGCCATTCGGCCCTTTGAGCCTGCACTGCCATTTATTATGATCATGGCTGATCATCCAACTCAGAACCCTGCATCAGCCTTCCCTCCATACACCCTGATCCCCATAGCCACAAGGGCCATATCTAACTCCCTCTTAAATATAGCCAATGAACTGGTCTCAACTGTTTCCTGTGGCAGAGAATTCCACAGATTCACCACTCTCTGTGTGAAGAAGTTTTTCCTAATCTCAGTCCTGAAAGGTTTCCCCCTTATCTTCAACTGTGACCCCTCGTTCTGGACTTCCCCAACATCGGGAACAATCTTCCTGCATCTAGCCTGTCCAATTCCTTTAGGATTTTATACGTTTCAATCAGATCCCCCCTCAATCTTCTAAATTCCAACGAGTACAAGCCTAGTTCATCCAGTCTTTCTTCATATGAAAGTCCTGCCATCCCAGGAATCAATCTGGTGAACCTGCTTTGTACTCCCTCTATGGCAAGGATGTCTATCCTCAGATTAGGGGACCAAACTGCACACAATACTCCAGGTGTGGTCTCATCAAGGCCTTGTACAACTGCAGTAGTACCTCCCTGCTCCTGTACTCGAATCCTCTCGCTATAAATGCCAGCATACCATTCGCCTTTTTCACCGCCTGCTGTACCTGCATGCCCACTTTCAATGACTGGTGTATAATGACACCCAGGTCTCGTTGCACCTCCCCTTTTCTTAATCGGCCACCATTCAGATAATAATCTGTTTTCCTATTTTTGCCACCAAAGTGGATAACTTCACATTTATCCACATTAAATTGCATCTGCCATGAATTTGCCCACTCACCCAACCTATCCAAGTCACCCTGCATCCTCTTAGCATCCTCCTCACAGCTAACACTGCCACCCAGCTTCGTGTCATCCGCAAACTTGGAGATGCTGCATTTAAATCCCTCATCCAAGTCATTAATATATATTGTAAACAACTGGGGTCCCAGCACTGAGCCTTGTGGTACCCCACTAGTCACTGCCTGCCATTCTGAAAAGGTCCCGTTTATTCCCACTTTTTGCTTCCTGTCTGCTAACCAATTCTCTACCCACATCAATACCTTACCCCCAATACCGTGTGCTTTAAGCTTGCACACTAATCTCCTGTGTGGGACCTTGTCAAAAGCCTTTTGAAAATCCAAATATACCACATCCACTGGTTCTCCCCTATCCACTCTACTAGTTACATCCTCAAAAAATTCTATGAGATTCGTCAGACATGATTTTCCTTTCACAAATCCATGCTGACTTTTCCGATGATTTCACCGCTTTGCAAATGTGCTGTTATCACATCTTTGATAACTGACTCCAGCAGTTTCCCCAGCACTGACGTTAGGCTAACCGGTCTATAATTCCCCGGTTTCTCTCTCCCTCCTTTTTTAAAAAGTGGAGTTACATTAGCCACCCTCCAATCCTCAGGAACTAGTCTAGAATCTAACGAGTTTTGAAAAATTATCACTAATGCATCCACTATTTCTTGGGCTACTTCCTTAAGCACTCTGGGATGCAGACCATCTGGCCCTGGGGATTTATCTGCCTTTAATCCCTTCAATTTACCTAACACCACTTCCCTACTAACATGTATTTCCCTCAGTTCTTCCATCTCACTGGACCCTCTGTCCCCTACTATTTCTGGAAGATTATTTATGTCCTCCTTAGTGAAGACAGAACCAAGGTAATTATTCAATCGGTCTGCCATGTCCTTGCTCCCCATAATCAATTCAGCTGTTTCTGTCTGTAGGGGACCTACATTTGACTTTACCAGTCTTTTCCTTTTTACATACCTATAAAAGCTTTTACAGTCAGTTTTTATGTTCCCTGCCAGTTTTCTCTCATAATCTTTTTTCCCCTTCCTAATTAAGCCGTTTGTCCTCCTCTGCTGAACTCTGAATTTCTCCCAGTCCTCAGGTGAGCCACTTTCTCTGGCTAATTTGTATGCTTCTTCTTTGGAATTGATACTATCCCTAATTTCTCTTGTCAGTCATTCTTCAATTTAAGCCAGCAGCACACCTCCTTTATCTATTCCAGGGTGCTGTTGGCTGCCTGGAGTCTCCATAGATCATGGTACCAATGGATCATCTGATTTCTTCCCCCCTCTGGGACCACAAATTTCCCTTCATACAGGACTCCTCCATCTTTAATAAACACTGCCCTGTGCTCTTCATATGTTTCTGACCGTGTTCCTTCTAATTTTTTAAGTTCTTTTTCTTTCTTCTCCTCCTCAGTTAAATCCATAAACTTAACCTATTGTTCCTTCTGTCCTCCAATCTCCCCAATCTGTGGCTTCTATTCCTGCCCAATTAAAGCGGAAAATACTCTGGGTGGCTAACCACATACCACAGTTTCCACTTCTGCTGCCTGTGCACTTATGATGTTGGGTAACTTTAAAGCTATACTTTATTTTTCCGGGCCACCTTCGTCCTCGACATATATACACATCCTGCTCACCTCTCACCCATCTATACCGATGAGCAGCTATCTACAAAAATTTAAAATGGTTTTCCCTTTGTTTGTGTCTTTGTTCTTGGGTATTGCTTTCTAATCACTTTCCACTTCCCCCTTATCCTGACAAGCATGCGGATCTCTACTACACTAAAAATTATCTGCAAGGAAGATAGAGACTTTATTACCCTTTACGGACACATCTCAACCCTATAGTGCCAAGGCTAATTGACCAAGGCATTTTAATCCAACCAGTGGCTAGATAAATACTAAAATGTTGCTTAGACCAGCCCAATGGTTAAATTGAACTTTCATTTGCACCTTACAAAACAAAACACCGGTTGCTTCAAAACTATTTTCCCAAGGGATCTCAAACTCAAAATAAATATTCAAAAGTCTTGAGCAACATCTTTGATATTTTGTAAAATGAAGCAATTTTGTAAGTAAAAACAAGTTTTAGGATTGCTCCCAAAATGTTAAATTCACATTCCAGATTTAACTTTCCACCAATGAACAATTTCCCTGAAAGCCTATTTCCCTTTGAAATGTGGGCACCTCTTATCTGGATAAGAGAAGCATAAATTTCCAGCTCAAACCAGAATACACATGGCCAGTGTGGAATCTGGGTTCACCTAAAATCAATTCCGTGGAAAACAAAGAAACACAAACTGAATAAAAATAAACAAGACAAAACACAAAAAAAAAACAGGCTTGCATTGTTCTTCTTTCAGAACCTTCCATAAACATAGAAACACAGAAACATAGAAAAACTACAGCACAATAAAGGCCCTTCGGCCCACAGTGCTGTACCAAACATGTACTCACTTTAGAAATTACCTAGGGTTACCCACAGCCCTCTGTTTTTCTAAGCTCCATGTACCTATCCAGGAGTCTCTTAAAAGATCCTATCATACCTGCCTACACCACAGTTGCCAGCAGCCCATTCCATGCACTCACCACCCTCTGCGTAAAAAACCTGCTGCTTATATCTCCTCTGTACCCACTCCCAAGCACCTTAAAAACATTCCCTCTCGTTTTAGCCATTTCAGCCCTGGGAAAAAGCCTCTGACTATCCACATGATCAATGCTTCTCATCTTCTTATACACCTCTATCAGGTCATCTCTCATTCTCTATCGCTCCAAGGGGAAAAGGCTGAGTTCACTCAAGCTATCCTCATAGGGCATGCTCCCCAATCCAGGCAACATCCTTGAAAATCTCCATAAATACCTCCAAAACCTTGAACAAACAGTTAACTCCAACCTTGAGAAGCTTTTACACATTTTGCAAGTACCAAGGAGAAGAAAAAAATATTGCTTGGTGGGGTCCCCGACATTTTAACATATTGATGTAACCTCTTAAAGGCACAGCCTCTTGAAATAGCTTTTACACGCTCACACACACTCTCAGGTGAATGCGTGACCACAGTTTACACAATTAAAACATACAAGCCATTCACAATTTAAACTATTCTAGAAAATCTCTTCAGCCTAAGCTTAAACTGTTGACAAAATATTCAGCAACAATCCGACAAAAGTGTAGAAATGTGTTAGTCTAAGCTTTTAAAACAAAGAAATGTTATTCATCATGCACAGGTAAACAACATTCAACAAATGTAAAGCATGAAATCCCCATATTAACCAATATTCTCCAACTCCAATCTCTGACTTTTGTTCGGATTTAAATTACAGGAACTGTCTGCTGTACAGTTCTGAGCATATTAACCCATATGACCTCATCCAAAGCAGCAGATTTGAGCAACACGCACTAAGTGCTGAAGGAATTCAGCATTGATGGAAAAGAGTAGAGGCGATATTTCGGCCTGAGCAACTGCAGGTTTCCTCAGCAGATTTGAGCACTGTACTGCCCCCGACAACAGCTTCCGTCATTGAGTGAAAGCACACTTCAGTGTTGTGTTACTTCCCTTCTGCATTCTCTCTGCTGGTTTCAGTCCTGACCTGCATTTCCCCACATGATATCCCATGTATTTTCTCAAAGGGAAAGTGCCTGAGCTGCCTCTGGAATATTCCTGAAGTTAAAATCTTGCTCCCACACTTCCTTCTCCCCTGCTTTAATCATTTTCCTAACTACCCGTGCTCTCTATGTGTAGGATCGCTAGGATCAAACAGTTCCAACACTTTTTTAGATATGTCAGTGTTATGAGACACTATTTTTGGGTTCTGGCTCTAAATGATCACAATCTAATATTGACCCATACACCCTTTGGAGCACCGTCCACAAACTGGATGTAAATGTGCGGGGCGTTCTCCTTTCCTCTGGTAACATTTATGTAACTAATCTATTGGGTCCCCACTGTTATTACCCATAATAGTCACGATCGTATACTTCAATTCCTCATTTGTCACTGTGTTTCTGGCAAAGCGGAATGGATGTTCAGATGCCAGATCATTGTAATCAACTCTTTTTTGTTCGGCATCATCTAGTCCATATGCTGCTTTCTGGTAACTAATTGCTTGGAATAGTTCCCTAGTATCATTCCTGGGCATATGTCCTGATACCCTTAGCAATATTCCTCAGCTGCTGTACCCCAAGTGGTGTGGTGTATGCAATATTCTGGTTTTGCTTTCCTGCCCCGGCACCTCCCTCTCTGATAGTAACCAGTGGAGCCAATCGTGCTGTTGGTAGCACAGGCTCTTTTTGATTGTACGTCAGCCATGTGTTCTTGGAAGGAGACACCTCATGGCCATACTCTACAACTACATGGCCTCACGGACTCCACAACTTATGTTCTCAACTGTCACATTCCTGTCATCTTGAACCAGTCGGGCCATTCTACCCTGACTTCTCCCATTAACAAGGTGTTTTCATCCACAAAACTGCTGCTCACTGGATGTCTATTGTCTGTATACAGAGACTGCTGTGTATGAAAATCCCAGGAGATCAGCAGTTTCTGAGATACATAAACAAATGAACCTCTTGACCATGTCTGCATGAGTTTATGTACTGAATTGCTGCCACATGATTGGCTGATTTGGATTAACAAGTAGGTATGCATGTGTAACTAATAAAGGGCCACTAAACATATTTGTATCTTGATAATAAATTTAAAAATACACGTGGACTAAGATGTTAACTATCCTGTGCTATCTCCAGTGGGATCATCAGTTGATCTGCCACCTGTCTTCAGGAGTTTCGGTCCGCTTATGATCAAGACTCCCTCGAGGTGGTGGGCCAGCAGTGCTAAAGCACCACCTCCCACTGGTGAGCTTAGAAACTGGGCATCTGCCTCTATCAGAGTTGTTGGTCACTTCCGTCCAACAGGTAGTCTGCTTTTCAGGTGTCTATGCAACTACTGAAGGGTTTGCAAGATATGTATACACTGTCTGACTATCTGCCCCTCTAGACGTACTTGGTCCACACCCATGCTGATCCTTTCTCTGCTGCCTCAGCGACAGCCCTGCTGGTTGACTTGATCTCTCTTCTAGTGAAGCCAAAGTCACGCAGCCACTTCTGGAAAGTGAACGCAATAAACCACGGCAGCCTACTTCGAATGGATAGCATCAGACCTTCCACCCTCTGTCTCTGCACTCTGATCTTAACTCTGTATACTTGGTTAACTTGCGCTCATGGGCTTCATCGGTGTTGTCTTCCCAGGGGACTGAGTTTACCAATAACCGCTTCTCTACTGGTGTCAGATCATACATTTATATCTGGACGCAATGTGGTGAAAGCTATTTGCTCCAGGAAACTGCCTTTCCCGTCCGGGTCGTCCTTGACACACCAATCATTGGCTGAAGAAAGTATGCTTGATCGTGAGCCTATGCTGTACACCCTTGACTTGGAGCCTTCTTTCACAAATGATATGTGATGTTCTGTGCAGCATGGGGCATGAGATAAGTTGTGCTGCAGTACCTTCTGTTCAACCGCTTCTGTTACAACTTTGAGAACGTTGTTATGTCTCCAGGTGTAGATGCCACTGGAAAGATTGACTCTGCATGCACTCAAGATATGTTGAAGTGTTCCCTTCTCACCACAAGCAGCACACCTGTCTGTCTTACCTTCATACCAGGTGCTGAGGTTGGCAGGTGTTGGGAGCAGATCGTACGCTGCTCTGCATAAAAAAGAAATGCGGAGCTGTTCCATCTGCCACAGAACATTCCAAGATAGATGTCGTTGTTCAACACTTTCCCACCAGGTCCAAGCCCCTTGTTTGGCCAGGCCAGCTGTTTTAGTTAACCTCTTCTCCTCTTCTACCTCTCGTATTTCTTGTGTTACAAGCTCACGGCGCTCCTTACCTGTGGAAGATGACCACCACTTGTGGGTCGTCCATCCAAGTCCCTGGCAGCCTAGCTGGATAGCCCCAGCCGTCTCATAGAACATAGAGCATAGAATAGTACAGCACATTACAGGCTCTTCGGCCCATAATGTTGTGCCGACCCTCAAACACTGCCTCTCATATAACCCCCCACCTTAAATTCCTCCATATACCTGTCTAGTAGTCTCTTAAACTTCACTAGTGTATCTGCCTCCACCACTGACTCAGGCAGTGCATTCCACGCACCAACCACTCTCTGAGTAAAAAACCTTCCTCTAATATCCCCCTTGAACTTTCCACCCCTTACCTTAAAGCCATGTCCTCTTGTATTGAGCAGTGGTGCCCTGGGGAAGAGGCGCTGGCTATCCACTCTATCTGTTCCTCTTATTATCTTGTACACCTTGTGCTTCAATCTAGACTCTGCCTCATCAACTGCTACATGGGCTGACCACTTCCTCCCTGATCTCACATCCAGCTGGGTGTTCTTGATGACAGGGTCTTCTGAGTCTCGAAGCATCAAGAATGATCTTACCTTGGCTACCTTGACCTCTTCAACAAGGGATTCCACTGGGATGGAAAGCTTTGTCTGGCTACTGTGGATTGCAACATTGGTGAGGCTGCTCGGTACTCCAAGCCACTTCTTCACATACTTGTTGATCTTCAGTTCCATTGCCTCAACATGGGACATTGCCACTTCATAGACAGTTAGTGGCCACATTATCCGTGGCATCAGTCCGTACTGCAAGCACCACAACTTCAACTTGCCAGGCAAGCCACACTTGTCGACAGACATCAGACCTCTGCTGATCTGTTCTCCTGTCTCTTGAACCCTCTTGGTGTCTCTCAGCTGCAGGAGTAGGCCATTCAGCCCTTTGAGCCAGCACCACCATTCACTGTGATCATGGCTGATCATCCATTATCAGTATCCTGTTCCTACCTTATCCCCATAACCTTTGATTCCACTATCTTTAAAAGCTCTATCCATCTCTTTATTGAAAGCATCCAGAGACTTGGCCTCCACAGCCTTCTGGGGCAAAGCATTCCATATATCCACCAATCTCTGGGTGAAAAAGTTTTTCCTCAACTCCATTCTAAATGGCCTACCCCTAATTCTTAAACTGTGGCCTCTGGTTCTGGACTCGCCCATCAGCGGGAACATGCTTCCTGCCTGCAGCATGTCCAATCCCTTAATAATCTTATATGTTTCAATAAGATCCCCTCTCAGCCTTCTAAATTCCAGAGTATACAAGCCCAGTTGCTCCAATCTTTCGACATATGACAGTCCCGCCATTCCAGAAATTAACCTTGTGAACCTACGCTGCATTCCCTCAATAGTAAGAATGTCCTTCCTCAAATTTGGAGACCAAAACTGCACAAAGTACTCCAGGTGTGGTCTCACCAGGGCCCTGTACAGCTGCAGAAGGACCTCTTTGCTCTTATACTCCAATTCCCCTTGTTATGAAGGCCAGCATGCCATTAGCTTTTTTCACTGCCTGCTGTACTTGCATGCTTGCTTTCAGTGACTGATGTATAAGAACACCTAGATCTCGTTGTGCTTTCCCTTTTCCTAACTTGACTCCATTTAGATAATAATCTGCCTTCCCGTTCTTACCACCAAAGTGGATAACCTCACATTTATCCACATTAAACTGCATCTGCCATGCATCTGCCCACTCACCCAGCTTGTCCAAGTCACCCTGCAATCTCATAACATCCTCCTCACATTTCACACTGCCTCCCAGCTTTGAAATCGTTGTAGTTCTGCATAACATAACAAAGTTCCTCACCTTAGCAGGAATCCATAGGAATTCCATCACAAACTCAATCAGGACATGTGGAACAGAACCATACGCATTTGCCAGATGAAGCCAAACTATAGCCAGATTTCTTCTCAACCTTTTCGACTCCTGGATGGTATTCCATATCATACTAGAATGCTCAAGGCATCCTGGGAAGCCTGGTATTCCTGCCTTCTGCACAGATGTATTTTCCAATTCATTCTCTATCACAAATGAAGATATTCTTTCTGCCAGAATGCCAAACATAATCTTCCCCTCAACATTCAAGAGTGAAATTGGTCAGAACTGATTCAATGTAGAAGGATTCTCTTCCTTCGGGATGTATTCTCTTCCTTCAGTCTCATTCCATGATAAAGGGACAACACCTTGTCTCCACACCACCTTTAACAATCTCCACAAGTATTTCCTCAGCTCTTCACACTTCTTGAACACCTTATACGGCACCCCATTAGGTCCTGGCACTGAGCCTGACCTTGCCTTTCTGATGAACCTTTCGACTGCTGCCAGTTTGGGTTCTGACAGATCAAACTTCACTCCTGGCTTGGTAGGCTTCACAAGCACTGAAATGTCAAGCAAAGGAGCAGCCCGCTGTTCGTTAGAGTAAGTGCTTGCCAGATGATCCTCAAGTTCTTCTTTAGAGATGTTAAGCTGCCCGCTCTTACTTTGTTCAAACAGTTCCTTTGTGAATTTGTGAGGGTTCTCAAAGAACTAATTTCTTGCCTTCTCTCTCTCCTTTCTCTTTTTACATTATGACTCTGTACGACGGAGTGATGCTAACTTTATTCAAAAATGCTCTTGGAGATCAGCAAGCCCTGGCTTGTCACTCTCACTTGCTACCTTCCACCTCTGTCTCAATGATCTAAGCTCTCTCCTCAACCTACTAATCTCCTTCTGGCGCCTGCTTGGTGTGTGTGTAGGCTTTGCTTTCTTCAACTCAACCAAACTAAACCTGTACTTTCCAACATCGTTAATCATATTGCCCATCACTTCCAACTTTCTCTTTGATGTTCTCCTGAGAGTGTTCTCCAACATCTGTGACAAGATCCTGAATAACCCCTATTAAATGTGCTCGTTTACCCCTATTAACTGTGCTTTTGAAAAGAGAGGGAGAGAGTTATTTACTACCGATAGCCTGTTTGTAAAAGAGAGAGAGAGAGAGAGAGAGACGAAGATTAACAGTTGGACTGTCACTTTAAGGCACTGGAAGTAACTTTGGATTTCTACTGAGTTGGAGTTGGAGACAGCACCGAGCAGCTCGTAAGTTGCTATGGTGATCGAAGGCAGTGTTATTTAATGGACACTCGATATTATGATTTTCGGCTGGTTGTTGATACTTTCTTCAAGGACTTTTTGCCTGCTTGCATTTCTTACACAGACAAAGGGAGGAGGAGTTATTTGAATGACAGTTGATGCTCAGTACAGGAAGATAAAATAGAAGGTCAGATGATACGGACCTCAGACACATGTTTGGACACTGAATGAGCATTGATGTGCCTGCAGAAAAAGTGGGTTTTGGAGGATCGATCAGGTGGGTTGATCCATTGCTCTTGCAGTGGAAAGAGGAAAAGGGTTGACTGGTGGGGAGTTGTCCATGTGTCCACCCTCACCTGGAGGATAGCTCCACCACAGAAAACGGTCCTCTTGGTTAAAGTCACAGTCGGTGACTTTTAAAAGATTTCGAAGGACAATGAGAAGATCGATGGCGTCAGCTCACCTGAAGACTCAAATCTCTCCCTCGCTCTCTCTCCATCACTACTCAACTCAATACCACGAACTGAACTGAACTTTACTCATCATCGTAAGTCTGTATCTTTTTACCCCTAGCCTTAAAGAAGCTCAGTTTTTCATACATATATTTCCACACTTACTGATATACTTTCTTATATATATAATCATTGCTAACCTGTTTGATTTATCTACATTTATATTACTGTATTGCATAGTTACTAATAAATATTATTAGTTTATAGCAATACTGGACTCCAAAGTGTTTTCTATTTCTGCTGGTTCTTTATTCCCGTCACGGGGTTCGTGACACATCATACTGATATCCTCATCAAATACACGCCAAGCCTTCTCATCTGCCATTGCTGGCCACTTGACCTTCCTCTTCTTCTCTACCTCCTCACCACTGCCATCATGCGAAGGATCTACCTGGGTACTGTGGTCTGAAATCTGACCTGGGTTATCTCTCTTCTGACCTGGAGTTTGATGACTCTCTATAGAGCAAATCGCTGTGGCTTGTGAATCAATGGTCGAATAGACCACATCATCTGTGCTTGGTGAAGTAATCTCATCTTCATCCACTGGGATGGAATAGCACCTCAACTTTGCTTGGTGGACTCATAAACTTTTAATGCTGTAAAACGCTCTCCCACACCAACTTACTGGACACTCAGAGCCTGTTATCCTAGCTCTTGGTCGTAGTCGTTCCCTGTAATTAACTGTATCCATCCGATTGGGTCCATTGTTCTCCCTCCCTCTCGGAGGACCCCGAGGGTATCTTTCTCCATGTGAACTAGAAGCTTCAAGAGGTGAGAGTTCTTCTGAGTTGGTGCCCGGTGCCAATCTTTCCTGGCTGTCTCTCTGCATCGTCACTGGACTACTCCCGGTTGGCAACCAGACTATTCCTGGTAGTCACTGGTGTCCAGAACAAAAGAGTTAAAATTACACGTGGACTAAGATGTTAACTGTTCCGTGCTATCACCAGTGGGATCATCAGTTGATCTGCCACCTGTCTTACTTTGACTTTTGATTTTGAAATCTTTCTCCTGTGTAAAAACCGATGCTATTATAAAAAGAGCACAGCGGAGCCTTTACTTTCTTAGAAGTTTGCAAAGATTCAAAGAATGTATCTGTCTTTACCACCATGCGACAGTACTTTCACTCTGTGTGAAAAAAAAACCTCTGATATTCCCACTGCATTTTCTACCAATCACCTTATAGAATGTTTTCTGTACTAATAACATTAATATTATCAATTTCTTCCCTGGGAAAAAGTTGCTGGCTGTCAACTCACTAGTCCAGGCGGCATCCTGGTAAATCGCTTCTGCATCCTCTCTAAAGCTTCCACATAATGAGGTCACCACAACTGAACACAGTACTCTGTGTGATGTAACCAGGGTTTTATAGAGTTGTAGCATTACCTCCCAGGTCTTGAACTCATTCCCCAGATGAGTAAAGGCCAACACACCATTCACCTTCTTGAGCACCTTATCAACTTGTTTGGCAACTTTGAGGAATCTATACTAAGATAAAGAATTAGATTATGAGGACACACAGTCCTCTTTTATTGTCATTTAGTAATTCATGCATTAAGAAATGATACAATTTGTTCCTCCAGAATGATATCACAGAAAAACAAGACAAACCAAATCTAAAAAAAAACTGACAAAAACCACATAATTATAACATATAGTTACAACAGTGCAAAGCAATACCATAATTTGATGAAGAACAGACCAAGGGCACGATAAAAAAAAGTCTCAAAGTCTCTTGAAGTCCCATCATCTCACGCAGATGGTTGAAGGGAGAAACCCTCCCCGCCATGAGCTTCCAGCACCGCAAACTGCCGATGCAGCATCCTGGAAGCACCCGCCCACTGTCCGACTCTGAGTCCATCCAAAAAACTTCGAGCCTCCGACCAGCCCTCCGCCACCAAGCACCAAGCACCAAGCACCATCTCTGCCGAGCGCTTCGACCCCGGCCCCAGCAACAGGCAATAGGCAAAGCCGAGGATTTGGGGCTTTCCCCTCTGGAGATTCTCGATCGCACAGTAGCAGCGACAGCGAAGCAGGCATTTCAGAAGTTTCTCCAGATGCTCCTCCATGCTTCCCACATCTGTCTCCATGAAATCAGGATTGTGCACATTGTATTTGATAAATACAATATCAATTCAGTCACGCCACCTTCTTCTCCTCCCCTCCCAATGCTTCCAATCCCATGCCCAATCTGCATTTGGGAAATTTAGCTGTCTTTCTACCTGCATACAGGTAGAGGCTAAAGAGCAAGGTTCCAGAAATAAGGACAACAAAGAGGTGGTTGTGGGAAGCAGAGGAACAGCCATGGATTGCTTTGAGTTGATGGGATGGGCCATGTTCAAGGACTCCTCAGAGAATCTTGTCACAGATCTTATAACAACAGTTGTAGATGAATGTGTCCCCACAAAATCATACCAAGTTTACCCCAGCCAGAAGCTCTGGATGAACTATGAGATCCACAATCTGCTGAGGGCAAGATCAGTGGCATTCAGGTATGGCAAACATGTAAGATACAATAAGTCCAGGTACAATCTCCAGAAAGCAATCTCACGGGCAAAGTGGCAATTCCAGACTAAATCTGAATCAATGGCAGCAGTGGCAAGGCTTGAGTGCTATCACATCTTACAAACTGAAACCAAATGATATAGGTGACAACAAGGCTTTGCTCCCAGATGAGCTCAATGCCTTCTATGCTCACTTTGACCAAAAACACAGAGGAAACTTCACAAACTCACACAGCCCCCAATGACCCTATCATTTTAGTCTCTGGCTAATAGACAGCATCCTTCAGGAGGGTGAATCGACCAAAAGTATCCGGCACAGATGAGGTACCTGGCCAAGTACTATAGACCTGTGCCGAACGACTGACCAGAGTGTTCACTGATATCCTTAACCTCTTGCTTTGGTTTCAATTATATCAGTGTTTAAGAAAAATGTGGTAACCTGCCTCAGCGACTATCATTCAGTCACACTTATGTCCACTGTGATGAAGTGCTTGAGAGGTTGCTCATGAAACATATCAACTCCTACCTGAGAAACATCTTGAATCTACTCCAATTTGCCTACTGGCTCCACAGGTCCACAGCAGATGTCATTTCATTGGCTCTTCACACAACCCTAGAACATCTGGATAGCAAAGATTTTCATCAGCATGTTCTTTGTCAATTTAATACCAACATTCCCTTAAAATTGATCAATAAACTTCAAGACCTTGGGCTCAATACCTACTTGTACAATAGGATCCTCAATTTCCTCACTTGAAGACCCCAGTCAGTTCGGACTGGCAACAAAACCTCCTCCACAATTTCCATCAGCACAAGTGCACTACAAGACTGTGAACTTAGCCCCCTGTTCTACTCGCTTTACACTTATGACTGTGAGGCCATGCTTAGCTCAAATACCATGTCTACGTTTGCTGATATCACCACGGTCATTGTCCAGATCAAAGGTGGTGATGGATATAGGAGGGATATACCTCTTACTCAATATCAGCAAGACTTGGACCCCAAGATCCCTCTGATCCTCCACACAGCCAAGAGTCTTGCCATTAATGCTATATTCTGCCGTCATATTTGACCTACCAAAATGAACCACTTCACACTTATCTGGGTTGAACGCCATCTGCCACTTCTCAGCCCAGTTTTGCATCCTATCAATGTCCCGCTGTAAACTCTGACAACCCTCCACACTATCCACAACACTCCCAACCTTTGTGTCAACAGCAAATTTACTAACCCATTCCTCCATTTCTTCATCCAGGTAATTTATAAAATGACAAAGAGTAGGGGTCCCAGAATGGATCCCTGAGGTACACCACTAGTCACCGGCCTCCAAGCAGAATATGACCCATCTACAACCACTCTTTGCCTTCTGTGGACAATCCAGTTCTGGAATCACAAAGCAATGTCCCCTTGGATCCCATGCCTCCTTACTTTCTCAATAAGCCTTGCATGGGGTACCTTATCAAATGCATTGCTAAAATCCATATACACTACATCTACGGCTCTACCTTCATCAATGTGCTTAGTCACATCCTCAAAAGAATTCAATCAGGCTCGTAAGGCATGACCTGCCTTTGACAAAGCTATGCTGATTATTCCTAAATATTCTATGCCTCTCAAAATAAATCCTGCCTCCCAGGATCTTCTCCATCAATTTACCAACCACTGAAGTAAGACTCACTGGTCTATAGTTTCCTGGGCTATCCCTACTCCCTTTATTAAATAATGGAACAACATCTGCAACCCTCCAATCCTCCGGAACCTCTCCCATCCCCATTGATGATGTAAAGATAATCGCCAGTGGCTCAGCAATCTCCTCCCTCGATTCCCACAGTAGCCTGGGGTATATTCCATCTGGTCCCGGTGACTTATCAAACTTGATGCTTTCCAAAAGCTCCAGCACATCCTCTTCATTAATATCTACATGCTCAAGCATTTCAGTCCACTGCAAATCATCCCTATAATTGCCAAGATCCTTTTCCGTAGTGAATTCTGAAGCAAAGTATTCCTTCCGGTTCCGAACACTTTCCCACTGTCACACTTGATTGGTCCTATTCTCTCACATCTTATCCTCTTGCTCTTCACATACTTGAAGAATGCCTTGGGGTTTTCTTAATCCTGTCCACCAGGGCCTTCTCATGGCCCCTTCTGGCTCTCCTAATTTCATTCTTAAACTCCTTCCTGCAAGCCTTATAATCTTCTAGATCTCTATCATTACCTAGTTTTTTGAACCTATCGTAAGCTCTTCTTTTCTTCTTGACTAGATTTACAACAGCCGTTGTACACCACGGTTCCTGTACCCTACCATCCTTCCCCTGTCTCATTGGAATGTATCTACGAAGAACCCCACGCAAACATCTCCTGAACATTTGCCACATTTCTTCTGTACGTTTCCCTGAGAACATCTGTTTCTAATTTATGCTTCCAAGTTCCTGCATGATAGCTTCATATTTCCCCTTACTCCAATTAAATATTTCCCTAACTTGTCTGTTCCTATCCTTCTCCAATGCTATTGTAAAGGAGATAGAATTGTGATTACTATCTCCAACATGCTCTCCCACTGAGAGACCTGACACTATACCAGGTTCATTTCCCAATACCAGATCAAGTACAGCCTCTCCTCTTGTAGGCTTATCTACATATTGTGTCAAGAAACCTTCCTGACCACACCTAACAAACTCCACCCCATCTAAATCCCTCACTCTAGGGAGATGCCACCCAATATTTGGGAAATTAAAATCTCCCATCCTGTTATTACTACTCCTTTCCAAAATCTGTCTCCTTATCTGCTCCTCGATGTCCCTGTTACTATTGGGTGGTCTATAAAAAACACCCAGTAGAGTTATTGATCTCTTCCTATTCCTAACTTCCCCTCAGAGACTCCGTAGGCAACCCCTCCATGACTTCCTCCTTTTCTGTATCCGTAACACTATCTCTAACCAACAGTGCCACGCCCCCACCTCTTTTCCTTCCTCCCTGTCCTTTCCGAAACATCTAGAGCCTGGTACTTGAAGTAGCCATTCCTGCCCCTACACCATCCAACTCTCTGCAATGGCCCAACATCATTGCTCCAAGCTGATCCATGCTTTAAGCTCATCTGTTTTATTCATAATACTCCTTGCATTAAAATAGACACATCTCAAACCATCGGTCTGAGCACATCCCTTCTCTGTCACCTGCCAATCTTCCTTTTCGCACTGTTTCCAAGCTTTCTCTATTTGTGAGCCAACCTCCCTCTCCTTCATCACTTCAGATCGGTTCCCACCCCCCTGCAATTCTAGTTGAAACTCTCCCCAACAGCCTTTGCAAACATACCCAACAGGATTTTGGTCTCTCTCAGAATTAAGTGCAACCCGTCCTTTTTGTACAGGTCACACCTGCCCCAAAAGAGGTCCCAATGATCCAGAAATCTGAGCCCCTGCTGCCTACTCCAATCCTTCAGTCACGCATTCACCCTCCACCTCATTCTATTCCTATACTCACTGTCACGTAGCACAGGCAGTAATCCCCAGATTACTACCTTTGAGGTCTTGCTTCTCAACTTCCTTCCTAAATCCCTGTAGTCTTTTTTCAGGACCTCCTCACTTTTTCTACTGATGTCGTTGGTACCAATATGTACCACAACCTCTGGGGAATGATGCAGGTCAGCAGGGACAAAGCTTTGATTGGGATCTCATTCCTTCATTGTGATATTAAGGGGTTCCCTAGAAACAATGCCCCTCTAAGGTGGCACACACACACACACCTTTTCCTACTAGCACACAAAAATTTGTCACCCTCCATCTCATTGGCATGTTAAGTGTATTTCAGGATCATACATAATTTCATTTCCTTTTCCGGTTTCTGCTGCAGATGGTATTGATAATGTGGAGTTTGCAATGATTTGTCTGCAGATTATAGAACTGGCTTATTTATACTTTTTAATTGTAGAAATTATTCAGTGCACACGTTGTCACTGGGCAAAAAAAAAAAATTGCATAGCACACGATTTTTGTACACACCTGGTCATTACAAATTAGAGGGAACATTGCCTAGAACCTGCTGCTTTAACATCAAACTTAAACTGTTGCAATGTCTTCTTCTGTGTCCCACTCTCAGTTTCTGTTTGATACTTTAGGATCTTTCACTGTGTTGGAGATACTGTATGTGGTGGTGGTGTTTGTTGCAGGAACTGATGATTGAGTGAGTGAGCCACCCGACTTGCCTCCACTGCACAGCCACAAGCAGAGTCAAGGAAGAGAACCTTTCAATCTCGATGGCAATAAAGGCAAATAACACCAAATAGTGCATTTTTCATATTTAATTATAAGTGCAGCAATACAACAACATTTAGAGCAGCGTGCAAACATTTCAGAGTTCAGAATTTTAGATTCCTTTTTATCCAGTCCTTTGCCTTTTCCACCTGTCATCTCCCAGCTTCTTACTTCAAGGATGTAACCCTCTGGCTTTATCGGATGTTTTGAGAGGAGGCGACGTCATTCAGGTCCACTGCCCAAGGATAAAAGGCAGCTGCAGGTCAGTACAATGAAAGAGCTTTGACCAGCAGCCAATCCGAACCATTGGAAGTTTTGAGAGGAGGGAACTTCAGTGAGGTTCACTGCTTGGGGATAAAAGGCACCACCTGTTCAGTACAACGAAAAAGAGCTTTGACCAGTGACCAGTTGGCATTTGGGATTGATTAGCAAAAGCAAATTAAAGGAAGGCAGGGGCAGGTGCAGTGGCCTTCGTCTCAGTGGACATAGCCAGAGTGGTGATCTTGAGGATTCAGCTCTTTGAGGCTTCTGCAAAGACAGACTTCCGTCAGAAAAAGCAAAGGAAAGAAAAGCTCAAGTGTTTTGTTCTCTTCTTTATATGTGCTCAGCTGAGACAGTAGGGATGACAGAAAGGATAATGGAATGCTCCTGTTGTGGGATATGGGAAGGCAAGGAGATACCTAGTGGCTCTGAGAGCTACAGCAGTGAGAAGTGCATCCAGCTGCAGATTCTAACAAACCATATTCAGGACTTGGAGCTGGAACAGGACGAACTCTGAATCATTTGGGAATCTGAGCGGATAATAGATAGGACATATAGAGAGGTAGTTACACTTGAGGTGCAGGACCCAGAAAACTGGCTGACAATCAGGAAAGAGGAAGGGTTTGAAGATCCAGTACAGAGTACCCCTGGGGCCATTCCCCTCAACAAAAGGTCTATCTATTAGGATACTGTTGAGGATGGGGGGATGAACTAAGAGAAAAGTTGCAGTGGTCAAGTCTCTAACACAGAGTCTGCCTCTGTGAATCAGAACAGAAGGGGAAGAGGAGGCATGCTGTGGTAGGGAATTCGTTAGTTAGGGGAATGGACAGGAGTTTATGAGGATGAGAACAAGATTCCCGGATGGTATTTAAAAATGCAAACACGACGAAATCTGCAGATGCTGGAATTTCAAGTAACACACATCAAAGTTGCTGGTGAACGCAGCAGGCCATGTGGCATCTCCAGGAATAGGTACAGTCGATGTTTCGGGCTGAGACCCTTCGTCAGAACTGACAGAAGAGATAGTAAGAGATTTGAAATTGGGAGTGGGAGGGGGAGATCCGAAATGATAAGAGAAGACAGGAGGGGGAGGGATGGAGCCAAGAGCTGGACAGTTGATTGGCAAAAGGGATATGAGGATCATGGGACAGGAGGCCTAGGGAAAAAGAAAATGGGGAGGGGGAAACCCAGAGGATGGGCAAGGGGTATAGTGAGGACAGAGGGAGAAAAAGGAGAGAGAGAAAAAGAATGTGTGTATATAAATAAATAACGGATGGGATACGAAAGGGAGGTGGGGCATTAGCGGAAGTTTGAGAAGTCAATGTCTATCCACGGCCTCCTCTACTGTAAAGATGAAGCCACACTCAGGTTGGAGGAACAACACCTTATATTCCATCTGGGTAGCCTCCAACCTGACGGCATGAACATTGACTTCTCAAACGTAGATGTTTGTGTTGTCTAGGTAATCTGAAGCCGTGTGGAGAGCCATTGACGTTGCACCAATTGTGACGATAGGCAAATTGCAATTGGTCCAGGTCCTTGCTAAGGCAGTTCAGTCTAGTCATAACCAACCTCTTAAAGCATTTCAACACTGTCGATGTGAGTGCTACTGGGCAAGTCATTAAGGCAGCCCACATTATTCTTCTTAGGCACTGGTGTAACTGTTGGAGCAAGTGGGAACTTCCACCCGTAGCAGTGAGAAGTTGAAAATGTCCTTGAATACTCCCGCTAGTTTGGTTGGCATGGGTTTTCAGAGCCTTACCAGGTACTTCATTGGGACCTTCTGCCTTGTGAGGGTTCACTCTGTTTAAAGGTATCTAACATCGGCCTCTGAGACAGAGATCAGAGTCATCAAGTGCAGCAGGGATCTTCACAGCTGTAGTGTTCTCCCTTTCAAAGCGGGCATAGAAGGCGTTGAGTTTATGTGATAGTGAAGCATCGCTACCATTCATACTATTGGGTTTCGCTTTGTAGGAAGTAATGTCTTGTAGACCCTGCTAGAGTTGCAGTGCATCAGATATCGCCTCCAACCTCGTTCAAAATTGTCTCTTTGCCCTTAAAGTAGCCCTCCGCAAATCATACCTGGTTTTATGGTACAGGCCTGGGTCACTAGACTTAAATGCCACAGATCCTGCCTTCAGCATACAGTTGCAAGAAAAAGTTTGTGAACCCTTCACAATTACCTAGCTTTTTCCATCAATGCTTTCAAAATGCTGTCTGATCTTCATCTAAGTTACAACAGACAAACACAATGTCTAAACAAATAACATACAAACAATTGTATTTTCATGTCTTTATTGAACACATTGTTTAGTCATTCAAAATCCAGGCTGGAAAAAGTATGTGAACCCTTCTAATAACTGGTGACCTCATTTAACAGCAATAACCTCCACCAGACATTTCCTACAGTTGCTGATCAGACTTGGACAATGATGAGGGGAAAGTTTAGACCACTTATCCATACAAAACTGTTTCAGTCCATCAATATCTCTGGGATACCTTATATGAACAGCCCTCTTCAGGTCACGACATAGCATCTCAATTAGGTTGAGGTTGGGACTCCGACTTAGCCACTCCAAAACACAAGTTTTCTCCACCATTCTGTTGTTGATTTATTTGTGCTTCTGATCATTGTCTTGTTGCATCACCCAATTTCTATTACATTTCAGGTGGACTGCTACCCTGACATTCTTCACAGCAGGCCAGGCAGCATCTCTAGGAAGAGGTACAGTCGACATTTCAGGTCCAGACCCTTCATCAGGTTGTGTGTTGCTTGAATTTCCAGCATCTGCAGAATTCCTGTTGTTTACCCTGACATTCTCCTGTGAATATAAAATTCTATCAAGGTATTTTAGTGTTCCTTCAACGATGGCAAGCATTCCAGGACCTGAGGCAGCAAAGCAACCCCAAACCAGGATGCTCCTTCCAGTATGCTGCACAGTATGGATGAAGTTGCAGTGCCCTTTCTCCTTCAAACATTTCTACCAAAATGTTCAACTTTTGTCTCACCTATCCACAAAATGTTGTCCTATAAGCATAGTGGTACATCCTGTTGGTCTTTTGCCACTTGAGACATGCAGCAATTTTTTTTCTGGAGAACAATGGTTTCCTCCATGGTGCCCTTACATGAGTACCGTTCTTGTTCAGTATTGTTCTTATAGTGGACACATTAACATCACAAGATGCAGAGATTTCTGCAGGTCCTTTTCTGTTACCCTCCGGTTCTTTTTCATTTTCAGCTTTGCACATTGTGCTGTTGGTGTGATCTTTGCAGGATGCCCACGCCTAGGGAGAGCGGCAACAGCACTGAATTTCTTTCCTTTGTAGACAATTTCTCTTACTATACACTGATTAACACTCAGGTCTTTAGAAATGTGTCTGTAGCATTTTCCAGCTTCATGCATCTCTCCAATTCTTCTACAATCCTCTTTAAGTTGTTTTGATTGAGGCATGGTGCCCATAAACAGATCTTTCTTGAGAAGAGCAGGCTGTCAGTGACCTGACTTCCACTTTTAAAAAAATAGGGCAAGGCACCTCTACAACCCACACCTCCAATCTCATCGTTTTGATTGTAATACCTGACTCCAAATAGCTTTTGTAGAAGGCAGTACCCCCAGGGTTACACATAATTTTTTTGAAACTAGATTGTGATTGCTTAAATGGTGTACTCAGTATTGACTAGTACAACAATTATTTGGGTGTTATTAGTTCAGGCAGATTGTGTTCGTCTGATATTTTGCTTTAGATGAAGATCAGACCACATTTTATGTATAACCAAGTAATTGCAAAGGGTTCACAAACATTTTCTTGCAACTGTATGTAAATATACTAAAATAATAAATTTCCTTTCAACTTTGACACTCTTAGACAGACAGATGGATGAAAGTGAAATGGGGGGCCATGAGGGAGAGAAGGTTAGATTGATGTTGGGAGTAGGTTAAAAGGCCAGCACAGCACTGTGGACCAAAGGCCCTGTACTATTTTGTATTTTATTTTCTGAATGAAGTTGCAGAGGGTCAGATACAAAGGTCATGGTCAACAATGGGTTCAACCTCCAGCTGGAAACAAATGGATGCCAATCAATAAAGCCCAGCATGGTGTTACACTGAGCACAATCATAACATCTCGAATGGTCCTTCAAGAATAAGGCAGAAAGCAGTTTAAAGTACAAGACTAAGTCATATATGGAATTCTCTCCAAAACGGTTAGATCCTATTCCAGTCCAAGGCAGGTCCAGAACACTAACATTCAAGATGTAATATAGGCGGGAGGAGAAGACGGCGGCGCACCTGCGCAGCCCTCTGGTGAAAAATGATATCGTATCTGTTAAATAGAGGCCGTGGACAATTCTGATTTGATGGAGAATGGACGTGAAAGCACAGAGCAACATCTGGAAAAATTTCTGAAACGCTCGTTTGCTGCTGTCGTTACTGCGTGGTCCGGAATCTTTCGCAGGGTAGGCCTCAAAATTCCCGGCTTTGCCTGCTGTTGGCGACCGAGAAGGAGGTCGAATCGTTCGGACAGAGATGGCGTTCAGTACTCGGTGTCGGACAGCTGATCAGAGCTCGAAGTTTTCGGATGACTCAGAGTCGGATTGGTCGGCATGGCAGGGAGAGTTTTTCTTCCTTCTCCCGTCTGCGTGAGATGTGGGACATTTGAGAGACTTTGAACTTTACTGTGCTCATGGACTTCTTCATCAAGTTATGGTATTGTTGCACTGTTGTAACTATATGTTATAATTACGTGGTTTTGTCAGTTTTTTCATTCTTGGTCTGTCCTGTTTTGTGATATCACACCGGAGAAAATAATGTATCATTTCTTAATGCATGCATTACTAAATGACAATAAAAAGAGGACTATGTGTCTTCATAATCTAATCATGCAACAACTCACATTCTCTTCCCAAGGCTGAGAAATTCCAGGCAATCCAGCCAGAAACCTCAAATAAAATCAGAAGATGCTGAAAATGCTCACACCAGACAGCATCAGTGGAGTGAAGCAGAATTCTTCATCTGCAGTGTTTTTAATTTTACGTGTTTTCACAGCAAATGTTTCAAGCTGATACCACTGCACACAGCGGCTAAACTACATCTCCCAGGACCTACAGTGATGATTTTTAAAAGTTGTAGCACCAATGAGTTTGGTAAGGTGGGGGAGGAGTGTTGGGTTGAGGAACAAGCCAGCCATTATCCAGTGCAACAGATCTTGGACATTCAAAGACTCTTCCTTTGATGTGTACAACTTGGAGAATGGTATAGGGAGAAATGAATGAAACACATGCAGAAACTAAATTATTGATGTATTTAAATGTCAAAGCCTCTGAATCAGAGGGGAAAGAAACAAACATCATTAAACAAACACATTTCCATGTTTTTGTTTGGCAAGGGTTATAGAACTAAAAATGATCAGTGACTTGACACTTAATGTAATGGTGTGAGACATCAAACTCAAGGCTGTCAACTCTCCCTCCCCTCTCTGGGTAACTGACCAACAGAAGGAAGTTGTGAACAGGAGCCAGTGAACACAGGCTTAGCCAATCATTATACAGAAAATCATACAAAAAAGGCAAATATTAATATCTACTAACCTTACACTACAGAATTGGCATTACTGCAACTTAATACTCTCTGTAGTATTGCAGTTATTGAACCTAGCATTCCCATGTCTGACCCCATGATTAGCACAGGTCCATTCAATGGCCCAGCATTTACGCTCTACTCTACTCTTCACCAGAACTGGCAAGCTTACCAGCACTATGGGAACCAATTACAAAGCTTGCAGCCATTCTTGTTTATGTTGGTGTGACAGTCCATATCTGTATCAGAGGGAAGTTGATTGTGGACATTTCCAGTCAGCTTCATCTGAGCTACACTCAACTATGATCTCCAAACTCACTGCATGGAACATAATTGCTGCCAATTGTCTTAGTCCTTTGGAAATCGAGACATCAGTTACTAAAACTAACCAGGTCAAGTTTGAAACTGGAAATGAGATAATGACTAACTAAAGTACTTATGGCAAGTCCAACATGCAGAAATTGGAGCAGGAAACATCTATAACGATAGGAGGCTGTGTACAAAAGGTACTGGTTTCAACACAGGATATGTTCTTGAAACAATAGCTCTGCATAGAAAAAGTCAATGCACACAGTGGAAGTCAGGATCTTCCACTGTCAGTGTTACTCAGAGATGTAATTTTATATAACAATACAGATACTGTATTAACCTTTGTCTCTTCAGCATATCAACAATTGGGGAGTGGAAAACCAAATGTAAAAGGACAGGCTTTACAGTTCAACTTTGCGAGGCATAATCAAGTTCAACATCACAACTCCGGGAGTGAATAATGGTCAGTCAACAATGAAAGCAACTTGTGCAATTTGGAGGGGCTGGAAAGCTGAAGTATGTAGAAATTACTTTGCATAACCAGAATGACAGTTTCAAATCTCAATACCGAATCTGATCTGAAACCTCATTAACTCACTTATAGTTTCAAAGAAACATTGTGCCTTCTACTATGGACCCGTACACAACAGAGGTCAAACGTGCAGTATGGTAGACTATCAGCTGCTTTAGGATGATCCCAGCCAATCCTTGTGCTGTATCAAAGCACCAAGGCAGTGCACCCCCTAACAAGCAGCCTTACCTGCATTAGTTACAACCCAACAGAAAATATGATCCCACTGCTGGACTGGGAATGGTGAGCTGTAACCTGTTCCAGAATTGTTTTTTTTATTTCCCCAGGAACACTACAGGCCAAGAAGTGACTCAACAAAAAATTGAGATTACCTAGACAGTTGTAATAAATGTAACATTATTTTAAGATTGGATCCTCACAGAGAGATTAGCTGATGGAGAACAGGACTGGGGCACTTTGTAAAGAGAAATGGTTGAGGCATGGAGTGGAACAGTATTATTTGCATCATCATATACTCAAAATCTTTGCAGTTTACTGCAATCTAACTCATCATTCTGACAGTGTATCCTGTGCCTGAAAGGCTGAAAAAGGAAACCTTACCCACAATGGGTCCCCAATTCTCAGGTGAAAGAAATGGGAGGTAGAGAAAGTAGTTAGAACACTGGATTGTTTCGAGATGTCACTTCCAAACCAAAGGACTGAAAGTTACAATGAAAAGTGTGACAACTGTACCGAGAGAAACACCTTTTCCCTTACAATACTTCTGGAACCTCGGATCCATCCGTCCCAATAATACAGATTTGCTTCCACAGCAACATCTTAAGGAGTTATGCTGTACTTCACTTAAGAAATTTAATTATGCCAGTTTAATCCCCTTCTCACTGGATGATAAGATGTCCAAATCTATTCATTGCTAGCCGTGTATGGTCCTTGAAGTGCACGGTTCAATGGTATAAACAGACTGAGTGAGTCTACAATTATTGTTTCAGTAAAGTCACTGCTATAACTACAGACAGGTCATAAATTGAAAATTCAATAGTTGTCAGAAATCGATTTGCAGTGTCCCTGATTGTAGAAGTCAGTTTTTGCAGCAATACACAGGTTTACCATTGGAACACTTGCTACAACACAGTGCTGGTACCACACTGTAAAGTGCAAAAACAAACCCATTAACACAGCACCGGTCTTTGATAGTTTTGTTCTTTGCCGACAGCATCATTCCCCATGCAGTTTACTACAGGAATTGCTGCTTTCAAAGAAAGTTGAGTGCATGGATGCAGTTGGCTCTAGTGTCAATGGGAACGGAGGTGAGTCTTTGTTGCGTACAGAGTGGAGCCAAGTGCTTTACACCCCCTTCAAGTTTGTTCTGCATCTGCACCAGAGGTTTCTTTTAACCAGCAGAGTCTTCAGTGATATAGACAGTCACACAGGGGGAACCTGTTAACCAGAGTAGAGGTTAATATTTACTTTGTGTCATAGAAACACAGAATATTACAGCACAGAAACAGGCCCTTCAGATCATCTTGTCTGCGTCAGTTATCTTATCCAATCCCACTGATCTGTACCTGGTACATAGTCCTCCATACCCCTCTCAACCACGTTCTTATCCAAACTCGCTTTAAAGCTTCGAGTACTAATGAAGAGTCTTGGCCGGAAACGCTGACCGTTTTATTCCCATTCATAGATGTTGCCTGACCTGCTGAGCTCCTCAGCACACCGTGTATTTCTCTTTAAAATGTTGCAATGGAACTTGCATCCACCACTTCCACTGGCAACTTGCACCACCCTCTGAGTGAAGAAGATCCCCCTCACATTCCCCTTAAATATTTCATCCTTCACTCTTAAGCTATGACTGTAGTTCTAGTCTCATTAAACCTCAGTGGAAAAAGCCTGCTTGCATTTACCCTATCTATCCCTTCATAATTGTGTACACCTGGACCAAATTTCCCTCATTCTCCTATGCTTTAGGGAATAGAGTCTTAACTTATTCAACATTTTCCTATAACCCAGGCCTTCAAATCCCAGCAACATCCTTGTAAATTTTCACTGTACTCTTTCCTGTAGGTAAGCAATTAGAACTACACATTATACTCAAAATTTGATCTCACCAATGTCTTATACAAACAACCTCATGCAGATGCAGAGGAGGTAGGGAAATTGGAAGAATAAGATGAATTCCTCCTGTTATGGTCTTAAGAGGCTGGGATAAAGATTCCAACCGGATGCTACTGTATATTAACATTGGTCAGATCCAGCTGGAGCAACTGTATCTAATTCTGTACCACCTTTGGCAGACTAGAACAACTTCAGCTCAAGGGGAGAATGGTTGCAGCATCTGTGGGAGGAAAGGAAATGTCGATGGTTCGGGTCAAAGCCCTGTATCAGGGCTCAGAATGGAAAGGTGAGATGACCAAAATTCAAAGTAAATTATCAAAATGTATATATGCCACAACATACTACCCCCCAAGATTCATTTTCTTATGGGCATTCACAGTAAAACAAAGAAATACAGTGGAATCAATGAAAAGCTACACACAAAGGTGTGAGGCAGTAAATTAGATGATACATTGGCTTCAGGGAGAAGCCAGAGAATGGTAGAAGATGGTTGCCTCTCTGACTGGAGGCCTGTGATTACTGACGTGCTGCAGGAATCGGTGCTGAGCCCTTTGTTGTTTGTCATCTACTGTATATCGATGATCTGAATATTTACTGAAGGATCAGCAAATTTGCGGATGACACCAAGATTTGGGGTGTAGTCAACAGTGAGGAAGGCCATCGTGGCTTGCATCAATTGGAAAAGTGGACAGAAAAATGGCAGATGGAATTTAATAGAGACAATGTGAGGTTTTGCACTTCGGTAGGACCAACCAGGGTGGGTCTTACACAGTGGACAGTAGGGCATAATTCATAATCCATAATTCATTGGAAGTGGCATAAGTAGATAGGGTCATAAAGAAAGCTTTTGGCATATCGGCCTTCATAAATCAATGTACCGAGTACAGAAGATGGGCTGTTATGTTCAAGTTGTATAAGACAATGGTGAGGCCTAATTTGGAGTATTGTGCGCAGTTTTGGTCACCTACCTACAGAAAAAATGTAAACAAGGTTGAAAGGGAAAAATTACAATGGTGTTGCTGGGTCTGGAGGACCTGATTTATAAGGAAAGACTGAATAGGTTTGGACTGTATTCTTTAGAACACAGAAGATTGATTGGGCATTTGATAGAGGTGAAAAAAATTATAAGGGGTATAGATGAGGAAAAGGCAAACAGGCTTTTTGCACAAAGGTCGTGTGTGTACAGAGATCATGAGTTTAGAGGAACATGAGGTGAAACCTCTTCACAGAGTATCGTGAGTGTGTGGAATGAGCTACCAACACAAGTGGTGCATGCGAGTTAGATTTCAACGTTTAAGTTTGGATGGGTACATGGGTGGTAGGGGTACGGAGGGCCCTGTTGCAGGTCAATGGGAGTAGGCAGTTTAAATAGTTTTAGCATGGGCTAGAGGGACCAAATGGTTTGTTTCTGTGCTGTTCTTCTCCAAGGCTTGAAGACTAACAATGAACCAATGTGCAAATGAAGACAAACTGTGCAAATACAATAATAATAAACAATACTGAGAACATGAATTGCAGAGGCTTTGAATACAAGTCCATAGGTTGTAGAATCAGTTCAGTGCTGAACTGAGTGAAGTTACCCCATCAGGTTCACGAGCCTGATGTTTGAGGGGTAATAACCGCTCCTGAATCTGCTGGCATGGGACAGAAGGCTTCTGTATCTCTCCCCTTGATGGCAGCAATGAGAAGAGAGCATGGCCCGGATGGTGGAGATTCTTAATGATGGATGCTGCTTTCCCACCAGTCGATGTTTTGGGTAGAAACCCTCCATCAGGGCTCAGGAGGAGAGCGGTGAGATGGGAGTCTGAGGTGGTAGACTGAGGAGTGTAAAATGACAGACAAGTTGTGCCCTGTGGGGAAAAGGAGGGCTTGAGCAAGTGAATGAAAAACTGTGGTGGACAAAGAAAGAGAAGGGGTGGAAAGTGTTAGGGTTGGAGACAGCAGGTGGAGTGGAATAAACTGGAACACAAAAGTAAGTAGTGCTGGATTCTGATCAGTGAAGGAGGTGATAAAAGGAACCAAGGGGCAGATGGAACCAGCACCAGATAGAGGAGCAAGGAGGGTGTGGGCAGCCTCTGCAAACACAACAGAGACTGCTGATGTTGCAAATCTGATACAACACAAAATGCTGGAAGAATTCAGTGAGTCAAGTAGCATCTGTGCATAGAAATAAACAGTTGAAGCACAAACACAAGAAAATCTGCAGATACTGGAAATCCAAAGCAATACACACAAAACGCTGGAGGAAGTCAGCATTTCACAATGCAGTGATATTAAACATGATTCTGATCTTTACCGTTCAGTCCATCAGCCTTCACACCAAACTGATCATCTTTTGTAACTTCTGCCAGCTCCACGATTCTACCAGCACACATTCCTTTCTCTCTCACCACTCTCCCTTCACACCCCCCCGACTTGCTCTTCTGCTCCCACCAATCATTCTCTCCCATAGCACTTTGCTATGAAACAACAGAAGATTTAACACCTGTCACTTCACCCCCTTGATGCAATCTTGGAACCCACACAGTACTTCTATCTGAAACAATGATTCATTTACTCCAATCTGTTGCACTGCATCTGGTATTCACAATATGATCACTAGATTGGAGAAGCCAAACACACATCAGTGTTCAATCTGTAGAAGCTTCCAGTTATCTGTCTGCAACTGTGCAAAGACTCTAAAACACTATTATTTATTACTTATTTATCTATTACTATTTCATTTTTCTTTTTGATTTTGCACTTTGGTTGTTTGCCCATCTTTGTGTGTAGTTTCTCACTGAGTCTATTGTGGTACTTTGTATTTATTGTGAATGCCTGCAAGAAAATGAATCAGACAGTATATAGTGACATATATGTACTTAAAATAATAAACTTATTTTGAACTTTGTCACTGTAATTCTGCATCCAATTCTGGCTTTTCTGTCTGTGGCTTCATGGACCAAGCTTGTGGAAGAACAGCTCATCTTCTCTCTGGGTGTTGGCAGCCTTAAGGACGTAATATCAAGCCTCAATATCTTTAGATAACTTGTTCTTTATTTATGCCTCTAGCAGAAATGGCCAATTCTGACTGTCAACAACTTGGCTCAGTTTTTCTTTGCGGCAGCAGCACAGAACAGAACATAAAAACTATAAAATACAAACAGAAGAGGGCATGTTCAGGGTGATGGGGGTTATTAATAATTGATGCCTTCCTCTTAAGGCATTACCTTTTGAAGATGTTCTCAATAAGTGCCCAAGATGGACCTGGCCGAGTTTGCAGCTTTCTGCAGCTTTTTCCAACCTTGTCCATACCAGACAGTGATGCAACCAGTCAAATGACACTGACAAAACGTTGGATATAAAAGGAATCAAGGATATGGTGCTTAACACAGGGAATAACAGAGATAAAAGATCATGCATCATTGTACTGAATGGCAGAGCTAGCACGAGGAACTGATTGTATTCCTTCTTCTCTGATCATTTTATAGTTGTACTGAAGGGAACCATAATCTGCTTAGATAGCACCTCTGCATGGCCTGATACTCACCACAGGACCCCAGTTGCATTGCCCACTTGTTACCACCAACTCCAACAGACAGCCAAAATCAAGACAAGTGCACAGATGCTGGCTCCGGTAGCACCAATCACTGTTCCCAAAGGTATCCTGTGAACTGCAAAACATACTAACATTGTTTACCAGTATACTCGGCACCCACACCTCACAGGAAACACGTAACCTATCAACTATAACGTGCAGCTGTTTCAGAAAGGCTAATGTTTCATGTTTCAAATAGATGATCTTTCATTTGAACTAGGCTTTTCTCTGAAGAGGAGCCACAAGAGATTGCAAATACTAGAATCTGGAGCAAAATGTAAAGTACTGAAGGAATGTAGCTGGTCAGGCAACATCCATGGAAGGAAATGAGCCGCTGACATTTTGGGTTGTGCCCCTTCATTTGGGTCGTCCAGATGAAGGTCTCAACCCGAAACGTCAACTGTCCAATTCCCTCAACTGATGCAGCCTGACCCTCCACACATTTTGTGTTGCATCCACCTGAAATGTGAACTTTCTTCCATATCATATCTAGGCTGACCTGCTGAGTGCTCCAGCATCTTCTAATTATTTTATACTTTAGAAAGATTAATAAATAAAAATCCACGACCATTCTTTATGACAGTGAAAGCCATTCAGACTTTTCCCGAGTCTATGCCAGTGGCTTCAATGCAATCTCAATCTCATTTCCCTACTTGACCGCCTGCAACCTACTTTTCTTCACATACAGAACTGGCAAATGTGGTGTCGATTGCAATAGTAGAGGCAAGTTTTGATATGTACACTGATGGGAGGGATATGGAGAGCTATAGGTCCAGGTGCAGGTCGATGAAACTTATTCAGCATGGATTAGATGGGATGAAGGGCCTGTTGTGCTCTGTGACTTCCATTAACCACCCTAATTTGCCTGGTGCCTAGACTGGGATAAATGAAAGTGACCAATTAACCCAATGACTAACACACAGGTTGTGATGTAGTGGGAAATAACCACCTCAGGGAAGCCAATATAGTCAAAGAGAACATGCAAAAAACATACGGATAGCACCTGAGATCAGGATCTGAGGAAGCAGCACACGCTTCCACATTTTTTTGCATCGGTTGCCTACTTTGTAAAGTTCCAAACTTTAAGGGAGGGATGAAATACTGGCAGTAACTATGTCAGGAATGCTATTTCTGTAGCACAACAGACAAGGACAGGACTCAGTAGAGAACATTCGCTGCACACACACACACAGCTTGTAGCAAGGTCTTTCATTTGTACAGATATCAGGGTTATTGATCTCTGACCAACTCCAACTGGAGTGGATTTCAATCAACTCCACTGATAGGGAGTGGTACCATCATTCATGCTAGATGTTGGCAAGTACTTCTGCAGTCACCTCACTAATTGTTCGGCATAGCATCGTGGGCCGAAGGGCTGTATTGTGCTGTAGTTTTTCGATGTTTCTAAGGACATCATAAATCCAAGGCTGTTGCCTTACAGACAAAATATATTGCTGCTCTATAAACCTCTCGTTAAACCACACTTGGAATATTGTGCTCAGTTCTGTTGTCTCAACATAGGAAGGATGTGGAAGTTTTAGAGAGTGCAGAGGAAATTTACCAGTATTCTGCAGGATTAGAGAGCATGTCTTATGAGGGTAGGTTGAGCGAGCCAGGACATCTTTGTTTGGCGTGAAGGAGGATGAGAGGTGACTTGGTAAAAGGTGTACAAGATGATAAGAGGCATAGATCGAATGGATACCAGGGACTTTTTTCCAGAGCGGAAATGGCAAGGGGACTTAATTTTCAGGGGATTAGAGGAAAGTTCAGAGGGGATGTTAGAGTCACGTCTTTCACACAGTGGTGGGTGCATGAACTCACTAGCAGGGGTGGTGGTAGAGGCAGATAAATTAGGGGCATTTAAGAAACTCTTATATAGGCACACAGATGATAGAAAAAATGGATGGCTATGTAGAAGGGAAATGTTAGATTGAACTAAAAGCAGGTTACAAGATCAACATAACATTGTGGGCAGAAAGGCCTATACTGTGTTGCTAAGTTCTACAGTAAAGTCTTATTTTTTCGTTCCTCTGTGGCATTTATCCAATTCTCTTCTGAAACACATGACTGAATCTTCTGCCACAGTACTCCAGATTGCAATTAGTTTCTTCTGCTTTATTTGGCAAACATTATATTTAAAGTTGCAAGAAAAAGTTTGTGAACCCTTTGCAATTATTTGTTCTGCGCCCTCTATAATCTCTACGAGAGATTCATACTGGAAAGAATATCCCCCTTAGTTGAAGATCTTCTAACACTAGACCAAGCCGGGTTCAGGCCAGGCCGCTCTTGCCGCAGTCAAGTCCTGAACTTAACCTAGTATATTGAGGATGGCTTCGAAATGCGACAAATTACAGGGGCAGTATTCATTGACTTAACAGCAGCATACGACACTGAATCACAGAGGCCTTCTACTGAAATTATCTAAAATGTTAAAGAACGAAACCATAGTCAAACTAATAAGAAGCCTCCTAGAAAATCGCAGTCCTCGAAGCAATGAAGCAGTATTATGAAAAATGGGTTCCATCAAAAACTCAAGTGTGTGCATTCCACCTGAGGAATCGAGAAGCAGTTCGGAACTCAAGATCTTCTGATGTGGGGAGGAGCTCGAACACCATCCGACTCCAATTTACCTGGGCGTGACACTGGACAGGACGCTCTCATTTGCCACCCACATCCAAAAACTCTGAGGGAAAGTTGGCTCTCGCAATTCTTTCTTGAAAAAATTAGCAGGCATGAAATGGGGAGCTAATGCTCACACACTTAGATCAACTGCCCTAGCACTCTGCTATGCACCTGCAGAATACTGTGCACCTGTGTGGGGCAGATCAGTCCATGTGAAGAAAATAGACCCATTGCTTAACGAAGCCTGCCGAATAATCACGGGCACACTGCGCCCCACACCCACTAACATCATTTACAGAGTTGCAGGCATTGCTCCCCCAGAGATCCGAAGACACGCTACAACAAAAATTGAAAAAGGTAAACAGAACTCGGATCCACAGCACCCACTACATCATCATGTGCCAGTTTCCAACTGCCTAAAATCGAGGAAAAGTTTTGCTACAGTGGAGGAACAACTGCACGGAACATCCCCCCCAAACATACAGGATTGACCTCTGGCAACAGCAGAAGCCAGAACCCCACCAAACAATACAGTGCAAGACCCCACAGAAATGCTGCCAGACGGAAGTGGTGCACTCTCAACAGAGCGAGAGCGGGAGTTTGTAGGACGGGAGACAATATGGTGAAGTGGGGTTTAAAGATCAGCAAATCCTGCGAGTGTGGCGAAAGGTTGCAGAACATTGAACACGTTCTGCACAACTGTCCGCTCTCACCTGATTTAGCTGACACTGACCTGCTCAACATCAACCAAACAACACTAGAGTGGTTGGTTGTCTGATGTGACAAGCTATGAATGAACCTGGTTTTCTGCATTTATTACTCATAAAATGTGGTCTGACCTTCATCTAAGTCACAATAATAGACAAACACAATCTGCCTGAACTAGTAACACACAAACAATTGTACATTTCATGTCTTTATTGAACACATTGTTTAACCATTCAAAATCCAGGCTGGAAATAGTATCTGAACCCTTGTATTTAATGACGGGTGGAACCCCCTTTAGCAGCAATAACCTCCACCAAACGTTTCTTGTAGCTGCTGATCAGATTCGCACAACAACGAGGAGGAATTTTTGACGATTCCTCCATACAAAACTGTTTCAGTTCATCAATATTTCTGGGATCCCTTGCATGAGCAGCCATTTTCAGGACACGCCACAGCATCTCAATTGGGTTAAGGTCTGGTCTCCGAGTCGACCATTCCAAAAAACAAATTTTCTTCTTTTTAAAGCATTCTGTTGTTTATTTATTCTTGTGGTTGGGATCATTGCCTTGTTGCATCATCCAACTTATATTAAGCTTCAGATCACAGACTGCTATCCTGACATTCTTCTGTAAAGTGTCTTGATACAATTTTGAATTCATTGTTCCTTTAACGACTACAAGCTGTCAATACCCTGAGACAGCAAAGCAGCCCCAAACTATGATACTCCTTCCACTATGCTTCACAGTTGGGATGAGGATTTCCTCCAAACGTAGCAGTGTGCATTTCTGCCAAAAAATTCAACTATTGTTTCACCTGTCCACAGAACACTGTCCCAGAAGTATTATGGACATCCAGGTGGTCTTTTGCAAACTTGAGATGTGCAGCAATGTTGTTTTTAGAAAGCAGTGGTTTCCTCTGTAGTCTTTCCCTGAACACCATTCTTGTTCAATGTCTTCCTTACAGTGAATAGATTTATCAAGTTCTAAAGGTTTCTGCAGGCCTTTTGCTGTTTCCTTTGGGTTCTTTTTCAACTTCTTCAGCATTGCACATTGTGCTCTTGATGCAGGTCCACTCCTAGGGAGAGTAGCAACAGCACTGAATTTCCTTCATGTGTAGACAATTTCTCTTACTGTGGACTGATGAACACACAGGTCTTTAGAAATACTTCTGTAGCCTTTTCCAGCTTCAAGTATCTCTACAATTCTTATTATAGACAACAGACAAGAGGTGCAGGAGTAGACCATTCGGCCCTTTGAGCCAGCACCACCACTCACTGTGATCATGACTGATTATCCACAATCAGTATCCAGTTCCTGCCTTATCCCCATAACCTTTGATTCCACTATCTTTAAGAGCTCTATCCATCTCTTTCTTGAAAGCATCCAGAGACTTGGCCTCCACAGCCTTCTGGGGCAGAGCATTCCATATATCCACCACTCTCTGGGTGAAAAAGTTTTTCCTCAACTCCGTTCTAAATGGCCTACCCCTTATTCTTAAACTCTGGCCTCTGGTTCTGGACTCACCCATCAGCGGGAACATGCTTCCTGCCTCCAGCGTGTCCAATCCCATAATAATCTTATATGTTTCAATAAGATCCCCTCTCAGCCTTCTAAATTCCAGAGTATACAAGCCCAGTCGCTCCAATTTTTCAACATATGACAGTCCCGCCATCCCGGGAATTAACCTTGTGAACCTACGCTACACTCCCTCAATAGCAAGAATGTCCTTCCTCAAATTTGGAGAACTGCACACAGTACTCCAGGTGTGGTCTCACCAGGGCCCTGTACAACTGCAGAAGGACCTCTTTGCTCTTATACTCAATTTCCCCTGTTATGAAGGCCAGCATGTCATTAGCTTTCTTCACTGCCTGCTGTACTTGCATGCTTGCTTTCAGTGACTGATGTACAAGAACACCTAGATCTCGTTCTACTTCCCCTTTTCCTAACTTGACTCCATTTAGGTAATAATCTGCCTTCCTGTTCTTATCACCAAAGTGGATAACCTCACAGTTATCCACATTAAACTGCATCTGCCCACTCACCCAGCCTGTCCAAGTCACCCTGCATTCTCATAACATCCTCCTCACATTTCACACTGCCACCCAGCTTTGTGTCATCTGCAAATTTGCTAATGTTACTTTTAATTTCCTCATCTAAATCATTTATATTGTAAACAGCTGTGGTCCCAGCACTGAACCCTGCGGTACCCCACTGGTCACCGCCTGCCATTCTGAAAGGGAGCCGTTAATCGCTACTCTTTGTTTTCTGTCAGCCAGCCAATTTTCAATCCATCTCAGTACTCTGCCCCCAATACCATGTGCCCTAATTTTGCCCACTAATCTCCTATGTGGGACTTTATCAAAGGCTTTCTGAACGTCCAGGTACACTACATCCACTGGCTCTCCCTTGTCCATTTTCATACTTACATCCTCAAAAAATTCCAGAAGATTAGTCAAGCACGATTTCCCCTTTGTAAATCCATGCAGACTTGGACCAATCCTGTTACTGCTATCCAGATGTGTCGTAATTTCATCTTTTATAATTGACTCCAGCATCTTTTCCACCACCGACGTCAGGCTAACCAGTCTATAATTCCCTGTTTTCTCACTTCCTCCCTTCTTGAAGGGAGGGACAACATTAGCCACCCTCCAATCCACAGGAACTGATCCTGAATCTATAGAACATTGGAAAATGATTACCAATGTGTCCACAATTTCTAAAGCCACCTCCTTATGTACCTTGGGATGCAGACCATCAGGTCCCGGGGACTTATCAGTCTTCAGACCTAACAGTCTATCCAACACCATTTCCTGCCTAAAATAAATTTCCTTCAGTTCATCTATTACCCTAGGTCCTCTGGCCACTATTACATCTGGGAGATTGTTTGTGTCTTCCCTAGTGAAGACAGATCCAAAGTACCTGTTCAACTCATCTGCCATTTCCTTGTTCCCCATAATAAATTCACCCATTTCTGTCTTCAAGGGCCCAATTTTGGTCTTAACTATTTTTTGCCTTTTCACATACCTAAAGAAGCCTTTTCTATCCTCCTTTATATACATGGCTAGTTTACCTTCGTACCTCATTTTTTTCTCTGTGTATTGCCTTTTCAGTTACCTTCTGTTGCTCTTTAAAAGTTTCCCAGTCCTCCGGCTTCCCACTTGTCTTTGATATGTTATACTTCTCTTTTATTTTTATACTGTCCATTACTTCCCTCGTCAGCCACGGCCTCTCCTTACTCTCCTTCTTCCTCTTTGGAACGAACTGATCCTGCATCTTCCGCATTATTCCCAGAAACACTTGCCATTGCTGTTCCACTGTCATCCCTGCTGGGGTATTATTCCACTGAACTTTGGTCAGCTCCTCCCTCATAGCACCATAGTTCCCTTTGTTCAACTGTAATACTGACACTTCTGCGTTTCCCTTCTCCCTCTCAAATTGTAGATTAAAACTTATCATATTATGGTCACTACCTCCTAATGGCTCCTTTACCTCAAGGTCCCTGATCAAATCTGGTTCATTGCACAACACTAAATCTAGAATTGCATTCTCTCTGGTAGGCTCCAGTACAAACTGTTCTAAGAATCCATCTCGGAGGGACTCCACAAACTCCCTTTCTTGGGGTCCAGTACCAACCTGATTCCTCCAGTCTACCTGCATGTTGAAATCCTCCATAACAACCTTTGCAACATGCCAATTTTAACTCTTGATGCAACTTACACCCTACATCCAGACTACTGTTTGGGGGCCTGTAGATAACTCCCATTAGGGTCTTTCTACCCTTAGAATTTCTCAGTTCTATTCATACTGACTCTACGTCTCCTGATTCTATGTCCCCCCTCGCAAGGGACTGAATATCATTCCTCACCAACAGAGCCACCCCACCCCCTCTGCCCATCAGTCTGTCCTTTCGATAGGACGTATATACTCTTGAATATTCATTTCCCAGGCCCTGTCCACTTGAAGCCATGTCTCTGTTATTCCCACAACATCATACTTACCAATTTCCAACTGTGCCTCAAGCCCATCCACTTTATTTCTTATACTCCGTGCATTCATATACAATACTTTTAATTCATTACTCCCCTCACCTCCCATATCAATTCCTATTTCACTTGGCCATACTGTACGATCCCTTCTTGAGCTTTCTGCTCTGTTGATTCTGCTGTCTTTCTTACCTTTTCTTATTCTCACTTTCCCTTTATCTCCATCCTTATATTCCCTGTTCATCCCCTCCTCCCCATTACTTAGTTTAAACATACCCATGTTGCAGAGGCAAACCTGCTTGCCAGAATGCTGGTGCCCCGCTTATTAAGGTGCAACCCGTCCTTTGTAAGTCCTTGCTTCCTGCACCAGTTCCTCAGCCACACATTCAGATCCATTATCTCCCTGTTCTTGCCCACTCCAGCACGAGGAACTGGAAGCAAACCGGAGATAACCACCCTGGAAGTCCTGCTTTTCAGCCTTCTTCCGAGTTCTCTGAAGTCACGCTGTAGAATGTCTTTCCTCTTCTTCCCCACGTCATTTGTGCCGACATGCACCACCACTTCCGGAAGTTCACCTTCCCTACAATCGGTCCGTGACATCCTGGATCCCGGCGCCAGGGAGGCAGCACACCATCCTTAAATCTCGCCTGTTGCCGCAGAAACCCCTTTCTGTACCTCTCACTATGGAGTCCCCTACTACCACGGCTCTATCTGACGTCTGTCTCCTCGGCGTTGCTTCAGCGGCAATTGTTGACTCGCAGACCTGACTGCCTCTCAGGCTGGCATCATCTTCTGTCCCGACAGCTTCTAAGGTCATCTGAAAGTTGTTTTGATTGAGGCATGGTGCTCATAAACAGATCTTTCTTGAGAAGAGGAGGCTCTGTCAATAACCCGACTTTGTAGGGCAGGGCACCTCTACAACCCACACCTCCAATTTCATCTCATTGATTGGAACATCTGATTCCAAATAGCTTTTTCAGAAGATATTACTCCAGAGGTTTACATACATTTTTGAACCTGGACTGCGATTGTTTAAATGGTGTACTCAGTATTGTTTATGTGTTATTAGTTCAGGGAGATTGAATTTGTCTATTATTATGACTTAGATGAAAGTCAGACCACACTTTGAGTAATTAATGCAGAAAACCAAGTAATTGCGAAGGGTTCACAAACTTTTACTCGCAACTGTACATAAAGTGATGCCCAAACCGGAGGTGAAACAGAAATACAGAATCCCATCCAATATAGGCCTGAATCGACATGCTCAGACACAGGCCAGTGCAATTGGTATTCCGTCCACACACCACAAATGGAACACAGCAGAACATACTCACTCAAGGAGAAAGTTGTTGATAATCCTTCATCCAATTGCTGGTCCCACATTGTGCATGTGTAGTTGCCGGTGGGCCAGTTCATCAGCTCTAACGTGCTCTTCACACAGACACTGCCACCTTTGCAATTAAAATGCTCTGTGTGCGAGTGCCTGGTCAGATTCTTGCCTAATCCATTTTCCCAGGTGACACTGGGAGCTGGGTACCACCCAGAAGACTCGCAGACCAGCACCAACAGTCCCAGGTCGTCACCAGACGAATGAATGACTGGCTGTGTGCCGAGAGCTGCAAGGCAAAAAGTAAACAGTCTGAACCAAGCCAACAGGACAGAAGAAATCTTACCTCATTGGATCTCCTTGCAACACTGCCAATATTGTCCATCGGGATCAGCTTGTGAATCACTGACCAACTTTAAGCTTGTAGAGGGGAGAAGGGATGGAAAATGATGGTGTAGGTCTTGTTGAGGATGATTGGGGTCGGAAACCATCGAATAATGAAAGGCCTAGATAGAGTGGATGTGGAGAGCAGTTCTTATAGTGAGAAGGGGGAAGAGGGTCAAGCACCAGAGGACACAGCCTCAGAATACAAGAATATCACTTCAGAACAGAGATGAGGAGGAATTTCTTTAGCCAGAGGGTGGTGAATCTGTGGAATTTAATCGCCACAGATGGCCGTGGAGGCCAGAGGTTGATAGATTCCTAATTAGTCAGAAAGTAAAAGATAATGGGGAAAAGGTAGGAGACTGGGGAATAAAAAAAAATCAGCCATGATGGATGGACCAAATCGCCTGTTTCTGTTCCAGTCTTATGGTCTATGGTCTTGTGAACAGAACTTGGAAACAGGGGCATTGGGTAAAATTGCTCAATGATTACAACTTAATCTAATTCTGCGTTCTGATTTTCAGGAAGGTGGGTGTGGGGGGTGGGTCAAAGCTTGGGAGGAAGCTGCAGAAGACAGTTACTGTTTGAAGATGTTATTCACCTTGCAGCATAAAAAGGCAAGATTTAATTGGGGCATTCGAAATTATGTGATGTTTGAAATGAGTAGAACAACAGGAACACATCTGGTGATCTTGAATGTGTTTCCTAAAGGGGCCTTAGAAAGATTCTCCAAGGACTTGAAATAGGGAATTGGATAAAATCTTGATGCGGAAAGAATTGATAAGAATTGATATTATGGAGTGGGACCAGAGCACTGATGGTCAATGGTTTCAGGGCACAATGGGTCAAAGGGGGGCTACTCTGCTCTATTGTTTTAACTGATGATTACATAAAGAAATACATTAGTTCGAATTGAATGTTCTTCAGCAGGTCATTTCTTTCTTGGCTCTGATAAAGGACATCACACGTCAGGGATTTTCTGGTCAGGTTAAATTCCAAGAGATGTTAAAGCACGGCAGCCTGAAGCAGCAGATCGAAGGCTAAACCAAGAGACGGGCCCCAATGGATCTTCCGTTGTCACCCCTGGCAAAAGAATCTTGTTATGTATTCAGACTTCCGCTCCTTGCTCAATCCTGCTCTTGCCGCTCTCCCAGCCTCCTGTGTACATCGTTCGGGATATCAGCCTTGGCTGGGGACTAGCTCCATGCCCCAGAGCCAGTGCAGGACGGAAGCTGGCACAGAAAACAAACTCAGTACCCTTGTACTCCACAATATACAACCACTTTCAATTCATTCAAATCATTGATTCGTTACACAATAACAATTGAAAGGGATGCCAAATCTTTCAGCTACGTCTTGGGTACTGCTACCTTCTGTGCACTCAGCTGGTATGGATTGTCCAAGGGGAAGGTTGTTAAGAAGCAGTACCTGTTACCCCTCCCCCAATCCCATCACCTGTAAACAACCTAGTTACTCCATCCTCCACTGGAACGTGCAGCGACACTTGTGGGCTACACCCAGATGTGTTGGTTGTTAACGCTTTTAACTGTATGTTTCAAAGTACACCTGATAAATAAATGAATCTGAACTCAGCCATACTTTACTCGTACATTAGTTCATATCCCTCAGTCTCCTAAGATCAGTATCCTCCAGTATTTAGTCCCACTCACTCCCTTAACCAACTCCTGTTGAAAGTGTGAGGAAGACATCCATTATGGAAGGAATATGGCTCAGAGAGCAGCACTCAATGTCCACAAGCCCCCTATCCAAAGAATGGAGCAGACACCCCACTGAAGGAGTTGTATCACATATGATGTGGCTATCTTTTGGTAGTCATTTTAAAGTAAGGTCCTGCCTGCTCCCTTAAGGGGAAGGAGTTTACAAAGGTAACTGTTTGTAAAGGGTTTACTAAGTTTCTCACGTCCTAGCCCACCCTCTAACCCAATTCAGAAGAACAGAAGAGCGCAGGTAAATAATTTTTGCAGAATCTCGTGTGTAAATTAGCTTCCATTACAACATTTCAGAACTACATTACAGATGACCCCTGTATTATGGGGAGGGAGGGTTGCGGTCCTAAGGGGTGATCCACATCACGACTTTCTGCAAAACAAAGTTAAATCAACTGCGCATGCCTCAAGAAATAAGAGTTGAAAAAAAAGCTTTCATTTTCTTCCCATATAAACTCTGTAAGATCGAATTTATATTCTAGTCAAATTTTTTTTTCCAGTCATGATTTACAAATTCTGTATGAGCAAACTTTCATTACCCAAACTGCTATTACACAGGGTTTGCCTATACTGGTTTGTTCAACAGGATTCTATACCAAACTCTTCTCTGATGAGGTTCTGTCTGCAGAAACTCTAAATACTCCCTGTGCCTGGTGGAGCTTGGTTGGGGTGGTGGCGGTTAGGGGGTGATACAGATGGGACTCTTCTGCTAACAATGATGAGGCTGTACAGGCATTAATCAGAGTGCACTTGGAGTACTGTCAAATGTTTAGGGCTCCATATGCTGGTACTGGAGAATGATCCAGAAATAAAAGGATTAACATACTTTTGGGCCTGTAGTCACTGGAGTTTCGAAGAATGAGAGGGGGATCTCACTGAAACCTACTGAATATTCAAAAGCCTAGATGGAGTGGGATGTTTCCTATAGGGGGGTGCGGGTGGAGTCTAGAACCAGTGAGCACAGCCTCAGACTAGAGGGACATTTCTTTTGAACAGAGATGAGGAGGCATTTACTTAGCTATTGGGTGGTGAATGTCAATGCCACAGATTGCTGCAGAGGCCAAGTCACCGAGTATGTTTAAAGCGGAGGTTAATGGGTTCTTGATTAGTCAGGATATCAAAAGTTATGAGAGAAGATAAGAGTATGGGGTTGCGCCATAATGGAACAGCAGAGCAGCTTCAATGGACCAACCGGCCTAATTCTGCTCCTATGTCCTTTGGCCTGACACTCACTGAGGACCACAGCACATCTCAACTCCACACTACTTCTGGCTCTGCCTGCTGAGAGGAGAATGCAGAGATTGCCTGGTATTGTTCTATTGTGGTCAATTGTACTCCTGGACAGTGAAAAAATACTTTGGCACTGTTCATACAGATCAAACTATTCCATTCCATGTGAAGCAGAGCAAGGCAAAAACAATAACAATGCAAAGTAAGGTGTGACAGCTATAGAGAAAGTGCAGTGTAGGCACATAATAAAGTGCAAGATCATAGCAAGGTAGATTGTGAGGTGAGGAATTCATCTTATCATACTAGGGAACCATTTCATAGTCTTATTGCAGCAGGATAGAACCTAGCCTTGTGCCTGCTGGTACGTGTTTTCAAGCTCTTGTATCTTCTGCCCAATGGAAGAGGGGAAGCGGGTATACCCATGGTGGATGGAGTATTTGCATCTGCTGGCTGCTTTTCTAGGGCAGCAAGAAGTGTCCTTGTCCATGAGGACAAGAGTCCATGGAGGAGAAGCTGATTTCTGTGATGTGCTGAGCTGTGTCCACAACACTCTGCAGTTTCTTGCAGTCACGTGCAGAGCAGTTGCTATACTAAGCCATGATGCATCCAGATAGAATGCTTTATGTGGTGTATTGATAAGGAATAGTGAGAGTCAAAGAGAACACGCCAAATTTCTTAACTTCATGAAGAATAGAGGCATTGTTGAGCTTTCTTGGCCGTTGTGTCAATATGGTTTACTAGAACGGGCTACTGGTGATGTTTACTCCTCAGAAGTTGAAGCTCCACCTCAGCACCATTAATGTAGATAGGAACGTGTGCACTGCTCTTCCACCCCCGCCCCCCCCAACCTCCTTGGAGTCAATGACTAGCTCTTTTGTTTTACTGAGATGGAGGGAAAGGTTGTTGTCATGAAACTATGTCACTAGGCTCTGTATCTGACTCTTTGTGATTGGAGATGTGGCCACTATAATGTATCATTTGCAAATTTGTAGATGGAGTTAGATTCAGTTGCAGAGGGAGGTATTTAATCCTATGGTCTGGCATTTGGTGATGAGTTCGATTGCAATAATGTTATTGAAAGCAGCATCTTAGTCAATAAACAATAGTCTGACGTAGGTGCCTTTTTTGTCCAGACATCAACGAGTATGGGGCCAGGGAGGAGGTGTCATCTGTAGCTCTCTTTCAGTGGTAGGTAAATTGCAGTAGGTCTTGATTGTCTGGAAGTTAGTGTGCGCCATGACCAGCCTCTCAATGCAGATGTCAGAGCCACTGGACAGTAACAGTTAAGTCACATTCTCTTGATTTTATTTTTTGCACATTATCGTGTTTTTCTTGGGTACCAGGATGTTAGTAGTTCAAACTGAAGAAGTGAGAGGTTAAAAATAACTGTAAATACCCCCAGCTGATCTGCACAGGGATCTCGGGAAACAACCACAGACACCATCTGCAAATGATGTTTTGTGTGGTTTCACTCTCTGGAAGACAGGTTTTACATCAACAACAGTGACTGCGGATTCAGGTGCATTGGAGGCTGTCAGGGTGGGTGGTGACCTACCCATTTCCTTCTGTTCAAAACATTAAGGTCAATGGGAAGGGATGTGCTGCTGCCAACATGCTGTCTGACTTTGATTAAGAAGCCCATTACAGTACTTAAGCCCTGATCTCACTGGTAATTAGTCAGGGACTCAATTTGGACTAGTACTGACTCTTAGCATTTCTGATGGCTTTACAAGAAATCAAGTCGACCTCTGTTGAAGGTCAGCCTTACCCAATTTGAAATGCTGCAAACCTAGACTTCAGCAGGGAATGGCAACATCTTACTACACAGCCTGAAGCCTCCAATGAACCTAACCATAGCAGCTTCTCTATGTGGGACTTTACAACGTTAGGCCATCGAAAAAGGGCTAAACCCATTTGCTTCCAGTACACTGCGGCCAAACACGTATAAAGCTGCACAGCTTAAACCCTGAGCTCATGTATGAACAGAAGCCCCATCTTCTAAGACCAGCTCGATGATATCACGCTATCTGCCCTTGCCTATTAGGGGAAAATTTTTTTTTTTTTTTTTTTTTTGGAAATTCAGAGGTAAAAGCTGGCACCAACAAAAAGTAGCCACAGATCTCCATAAATCCCAACTGACCCACTGGAAACTTGGCTCGACTTGTTCTTGAACCCCAAATCCTATCAAACATGATCAATGTATTTCTGCCTCTGAGCATCCCAGTTATCACCCCATCTCTGGGCGACCAGGGCAATGGACTTGGATGCTTGCCCTGCTGACGAAAGCAAATCCAAGGAACTAAGGCAATAATACAAACCATTTTGCTCAGAGCGCAACCATGCTCTCAAGCCTGATATTAAGCAGCTGCCATTTTATTCCTTGTTGATCAAATCTATTACCTTACGCTAACCAGTATGGATTATACTTTAATCAGCTCAACCAGACGACAGACACAACGCATTCCGAGGCACAAGGCATGGCATAGGTTTTAAATTACCTTGTCCAGGTGGGAGAAGCAGTACTTCCAGGTGAAAGTACTCATCTCCAGATCCCTTCTGCTTTTATAAAGCACTGATGAATAAGGAGTCAGCAATGTGGCACATTGTGTTAGGGCTCTGACATACGACCACAAGTAATAGCAAAGAGTCTCAGGCCAGGATCCCAATCCCACCACACGATTTTCTGGACTTGCTGAGCCACTGTGGAAAGATACTGGGCGCAGATTGAGGAAAGGAACACAAACAAAGCCCAGGACAGGATTTAATTTTGATTTTATATACATATATAGATATATCTAAAAAAAACTTTTCAGTTTAGTATCCAAGTTTAAACACAGCTTTGCTCCAATCATGATCAGACTGATACCTGTACAGGAATTTTTGGAAGAAGCAATTAATTCATTTTTTTCAGACAGGAAAACAAGATTCTCCCATCCTTACCTCGGATGCTGAGGAAGACTTGTGCATCGGTACTTTGAGATCGGCTGGAGACATGGAGCTTATAGATTCCAGCATCTGACAGAGACACATTCCTCAGTCTCAGGGACAAGTTCCCTTCAGGGATCTCACTGGCAAAGACTTCTGCGTGGTTGTGGTAGCTGGGATCATGCTCTGTCTGATTGACTTGACTCCACGAATAATTGTAGACAATCCCCTTAGCATCCACCTTCTTCCAAACAAAAGCCAGACTTTCAAATTTATTTCCACGGTAAAATCGGCACTGGATGACATCATCATCTCCAGCCTTGGCTGTGACTTGTTCCTCCTTACACTTCACCTTGAAGAGACCTATAAATGGGAAATCCCAGAGCAAGTTAAGTTAACCACCATCATGAATGGAAAGCTCTACACAGTACTTCCTATTAAGTTACAATACATTTCAACCCATAACACTATCAGAACCCAGGAAGAGCTGTACCATTTTATCAATGATGTGCTTCCCCTTTTCACTCCCTTTAAGAAATTGCTTGGTGTATATTGGGACACAGCTGAGACTGAAGTAAAGACTTCACTGATCATTTTCAAGATTTCTCTAATAAAATTAGTGCAAATACTATTTAACATTTAACCACTGTCAGTTTGTAAAAATCCATCCACTTCAGTTTTCCCCATAAATGTCTGAAATATTTTCTGAAAATCAATGAAGTTTACTTTTGAAAAGGCGCTGTAGGGCCCAGTTGCATTTTGGCCACAGATAAGTAACTAGAAGTTCAAGTTTAATCGTCATTCAACCATATATGTATACCCACAAATGCAGCCAAAGTAAACAGCTTTCCTCTGGGGCCAAGGCACAAATCACAGCACCAACAGTCATAAACAACACAAAGCACATAGAGCACAAATCAGATACCAGTAAAATATCACACAAAAAATATAGTTCAGGACCTGAGTGCATGAATATTGCAACCACCTGCAGTCAAACACAATATTGCTTGTCTTCTGCCAAGCAAACACTGCAGGACAGCACAGACTCCAGCTTGGACATCGCACCACACTGCCTCCGGAAATCTGGTGGGAGGCACCAACTCTGACGCCTCTCTCCTGCGTGGCTTGAGGCCTTGTCCTCACTATGACCGAGGCCACACAGCTCCACTGCCACCCGCCAATAAACCAGTGAATCGGACATGCAGCATTCCACATGACCAATGTCCAACAGGGTCTTGTGATCACAAGAAATGTGATGAAGATGATCACTCGCTGTTAATCTGAACGCCTCCTTCACGTACGGACTCCTTTGACGCCCTTCTGATGCAGACAGCAGCACATGCTGCACGAAGTCCAGCTCCTCCAGTTTCTTTGCCAACAATCAACTTGCTGATGGGTTAGACCTGCAGTACTTTAATTTCTTAATGTCCAGCAGGGACTTGCAATTGTAAAATAAAATGCTTAAAAAGACATAGCACCTTTAGATGACCCCATAGAAGACGGCATGACCGAGCACATTTCCATCCTACTGGAAGGGAACATGACGTAGGAGAGACACAACAGACAGGATGTTCACAATAAAAGATTCATTTCCCAGTTGTTACGAAAGGCACTCACTGATTCAAAACATCACCTCGTTTCTGAGAAACTGACTGAGCTGTCGAAAGCTTCCAGCATTTTGTTTTTAAGCTTTACTAGTGACTCACTGCACCATGAGATTATGAAATCTGATGCCAGAATCAGTGACCTATCACTGTATGAAGTAGTGCTTAAAGAAAATGGTAATACAAAAGGTTCTCTTCCTGCATGAATGTAACTATAGCAACCATTATTAGGCTGAGAAAGAAAAAAAGTCAAAATAAAGGCATGGAATGTCGAGAATGATTTCAACAAACATTATGGAAATTATAGATATATATTAGTCTATTAATTTTTCAAAGATTATTCATGCAAGATATCATGTGGCAAAACAGAAGCAGATTAGCTATCTTATGAAAGCCGCAGCATATTTAAGAGAAATGAAACTTAACCTTCACTGTCGCTCATTAACAATGAACTGATGTTGAGAAGAAATAATTGCAAATGTTGAAAATTAAAATAATTAAAAATAAATCAGGGAACATCCAGCCAATATAGAAAGCAATCTGAGTTAATGTTTCTGTTGATCACCATTCACTTAAACTGGGGAATATTAGAGAGCACGACCACATGAAGGGTGAAAGAAAACAAAGGGAATACTTGTGATTGGGTGGTGAGAAAAAGGGATCAAAGCAACACACAACACGCTGGAGGAACTCAGTAGGTCGGGCAGCATCCGTGGAAAAGATCGGTCGACGTTTCGACCCTTCGTCAGGACTGTAGGGGGAAGAGGCAGAGGCCCTATAAAGAAGGTGGGGGGAGGGTGGGAAGGAGAAGGCTGGTAGGTTCCAGGTGAAAAACCAGTAAGGGGAAAGATAAAGGGGTGGGGGAGGGGAGGCAGGGAGGTGATAGGCAGGAAAGGTGAAGAAGGAATAGGGGAAAACACAATGGGTAGCAGAAGGAGGCGGAACCAAGAGGGAGGTGATAGGCAGCTAGGGGAGGGGGCAGAGTGACATAGGGATAGGGGAAGGGAGGGGGAGGGAATTACCGGAAGCTGGAGAATTCTATGTTCATACTAAGGGGCTGGGGTCTACCTAGACGGTATATGAGGTGTTGCTCCTCTAACCTGAGTTTAGCCTCATCATGGCAGTAGAGGAGGCCATGTATGGACATATCTGAATGGGAGTGGGAAGCAGAGTTGAAGTGGGTGGCTACTGGCCTCTGCCCCTTCCCCCTGCAGTTCTGACGAAGGGTTCCGGCCCAAAACGTCGACCGATATTTTCCACGGATGCAGCCCGACCTGCTGAGTTCCTCCAGTCTGTTGTGAGTGTTGCTTTGACCCCAGCATCTGCAGATTATTTTGTGTTTGAGAAAAAGGGATCAACGGACACAAATGGTAGTGCCAGTTCAATGTTAGAAAGACAAGGAATAGAAAGGTAGTACAGTTTCACATGTATTAAGGAGTGACGATGAGGGTTTCAGAGTCATAAATCACTGGGCTTCCCTTCCAGGGCAGGTTGGATCTGTATAAGAATCTAAACAGGAGTATCATCAATGCCTGCTGGTAGCAGTCAGCAGAGTTTAAACTACTGGTAGTTTGGAGACAGGTGAGGAGTAGCCAGTCAGCAAGTGGAGGGATTGAGGGGGTTAGAAAAGTCTGATAGAAAAGACAGGCAGAGCCAGGTTAATCAACATGGTAGGACTGATAGGCTTGAATGTGTTTATTTCAAGGCAAGGAGTATTACATGTAATGCAGATGAACTCAGAGCCTATTAGTGTACAAACCATGACGTGTGGCCATTATAGGGTCTTGACAGAGAGGGGCAGTACTGACAGCTGAAATGCTCCATGAATGAGGGAAATGCAAAAGAGGTGGGGGAGTTGCACAACGGCTCAAAGAAAACAGTACAGCTGCACTCAGATAGGACACTGGAGGGCTGAGGCAATATGGATAGAGCTGAAAACTAAGAAAGCTGTTATCATTACAGTAGGTTATACTATGGTCTTCCCAACTGCCAGCAGGAGACAGATCATGGAGAGGTGCAAAAGCAGCAGGATTGCTGTAGTAGGTGACAAGCAGAATTTGCTAGTTCCATTTCTCGTATCATTTTGTGGGTAGTCCAACCTTAAGGGGAACCACACTAATTATGGATACTGTATTAGGAGAGGATCTTGGCCAGATGACTGGCATTTCAGTGGGAGAGCCTTTTGAAAACTAATAACAACTCCTTCAGCTTTATGGCGGTTACGAAAAAGGCTAAGTCTGGACCTAGGGAGAAAGCATTTTTCTGAGGCAGGGCAAATTATTTGGGGCAGCATGATAGCTTAGCAATTTGTGTTATACTTTACACCACCAACGACACGGACTCAATTCATCCCACCGTCTGGAAGGAGTTTGTACGTTCTCCCCTTGACCGCGTGGATTTCCTCCATGTGCTCCAGTATCCTCCCACATCCCAAACACAAATTGGAAAGTAGCCTACTTTATCACATGGGTGTAACTGGGCAGTGTGGGCTTGTTGGGCCAGAAGGACCTGTTAGATTAGATAATGAGAACACTCAGTCCTCTTTTATTGTCATTTAGAAATGCATACATGCATTAAGATGCATGTTATCACGCTGTATCTCTAAATAAATAAAAATTTCATAGCAACTACTGCAAATAAATGGACAGTAACTGTACTGTACAAGGCCACATCTGATACGTAAGTTGTTTAAGGAGCAGTTGATCTGAGTCCAGGATTAGTGTGATCCAGTAAGGAGGAAGGGCAAGGATAGCAGGGTTAAGACAGCCCTGAATGACAAGAGGTTTTAAATCAAGTCATAAAGAAAAAGGAAGCAGACACAAGGTTAAGGAAGTGGAACTCAAACAGGAACTTTGAGGAATATAAAGAAAGCATGAAAGAACTCAAGCAGAAAATTAGGCGCACCAAAAGAGGGCCATTAAATTCCACTGACAAATAGGATGAAAAGAAGTCCAGGGATTTTATACATACATTACAGCAGGGGTCCCCAACCTTTTTTGCACTGCGGACCAGTTTAATATTGACAATATTCTTGTGGACCAGCCGACCTGGGCGGGGGGTAGGGTTGCCAACGGACAAGAGTAGTAGTCAAATACGTTGTGTTTACCCCAAGAAAGACTACAATGACCATGAAGCCTTGCGCGGGCACCAGTGCGCATGCATGTACCAGCCGATTTTTTTCTACAAATCGTATTTGCGATTCTGTTCGGGGGCGGGGGGGGGGGGGTGGAGGTGTTAATCACGACCAGAATATAGGTGATAAGTGGCTAATACACTCAATTTCGTTTCTAAAAGGATTTATCTACCGAATTTAATATTAAACACACAGCGCATATTTTCCTCCCATGAATATAGTGATAAGTCAATTATCAGGGGAGGACAGGGGAGCTTGAAGTAAGTGTTGAACGAACTTCCAGTAGAAGTGGTAGAGGCAGGTTCGATATTATCATTTAATAAAAAATTGGATAGGTATATGGACAGGAAAGGAATGGAAGGTTATGGGCTGAGTGCAGGTCAGTGGGACTAGGTGACAGTAGCGTTCGGCATGGACTAGAAGGGCAGAGATCCTGTTTCCGTGCTGTAATTGTTATATGGTTATATAAGTCACTTATAAGTCAATAGCATCATAACATTTTAAGTAACATTTGAATATTAAACACACATCACATATTTTCCCCGTATGAACATATAAAATCATTGCAACACACCAATATCGCTGAATCAGTGGGAGCCCTGGGCTTGTTTCCCTGCAACAAGACGGTGCCATCAAGGGGGTGATGGGAGACAGCGATACTTGAAGGGGGTTCCTTATGTCCAGTCTATTCTGCAATTTAGTTTTCGTTGCATTCATTGCAGAGATATGTTGGAAATGGAAGCAACGTTTTCAGTGCTTTTGTGGCTATCTCAGGATATTTAGCCTTGACTTTGATCCAGAATGCCGGCAGAGATGTTATGTCAAACATACTTTTCAGCCCGCCGTCATTTGCAAGCTCGAGGAGTTGATCTCCTTCCCGCACTGACATGGACGACGCGCGGGTCATGACCTCGCATGCGTTCAAGCTCAACAGTGCGTGACAGGGAATGAGGAAAGGTGCAGCTGACTCATATCACCAAATCATATCGTTTTCTCGCGGCCTGGTAGCACATGCGGTACCAGTCTGCAGCCTGGTTGTTGGGGACTGCTGCATTAAAGCAAGATGATAACTACAAAGAGGATAAGAGCATTCAAGAGTAAAGGAAGAAATTTATGCTTGGAGTCAGAGGATGAAGGGGTGCAACACTAAATGCATAATTTATATCAGTATTCACCAAGATCATAGCAGGTCGGGCAGCATCCGTGGAAACAAACAGTCAATGTTTCGGGCTGGAACCCTTTGTCGGACCGAAACGTTGACTGTTCGTTTCCACTGATGCTGTCCAACCTGCGGAGTTCCTCCAGCGTGCTGTGCGTGTTGCTTTGACCCCAGCATCTGCAGAATATTTTTGTGTTCACCAAGATCATGCAGCATAGTGTAATCAGTGTGGGGTATACTAATATGTTAGAGCATTTTGAGATCAAGGTGGTGGTGTTGGGCTTCTTGGGAACATTAAGGTGGATAACTGCCCAGACCTGACGGAATCTATCCCAGATTACCGACAGAGGCTTTGACAGATCTTTGGATCCTCTATAGCCCAGCAAGACCCAAGAAGACTGGCGAGTAGCCAATGTTGTCCCAAAAAGAGGAAATTTGTGCAAATTACAGGCCAGTGAGGAAGTAATGAAGATAAGTGAGGACAGGGGGAAATTTCACAACATACACATGGACTTAGCAAAGTATTTGAATTATTGTGTGCATTTCAGATTGTGGACGTGCTGAAGAGAGTATCGTCTACAAGTTAGGCAAACTTGGGTTGTTTTCTCTTATACAGGGTACAGACAGACTAGTTATTATTTTTTCCCCAGTTGGAAATATCAAACAGCAGAGGGCATAGCTTTAAGGTGAGAGTGTGGCGACCCACTTTCTAGCACACATGAACTGGCCTACGAAATAGCGCGTGCCGGCAGAGAGGCCGGCCCCAAAAAGGGCGCCAGGCCATCTTCACCAGCAGGGGGAAAACCCCACGCACGGAAAGGGTCTGGGAATATGCTTTCCCCACAGCAGTCCCGCCCAGGGAGGGCGGGAACGGGAAGGCTTTAAAGGAGGCCGCGAAGTTTGAATAAATCTCTTTTATCGCAATTCCAACTCACCGACTGTGTCGTTATTCTAGCACTGTGTGTAGCACACCGCTACAATTGGTGACCCCGACGGCCCAAACGATATTTGGACCAGAGATGACCGATGCCGCATCTGTTCATGCAGTTTCGCTAAAACTGTCAGGCTTCTGGATGCTGCGACCCCGCTTATGGTTCGAACAAGCAGAAGCACAATTCCACATTCGGCAGATAACCTCGGAGTCCACTCGCTACTACTACGTGGTGAGCTCCTTCGACCAGGAGACAACTGCACAAGTTGAGGAGTTTATACAGTCGCCCCTGGAGAACGGCAAATACACAGCATTCAAAGCCCTGCTCATAAGGACTTTTGGACTCTCACGGCGCAAACGAGCTGCTTGCTTACTGCACCTGGATGGTTTGGGAGACAGGCCGCCGTCAGCATTAACGAACGAGATGCTGGCCCTAGCTGAAGGACACAAACCCTGCCTCATGTTTGAGCAGGCGTTCCTCGAGCAACTGCCCGAGGACATATGCCTTCTGCTGTCTGACGCAGATTTCAGCGACCCCTGGGAGGTGGCGGCCCGGGCAGATGTGCTGTGGAATGCCAGGAAAGAGAGAGGGGCGTCTATCGCACAGATCGTCAAGCCGCGTGCCCAGTGGCAGACCAGACCAGGCCCAGCAGCAGAGCCTACAAAACCCGGCGATGGGAGTGAGGAGCCCAACGAACAATGGTGCTTCTACCACCAGCGGTGGGGCACAGAGGCCCGCCGCTGTAGACCACCCTGCAAATTCCTGGGAAACGCCAGGGCCAGCTGCCGCTGATGGCTACGGCGGCTGGCCATCAGGACAGCCTCCTGTATGTCTGGGACAAGCAGTCGGGATGCCGCTTTTTGGTCGACACCGGAGCGGAGATCAGCGTCTTACCTCCAACGAGTTACGACACCCACAGCAGAGAACCAGGACCCACCCTGAGGGCCGCAAATGGCAGCACAATACGAACCTACAGCACCTGCACGGTGTGGCTACAGTTCTGCTCCAGCCAGTTCATGTGGGACTTCACAATGGCTGCCGTGGCCCAACCACTCCTGGGGGTGGATTTTCTGCGAGCCCACAGCCTGCTGGTCGACTTGCAAGGGAAGCGACTAGTCCACGCCAAGACTTTTCAAACGTTCTCCCTGGGTGAAGCCAAGTTGCCAGCCCCACACCTGGACTCCATCACGCTGTCCGACGACAAATTCACCAGGGTCCTGGCGGATTTCCCATCAGTTCTGACACTGCAGTTCATGGCAGCCATGCCCAGACACGGAGTACAACACCACATCCCGACCCAGGGACCACCCCTCCACGCCCGTGCTCGAAGGCTTCCCCCGGACAAGCTCTGACTGGCGAAGGAGGAGTTCAAGAAGATGGAGAAATTGGGGATGCAGCCCATCGGCCTCCCCCCTGCACACAGTGCCCAAGGCAACAGGGGGCTGGAGACCATGCGGCGACTACCGCAGACTGAACGAGGCTACAACGCCAGACCGCTACCCTGTGTCGCACATTCAAGACTTCGCAGCAAACCTACACGGCGCAAAGATCTTTTCCAAGGTAGACCTCGTCCGGGGATACCATCAAATCCCGGTACATCCGGACGACATCCCCAAAACAGCTCTCATCACCCCGTTCGGACTTTTCGAATTCCTCCGAATGCCATTTGGTCTAAAGAATGCGGCACAGACATTTCAGCGGCTAATGGACGCAGTGGGACGCGACCTGGACCTTGCATTCATCTATTTGGACAACATCCTCATAGCCAGCAGTAGTCGGCAGGAGCATCTGTCCCACCTCCGCCAGCTCTACTCCCGCCTGAGCGAAGTCGGCCTTACAATCAACCCGGCCAAATGCCAGTTCGGACTTGGCACCATCGAATTCCTGGGCCACAGGATTACTAAAGACGGGGCAACCCCGCTGCCTGCCAAGGTAGTCACGGTCCGCCACTTCCCCCGACCCAACACAATCAAAGGCCTGCAGGAATTCGTGGGTGTAGTGAATTTCTACCACCATTTCCTCCCCTCAGCAGCCTGAATCATGCGCCCCCTGTTCACCCTGATGTCGGGTAAGGGCAAGGACATTACCTGGGAAGAAGAGGCCGCAGCCGCTTTCATTAAAACCAAAGAAGCCTTGGCAAACGCCGCGATGCTAGTACACCCCGGAGCGGACGTTCCTACTGCCCTCACGGTGGACGCATCCAACACAGCAGTCAGTGGAGTGCTGGAACAACTCATCGACGGTCGCCGGCAACCCCTGGCGTTCTTCAGCAAACACCTACGACCACCCAAACTCAAATACAGTGTTTTCGACCGGGAGCTATTAGCACTATACCTGGCAATCCAGCATTTCAGGTACATCGTAGAAGGTAGGCCCTTCACCGTGTTTACAGACCACAAACCGCTTACCTTTGCGTTCACGAAGGTGTCTGACCCCTGGCCGTCCCACCAGCAGCGACATCTGTCCTACATCTCTGAGTACACGACGGACATCCGGCATGTCTCGGGAAAGGACAACGTTGTAGCGGACGCACTATCCAGACCTACCATAACACACCAAGGCTCCGCTGCAACAGTTCGAACCCACCCACCGGAGGTTCGACCACATCCATGTGGATATCGCGGGGCCCCTGCCAGTGTTGCGAGGAGCGCGGTACCTCCTAACTATGATAGACCAGATCAGCAGATGGCCAGAGGCAGTCCCGCTCACCAACACCACCTCCGAATCCTGCGCCCGAGCACTGATCGCAACCTGGGTAGCACGTTTCCGGGTACCAGTCCACATTACCTCCGACAGGGGCGCCAAGTTCACCTCCAGCCTGTGGTCAGCTATGGCCAACCTTTTAGGATCACAGCTACACCACACAACTGTCTACCACCCACAGTCGAACGGACTAGTGGAGCATTTCCACTGTCACCTGAAGTCGGCTCTCATGGCCCACCTGGAAGGGCCTAACTGGGTGGACAAACTTCCCTGGGTCCTGCTCCGAATTCGTACAGCGCCCAAGGAGGATCTGCACACCTCGTCAGCCCAGTTGGTGTATGGCGCACCCCTGGTAGTCCCAGGAGAGTTCAAAGAGGAAGAACCCACAGCAGTCCTGGACAGACTATGGGAGAGGCTCGGTAACCTGGCCCCCATACCCACTTCACTGCACGGACAGAGCCCCACCTGCGTACCCAAAGACCTGCAGAACTGTAAGTTTCTTTTTGTACGACGGGGAAGGCTTTAAAGGAGGCCATGAAGTTTTTTATCGCAAATCCAACTTACCGACTACGTGTCGTTATTCTAGCGCTGTGTGTAGCACACTGCCACAAGAGGAATTTTAAAGAACAAGTGGTAGGTGCTGCACAGGGAAGTGATATAAGCAGATTAAGGGATATGCGGGCAGACACGTGAACGGGGAGGAATACAGGGATATAGACCATGTGCAGGTAGATGGGATAAGTTTAATTTGACATTATGGCTGGCACAGATACTGCGGAGATGGCCCTATTCCTGCATCGTACTGTGTTTGATCCCCCTCTCTCAGCTAGTGACATCATGCATGTCATTTGCATTCTCACTGTCTTTTTCTATACATTACCATTGCTCTCCTCACTCCTCCCTCTTCACTGTAAGGTACAACATATGTCATCTCTTTTCCTCACACTGATATTAGTTAGCCAGGGTAATTGATGAAAATACCACAAAATCAAGGACAACAAACTCTTCTACATTTAATGTCTATGCATCTGGAATTCTCATGCAAGTGGCAAAAATTTCAAAAAGTATTAAACAATTTCATCTATATGAAAACAAACTCAAACAATTAATTTCAAGTACTATCCAAAGTTAAGAACAAAAAAAAAGCAAACATGTCAAAGGTGCATCTGTTAAGGAGAATTGTTGGAGATGAGAGGCTAGAGACCTAATTGAGACTCTCTATTAGGTCTCCAGCCTCGCATCTCCATTAGGCATAGAAAGATAACAACAACATTTGTACCAAACAGCAGATATTTTTGTTTAGTTGATGTTTTTAGTCAAGGTTAGACTGTTAGATCAGTCTGTAACAATGGAAGGATAATCATCAACACCATAAATGGGACTTGTGATATGCACCAGCAGCTCATACAACCATCCATCACCTGCTCCCACAGTTTTACATGGTTATGCAACCATGGACACCAGGCAGACAATCTCTAAAGCGTCTTGATAATGGCTGGGGTCATCTGTCTTGTAAAGAAATTGCCCTGAAGAACGCAATGGTAAACCATTTCAGTAGAAAAATCTGGCAAAAAACAATCATGGTCATGGAAAGACCACTATTGGCCACATCATACGAATGACACATAATGAACTAATGTACAGTACACAGCACCTTACTGTGTCAAAGAGTTCATCAGTTTCAAATTATGTTGCACATGAAAAACCTTGGCACAGTGACTCTAAACAGGGTTGATGATTCAGACTGATCTAATAACCTAACCTCAACTAAAAATGTCAATTAAACAAAGTTATCTGTTGTTTGGTGCAATTGTTATTATCTTTCTATGCTTCTCAAGTGACCATGGCACAGACGAGAACAGAGAAAAATATTTATCAGGCTTTATCAACTCTGGATTGTGATTTCTTATTAGCTAGCTGTAACATGACACACAACTGGCAAGAATGAAAGGTCACTTTCAGCCAAGTGGAAAAACCCCTGACTGTAAGGTGCTGCACAGTAAGGAGAGGGAGAAGCAGTTAAACCAAACAGGGAAGGAAGAAGAAATCTAAGAAGGAACCCATTAGGTTATGGTGATTTCTAATTTTGTGAGCAAAGCTTGCTGTTACTGATCAATTTTCATATTGCACCAGGTGAGAATCTGACAGCTACATTGTTGGATAATCTTTCAGTGTTTCTCTTTAGATCATAAGACAGAAGAGCAAAATCAGGCCATTCCACCCATCAAGTCTTCTCCCCTACTCCATCATGACTGATTCAGTATCCCCTCTCAGCCCCTTTCACCTGCCTTCTCTGCATAATATTTAACACCCTTGCTAATCAAGAACCTATCAACCTCAACTTCAAATGTACTCAATGACTTAGAAAATGAAAACAGGCCAGAGGCTATGAATTTGTGATTATGCTGTTCTGTGGCAAATGTAACAGAAAACTTCAGAACTGAATGCAGGCAACGAACACAGAACGGACAATTTATTAGTACTGAAACTAAGAATTCAGTATATCTGTAGGTCACGCAGTAACGCAGGAACAAAACAGAATGAATACTTCGTGCTGATGACCTTGCATTAGAATGAGCCACATTGTACAAGTAACAGCTACACTCAGTTACTTTTACATTATTGATCGTATGGACAGCCAGAGGCATTTTCCCAGGGCTGAAATGGCTAACATGAGGGGGCAAACAACAGGAATTCTGCAGATGCTGGAAATTCAAGCAACACACATAAAAGTTGCTGGTGAACGCAGCAGGCCAGGCAGCATCACTAGGAAGAGGTGCAGTCGACGTTTCAGGCCGAGACCCTTCATCAGGACTAATTGAAGGAAGAGTGAGTAAGGGATTTGAAAGTTGGAGGGGGAGGGGGAGATACAAAATGATAGGAGAAGACAGGAGGGGGAGGGATGAAGCCAAGAGCTGGACAGGTGATAAGCAAAAGGGATACGAGAGGATCATGGGACAGGAGGTCCGGGAAGAAAGACAAGGGGGGGGACCCAGAGGATGGGCAAGGGGTATATTCAGAGGGACAGAGGGAGAAAAAGGAGAGAGAAAGAAAGAATGTGTGTATAAAAATAAGCAACAGATGGGGTACGAGGGGGAGGTGGGGCATTAGCGGAAGTTAGAGAAGTCGATGTTCATGCCATCAGGTTGGAGGCTACCCAGACGGAATATAAGGTATTGTTCCTCCAACCTGAGTGTGGCTTCATCTTGACAGTAGAGGAGGACGTGGATAGACATGTCAGAATGGGAATGGGATGTGGAATTAAAATGTGTGGCCATTGGGAGATCCTGCTTTCTCTGGCAGACAGAGCGTAGGGGTTCAGCAAAGCGGTCTCCCAGTCTGCGTCGGGTCTCGCCAATATATAAAAGGCCACATCGGGAGCACCGGATGCAGCATGTCACCCCAGCCGACTCACAGGTGAAGTGTTGCCTCACCTGGAAGGACTGTCTGGGGCCCTGAATGGTGGTAAGGGAGGAAGTGTAAGGGCATGTGTAGCACTTGTTCCGCTTACACAGATAAGTGCCAGGAGGGAGATCAGTGGGGAGGGATGGAGGGGACGAATGGACAAGGGAGTTGCGTAGGGAGCGATCCCTGCGGAATGCAGAGAGATGGGGGGATGGGAAAGATGTGCTTTGTGGTGGGAGGTGGCGGAAGTTACGGAGAATAATATGATGGACCCGGAGGCTGGTGGGGTGGTAGGTGAGGACCAGGGGAACCCTATTCTTAGTGGGGTGGTGGGAGGATGGAGTGAGAGCAGATGTACGTGAAATGGGGAGATGTGTTTAAGAGCAGAGTTGATAGTGGAGGAAGGGAAGCCCCTTTCTTTAAAAAAGGAAGACATCTCCCTCGTCCTAGAATGAAAAGCCTCATCCTGAGAGCAGATGCGGCGGAGACGGAGGAATTGCGAGAAGGGGATGGCGTTTTTGCAAGAGACAGGGTGAGAAGAGGAATAGTCCAGATAGCTGTGAGAGTCAGTAGGCTTATAGTAGACATTTTTTAAAGAAAATATTCCGTCTGGGTAGTCTCCAACCTGATGGCATGAACATCGACTTCTCTAGCTTCCACTAATGCCCCACCTCCCCCTCGTACCCCATCTGTTACTTATTTTTATACACACATTCTTTCTCTCACTCTCCTTTTTCTCCCTCTGTCCCTCTGAATATACCCCTTGCCCATCCTCTGGGTCCTCCCCCCCCCCCCCCGTCTTTCTTCCCGGACCTCCTGTCCCATAATCCTCTCGTATCCCTTTTGCCTATCACCTGTCCAGCTCTTGGCTCCATCCCTCCCCCTCCTATCTTCTCCTATCATTTTGGATCTCCCCCTCCCCCTCCAACTTTCAAATCCCTTATTCACTCTTCCTTCAGTTAGTCCTGACGAAGGGTCTCTGCCTGAAACGTCGACTGCACCTCTTCCTAGAGATGCTGCCTGGCCTGCTGCATTCACCAGCAACTTTTATGTGTGTAACATGAGGGGGCATAGTTTTAAGGGTCTTGGAAGTAGGTACACAGGGGATGTCAGAGATTAAGCTTTTCCACACAGAGAGTGGTAGGTACATGGAATGCACTGCCAGCAATGGTGGTAGAGGTAGATACAATAGGGTATTTTAAGAGACTCTTAGATTGGTACATGGAGATTAGAAAAATAGAGGGCTATGCGGTAGGGAAATTTTAGGCAGTTTATAGAGTATGTTACATAGTCGGCACAATATTGTGGGCCAAAGGGCCTGTAATATGCGGTGGATTTCTAAGTTCTATGTTCTATTACTTTTATAATTATATTTATTTTGGCTTTTCTTTTGCCTTTTTTTATTGTGTTCTTAACACTGCATTGGATCCAGAATAACAATAATTTTGTTCCCCTTTACACTCGTACTGAAGAATGGCAATAAATAATCTTGAATCTTCCTGACAAACTGGATGGGCGAGTAATCATAAAGCATGGGTCAGGATGTGCCAGGTTGGAAGATGCTGCTGTTCCTCAAGCTTACATTGAACTTCTTCACAGCAGCGCAAGAGGTCAAAGACAGAAACCAGAATAAAAGATGAAATGCTGATTTCAGCTTCTGATGAATAATAGTTAACTTACAACATTAACTCAGTTTTTCTCTCTTCACAGATACAGCCATTTGTTTGCCAAAAATATTGCCAAATTAAAATAAGTCACTTATGCTTGAATATGGTCCATATCCCTCGGCAGGGTAGCACAGTGGTTATGTTACTGGAACCACAGCCACAGTCTCTGGGCTATTGAGTCACAGATAAGTTTGAATCCCACCCAATCATATCTGAAAATTCTAAATTAAGTTCTTGACATTCTATGACAATCATTTGAATGACGTAATTGATGGCTTTGTGGCCATGCTTGCCAATGATGCAAAGATAGGTGGAAGGGCAGGTCAATAGACAATAGGTGCAGGAGCAGGCCATTTGGCCCTTCAAGCCAGCACCGCCATTCACTGTGATCATGGCTGATCATCCACAATCAGTACCACGTTCCTCCTTTCCCCCCATATCCCTTGACTCCGCTATCTTTAAGAGCTCTATCTAACTCCTTCTTGAAATCATCCAGAGAATTGGCCTCCACTGCCTTCTGAGGCAGAGCATTCCACAGATCCACAACTCCCTGGGTGAAAAAGTTTTTCCTCAACTGCGTTCTAAATGGCCTACCCCTTATTCTTAAACTGTGGCCTCTGGTTCTGAACTCCCCCAACATTGGGAACATGTTTCCTGTCTCCAGCGTGTCCAATCCCTTAATAATCTTATATGTTTCAAGCAGATCCCCTCTCATCCTTCTAAATTCCAGTGTATATATGCCCAGTCGCTCCAATCTTTCAACATATGACAGTCCCACTATCCTGGGAATTAACCTTGTGAACCTAAGCTGCACTCCCTCAATAGCAAGAATGTCCTTCCTCAAATTTGGAGACCAAAACTGCAGACAATACTCAGGTGTGGTCTCACCAGGGCCCTGTACAACTGCAGAAGGACCTCTTTGCTCCCTCCTATATTCAACTCCCCTTGTTATGAAGGCCAACATGCCATTAGCTTTTTTCACTGCCTGCTGTACCTGCATGCTTACTTTCAGCGAGTGATGAACAAGGACACCTAGATCTCATTGTACTTCCCCTTTTCCTAACTTGACACCATTCAGATAGTAATCTGCCTTCCTGTTCTTGCCACCAAAGTGGATAACCTCACATTTATCCACATTAAACTGCATCTGCCCACTCACCCAGCCTGTCCAAGTCACCCTGCATTCTTATAACATCCTCCTCACATTTCACACTGCCACCCAGCTTTGTGTCATCGGCAAATTTGCTAATGTTACTTTTAACCCCTTCATCTAAATCATTAAAGTATATTGTAAATAGCTGCGGTCCCAGCACCGAGCCTTGTGGTACCCCACTAGTCACTGCCTGCCATTCCGAAAGGGACCCGTTAATCCCTACTCTTTGTTTCCTGTCTGCCAAGCAATTTTCTATCCATGTCAGTACCCTACCCCCAATACCATGTGCTCTAATTTTGCCCACTAATCTCCTATGTTGGACCTTATCAAAGGCTTTCTGAAAGTCCAGGTACACTATATCCACTGGCTCTCCCTTGTCCATTTTCATAGTTACATCTTCAAAAAATTCCAGAAGATTAGTCAAGCATGATTTCCCCTTCGTAAATCCATGCTGACTTGGACCGATCTGTTACTGCTATCCAAATGTGTCGCTATTTCATCCTTTATAATTGACTCCAGCATCTTCCCCACCACTGATGTCAGGCTAACTGGTCTATACTTCCCTGTTTTCTCTCTCCCTCCTTTCTTAAAAAGTGGGATAACATTAGCTACCCTCCAATCCTCAGGAACTGATCCTGAATCTATAGAACAATGGAAAATGATTACCAATGTGTCCATGATTTCTAGAGCCACCTCCTTAAGTACCCTGGGATGCAGACCATCAGGCCCTGGGGATTTATCAGCCTTCAGTCCCATCGGTCTACCCAACACCATTTTCTGCCTAATGTGAATTTCCTTCAGTTCCTCCGTTACCCTAGGTCCGCTGGCCACCATTACATCTAGGAGACTGTTTGTGTCTTCTCAAGTAAAGACAAATCCAAAGTACCTGTTCAACTCGTCTGCCATTTCCTTGTTCCCCATAATAAATTCACCCATTTCTGTCTTCAAGGGCCCAACTTTGGTCTTAACTAATTTGTTCCTCTTCACATACCTAAAGAAGCTTTTACTATCCTCCTTTATATTCTTGGCTAGCTTACCTTCATATCTCATCTTTTCTCCCCATGTTGCCTTTTTAGTTATCTTCTGTTGCTCTTTAAAAGGTTCCCAATCCTCTAGCTTCCCACTCATCTTTGCTAAGTTAAAGTTCTCTTTTATTTTTATACAGTCCTTGACTTCCCTTGTCAGCCACGGTCGCCCCTTAGAATCTTTCTTCCTCTTTGGAATGAACTGATGCTACACCTTTTGTATTATTCCCAGAAATACCTGCCATCGTTGTTCCACTGTCATCCCTGCTAGAGTATCTTTCCATTCAGCTTTGGCCAGCTCCTCCCTCATGGCTCTATAGTCCCCTTTGTACAACTGTAATACTGACACTTCCGATTTTCCCTTCTCCCTCTCAAATTGTAGATTAAAACTTATCATATTATGGCCACTACCTCCTAATGGCTCCTTTACCTCGAGTTCCCTTATCAAATCCGGTTCATTACACAACACAAAATCTACCCCCACTACCAAAATGAGCTGGTTGGAAGAAAAAAAAGAAATACCTTACGATATAATATTATAATAATAATGGCTCAGATCCATACTTTAATAACAGTTCAAAGATTATGAAAATAACTCAGAAAGGGTCCTCATAACATTAGAAAATCATGTTTAGAATCAGAAATTGAACAACGAATCTTCTCTAGGTCAAGGCATAACATAAGATAGCCATTGAACATGAGTAAGAGGCTGCCTCGTTCCGCTTGAGCAAGATCGCCCTCCTGGCCATAAGAGACATAAAGGCCAAATATTCTTTAGAAAATAGAAGACTGAGGAGAGATTTGATAGAGGTAAACAAAATTACGAGGGATACAGTCAGGGTAAATGCATGCAGGCTTTTTCCACTGAGGTTGGGTGGGACTACAACCAGAGGTCATGGGTTGAGGGTGAAATGTGAGAAGTTTAAGGGGAACATCGGGGGAAGCTTCTTCACTCAGAGGATCGTGAAAGTGCAGAAAGAGCTGCCAGCACAAGTAGTGCATGCGAGCTCAATTTCCACAGTTAAGGGAAGTTTGAATATGTACATGGATAGCAGGAATATGCAAGGCCATGGTCCAAGCTACTGCGCAAGTTGTTGGGAGTAGGCAGTTTAAATGGTTTTGGCACGGATCAGTTAGGCCAAAGGGCCTATTTCTGTGTTGTACTTCTCTATGACTCATAGCAGAACAGACTCGATGGGCTGAGCTTTAGTCTTATCCAACCCCACATTACTTCCTCAATGAGCTCAATTTACATCTCTACCGTTAACAGATCTTCAGCAGTTACCCACCACCATCCACACCATTCACTATTTCTCAGCCACCATCCTATCACTGAACTTCCCTTTGAAACCCCTTCTCCTCTGCCACACATTTGATTTTAAATTTCTCAGTTCTGATTAAAGGCCATCAGTCGGAAGGACCTCCATGTGAGCCGAGAGCGCTTCCGAACTCCACACAGACAGCAATTGAAGACAGAGTCGAACCTGGACCTTCAGTAATACAAGGCAACAGCTCTAGCAGCTTGATAATGATCAAGGGTGTTAAGGTGCAGATATTATCTTGTTTTTTTCACTCCTAGTGGCATTCTGACAGGGGCTGGTATAAGCATCGAGTTTTCATTTCAAATTAGCATCTGCACTTTTGTAGCAACTTGCACAAAATGCTGGAAGACCTCAGCAGGCCAGGCAGCATCTATGGAAAAAAATAACAGTCAACATTTCGGGCTGAGACCCTTTATTGTTGGGCCAAATGGCCTAATTCTTCTGCTCCTATATTTTATGGTCTTATAAAGATTTATGATTTATGATTTGAGGCACCAATACTGTTTCCTCTCCGTAGCCCTGTAATAGCTGCAGAAGTTATTTATTTTACCAAAGGGTACTAGAATTACGAAACGGAGGACAACAAAACTGGAGTAGGAAATTTATTTTGTGCAATTTTGCAGCACTCTGGCACTTTCATCACTTTGCATGAAAGTTCAACTTGTATTTTTCTTGACAGTGCAGCTTATATGCTGCTAGGTGCCTGTGACATTGTTACAAGCAAGCTCTTCATTGCACCTGTGCATGTGACTACTAAGTCGACTTTGATGTTAGATATCCGGTAAGGTGTCCAATGAACACAACCTACAACACTGAATGTGATATCGCCCTCTCTAAGCAATTACAATCAATCATTCACCAGATAACGGAGATGAGAAATGGTAACATTCTGAAAACAATGTAATGATTTACCTGCCGCGGTCATTCCAACTGCAGCAAACAGGAGAACGAACAAGTAGAGCAGGCAATTCATTCTGAAGAGAAATAGAAAATAGCAAAGTCATGCATTGGATCTTCTTCAAATACAAATACATAACAATTTGTCCATATGTCACAATGTACATTGCTTCTCTATTGGAGGATAGTTGGACACTCCAAACAGCCAATACGTGCACACTAAATAGTGCTCATTCAAGACCCAACTGCTGTCAGCACACCAGATCACCTTATTTGCACTTTGAATGGACGAGAATACCAAAGCAAGGATGTAATGCTGAGGCTTTATGAGGCATTGCTCAGACCACACTTGGAATATTGTGAGCAGTTTTGGGCCCCTTATCTATGAAACGATGCGCTGATATTGGAGAGGGTACCGAGAAAGTCCAAGAGAATGATCCTGGCAATGAAAGAGTTAATGAAAGGAGTGCTCTGGCATTGTACCCACTGGAGTTTAGAAGAATCTCGGAGAATCTCATTGAAATCTATCAAATACTGAAAGGCTGAGATACAGTGGATAATGACTCTGGGCCCCCATACACGCTGGAATTTAAAAGACTGGGGGGGGGGGATCTCATTCAAACCTATTGAACATGGAAGTGTTTCCTATAGTAGGGGAGTCTGGTACCAGAGGGCACATGTGACCTCAGAATAGAGGGATACCACTTTATTACAGAGATGAGGAGGAGTAAAAGTTGACATTCAACCTAAAAGGGCTGAAGAGGAAGTTTTCATGCTGCATTTCCCCCTAATATACCTAGGGCTTTTTTTTTGTGGCTTTTTGATTCTCCAAAGAATGTCTAACCTTCCTCAGTCCATGAGCACAGATCTACTGTTCCTTTGGGAACCGCATGCATCAAACTGGTAGAATGGGCTTGAAGGCCAGCTGATCATTGTGCTCAAAGATAGCAAATGGCAAAATACCCGATGCCTAGGACCACAATTGCACCTTGACCTTAGTCCTTGCCCAGAAACCACAGCTGCTTTCTTACAGCAGTAAAGATCAGGGTCAACCCTGACCTTCAGTCTCATCTCTATGGGGTTTGCATGCTCACCCTAAACTGTGTCGGTTTCCTCCCACATCCCACAGACATGCAGATCCGTAGGTTAGTTACTGATTGTAAATCGCAGAATCAGGTGTGGGCAATGGGAATTCGGGGAAGATTTTTTTAAAAAAATTGATTAATGTGGGAATAATATAAATGCATGCAACTCTGTGGGCCAAATGGCCTGTTTCGGTGCTGAATGGCTTGATGATCAAAAACTGACCAATTAGTGCCCTAAAAGTCAAACTGATTCATTTCGTATCCCTAAAGGCTGATTCATACTTATGCATCAAACGTACGCCGTAGGTACCACGTACCCTATGCTGTAGGGTGACACGCACCTCCCCAAAAATGTAATTCACCAGTCGCGGCGACGCAGACCGCAACAACTGTGATTGGTCCGCTTGGTAGCATCGCATTTCCGGTTGCTTTCCTCCACCATGTCTGTACACTGATGCGAAATAAATGGTTGGAGACGGTGAACCAAATCGTCAAATCTACCTGCCGACATTCGAAAATATTTGAAATGTATTTCCTCGTCCATGTCTCTCACGAAGAAACTCAACACAGTGGCACAGAAAACCCAATGCCAACTAGCATTTTGGCCGTGAATTGCAGAGCAACACAGACACAACTACGCATGTGCGCTATGGCATACAGCTACGCAAAAGTATAAATCAGGCCTACGGCGTAGCCCGTACGCACAAGTATAAATCATGAGTATAAAGTAGAGAGGAAGAGAACTCCAGATTTTCACATTGCATGAATTGTGCAACTTGACGTCTCCCTTGTTCTGGAATCCCTCAGGGATATGGGTCCTTCAGCAATCAGTCAGTCAAAGAAAAGTTCAAGAGAGAAACAGGCCCTTCGGTCCACCTAGTCCATCCGAACCATTAAAATTGCCTACTCCCATCAATGTGTAACGGGACCATAGCCCTACATAACCCTACCATCTATGTACCTATCCAAACTTCTCCTAGACATTGAAGTCAAGCTTGTATGCACCACTTGTGCCAGCAGCTTGTTCCAAATTCTCACAACTCTCTGAATGAAGCTGCTTCCCCTCTTGTTCCCCTTAAACTTTTCACCCTTAACCCATGACCACTAGTTGATAGTCCCACCCAACCTCAGTAGAAAAAGCCTGCTAGCATTTACCCAGTCTTTGCTCCTCATAATTTTACATATAGAAACATAGAAAACCTACAGCACAACACAGGCCCTTCGGCCCACAAAAGTTGTGCCGAAATTGTCCCTACCTTAGAAATTACTAGGGTTACCCATAGCCCTCTATTTTTCTAAGCTCCATGTACCTATCCAAAAGCCTCTTAAAAGACCCTATCGTATCCGCCTCCACTACTGTTGCCGGCAGCCCATTCCACGCACTCACCGCACTCTGCATAAAAAAAACTTACCCCGACATCTCCTCTGTACCTACCCTCAAGCATTTAAACCTGTGACCTCTTGCGACAGCCATTTCAGCCCTGGAAAAAAGCCTCTGACTATCCACACAATCAATGACTCTCATCATCTTATACACCTCTATCAGGTCACCTCTCATCCTCCGTTACTCCAAGGAGAAAAGGCCAAGTTCACTCAGCCTGTTTTAATAAGGCATGCTCCCCAATCTAGGCAACATCCTTGTAAATCTACTCTGCACCTTCTTGATGGTTTCCACATTCTTCCTGTAGTGAGGCAACCAGGACTGAGCACAGTACTCTAAGTGGGGTCTGACCAGGGTTCTGTATAGCTGCAACATTTCCTCTCGGCTCCTAAATTTAATCCCACGATTGATGAAGGCCAATACACCGTATGCCTTCTTAACCACAGAGTCAACCTGCGCAGCTGCTTTGAGTGTCCTATGGACTCGGACCCCAAGATGTTTCTGATCCTCCATACTGCCAAGAGTCTTACCATTAATACTATATTCTGCCATCATATTTGACCTACCAAAATGAACCACTTCACACTTATCTGGGTTGAACTCCATCTGCCACTTCTCAGCCCAGTTTTGCATCCTATCAATGTCCTGCTGTGACCTCTGACAGCCCTCCACACTATCCACAATACCTCCAACCTTTGTGTCATCAGCAAACTAACTAACCCACCCCTCCACTTCCTCATCCAGTTCATTTATAAAAATCACGAAGAGTAAGGGTCCCAGAACGGATCTCTGAGGCACACCACTGCTCACCGACCTCCATGCAGAATATGACCCTCTGCAACCACTCTTTGCCTTCTGTGGGCAAGCCAGTTCTGCATCCACAAAGCAATGTCTCCTTGGATCCCATGCCTCCTTACTTTCTCAATAAGCCTTGCATGAGGTACCTTATCAAATACCTTGCTGAAATCCATATACACTACGTCTACTGCTCTTCCTTCAATGTGTTTAGTCACATCCTCAAAAAATTCAATCAGGCTCGTAAAGCACAACCTGCCCTTGACAAAGCCATGTTGACTATTCCCAATCATATTATACCTCTCCAAATGTTCATAAATTCTGCCTCTCAAGATCTTCTCCCTCAACTTACCAACCACTGAAGTAAGACTCACTGGCTATAATTTCCTGGGCTTTCTCTCCTCCCTTTCTTGAATAAGGGAACAACATCCCCAATCCTCCAATCCATCCCCATTGATGATGCAAAGATCATTGCCAGAGGCTCAGCAATCTCCTCCCTCGCCTCCCACAGTAGCCTGGGGTACATCTCATCTGGTCCCGGCAACTTATCCAACTTGATGCTTTCTAAAAGCTCTTTCTTAATATCTACATACATGCACAAGCTTTTCAGTCTGCTGCAAGTCATCACTACAATCACCAAGATCCTTTTCCACAGTCAATACTGAAGTAAAGTATTAATTAATTATATTTGCCATTTCCTACGGTTCCATACACACTTTCCCACTGTCACACTTGATAGGTCCTATTGTTTCACGTCTTATCTTCTTGCTCTTCACATACTTGTCGAATGCCTTGGGGTTTTCTTTAATCCTGCCTGCCAAGGCCTTCTCATGGCCCTTTATGGCTCTCCTAATTTCTTTCTTAAGCTCCTTCCTGTTAGCCTTATAATCTTCTAGATCTCTAACACTACCTAGCTCTCTGAACCTTTCGGAAGCTTTTTTTTTCTTCTTGACTAGATTTATTACAGCATTTGGACACCACGGTTCCTGTACCCTACCATAACTTCACTGTGTCATTGGAACATACCTATGCAGAACTCCACACAAATATCTCCTGAACATTCGCCACATTTCTTCCATACCTTTCCCTGAGAACATCTGTTCCCAATTTAAGCTGCCAATTTCCTGCCTGATAGCCTCATAATTTCCTTTACTCCAATTAAACACTTTTCTAACTTGTCTGTTCCTATCTCTCTCCAATGCTATTGTAAAGAAGATAGAATTATGATCACTATCTCCAAAATGCTCTCCCACTGAGAGATCTGACACCTGACTGGGTTCATTTCCCAATACCAGATCAAGTACAGTCTCTCCTCTTGTAGGCTTATCTACATATTGTTTCAAGAAACCTTCCTGAACACACCCGACAAACTCCACCCCATCTCAACCCCTTGCTCTAGGGAGATGCCAATCAATATTTGGGAAATTAAAATCTCCCACCACGACAACTCTTATCATTACACCTTATCACCATATACCTATCAAAACTCCTCTCAATCTTCTAGGGAATAAACTCCTAACCAATCTTTTATAACTCAAGTCCTTCAGTCCCGGTAGTGTCCTTGTAAGTTTTTTCTGTACACTTTCCACCTTATTTACAACATTTTTCATGCCAACCACTGCGTCCACATATCTGGTACCAATGACCTGCAATTTAACCAGTATCCCTCAAACACCCCAGTCAAGTACCTATCCATGTGCTTCATAAACCGTTCCTGCCTCAATCACTCACTCTGACAAGCCATCCTATTGTGGGGAAAAAAATGCCCTCAGGGTCTTAAGTCACCTAGTTTTGTACTCCCCTACCCGGAGGGAGCCACCTTCTCTACACCTCCCATAATCGCAAAGACTTCATAAAGCATCCCCTCCCCACCCGTATTCCGGCAGAATCTTTGTGAACCTTTTCTGCAATCTTCCCAGTTTAACCGCATCTTATCTGTAACAGGGTGACCAAAACTGTAGACAGAATTCCGAGTGTGGCCTTATCAAACGACTTATATAATTGCAAACCAACGGCCCAAGTGCTATGTATACTCAACACCCCCGATGTATTGTCCACCAAGCGTCCTGCACAAAGAAGAGAAAATCTGCAGATGCTGGAAATCTGAGCAACTCACAAAAAATGCTGGAGGAACTCAGTAGGACAGGCCGCATCTATGGAAGAGTACAGTCGCCCGAAACGTCGACTGCAGTCGTCTCCATAGATGTTGCCTGGTCTGCTGAGTTCCTCCAGCATTTTGTATCGAGCGTCCTGTGATCATTTTAAATACTAGAGAAAATGGCGTGCAGATCGCGAAACAGACAACGCACAGAAATGGCAGACTCTGGATAGGCAAAAAATCTTATGAAAGATATTGAAGGAGAATTTAAATAAACAGCCGGTGTTGCTTATTGTTGTGAGTGGGAGTAGAGTGGCATGAATCATCAGTTCAGACAAACCCAGCCAACCACGCAGTGCCGGGCACCGCAGCCTGAAAACAAATCAGAAACCAGCAAACGAGCGAACTCATCGATAAGTCTCGCTGACGTCCTTACCCGCTGAAGTCGGCAGGAGCTGTTGCACTGAGCGGCTACTTTCCCGATCACAGAATAGCGGACCCGCTAAGCATATGCGTTCCCTGATACCAATTACTGTGGAGGCCAAGGCTCTTCCGCTTTCGTACATCCGTTCCCTGATTCCGATTATACTACAGGTACTCCGACTCTTCTCGGCTACAATATATCAATTTCCCAATGGTGATTACACTGTAGCGACTGCGGCCCCTCCTCGTTACTGACATCAGCTCTCGAGTAATAAGAACAGCGGCTCCAGACCCTCCCGATTACACTGCTTTCGATCTCACGGCAAGGCAGCCCCAATCCCAGGCACGGCGGAGACTACTTGGCATTCTTTCATCCTATTGGCACACAACTGCCGTCCGCGGCCCCCTATGGTCACTTAACAGCCATCATCCCTTTCCACCAATACTGCCCATGGAACGAAAGAGGCGGGACTTACCGCAACGCGCCCTCCCCCCATTTATTCGTGCAAAAAATATTTTAAAACTGCAAGGTTAGTGGAGAAATGTGGTTGAATTCGCCGATATTTAATTTGACGGACCGTCGAACACGATATTTTCGCCGTAAAACTGAATCAGCAAAACCTCTTGCTGGCTGCTTGCCGGTAAAGCTTGTCGGACAGATGTGCTTATCAATAGCGACATTGCTACCATCGATCTTTAAATGACTTGCCCTACATTAATTTGTACATAAAAGACGGATTACATTTGGATATCCCATTCGCCCAGCAGACTGCCCAGAGAGCAAGGGTATTTTTAGACCTTGGATGCAACCGCATCAGAAGAGATTTGAACGCACAACTTTGAAATCAAACAAGAGGTATTCACCTTGCTACACCGACGCCCTTATAAAAATACAAATGTCACTCATCTCATAAAGAGATTAATATAACAATGAATAACAGAATTATTTGATTCCGATGGCCCCACTTAGTCCCTCTATGGCGACTGATCCAAGACTTGCACGAATGACACAGCAGGTCACTAAGCTGTTCTGAATCACGTCAGTTCCATTTCCTGTAACTCAGCTCCTACTACTTCTCGTCCTTAACTGGAGCAAAAATGGGGTTTCCTTTCTCATTTACCAACCCAGCCCAGTGTTCCAACAAATTGTTTTTCTTCGTGCCAGTAAGATACCCGACCACACACTTCTTTCCCGAAAGGATTGTTCCTTCTGCATCTCATTGGATTACTCCGCCATCTCCAGTACTACTTGTCTTTCACACAGCATCTTCCCAGAAAAATACAGGAGCTGTAACATTTGCTAATCATCTTTCCCATTATGTGGAGACCCAAACTATCTTCCAGACAAAAATGCAATTCTCTTGTACTTAAAATTTAATGTAATGTATTTTATGCTCACAATGTGGCCTCGCGTAATGAGGGAAAATGAAACACTTTTGGGACTTTATTGTAGTGCCTCACTGTATATACTCCATAAGGACACACCTCCAGTTGTCAGTTATTTGTCCAATCTCCTTCCCACTCAAGGATACTTAGCTGGCTTGGGTCTCTTTCAGAACACAAGAACTATGATCAGGAGAAGGTCATCTGGACTGAGCCAGCTCTGTCATTCAATAAGATTATGGTTAATATGAACTTTGATAATTAATTTACTTTGAACTTTGATCTGACTGTGGACTCAGCTACACCTACCTGCCTTTTCACCACAACATTTAATGCCCCTGCTGTGCAAAAATCTATCTGATTGTGTCTTAAATATATTTGATTAGGTAGCCTTTATTGCTTCCCTGGGCAGAGATTCCAGAGATTCACTACTCTCATGGAAAAGCAGTTTCTTCTAATCTTTATCCAAAGTCTATTTCCCTGAATCTTGAGACTATGTCCCCCAGTTCTACCTACATGGAAACACATTTGTGATGTCTATTTTTATGCATCTCTTTCATAATTTTAAGTTTCTATCAGATCCCATCTCATACTTTTGAATTCCAGTGAGTATAGTCCCAGATGATTACCACATCATCTGCAATGCCTCCAAAGCCAGTATATCTTTCCTCAAGTTAGGAGACCAGAACTGCACATATTACTCCATGTGTGACCTTAGCAGTACCTTGCACAGCAAAATCGCCCTCCTCTTAAGTTGAATCTCTCTAGCAATGAAGGCCAACATTCAATTTGCCTAACTGCAAACACAGAACATAGAAATCTACAGCACATTACAGGCTCTTCGGCCCACAATGTTGTGCCAACCATGTAACCTACTCTAGAACCTGCCTAGAATTTTCTTATCACATAGCCTTCCATTTTTCTAAGCTCCATGTACTTATCTGAATCTCTTAAAAGATCCTATTGTATCGACCTTCACCACTGTCGCCAGCAGTGCATTCTATGCTCCCACCAATCTGTGTGAAAAACTTACCTCTGACATCCCCCTTATACCTACTTCCAAGCACCTTAAAACTATGCCCCCTTGTGTTAGCCATTTCAGCCCTGCGAAAATGCCTCTGGCTATCCACACGATAAATGCCCCTCATCATCTTCGACACCACTATCAAGTCACCTCTCATCCTCTGTTGCTCCAAAGAGAAAAGGCCAAGTTCATACAAACCAGTTTCATAAGGCACACTCTCCACTCCAGGCAACATCTTGTAAATCCCCTCTGCACTCTTTCTTTCATATCCACATCCTGCTGAAACTGCAAGCCAACCTTTTGTGATTCATGCACAAGCACTCCCAAGTTCCTCTGCACAGAATGCTGCAAGCTTTGATCATTTGTGATCTGTGACCGGGTCAGGTCACAGATCTCTCAGTGGGAAAGCATCTGGGGGACAGTGACCACCGCTCTCTGGCCTTTAACATTAACATGGAAAAGAAAAGAATCAAGAGAGGACAGGAAAATTTTTTAATTGGGGAAGGGCAAATGATGAGGCTATAAGGCTAGAACTTGCGGGTGTGAATTGGGACGATGTTTTTGCAGGGAAATGTACTATGGACATGCGGTCAATGTTTCGGGATCTCTTGCAGGATGTTAGGGATAAATTTGTCCCGGTGAGGAAGATAAAGAATGATAGGGTGAAGGAACCATGGGTGACAAGTGAGGTGGCAAATCTAGTCAGGTGGAAGAAGGCAGCATACATGAGACTTAGGAAGCAAGGATCAAATGGGTCTATTGAGGAATATAGGGTAGTAAGAAAGGAGCTTAAGATGGGGCTGAGGAGAGCAAGAAGGGGGCATGAGAAGGCCCAAGTGAGTAGGGTAAAGGAAAACCCCAGGACATTCTTCAATTATGTTAAGAACAAAATGATGACAGGAGTGAAGGCAGGACCAATTAGAGATAAAGGTGGGAAGATGTGCCTGGAGACTGTGGAAGTGAGCGAGGTCCTCAATGAATACTTCTCTTCGATATTCACCAATGAGAGGGAACTTGATGATGGTGAGGACAATATGAATCAGGTTGATGTTCTGGAACAAGTTGATATTAAGGGAGAGGAGGTGTTGGAGTTGTTAAAATACATTAGGACGGATAAGTCCCGGGGCCTGACAGAATATTCCCCAGGCTTCTCCACGAGGCGAGGGACGAGATTGGTGAGCCTTTGGCTAGGATCTTCATGTCCTCGTTGTCCACGGGAATGGTACCTGAGGGCTGGAGGGAGGCGAATGTTGTCCCCTTGTTCAAAAAAGGTAGTAGGGATAGTCCGGGTAATTATAGACTAGTGAACCTTACGTCTCTGGTGGGAAAGCTGTTGCAAGATTCTTAGAGATAGAACCTATGGGCATTTAGAGAATCATGGTCTTATCAGGCACAGTCAGCATGGCTTTGTGATGGGCAGATTGTGTCTAACAAGCCTGATAGAGTTCTTTGAGGAGGTGACGAGGCATATAGATGAGGGTAGTGCAGCGGATGTGATCTACATCGATTTTAGTAAGGCATTTGACAAGGTTCCACACGGCAGGCTTATTCAGAAAGTCAGAAGGAATGGGATCCAGGGAAGTTTGGCCAGGTGGATTCAGAATTGGCTTGCCTGCAGAAGGCAGAGGGTGGTGGTGGAGGAAGTACATTCAGATTGGAGGATTGTGACTAGTGGTGTCCCACAAGGATCTGTTCTGGGACCTCTACTTTTCGTGATTTTTATTAACGACCTGGATGTGGGGGTAGAAAGGTTGGTTGGCAAGTTTACAGATGACACAAAGGTTGGTGGTGTTGTGGACAGTGTACAGGATTGTCGAAGATTGCAGAGACATTGATAGGATGCAGAAGTAGGCTGAGAAGTGGCAGATGGAGTTCAACCCAGAGAAGTGTGAGGTGGTACATTTTGGAAGGACAAACTCCAAGGCAGAGTACAAAGTAAATGGCAGGATACTTGGTAGTGTGGAGGAGCAGAGGGATCTGGGGGTGCATGTCCACAGATCCCTGAAAGTTGCCTCACAGAGGGATGGGGTAGTTAAGAAAGCTTATAGGGTGTTAGCTTTCGTAAGTCGAGGGACAGAGTTTAAGAGTCGCGATGTAATGCTGCAGCTCTATAAAACTCTGGTTAGGCCACACTTGGAGTACTGTGTCCAGTTCTGGTCGCCTCACTATAGGAAGGATGTGGAAGCATTGGAAAGGGTACAGAGGAGATTTACCGGGATGCTGCCTGGTTTAGAGAGTATGCATTATGATCAGAGATTAAGGCAGCTATGGCTTTACTCTTTGGAAAGGAGGATGAGAGGAGACTTGATAGAGGTATATAAGATATTAAGAAGAAGAGATAGAGTGGACAGCCAGCGCCTCTTCCCCAGGGCACCACTGCTCAATACAAGAGGACATGGCTTTAAGGTAAGGGATGGAAAGTTCAAGGGGGATATTAGAGGAAGATTTTTTACTCAGAGAGGTAGGTACGTGGAATGCACTGCCTGAGTCAGTGGTGGAGTCAGATACACCAGTGAAATTTAAGAGACTGCTAGACAGGCATATGGAGGAATTTAAGGCGGGGGAGGTTAGATGGGAGGTAGGGTTTAAGGGTCAGCACAACATTGTAGGCCGAAGGTCCTGTAATATGCTGTAGTATTCTATGTTCTATTTAATCAATACTGTAACCTGGTCTTCTGTTATTCCTTCCAAAGTGGAAGATCCTGCATTTACCAACATTATACTCGATCTACCAAACCATTGCCCACTCAGTAAACCTCTCTATATCTCTCTGCAGCCACTCTGCAACGTTTACACAATTTTTTCCCTACTCAATTTAGTGTCATCAGCAAAATTGGATATACTAAACTCTTTCCTCCCACTTCCTTCAAACAAAAGGGTAGCCATGGGCACTCGCCTGAGTCCCAGCTATGTCTGCCTCTTTGTCCGCTATGTGAAACAATTGATGTTCCAAGCCTACATTGCTGACCATCCCGCACTTTTCCTATGCTACATCAATGACTGCATTGGTGCTGCTTCCTGCACCTGTGCTGAACTCGTCAACCTCATCCACTTTGACTCAACTTCCACCCTACACTCAAATTCACCAAGTCCATTCCTGACACCTCCCTTCCCTTTCTTGATCTCACTGAGACAGCTTATCCACTGGTGTCTATTACACACCCACAGACTCTCACATCTATCTAGACTACACCTTGTCCCAGCCTGCTACTTGTGAAAATGTCATTCCCTTTTCTCGACTCCTCCGTCTCCGCTGCAACTGCTCTAGGATGAGGTTTTTAATTCTAGAAGAAAGGAGATGTCCTCCTTTTTCAAAGAAAGGGGCTTCCCTTCTTCCACCATCAATGCTGCCCTCAACTGCACCTCTTCTATTTCAAGCACGTCTACTCTTACCCATCCTCCCACCACCCTACCAAGGTTAGGATTCCTCTTATCCTCACCTATCACTCCACCAGCCTCTGCATCCAACATATAATTCCGCCACCTCCAACGGGATCCCACCACCAAACACAAATCTTTCCCTCTCTCCCAACTTTATGCTTTCCACAGTGATCACTCCCCTAACACGACTCCCTTGTCCATTCATCCCTCCCCACCGATATCTCTCCTGGCACTTATCCTTGCAAGCAGAACAAGTGCAACAACTGCCCCTACACCTCCTTCCTCACTACCACCCAGGACCCTAAAGAGTTCTTCCAGGTGAGGCGATACTTCACCTGTGAGTCTGTTGGGGTCACTTACTGTGTTCAGTGCTCCCAGTGTGGCCTCCTGCACATTGGTGAGACCTAATGTAGACCCACCTGCACTCCGCCAGAACACACGGGATCTCCCAGTGGCCACCCATTTTAATTCCACTTCCCATTCCAAGATGTCCATCCATGGCCTCCTTCACTGTCGTGATGAGACCACGCTTAGGTTGGAGGAACAACACCTTATATTCTGTTTGGGAAGGCTTCAACCTGATGGCACGATCACTGATTACTCAAACTTCTGGTCTTGCCCCCCAACTCCCCCCCTCTCCATTTTCCATCCCCTTTTCCCCTCTCTCACCTCATCTCAACAATTAACTTCCCAGCTCTTTACTTCATCCCTCTCCCACCCAGGTTTCACCTATCACCTGGTGGTTCTTTCTCCTCTACCCCCACCTTTTAAATCTACTGCTCAGCTTTTTTTCTTCAGTCCTGCCAAAGAGCTTCAGCCTGAAACATTGACTGTACTTATTTTCCATCGATGCTGCCTGGCATGCTGAGTTCCTCCAGCATTTTGTGTATGTTGTTCAAATTTCCAGCATCTGCAGATTTTCTCTTGTTTGTGGTTTGAATACTAAACTCAGTCCCCTCTTCCAAGTCATTAATATATATTGTGAACAGTTTTGGGCCCAGCACTGACCCTGCAACATTCTGCTCACTACTGACTGCCGACATTCTGCCTTCCGTTGGTTAACCATTCACCTGTCCATGCCAAAGCATTACCCACAACTTTATGAACGCTAAGTCTTTTATGTGGCACCCTATCGAATGCTTTCTGGAAATCCACATCCACCTGTTCCCTTCTATCGACGGCACTCATTAGATCCTCAAAGAAAAATGTTAAAAAGAGAGATCACCTTTATTTGTCACATGTATATCAAAATATACAGTGAAGTGCATCGTTTACTTCAAAACTAATCAGCAAAGCTATGCTGGGCAGCCCGGAAGTTTTGCCGACCTACCAGTGCCAACGTAGCACGTCCACAACTTACTAATGCTAACAGTACATCTTCGGAGTGTGGGAGAAAACCCACGCGGTCTTGGGGAGAATGTACAAACTCCTTACAGAGGGTGATGGGAATTGAACCCCTATCTTACAGCTGGCTCTGTAAAGCGGTGTGGATTTGTCAAATGGAACCTGCACTTCCTGAACCCATGCTGTGTCTGCTGATGGAATTATTTCCATCCAGATATTGCGTTATTTCTTCATTATTGGTTGCTTCAAACATTTTCTTACACTGTTCCAAAGAACAAAACCAACACGTGGAGCAGCACATTACTTTCAATTAGGACACAGATCAGGAGCCTACAGGGACATGTACTTCAGCCATCATGATGCCAAATTACACCAATATTATCTCCCTGTCTAAACTGCTATGTGAAAATGCAGAGGACTTAATAAATTTCACCACTGTATCAACATTGCTTCGGTTTGCTGCTGGATACATGGTGGCACCTAAAGAGGGGCCCTCATCAGCCAGGATGTGTTCTCCTCTTGGTACTACCATCAAGGAGGGTATAGTAGTAGTATGATCACTTGAGTTGAGTATGATGTTCCCTTAAGGGCTTATTCCCTCAGTGGAGAAGACCAGTGTGTGACTTTGTTTTATGTGGGGAGGTTGATGCACAGACTGCTACCACATAGTCCTTAATAGAACTATGTCAGGGCCCAGTGGCACTGAATGTAAGACAACTGGGGACTCTTCACTGAAGCAAGCAGCCTTCTGTCTTCACTGTTGTTGCGATGTGCCAGCATCCTCTGCCAGCTCCATTGTTGAGGTCTTGGTTGGATCACTCTTTATCTGGATCTTCCCCATTGACCCTACCAAGATCTAAGCTCCAGACAGCATTCCTCATGACCTCAGGAATTCACAACCTCTCCACCACAGGTGACTATCCTCTGAGAAGGCTCCTTGGTACTGTCATCAGGAAGCAGTTACAGGATTCTGAAGACCCATCCTTAATGACTTAGCAATAGTTTCTGCCCGTCATTTAATTTCAGAACTCTTAAACATTACATTCACAACACACTGGAGGAAATCAGCAGGTCGGGCAGCATCCGTAGAAACGATGAGTCGACGTTTCGGGCCGGAACCCTTCGTCAGGACTGAAGAGGGAAGGGGCAGAGGCCCTATAAAGAAGGTAGGGGGAGGGTGGGAAGGAGAAGGCTGGTAGGTTCCAGGTGAAAAACCAGTAAGGGGAAAGACAAAGGGGTGGGGGAGGGGAAACAGGGAGGTGATAGGCAGGAAAGGTGAAGAAGGAATAGGGGAAAACACAATGGGTAGAAAGAGGCGGAACCATGAGGGAGGTGATAGGCAGCTGGGGGAGGAGGCAGAGTGACATAGGGATAGAGGAAGGGAGGGGGGGGGGAAATTACCGGAAGTTGGAGAGTTCTACGTTCATACCAAGGGGCTGGAGACCACTTAGACGGTATATGAGGTGTTGCTCCTCCAACCTGAGTTTAGCCTCAACATGGCAGCAGAGGAGGCCATGTATGGACATATCTGAGTGGGAATGGGAAGCAGAGTTGAAGTGGGTGGCTACTGGGAGATACTGTCTGTTGTGGCAGACGGAGCGGAGGTGCTCGATAAAGCAAAATTTCAAAATTACTTTCAAAATTAGGTTTGTGATCACTGACATGTTGAGAAATTGTTGTTTTATGGTAGAACAGTAAAAACAAATACATTACTGTAAGTTACAATATACTGCAATAAAAAAACAAATAATAAAGTAGTGCTCATGGACTGTTCAGAAATTTGATGTCAGCAGAAAAGCTGGTTCTAAATCATTGAGTTATACACTTAGTGATATGCTTATTAGGTACACCAGCTAAGTAATACAAATATCTAATCAACCAATCATGCAGCAGCAACTCAATACATAAAAGCATGCAGGCATGGTCAAGAAGTTCAGACCAACATCAGAATGAGTAAGAAAAGTGATCTAAGTGACTTTGACCATGGAATGATCATTGATGCCAAATGGGGTGGTTCGTGTATTGCAGGAACCTTTTGATCTCCTGGAAATGTTACGCACAACAGTCGAGCTTGCAGAGAATACGTGAAAAACAAAAACAAAATTCTATGGGCGAAAATGCCTTGTTAATGAGAGAGGCCAGAGGAAAAAGGCCAAATAGGTTTAAGCTGACAGGGAGGTGACAGTAGCTCAAATAACCATGCAGTAGTGTGCAGAAGAGCATCTCCCTAAGACAGGGGTCCCCAACCCTTTTTTGCACCATGGACCAGTTTAATATTGACAATATTTTTGCGGGTGGGTTGCACCTGAACTCGAGGGGGAGCAATATCCTTGCAGGTAGGTTTGCTAGCATGGTTCCGGAGGGTTTAAACTAATTTGCGAGGGGGATGGGACCCAGAGCGATAGAGCAGTGAAAGTGCATGGACTAAAGCCAGATCTAACATACAGAGAGGCTTTGAGGAAAGAGAAGCAGAATAAATGGTGTAAAGACAGTAAGGTAAAAGGGCTGAAATGTGTGCACCTCAATGCAAGAAGCATCAGGAACAAAGGTGGTGAACTGAAAGCTTGGAGACATACATGGAATTATGATGTAGCGGCCATTACAGAGACTTGGCTGGCACCAGGGCAGGAATGGATTCTCAATATTCCTGGATTTCAGTGCTTTAAAAGGGATAGAGAGGGTGGAAAAAGGGGAGGAGGGGTGGCATTACTGGTCAGGGATACTATTACAGCTACAAAAAGGGTGGGTAATGTAGCAGGATCCTCTTTTGAGTCAATATGGGTGGAAGTCAGGAACAGGAAGGGAGCAGTTACTCTATTGGGAGTATTCTATAGGCCCCCTGGTAGCAGCAGAGGTACAGAGGAGCAGACTGGGAGGCAGATTTTGGAAAGGTGCAAAAATAACAGGGTTGTTATCATGGGTGACTTTAACTTCCCTAATATTGATTAGCACCTGATTAGTTCCAAGGGTTTAGATGGGGCAGCGTTTGTTAAGTGTGTCCAGGACGGATTCCTGTCACAGTGTGTGGACAGGCTGACCAGGGGGAATGCCAAAATAGATCTAGTACTAGGTAATGAACCGAGTCAGGTTACAGATCTCTCAGTGAGTGAGCATCTGGGGGACAGTGACCACCGCTCCCTGGCCTTCAGCATTATCATGGAAAAGGACAGAATCAGAGAGGACAGGCAAACTTTTAATTGGGGAAAGGCAAATTATGAGGCTATACGGCTAGAACTTGCGGGTGTGAATTGGGATGATGTTTTTGCAGGGAAATGTACTATGGACATGTGGTCGATGTTTAGAGATCTCTTGCGGTATGTTAGGATAAATTTGTCCCGGTGAGGAAGATAAAGAATGGTGGGGTGAAGGAACCATGGGTGACAAGTGAGGTGGAAAATCGAGTCAGGTGGAAGAAAGCAGCATACATGAGGTTTAGGAAGCAAGGATCAGAAGGGTCTATTGAGGAATATAGGGAAGCAAGAAAGGAGCTTAAGAAGGGACTGAGAAGAGCAAGAAGGGGGCATGAGAAGGCCTTGGCGAGTAGGGTAAAGGAAAACCCCAAGGCATTCTTCAATTATGTGAAGAAAAAAAGGATGACAGGAGTGAAGGTAGGACCGATTAGAGATAAAGGTGGGAAGATGTGCCTGGAGGCTGTGGAAGTGAGCGAGGTCCTCAATGAATACTTCTCTTCGGTATTCACCAATGAGAGGGAACTTGATGATGGTGAGGACAGTACGAGTGAGGTTGATGTTCTGGACCATGTTGATATTAAGGGAGAGGAGGTGTTGGAGTTGTTAAAATACATTAGGACAGATAAGTCCCCGGGGCCTGACGGAATATTCCCCAGGCTGCTCCATGAGGCGAGAGAAGAGATTGCTGAGCCTCTGGCTAGGATCTTTATGTCCTTGCTGTCCACAATGGTACCGGAGGATTGGAGGGAAGCGAATGTTGTCCCCTTGTTCAAAGAAGGTAGTAGGGATAGTCCGGGTAATTATAGACCAGTAAGCCTTACGTCTGTGATGGGAAAGCTGTTGGAAAAGATTCTTAGAGATAGGATCTATAGGCATTTAGAGAATCATGGTCTGATCAGGGACAGTCAGCACGGCTTTGTGAAGGACAGATCGTGTCTAACAAGCCTGATAGAGCTCTTTGAGGAGATGACCAGGCATATAGATAAGGGTAGTGCAGTGGATGTGATCTATATGGATTTTAGTAAGGCATTTGACAGGGTTCCACACGGTTGGCTTATTCAGAAAGTTAGAAGGCATGGGATCCAGGGAAGTTTGACCAGGTGGATTCAGAATTGGCTTGCCTGCAGAAGGCAGAGGGTGGTGGTGGAGGGAGTACATTCAGATTGGAGGATTGTGACTAGTGGTGTCCCACAAGGATCTGTTCTGGGACCTCTACTTTTCGTGATTTTTATTAACGACCTGGATGTGGGGGTAGAAGGGTGGGTTGGCAAGTTTGCAGATGACACAAAGGTTGGTGGTGTTGTAGATAGTGTAGAGGATTGTCAAGGATTGCAGAGAGACATTGATAGGATGCAGAAGTGGGCTGAGAAGTGGCAGATGGAGTTCAACCCAGAGAAGTGTGAGGTGGTACATTTTGGAAGGACAAACTCCAAGGCAGAGTGCAAAGTAAATGGCAGGATACTTGGTAGTGTGGAGGAGCAGAGGGATTTCGGGGTACATGTCCACAGATCCCTGAAAGTTGCCTCACAGGTGGAAAGGGTAGTTAAGAAAGCTTATGGGGTGTTAGCTTTCATAAGTCGAGGGATAGAGTTTAAGAGTTGCGATGTAATGATGCAGCTCTATAAAACTCTGGTTAGGCCATATTTGGAGTACTGTGTCCAGTTCTGGTCACCTCACTATAGGAAGAATGTGAAAGCATTGGAAAGGGTACAGAGGAGATTTACCAGGATGCTGCCTGGTTTAGAAAGTATGCATTATGATCAGAGATTAAAGGAGCAAGGGCTCAAGGGTTCAATGTCCATTTAGGAATCGGATGGCAGAGGGGAAGAAGGCTTAAACACGTGCCTGTGAGCATCCGTTTGCAAGATGAGTTCTAAGGTATCGGAAAAGCCTGAAAGAGCTCGTAAGGGTGTTAGACTTAGCGTAAAACTAGACACAATTAAGCGTTTCGATCGTGGTGAACAAAGTAAGGACTAAGTGAGTTTGGCTTGTGGAAGTTGACGAAAATGATGTTGAAGAGGTTTTGGCATCCCATGACCAAGAACTGATAGATGAAGAGTTGATGCAATTGGAAGAGGAAAGGATAACAATCGAAACCGAATGAGTAATGATAAAGTATGACTTTAATTTTGAACTGGTACATTGGTTTAGGGGATATTTGCAGGATGGTTTGAGTGCTTACAAAGAACTGTATGATAGAAAAATGCTCGAGGCTCAGCAGTCAAGCAAGCCTTCCACATCAGCCACAGCAGACGATGAACCTCAACCTTCAACATTGAGGCGGGCATTCATAGGAGAAGATGAGCTGCCTGCTCTAATGGAAACAGACGACAAGATGACACCCCAGTGTCCCACCACCCCAACACCCAGGCCGCAGACAGATACCGATTCGCGGAGAATGCAGCAGTAGCCGGGAGACACACAGCACATCTTTAAGAAAAAAGCTGAAATAAACATGCTAATTAATTAGGTGCTGCCCGACATGTAATTGTCGGCCCAGATCAGAGGCAATGCAATCAGCACTGATCTGGGCCGATAATAACGTGCCGGGTGGCACCTGATTAATTAGCATGTTTATTTCGGCCATTTCCTTAAAGATGTGCTGTGTGCGTCCCGGCTACCACTGTACCCCTGCATGCTTTGCGGATCGGTATTGGTTTGCTGCCCAGAGGGTGGGGGCCACTGCACCACCTAAACTCCGACGACTCAGTCTAACACACCACCATCAGTGTGCTCCGCGCTTTCTCAATTCCGGTAAGTGATACTATACTGTACGTACATTATTTCTACTCTATATCGGCTGTGGATTTTTACGTGTTATTTGGTATGATTTGGCAGCTTCATAGCTTAAAGGTTACTGGAGAGCGCTTGCGCCGTGTTTTTGCTGACAGCGCTTGCATGAAATTTTCGCTATGGAGAACAGTTCAGGCAATGATTGTGGAAAAGTATTCCTACTTTATATAAGCTGTGTATTTATCATATCATTCCTGCTTTTACTATATGTTACTGTTATTTTAGGTTTTATGTGTTATTTGGCATGATTTGGTAGGTTATTTTTGGGTCTGTGAATGCTCACAAAATTTTCCCATATAAATAAATGGTAATTGCTTCTTCGCTTTACGACATTCCAGCTTACGAACCGTTTCATAGGAACGCTCTACCTTTGGATGGCGGGGGAAACCTGTATACGTACGTTGAATAGATTAAAGATCACACAAAAAACAGAAATATATATTTTTTAAAAAGTGAGGTAGTGTTTAAGGGTTCAATGTCCATTTAGGAATCGGATGGCAGAGGGGAAGAAGTTGTTCCTGAATCGCTGATTGTGTGCCTTCAGGCTTCTATATCTCCTACCTGATGCTGGATGTCCTTACTAATGGATGCGGCCTTTCTGAGACACTGCTCCTTGAAGATGTCCTGGGCACTTTGTAGACTAGTACCCAAGATGGAGCTGACTAAATTTACGACTCTCTACAACAGCCCCCCCCCCCCCCCCCCCCAAATCAGACAGTGTTGCAGCCTATCAGAATGCTCTTCATGGTACATCTATAGAAGCTTTTGAGTGTATTTGCTGACATACCAAATCTCTTCAAGCCAATAAAGTATAGACACTGCCTTGCCTTCTTTATAACTGCATCAATATGTTGGGGCCAGGTTAGATCCTCAAAGATCTTGACACCCAGGAACTTGAAACTGCTCACTCTCTCCACTTCTGATCCCCCTAAGGACTGGTATGTGTTCCTTCGTCTTACCCTTCTGGAAGTCCACAATCAGCTCTTTCATCTTACACACCTTGAGTGCCAGGTTGCTGCTGTGCCACCACTCCTCTAGTTGGCTTATCTCACTGCTGTAAGCCCTCTCGTCACCACCTGAGATTCTACCAACAATGGTTGTATCACAGCAAATTTATAGATGGTATTTGAACTATGCCTAGCCACAGAGTCATGGGTATATAGAGAGTAGAGCAGAGGGCTAAGCACACACTCCTGAGGTGCACCAGTGTTGATCATCAACGAGGAGGAGATGTTATCACCAATTCACAAAGGTTGTGGTCTTCCGGTTCATTTGCTTGATAAAACAATCTCTGGAACAACTGATCTGCTGAACTCAGATTTAACTCAGTTCGCATTTTAAGTTCTGAGAGCAAAGTCCAATCATTATCCCAACAAGGGAACAAATTCAAACATATCGCAGCTATATACAACTTGTTAGGCCACATTGGTACATTTGCACGCAGCTCTGGCAGTTACATTGCAGGAAGGTTTTGTAAAGGATGTAGAAGAGGTTCTCCTATGTTTCCTGGATTTGAGATAGTTAGCTATAAGGAGAGATTTGGAAAGCTTTTATTGTTTACTTTGGAGCTTCAAGAGGCTATGGGATGACCCAATAGAAGTGTTAAAATTACGAGGCATAGGTTAGGTAATTAGTGTCTTTCTCTTCATAGAAAATGCTGGAGGAACTCAGCAGGTCACGCAGCATCTATGTAAAGGAATAAAGAGCTGACTCTTGATACCTATCCAGTGTTATTTATTTATAGTGATACAATGCAAAATAGGCCCTTCTGGCTCTTTGGACCATGCCGCCCAGCAATCCCCCAGTTTAGTACTAGCCTACAGTAACCTGGGACAAATTACAATGACCAATTAACATACCAGGCCACACATCTTTGGATTATGGGAGGAAACTGATGCGGTTACGGGGAGAACGTACAAACTCCTTAAAGGCAACTGCATTGTGCTACCTCCCATGTATTACTATAGATTTCCAGCATCCGAAGAATCACATATATAATGTCTTTCTCCTTAGAGTGGAAATGCCAAATATCAGACTACACAAGGCAAGTAGTGGGTAAGTTAAAATATACATGTTGTAGTTTTCTTTAAATATTTATGGAGTGATAGTCCTGGACTACTTCCAGAAGAACTGTTGAAGCAGATACGAAGGTATCATTTAAGAGGCATTTACACAGATAAAGAGGCAGGGAGGGAGAGGTATGGACCATTTGCAGGCAAAATGTGCAGTTTAAATTGGCAACGTGGCTGGCACACACATCATGGATCAAAAGTCTATTCCTACGTGACTCTGATTTAGGTTTGTGCTCAAGATGAAAGGTCATGGACTATATTTATCTTTCAATTAATGTCACTGAAACATATGGCACTTGGCAAATACCCTTTACCCTTCCCACTAATCTGGCTTCACCTATCACCTTCTAGCTATTGTCCTTCCCCTGACATCTTCCCCCCTTCCTTTCCAGGCCCGAGGTAAGGACATGTCCCAAAACATCAACTGTCTGTTCACTTCCATGGATGCTGCCTGACCTGCTGCATTCTTCCAGCATTTTGTGTGTGCTACTACCATTGCTTGCTCAAATCATGAGCAGATGCACTGAATCTTGATGGTGTGGGTTCAAGGAGAGTCCATACAGAGTACTATGATCTTCTGTACTTTATTTGGTTGCTGCTTATCTATTGCTTTTAATAAATTTGTTCTGCCAAGTTTTTATTTTTCCTTTATCTGCAGAGCTAGTGTGGAAAACTTCATTCACCACAACACTGAACTGATTCCACAACCTACGGACCTCTCAAGGACTCCACAACTCATGTTCTAAGTGTCATTTATTTGCTACTTACTTAATTATTATTATTTAATTATTTTGTTATTATTTGATTTTGTTTCATATTTGTAGTTTGTCTTCTTTTGTACATTGGTCATTTGTCTGTCAGTCTTTGTGTGTAGTATTTCATTGATTCTGATCAACTGTGGTGACAAGAAAATGAATCTCAAGATAGTATATGGTGACATTCACCTACTTTGATAATATTTGAACTTTTGAAAATTCCTGCAATGCATCTGGCTCAGAGAGGGAAGTGCTTTGAACTGAGCCAATGCTCTGACATTTTAAGGTCATAGGTAACGCCACCATCTCACTCTCTCAATGAGATTGGAACAGAATTTGGGAAAGGACTGGGAAGGTCACTGAATGAAATTACTTACAATAACAAACATTTATGTTGACACCATTTCAGTTGAAGGCTCACACTGAAATACTGATAAAAGACTGCATCACTTTACATACAATGATTCAACATGCAATAAACGTACACATTGTAGATAGTTCAACCAAATTAATGAAAGCACCTGTGAAACCATCTAAAGTTCCATGGACATTTTATATGTCAATCAATCATTGCTGAAGCACTCACACAAGTCATTTACCAACTCACATTCTACACTCTTCTCCCTTCAGAATGCTAAGAAATGGTGGTGGAAAGGACTGTTCCACTGCAAATAATGCTTTGGGCCATGTGGGTAATCTAATATCCAAAACTATATGGGTCTCTGGCTACCGCCACATATCCAACTAATCCTCCTCCCCCACAGTCTAAAGACGTACCAATCAGTAGGTTAATCAGTCATTGTAAACTGACCTGTGATTGGGTTGATGGGCGTTGGGCTTGTTGGGCCTGTTCTGCTCTGTATATCTAAAATAAAATAAAAAAAATATTGCAAGGGCTAGTGATGCCTGCATCCTCTCCTGAACTAACACAGAAGCTGTAACTGGACTCAGTCAGTTACATTGGGATGGGCACAGTCCCAAAGTAGACACTATATTCAGCTCTCTCATGGGGAAAGATTCACAAGTGGACAGAGGTAAACTTTCAATGATGTGGTCAATGCCACTTCGAAGAAAAGCAACCTCCCTCCCGACTTTAAAGAATCTCTGACTCAAAACGGAAAGGATGTATTTGCATTTGTGATAGTATTCACGATGCAGACATACTTCTGGAGCAGAGAGGCCTTGTATTAGTGGAAACACACCAACCACCTACTCAGTTGATTTGCTGGTCATCATTTGGCCAACTGTTCCTACGTTGTCTGGTAGGTTACATTAAAACACACAAAACCAAGTCTTCACTGATCCAAGTCAGCATGCACCAAAAAACAGGTCAATACAGTTGTCACCGGGGTTGGGGGGCGGGGGTTGGTGGAGGGTGGAGAAGAGAGGGCCAATTCTGGCCTTTATGCTTTTGAGTTTACCAATCGCCTTCTCAAACATCTTCTCATTAGCATTAAGCAGCTGGGACAGTCTCTGGTTAGTGCTACCACTTGGGCTGCAGTTGCCTGTTGATGCCGCATTGAGAGCTTTGACTGAGTGCCAGTCTAGTTGGATTTTTCTCAACCATCCACATCTAAAAAGTGCTGGCACTCTACTTTCCAACATCTAAAGCTCTAAGACTGCTGTGTTTGGTTTCTATAAGTCACATTTACTTTCAGTTTGCCTTTGGGAGACATTTTTTTTGCCTGTATAGATCTTCAGCATCACTGAGGTCTTTTCTAATGGTAGCTCTGCAAACAGTCTGTTGCAGTCAGCCTCTGGAACTATAGACAAAGCTGACACTGTATCCAGCTCCATTATTAGTTTTACATCAGACACATCTATACTTTGCAGTTCTAAGTATGACAGCTCACCTTTGTCAAACTATGTGCTGTTTGATTCTGTTTCCCATTCGGTCACTTTTCGTAATTGCTTAGTTTTGTGTTCAGTTGGTTGTGCTTTTTGTCTACCTTGCACACTCTGTGACCTTGTCTGCGACACTTTCTGCAAACTTTTGCTTTGAACCAACAGTCATTTGCATCATGGGAAGATCTGCCACATTTTTGGCTTTTTGTACCATTCAGGGACATTTTGTGCATTTCACATTCTAACCTCTTTTTCTATAGTTCTGCTGCATTCTTTTCTGCAGTCTCCAACAATATTGAAATGGTCAATGCCTGTTTTAAGGTTAGGTCTCTTCCTGACAGTAGCTTATTTTAAGTGCTTTTATGCATGCCACATACAAGCCTGTCCCTTAATCCATCAGAAAGCCAATTTCTAAAGTGACAGTACTAGGAAAGTTTGCGCAGTTCTGCAAAGTATTCAGAAATGTTTTCATCCTTTGACTGGTTGGCAATAGACAATAGGTGCAGGAATAGGCCATTCGAGCCAGCACCGCCATTCACTGTGATCATGGCTGATCATCCACAATCAGTACCCCATTCCTGCCTTCTCCCCGTATCCCTTGACTCCACTATCTTTAAGAGCTTTATCTAACTCTATCTTGAAAGGATCCACAGAATTGGCCTCCACTGTCTTCTGAAGCAGAGCATTCCACAGATCCACAACTCTCTGGGTGAAAAAGTTTTTCCTCAACTCCGTTCTAAATGGCCTACCCCTTATTCTTAAACTGTGGCCTCTGGTTCTGGACTCCACCAACATCGGGAACATGTTTCCTGCCTCTAGCGTGTCCAATCCCTTAATTATCTTATATGTTTCAAGCAGATCCCCTCTTATCCTTCTAAACTCCAGTGTATGCAAGTCCAGTCGCTCCAATCTTTCAACATATGACAGTCCCACCATCCCAGGAATTAACCTCGTGAACCTACGCTGCACTCCCTCAATAGTAAGAATGTCCTTCCTCAGGTTTGGAGACCAAAACTGCACACAATACTCTAGGTGTGTCTCACCAGGGCCCTGTACAGCTGCAGAAGGACCTCTTTGCTCCTATACTCAACTCCCCTTGTTATGAAGGCCAACATGCCATTAGCTTTCTTCACTGCCTGCAGTACCTGCATGCTTACTTTCAGTGACTGATGAACAAGGACACCAAGATCTCATCGTACTTCCCCTTTTCCTAACTTGACACCATTCAGATAATAACCTGCCTTCCTGTTCTTGCCACCAAAGTGGATAACCTCATATTTATCCACATTAAACTATATCTGCCCACTCACTCAACCTGTCCAAGTCACCCTGCATTCTCATAACATCCTCCTCACATTTCACACTGCCACCCAGCTTTGTCTCATCTGCAAATTTGCTAATGTTCTCTGTGCCACTGGCTGCAACACAAGCCCAAAGCATGATTAATCCACCCCCGTGCTTAACAGTTGGAGAGGTGTTCTTTTCATGAAATTCTGCACCTTTTTTTCTCCAAACATATCTTTGCTCATTGCGGCCAAAAAGTTCTATTTTAACTTCATCAGTCCACAGGACTTGTTTCCAAAATGCATCAGACTTGTTTCGATTTTCCTTTGCAAACTTCTGATGCTGAATTTTGTGGTGAGGCCGCAGGAAAGGTTTTCTTCTAATGACTCTTCCATGAAGGTCATACTTGTGCAGGTGTTGCTGCATAGTAGAACAGTGCACCACCACTCCAGAGTCTGCTAAATCTTCCTGAAGGTCTTTTGCAGTCAAACAGGGGGTTTGATTTGCCTTTCTAGCGATCCTACGAGCAGTTCTCTCGGAAAGTTTTCTTGGTCTTCCAGACCTCATTGACCTCCACCATTCCTGTTAACTGCCATTTCTTAACGACATTACGAACTGAGGAAACGGCTACCTGAAAATGCTTTGCTATCTTCTTATAGCTTTCTCCTGCTTTATGGGCATCATTTATTTTAATTTTCAGAGCGCTAGGCAGCTGCTTAGAGGATCCCATGGCTGCTGATTGTTGAGACAAGGTTTGAGGAGTCAGGGTATTTATAAAGCTTTGAAATTTGCATCACCTGCCCTTTCCTAACAATGACTGTGAACAAGCCATAGCCCTAACAAGCTAATTAAGGTCTGAGACCTTGTTAAAAGTTATCTGAGAGCTCAAATCTTGGGGTGCCCAAACTTTTGCATGATGCTCTTTTCCTTTTTTTCCCCCACTCTAAATTGTACAAAACAAAAATAATACACTAATCTTGCTTAAAAAGTTGAAAAGAATGTTTCATCTTTAACTTTATGACTTTTAGAGATCAGTTCATCTTCTACTCACTTAACTATTCACAGTAACAAATTTTGACTCCGGGTGCCCAAACTTTTGCATGCCACTGTATGTCACCATACACAAGCCTAAGATACATTTTCTTGGGGGCATACTCAATAAATACAATAACCATAATAGAATCAATGAGAGACTGCACCAACAGGTGGACAACCAGTACTGAAAAGAGAACAATCTGTGCAAATACAAAAAGAAAGAAAAATTATAATAGTAAATAAAAAAACAATTAATTAATATCGAGAACATGAGATGAACAGTCCTTGAAAGTGAATCTATAGGTTGATCAGAGCCACTAAGAGATGAACTAAAAGACAAGTTAATTGTAACAGCAGACCCAATATAATAATTACTCAAAAAAAATCATTGTTTTCAGAACACAGGAACCAATCATCTTTATCTGCACTGAATGTTTGCTTTGCAGAATTTCTGGTCCTCAGTACAAAATGTCCAATGCAATACCCTAGCAATGACTGTGAAAGACAAACATTGCAAAAGGTGTTGAATTTTGAATCCTCTATCAGTACAGATAGCAGCATCAATGCAGTCAAAGTACCAGAATAAGATGGAACAGAGGAATCCAAAATTGAGTAAACATGGATCATCCCCATTTCTCACGTAGGATAGGCCTTGCACATTTAATTGAAGGAAATGACTGGAGCTGAAGGAAGAAGTTGTTGAACACCTAACAGGTTTAGCAAGACAAGTGAGGATCTCAGTAGAAGGGGACTGACTGCGCTTCTGCTCAAGAGCATCCTTAGGTGTAGGATTCGCAGTAGATGAGACATCTGGAACCAAGTAACTCAGTGGTAGATGGCAGCATCGGGGGATCATGCATGAAAGTGGGAAAGGAGAGAAAAAAAAGGAAAGAAATTTTTAAAAAATGGAAGTCGTCCTGGGGTGCAAGAAAGAGAACTATTGTTTCAGACTATCAGTACAATGCTCTTTGCGGATCTTGGGAAGGAAGATTATACATGTTTGCAGGACATGACTGAAGGCTATGCAGCAAACATTTTGCAATGGAATTATGAGTAGGGCTGGAAAATAATTTCCTCAATTTAATTTGGTCATAGTACACTGCAAGGTAGGAGATTATGTTCAAGCCTTTGCTGTAGAGATCAGTTTGACAAGCCACAAGATGCTCAACCTGCAACCTGTTTGCTAGTCGAGCAGTGCCACCGACTGAAGTATTGCGGGAGAAAATCGAACACTGAATTCTATCAGCAGCATCAAAAGAGCTCTACCAAAAGTTATTTCTCACAGGTTGGTGGCAGTTATTTAAAAAGGGAACTTTGAGGGCATTTGTCCATTGTACAGCACCTATCAGTGGCGTCAACAGAGCTCTACGAACTAAATAAATGTACAGAAGGGATAAGAGGAGCGGCTATTGTCGGGTGTAGGCCAGTGGTGAAAGTAGAAGCGGCAGGCTTTGATTCAAACCAGGCTTCGGGTCTGTGTAAAGCGTCTGTTAAGGTTTCCTTTTTGGTTTCTTTTCCCTCTCTTACTGCACCATTTAAATGGCTGTGGTGTGTTCTTCACACCGGATGTTGAAGAACTGGGAGACCCAGAGTCTTTCGGGGAACTACATCTGCATGAAGTGCATCAGGCTGCAGCTCCCTGAAGACCCACGTTAGGGATCTGGAACAGCAACTAGATGACCTTTGGCTTGTATGGGAGAGCGAGGATATAATTGATCAAAGTTACAGAGAAGTGGTCATTCCGAAGTTACAGAAGGCGAGTAACTGGGTCACTGTCAAGAGAAATGGAAATAGGCAGTTACAGCAGAGCACCCCTGTGGTCATTCCCTTCAAAAATAAGTATAACGCTTTGGATACTTTTGTGGGGGATGAGCATGGATCCATGGTACAGAAGGGAAAGAGAGAAATGTGAACAGGACACCCGGATGATATGTTGCCCCCCCAAGCCCAGGTTCAGGGATGTCTCATATTGCACCCACATTTTGGAGAGGGAGGGGAAGCAGCCAGATGTCTTGGTACATATTGGTACCAATGCCATAGGAAGGAAAAGCAATGAGGTCCTGAAAAGAGAATTGAGAGAGTTAGGTAGAAAGCTGAGAAGCAGGACCTCCTGGGTAGTAGTTTCTGGATTGCGGCTTGTACCACTCGCCAGTGAGGGTAGAAACAGGATGATTTGGCAGATAAATTTGTGGCTGAGAAGCTGGTGCATGGGGCAGGGCTTCAGGGTTCTTGGATAATTGGGATCTCTTCTGGGGGAGGTATGACCTGTTCAAAGGTGACAGGTTGCACCTGAACCCAAGGGGGACCAATATTCTCACAGGCAGATTTGTTAGAGCTATTGGAGAGGGTTTAAACTAACTTGGCAGGGTTGTGGGAACTAGAGTGATGGGACTCAGGATAGGACGGATGGTAAAAAAGTAAAGGCAGCGTGCAGTCAGGTTGTCAGGAAGGGCAGGCAGTTGATGGGACTTAGTTGCAACCAACAGGTTGAGTATCAAATTAATAGGGATGCAAAATCAAAAAGGATAGCAAATATGGTACTCAAAGTGTTGTATCTAAATGCATGTAATATAAGAAATAAGGTGGATGATCTTAGATTGCCAGTTATGATGTTGTGGCCATCACTGAATCGTGGCTGAGGACAGTTGAGGTTGGGAACTGAATGTCCAAGATTGCACATTATATCAGAGGGATAGGAAGGTAAGCAGAGGGGCTGGTTTGGCTCTACTGGTAAAGAATGGCATCAAATCAGTAGAAAGATGTGACATAGGATCTGAAGATGTTGAATCCTTGTGGGTTGAGTTAAGAAACTGCAAAGGATAAAGGATGTTGATGGCAGTTGTATACAGGCCTCCCAACAGTGGCTGGGAGGTGGACCACAGGTTACAACAGGAAATAGAAACGCAGGTCAATAGGGCAATGTTATGGTAGTCATGGGAGATTTTAACATGCAGGTTGATTGGGAAAATCAGGTTGGTAATGGATCTCAAGAGAGTGAGTTTGTTGAATGCCAAAGAGATAGCTTTTTAGAGCAGTTTGTCGTTGAGCCTACTAGGGGATCAGCTATACTGGATAGGCTGTTATGCAATGAACCGTAGGAGATTAGCATGCTTAGGAATCAGTGATCACAATATAATTGTGTTTAACTTGAAATTTGATATGGAGAAAGTAAAGTCTGATGTAGCAATATTTCAGTGGAGGAAGGGAAATTACAGTGGTATGAGAGACGCGTTGTCTAAAGTAAGTTGGAAGGAGCTGCTGGCAGGGATGTCAGCAGAGCAGCAATGGCATGCATTTCTGGGAAAAATGAGGAAGGTGCTGGACATGTGTATTCCAAAAATGAAAAAATACTGAAATGGTAAAATTGTACAACCGTTGCTAACAAGGGAAGTCAAAGCTATTGTAAACACAAAAGGGCATATAACAAAGCAAAAATTAGTGGGAAGATAGAGGTTTTTAAAAAACCTAGAGAGCAACTAAAAAATCATTAGGAGGGAAAAGATGAAATATGAAAGCAAGCTGGCAAATAATATCAAAGTGGATCGTAAAAGTTTTTTCAAGTGTGTTAAAAATAGAAGAGAAATGAGAGTGGATATAGAACCGCTAGAAAATGAGGCAAGAGAAATAATAGTGGGGAACAAGGCGATGGCCGATGAACTAAATGAGTATTTTGTGCCAGTCTTCACCGTTGAAGACACTAGCAGTATGCCAGATGTTGTAGTGTGCGAAGAAAGAGAAGTGGGTGCAGTTACTGTTACAAGAGAGAAGGTGCTCAAAAAACTGAAAGACCTAAAGGTTCATAACTCACCCGATCCAAAGGAACTGCACCCTCGGGTTCTGAAAGAGGCCGCATTAGATATTGTGGTGGCATTAGAAATGATTTTTTAAAAAATCAATGGACTCGTGCATGGTGCCACAGGACTGGAAAATTGCAAATGTTACTCCACTCTAAGAAAGGAAGAAGGCAGCAGAAAGGAAAGTTTAGACCAGTTAGCCTGACCTCAATGGTTGGGAAGGTGTTGGAGTCAATTGTTAAGGCTCAGGTGATGGAATACTTAGTGACACAGGACAAGGCAGTACAAAGTCAGCATGGTTTCCTTCAGGGAAAATCCCGCCTGACGAACCTGTTGGAATTCTTTGAGGAGATTACAAGTAGGAAAGATAAAGGAGATGTAGTGGATGTTTTGGACTTTCAAAAAGCCTTTGACAAGGTGCCACACATGAGGCTGCTTACCAAGTTAAGAGCCCATGGTATTATAGTAAAGTTATTGACATGGTTAGAGTATTATGCAGTATATAAATGATTTAGATGATGGAATAGATGGCTTTGTTGCCAAGTTTGCAGAGAGTGTTGAGGAAACAGGTAGGATGCAGGAGGACGGAGACAGATTAGGATAATGGACAAGAAAGTGGCAACTGAAATACAATGTTGGAAAATGCACGGTCATGCACTTCGGTAGTAGAAATAAATGTGTGGACTATTTTCTAAGCGGGGGGTAAATCCAGGAATCTGAGATGCAGGGGGACTTGGGAGTCCTTGTGCAGAACACCCTGAAGTTTAACTTGCAGGTTGAGTCGGTGGTGAGGAAGGCAAATGCCATGTTAGCATTCATTTCAAGAGGTCTAGAATACAAGAGCAAGGATGTGATGCTGAGGCTTTATAAGGTCACTGGTGAGGCCTCACCTTGAGTATTGTGAACAGTTTTGGGCCCCTCATCTTAGAAAAGATGTGCTGGCATTGGAGAGGGTCCAGAGGAGGTTCACAAGGAAGGATGATTCCAGGAATGTAATGGTTATCATACGTGGAACGTTTGATGGCTCTGGGTCTGCACTCACTAGAATTCAGAAGGATGAGGGGGGGATCTCATTGAAACCTTTCAAATGTTGAAAGGCCTAGACAGAGTAGATGTGGAAAAGATGTTTCCATGGTGAGAGTCTTGGACAAGAGGACAGAGCCTCAGGATAAAGGGGCGCCCTTTCAAAATAGATGCGGAGAAATTTCTTTAGCCAAAGGGTGGTGAATTTGTAGAATCTGTTGCCACCTGCAGCTGTGGAGGCCAGGTCTTTGGGTGTATTTAAGGCAGAGATTGATAGGTTCTTGATTGGACATGGCATCAAAGGTTACAAGGAGAAGGCCGGGAACTGGGGTTGAGGAGGAGAAAAAAAAGATCAGCCATGAAGGAATGAATGGCTGAGCAGCCTGATGGCCTAATTAAGCTCCTATGTCTTATGGATCAACTATTGGGGGGTTCTGTACTCAGCAAATCATGCACACTCTCTCATTGGTAGGGGAGTTTGTTGCCGATTCTTGAGTCGGAGAACTCAGGAAAAAAACGACGCGGCAGATTTTAACACCGCATATCAGTGAATTGTTTGTCCTTGTTGGTCTCCCTTCTTGCTGTGAAGAGGGAACACCTCTTTGTTCGTTTATTAGGGAGAAAAAGAGCCTGTGGTGGGTCAAATTGTCATGTGAACAATTAGTTTTTTTTAAACAGCAGATCATGGACTTTCTTGGGGACTTTGCCATTGCTTTGTTGATGGGTGGAGGAAGCTGATGCCTTTTTTTGCTGAAGTAGAGGAGGGTGGTTGCTTTGCTGCTGCTTAAGCATGTGAGGGGGAGTGGCGAGGGTTTGGGATTCTAATGTTTTTACTGCTGGTCATTCTTTGGGACACTCTACTGTTTTTGTGAATGTCCACGAAGAACAAGAATTCCAAGTTGTACATAGTATACATTCGTTGATATTAAATGGAATTATTGAACATGGGAACACAAGCACCTACAAATAGCACACCATTCTGACTTCGGTCTATATCCTGGAAATCCCACCAATGTGGGATAACCTTTACCTTACCTTCTAAATGGCAAATAGGGATCAGTAATAAATTCCAGATCCCACACATGAAATACCTAAGTGTTATTCTGAATGAAATCTTATTTTGAGTAAAATACACAAAACACTGGAGGAACTCAGCAAATTAAGCAGCATCTATGGAGCAGAATAAACTGTCAATGCATTGGGACAAGACCCTCCATCAGGACTTCAGTCTTCAACCCGAAACATCAACTGTTTTCTCCCCTTTATGGATGCTGCCTGACTTTCTGAATTCCTTGAACATCTTGTGAGTTGCTCAAAAATTTCAGCATCTGCAGAATGTCGTTTAAAATTTTGTTTTCAAATGCCTTCTGGTGCACGTTGAAACATTACACTATGGAGGATTTACTAAATATAACATCAGCACAGCTCAAAAACAGATCATTCTGTTCCAACACAACCTGATCACCATTTGTGTGAGAAACAAACCTCCTACAACTCTCCCAAAATAGAACTGAATGTCAGCACTTCGCTTTCCCTTTTCAAAACCTCCTTATTGTTAATTATTCTGCATGTTTTTCTTTGCCTTGGACTTCCTCGTTGCCTATTTTCACATTAACTATTTACTCCAAACTGATAGGATTCAGCTAGCTTTGAATAGTTCTATCAAATGTTTGGCAAATGGTGGAAATAGTGGTCCTGTGCCAATCTTTGTGGTGTGAGATAGCAAGTTTGATACATAAGCAGACCAGCCCTTTATTCTGCTAATTCAGCAACATGATATGCTATTTCACTGACATATACAAAACTTTCAGAGAATATGGCATGATGGATTGGTGTGGGAGAACAATTCCTTGACAGATGTCTCTGGGATCAGGGAGTACAAGTGGAATACCATTTTGAACTGATATCATGAACTCAAATTATAGAAGAGTGCAGCACAATACAGAATCTTCAGCCAACTCTTTAACCAACTACATGATCAATTGAACCCTTCTCTCCTACACAATTCATGACCTTCCTTTGTTCCCTTATACTTAAGACTTTCTGCAGTCTTATATCAGTCATGCACTTCCCACTGTGTGTAAAAAAAACACTACCGTGATATCTCCTCTAAACTTTCCTCCAGTGATCTTGAAAGAATGTACTCTGGTATTAGCCATTGCTGCCCTGGGATAAAGACGCTGACTGCCCACTCTGTGCATTCAATAACCTTCTACATTGCAATCAAATCGTCTCTCCTCTTCCTTCACTCAACCTGACCAGATAACATACTCTCTAATCCAGGCTCCTGGTAAATCTCCTCAGCACCCCCTCTTAATGATTCCAATATCCTTCTTATAATAAGCTGACCAGAACTGAACACAATATTCAAGTGTGGTAAAACCAGTTTGAAAGAACTGCAAAGTTTATATCGCAGCTCATAAATGCAATCTCCTGACTGATGTAGTCCAACACACCATATGCCTTCTTAATCAACCTATCAACCTGTGTGGCAATTTTGAGGGATCTATGGATATGGAACCCAAGAACCCTCTGTTCCTCCACATGAGAAATATCTGCAGTGATAACTTGTCCAAATTCTATTTTCTGGGGGCCTGGAGACTCAGTTGTTGACTGCTTAATACAATGACAGATGTTTCGCAGATATTTGAGTCAGGGTATTACTGAAAATCACTGAGTCTTCCAGTAGTTGTTGAAGTAGGCATTATGATCAGTACAAACAGAGGGTCTATTCCTATGCAGTACCAGTCTTAATGTGAGAGTCATTACGCAATGCAGCAAGAATACAAGCCCTTTGGCCCAACCAGTCAGAATCTTTCCCTAGGATAGAAACATCAAACACCTGAGGACACCCAAGGTTAGAGGGAGGGGAGGGGATAAGTTTAAGGATAACGAGGGATAAGAATTTTCTTTTTGCACAGAGTAGCAGGTGCCCGCGATGAATTACCCAGGGTAGTACTGGATTCTGGCAGTTTGGTAGAGTTAAGAGGCTTTTAGATAAATGCATGAACATAAGAAAATAAAGGAAGTTCAAAGATACACAAGTCAATGAGCGTAAAATTGCATTGAGATCAGCACAACATTGCAGGCTGAACAGTTTGTCCGGTGCTGTATTGCTCTATGTTCTGACCACCATGCCCACCCACCTATCTCCTTTGCTTCCTCAGATGCTGGTCAGCCCACTGATGTCCCCAATCAACTTGTTTTTGTCGCCAGAACCTGTATCCACAAAGTGTTAGTCATAGTCATAGTTTATTGATCCTGGGGGAAATTGGTTTTTGACACAGTTGCACCATAAATAATTAAATAGTAATAAAACCATAAATAGTTAAATAGTAATATGTAAATTATGCCAGGAAATAAGTCCAGGAGCAGCCTATTGGCTCAGGGTGTCTGACTCTCCAAGTGAGGAGTTGTAAAGTTTGATGGCCACAGGCAGGAATGACTTCCTATGACACTCTGTGTTGCACCTCGGTGGAATGAGTCTCTGGCTGAATGTACTTCTGTGCCCAACCAGTCCATTATGTAGTGGATGGGAGACATTGTCCAAGATGGCATGCAACTTGGGACAGCATCCTCTTTTCAGACACCACCGTCAGAGAGTCCAGTTCCATCCCCACAACATCACTGGCCTTACGAATGAGTTTGCTGATTCTGTTGGTGTCTGCTACCCTCAGGTTAACCGCAGGTGCTTTGGTACATCACTGAAGAATCTTGATATTTTGTACAGATGTAGCATGGGGAGTATTTGAACTGGTTCCAACTCCAATATGGGATGGAGGAACAATTGCACAGGATTAGAAAATACTGCAGAAAGTTGCAAACTCAGTCAGCACCATCTTGGATACTAGCTTCTGCAGCATCTAGGACATCTTCAAAAGGCGGTGCCACAAAAAGGTGGCATTAAGGACCCTCATCACCCCTTCTCATTGCTACCATCAGGGAGGTGGTACAGGGGCCTGAAGCCACACTCAACGTTTTAAGAACAGCTTTTGCCCCTCTGCCATCAGATTTCCAAATGGACACGCTACCTATCCGCACAACTTACTTTTTAAAAAAAATTCATTGTATCTTTTAACAATTTTTATGCTGAAAAACAACAAATTTCTTGACACAGATCAGTGACAATAAACCTGATTCTGATTCAGATGGTGGAGAAGTGGGCTTGGAGGAGTCGGATGTGGAAGTGTTGCTTCACATCTCAATAGAATGTAGGGAATGCCTGAGATGTACTTCACTGGACTACAAGCACGTCTTGAATCAAATCCAGTTTATTGTCCCTCTGCACAAGTGCAGAGACGTACAGATACAGAATCAGAAGTGTTTGGGTGGAAACTGACAGGAAGGAGGACAGAAAAAATGGATATAGATAAGTCACCAAAGCCAGCTTTAGTGTTGGCACCTGGGAAACTGGGCTTTGCTGTGGTTATACTGCCTGATGAGATTCAACCAAGAAGCACTTCATCAAGCACCACAAAAGTAGGCACCCTATACACCACAAAAGGCAGGATCACCCAGTCTCCACCACCTCAATAAGACTTCCCATTCTGACATGACTGCTCATGGATTCCTCTGTGGCCACACTCGCATTGGAGGAGCAACACCTCGTATTCTGTCTGGATAGCCTCCAAGACTGGATAGTCTTGACCCAAAACGTCGACTGTTTATTCTTCTCCATAGATGCTGTCTGACACAAGTTCCTCCAATATTTTGTGTGTGTTGCCCTGGAATTCCAGCATCTGCAGAATCTCTTTTGTTTTTGATAGTACAAATATCAATTTCCCCAACACTGGGAATTCTTTGTCTCATTTCTCATTCCCTATTCGGGCTCCCCTCTCACACTTCCCTCTTCACCTACCACCTCCCCCTGGTTCCCCTCCTCCTTCCCTTTCTCCCATGGTCCACTCTCCTCTCATAAGAACATAAGAAATAGGAGCAGGAGTAGGTCATCCGGCTCGTCAGCTCTGCTCCACCATTCAATAGGATCGTGGCTAACCTGGCCATGGACTCATCTCCACCTACCCGCCTTTTCCCTCTAACCCTTAATTTCACTACTATGCAAAAATCCATCCAACCTCGTCTTAAATCCGTTTACTGAGGTAGCCTCCACTGCTTCATTGGGCAGAGAATATCACAGCTTCACCACTTTAGGGATAGCAGTTCCTCCTCATCTCTGCCCTAAATTTACTCCTCCAAATCTAGAGGCCATGTCCCCAAGTTCAACTCTCACTGACCACTGGAATCTGTAGGATCTCCTCTCATCCTTCTGAATTCCAGCAAGTACAGTCCCAGGCGACTCAATCTGTCCTCATAGTCTAACCTCCCCATCTCTGGAATCTCATAGTCTAACCCAGATGTAGGCTGGCTGCCGCCCAGAACAGGCTGAAATCGGTTGTTCGTACACACACCCAAACACACCATGAAAGAAACTAATACCGAACCCTCGGCTCTTCACCCGCCCCCGACAGGATACAGTTTACCTGAAGCCGCAGACGAGGGATACGGCGTCTGAAGAAAAGCGAAACGCTCGCTGCAGCGGTTCAGGCAGGAAGGGGCGGAACCTGCGGATCGGATGCCGCCCTGCGGGTCGTTAGCAGGTCAGGCCGTCACTTGAGATTGACAGCCTATCAGACAAGCAAGCACCTCGGATTAATTAACCCCGCCCCTATCACTTCGGATTGACAGACAGAATTGCCAATAAAACTAACCAGCGGCCCAGATTGCCGGCCCCAGCCACTAATCGGGCCGCGAACTTTGAAAGGCGTGATTTTTTAATGAACGCCCCATTGCTCGCTGATTGGCTGGCAGGTGGGAGACGGGTTAGCGGGTGCAGGACGCGCGGAGGAAGCGAGCTGGTGTGTTCCGGGCCCGGTGAGTGTCCGTTGTGCAGGTTAGCGTCCGGGGCGCCTCACTCCTGGTGTCCGTGTACCCCTGAACGACCGGGTCAGCCACTGCTCTCTTAATGTCCGCGCTGGGCGTGGGCGTGTGTGCATTAGAAAGTTGCAACGTTGAAACCTTCAAGCGGGCATGGAGGCCACTCGTGCCCGAGAGGGGCACGGTGTGGTAGTATTAGGGCCTGCGGACTGGGGGTGAGTGGGGTCTAGGCTGGTCTGGGTGCTGGAGGTTTAGAGGCTGCGTTTCAGTTAACGGGTTTCGTAAGAGTGCCTGTAGCCTGTCAGTGACTGACATTGAACTTCTGCCCCCGGCTCGCTAACTCTTTCCCAATTTGTACTCAGCGGCCATCGCCCCGTACCCTTGGCACCCTGTTAAACACGTGCTTATTTCTTTTTCAGAATCCTCTTGTTCTCTCCGTTGATCTCGGTCTAAAAACTGCGAATTCTTGAGTACCTGTCTTTTCTGAAGACTATATTTGTACAAACGTTAAATCTGCCTGCATATAATACCATAGGAATAGAATCAGGCCATTCAGCCCGCCAAGTCTGTTCTGCTACTCCATCATGGCTGATTCATTAGCTCTCTCAACCTCATTCTCTTGTCTTCTCCCCGTAACCTTTGATACCCTGACTAATCAAGAACCGATCAAACTCCACTTTAAATATACCCAGTGACATCTCCTTCACAGCTGTCTTTGGCAATAAATTCCACAGATTCACCATCCCCTGGCTAAAGAAATTCCTCCTCATCTATTCTGAAGGGACATCCTTTCATTCTGAGCCTGTGCCCTCAAATCGTAGACTTCCCACTGTAGGAAACATCCACCTTAGCTTGGCCTTTCAGTATTCGATAGGTTTCAATGAGATCACCTCCTCATTCTTCTAAACTTCAGCTGGTACAGGCCCAGAGCCATCATCCACTGTATTTTACCCTTTCAATATTCATAGATTTCAATGAAATTCCTCCCTCACTCATCTAATATACAGCAAGTACAGGCCCAGAACGATCAATGCATTTCATTCCTGACATTCTTGTGAACCTTCTGGACTCTCTTCATTTCAGCTCCAGAACAGACTCCATAGCTTCTCTTCTCTTTGGTGCACAGTTTACACAGTTTGTATGTCTTGTCATTTGGTGTTACTCCTGAGGAGAACTTTGGGTTATTTTTGTTACATTTGAATTGTGGATCTTGATGGAGAAAATGTTTCTTCTAGTGGAAGAACGTGGAGCATGTGCAAGCACAGGTAAAGTGATCTTCTTTTAGCAGAAGGTTGTGGGTCTTTGTGTTCTTCCTGCAAGGTGTGGTATTTTTGAAGCGGGTGGATCTTTGATAAGTGAAGGGGTGAAAAATTATTTGGCATTGGCAAGAATAGGAGGGGGGTGTGAAAAGCTACTGGGGGTTTGTAGGAGTGGGAGGGGGTGTGTAAAGCTACTAGGGGTCAGCAGGAATGGGAGAGGGGGTGTGAAAAGGTGGGGGTTGGAGGGTTTATGTGAGAGGGTGAAAAAGTTGAGAGGCATTGATCGTGTGGATAGCCAGAGGCTTTTTCCCCAGGGCTGAAATGGCTAATGGCATAGTTTTAAGGTGCTTGGAAATAGGTACAAGGAGGATGTCAGAGGTAAGTTTTTCAGTGGTTTGTGCCTGGAATGCACCACCAGTGATGGTGGTAAGGGTGAATACAAGAAGATGTTGGGTACATGGAGCTTAGAAAAATAGAGGGGAATTTTAGGCAGTTTCTAGAGTAGGTTATATGATCGGCACGACATTGTGGGCCAACGGGCCTGTAATGTGCTTGTAGATTTCTATGTTTAAAAAAAATTACTGGGGGGGGTTGATGGAAAAGCAGTGTGGAAAGCTACTGGGGGGGTGGGTAGGAATTTAAGGTAGACATTACAGTCATGTCAACCATTATCTTTTCAAACAGTAGTGTTGTCGAGGGGTTCAGTGGCTGCCTCTTAATTCTTATATTAGTAGAGGCTGTTTCCTGTACTGGAGAATGGGGATTTCACAGAGAATGTTGTCCAAGTATAATGCATTGCACTGCCCTGGGTTGGTTTCTATCAGCTGTTGTTCTGTGGAGACTTGATGTTTATACACTCCCTTTCAGGTTGGGGTCTGTGTTTGAAGTCAAGTTTAGTTGTTGTTCAACCATACACGAGTTCTAATGAGTACAGCCAAACGAAACGGCATTACTTTCTAGCCAATAGGCAAAACACAGTACCAATAGTCATACACAGCACAAGGCACATAAAAGATAGCAGTAAGCATACAATCTCTCAAAAACTATAATATAGTCTAAGACCCCAAGTCCATGGACATGACAAGAGTAAGCCTGCAGTCGCATGCAAATCAGCTTGTCTTCCACCGAGCAAACGCAAGAGGGCAGCATCGACACCAACGTGGACGGCGCACCACGGTGCCTCTGGCACTGACTCCGATAGATCTCACCTGGGCAGGGGCAAACGGGCAACACTGCAGCATGAGGCCGAGTCCTTACTACAACTGAGGCCATGCAGTTCCCCGCTGTCAGTCCCACCAATAAACCACTGAACTCAACTTGAGCATTCTACATTACCAGCGTCCAGCAGCGTATTGCAATCACATGGAAAACGATTTTAAGACTGTTACTTGCTGATAAGCTGCACTCTGCTTTTGGGCACTACCTGTGATGCCGCTCAGTAGCAGGCAGCACCAGATGCAGCTTCGGGATCAAGCAACTTGTGATGGAGTAGACCTGCAGTGCTTCAAGTTCTTAACGTCCAGCACTGTCCTGTGATTGTATAAAGGATGTTTAAAAGCTTACTGGAATTTAATGTCCGTAGTTTGCTGTTGTGTGCTGGGTTTCACTTTAATGTGAAGTTCCCTGCACGCCAGATACTTTGCTAGAATTCTTCAACCAGTTGGCCATGCAAGAGCCTCTGGTCATGGTCGAGATTGGTTTCTAGTTGTTTAACAAACAGCACCTGAAAAGTATTCTAGTTTTATGGGAGAGTCAGGAGAACAGACAAAAAGGGTGAGGAGTGGCTAGATACTGATCTCAATCATTGAAATGTTCCCACAACCAATGGACTCACTTTTAAGGAGTCATCACCTCATGTTCTCATTATTTATTTATTTATTTATTATTTCATTTTGTATTTGCAGTTTGTTATCTTCAGCACACTGGTTGAATGCCCTAGTTAGACAGTCTTTCATGGATTCTGCAATGGTTACTGTATAGATTTGTTGAGTATACCCACAAGAAAATGAATCTCAGGGTTGTGTATGGTATATGCTCTTTGATAATAAATTTTACTTTGAGCCTTGAGGGTCTGGCTATGTTTGAGGAAATTTCAGAATGTAAAAAGAACAAATGTTTGTAGAGAAACATTTGGAGCAAATCTGAGGGGAAAAACAATACTGGAGGAATTTAGTAGGTCAGGCAACACCTATGGAGAGGAATGAACAGTTGATGTTTTGGGCTGAGACCCTCTGTTTGGACTGGAAAGGAAGGGAGAAGAAACCAATAAAAAGATGGGAGGTGAAGGGGCACAAGCTGAATAAGAGTCCATTATTCAGGGTACTTGGAGTCACATGAAATAGGCCAAAGTCACCAATCTCTTGTCCTAAAATGTCAACTGTTTGTGCCTCTCCATTGATACTGTCTGACATGCTGTGTTCCCCCACCATTTTCTGTGTGTTCCTTTTAGATTTCCAGTTTCTCTCATGTTTATGACTTTGAACAACTTGGATTCTCTCAGATGATTTACCATTGTGCCCCAGTGGAGTCATAATGGACATGTAATCATTGGACTGGGCTGCTAGGAGGTAATGAAAGAGCATGCTGTACTTTGGCCTAGACCAAGGAAATTAGATGGCTTGATCTGTGGAAGTTGGAAGAGTTTCTCCAGAACATTCTGGTGCAATTCTAAACTGTCGACATAGAGAGCATCTTCACAGCAGCCATTACTTTCTGCTTTGGTGCAGCATCCTTTAAGAATATACAAAAACTACAACAAACTGTCCGGTTAGTGGAAAACGTCATTGGTTGTAGTCTACCATCACTGCAGGACTTATATGTGTACAGAACAAAGAAATGGTCAGGAAAAACCATTGCAGAGACTACCCAGCCTGCAAACTGCCTTTTCCAAACTCTCCCTTCTGGAAAGTGCTTTAGAGCTCTCAGAACAAAACTTCACAGATACTGCAAAGTTTTTATTCCCTCAAGCAGTTAATCTGATCAAGTGTTCTGGTTACCCAACCCCTCTTCCTATTACCTCTGTCACTGAACTTTATACCACTTTTTATGGTGCTGTTTACAGTGTAAATACAAGCTGGTATTTATGCACATTTTATTCCGTATCTGTTCTAACTTTATATTACTATTCTTTATAATTTTGAATGTTGTTCCGTGTTGTGCCAATGCACCACAGCAAGTTCCTAATTAATACACGTACTGATAGGACGAATAAAGTTCAAGGAGGAGGTACAGGAGACTGAAGACCCACACTCCACGTTCTAGGAACAGCTTCTTCCCCTCTGCCATCAGATTTTTGAATATTCCATCAAACCATGTGTACTACCTCACTTTTTTTCTGCTCTCATTGTATGACTTGGTTCTTTTTAAAATATGATTGTAATTTATAGTCTTATTATGTATTGCATTGTACTGCTACCTCAAAAAACAAATTTCATGACATATACCGGTGATATTAAACCTGATTATGGCTCAGACGTAGATCCTTGAAAAACTGGAAAATTGCAGAAGGGGAGGGAGAGCATCTAATTGTTTTCATGTATGTAAGGGGGTTTCGTCTTTTATGTTACTGCGTAGGCTAATTAAAATGGCTTCTTTGTTATGTTAAACGCTGAGAAACTTCTTGTGCTAGTAGCTTGTTTTGGGTTAGACTGATAAGATGTTATGAATCAATTGCGATAGTTATGTTTTTGGTGTGTCTGTAAGATATTGTATGCGCAGGGTTTTGGGAGAGATGGCGGGAGAGAGAGACCGAGGATGGACCAGGTGCTGTGAGTCCGCTAACGGGGTTGGACCCCGAGCGGGGCGTTTGGCGTGGAGAGGAGACTGAGACGGACTCGTGTGGAGCGTCTGGTCAACCACCGTTGTTGGTCCCAGGCGGCCGGTCGAGGTGGTCCGAGGGGTCGCAGGGTGAAGAAGGGTCCTGAGCTCCAACTGTTTGTGCACGAAGAGATTGAACTTTGATAAGTGTGGCGCATTTTATTTTCCTTTTATATTTTATTCTCTATTAATTATATAGTTCCAGTAATATCTATAAACTGTAAATCATTTAATCGTATCTGGTGTATTGTCTGTTATTTGGGCGGGGTGGGGTACATCACACAGCATCCACACAAACTAATTACCCAGTTTGGCGGGGCCGAGGGCTGTTTCCCTGGACGACAGCGAGCTGAGCGACCCTAAGGGTGGGGGGGGGGGGGGTGCTACATGTAAATAGGAGCTAGTGATTTAAGAAAAGGAGACTTGCCTGCAGGAGAGGGTAGACAACTATCTAATCAGCAGTGATACAACACTGGAGGAATGTGGGTTATATTTACAGCAGGGGATGCAATTAGCAGTGAAGATGGCACTGGCGTAACACAGTCATGCTGTACTGGCAGCAAACAAAACTACTAGCTACTCTAATAATTAAGCTTTTTCTGGGCTATAATCACTGCGATCAGCAGCCTGTGATTTTCCATTGGGAGCTGTGCCTCTGAGATGTCTGTACAACCTGGCATTTTTGCAGTGTTCTGGGGGATTTGGCGAACTGGAGTCTTGGGATGTTATCTTTTTTAACTTCAAACCATTAAAATAATTCAAGGGAGTCCAAAAATGAGTGTACTTGAAGCAAGCTACGCATTTATCAAGTCGTATCGTGATGATGTATGCAATGAACGTGTTTTAACCAAGAACCTGAAATAAATTATTGAAGTGAAGAGGAAAGCTTAATCAGCCAACGTGTATACAAGATTGCTCAAATATTATCAAATATAAAACACGGGGGTGGGGGTGCAGATACAACCATGGCATCCCTTGCGAGAGTGTAATTGGGTCTGGATCAAAGTGGTGGGCCAGGGTCTGAGAACGAGGAGCAAGATGATATTTAGCCAGATTGAAGAGGTTGGAGTGATGGGGGTGTGGGATGGCAGTGTTTCTCTCGCTATACAATGAGGTTTACTCGACTTTGCAGCTGTGGCCTGCAACCATAAGCACTTAACTCAGCACTGAATTGACTCTGTGGCTATGGCCTGCAGCCATCAGGCTTCTGGACTGATTGTATTGCTGAACTGGCTCTGTGACTGTGGACTCTGTAGCTCATGTTCTGAATGTTATTTGTTTACTTTTTTTTTACAGTTTTCGTCACTTGTTCTTTATTTTCGCACACTAGATATTAGATGGTCTTTGAGTGTGTGTGCTTTAATGGGTTCTAATGCGTTTCTTAGTTTTGTAGCTGCCTGTAAGAAGATGAATTACAAAGTTATATACAGTGCCTTTAAATATTCACCCCCCCCCAGAAGTTTTCATGTTTTATTCTTTTACAACATTGAATCACAGTGGATTTAATTTGACTTTTTGACACTGATCAACAGAAAAAGACTTGTGTCGGGGAAATCAGATCTCTACAAAATGAACTAAATTAATTGCAAATATAAAACACAAAATAATTGATTACGTAAGTATTTACCCCTTTTAATACGACACCAAATCATCACGTGCAGTCAAGGTGTTTCAATTGATTGTAGTGAAAATACACCTGTATCTGGAAGGTCCAGCTGCTGGTGAGTCAGTATTTTGGCAAAAGCTACACCATGACAACAAAAGAACACTCCAAGCAACTCTAAGAAGGTTATTGAAAAGCACATGTCGGGAGATGAATACAAGAACATTTCCAAGTCACTAAATATCCCTTGGGGAACAGTTAAGTCAATCATAAATATATGGAAAGAATATGGCACAGCTGTAAATCTGCCTAGAGCAGGCTGTCCTCATTGGACTTTTTCGTCATCAGACTAAAAGTCATACATCATCATCAAAAACACACTATCCCTACCATGATGCGTAGTGGTGGCTACATCATGCTGTGGGGATGCTTCACTGCAGCAGGCTCTGGAGGTAGAGGGTAAAATGAATGCAGGGAAATGCTAGAGGAAAACCTGTTGTAGTTTGCAAGAAGATTTGTCTTCCAGCAAGACGATGACCCCAAGCAGAAAGCCAAAGCTACACAGGAATGGCTTAAAAACAACAAAGTTATGTCCTGGAGTGACCAAGTCAGAGTCCCAACCTCAATCAAATTGAGAATTTGTGTCTGAGCTTGAAATGGGCTGTTCACTCACAATCTCCATGCAATCAGATGGAGCTTGAGCAGTTTTGTAAAGAAGAATGAGAGAAAATTGCAATGTCCAGATGTGCCAAGCTGATGAAGACCTATCCACACAGACTTGAGGCTGAAAATGCTGCCAAAGGTGCATCTACGAGATACTGGCTTGAAGGGGGTGAACACTTATACAATCAATTATTTTGTATTCATATTTGTAACTAATTTAGATCACTTTATAGAGATCTATTTCACTTTGACAGGAAAGAATCGTTTCTGTTGATCAGTGTTTTTTAAAAAAAGCTAAATTAAATCCACTGTGATTCAATGTTGTAAAACATGAAAACGTATGGGGAGGGGCTATGAATACTTTTTTGAGACTGTATAGTATACATTGATAATTTTTAAGTTCCAATTTAGTTATTTTCTGAGGAAATGCACTCAGTACATGTACACCTTGTTAATGCAAGTATCTAATCAGCCAATCATGTTGCATCAACTCAATGCATAAAAGCATGCAGACATGATCAAGAGGTTCAGTTATGCAGACCAAACCTTGGAGTGGTGAAGAAATGTGATCTAAATGACTTTGACAGTGTAACTATTGGTGCTGGATGGAGTGGTTTGAGTATCTCAAACTTGTGATCTCCTGAGATTTTCACACGCAACAATCTCTCGAGTTTACAGCGAATGGTGCAAAAAGCAAAAAAAAAACCTCTAGTGAGCAGCAATTCTGTGGACAAAAATGGCTTGTTAATGACAGCATTCAGAGGAGAATGGCCAGACTGGTTCAAGCTGACAGGAATGTGACAGTAAATCAAATAACCATGCAATACAACTGTGGTGTGCAGAAGAGCATCTCTGTATGTCAAACATAACATAACTTGAAATAGATGGGCTACAAACAGCAGATGACCACTCGCCTACACTCAGTGGCCACTTCATTAGGTGCTGGAGGTACCCAATAAAGTGGCTACTGAGAGTAGGTCATGTGCAGTTAACATTGCCATCCTGATGGCGCAGACATGTGCCTGTGCCTGTCCCTATGCTGTACTGTCTTTGTTCTTGATTTCTGACAATCGCCAATGCGCTTATATTAAGATTCCACTTTTGGGAGAATGAATTTGAGAAGGAAACTGGAGGTGAACTGGGCTAAGAAGAGTACAATTCCAGGAATGCTTCCCAACGACTAATTAGACTGAGGTCCATGTATGTACAGAAATAAGGACAAGTTTTCAAATATATGCAGGCCTCCTTTACCAAGCAAATGGATGTAAATGTCTATTATCAAAGGTCAAATTAAATTTAATAGTACTTGTGTCTCCATATAGATTCCTGAGATTCACAGTAAATACAAAAGAAACCAAAAAATAACAATATTAAATGGGCATTAAATATCAAGAACATGAGACGGACAGTCCTATACAACAAGTCCATAGGTTGTGGGAACAATTCAGTGATGGGGTGAGTGAAATTATGTCCTGGTTGAAGAGCTTAATGGTTGCAAGGTAATAACTATACCTGAACCTGGGAGTGTGGGTTTTGAGGCTCCTACATCTTCTTCCGGATGGCAGCAGCAAGAGGAGAGCATAGCCTGGATGTCCTTGACCATTGATGCTGCTTTCCTGTAGATGTGCTCAATGTTGGACAGGGCTTCACCTGTGATAATCTGGCCCATGTCCACTATTCTTGCAGGATTTTCCATTCAAGGGCATTGATGTTTCTATATGAGGCTGTGGTGCAACTAGTCAACACGTTCTCTGTTGTCATCTTGCTAACTACCATCAGAATCTCCCTGTAAAAAGAGACTATTCCAGGGACTGTTCAGAAGCCAATTCCTGAACAATGACGGGGCATTGATTCATAGCATATGATGTGTTACTGTTTTAAAGGACAACGATGAGAACTTCGTTACTCAGTTTTGGAACACTACCATATTATTAGTCTGTTTGGTCCCATTGACCTGCAGCTGATCCAAAGCCCTCCATAACCCATCCATCCATGTACTTATTCAGGTTCTCTTAAACCTTAAAATTGAAACCGGATCCACCACTTCCACTGGCAGCTTGTTATACATTCACACCTCTGAATGAGGATGTTCCCCTCAAACATTTCGCTTTTCACTCTTGATCCATGTCCTCTAGTTCTAGTCTCACCCAACTTCAGTGGGTGAAAAAAACCTGCTTGCATTTACCCTTTATATACCCCTTATAATCTTGAATCAAATCTCCCCTCATTCTCTGATATTCCAGGGAAGAAAGTCTTAATTTATTTAACCTTTCCCTATGACTCAGATCCTCAAGTTCCTGCAACACCCTTGCAAATTTTCTCTGTATTCTTTCAATCTTTATTGATAAATTTCCTGTTGGCAGGTGACCAAAACTGCACATAATACTCTAAATTAGGCCTCACCATTGTCTCGTACAACTTCAGAATAACATCCCAACTCCTGTATTCAGTGCTTTGATTTATGAAGGCTAATGTGCCAAAATCTCTCTTTACGATTCTATCTACCACTTTCAAGGAATTGTAGATCTGTATTCCCAGATCCCTCCGTTTTATCGTACTCAGTGTAAGGCCTACCCTGGTTTATCCTCCCAAAATGCAACACCTCACACTTATCTGCATTAAGTTCCATCAGCTGCACAATATTCCAGATGGGGCCTTGCCAATGTCTTGTAAAACTGTAATGTAACATCCTGATGTGTAAACTCCATTTATTTATTTACTTTAATTTAAATTTTCCAGTTACCCTGTTGAACTCGAGCTTTTGCTTCAGTGACCCAGATCTATGGTTGCTGGTCCAGTAACTTAACCACTATACTGCCATAATATTAACCCTTTCCCTTTAGCTCAGGTTCTCAAATCCTGGCAAAATCCTGATAAATTTTCTCTGTACTCTTTCAATTTTATTGACATCTTTCCATAGGTCAGTGACCAGGAAAGTGAGCTGTATACTTTTTAAACTTGTGTACTGTATTTATATACAGTGAGGTACTGTGAGGAATAGACCCTTCCAGCCCTACGAGCCGTGCCGCCCAGAACACCCCCCCCCCCCCGATTTAATCCCCGCTAATCACAGGACAATTAACAAAGACTAACTTGTAGGCCTTTGGACTGAGGGAGAGAAATGGAGCAACGTAGGAAAACCATGTGGGAGAGTGTACAAGATCGTGACAGGCATTGAGGCATTGGCAGGAATTGAACCTGCATCTCTGGTACGGTATAGTGTTGTGCAGTCAGGTGGAGCGCTGTCTCGTTTGGTGGTGTACATATGTACAGTTGAATGACAATAAACTGAACTTCGACTTGATTGAACTCGTAAGAGCATTTTGTAAGAGGTTCATACTAATATCACTGATATCCTCAGGTCTGGATGAAACCAGCCAACACACGGAGAGCAGCAAGACTCAGAATATGGGATGCTTCCACCCATTTTCTCAGCTCCAATAACTCACAGCTATTCCTCATTCAAAGGCAATTTCCCTAACAAGCTGGATCTCTAAATCTGCAGATGACTCTAAGGTTAGGAGTACACAGCAAGGAAGTCTGTCAGAGCTTTTAGCAGGATCTGGACCAGCTAGAAAAATGGCTGCAGGAATTTAATGCAAACAAGTGTGAGATGTTGCACTGAGAGATCAAACCAGCGTTGGACTTGAACAATGAACGGTAGGGCACTGAGGAGTGCGGCAAAATAAGGATCTGGGAATATAGATTCATAATTCCTTGAAAGTAGTTTTGTGAGGTAGACAGGATTGTAAAGAGAGCTGTTGATTCATTGGTCTTCATAAATTAATCTATTGAGTACAGGGGATGAGGTGTTACGTTGAAGTTGTACAAGTTACCAACCTACAGGAAGTACAATGAAAATTTCCAAAGATGTTGCCAGGACCGCATTTGAGGACCCTATTTATAAGGAAAGGCTGAATAGGTTAGGACTTTCTTCCCTGCAGCATAGGAGAATGGAGGGAAATTTGATAAATATAGAGACATAGAAAATAGGTGCAGGAGTAGGCCATTCGGCCCTTCAAGCCTGCAGCGCCATTCAGTATGATCATGGCTGATCATCCAACTCAGAACCCTGTACCTACCTTCTCTCCATACCCCCGATCCCTTTAGCAACAAGGGCCATATCTAACTCCCTCTTAAATATATCCAATGAACTGGCCTCAACTGTTTCCTGTGGCAGAAAATTCCACAGATTCACCACTCTCTGTGTGAAGAAGTTTTTCCTCTTCTCGGTCCTAAAAGGCTTCCCCTCTATCCTCAAACTGTGACCCCCTCGTTCTGGACTTCCCCAACATCGGGAACAATCTTCCTGCATCTAGCCTGTCCAATCACTTTAGGATTTTATACGCTTCAATAAGATCCCCTCTCAATCTTCTAATTTCCAGTGAGTATAAGCGTAGCCGATCCAGTCTTTCATCATATGAAAGTCCTGCCATCTCAGGAATCAATCTGGTGAACCTTCTTTGTACTCCCTCTATGGCAAGAATGTCTTTCCTCAGATTAGGGGACCAAAGCTGCACATAATACTCCAGGTGTGGTCTCACCAAGGCCTTGTACAACTGCAGTAGTACCTCCCTGCTCCTGTACTCGAATCCACTTGCAATGAATGCCAGTATACCATTCACCTTTTTCACCACCTGCTGTACCTGCATGCCCACTTTCAATGACTGGTGTATAATGACACCCAGGTCTCGTTACACCTCCCCTTTTCCTAATCGGCGGCCATTCAGATAATAATCTGTTTTCCTGTTTTTGCCACCAAAGTGGATAACCTCACATTTATCCACATCAAATTGCATCTGCCATGAATTTGCCCACTCACCTAACCTATCCAAGTCATCCTGCATCCTCTTAGCGTCCTCCTCACAGCTCACACTGCCGCCCAGCTTCGTGTCATCCGCAAACTTGGAGATGTTGCATTTAATTCCCTCATCTAAGTCATTAATATATATTGTAAACAACTGGGGTCCCAGCACTGAGCCTTGCAGTACCCACTAGTCACTGCCTGCCATTCTGAAAAGGTCCCGTTTATTCCCACTCTTTGCTTCCTGTCTGCCAACCAATTCTCTATCCACATCAATACCTTACCCCCAATACCGTGTGCTTTAAGTTTGCACACTAATCTCCTGTGTGGGACCTTGTCAAAAGCCTTTTGAAAATTCAAATATACCACATCCACTGGTTCTCCCCTATCTACTCTACTAGTTACATCCTCAAAAAATTCTATGAGATTCGTCAGGCATGATTTTCCTTTCACAAATCCATGCTGACTTTTCCGATGATTTCTCTGCTTTCCAAATGTGCTGTTATCACATCTTTGGTAACTGACTCTAGCATTTTCCCCACCACCGATGTCAGGCTAACTGGTCTATAATTACCTGGTTTCTCTCCCTCCTTTTTTAAAAAGCGGGGTTCCATTAGCCACCCTCCAATCCTCAGGAACTAGTCCAGAATCTAAAGAGTTTTGAAAAATTATCACTAATGCATCCTCTATTTCTTGGACTACTTCCTTAAGCACTCTGGGATGCAGACCATCTGGCCCTGGGGATTTATTTGCCTTCAATCCTTTCAATTTACCTAACACCACTTCTCTACTAACATGTATTTCCCTCAGTTCCTCCATCTCACTGGACCCTCTGTCCTCTACTATTTCTGGAAGATTATTTATGTCCTCCTTCGTGAAGAAAGAACCAAAGTAGTTATTCAATTGATCTGCCGTGTTCTTGTTCCCCATGATCAATTCACCTGTTTCTGTTTGTAAGGGACCTTCATTTGTCTTAACCAATCTTTTTCTTTTCACATATCTATAAAAGCTTTTACAGTCAGTTTTTATCTTCCCTGCCAGTTTTCTCTCATAATCTTTTTTCTCTTTCCTAATTAAGCCCTTTGTCCTCCTCTGCTGGACTCTGAATTTCTCCCAGTCCTCAGGTGAGCTGCTTTTTCTGGCTAATTTGTATGTTTCTTCTTTGGAATTGATACTATCCCTAATTTCTCTTGTCAGCCACGGGTACACTACCTTCCCTGATTTATTCTAATATATACTAAATTAGGAGTATAGATCCAATAAATACAAAGCAGGCTTTTACCACTGAGGTTGGGTGAGACTGGAATGAGAGGTGATGGATTAAGGCTGACAGGTGAAATATTTAAGGGAAAACTTTATCACTGAGATTGTGGAGTGATCTGTCAGCAGAAGTGGTGGATGTGGGTTCGATTACAACATTTAAGAGAAGTTTGGATATGTACGTGGATGAGAAGGGTGTGGAAGGCTTATCGTCCGGGTGTGGGTTGATGTGTCTTGGCAGAGAGGCAGTTCCGCATGGACTAGATGGGCCAAATGTTCAAGTTCAGTTTATTGTCATTTAGCCCTACACATGTATAACACAAAATTAAACTGCTTCCTCCAGACCAAGGTGCAAAACACGGAGCACAACTCTGACATAACACACAAAGTAATATAACCAAAAATAACTTCACACATAATAAGGTGTATTTATAATGCAAGTTTAAAAAGTATGCAGTTTAATGCTTCGAGCGCTTCATGCGTAATGAAAACTGGGTCGTGGCAGGGAGGTCAGTCGTCTCACGCCCTGGGGGAAGAAGCTGTTTCCCGTCAACGGTCCTTGTCCTCATGCTACAGTACCTCCTGCCTGATGGTAGGAGTCAAAGAGATTGTTGAACATATGGGCAAACAGCAGGAATTCTGCAGATGCTGGAAATTCAAGCAACACACATCAAAGTTGCTGGTGAACGCAGCAGGCCAGGCAGCATCTCTAGGAAGGGGTACAGTTGACGTTTCAGGCCGAGACCCTTCGTCAGGACTAACGAGGTGATCTTTGCAGGGTTTAAATTCCAGCCAGAAAAGGACGTGGTTTTTACAAGAACACGATAGAAGTGGACATATTTGGAAAGGTATATTGCAAAGGGAAATTGCCTCACAGGGTGAGCAAGGCTGTGGCATTTTTTTTGCATGTCAAAGCATTGCAGTTTTCCATGTGCTCCTTTTCATAAAAGTAGATTGCTCAATGATTCAAGTGCTTTAACTAAACTGGAGTAAATACAGCCCTAAGCTCCCAGGAAAAATCAAAAAGATCCAGACTTTTGCACCCAAAGTAGTGGAGAGGTGATTCTGTGCTGTTGTATGTGTAATGTTTCAGGCGCAACATTAAACCAGGGCCAAGCAAAATCCTGTGGGTGCTGATTTCCACAGCCAGTCTACTGCCACAAAACAACAACATTTTATGTCATACATGTACTTGCTGGAGTTGATGGGGGTGGAACGGGGTGGATTTCAGTGAAACCTATTGAATATTGAAAGGCTTAGATAGTGACATGGAGATGTTTCCTGTAGTGACGGAGTATAGGACTGAGGCCACAGAATAGAAGGATGTCTCTTTAGAACAGAAAGGACAAGATTTCTTTCGCCAGAGAGTGGCATATTTGAGGAATTGATTGTCACAGTTGGCTGTGGATGCCAAGTCATTTGGGGGTATTCAAAGCGTTGGATTGGTTCTTGTTTGGCAAGGGTGTCGAAGGTTACATGGAGATGGCTGGAGAATACAGTCGAGAAGGATAGTAAATCAGCCATGATAGGATGGCGAAACAGACTTAATGGGCTAAATGGACTAATTCTGCTCCCATGTCTTGTGGTCGTACAAATCTTTTAATACACAATTGAGTAGGTCAGTGGTATTTCTTCAAAAACAAACACAATCCTTCAAATTGCATTATGTTTCCAGAATGTAGCCAGTTAATTCAATACATCATTTAACGACCCCGACAGTATGCAAGTTTTGCATGTCCCTCTAAGCCATGCCTCGCACAAGCAAAATATACTTACTTGCATCTGCAAAAGGTGATGCCTCAAAAAGGTGGCATCCATCATTAAGGACCCCTATCACCCAGTCATGCTCTCTTCTCATTGCTACCATCAAGGAGAAGGCTCAGGAGCCTGAAAAGAGACTTTTGAAGAACCACTTCTTCCCCTCCGCTCTCAGAGTTTCGAACGAGCAATAAACCTGTGTACTCCGCTGAGACCTGTCAGTCAGTGTAGGTCATGGATGTTGCATCTTAACTGTCTAGATATGCAAGCAAGCCCCTATGGAGAGCAAACTGGTGCCCATGTAGCAAGCTCCCCCTCTTCACACTGAATGGCAGAGACTGATAGTTTGCAACCAGCAGGATCATAGAAGTTGCCAATCAGCATTGAACTCAACATAGAACTGCCTCAGGGACTCGGATTCCAGATTTTTCCCTCTGGCATTACTCCCAAAGCCTTTTCCTTGAGTGGATGTAACCACGAGGCAATGGAGATTTGAGATCTGAGTTTTCCTTCTCCGAGATGAACTCCCAACCGTGGATGACCAGCCCCATCTGCTTGAAGTGACTGGGATTAAGGCGCCAGTAATGTTCCGCCAGGCTTTGTAGCTGAGCCGCATGAGTGGGACTTTGATTAAAAGAGGCCATTGGGAGCATTTGATAGGTAGTGGGAGCTTTTTCCCATTATCACTCCCAGCTATAAACCATAAAGAACCATATATACTACCTCACCTTTTTTTTCTCTGTGTTTATTTAATATAATTTACACATGTGTATGCTTGTCTGTGCTTGTGTCTCTGCACACGTGTACATGTGTATGCGTGTATATATTTATATATTGTAATTTAATTTTTGTTATGTTTTTATTACTTTTTGCTGTTTCAAAACAACAAATTTCAAGACCAAAGCCAGTGAGTCCCACCACTACCTGTAAGGAGTTTGTACGTTCTTCCCTTGACCGTATTGGTGCTCTGGTTTCTTCCCATGGTCCAGAGATGTACAAGTTGGTAGGTTAATCGGTTATTGTAAATTGTCCCATGAACAGGCTTAGATTAAATGGGGGAATTGTTAGGGTTGCCAACTTTCTTACCCCTAAATAAGGGACAAAAGTGGCAGTCAGATACGGGACACTTGTGTTTACGCCGAAAAAGACTACCATGACCGTGAAACCTTGCGCGGGCACCTGTGTGCACGTGCGCATGCGTGCCGGGTTTTTTTCTCATAAATGGGTTTTGGCTTAATCTTCCCGACTACACTGTACGTACATTATTTCTACTTTATATAGGCTGTGTATTTATCATATCATTCCTGCTTTTACTATATGTTAGTGTTATTTTAGGTTTTATGTGTTATTTGGTATGATTTGTTAGGTTATTTTTTGGGTCTGGGAACTCTCAAAAATTTTTCCCATATAAATTAATGGTAATTGCTTTGCATTTTGGCATGAAAGGTTTCATAGGAACGCTCTACCTTAGCGGGGGAAATACGGGACAAGGGCGGTCCCATGTAGGGCAAACCAATTTAGCCCAATATATGGGATGTCCTGGCAAATGCGGGACAGTTGGCAACCCTATGTTCAAGTTCAACAGTGCGTGACAGGGAACGAGGAAAGGTGCAGCTGACTCATATCGTTTCCTCGCGGCCCGGTAGCATATGCTTTGCAGCCCGGTACCGGTCCACGGCCTGGTGGTTGGGGACTGCCATTCTATGGGAGTGAATATTTAAGTATGGGAATAGATGTGGACTAATTAAGGATGGTCAGCATAGTATTGAGTGTGGTCGGTCATGTCTAACCAATCTTACAGAGATTTTCAAGGAAGTTTCCAGGAATGTGGTGAAGGCAAGGCAGTGGAAGTTGTTCATTTGACAAGGTTCTGTATGGGAGGTTCATCAAGAAGGTTTAGTTGCTTGGCATTCAAGATGAGGCGGTAAATTGGATTACACATTGTCTTTGTGGTGAAGCCAAGGAGTGGTGGTAGATGCTTACCTTTCTGACTGGAGACTTGTGACTCGTGGTGTGCCATAGGGATTGGTTCTGGGTCCGTTGTTGTTTGTCATCTATATCAGTAATCTGGATGAGAATGTGGTTAACTGAATCAGCAAATTTGCAAATGACCCCCAGATTGGGGGTGTAGTGGACAGTGATGGAGGCTATTGTGGCTTGCTATGGGATCTGGATCAGCTGGAAAAATGGGCTGAAAAATGGCAGATGGAATTTAATGCAGAAAAGTGTGAAATTTTGCATTCCTGTTGGACCAACCAGGGTAGGTCTTACCCAGTGAATGGTAGGGCACTGGGGAGAGTGGCGGAACAAAGGGATATGGGAATGCAGGTACATAATTCATTGAAAGTGGTAGATGAGTCGTAAAGAAAGCTTTTGGCACATTGGCCTTCATAAATCAAGTACAGAAGATGAGATGTTATGTTGAAGTTGTATAAGACATTGGTGAGGCCAAATTTGGAGTATTGTGTGCAGTTTTGGCCATTTACCAGGAAGGATGTAAACTAGATTACAGAGTACAGAGAAAATTTACAAGGAAGTTGCCGGGACATTGCCAGGACATGTAGGGAAAGGTTGAGTAGGCTTGGGCTTTATTTGCTAGAGTTTAGGAGAATAAGGGGAGATTTGATGGAGGGATACAAAATTCTGAGGAGTTTAGATAGGGTAAATGCAAGCAAGTTTTTTTCCACTGAGATTGGATGGGACTACAACCAGAAGTTGTGGGTTAAGGGTGAAAGGAAAAGGGGAATATGAGAGGAAGCTTCTTTGCTCAGAGGGTCATGAGAGTGTGGAACAATCTGCCAGCATAAGTGGTGCACGTGAGCTCGATCTCACCATTAAATAGAAGTTTGGATAAGTGCATGGATGGTAGGGATATGCAGGGCTATGGTCCTGGGCAGGTCGATGAAAGTAGACAGTTGAAATGGTTCATCACGGACTAGATGAGCCGAAGGGCCTGTTTTTATGCTGTAGTTTTCTATGACACTGACGTTTATTATTATCATTATTATTTGTTTCTTTTTGTATTTGCAGAATTTGTCAGTCTTTGTGTAGTTTTTCATTGAGTCTGTTGAACTACCTTGTTCTACTGTGAATGCCTGCAAGAAAATGGATCTCATGATTTGGTGATGTACCTTGATAATACATTTACTTTGAACTTTTGAGCTTTGAACTTTGATCCTGGGAATGGAAGTATTAACATATGAAGTGCATTTGGCTCTGGGCCTGTCATAAAAGGAGTTTAGAATAATGAGTGGGCATCTCATTGAAGTTTGAATTTTGAACAATTTTTCAAGGACACACTTGCTGATGGATAAAATGATTCTATGGCACCTGCATTCTGACATTAAATCACGCTCGTGAGTGGTATATCAACCTTCTTGTGAAATGAGCTGATCATCAAAAGGTTTACAGTCTGGTAGCTTAAGTTCTTAACCCTGTGTGGCAACTCTTAAAGTTATATTTAATTAAAAATGAAGTATACATTTGTAATGGATACTGGGAAACATGTTCTCCTCATCTGGCCTGTGTCCATTTTACCTATTCATCAAAAGTTGCACTGCTGTGCTAGCTTGGGATCGGCCCATTAAAGGAGCATTGCAGCCCCTCACACCGGCTGCCATTGAGTGGATGCCATCTAGGTGCCAGTAGAGTTGAAATGTAACACGCTGAAAGCACTCATTGTCTTGTCCCTGTCTGGGTCAGCACGGGCTGGAGGGTCGGTAGTGCCACGGAAACAGTAAACACTGGAGATGTGCTGCAGTAAAGAGTGCACTCTTTGGATAAGTATTTGCCACTCTGAATGTTTAGTGTCTTGTCCTGCCACTTTGGGTGCTCAGTTTAGATAAGTACAGATGACACACGGCGGTTGGCCTCCTCAACAATGTTGATGAGTCAGTATACAGAGAGGAAGTGAAGTAGCTGGTGGATTGGTAGGAGAAGAACAACCTCAGTCCGAAAGTAGAAAAAACCAAGGAAATCATTGTAGGCTTTGCAGATGAACCATCCCCCTCTGCGAATACATCGCTCCTCTATTGAAAGGGTAAGTGCACCAAGTTGTTGGGAATTCACATCACATCACCCGGTCCTTCAATACTGCCTCCCTGAACAAGAAGGCACAACTTGCCTCTATTTTCTAAGGAGACTGTGACAAGCAAGGTTCACCCCCCCCCCCCCCCCCAAAATCTTAACTGAATTTTACAGCAACACTATTAAGAGCGTCCTGACAAGCTGCATATCCATCTGGTATGGGAGCAATTGAGCATTGGACTAGAAGTACCTACGAGAGACTGTGAGAACAACTGAGAGGATCATGTCCTCCATAGGGGACATTTTTCAGGAGCGCTGACATCTCCTCTCTACCTACTTCCAAACACCTTAAAACTGCCCTCTCAGGCTAGCCATTTCAGCCCTGGGAAAAAGCCTCTGACTATCCACACGGTCAATGCCTCTCATCATCTTATACACCTCTATCATGTCACCTCTCATCCTCCATCGATCCAAGGAGAAAAGGTCAAGTTCACTCAACCTATTCTCATAAGGCATGCTCCCCAATCCAGGCAACATCCTTGTAAATCTCCTCTGCACTCTTTCTATAGTTTCCACATCCTTCCTGTAGTGAGGTGACCAGAACTGAGCACAGTACTCCAAGTGGGGTCTGACCAGGGTCATATAAAGCTGTAACATTACCTCTCAGCTCTTGAACTCAGTCCCACGGTTGATGAAGGCTAATACACCGTATGCCTTCTTAACCACAGAGTCAACCTGCACAGCAGCTTTGAGTGTCCTTTGGATTCGGACCCCAAGATCCTTCTGATCCTCCATGCTGCCAAGAGTCTTATTATTAATACTTTATTCTGCCATCATATTTGACCAACCAAAATGAACCACGTCACACTTATCTGGTGGATTGGTGGGAGAAGAGCAACCTCAGTCTGAAAGTGGAGAAAACCAAGGAATCTGCCAATTCTCAGCCCAGTTTTGCATCCTATTGATGTCCCGCTGTAACCTCTGACAGCCCTCCACACTATCCACAACACCCCTGACCTTTGTGTCATCAGCAAACTTTCTAATCCATCCCTTGACTTCCTCATCCAGGTCCTTAATAAAAATGACAAAGAAAAAGGGTCCCAGAACAGATCCCTGAGGCACACCACTGGTCAATTGACTTGTAATTGAGTGTAACTTGAAAGGTTTACTGTATGTTCGGTGTCTGTCTTTTCCGGTAAGTAGTTACCGTTGGTGGGTGTCTTCTGTTCCCGCTCACCAATTTCACATAACTGGACAATATATGACCACAGATCCAGTGATGTGGTGCCCTTCTAAATGCAGTTAGAAATGACATAGCACAAAACAAGCCTTTCATCCTAACTTTCTCACCAACCAAGTTGCCTATGTGTGCTAGTCATAGAACATTACAGCAAAGAAACAGCCCCATCTCCTGTTACTCTAGTCGGTCAGATTGAGCTGCACCCAGACCATAACCCTCTATCCACCTCCCATCCATGTGCATATCCAAACTTATCTTAAATATTGCAATTGAACCTCCATCCACCACTACCGCTGGCAGCTCGGCCCACACTCGCAGCACCCTCTGAGTGAAGAGGCACTATATGAACTTAGTTAACCTCATAACCTGGGGCAAAGGCTGCTCGCGTCAGGTTCCCAATCTTTTGTCCTGGGTCAGACTTTCAAGTTGACCCCAAGTACGGCTCATCTATAAATACCATCTACAAATTTTCTGATGGTACAACCATTGTTGGTAGAATCTCGGGTGGTGATGAGAGGGTGTACAGGACTGAGATATGCCTACTAGTGGAATGGTGCCACAGCAACAACCTGGCACTCACCGTCAGTAAGACGAAAGAGCTGATTGTGGACTTCAGGAAGGGCAAGACAAAGGAACACACACCAATCCTCAGAGAGGGATCCAAAATGGAGAGAGTGAGCAGTTTCAAGTTCCTGGGTGTCAGGATTTCTGAGGACCTAACCTGGTCCCAACATATCCATGCAGTTATAAAGAAGGCAAGGCAGTGGCTATACTTTGAGGAGTTTGAAGAGATTTGGTATGTCAACAAATACACTCAAAAACTTCTATAGATGTACTGTGGAGAGCATTCTGACAAACTGAGCTACTGTCTGGTATGGAGGAGCTACTGCACAGGACCGAAAGAAGCTGCAGAAGGTTGTAAGTCTAGTGAGCTCCATCTTGGGTACTAGCCAACAAAGTACCCAGGACAACTTTAAGGAGCGGTCTCTGAGAAAGGCAGCGTCCATTATTAAAGACCTCCAGCACCCAGGGCATGCCCTTTTTTCACTGTTAGCATCAGGTAGGAGATATGGAAGCCTGAAGGCACACACTCAGCGATTCAGGAACAGTTTCTTCCCCTCTGCCATCCGATTTCTGAATGGTCTTTGAAGCTTTGGACACTACCTCGCTTCTTTAATACACAGTATTTCTGTTTTTCCACATTTTTTAAATAATCTATTTAATATCAGTCAGGGATGGCCAACCTGTGGCGCATGCGCCGAATAGAATAGAATAGAACAGCACAGCACAGGCCCTTCAGCCCACAATGTTGTGCCGACCCTCAAACCCTGCCTCCCATATAAGCCACCACCTTAGATTCCTCCATATACCTGTCCAGTAGTCTCTTAAACTTCACTAGTGTATCTGCCTCCACCACTGACTCAGGCCGTGCATTCCACGCACCAACCACTCTCTGAGTAAAAAACCTTCCTCTAATATCCCCCTTGAACTTCCCACCCCTTACCTTAAAGCCATGTCCTCTTGTATTGAGCAGTGGTGCCCTGGGGAAGAGGCACTGGCTATCCACTCTATCTATTCCTCTTATTATCTTGCACACCTCTATCATGTCTCCTCTCATCCTCCTTCTCTCCAAAGGGTAAAGCCCTAGCTCCCTTAATCTCTGATCATAATGCATACTTTCTAAACCAGGCAGCATCCTGGTAAATCTCCCCTGTACCCTTTCCAATGCTTCCACATCCTTCCTATAGTGAGGTGACCAGAACTGGACACAGTACTCCAAGTGTGGCCTAACCAGAGTTTTATAGAGCTGCATCATTACATCGCGACTCTTAAACTCTATCCCTCGACTTATGAAAGCTAACACCCCATAAGCTTTCTTAACTACCCTATCCACCTGTGAGGCAACTTTCAGGGATCTGTGGACATGTACCCCGAGATCCCTCTGCTCCTCCACACTACCAGGTATCCTGCCATTTACTTTGTTCTCCGCCTTGGAGTTTCTCCTTCCAAAGTGTACCACCTCACACTTCTCCAGGTTGAACTCCATCTGCCACTTCTCAGCCCACTTCTGCATCCTAGCAATGTCCCTCTGCAATGTTTGACAATCCTCTACACTATCTACAACACCACCAACCTTTGTGTCATCTGCAAACTTGCGAACCCACCCTTCTACCCCCACATACAGGTCGTTAATAAAAATCACGAAAAGTAGAGGTCCCAGAACAGATCCTTGTGGGACACCACTAGTCACAATCCTCCAATCTGAATGTACTCCCTCCACCACCACCCTCTGCCTTCTGCAGGCAAACGAATTCTGAATCCACCTGGCCAAACTTCCCTGGATTCCATGCCTTCTATCTTTCTGAATAAGCCTACCGTGTGGAACCTTGTCAAATGCCTTACTAAAATCCATATAGATCACATCCACTGCACTACCCTCATCTATATGCCTGGTCACCTCCTCAAAGAACTCTATCAGGCTTGTTAGACACGATCTGCCCTTCACAAAGCCATGCTGACTGTCCCTGATCAGACCATGATTCTCTAAATGCCTATAGATCCTATCTCTAAGAATCTTTTCCAACAGCTTTCCCACCACAGATGTAAGACTCACAGGTCTATAATTACCCGGACTATCCCTACTGCCTTTTTTGAACAAGGGAACAACATTCGCCTCCCTCCAATCCTCCGGTACCATTCCCGTGGACAACGAGGACATGAAGATCCTAGCCAAAGACTCACCAATCTCGTCCCTCGCCTCGTGGAGAAGCCTGGGGAACATTCTGTCAGGCCTCGGGACTTATCCGTCCTAATGTATTTTAACAACTCCAACACCTCCTCTCCCTTAATATCAACTTGTTCCAGAACATCAACCTCACTCATATTGTCCTCACCATCGTCAAGTTCCCTCTCATTGGTGAATACCAAAGAGAAGGATTCATTGAGGACCTCGCTCACTTCCACAGTCTCCAGGCACATTTTCCCACCTTTATCTCTAATCGGACCCACCTTCACTCCTGTCATCCTTTTTTCCTTCACATAATTGAAGAATGCCTTGGGGTTTTCCTTTACCCTACTCGCCAAGGCCTTCTCATGCCCCCTTCTTGCTCTTCTCAGCCCCTTCTTAAGCTCCTTTCTTGCTTCCATATATTCCTCAATAGACCCATCTGATCCTTGCTTCCTAAACCTCATGTATGCTGCCTTCTTCCACCTGACTAGATTTTCCACCTCACTTGTCACCCATGGTTCCTTCACCCTACCATTCTTTATCTTCCTCACTGTGACAAATTTATCCCTTACATCCCGCAAGAGATCTCTAAACATCGACCACATGTCCATAGTACATTTCCCTGCAAAAACATCATCCCAATTCACACCCGCCAGTTCTAGCCTCATAGCCTCATAATTTGCCATTCCCCAATTAAAAATTCTCCTGTCCTCTTTGATTCTATCCTTTTCCATGATAATTATAAAGGCCAGGGAGCGATGGTCACTGTCCCCCAGATGCTCACCCACTGAGAGATCTGTGACCTGACCCGGTTCATTACCTAGTATAGATCTAGTATGGCATTCCCCCTGGTCGACCTGTCCACATACTGTGACAGGAATCCATCCTGGACACACTTAACAAACTCTGCCCCATCTAAACCCTTGGAACTAATCAGGTGCCAATCAATATTAGGGAAGTTAGTCACCCATGATAACAACCCTGTTATTTTTGCACCTTTCCAAAATCTGCCTCCCGATCTGCTCCTCTGTATCTCTGCTACTACCAGGGGGCCTATAGAATACCCCCAGTAGAGTAACTGCTCCCTTCCTGTTCCTGACTTCCACCCATATAGACTCAAAAGAGGATCCTGCTACATTACCCACCCTTTCTGTAGCTGTAATAGTTTCCCTGACCAGTAATGTCACCCCTCCTCCCCTTTTTCCACCCTCTCTATCCCTTTTAAAGCACTGAAATCCAGGAATATTGAGAATCCATTCCTGCCCTGGTGCCAGCCAAGTCTCTGTAATGGCCACTACATCATAATTCCATGTATGTATCCAAGCTCTCAGTTCATCACCTTTGTTCCTGATGCTTCTTGCACTGAGGTACACACATTTCAGCCCTTCTACCTTACTGTCTTTGCACCGTTTATTCTGCTTCTCTTTCCTCAAAGCGTCTCTGTATGTTAGATCTGGCTTTACTCCATGCACTTCTTTCACTGCTCTATTGCTCTGGATCCCATCCCCCTCGCAAATTAGTTTAAACCCTCCCGAACCATGCTAGCAAACCTACCTGCAAGGATATTGCTCCCCCTCGAGTTCAGGTGCAACCCATCCAATCTGTACAGGTCCCACCTTCCCCAGAAGAGATCCCAATGATCTAAAAATCTAAAACCCTGTTCCCTGCACCAACTCCTCAGCCACACATTCAACTGCCATCTCCTCCAAGTCTTACCAACTCTGTCACGTAGCACTGGCAGCAATCCTGAGAACGTCACCCTTGAGGTCCTGTTCTTCAGCCTTCTGCCTAATTCCTGAAACTCACACTTCAGGACCTCATCCCTCTTCCTGCCTATGTCGTTGGTTCCAACATGTATCACGACTTCTGTTTGCTTTCCCTCTTGTACCAGGATGTCGTGCACCCGGTCAGAGACATCCCGGACCCTGGCACCCGGGAGGCAACAAACCATGCGGGTGTCCTTCTCACATCCACAAAATCTGTCTGCTCCCCTGACTATAGCGTCTCCAATGATGACAGCTCTCCTCTGCTCCGTCCCACCCTTCTGCACCACAGGGTCAGACTCAGTGCCGGAGGCCCTGCCATCGTGGCTCACACCTGGTCGGTCGTCCCCGCCAACAGTATCCAGGACGGTAAACATTATTCAGGGGAATGGCTACAGGGGTGCTCTGCTCTACCTGTCTGCTCACCTTCGCTTTCCCCCCTCTGACTGTCACCCAATGACCTGCTTCCGACAACCTAGGAGTGACTACCTCCCTGTAGCTCTCATATATGACTGCTTCATTCTCCCTTATGAGTGGAAGGTCATCCAGCTGCTGCTCCAGATTCCTTACACGGTCTTCCAGATCGCCCAGCTGTATGCACTTCTAGCAGATGTGACTCTGCGGGAGAGGGGAGTTCCCCCAAGACTGCCACATCTCACATGAGAGGCACATCACCGTCTCAGGAGACATTGTAAAAACTAACTGCGAGCTAGCTTGTCCTCCACCTCTTCTCGTCGAAGCCTCTTGAGTCAAAGCCTCAAAGCTCCACTCCTTCACTGGCCCACTCACGCACTGGCTGCTTCGCTTGAGCTGTCCCTGTATTTATCTGTTTGAGCTTTTCAAAATGTTTGGTCACCTGACCTCGACTGCCCAATCAGCTGCTTTCTGCTGAGTCTGAGCTATTCAAATCTTGATTGTCTCATCAACGGCTTTCTGGTGATCTATTCAAATCTTGATTGACTTGATTGCACAGACCAACTGCCAAAACTGCCAGAATCTCTTGAGTCAAAGCCTCAAAGCTCCACTCCTTCACTGGCCCACTCACGCACTGGCTGCTTCGCTTGAGCTGTCCCTCTGTGTATCTGTTTGAGCTTTTCAAACTGCTTGGTCACCTGACCTCGACTGCCCAATCAGCTGCTTTCTGCTGAGTCTGAGCTATTCAAATCTTGATTGACTTGAAAACCGATTTGTAGGGAAAAATAATCTACAACAGAAATTCAAGTAGCTTAGAGCTAGAAATGTGTTTACTGAGAACTTATTTTTAGCGGTTTTATTATTTTGTGCAGACCTTTTGGCCAGTGATAGCTTCTTTCTCATTAATCTGTTTTCAATTTTAAAAAATGTTCAATGAATCAAACGAGGAAAGAAGGACTTTTGTTCTGCAGTCGTTCCATAATTGCTCAATACACGTTTGATACTTGTTTGATGCTGAGGTGCCAGGCGTCTGCACCAGCGGTGCGTCGCAGGTTTTTGCCAGTCGGTTTACAATTGACACTCGTGCGCTACCGAGTTGTGCCTTGTTCGTCTTTTGTGAACATTTGCGCTTTTGTACCTTTTCGAAAATTAAGCCTTGCTTTTACATTCAGTTACCCATCACAGTGCAAAAGAAAATGAGCAAAAGAAAAGCAGAAAGTGATAGTAAGCAATGAACAGTGGGAAAATGAGTTCTTATTTATAGCGGGTCCGTCAGGAAAACCATTGTGCATTGTTTGTGAAAAGACTTTCTCACATAATAGAAGACATAATTTTAATAGACGCTATAAAACACAACATCGGACTGAAGTAGAAGGAATGCTGGAGCTAGTGCTTGGGTCTGAGTTACGGAAAGAATATATGATTAAGAAAATGGAAGAAATCAAAAGAAGACAAAATATATTTGTTAAATTAAGGTAGGTAATGTTTGTCTTGTTTTTATATTAAATCAATATATCATGTAAAAATGCTAAATATGTCTATAGTAACATTTTTACAAGTATTGAATGGGGGTACAAGAGTTGTATGGCGCATCTGAACTTGTGCTTGAAAAAACTGACGCATGGTTGACCACCCCTGATATAAGTAATTGATGTACAGGTTTCCCCCGCCATCCGAAGATAGAGCGTTCCTATGAAATGGTTCGTAAGCCGGAATGTCGTAAAACGAAGGAGCAATTACCATTAATTTATATGGGAAAAATCTGTGAGTGTTCGCAGACCCAAAAATAACCTACCAAATCATGCCAAATAACACAAAACCTAAAATAACAGTAACATATAGTAAAAGCAGGAATGATATAATGAATACACAGCCTATATAAAGAAGAAATACTTTTCCACAATAATTGCCTGCACTGTTCTCCATAGCGAAAATCTCACGCAAGCGCTCTCAGCAGAAACACAGCGCAAGCGCTCTCCAGTACCCTTTAAGCTATGAAGCTGCCAAATCATACCAAATAACTCGTAAAAATACACAGCCGATATAAAGTAGAAATAATGTATGTACAGTGTAGTATCACTTACCGGAATTGGGACAGCGCCGAGCACACTGATGATGGTGTGTTAGGCTGAGTCATCGGGAGTTGGGGTGGTGCAGTGGCCCCCACCCTCCGGGCAGCGAACCAATACCGATCCACGAAGAATGCAGTGGTACAGTGGTAGCTGGGACGCACCCAGCACACCTTTTAAGAAAAAAGCCAAAACAAACAAGCTAATTAATTAGGTGCTGCCTGGCACGTAAATGTTGGCCCAGATGTTGCCGATTGTGTCACCTCTGATCTGGGCTGATGTTTAAGTGCCGGGCAGCACCTAATTAATTAGCTTGTTTATTTTGGCTTTTTTTTCTTAAAGATGTGCTGGGTGCAACCTGGCTACTGCTGCATTCTCCGCGGCAATGTATCTGTCCATTGCCCGGGGGTTGGGGTGGTGGGACACTGGGGTGTTATCTCGTTGTCTGTTTCCATGAGGGTAGGCAGGTCATCTTCTTCTATGTCTGCCTGCCTCGATGTTGAAGGTCGAGGTTTGTTGTCTGCTGTGGCTGATGTGGGAGGCTTGAAAAACGACATTATGCTTGACTGCCTAGCCTTGCGCATTTTTAGATCATACAGTTCTTTGTAAGCACTCAAACCATCCTGCAAATATGCCCTAAACCGACATACCCTTTCAAAATTAAAGTCGTACTTTATCATTGCAGCGAAAATCTCACGCAGTTGCTTCACGTTCAGTTCCTTGACGACTTCACTTTCGGTCCGTTCGCTACTGCATTCGGTTTTGATTGTTATCCTTTCCACTTCCAATTGCATCAGCTCTTCATCTATCAGTTCTTGGTCATGGGATGCCAAAACCTCTTCAACATCGTCTTCGTAAACTTCCACAAGCCAAACTCACTTTGTCTTTACTTCATTCACCACGATCAAAATGCTTAATTATGTCTAGTTTTACGCTAAGTATAACACCCTTACAAGCTCTTTCAGGCTTTTCCGATACCTTAGAACTCATCTTGCAAACGGCTGCTCACAGGCACGTGTTTAAGCAATGCCAACGAGAATGCTGTTCCGAATCCAGGGGAGAGCGGCTGCTCGGGGCGCACGCTGCCTTTTTTCGTAACAGTGAAAATGCCTTCTGTTAGCGAAAACAGGTAACTAATGTAGGTCTTTTGTAATAGTGAGGTTTCGTAAAGCGAACGTTCGAAAAGCGGGGGACACCTGTACTTTATTTATTATGTTTTATTTTATTTTTTTCCTCTTTACTAAATTATGTATTGCATTGAACTGCTGCTGCTAAGTTAACAAATTTCATGTCACATGCCGGTGATAATAAACCTGATTCTGGTGTCAGCTTCAAGATTACATCACCAGGTGTTCTTTGGCTGGCCTCTTCGAAAGTTGTTAGGCCCTGTAGCTTTCACCACATGATGTTATCCTTTCCCAGGGATGAGATCTTTGCAGCTTCTGTTGGTGTTTCTTTAGCTCTGGGCTTTTACGGGAGGGCATTGCGAGCCCCGTGCCCAACACTCCTCTTCTCAGGCAGGTTTGGGACCGTACGTGGCGGAGTTGACTTAAGATTATATCCTTGATTGTTGGTACTCCTATACAGAAGGAGGTCCAGCTTTTGCCCGTTTCATCAGTTTGCCTCTCATTGGCACATTTTGTCTTGTTGACTGTGATGATGCCAAAGTTGTCCTGTTCAAGCACCTAATGCTGTTCTTCCCCTGGCCCGATGACTATTTACAGTAATCCTCAGAGATCCAACGTCTTTTAATCAATGGCGATTTATACAAACCCTCAGAGATCAGACCACCAGACTCAAAAAGAAAAGTTACTTTCCCCAAGTAGTAAGGCTGAACACCTCCACTACTTTAGGATTTCCTGTCAGTCACCTTATGTATAGACACTCCTGTGCTTAATGTCAGTTTATGGACATAGGATCAATCTATGTATATAAGCTATCTTATGTATATATAGGTTTATTGTTTTTTTATTGTTGTGTCTTTATCTTGTGTTTTCTTTAGTGTTACATTGGATCTGGAGTAACAACTACTTCACTATTTACAATTATGTACAGGAAATGACATTGATCTATCAATCTTGAATCAAACTTTCCTCTGGCTCAATGGCTACTTACAGTATCTTTCAGAGATCAAACATTACAGGCTGCAAAGTTGATCTTCAGTTGGAGATAGGTTACCCACATGGGAATCAGTGAGATAGGTTGGATTTTAGGAAGCAGTTTCTAATTCCTTTCCCATGCAGAGTGAGCAGGGCAACTCGGGCATGCAGGTGGGTGCTGGATTACACCTCAGTCTTGAGTCCGAGCTGGCTGTCAGACAGGACCATCTGCTTGAAGATCGTTTCTGACAGTAAGACATAGGAGTAGAATTAAGCCATTTGGCCCATTGAGTCTGCTCCTAATTCCATCATGGCGAGACTCACTAGAGTTTAGAACAATGAGAGGGGGATCTCATGAAAACCAATGAAATATTGATAGTTCTAGATATGGTGGATGTGCAAAGGATGTTTCTTCTTGTGTGAGTCTAGGACCAGAGGGGACAGTCTCAGAATACAGTGCTGTCCATTTCGAACAGAGATAAGGAGCAATATCTTTAGCCAACAGTGGTGAATCTCTGAAATTCAGTGGCACAGGAAGCAAAGGAGACTAATGATGGGGTATGTTTGAAGGTGGGGGGGGTGGGGGCTGATAGATTCTTGATTCGTCAGGGCATCAAAAGTTAAGGTGTGAAGTTAAGAGAATTGGATTGAGAGGGTTGAGCCTCACGATACATGTCCAAAGCCCATTTGTCTGTCATGGCAGGTCCTTTGTGGAGAGTGTTTGCCAGTGTGTCAGCTGTTTGCACATGACTTTACAGAGGACGGCTGCCTTGCACCATAAAACAGGAGTAGATTAACTCCCTCGCAACCTCAGCCACACCATCAAACAACTCGTACCCCATCCTAGGCTGGCTGTGTCCCACATCGCCCATCTCAATTGGAGTGGAAGCAAATTAATCTCAGAGCAGCCACTAAGGACAAACGTCAGGCAATTGGTCTGATTGTTCTGTTATATGTGTGGGAATCTGATGCCTAATGTAGTCTCATTTCAATAAAACCTTAGTGCGTTCTTTGTTTAGTTTTCATGCCATTTGGTTTGTTGGTATCTGATTGATGGGATGAATGGAAATAGGTTGTTGTGTAAGCAGTGTGTGAATTTCGCTAACAGAATCAGAGTGTTGCCTTGGGTCAGTATATTTGTTGGTCTAATTCCCAGGCTTCTGTTCCAGCCACATTGACTTTGCCAGGAAGCTCGAGCTGAGTCTGTTTACCATGAAAGCAGGCATCGAACGTTTGAGTTTTCATTGCAACATGTTTCATTTGTTCTGCTTGATTGTCAAGGAGGGCATAACCTTGAAATTGGAGTACATCTTGAATGGTAATGTTTAAAACACCTTCTCATGCAAAGACTGAAATTGTTGTTCCAACTGGACATCAGAATGGGGAAGAATTGTGATCTAAGTGAGTTTGACTGTGGAATGATTGTTGGTCTGGAACATACTCCCCACCTAAAAAGGCACTGGGTGTCAAGTTTGAATATTGCAAAACTGTGATCAGATTTTTGATGAGGCCATTGAGAACACAGATCCATACAAACAAAGAGGTAATGATCTCGTTTAATGAAGAGAATAATCCATGGAACAAAGCACCTTTGAACAGTCTGGTTTCTATTTTCTTCGCAGCTATTTACAGTGTTGTTAGCGTTACTGTTTCAAGTTGTTTACTGGATTTCTGATAGCGATAGAGTATATGCTCACTGGCCACTTTATTAGGTACACCTATACACCTTGTTAATGCAAATATCTAATTGACCAGTCATATTAGCAACTCAATGCATAAAAGCATGCAGACATGGTCAAGTGGTTCAATTGTTGTTCAGACCAAACATCAAAATGGGGAAGATCTAAGTGACTTTGACTGTGGAATGTTTGTTGATCCCAGATGGGGTAGTTTGAGTATCTCAAACTGCTGACCTTCTGGGATTTTCACATACTGGTCTCTAGAGTTTACAGAGAGCAGCCTTGTCTCTCATAGAACTGAGAGAGGCTGGAGGAGAATGGCCAGACTGGTTCTGACTAATACTGACTTAGACAAAAATCAGCTACTGGTGCACTGGGAATCTGTGAATCAGCTTGCAAACTGTAAAGCATTCTTCCTGCTCTCGTGTGCCCACAAAGGCAAGACAGTGTCAGTACGTGTGTGTACTCTCTGTCTCTCCCCCACCTCTCGTTCCTTCACTTTTACCCTCCCCTCACCCCTTTGTTCTCCCTCCCCTCCATCTATGCCCCCTCTTCCCCACCCCCTTGAGTCTCGGGCCAAATGGCATAGTCTCAAAGTAGATGGAAGACCCTTTGGAACAGAGATGAAGGGGATTGTTCTTGGTCAGAGGGTGGCGACGGAATTCATTGACAAAATGCTGTGGAGACCATGTAATAGGGTATATTTCAGGTGGAGGTTGGTACATAAGTGTTGTTAGGAAGGGTGCCAAAGGTTATGGGGAGAAGGCAGGGAATTGTGGTTGAGCATGATAATTAATCACCCAGGAGAGAATTCTGGACTGGACTCAATAGCCCAAGTGGACCAATTCTGTTCCTGTCTCTTGTAATCGGTGGTCTTAATTAAGTGGTTAACATTTACCACAAATGGAGAAGGACTATTTGAACAACACACACAAAATGCTGGAGGAACTCAGCAGGCCAGGTAGCAGCCAGAAAGCCTTCCAGTGCTGTTGAAACATCGACTGTACTCTTTATTTTCCCTAGATGCTGCCTGGCCTGCTGAGTTCTTCTAACATTTTGTGTTTTGCTTGGATTTCCAAGGAATATTTGAATACAGGTTAGAACACAGATCATGGTAACTTTGAGCTCAGCTTTTCTGGTCTGCTAATTGTTCTTTTCTTTCTGCAGAATGTCTCCTCTCTCCATTTCACTTGTTGGCTTTGTCATGTTACTGACCACAGCGCAAGGTGTCGCCGGTGATAAAGGTGCGTAACTGTGTCCATGTCTATGCATCTATCAACACCTTCACGCCATTATTGGAATATGGAACCTTACAGTCCTTCATCCCAGCAATCTTGTACCCTGTCTAAGATCAGCCTAACCTTCTCCCCTACCAAACCCTCCATTTTTCTATCATCCATGTGCCTAAGAGTTTCTTCAATGCCTCTAATGTATCTGCCTCTACTACCACTCCTGGCAGGATGTTCCACACCCCCACCACTCTGCGTAATGAACTAACCACTCGTATTCCCCCATACTTTCCTCCAACCACCTAAAATTATGTTCCCTTGTATTGACTATTTCCACTCTAATCAATCTAAGACTCTTATCATCTTGTTCTCTTCTATCAAGTTATCTCTCATCCTCTTTTGCTCCAAAAAGAAAAACCCTCACTTGTTCAACTTATCTTCACAAGACATTCTCTCATCCAGGCAATATCCTGTTAAACCTCATGGACCCTCACTAAAGCTTCCACATCGTTCCTATATTGAGGTAACCAGAAGGGAACATAATATTCCAAGTGTACTCTAACGAGGGTTTTATTGAGCTGCAACATTACTTCGCTCATGAATTCAGTCCCTCGAAGAATGAAGGCCAACACACCATACACCTTTTGGACTACCCTATCAAATTGCATGTAACTTTGAGGGATCAATGGATGTGGACTTCAAGACCCCTCTGTTCCTTCAGACTGCCAAGAATCCTGCCAATAATCCGATATCACAAACGTGAGAAAATCTGCAGAAGCTGGAAATCCAAGCAACACACACAAAATGCTGGCGGAACTCAGCAGGCCAGGCAGCATCTATGGAAACGAGTACAGTCGACGTTTCAGGCCGAAACCTTTTGGCAGCACTGATGCCTGCAGGGTTAGTGCTTTGTTCAGGGTGTCAGATGTGGGAGTCCTGGGAGACCTCCAGCCTCCCTGATGGTCACATCTGCACCAGGTGCACCGAGATGCAGCTCCTCAGAGACCGTGTTAGGGATCTGGAGCTGCAGCGTGATGACCTACTGCTTATCAGGGAAAGTGAAGAGGTGATAGACAGGAGCTACAGGGAGGTAGTCATCCCTAGGCTACAGGGGTCAGAAAACTGGATGACTGTCAGGAGAGGGAAGGAAAATGCCCAGATAGTGGAGAACACTCCTGTGGTTGCCCCACTCAGCAACAAGTATCTCGTTTTAGATGCTGTTGAGGGGGATGACCTGATAGGGGACGGCCACGGTGACCAGGTCTCTGGCACTGAGCCTGGCACTGTTGTGCAGGAGGCAAGGAGGAAGAAGAGGAATGCAGTAGTCATAGGGGATTCCATAGTCGGGAGCAGACAGATTCTGTGAGCCTGATAGAGATACCTGCATGGTGTGTTGCCTCCCAGGTGCCAGGGTATGGGATGTCTCGGATCGGGTCCTGAATATTCTGAAGGGGGAGGGTGAGCAGCCAGCTGTCTTGGTACATATTGGTACCAATGACATAGATAGGAAAAGAGAGGAGGTCCTGAAGAGAGATTTCCAGGAGTTTCCAGGAAGCTGAGAAGCAGGACCTCCAGGGTAGTAATCTCAGGATTGCTACCTGTGCCACGTGCTTGCGAGGGCAAGAATAGTAGGATCAGGCAGATGAATGCGTGGGTGAGAGACTGGTGCAGGGGGCAGGGCATCAGATTATTGGATCATTGGGATCTCTTCTGGGGGAAGTATGAACTGTTCAAAAAGGACAGATTATACCTGAACCCGAAGGGGACCAATATCCTGGCAGGAAGGTTTAATAGAGCTGTCAGAGCAGGTTTAAACTAATTTGGCAGGGGGATGGGAACTGGAATGATGGAGCGGGGCGGGGGGAAACAGAAATAAATCTAAGATGGTGAGCAATAATGATGTCAGGAAGGACAGACAGGTGATGGAGCAAATTTACAGCCATTGGGATGAGTTGCAGTGCAATCAAAGCAAAAAGTACCAAATACCAGACTTAAGGTGTTACACTTAAATGCACGCAGCATAAGAAATAAGGTGGATGATCTTGTCGTGCAGCTGCAGATTGGCAGGTATGATATTGTGGCCATCACTGAGACATGGCTAAAGGATGCATGTCTCTGGGAGCTGAACGTCCAAGGATGCACGATGTATCGGAAGGATACGCAGGTAGGCAGAGGGGGTGGAATGGCGTTATTGGTAAGAAATGATATTAAATCATTAGAAAGAGGTGATATAGGATCGGAAGGTGCAGAACCTTTATGAGTTGAGCTAAGAAATTGCAGGGGTAAAAGGACCCTGATGGTGGTTGTATACAGGCCTCCTAACAGATGCAATGATGTGGACTACAAATGACAACAGGAAATAGAAAAGGCATGTCAGAAGGGCAGTGTTATGATAATTGTGGGGGATTTTAACATACGAGTGGATTGGGAAAATCTGGTCGGCTCAGGATCTTAAGAGAGAGAATTTGTAGAACGTCTGTGAGATGGCTTTTTAGAACAGCTTGCTGTTGAGCCCACTAGGGGATTGGCTGTGCTGGATTGGGTGTTGTGTAATGAACCGGAGGTGATTAGAGAGATTGAGGTAAAGGAACCCTTAGGAGGCAGTGATCATAACATGATTGAATTCACTGTGAAATTTGAAAAAGAGAAGCTGAAATCTGATGTGTCAGTATTTCAGTGGAATAAAGGAAATTACAGTGGCATGAGAGAGGAACTGGCCAAAGTTGACTGGAAAGGGGCACTGGCGGGAAAGACGGCAGAGCAGCAGTGGCTGGAGTTTATGCGAGATGTGAGGAAGGTGCAAGACAGGAATATTCCAAATAAGAAGAAATTTTCGAATGGAAAAAGGATGCAACCATGGCTGACAAGAGAAGTCAAAGCCGAAGTTAAAGCAAAGGAGGGGGCATACAAGGGAGCAAAAATTAGTGGGAAGACAGAGGATTGGGAAGTTTTTAAAAGCTTACAAAAGGAAACTAGGAAGGTCATTAAGAGGGAAAAGATGAACTATGAAAGGAAGCTAGCAAATAATATCAAAGGATATTAAAAGCTTTTTCAATGTTCTTCCAACATTTAGACATAAGGCTCCACAGTAGCCCAGCTGTTTGCACGACTCTATTACAGCTCAGAGCATCAGAGTTGGGAGTTCAATCCCAGCGATCTGTTACTCTACCCATGGAATGCACAGGTTTTCTCGAGTGCTCCTGTTTCCTCTCAAAGGGGCAGGTTAATTGGTCATTGTAAATTGTCCTGTTATTAAATCAGGGTTGTCAGGGGTTGCTGGGCGGCGAGGTTTGAAGGGCCTATTCCGTGCTGTATAGCTGAATAAAAAATTAACAAAGTACAAGAAAGGCCATAAGACATTGCAGTAGTATTAGGCCATTCAGCCCATCAGGTCTGTTCTATCATTCAATCATGACTGATTTATTAGCCCACTCAGAACTGTTCTCCTGTCTTCTCCCCGTAACCTTTGAGGCCCTGACTAATCAAGAACAAGTCAACCTCCACTTTAAATCCACCCAATAACTTGGCCTTCCATGAATTTCCACTTAATTGCTTAATGCTTATTGAATTTCCATACTGGCATGGTGACCAAGCTTTGAGCTTCACTCTATGCCCCTGATGAAGTGTCTTGGCCCAAAACATAAATTATTTACTCACATCCATAGATGCTGCCTGGCCGACTGAGTTCCTCCAACATTTTGTGTGCATTGCTGTTTTAGTCTAGTTCTGTCTGAAATCTTCTTGTGCTGGTGATATTTATGTCACTCTATTCTTGCGTCATCTTTTTCTTCCTTTGGTTTAATTGTGTTTCTGGGCACATCTGTGGCCTCTTTTAGAGTGAAGGGAGATGAAAATTTAGAACGGGGAACACTGCAGCACAGTACAGGCCTTTTGGACCACCATGTTATGTTGACGTTGTTTATTTATTTGGAGATGCAGTGAGGAGCAGGCCATTCTGGCACACAGAGCCACACTGTCCAGCAACCCGCCTGTTTAACCCTAGCCAAATCACAGGACAATTTACAATGACTGATTAACCCACTAACTGGTATGTCTTTGGTCTATGGGAAGAAATTGGAGGACCCATGCACTCACTGGAAGAACCAGCAAAGGATGCAGGAATTGAACTCTGAATTGCAGCGCACCAAACTGTAATATGGCCTTAAGATTTAGGAGCAGAATTAGGCCAGTTGGCCCTTTGAGTCTGCTCCACTGTTTCATCATGGCTGATCCATCTTTCGTCTCAGTCCTAATCTTTTGCCTCCCCTGCCCCCAAGCATCCCTTCATACCCTGACCAATCAAAAATCTATCAACCTCTGCCTTAAATATACATAAAAACTTGGCCTCGACAGCTGTCTGTGGCAAAGAATTCCACAGATTCACCACTCTCTGGCTAGAGAAATTCCTCCTCCTCTCCATTCTAAGGCTGTGTCCTCTGGTCCTAGTCTATCCCAATAAAGGAAACATCCTCTCTACATCCAGTCTATCGAGGCCTTTCAACATTCGATGGGTTTCAAAGAGGTTACCCTTCATTCTTCTAAATTCCAGTGAGTACAGGCCCAGAGCCATCAAACGCTCTTCACTTGACAAGCCATTCAATCCTGGAATCGTTTTTGTGAATCTCCTTTGACCCCTCTCCAGTGCAACGCACATCCTTCCTAAGATAAGTGATCCAAACCTACTCGCAGTACTCCAGGTGAGGTCTCATCTATGCCTTATAAAGTCTCAATGTTACAAGCAACACACACAAAATGCTGGAGGAACTCAACAAGCCAGGCAGCATCTATGAAAAAGTATAATTGACGTTTCGGGCCAAGACCCATCATCAGGACAGCATTACATCTTTGCTTTTATATTCTAGCCCTCATGAAATGAATGCCAACATTGCATTTGCCTTTCTCACCACTGACTCAACCTGCAAATTAATTTTCAGGGAATCCTGCATAAGGACTCCCAAGTCCCTTTGCGCCTCAGATTTTTGTTGTCATAACATAAATCCCCCTATTTGTTTCTCTAATCACCTTAAAACTGTGTTCCCTTATGAAATGTTTTTAATATTTCAGCCTTTTCCTTGTACCCGATAGAAATCCTCCTGTGTTTGTTCGAGATCACTCATATTTTCACTATGTCCCAGTTTCCCCAAGTGCAATACCACTGATAGAAATTGTACTGATCTTAATCCTGCTGCCACCCCACCATTGAGCACATCTACAAGAGGGGCTGCCACAAGGAAGCAGCATCCATGATCAAGGACCTCCACTGGGCCATGCTCTCTTCTCGCCTTTGGTCCCACACCACCGGGTTCAGGAACAGTTATTACCCTTCAACCATCAGGCTCCTGAACTGGCGTGGATTTCACTCACCTGAACACTGAACTGATTCTGCAATCTATGGGCTCACTTTAAAGGATTCTACAACTCATGTCCTCAGTATTATTTATTTATGAAGGTTTTTTTTACACATTGGTTGTTTGTCAGTTTTTGTAGTTTTGTTTTTAATTGAATCTATTGTGTTTCTTTGTATCTACTGTGAAATCCTGCAAGAAATTGAATCTCAGGATAATATATGGTGATATATATGTACTTTAATAATAATTTTACTTTGAATGCCTGGGTATTGGTTAGGATTTGGGAATGGCTCAGGTGCATACATTGACTTTCTGTCTCACTTGTTGCAGGTCAGGTGGAGGTGAAATGTATGAAGTACCATATAGTTAAGAAGGTCAGAGAAGATCTTGTCATCCAGTGCCATTACTCTTCACCAGATGATGCCAACTCCACCACCTTCAGTTGGATAAAGCAGGATACAATGAAAATAATCTACAATTATTCAGTTACTCAAATAGAGCAAGATCCCAGCTATCAAGGTCGAGCGGAGGTTTATGCCCTTGAGATCCCTGAAGGGAACGTGTCCCTGAGACTGATGAATGTGACTCTATTGGACTCTGGAGTCTACAGACTTCATGTCTTTAGTCGATCCCATAGCGACGAAGCAGAGATTGTGTTGAGTGTAAGAGGTAGGACCTGTAGATTTCTTCTACGATTTATGTCCTATAAGTTGTTATGAGCCATTATATTGCACGGTAATACAATAACCAGAACCTAAGAACTTCAGCTAGCCTTTAGATAATTCATTCTGACATATACTATAGCTTTGTATTACTGAGATGGTGAACATTGAGAGGATGTTTCCTTTAATGGGGTGGAGGTCTAAAACCAGAGGACACATCCTCAGGGTAAAAGTTCATCCCTTCAGAAAAGAAATGAGAAATTTCTTTAGCCAGAGGCTGGTGAGTCTGTGGAACTCATTGTCCTTGACGGTGGTGGAGGTCAAGCCATTAGCTATATTTAAAGAGATTGATGGGTTCTTGATTAGTCAGGGCATCAAAGATTACAGGGAGAAGACTGGAGAATCGGGTTGAGAGAGTTAATAATGCAACCACGATGGAATGGCAGAACAGACTCGATGGACCGAACAGCCTAATTCTACTTGTATGTCTTATGGTATTTAAAATGGGAATAAAAGAGCAGAAGGAGGCAAAGTGCTGGGAATATTTCCTCAAATAGGCACTTTTACTCAGTAACCTCTCATGCTGAAACTTCAAGTTCTATAATTCAAGGTTTTAAACATCCAGAATGAAATTTATATGCATTGCATGACTAACTGTTGTAGTTTAGCCAGCAAAGGCTTGTTAGTATGTGTTGGATATGCTCGCTAAGTTACAAAGCAGTGCAAAACAGCGCGAGTCATCAAGACATGAATTCATTCGGACCATTCGTGAGGCAGAAATAGAGAGGAGTTACAGCGAGATAGTCACCCCTAAGAGTCAGGAGACAAGCAGCTGGGTGACTGTCAGGACAGGGAAGGGGAATAGACAGAATGAGCAGAACACCCCTGTGGCTGTTCCCACCAATAGTAAGTACATCGTTTTGGATACTGTTGATGGAGACGACCCACCAGGGACAAGTTGCCGTGGTTGCGTCTCTGGCACCAAGATGGGACCCTCCTCAGAAGGGGATTCAGTAGTTAGGGGGACAGATGAGAGGTTCTGTGGAAGAGATCGAGAATCCCGGGTGGTCTGTTGTCTCCCTGGGGCCAAGGTCCGCGATATCTCGGATCGAGTTCTCAGTATTCTCGAGGGAGGGTGAGCAGCCGGATGTCATGGTCCATATAGGGACCAATGACGTGGGTAGGAAGAGTGAGTAGGTCCTGAAAGGTGAGTTTAGGGAGTTAGGCGCCAAGTTAAAGGACAGGACCTCCAGGATAGCAATCTCAGGACTGCTACCCGTGCCACGTGCAGGCAGGTTTAGAAATAGTAAGATAGCGCAGATCAACATGTGGCTGAAGACCTAGTGCAGGAGAGAGGGTTTCAGATTTATAGATAATTGGGCAGTTTTCCAGGGAAGGTGGGACCTGTTCCGGCGGGACAGTTTACATCTGAACTGGAGGGGGACAAATATTCTTGCGGGAAGGTTTGCTAGAAAGGCTCTGACGGATTTAAACTAGATACGAGGGAGGAGGGGAACCAGAGTGTAGGAACAGATGTAGGTAAGAAGGAAGAAAAAGAAAATAGTGAAGTTGTTTGCACAGTTAGTGATAAACAGAGTAAGAGATGGAAAATTTCTTATTTATTTTAACGCTAGGAGCATTATAAGAAAGGTGGATGAGCTTAAAGCATGGATTGATACCTGGAAGTATGATGTGGTAGCTATTAGTGAAACATGGTTACAGGAGGGGTGTTATTGGCAACTAAATATTCCTGGATTTAATTTAATTACTTCGGGTATGATAGAATCGGAGGGACAAGAGGGGGAGGTGTTACATTGCTCGTCAGAGAAAATATTACAGTGGTGCTCTGGCAGGATAGATCAGAGGCCTTGTCTAGGGAGGCTATTTGGGTGAAATTGAGGAATGGAAAAGGTGTAGTAACACTCATAGGGGTGTATTCTAGACCATATGGAGAGTGGGAATTGGAGGAGCAAATTTGTAAGGAGATAGCAGATATTTGTAGTAAGCACAAGGTTGTGATTGTGGGAGATTTCAATTTTCCACACATAGACTGGGAAGCCCATACTGTAAAAGGGCTGGATGGTTTGGGGTTTGTAAAATGTGTGCAGGATAGTTTTTTGCAGCAATACATAGAGGTACCAACTAGAGAAGGGGCAGTGTTGGATCTCCTGTTAGGGAATGAGATAGGTCAGATGACGGAGGTTTGTGTTGGGAGCACTTCGGGTCCAGTGATCACAATGCTATTAGTTTCAATATAATTATGGAGAAGGATAGATCTGGACCCAGGGTTGAGATTTTTGATTGGAGAAAGGCTAACTTTGAGGAGATACGAAAGTACTTAGAAGGAGTGGATTGGGACAATTTGTTTTATGGGAAGAATGTAATTGAGAAATGGAGGTCATTTAAAGGTGAAATTTTGAGAGTCCAGAATCTTTATGTTCCTGTTAGGTTGAAGGGAAAGGTTAAAAGTTTGAGAGAGCCATGGTTTTCAAGGGATATCGGAAACTTGGTTCAGAAAAAGAGAGATGCCTACAATAAATATAGGCAGCATGGAGTAGATGAGGTGCTCAAGGAATATAAAAAATGTGAAAAGAATCTTAAGAAAGAAACTGGAAAAGCTGAAAGAAGATATGAGGTTGCTTTGGCAAGTAACGTGAAAATAAATCCCAAGGGTTTCTACCGTTACATAAATAGCAAAAGGATAGTGAGGGATAAAATTGGTCCCTTGGAGAATCAGAGTGGATGGCTATGTGTGGAGCCAAAAGAGGTGGGGGAGATTCTGAACAATTTCTTTTCTTTGGTATTCACTAAGGAGAAGGATATTGAATTGTGTAAGATAAGGAAAACGGGTAGGGAAGTTATGGAAACTATGATGATTAAAGAAGAGGAAGTACTGGTGCTTTTAAGGAATATAAAAGTGGATAAGTCTCTGGGTCCTGACAAGATATTCCCTAGGACCTTGAGGGAAGTTAGTGTGGAAATAGTAGGGGCTCTGACAGAAATATTTCAAATGTCATTAGAAAGAGGGATGGTGCCGGAGGATTGGCGTATTGCTCATATTGTTCCAGATGTGATCGAGGCAGAGGAATGAAAGGTGGGGGAGTAGCATTGCTTGTTAGGGAAAATATTACAGCAGTGCTCAGGCAGGACAGATTAGAGGGCTTGTCTACTGAGTCCTTATGGGTGGAGCTGAGAAACAGGAAAGGTATGGCCACATTAGTGGGATTGTATTACAGACCACCCAATAGTCAACGAGACTTGGAAGAGCAAATCTGCAGAGAGATAGCAGGCAACTGCAGGAAACATAAAGTTGTGGTGGTAGGGGATTTTAATTTTCCATACATTGATTGGGACTCCCATACTGTTAGGGGTCTAGATGGTTTAGAGTTTGTAAAATGTGTTCAGGAAAGTTTTCTAAATCAGTATATAGAGGGACCAACTAGAGGGGATGCAATATTGGATCTCCTGTTAGGAAACGAATTAGGGCAAGTGACAGAAGTCTGTGTAGGGGAGCACTTTGGTTCCAGTGATCATAACACCATTAGTTTCAATTTGATCATGGACAAGGATAGATCTGGTCCTAGGGTTGAGGTTCTGAACTGGAAGTAGGCCAAATTTGAAGAACTGAGAAAGGATCTAAAAAGCATGGATTGGGACGGGTTGTTCTCTGGCAAAGATGTGATTGGTAGGTGGGAAGCCTTCAAAGGGGAAATTTTGAGAGTGCAGAGTTTGTATGTTCCTGTCAGGATTAAAGACAAATTGAATAGGAATAAGGAACCTTGGTTCTCAAGGGATATTGCAACTCTGATAAAGAAGAAGAGGGAGTTGTATGAAATGTATAGGAAACAGGGGGTAAATCAGGTGCTTGAGGAGTATAAGAAGTGCAAGAAAATACTTAAGAAAGAAATCAGGAGGGCAAAAAGAAGACATGAGGTTGCCTTGACAGTCAAAGTGAAGGATAATCCAAAGAGCTTTTACAAGTATATTAAGAGCAAAAGGATTGTAAGGGATAAAATTGGCCCTCTTGAAGATCAGAGTGGTCAGCTTTGTGCGGAACCAAAGGAAATGGGGGAGATCTTAAATAGGTTTTTTGCGTCTGTATTTACTAAGGAAGCTGGCATGAAATCTATGGAATTCAGGGAATCAAGTAGTGAGACCATGGAAACTGTACAGATTGAAAAGGAGGAGGTGCTTGCTGCCTTGAGGAAAATTAAAGGGGATAAACCCCCGGGACTTGACAGAGTGTTCCCTCGGACCTTGAAGGAGACTAGTGTTGAAATTGCGGGGGCCCTGGCAGAAATATTTAAAATGTCGCTGTCTACGGGTGAAACATAGAAACATAGAAAATAGGTGCAGCAGTAGGCCATTCGGCCCTTCGAGCCTGCACCGCCATTTATTATGATCATGGCTGATCATCCAACTCAGAACCCCGCCCCAGCCTTCCCTCCATACCCCCTGACCCCTGTAGCCACAAGGGCCATATCTAACTCCCTCTTAAATATAGCCAATGAACTGGCCTCAACTGTTTCCTGTGGCAGAGAATTCCACAGATTCACCACTCTCTGTGTGAAGGAGTTTTTCCTAATCTCGGTCCTAAAAGGCTTCCCCTCTATCCTCAAACTGTGGCCCCTCGTTCTGGACTTCCCCAACATCGGGAACAATCTTCCTGCATCTAACCTATCCAATCCCTTTAGGATCTTATACGTTTCAATCAGATCCCCCCTCAATCTTCTAAATTCCAATGGGAAATTATAGGCCGGTGAGTTTAACATCAGTAGTAGGTAAGTTATTGGAGGGAGTACTAAGAGACAGAATCTACAAGCATTTGGATAGACAGGGGCTTATTAGGGAGAGTCAATATGGCTTTGTGCATGGTAGGTCATGTTTGACCAATCTGTTGGAGTTTTTCGAGGAGGTTACCAAGAAAGTGGATGAAGGGAAGGCAGTGGATATTGTCTACATGGACTTCAGTAAGGCCTTTGACAAGGTACCACTTGGAAGGTTGGTTATGAATGCTCAATTATTAGGTATTAATATTGAAGTAGTAAAATGGATTCAGCAGTGGCTGGATGGGAGACACCAGAGAGTGGTGGTGGATAACTGTTTGTGAGATTGGAGGCCGGTGACTAGTGGTGTGCCTCAGGGATCTGTACTGGGTCCAGTGTTATTTGTTATATACATTAATGTTCTGGATGATGTGGTTGTAAATTGGATGAGTAAGTATGCAGGTGATACTAAGGTAGGTGGAGTTGTGGATAATGAAGTAGGTTTTGAAAGCTTGCAGAGAGATTTAGGCCAGTTAGAAGAGTGGGCTGAAAGATGGCAGATGGAGTTTAATGCTGATAAATGTGAGGTGCTACATTTTGATAGGACTAATCAAAATAGGACATACATGGTAAATGGTAGGGCATTGAAGAATGCAGTAGAGCAGAGGGATCTAGGAATAATGGTGCATAGTTCCCTGAAGGTGGAATTTCATGTGGATATGGTGGTGAAGAAAGCTTTTGGTATGCTGGCCTTTATAAATCAGAGCATTGAGTATAGGAGTTGAGATGTAATGTTGAAATTGTACAAGGCATTGGTGAGGCGAAATTTGGAGTATTGTGTACAGTTTTGGTCACAGAATTATAGGAAAGATGTCAACAAAATAGAGTACAGAGAAGATTTACTAGAATGTTACCTGGGTTTCATCACCTAAATTACAGAGAAAGGTTGAACAAGTTGGGTCTTTATTCTTTGGAGCGTAGAAGGTTGAGGGGGAACTTGATAGAGGTATTTAAAATTGAGGGGGATAGATAGAGTTGTCATGGATAGGCTTTTTCCATTGAGAGTGGGGAAGATTCAAACGAGGACATGAGTTGAGAGTTACAGGGCAAAAGTTTAGGAGTAACATGAGGGGGAACTTCTTTACTCAGAGAGTGGTAGCTGTGTGGAACGAGCTTCCAGCAGAAGTGGTTGAGGCAGGTTTGATGTTGTCATTTAAAGTTAAATTGGATAGATATATGGACAGGAAAGGAATGGAGGGTTATGGGCTGAGTGCAGGTTGGTGGGACTAGGTGAGAGTAAGAGTTCGGCATGGACTAAAAGGGCCAAGATGCCCTGTTTCCGTGCTGTAATTGCTATATGGTTATATGTTGGCTGTGCATTTGGAACAGTTAATTAAATAATCCAGACTGTTTTTAAAAAAAATATTTTATGAACACAAGTGATTCTGCAGCTTAAAGATTCCAGGTTTGTTGTCATTCATCAGTCGGCAGTATAAAGGAGGACAAATGATCGTTGTACCGGATCCGACACAGCATATAAATAAAACAATAAGCATAAAGAATTTCTTTTAAAAACTTATTTTTAAAAAAACAATAGAAATAAATACCTTAGATTAGCATTTGTACAGACTGATTGTATGTCCACAAAGGTGCAGTGTTGCTGTACAAAAGATGACTGACAAGAAATAACAAAATAGTGATGTAGTTTGGGAGAGGGGTAGTGGATGCCTGAAATCCAAAGTAACACACAAAATGCTGGAGAATCTCAGCCAGTCAGGCAGCATCCACAGAAGAATAAACAGTTAACGTTTCTGGCCAAGGCTTCCTTCAGACTGAAAAGGAAGGGAGAAGAGGCCAGGTTAGGGAGAGGTTGAATGGATAGCCAGAGATCTTTCTCAGGGCGGAAATGGCTAATGTAAGGGAGCATAACTTTAAGGTGATTGGAGAAAGGTATAAGGGATTGTCAGAGGTAAGGAGGGTGGTGGGTATGTGGAATGACTCGTCAGGGGTGACAATAGACAATAGGTACAGGAGTAGGCCATTCAGCGCTTCGAGCCAGCACTGCCATTCACTGTGATCATGGCTGATCATCCACAATCAGTACCCTTTTCCTACCTTCTCCCCATATCCCTTGACTCCGCTATCTTTAAGAGCTCTATCTAACTCTTTTTTGAAAGAATCCAGAGAATTGGCCTCCACTGCCTTCTGAGGCAGAGCATTCCACAGAATCACAACCCTCTGTGTGAAAAAGTTTTTCCTCAACTTTGTTCTAAATGGCCTACCCTTTATTCTTAAACTGTGGCTTCTGGTTCTGGACTCCCCCCACATCGGGAGCATGTTTCCTGCCTCGAGCGTGTTCAATCCCTTAATAATCTTCTATGATTCAATCAGATTCCCTCTCATCCTTCTAAATTCCAGTGTATACAAGCCCAGTCGCTCCAATCTTTCAACATATGACAGTCCCGCCATCCCGGGAATTAACCTTGTGAACCTACGCTGCACTCCCTCAATAGCAAGAATGTCCTTCCTCAAATTTGGAGACCAAAACTGTACACAATACTCCAGATGTGGTCTCATCAGGGCCCTGTACAATTACAGAAGGACCTCTTTGCTCCTATACTCAACTCCCCTTGTTATGAAGGCCAACATGCCATTAGCTTCCTTCACTGCCTGCTGTACTTGCATGCTTGCTTTCAGTGACTGATGAACAAGGACACCTAGATCTCGTTGTACTTCCCCTTTTCCTAACTTGACACCATTCAAATAGTAATCTGCCTTCCTGTTCTTACCACCAAAGTGGATAACTTCACATTTATCCACATTAAACTGCATCTGCCCACTCACCCAGCCTGTCCAAGTCACCCTGCATTCTTATAACATCCTCCTCACATTTCACACTGCCACCCAGCTTTGTGTCATCTGCAAATTTGCTAATGTTACTTTTAATCTGTTCATCTAAATCATTAATGTATATTGTAAATAGCTGCGGTCCCAGCACCGAGCCTTGTGGTACCCCACTTGTCGCTGCCTGTCATTCTCAAAAGGACCCAGTAATCCCTACTCTTTGTTTCCTGTCTGCCAACTAATTTTCTATCCATGTCAATACCCTGCCTCCAATAACATTTGCTCTAATTTTGCCCACTAACCTCCTATTTGGGACCTTATCAAAGGCTTTTTGAAAGTCCAGGTACACTACATCCACTGGCTTTCCCATGTCCATTTTCATATTTACATTCTCAAAAAAATTCCAGAAGATTAGTCAAGCATGATTTCCCCTTCGTAAATCCATGCTGACTCGGACCTATCCTGCTACTGCTATCCAAATATGCCACTATTTCATCTTTATAATTGACTCCAGCATCGTCCCCACCACTGATGTCAGACTAACTGGTCTATAGTTGCCTGGTTTCTCTCTCCCTCCTTTCTTGAAAAGTGGGATAACATTAGCTACCCTCCAATCCGCAGGAATTGATCCTGAATCTATAGAACATTGGAAAATGATTACCAATGCACCTCCTTAAGTACCCCAGAATGCAGACCATCAGGCCCTGGGAATTTATCAGCCTTCAGTCCCATCAGTTTACCCAACACCATTTTCTGCCTGATGCGATTTTCCTTCAGGTCCTCTGTTACCCTAGGTCCTCTGGCCACTGTTACATCTGGGAGATTGTTTGCGTCTTCCCTAGTGAAGACAGATCCAAAGTACCTGTTCAGCTTGTCTGCCATTTCCTTGTTCCCCATAATAATTTCACCCGTTTCTGTCTTCAAGGGCCCAATTTTGGTCTTAACTAATTTTTTCATCTTCATATACCTAAAGAAGCTTTTACTATCTTCCTTTATATTCTTGGCTAACTTACCTTCGTACCGCATCTTTTTCCCCCCGTATTGCCTTTTTAGTTATCTTCTGTTGCTCCTTAAAAGTCTCCCAGTCCTCTGGCTTCCCACTTATTCTTGCTAATGATGAGTTTGAGTACACAGAAGAAGTTTAGAACCTGGTGGCATGGTGCGAAGACAATAACCTATCCCTCAATGTCAGCAAGACGAAGGAATTGGTCGTTGTCTTCAGAAGGAGTTGCAGACTGCACAACCCAATTTACATCGGTGGTGCACAAGTGGAACAGGTCAAAAGCTTTAAGTTCCTCGGGGTCAAAATCACAAATGACCTAACTTGGTCCAACCAAGCAGAGTTCACTGCCAAGAAGGCCCACCAGCGACTTTACTTCCTGAGAAAACTAAAGAAATTTGGCCTGTCCCCTAAAACCCTCGCTAATTTTTATAGATGCACCGTAGAAAGCATTCTTCTAGGGTGCATCACAACCTGGTATGGAAGTTGTCCTGTCCAAGACCGAAAGAAGCTGCAGAAGATCGTGAACACGCTGCAGCACATCACACAAACCAATCTTCCGTCCTTGGACTCACTTTACACTGCATGCTGTCGGAGCAGTGCTGCCAGGATAATCAAGGACACGACCCACCCAGCCAACACACTTTTTGTTCCTCTTCCCTCCGGGAGAAAGCTCAGGAGCTTGAAGACTCATACAGCCAGATTTGGGAACAGCTTCTTTCCAACTGTGATAAGACTGCTGAACGGATCCTGACCCGGATCTGGGCTGTACCCTCCAAATATACGGACCTGCCTCTCGTTTTTTTTTGCACTACCTTACTTTCCATTTTTCTATTTTCTATGTATGATTTTGTTAACATGCTCAAGGAGATCTGTTTTTTTTGTGAGAATGCTGTAATGGTCTTTTGGAGGTCATCTGATGTGATTTTCCTGCCGATGTGAGGTCATGTGATGACATGTGCCCCGTGACTATATAAGGGTCGACTCAGGTGACGCAATAGGTTTTTGAGTTTGTAGATTTCCTGGTAGAACGTGCTGTACCTCCATTTTTGTTGCGTGTTTGTTTTTGTGACGCAGTTTCATTTTTAAAACGGAAGGTGCGTTCTCTTACAAGATATTGTATTTGGACTGGGAATTTGTGGCTGGAAGTGCCAATTTACTCAATTCCGACAGTTTTGAAGGGAGAGTGAAGAATTCATCGAAGTGAAGGGTCGAGAGAAGTCAGCATCGTTTGGCAGTTTAATAAAGAATCGACCTTATTGAGTCTTCATTGAAGAGAACCTGCATCAAGATAACTCTTACAATAGCACAATGAGTTTATGCACAAAGGCTCTCTCTCTCTTTGAATAATTTAAGGTCAGTTGATTTAAACTGCTTATTTTCGGCATCGGGAATCCTGTGGACAGAACCGGCAGTAAAGGTGCGTCGGTGAAGAAATCGTTCTCCAGAGAAGTCTCTCCCAATTGAATGCGTAAAACTGTTGGACTTTCGACTGTATTGCTTTAAGAACTGTTTTCGCATTTAACGCTTTAAGAACCAGAGCCGAGTGGAGTTGATGAACGGCTGCGTACCTGTTTAACCTCCGGTTAAAGTTTTCCTTTGTTTTTTTTCCCTCTTATCGTTTATATGTGTTTAATAAATGTTTGGTTGTTTTCATAAAACCTGTCTCGATGAACATTCATTGTTGCCAGTTGCGTAACAATTTATAATTTAAATTTTTAATATTTACTAAGTTTTACTATGTTTAATATTGTTAATATTTAATATTTGTAATCCAGGGAGTAGGAAGCGCAGAATCAGATATCGCTGTGATGATTGTACGTTCTAGTACTAATTGTTTGGCAAGTATAAAGTATGTTATACTTCCTCTTTTATTTTTATACTGTCCTTAACTTCCCTTGTCATCCATGGTCACTCCTTACTCCCCTTAGAATCTTTCTTCCTCTTTGGAATGAACTGATCCTGCACCTTCTGTATTATTCCCAGAAATACCCGCCATTGTTCTTCCACTGTCATCCCTGCTAGGGTATCTTTCCAGTCAACTTTGGCCAGCTCCTCCCTCATGTCTCCATAGTCCCCTTTGTTCAACTGTAATACTGACACCTCCAATCTTCCCTTCTCCCTCTCAAATTGTAGATTAAAACTTATCATATGGTCACTACCTCCTAATGGCTCCTTTACCTCGAGTTCCTTTATCAAACCTGGCTCATTACGCAACCCTAAATCCAGAATTGCTTTCTCCCTGGTAGGCTCTAATACAAGCTGCTCTAAGAATCCATCTCGGAGGAACACCGCAAACTCCCTTTCTTGGGGTCCAGTACCAACCTGATTTTCAGTCTACCTACATGTTGAAATCCCCCATAACAACCGTAGAATTTTACCTTTGCAACATGCCAATTTTAACTCTTGATTTAACTTACACCCTATATCCAGGCTATTGTTTGGGGGCCTGTAGATAATTCCCATCAGGGTCTTTTTGCCCTTACAGTTTCTCAGTTCTAACCATACTGACTCTACATCTCCTGATTCTACGTCACCCCTCGCAAGTGACTGAATTTCATTCCTCACCAACAGAGCCACGCCACCCCCTCTGCCAACCTGTCTGTCCTTTTGATAGGATCTATACCCCCGAATATTCATTTGCCAGCCCTGGTCGTCTTGCAGCCTTGTCTCTGTTATTCCAACAACATCATACTTGCCAATTCCCAGCTGAGCCTCAAGCTCATCCACTTTATTTCTTATACTCTGTGCATTCATATATAATACTTTTAATCCTTTTAAAGTAATACTTTTACTCCCCTCACTTTTCACATCGATTTCCTATTGCACTTGGCCATACTCTCCGATCCACTTTCTTAGCTTTCTGCCCCTTTAATTCTGTTGTCTTTCTTAACTTTTCTTATTCTCTCTTTCCCTTTAACTCCATTCTTATATTTCCAGTTAATCCCCTCCCTCCCACTACTTAGTTTAAACACACCCGTGTGGCAGTGTCAAACTTGCCTGCCTGAACACTGGTCCTCCGTCTGTTAAGGTGCAACCCGCGTCCCTTCTGTACAATTCATCCTTACCCCAAAACAGATCCCAGTGGTCTAAGGATCTAAATCCCTGCTTCCCGCACCAGCTCCTCAACCACACATTCAAATCCCCTGTCTCCCTGTTCCTGTCCTCACCAGCACAAGGAACTGGAAGCAAACCGGAGATAACCACCTTGGAGGTCCTGCTTTTCAGCCTTCTTCCAAGTTCTCTGAAGTCACGCTGCAAAATGTCTCTCCTCTTCTTCCCAACTTCATTTGTGCCGACATGCACCACCACCTCCGGCTGATCACCTTCTGCCCTGAGGATGCCCTGCAATTGGTCCATGACGTCCTGGATCCTGGCACCAGGGAGGCAACACACCATCCTTAAATCCTGCCTGTTGAGGTTGAAACCCCTATCTGTACCTCTCACTATGGAGTCCCCTACTACCACGGGTGATGGTGGAGGCAGATACGTTAGGGACTTTTAAGAGACTTAGAGATAGGCACATATTTTAAGTAAAAGGCGGAGTGGCTATGTGAGAGTGAAGGGTTGGATTGATCTTAGAGTAGGTTAATAGGTTGACAGAACATTGTGGGCCGAGAGGCCTGTACTGTGCTGTAAAGTTCTGTGTTCCATGTTGTTTCCATCCTTGAGGGCTCAGGATACATGCCATAGTAACACGTCCTCCTCACTGTGCAATTCTTCTGCTCCAGCTTTGCCTCGGAGGTCCAATCTGGATTGTAATTGGTCATCTTTAATACTTGTCCTATGATGCTGGAACTCATTCCTTATTTCCTCACTATAGTGGAAAAGCTTATTCGGCCCATCAAGTCCATGCTGGCCCGCAGAACACATTTAACGTGCTAATTTTCCCTCACATTCTCATCAATCCCCTTGCATACACGCCAGGAGCCATCATCCTGTCCATCTGCCAACTTTAGGAAGTGGGTGAAAACTGAAGCAATGGGGCAAACCCCACAGTCACAGGGAGAACGTGCAAACTCCACACGGACAGCACCGGAAATGGGGATTGAGCCTGGGTCAGTGGCATTCTGCTAGCTGCTCTCTGTATATGGGTTGCGGCATCAGGCGTTTCAGGTTGTGCCTGCCGTTATTCGGTGAAAATGGGATCTGGCCTTCAGGGTCCTTTCCAATCTCTTGTATTCTCTTGGGCTCTCTTCTGGAGGCTTGCTGTGTGACTGAAGACTGTTATACAGTATTTCTCAGGTAGTAGGCAGCACAGTGGTGTAGTGGTTAGTGTAATACTGTACAGAGCCAGCAACGTGGGTTCAATTCTCGCTGCTGGTAGGAGTTTGTATATTCTTTCCACAATCGTATGTTTCCCCCCAGGTGCTCCGGTTTCCTTTCACACTCCAAAGACATACAGGTTAGGGTTTGTTGTGGGTATATTATGTTGGCAGCAAGAGCATGGGGACACTTGCAGGCTTCCCCCAGCACAATCCTCGGATTGTGTTGGTTGTTATTGCAAGACACATTTCACAGAGTGTTTTGATGTGCATGAGACAATAAGACTAATCTATATCTGGTGGTATTTGCACCCAGAGTGGTCAGACTGGAGTCTCTCATTTGGCATAGGTTGCAAGGACCCCCCGCCCCACACCTTCCATGCCATGTTCTCTTCTCGCTGCTGTTATTGGAGGGTAAGTACAGGAGCTTCAGGACCCACCACCAGTTCAGGAATGATTATTCCCCTCCAACCATCAGGGTTCTGAACTGGTGTGAATAAGTTCACTCACCTCAACTCTGAACTGATTCCACAAACTATGGACTCAGTTTCTCGGACTTTACAACTCATGTTCTCAGTATTTTGCCTTGTTGCTGGGAGATCGCTCTGCTGCTGGAGAGGGGAGATGGCCTTTTTATCACTGGTGGGATTGATCTGCTGCCAGAGAAGGGAGGCTGACTTTTGATCTTTGGGGAATCGCTTGCTGCTGGCGAGGCAAAGGCCTGCCGCTGTGCCCATAGAGCGTTGCCCAGCTTTTCTGCATTTTGGATGTGGACTTGGACTATAGATTTTTTTTTCCAATCTTTAGTTTTTTTTATATTCTGTGTTTTTCGCCTGATCGTTCTCTTTTTTTGTGTGGGGGAGGGTGATTTGGGGGTTGATGAGCGTGCTGCCATTCTTTCTTGGTTTTGTAGCTATTTGAAGAAGAATTATTTCAGAGTTGTGTACTTTGATAGTAAATTAACCTTTGAATGCCCTCAAGAAAATGAATCGTAAGGTAGTGTATAGTAACATATATGTTCTTTGAAAATAAATTTACTTTGAACTTTGAGATGTGTCCTCTTCTATTCCAGCCGTTGGCGAACAGCCAGTCATCCACTCTCATGTCACCACCCAGGGCCTCTCTGTTCTGGTCTGCGAGTCGTCTGGGTGGTTCCCAGAGCCAACGGTAACCTGGGAGAATGGGCTAGGGAAACAGCTGACCATGTACGCCCATACGGAGAACCTAAACAGCACGGATGGCAGCATCCACACACGGAGCATACTCAGCCTGGGTCATAGGCCCATCAACAATTATACCTGCGCCATGAGGGACAGGCACCTGAACGAGACGGTGTCCTTTGTATTCATCGTTCTCTGTGAGTATGACGGCGTTGAAATGGCATAGCCAAGAGGTGTTCTCTCTTTGCTCTGCCTTCTTCAGCCAGTTACCTGAAGGCTGTTTCAAAGTACCATGCGTGAAAGTCGAGTTTTGCATTAATCGCTCAAGGTACACGCACCAGGGAACATGATCTTTTGCGCTCTAAATGCAAGATTCTACAGATGCTGGAAATCCAGAGCAACACACACTAAATACTGGAGGAACTCAGCAGGTCAGGCAGCATCTATGGAAGGGAATAAACAGTCAACGTTTCTTGTCAAGACCCTTCAACAGGACTGGAGAGGAAGGGGGAAAAAGCTAGAATAAGGAGGTGAGGGAAGGAGCTGGCAGGTGATGGTGATACCAGGTAAGGGGGGGGGATGGTGTGGGGGTGAGGGATGAAGTGAGAAGCTGGGAGATGATAGATGGAAATGGTAAAGAGCGGAAGGAGGAATCTGATAGAGGAGAATGGAACATGGAGAAATGAAAAGAGGAGCGAAACCAGAGGGAGGAGAAAAGAGGGAACCCAGAATGGGGAAAAGGAAGAGGGGTCACGGGTGGAAACTCCCAGAAGTCAGAGCACCTGAAGTGGAGGGGGACTAATATCCCAGTGGGAAGGATGTTAATGCTACAGGGTGGAATTTAAACTGAAGTTGCAGGGGGATGCGAGCCAGGGTGCCAGAACAATTACTGGAGATGTTGTGGAGGCAGTTGTTCATAAGACCTTAGTCCAAGTTAGGAATCAAGAGGTTGAACATATGCGACGAGTGTCCTAAGCTGTATATATTTCAATGCAAAAAGTGTCATAGAAACATAGAAACATAGAAAATAGGTGCAGGAGTAGGCCATTTGGCCCTTCGAGCCTGCACCGCCATTTATTATGATCATGGCTGATCATCCAACTCAGAACCCTGCACCAGCCTTCCCTCCATACCCCCGATCCCCGTAGCCACAAGGGCCATATCTAACTCCCTCTTATATATAGCCAATGAACTGGCCTCAACTGTTTCCTGTGGCAGAGAATTCCACAGATTCACCACTCTCTGTGTGAAGAAGTTTTTCCTAATCTCGGTCCTAAAAGGCTTCCCCTTTATCCTCAAACTGTGACCCTTCTTTCTGGACTTCCCCAACATCAGGAACAATCTTCCTGCATCGAGCCTGTCCAATCCCTTTAGGATTTTATACGTTTCAATCAGATCCCCCCTCAATCTTCTAAATTCCAACGAGTACGAGCCCAGTTCATCTAGTCTTTCTTCATATGAAAGTCCTGCCATCCCAGGAATCAATCTGGTGAGCCTTCTTTGTACTCCCTCTATGGCAAGGATGTCTTTCCTCAGATTAGGGGACCAAGACTGCACACAATACTCCAGGTGTGGTCTCACCAAGGCCTTGTACAACTGCAGTAGTACCTCCCTGCTCCAGTACTCAAATCCTCTCGCTATAAATGCCAACATACCATTCGCCTTTTTCACCGCCTGCTGTACCTGCATGCCCACTTTCAATGACTGGTGTATAAGGACACCCAGGTCTCGTTGCACCTCCCCTTTTCCTAATCGGCCACCATTCAGATAATAATCTGTTTTCCTATTTTTGCCACCAAAGTAGATAACTTCACATTTATCCACATTAAATTGCATCTGCCATGAATTTGCCCACTCACCCAACCTATCCAAGTCACCCTGCATCCTCTTAGCATCCTCCTCACAGCTAACACTGCCGCCCAGCTTCGTGTCATCCGCAAACTTGGAGATGCTGCATTTAATTCCCTCATCCAAGTCATTAATATATATTGTAGACAACTGGGGTCCCAGCACTGAGCCTTGCGGTACCCCACTAGTCACTGCCTGCCATTCTGAAAAGGTCCCGTTTATTCCCACTCTTTGCTTCCTGTCTGCTAACCAATTCTCTATCCACATCAATACCTTACCCCCAATACCGTGTGCTTTAAGTTTGCACACTAATCTCCTGTGTGAGACCTTGTCAAAAGCCTTTTGAAAATAGGCAATGTGTAGTGAGGAGAGGCTGTTGATAGGGCAAAATTGCAGTCAGCAGGATAAGTTGCAATGTAAAAGGCAGACAAAATTGAATTGCGCATTGCACATTTAGCTAGAGATGTAACATATTTTTTTTTCCTCATGTATATGAAAGTTATAGAAAAAAGTCGATTCAGAAGTGTGAATACAGGACTGAAGGTGTTCTATTTGAATGTGTGCGGTATACAGAATAATGTAGATGAACTTGAAGCACAGTTGCAGATTGACATGTGTGATGCAGGCATCACAGAATCATGGCTGAAAGAAGAATATAGCCGGTAGCTTAGTGTCCAAGGATACACATTATTTCAGAATGGATGGGCAGGAAGGCAGAGGGTGTAGCGTGGCTCTGCTGGTTTAAAAAAAAATGAAATTAAAACATTAAAAAGAGGTGACATAAGGTCCAAAGGTGTTGAATCATTGTGAATGGAGCTAAGGAACAGCAAGGGCAAAAGACCCTGATGGGAATTGTATACAGACCCCAAACAGTAGTAAGGATATGCTCTATAAGTTACAATGGGAGAAAGAAAATGCAAGCAGAATGGTAAAATATGGTTGGTGCTGGATTCTAGGAGAGGAATTTCTAGAATGCCTATGAGGTGGCTTTTTAGAGGAGCTCATGGTTGAGCCCACTTGGGGATCAGCTATTCTCGACTGGGTGTTGTGCAATGAACCAGAATTGGTTAGAGAGCTTAAGGTAAAAGAACCTTTAGGGGAAAAGTGATCATAATATGATTGAATTCACATTGAAATTTGAGAAGGAGAAGCAAAAGTCAGATGTATCAGTACTACAGTGGAGGAAAGGGAACTAGAGGCATGAGAGAGAAGCTGGCCAGAATTGATTGGAAAAGAACACTGGCAGGGATGACAGCAGAGGAGCAATGGCTGAAATTTCTGGAAGCAGTTCAGAAAACACAGGATAGATACATCCCAAAGAGGAAGAAGCATTCTAAAGGCAAAACGACATAACCATGGCTAATAAAAGAAGTCAAAGCCAACATAAAAGCCCAGAGAGCATATAATAGAGCAAAGCTTCGTGGGAAGTTAGAGGATTTGGAATCTTTTAACCCATACATACTGTTTGGGTCAAATTTGACCTGTTTTGACATTTGATAGCAGAAAGTATAGAATATCAACAGTATGCAAGGGTTAAAAACCAACAGGAGACAACTTAAAGTTAGGAAGAAGGTAAAGCTGGATTACGAAAGTAAGCTAACCAATAATATTACAGAGGTTACCAAAAATTTTTTCAGATACATAATGTTAAAAGAGAAGCAAGAGTGGATATCAGACCACTGGAAAATGATGCTGGAGAGTTAGTAACGAAGGACAAGGAAATGACAAACTGAATAATGATGAGAGGGATTGACCATGTAGATAGTCAGAGGCTTTTTCCCAGGGCTGAAATGGCTAACACAGGAGGGCACAGTTTTAAGGTGCTTGGAAATAGGTACAGAGAAGATGTCAGGGTAAGTTTTTTACGCAGAGAGTGGTGAGTGCGTGGAATGGGCTTCCAGTAACGGTGGTGGAGGCGGATACGATAGGGTCTTTTAAGAGACTCTTGGATAGGTACATGGAGTTTAGGAAAATAGAGGGCTATGGGTAACCCGAGGTAATTTCTAAGTACATGTTCGGCACAGCATTGTGGGCCAAAGGGCTTGTATTGTGCTGTAGGTGTTCTATGTTTCTAAGTGGCTGAAGAGATTGTGGAGGCATTTGTAATGATCTTTCAATAGATTCTGGAATGGTTTTGGAAGACTGGAAAATTGGAAATGTCACTCCATTCTTCAAGACTGGAAAGAAGCAGGAGAAAGGAAACTATAGGCCAGTTAGTCTGACCTCAGTGTTTGGGAAGATGTTGGAGTTGATTATTAAGGATGAGTTTTCAGGGTTATTGGAGGCAGATGATAAAATACGCTGTAGTCAGCATGGTTTCCTCAAGGGAAAACCTTATCTGACAAATCATTTGAAATTATTTGAAGAAATAATAAGCAGGACAGACAAGAGAGGATCAATGATGTGTACTTCGATTTTCAGAAGATCTTTGAAAAGGTGTCTCTTTATGAGGCTGCTTAACAAGCTACAAGCCCATGGTATTACAGGGAAGATTCTAGCATAGCTAAAACAGTGGCTGATTGGCAGGAGGCAAGAGAGTGTGAATAAAGGGAGCCTTTTCTGGTTGGCTGCCAGTGATTAGTGGTGTTCCAGAGTGGTCTGTGTTGGGCCTGATTCCTTTTTCGTTACATCTCAATGATTTGGATGATGGTAGTGATGGCTTTGTTGCAAAGTTTGCAGATGATATGAAGATGAGTGGAGGGACAGTTAGTTTTGAGGAAGTAGAGAGGCCATGGAAGGACTTAGATTAGGAGTATGTGCAAAGAAGTGGCAGATGGAATACAGTGTCGGGAAATGAGAGGGTTGACTATTTTCCAAATGGAGAAAAAATACAAAAAAACTATGCAAGATCCCCTAAAGGTTAATTTGCAAGCTGAGTTGGTGGTGTGGAAGGCAAATGTGTTCACATTCATTTCGAGAGGACCAGAATATAAAAGGAAGGATGTTATGATGAGACTTTATCAAGCATTGGTGAGGCCTTACTTGGAGTATTGTGAACGGTTTTGGCCTGTATTCACCGGAATTCAGAAGAATGATGGGTGGCCTCATTGAAACTTATCGAACTGTGAAAGGCCTTGATAGGGTGGATGTGGAGAGGATGTTTCCTGTGGTGGGAGTGTGTCAGAATAGAGGGGTGTCCTTTTGGAACAGATGAGGAGAAATTTCTTTAGCCAGAGAGTGGTGAATCCGTGCAATTCTTTGCTACAGGCAGCTGTGGAGGACAAGTCTTCATGTATACTTAAGGCGGCAGTTGATAAGTCCTTGATAGGTCAGGACATGAAGGGATATAGGTAGAAGACTGGGGCTGAGAGGGAAAATTGGATTAGCCATGATGTAATGGTGGAGCACTCAATGGGCCAAATGGCCTTATTCTGCTCCTATATCTTATAGTCTGTTCATGCCATCAGTTTGTACATGCTGTTTGCTTGCTGCTGGTTCAGAGTCATTGTGATTTGACTCGCACAGCCCTCAATGCATACAGGCTCTTCAGCCCAGCTAGTCCAATATAATTAAGGTTTCCATTTAAGCCAGTCACAGTTGCTCAGGTTTATCCCATATCGTTCTAAACCTTTCCTATCCATGGGACACAGAACAGTACAGGCCCTTCGGCGGCATAGTGTTCATTATAGCACCAGTGACTGAGATTCAATTCTGATAGTGTCTGTAAGGAGTTTTCACGTTCTCTCCATGACTGCGTGGAGCTCCAGGTGCTCTGGTTTTCTGCAACATCTCAGAGACGAACAGGTTAGTTGGTTAATTTGTTACGTGGGTATATTTGTGTGGCGCAGGCTCTGTGTGGGTAACCTCCATCACCTCAACTTTGAACTGATTCCACAACCTACACACTTGATTTCAAAGACCTTACAACTTATTTTTCCGTGTTGTTCATATTTTATTAGAATAATTTGTTGTCTTTTGCATATTGGTTGTTTGTCAGTCTTTGTTTCTGCATAGTATTTGTTTATTTTCCTTAACTGACAAAGAAAATATATGAAAGGTAGTATAGTGTGTGGAGATGTACAGAACCATATTAAAGTGGCCACTTTAATATGTACAGGTATGGAGCCCAGTGTGATCTTCCAGTGCTGTAGCCCAACCACTTCAGAGTTCAATGCGCTGTGCTTCCAGAGTTGCTCTACTGCACACCACTGTTGTAACATAGTTACTTTCACCACCTTGTCTCACTGTTCTCCTCTGACCATTGTCATTAACAAGGTGTTTTCACCCACAGAACTGCTGCTCACTGAATGTATTTTTTTTTCCTGTTTTTCCACACCATTCTCTGTAAACTCTAGAGACTGTTATGTGTGGAAAATCCCAGGAGATCAGCAGGTTCTGAGATACTCAAACTACCGTCTGGCACCAACAATCATTCCCCTGTCACGGTCACTTTAATCACATTTCTTGCCCATTCTGATCTCTGGTCTGAACAACAACTGAACCCCTTGACCATGTTTGCATAATTTTGTGCATTGACTTGCTGTCACATGATTGGCTGATGAGCTATTTGCATTAATGAGCAGGTGTACCTAATAAAGTGGCCACTGAGTGTAAGCATTGATAGATTTACTTTGGCTCTGACCTTGAGGTGAGGAACTTCAACCTGTTGCCATGACAACAGTGTGGTAGCCATGGCTTTGTCCAAGGCAGCTCTACAGTTCTGGCTTGGCTTTAACTAGAGTGCTCCTGTTTGCTGCTGCAGTGCACAATGACGCCTGTGCTTCAGTCACATGGTATTAATTTTCTCACTCTCTCCACACCCTTCCCAGTTCCAGGATCACCTTGGCACATCGCAGCAGGTGCAGTGGGGACTGTTGTCTGCTGTGTCATCCTAACTGTTGCACTTTACTGGAGCTGGTAACCAGATGAGCTGGGTATGTGTGACGTGAGTGATAACGTCCTTGTAAGTTACTCATTGAAACATTCGCACCTCAACTCCATTCCATCATTCTAAGGCTGAACTGCCTACCCTATCCTTATAGGTTTCACTTTATGTGCAGTCTTTCATTGATTCTTTCGTATTTCTTTGTTCTACTGTGAATGCCTGCAAGAAAACAAATCTCAGTGTTGTGTATGGTGACATATATGTACTTTAATAACAAATCTACTTTAAACTTTGAACACTGAGGATTCAAATGTACTGCTTTCTTGAACACTCTAATTGATCTGTTCCCCCGCCCCCCCAATAATCCAACCATGGAGGAGCCTGATTCCGATTGCACTTCTTGTGAAGTGACTCAGTCTTTTTCTGAGCATCAGGGAATCGAGAGCTACACGGTATAGGTTTGAGGTAATAGGGGCAAGATGTAATAGGAACTTGAGGGGCAACTTGTTTTTTCAACATGAAGGGTCGTACTAATGTGGAATGAGCTGTCAGAGAAAGCAGTTGAGGCTGGTGCAGTAACAACGTTTAATAAATAGTTGAACTGGCACATGAATGGGGAAAACTTAGTAAGTTGCAGGTCAAATGCAGGCAAAAGGGACTAGATTGGATTGGGAGCTCTTGGTCAGCATGGGCCAGATGGACTGGAGGGCCTGTTTCCATGTTGTATTACACTATGACTATAACCTTAAGATATAATAGCAGAATTAAGCCATTTGTCCCAACAAGTCTGCTCTACCATTCCATCATGGCTGAATTATTATTCCTTTTCAATCCCGTTCTCCTGCCTTCCCCCTGTCTTATGCTTATAGTTCCCAACTTCTGTCTTGACTCCAACATCTCACCCTTTGAGCTCAGAAGAATGTTTTGTTTTGAAAACCTTGTAACCATTTCTACATGGCAGGGGATATATGGAAGGACTTTGTAGTCCACCCTCTGATGGTATAGTGCACATTAACCAGGACTGTCTCCAAATTTAGTTTATCATCGCTAAGTTGGCCAGAGCTGAATACAGTTCCTCAAAAGATCTGAAATGAATTCCAATGCCAAGTATTTACCTTGTGGCTCCCCAGGCCCTCAGACAGAGTGAGAGTGGGACTGAGTCCACTCTGGCTTGATCCACACCACTTTTCCGTCCCGAACTCCACAGCTCCTGGCTGTTTCAGTTGGATTCCTTCTGGAAGGAATCATTTTAAAAGATGAAACCTCTACTGAGCGAGTTTTAAAGAATAGTCATAGTCATACTTTATTGATCCCGGGGGAAATTGGTTTTTGTTACAGTTGCACCATAAATAATTAAATAGTAATAATAAAACCATAAATAGTTAAATAGTAATATGTAGATTATGCCAGGAAATAAGTCCAGGACCAGCCTATTGGCTCAGGGTGTCTGACCCTCCAAGGGAGGAGTTGTAAAGTTTGACGACCACAGGCAGGAATGACTTAGAAAGAATTTCTGTAACCAGAGCCTGGTGAATTTTTGGAATTCATTGCCACAGATGGCTCTGGAGGCCAAGTCACTGGGCATCTTTAAAACTGAGTTGGATGTTTCAACTATCCAATCGTGTAGGTACTATGGCCTCAGCTTTCTCAGGTGGCTAAAGAAACTTGGCATATCCCCATCAACTCTTACCAATTTCTATCAGTGCACCATAGAAAGCATCCTTTCTGGATGCATCGCGGCTTGGCATGGAACTGCTCTGCCCGTGACCACAACAAACTGTGGAGAGTCGTGGACACAGCTCAGCACATCACAGAAACCAGCCTCCCCCCTCTGTGAACTCTGTCTGCACTGCTCACTGCCTCAGTAAAGCAGCCAACATAATCAAAGATCACAACTCCCAGGGCATTCTCTCTTCCATCAGGCAGAAGATACAAAAGCCTGAAAACGTGTATCAGCAAGCTCAAGGACAGCTTCTTCCCTGCTGTTAGCAGACATTTGAATAGTTCCCTAGTATGGCAAGATGGACTCTTCCCCTCCCAATCCACCTCATTATAGTCTTGCACCTTATCATTTACCTGGACTGCACGTTTTTGTAGATGTTACACTTTATTCTGTATTGTTATTGTTTTACTTTGTTCTACCCCAATGCACTGTGTAATGATCTGATCTGTATCAACAGCATGCAAGATGAGCTGTTCACTGTATCTCGGTACATGTGACAATAATAAACCAATTCCCAATAACAATTGCCCTTGCTCTTGTTGACAGGTTCCCATCTGTGATGGTCAGCATCACTGAAGAGTCAAAGGCTGCCTCTGGTGCTGACACAGAATGGACTCGAGGGGTAGGGGGTGAAAAGGACGTGGCCCCATTCTGTACACCACAGGACTCTCTCTCTCCCCCTTTGTAACAGCAGAGCTGACTGAGCTGGAGTGGCCTGGCCTACCTGAAGCTGCTCTGCGCAGGATCCATCACTGTATCAACTCATGAGCTGTTTTGTTTTGCACTTTTGGGCAGGGCCTTGTCTCGGTGGAAGTGTCTTGATACAGAACCTACATAGCAGTGAGCACTCAGACCAAGCTCACTCTACCGTGGCGGATCACTGCGGCCCACACAATGTGAACTGTGGCAACTGGACACTTTCTGCTTTGAACTCGACTGGATGACTTAGCACATTGTTACTGTTCTGAGAGATCTCCAGTCTGTCTCTATCCAACTTCTTTCATCTCATTGGAGGGGAAAGAGAGCTTTAAAATACAGTGATATTGGAGAGGAAATTCTCTTCAATACGAATTATTCTATCTGCCTTGAGGATGGCAGATCCTTTGATCTCTTTCCTTTCAAAAAAAATAAAATGGCACATCACAGCAACACTGAAGCAAGAATTTGTTCCCTGTTACCTCTCTCCTTTCCAGGCAGTCATTTCACTAAATGATTCCACAAACAAAAGGTATGTATTTCCCAACCAGAAGAGATTCTGCAGATGCTGGAAATCCAGAGCAACACAGGGTGCTGGAGAAACAGCAGATCCAGCCGCACATGTGGAGAGAATAAAACAAGTCAGCATTTTGAGCCGGGACCTTTTGTCAGCACCGGAAAGAAAGGGAGAGGCCAGAATAAAGTATGGGGGAGGGGAAGGGGTGAAACCAGAAGGGTGGGGGAGTGTGGCTGAAGTAAGAAGCTGGGAGGTGGAAAAGGTAAGGACTGGAGAAGAAGGAATCTGATAGGAGAGGAGAATGGATCAGAGGAGAGAGGAAAAAAGGGACACCAGGAGGAGGTAGTAGGCAGGTGAAGAGAAGAGGTGGGGGGGCGGTAGGAGTGGGGAATTGAAGAAGAGGGGAGGGAGAGAAGCTACTAAAAGTTGGAGAAATCATTGTTCCTGCTATCCTGACGGAATATGACGCGTTACTCCTCCAAGCCGAGTGTGGCCTCGTTGTTCTGTACGCATGGAGCAAGAACTACAACAGAGCAGTAGATTACACATTTTTACTGGGGCATGTTAGCCACGGTACACACTGGGACATGTACACTGCTGGCGCGATGACCCAGGGTACTGACATGAAAAATGTGTACACTCAAAGGCCTGCACAAAAAGAGAGAGCTCTCTGGAAGGAGGCGGCCTAATCAGTGAGCCACATGCACTCTTGCCACATTCTCACAGTCGACCCAGTGTGGTTCCGTACTCAGCATGATTTATCATAGCTTTATTTCACAAGCTCTCACACTGCTCAATTGTGTGTCGCAGAAAGTATGATCGTTACAACCAATGTGCCACAAAACACGCAAGTCTTCCAACTTGTGGGCAATATTGCTACCAGCTGAGTGCAAGCTTCAGTGATGGGAGGGAGTTGTATGCTGGTGCAGGAAGATGAGGAGACTGGCCTCCATGTGAGAATATATTTGAGATTAAGCAAGCATAAAGAATAATCAATACTCAGCTGGTCAGACAGCATCTGTGGAGGGGAATAAACAGTCGATGTTTTGGGCCGAGACCCTTCATTAGGACTGGAGGGGAAGGGTACAGAAGTGCGAAAAACAGGTGGTAGATGTGACCAGGTGAGGGAGAAGATGGATGGGTGAGGATGAAGTAAGAAGCTGGCAGGTGATCGATGGAGGAGGTAAAGCAGTGGTCCCCAACCACCGGGCCGCAAAGATGTGTTACCAGGCCGAGAGGAAACAATATGAAATGATGAGTCAGCTGCTACTTTCCTCATTCCCTGTCATGCACTGTTGAACTTGAACACCTCCTCCCATCAGCCGATCCGCAAGAATATCGTCAATATTAAACTGGTCCGTGGCATTAAAAATGGTTGGGGACCCCTGAGGTAAAGGGCTGAGGAAGGAGGAATTTGATAGGGTGGGAAATATTTTAATATTTGGGGAAAAAAGAATGGGTGATGTCAGCCGTAGCCATACTGTTTCTCTGAAGATACATATGCAGTGATTTACTGGATAAATCAAATCCAGCCAGTCATACTGACAGCAGTCTACATTCTCTCTCTCTCCCCTCCCCCCACCGGCAGACGTGGAGTCTGCTCTGAACAGACTGTATGCCAACATCAGTGAACTTGAGACCAGGTATCCGGAGGCTTTGCTCATTACAGCCAGGGGCTTTAACCAGGCCAACCTCAGAAAGGCGCTGCCAAAGATATACCAACATGTCTCCTGCCCCACTAGGGGCCTGAATATACTTGACCACTGCTACACAGCAGTCAAGGATGCCTACCATTCCGTCCCATGACCTCACTTCAGAAAATCGGACCATCAGGCCATACTCCTCCTGGCTTACAAACAGAAACTGAAGCGGGAGGTCATGGTGTCAAAAGAGGTGTCGCGTCGGATGGAGGAAACTGATGAGGTCCTACGTGACTGCTTTGAATTGGTGGACTGGTGTGTATTCAAGGACTCGCAGCTAACCTCAGTATGCCTCAGCTGTCACGGACTTTATTTGGAAATGCACGGAGGACTCTGTGTCTCGCAAGATGATCTGGGTATTCCCCAACCAGAAACCTTGGATGAATCATGAGGTCAAGTCCCTTTTGAAGGCTAGAGCTGTGGCTTTTAGGCCCGGGGATACCAGTCACCACATGGAATCCAGGCGTGAACTCCGGAAAGCCATTAAGGGTGCCAAGAGGCAATATTGAGCCAAGCTGGAAGCCCAGACTAACCAGGTGGATGCTGGTAGACTATGGTAGGGTCTAAATGAGATCAGTGGGTGCAAAGAAAAGGCTGGGAATATCAATAACTGTGGCGCTTTTCTTCCTGACGAACTTAACGTATTCTGCATGAGATTCGAACAGAAGAGGAGCGTCCCGCTCCCTCCGGATGAACCGGACCTGGTGGCATCGAGATTCATCGTCATCGAGGAGGACGTTAGAAGGGCCTTCCTGAAGATAAATCCATGGAAGGCAATGGGCCCAGATGGCGTCCAGGGACAGGTTCTCCAGCCCTGTGCAAGCGAACTAGCTGGAGTGTTTGCTGACATCTTCAACTGCTCCTTGCTTCAGTCTAAGATTCCCTCGTTTTAAGGCAACGATAATCCCGGAGCCGAAGAAGAGCAAGGTGGCATGCCTGAATGACTATTCAGCAATGAATCTACCTGTGGCTCTGACAACAATTGCTAAGAAGTGCTTGGAGTGATTGGTTACGGCACACATCAACCACAGCCTGCCAGTCAACCTCGGCGCTTTGCAATTCGCCTACCGGAGCAACAGGTCAATGGCAGATGCCATCTCTCTGGCCCTACATTCCTCCTTAGAACACCTGGAGAATAAAGACACATATGTAAGGCTCCTTTTCATTGACTACAGCTCTGCCTTTAGTACCATCATGCCAAATAAACTGATTCCTATGCTCCGGAACCTAGGCCTTAGCACTCAGATCTGCAGCTGGATCTTTAACTTCCTCACAGACAGGACCCAGGCTGTAAAAATATGAGACAAGCTCTCCTCTACAATCACTGAGCACTGGTGCCCGATAAAGCTGTGTACTCAACCCCCTGCTGTACTCACTGTACACCCATGATTGTGTAGCCAAGTTTCCATCAAACTCAATATCAAGTTTGCTGGTGACGCCACAATTGTAGGCCGTATCTTGGGTAATGATGAATTTGAGTACAGAGAGGAAATTAAGAACCTGGTGGCATGGTGCGAAGGCAATAACCTATCCTTCAATGTCAGCAAGACGAAGGAATTGGTTGTTGACTTCAGAAAGAGTAGCGGACTGCACAATCCAATTTACATTGGTGGTGCACAGGTGGAACAGGTCCGAAAGCTTTAAGTTCCTCGGGGTCAGTATCACAAATGACTTGACTTGGCCTAACCAAGCAGAACCCACTGTCAAGAAGGCCCACCAGCGCCTTTACTTCCTGAGAAAACTGAAGAAATTTGGCGTGTCCCCAAAAACCCTCACTGATTTTTATAGATGCACTATAGAAAGCATTCTTCTTGGGTGCATCACAACCTGGTATGGAAGTTGTCCTGTCCAAGACCGTAAGAAGCTGCAGAAGATTGTGAACACAGTGCAGCACATCACACAAACCAATCTTCCGTCCTTGGACTCACATTACACCGCATGCTGTCGGAGCAGTGCTGCCAGGATAATCAAGGACACGACCCACCCAGCCAACACACTTTTCATCCCTCTTCCCTCCGGGAGAAGATTCAGGAGCTTGAAGACTCGTACGGCTGGATTTGAAAACAGCTTCTTTCCAACTGTGATAAGACTGCTGAACGGCATCTGGGCCGTATCCTCCAAATATCTGGACCTGCCTCACGGTTTTTTTGCACTACCTTACTTTCCCTTTTCTATTTTCTAATTCTGATTTATAATTTAAATTTTTATCATATTTCCTATTGATTTGCACTCCAGGGAGTGCCAAGCGCAGAATCAAATATCGCTGTGATGATTGTATGCTCTTGTATCAATTGTTTGGTGACAATAAAGAAATAAAATAAAATTAAAAGATACTTGCAGGAAAGATGTTAATAAAATTGAAAGAGTACAGAGAAAATTTATAAGAATGTTGCTCGATCTGCAGAACCTGAGTTAAAGGGAAAGGTTGAGTAGGTTAGGATTTTATTCCTTGGAATGTATGAAAATTAAGGGAGTTTTGATAGAAGTATACAAACTTATGGGGAGATATAAATATGGTAAATATTTCCATATATAGATATGGTAAATGCAAACAGACTTTTTCCCCAGTGAGTTTGGGTGAGATTATAACTAAAGATCATGGGATAAGAGTGAAAGATAAAGTGTTTAAAGGGAATGTCTGTGCAACAATCTGCCTGAGGAAATGGTGAATGCATGTTTGATTTCAACACTTCAGAAAAATATGGATAGATACATCGATGCGAAGGCTTTGGTTCGAGGACAAGGCAATGGAACAAGCAGAATAATAGCTCGGTATGGGCTAGATGGCCCTGTTTCTGTGCTGTAATGTTCCATGACTTGACAGAAATTGTTGCCCACCTCGCCACATCCACAGATCCAGCTTGGCCCACTGAGTTCCTCCAGCAATTTCTTTTTTATTAAGCAGGTATATTATGTGTCGTTCTGGTTGCCTCACTAGGGGAAGGGTGTGGCGGTTCCAGAGAGTACAGAACATAAGGTCAGGCTGCATCGATGGAAATGATTTCATGCCAAGATCCTGTTATGAGTGAGACATAAGACTGTCAGGGGAACGCCTGAAATCTGGCTTTTCCACCCCCTCTAGTGGTGAACACACAAAATGCTGGAAAAACGCAAACACGAGGAAATCTGCAGATGTTGGAATTTCAAGCAACACATTAAAGTTGCTGGTGAACACAGCAGGCCAGGCAGCATCTCTAGGAAGAGGTACAGTCGACATTTTGTGCTGAGACCCTTCGTCAGGACTAACTGAAAGAAGAGACAGTAAGAGATTTGAAATTGGGAGTGGGAGGGGGAGATCCGAAATGATAGGAGAAGACAGGAGGGGGAGGGATGGAGCCAAGAGCAAATCAGTTGATTGGCAAAAGGGATATGAGAGGATCATGGGACAGGAGGCCTAGGGAGAAAGAAAAGGGGCGGGGAGCCCAGAGGATGGGCAAGGGATATAGTGACAGGGACAGAGGGAGAAAAAGAATGTGTGTATATAAATAAATAAATAACGGATGAGGTATGAGGGGGAAGTGGGGCATTAGCGGAAGTTTGAGAAGTCAATGTTCATGCCATCAGGTTGGAGGCTACCCAGATGGAATATAAGGTGTTGTTCCTCCAACCTGAGTGTGGCTTCATCTTTACAGTAGAGGAGGCCGTGGATAGACATGTCAGAATGGGAATGGGATGTGGAATTAAAATGTGTGGCCACTGGGAGATCCTGCTTTCTCTGGTGGACAGAGCGTAGGTGTTCAGCAAAACAATCTCCCAGTCTGCGTCAGGTCTCGCCAATATATAGAAGGCCACATCAGGAGCACCGGATGCAGTATATCACCCCAGCTGACTCACAGGTGAAGTGTCGCCTCACCTGAATGGTAGTGAGGGAGGAAGTGTAAGGTCATGTGTAGCACTTGTTCCGCTTACAAGGATACGTCCCAGGAGGGAGATCGGTGGGGAGGGATGGGGGGGACAAATGGACAAGGGAGTCGCGTCGGGAGCGATCCCCGCGGAAAGCAGAGTGGGGGGGAGGGAAAAATGTACTTAGTGGTGGGATCCTGTTGGAGGTGGCATGCTGGAGAAACTTTGGTGGTAGACCTGAGGAGAGCTAAGGTACCGGTGACCTCTGTTTCCATCCAGAGGATCAGTGTGGACATGGTGGAGGATTACAAATACCTGGGGATACGAATTGACAATAAACTGGACTGGTCTAAGAACATTGAGGCTGTCTACAAGAAGGGTCAGAGCCGTCTCTATTTCCTGAGGAGACTGAGGTCCTTTAACATCTGTCGGACGATGCTGAGGATGTTCTACGAGTCTGTGGTGGCCAGTGCTATCATGTTTGCTGTTGTGTGCTGCGGCAGCAGGCTGAGGTTAGCAGACACCAACAGAATCAACAAACTCATTGGTAAGGCCAGTGATGTTGTAGAGATGGAACTGGACTCTCTGATGGTGGTGTCTGAAAGGAGGATGCTGACCAAGTTGCATGCCATCTTGGTCAATGTCTCCCATCCACTACATAATGTACTGGGTGGGCACAGGAGTACATTCAGCCAGAGACTCATTCCTCTGAGATGCAGCACAGAGCATCATAGGAAGTTATTCCTGCCTGTAGCCATCAAACTTTACAACTCCTCCCTTGGAGGGTCAGACACCCTGAGCCAATAGGCTGGTCCTGGATTTATTTCATAATTTACTGACATAATTTACATATTATCATTTAACTATTAGTATTTTTCTACTACTATTTATTATTTCCATGACTATTACTATTTACTAATAGTAATATTACTATTTCTATTACTATTTATTTATGGTACAACTGTAACAAAAACCAATTTTCGCTGGGATCAATAAAGCATGACTATGGCTATGAATTTCAGAGGTGCCGTGACTGCAGTGTACTATAAAGTTTGTTCCTGACTCTGTCCAGGTGAAGCTTGGCTGGCTGAGCAGGGGTGGAAAGTTGGCTAAAGCGAGTCCCTGATGAAGGGTCTCGGGCCGAAACGTCGACTGTTTATTCTTTTCAATAGATGCTACTTGGTCTGGGGTCGTCCTCCAACATAGTGTGTGTTACTACACACAAACAAGACTGACAAACAACATTGTAAAGAAAACATACAAAGAATAAATACCAGGTAAATAATAATGAACAAATAAAGAATTTAAAAAAAAATAAATATTTAAATAAATGAGTTGAACAATTGTTCTGAGAACCTGAGTTATAGAATCGTAACTGAATTCATGGATCGTGGAGTAAGACCAGAAATCTATGAGACAGAGGAACAGGGTTAGACCAGTCAGCCCAAGGAGTCTGCTCCTCCATTCCATCTTGTTTGATTTATTATCCCTTCCAAACCTATTCTGCTTTCTCCCTGTAACCTCTGATACCTTTATTGATCAAGAACCTATCAATATCCACCTTAAATAGACCCAATGACTTAGTATCCATAGCCAGATGTGGAAACAAATTCTGCAGATTCGTCACTCTCTCTGGCTATAGAAATTCCTCATAATCCCAATGTTAAAATGATGCCCCTCTATTCTGAGGCTCTGTCCTCAGGTCTTAGAGTCCCCTGCCATAGGAAACATCCTCTCCACATCCACTTCATCTAGAACTTACAACTTTCAATAGGTTTCAGTGAGGTCATCCCTCATTTTTCTGAATTCCAGTGAAAGCCCATCAAATGCTCTTCATATGACAAGTTGTTCAATCCCAGAATCATTTTCATGGATCTACCTTGAACTCTCTCCAATGTCAGCACAGCCTTTCTAAGACGAGGGGCCCAAAACTGCTCACAATACTCTGAGGCCTCACCAGTACTTTTATGTTCTCAGTATGACATCCTTGCTTTGATATTCTAGTCCTCTTGAAAAGAATAATAACCTTGCATTTGTCTTTCTCACCACCAACTCAACCTGCAAATTAACCCTTAAAGAATCCTGCATAAGACTACCAAGTCCCTTTACACCTCAGACTTTTAAATTTTCTCTCCATTTAGAAAATAATCTGCGTTATTATTTCTTCTACCAAAGTGACCATACACTTCGTGCCAGTGCATTCCAGCTGCCTATTCTCCTAATCTGTCTAAATCCTTCTGTGGCCTCTTCCTCAAAACTAACTGCCTCTCCACCTAGCATCATATCATCCGCAAACCTTGCCACAAAGCCATCAATACTGTCATCCATATCATTGGCATATAACTTAAAAAAGAAGTGATCCCAACAATGACCGCTGCGGAACACCACTAATCACCGGCAGTCAGCCAGAAAAGGCTCCCTTTATTCCCACTTCTTGCCACCTGCTTATCAGCCACTGCTTTATCTATGCCAGCATCTTTGCTTTTGGCTCTTAATTTGTCAACTGCTTTCTGAAACTTCAAGTACACATCATCCAGCAATTCTCTTTTGTCTATCTTGCTTGTTATTTCTTCAGAAAATTCCAACAGATTCATCAGGTGAGATGTTCCCTTAAGGAAACAATGCTGATTATGGCCTACTTTATTACATGCTTCCAAGAAACCCAAAATCAAATCCTTAACAATCGATTCCAACTTCTTCCAAACCACTGAGGTCAGACTGACTGGCCTATAATTTCCTTTCTTCTGCCTCCCTCTCCCTTCTTGAAGAGTAGAGTGACATTTGCAATTTTCCATTCCTCTGGAACCATGCCAGAATCAATTGATTATTGAAAGATCAGTACTAATATCTCCACAATCTCTTCAGCCACCTCTTTTAGAACCCTGGGGTGCACACAGTGTGGTCCAGGTGACTTATCTACCTTCTGCCCTTTCATTTTCCCAAGAACCTTCTCACTTATTATGCAACTTCACTCACCTCTGCTCCCTTACACTGTGGAACTTGTACCCTGCAGCTGGTGTCTTCTAGTGAAGACTCATACAAAATAATTATTAAATTCATTTTCCTTTCCTTGTTGCCCATTAGTACTCTTCGGTATCATTTCCAGCAGTCCAATATCCACTCTCACCTCTCATTTAGACTTCATGTATCTGAAAAAAATTTTGGTATTCCCTTTAATATTTTTGGATAACTTATTTTCATGTACCATCTTTTCCTGTTTAATGACTTTTTTGGTTGCCTTCCATTAATTTTTAAAAGCTTCCCAATCCTCTTAACTTTCCACAAATTTTTGTTCTATTATATGCCCTTTATTTGACTTATGTTGGCTTTGACTTCTCTTGTTGGACACGGTTGTGTCACCCTGCCTTTAGAATAATTCTTCATCGTTGGGACGTAATATTCTGCGCCTTCCAGATTGCTTCCAGAAATTCCAGGCATTGCTGCTCTGTCATCATCCCTGCCAGTGTTCTTTTCCAATCAATGTTGTCCTGCTCCTCACTCATGCCTCTGTAATTCCCATTTACTCTACTGCAATACTGATACATGTGACTTTAGCTTCTCATTCTCAATTTACAGTATTAATTCTGTCATATCATGACTATTTTCCTCGAATGGTTCTTTTACCTTAAACTCTTTAATCAATTCCAGTTGATTGCACCACACCCATTCAACAATAGGGGACCCCCTGCTGGGCTCAGCCATGAGCTGCTATGAAACACTATCTTATAAACATTCTACAAATTCACCCTCTTTTGATTTAGCACCAGCGGTGAAATCATTGGACAAAGTCAGCATGGATTTGTGAAAGGAAAATCATGTCTGACGAATCTCATAGAATTTTTTGAGGATGTAACTAGTAGAGTTGGATAGGGGAGAACCAGTGGATGTGGTATATTTGGATTTTCAAAAGGCTTTTGACAAGGTCCCACACAGGAGATTAATGTGCAAACTTAAAGCACATGGTATTGGGGGTAAGGTATTGATGTGGATAGAGAATTGGTTGGCAGACAGGAAGCAAAGAGTGGGAATAAACGGGACCTTTTCAGAATGGCAGGCAGTGACTAGTGGGGTACCGCAAGGCTCAGTGCTGGGACCCCAGCTGTTTACAATATATATTAATGACTTAGATGAGGGAATTAAATGCAGCATCTCCAAGTTTGCGGATGACACGAAGCTGGGCGGCAGTGTTAGCTGTGAGGAGTATGTTAAGAGGATGCAGGGTGACTTGGATAGGTTAGGTGAGTGGGCAAATTCATGGCAGATGCAATTTAATATGGAGAAATGTGAGGTTATCCACTTTGGTGGCAAAAACAGGAAAACAGACTATTATCTGAATGGTGGCCGATTAGGAAAAGGGGAGGTGCAATGAGACCTGGCTGTCATTATACACCAGTCATTGAAACAGGGCATACAGTTACAGCAGGCGGTGAAAAAGGCGAATGGTATGCTGGCATTCATAGCAAGAGGATTCGAGTACAGGAGCAGGGAGGTACTACTGCAGTTATACAAGGCCTTGGTGAGACCACACCTGGAGTATTGTGTGCAGTTTCGGTCCCCTAATCTGAGGAAAGACATTCTTGCCATAGAGGGAGTACAAAGAAGGTTCACCAGATTGATTCCTGGGATGGCAGGACTTTCATATGATGAAAGACTGGATCGACTAGGCTTATACTCATTGGAATTTAGAAGATTGAGGGGGAATCTTATTGAAACGTATAAAATCCTCAAGGGATTGGACAGGCTAGATGCAGGAAGATTGTTCCGGATGTTGGGGAAGTCCAGAATGAGGGGTCACAGTTTGAGGATAAAGGGGAAGCATTTTAGGACCGAAATTAGGAAAAACTTCTTCACACGGAGAGTGGTGAATCTGTGGAATTCTCTGCCACAGGAAACATTTGAGGCCAGTTCATTGGCTATATTTAAGAGGGAGTTAGATATGGCCCTTGTGGCTAAAGGGATCAGGGGGTATGGAGGGAAGGCTGGTACAGGGTTCTGAGTTGGATGATCAGCCATGATCATACTGAATGGCGGTGCAGGCTTGAAGGGCCGAATGGCCTACTCCTGCACCTATTTTCTATGTTTCTATATTTTCTATGTTTTTTAACCTGATTTTCCTAACCTACCCCTCTTACTGTCGTAACATTGTACTTCTGGCATGCATTTTCTATTTCCCATTGTAATTTGTAGACCATATCCTTACTACTATTTAAAAACGCAAACACAAGGAAATCTGCAGATGCTGGAATTTCAAGCAACACACATAAAAGTTGCTGGTGAATGCAGCAGGCCAGGCAGCATCTGCAGGAAGAGGTACAGTCGACGTTTCGGGCCGAGACCTTTTGTCAGGACTAACTGAAAGAAGAGATAGTAAGAGATTTGAAAGTGGGAGGGGGAGGGGGAGATCTGAAATCATAGGAAAAGACGGGAGGGGGAGGGATGGAGCCAAGTGCTGGACAGGTGATTGGCAAAAGGGATATGAGAGGATCATGGGACAGGAGGCCTAGGGAGAAAGAAAGTGGGAGGGGGGAATCCCAGAGGATGGGCAAGGAGCATAGTGAGAGGGACAGAAGGAGAAAAAGACAGAGTAAAAAATATATATAATAATAATAAATACTGGATGGGGTACAAAGGGGAGGTGGGGCATTAACGGAAGTTAGAGAAGTCAATGTTCATGCCATCAGGTTGGAGGCTACCCAGATGGAATATAAGGTGTTGTTCCTCCAACCTGAGTGTGGCTTCATCTTTACAGTAGAGGAGGCCAGGCAGCATCTAGAAGGACTGTTTGGGACCCTGAATGGTGGTGAGGGAGGATGTGTAAGGGCATGTGTAGCACTTGTTTTGCTTACAAGGATAAGTGCTGGGAGGGAGTTGTGTGGGGAGTGATGGGGGGACGAATGGACAAGGGAGTCGCGTAGGGAGCAATCCCTACGGGAAGCAGATAGAGTGGGGGAGACAACACTTCACCTGTGAGTCGGCTAGGGGATATACTGTGTCCGGTGCTCCCAATGCAGCCTTCTGTATACTGGCAAGACCCAACACAGGCTGGGAGACCGTTTCGCTGAACACCTATGCTCTGTCTGCCAGAGAAAGCAGGATCTCCCAGTGGCCACACATATTAATTCCACGTCCTGTTCCCATTCTGATATGTCTATCTATGGCCTCCTCTACTGTCAAGATGAAGCCACACTCAGGTTGGAGGAACAACACCTTCTATTCCGTCTGGGTAGCCTCCAACCTGATGGCATGAACATCTACTTCTCTAACTTTCGCTAATGCCCCACCTCCCTTTCGTACCCCATCCATTATTTATGTATTATTATTATTTTTTTTCCTCTGTCTTTTTCTCCCTCTGTCCCTCTCACCATATTCCTTGCCCATCCTCATCGATTTGCCCCCTCCCCCTTTCTTTCTCCCTAGGCCTCCCGTCCCATGATCCTTTCATATCCCTTTTTCCAATCAACTTTCCAGCTCTTGGCTTCATCCCTCCCCCTCCTGTCTTCTATCATTTTGGAGTTCCCCTGCCCCTCACACTTTCAAATCTCTTACTATCTCTTCTTTCAGTTAGTCCTGATGAAGGGTCTCAGCCCGAAACGTCGACTGTACCTCTTCCTAGAGATGCTGCCTGTCCTGCTGCGTTCACCAGCAACTTTGATGTGTGTTGCCTTACTACTGTTTGGGGATTAGTATAGAACTCGCATCAGGGTCTTTTTATGCTTGTAGTTCCTTGGCTCTACCCACAGTGTAAATGATCCGTGTAAATGACCTATGTTCCGTGCCTATTCTGATATCTGTCCCCCACTTTTCCTTCGCTACATCGACGACTGCATTGGCGCTGCTTCCTGCACGCATGCAGAACTCATTGACTTTATTAACTTTGCCTCCAACTTTCACCCTGCCCTCAAGTTTACCTGGTCCATTTCCGACACCTCCCTCCCCTTTCTAGATCTTTCTGTCTCTGCCTCTGGAGACAGCTTATCCACTGATGTCTACTATAAGCCTACTGACTCTCACAACTATCTGGACTATTCCTCTTCTCACCCTGTCTCTTGCAAAAACGCCATCCCCTTCTCACAATTCCTCCGTCTCCGCTGCATCTGCTCTCAGGATGAGGCTTTTCATTCTAGGATGAGGGAGATGTCTTCCTTTTTTAAAGAAAGGGGCTTCCCTTCCTCCACTATCAACACTGCTCTTAAACGCATCTCCCCCATTTCACGTACATCTGCTCTCACTCCATCCTCCCGCCACCCCACCAGGAATAGGGTTCCCCTGGTCCTCACCTACCACCACACCAGCCTCCGGGTCCAACATATTATTCTCCGTAACTTCCGCCACCTCCAACGGGATCCCACCACTAAGCACATCTTTCCCTCCCCCCCTCTCTGCATTCCGCAGGGAGCACTCCCTATGCAACTCCCTTGTCCATTCCTCCCCCCCATCCCTCCCCACTGATCTCCATCCTGGCACTTATCCATGTATTCCTCCTTTGCCACCATTCAGGGCCCCAAACAGTCCTTCCAGGTGAGGCAACACTTCACCTGTGAGTCGACTGGGGTGGTATACTGCGTCTGGTGTTCCTGATGTGGCCTTTTATATATTGGCGAGACCCGACGCAGACTGGGAGACCGCTTTGCTGAACACCTACGCTCTGTCCGCCAGAGAAAGCAGGATCTCCCAGTGACCACGCATTTTAATTCCACATCCCATTCCCATTCTGACATGTCTATCCACGGCCTCCTCTACTGTAAAGTTGGAGGAACAACACCTTATATTCCGTCTGGGTAGCCTCCAACCTGATGGCATGAACATCGACTTCTCTAACTTCCGCTAATGCCCCACCTCCCCCTCGTACCCCATCTGTTACTCATTTTTATGCACACATTCTTCCTCTCACTCTCCTTTTTCTCCCTCTGTCCCTCTGAATATACCTCTTGCCCATCCTCTGGGTCCCCCCCCCCCCGCTGTCTTTCTTCCGGGACCTCCTGTCCCATGATCCTCTCGTATCCCCTTTTGCCTATCACCTGTCCAGCTCTTGGCTCCATCCCTTCCCCTTCCGTCTTCTCCTATCATTTTGGATCTCCCCCTCCCCCTCCTACTTTCAAATCCCTTACTCACTCTTCCTTCAGTTAGTCCTGATGAAGGGTCTCGGCCTGAAACATCGACTGCACCTCTTCCTACGGATGCTGCCTGGCCTGCTGCGTTCGCCAGCAACTTTGATGTGTGTTGCTTGAATTTCCAGCATCTGCAGAATTCCTGTTGTTCACAGTGTAAATGATTTCGTTTTTTACACCATCCCCTCCTGCCTTCTTATCTGTCCTTTCGATACAGTGTGTATCCTTGGACGTTAAGCTCTCAGCTATAATTTTCTTTAGATCACGATTCAGTGATACACACATCATATATGCCAATCCATAATTGTGCTACAAGTTCATCTAACTTATTTTGTATTCTGCACCAATTTAATGTAACACATTCAGTCCTCTATTCACCCTTCAAGAAAAAATCTGCAGATGCTGGAAATCCAAGCAACCCGTATAAAGTGCTGGAGGTATTTCCTCCGGCATTTTGAGTGTGTTTCTCCATTCACCCTTTTCAATTTTGTCCGCCTCTGGTATTGCAACTCATCATGTCGACTGCAATTTTGCCCCATCATCAGCCTCATTTTGCTAGGAGAGTCATTACACATTGCCTCTGTTTGTGAGCCAACTACCTCATCCCCAGCAATATCACTCTCGTTCCCACAGCACCCGCACCCACCCCGATAAACTCTACCAAACCTGCCCGTAAGGATATTGGTCCCACTTGTGTTCAGGTTTAACCCGTTCCTTTTGTACAGGTCCTACCTTCTCCAGAAGAACCATAAATCTGAACCCCTGGCACCTGTACCAGTTCCTCAGCCACACGTTCACTGCCAAATCATGCTCTAATTATTCTCATGGCACGTGGTACAGGCAGCAATCTAGGGATTACTACCCTGCTGGGCCTGTTCCTCAGCTTTCTACATAGCTTCCTAAAATTTCCCTTCAGGGTCTCCACACCTTTTCTACCAACGTTATTGGTGCCAATATAGTAAGGCATTTGACAAGGTTCCACACGGTAGGCCTATTCAGAAAGTCAGAAGGCATGGGATCCAGGGAAGTTTGGCCAGGTGGATTCAGAATTGGCTTGCCTGCAGAAGGCAGAGGGTCGTGGTGGAGGGAGTACATTCAGATTGGAGAATTGTGACTAGTGGTGTCCCACAAGGATCGGTTCTGGGACCTCTACTTTTTGTGATTTTTATTAACGACCTTGATGTTGGGGTAGAAGGATGGGTTGGCAAGTTTGCAGACAACACAAAGGTTGGTGGTGTTGTGGATAGTGTAGAGTATTGTCAAAGATTGCAGAGAGACATTGATAGGATGCAGAAGTTGGCTGAGCAGGGGCAGATGGAGTTCAACCTGGAGAAGTGTGAAGTGGTACACTTTGGAAGGACAAACCCCAAGCCAGAGTACAAACTAAATGGCAGGATACTTGGTAGTGTGGAGGAGCAGAGGGATCTCGGGGTACATGTCTACAGATCCCTGAAAGTTGCCTCACAGGTAGATAGGGTAGTTAAGAAAGCTTATGGGGTGTTAGCTTTCATAAGTCGAGGGACAGAGTTTAAGAGTCGCGAGGTAATGATGCAGCTCTATAAAACTCTGGTTAGGCCACACTTGGAGTACTGTGTCCAGTTCTGGTCGCCTCACTATAGGAAGGATGTGGAAGCATTGGAAAGGGTTCAGAGAAGATTTACCAGGATGCTGCCTGGTTTAGAAAGTATGCATTATGATCAGAGATTAAGGGAGCTAGGGCTTTACTCTTTGGAGAGAAGGAGGATGAGAGGAGACATGATAGAGGTGTACAAGATAATAAGAGGAATAGATAGAGTAGATAGCCAGCGCCTCTTCCCCAGGGCACCACTGCTCAGTACAAGAGGACATGGCTTTAAGGTAAGGGGTGGGAAGTTCAAAGGGGATATTAGAGGAAGGTTTTTTACTCAGAGAGTGGTTGGTGCGTGGAATGCACTGCCTGAGTCAGTGGTGGAGGCAGATTCACTAGTGAAGTTTAAGAGACTACTAGACAGGTATATGGAGGAATTTAAGGTGGGGGCTTATACGGGAGGCAGGGTTTGAGGGTCGGCACAACACTGTGGGCCGAAGGGCCTGTACTGTGCTGTACTATTCTATGTTCTATATACCAAGGCTTCTGGCTGCTCATCCTCCCCCTTGAGAATGCCAAGAACCTGATCCGAGACATCCCCGACTGACCCTGGCACCTGGGAGGCAATATTCCATCTTGATGTCTCCATCTCACCCACACCATCTTGCCTCTGTTCCTCTAACTATGGAATTTCCTACTACCACTGTAGTGCTCTTCACCGCTCTGCTCTTCTGAGCCAAAGGCACCAGGCTCAGAGCCAGAGACCCGGTTACTGTGGCTTCCCACACCCCCACCTCCCCATCGTAGGTCGTCTCTTCAACTTATTATTGAGGAAAATAGCCACAGGTGTACTCTGCATAGCTGCCCATTTCCTTCCTTCTCCTGACAGTCACTCATTTACCTGTGTCCTGCAGCTTAGGGGTGACTACCTCCCAGCGGCTCCTGTCTATCACCTCCTCATTCTTCCATACGAGCCGAAGGCTATCGACTTGTAGCTCCAATTCCTTAATACATTCTTTGGGAAGCTGCAGCTCGGTGCACCTGGTGTAGATGTGTTGATTTGGGAGACTGGACGTCTCACACACAGTAGAAAACAGTGGCCCTGGAGCCATTCTCACTGCACTACCGATCCCTAAATGATGATGAATGAAGAATTAAGAAGAAAGATAGAAACTTATCAGATACTTACCCCGCCAAAGCCACTTCAAACATTGACCGACTCACAGCAATGGCTGCTCCAAGAATGACCGCACTGCTTGCACTTGGGTTATTTTTATTCGACCTTTCTAATTCAATTCAATTCAGTTCAGTTCATGTTTAATTGTATTTTAACCATATATGATACCCATCAATGCAGCCAAATGGGACAGTATTACTGTGGGGTCACGGTGCAAAGACACAAACCCAACAGACACACTGTAAGATCACAATCATGTAATAAGAGCCCTGAGACCGAGGCCCACCCCCTCCCCACGATGCCGTAACTTGACACATACAAGTCAATAAACCCAACGTTGTTGTAAAAATGCAACAATGCAGAATATGTATGTATTTATATATATAAAATATAGACAGTGGCATGCAAAATTCTGGGCACCCCTGGTCAAAATTTCTGTTACTGTGAATAGCTAAGTGAGTAAAAGATGACCTGATTTCCAAAAGGCATAAAGTTAAAGATGACACATTTCTTTAATACTTTAAGCAAGATCACTTTTTTTTATTACCATCTTTTACAGTTACAAAATAACAAAAAGGAAAAGGGCCTGAAGCAAGAGTTTGGGCACCCTGCATGGTCAGTACTCAGTAACACCCCATTTGGCAAGTATCACAGCTTGTAAACGCTTTCTGTACCTCGCGTGGGGTTCTCAGTAATATTAGATGGACTGTTAACTGTTAATTGATATTACCAAAATGGCCTCTCTGAAGTGTTATAATAAAATAGCTGAGTAAGGAGTTCTCTGTAACAGCATGTTTGGGTTATACTTAGCGATAATGCAAATTGTATTCATTTGCTAGCCAATGGAAGTCATGTTATGCTATCTTGTATGTATGTGCTGAGTTAAGGAGCACGGGCTTTTTCAGGAGGCGAGCAGAGAAGACGGACATGCGGGGAATGGGCAGCCGTTCCCCGGTGGTGGACAGCGGACCTTTGGGGTTCAGGTGGTGGCCGGAGTCTTGGAAGGACGTTGTGGATGTAATCAGAGGCGTGAGCTCCTACGTATTAAAATATTATGTGCACAAGCCTGATAAGTTACTTATGTGGTGCCTTTTCTTTTAGTTGTTGCTACTAACCCATCACCAAAATTTGCTGTAAAGTATAATTCTTTATTCGCACTTGGTATATTGTTTGATATTTGTGTCGTGGCTGATCATCGGGCGCCTCACACCGTATCCGCACCAAAGCATTTGCACTGTTATGGCGGGGTCGACGGCTATTCACCCTAGGCAACGGGAGTCAGTTGGGGGCAAAGGCCGTTAGGTTGTGGGGGCTCGTCCAGGATTTGAATTCTGTTGCATACGGGGTAAATCGCCCGGTTTAAATTAGAAGAGATGGACGTGGATAAGATTGAACTTTGGTGTGAGATCGAGGAAGTACCAGCTAATCATGCCTGCGTATTAAATTGGGTGGATATACGGACCCCGGACGATGTGTTAATTCGATGATTGAGTACATTCAGAGCTATTGGTAAGGTTGAAATTGTAAGCAGAAAGATTGGTAAAACTGGGGACGCAGCCTTTCTGCTGGTACAGACGGGAGCTGCCGTTATGGACTTGGGACTGCCACCGTGTATCGGTAACCTTGGTGAGGCGGGGCTGTGGGGCGTGAACGCTGTCACCGAGGAAGTGTCTGAAGGGACACCAGAGGAGTTGCCTGAAGCTAGGGGCCGAAGATTTTAGAGAAGCGAGTCCAATCGTTTTTGAAGGATGAAAGAAGAGAGTGGTCGGATTTGGAGAATGTAATTAATTCTCATTCCCCACAGAAGGGGGCGGGCTCTGAGTTGGCCTCAGCCATTAACTCCCTGGTGAACAGGGTGGTGAGTCCGCGTCAGAAGTTAAGAATTTTCTCAGGGAGGTTACCCATCCCTGACGGAGAGGATGATTATGAAACCTGGATAGAACATACCTCTCAGTTGCTGGGCGAGTGGCAGTGTTCTGTGGAGGAGAAACGGCAAAGATTAGGAGAAAGTTTGAGAGGGGTGGCAGCTGAGGTAGTAAAAGACGTGAAAGTTAACCAGCCCTTGACTTCTTGGAAGAATTGTTTAGACGCATTAGGGGAGGCTTTTGGGCTGACGGGAGGCTTTTAGGGGGAATTCAGAATTTGCGTCAGGAGAAAGGGGAAAAGCTTTCTGAGTATCTTTTCCAGCTACAGCGAAGGGTCAATTGCTTGAGACGCCGGGGGGTGGGGGGGGGGGGTGCTAGATCATTTCAGGGAATGAGGTGGATCGGATAAGGATCGACCAGGTAGTCAGGGGCGCAGAGAGACCTGATGCCATCGCTACAAGCCTCTGGCAGTCCCGTAGAGCGCGTCCCCCCCCCCCCCCTCATCTTTTGTTCAGTTGCTCAGAGAGGTCAGGGAGGAGGAGAACGAATCGGAAGCGGAAGAAGGCTCCGTTAACAAGGTGCAGTCCTTGGTAGTAGCTCCTTGTGGTGAAATGACCGGGGCCAGCTCCACGCGGGAGATAGCCAAAGGGGTTGCGGCAGGTGGAGTCCGTCCGCGGGAAGGGACTAGCGGAGAAGGCCCCTCCCTGAAGGGATGGACGGCACTGAGGCCAGCCGGAGGGCGGGGTCCCGCGAGGCGAGGCGTGTGCTATAACTGCGGGGAACAGGGGCACTTCAGGCGGAAATGTGAATGGCAGAGAGGGAGAGTGTCCAGGTGTCCCAGCAGGAAGGGGGTTCGGGAAACTTAGAAGAGACTCAGTGAGGGAACGGACTGGAGTCTCGGGGAAATTACATTCCCAACAACGCGCCGCAGGATCATCGAGAGGAAAAGACCCTATCCCAGAAGGATTAGTGGGGCCCTGATCCAGCTTGTCGATACAGATAGAGGGGATAGATGCAACAGCCATACTCGACACTAGGTCGCAGGTCATGTTCCTTCACCGGTTGTTCTACGATCAGTATCTGGCGCATTGACCCCGACACCTTTCAGTGCACTGGAAATTTGGGGCACCAGTGATGGTGATTACCCGTACGATGGCTATTTGTCTGTGAAACTGGAGTTCCTGGAAGCTGGCGTGGGGGTGTCTGAGGCTCATGAGGCCCTGGTACTGGTTTGCCCAGACCCCGGTGAGACTGGGGGTGTGTCAATTGTGGTGGGGACCAACACCCCTGTTGTGCGGGGACTCCTTGGAGCCTGCAAGGAGAAGGCGGGTGAAGACTTTTTGGGGCCCTGTCAGTGCACCCAGTGTTCCAAACTGCTTTTGAGGAAGCGTGGGGTCGTCCTGGGCTGGACGTGACGTGTGAACGAGGCACTGTGCGGTGTGCCCAATCGAAGCCCAAGAGTGATGGGGATCCCTGGATTCCCGGGAGTGCCTGAGGGTGAAGCCCATTTAGTGGACACCCTGGAAGATCTCGAGGGGGAGTCGAGATTCCATGCTGGGGTGCTGGTGAGACCCGAGTTGCAGAAACCTTCGGTGGTACAGGCAGACTAGTGGTGATCGTCAGGAACACTACTGCACCTTTAAGCGAGGAATGCCTCTGGCGCATTTGATCCCGGTGACGGTGATGCATAGCGCCCCCGTGAGGCCAGTTGGGGGAGAGCTGTCGGGAAAAAGGCCTAAGTTGACCGCTGAGGCTTTTAACTTTGGGACATCACCTGTGCCGGAGGGTTGGAAGCAGAGGCTGGTAGAGAAGATGTTGACATGACAGATGTTTTCTTCCCTTGACGAGCTTGATGTGGGTTGTTCCAGGAACACTCACCACACTATACGGGTGACTGAGGATACCCCGTTTAGAGAACGATCATGGCGACTGGCCCCTGAAGATGTGGAAGAGGTGCAGCAGCATTTGTGTAAGTTGACGGAGGCTGGGATCATCACGGAGTCCCGAAGCCCCTTTGCGTCTCCTATCATAGTGGCCTGGAAGAAGAATGGGAATGTTTGTATGTGTGTGGACTGTAGAACACTGAACAGGCGCACGGACCCTGACCAGTATACGGTCCCCCGGGTTGACGACGCGCTGGCCTATCTGAGTGGGGCAAAGTGGTTTAGCGTGTTGGACTTGAGGAGTGGGTATTACCAGGTCCCGATGAGTGAGGCCGATAAGGAGAAGACGGCCTTCATTTGCCCTTTGGGATTTTACCAGTTCGAAAGGATGCCCCAGGGCATATTGGGGGCCCCTGCCACCTTCCAGAGGGTCATGGAGAAGACAGTGGGAGATATGAACCTGCTCGAAGTGCTGGTATATTTGGATGACCTCATAGTATTTGGATCCACCTTGGAAGGACACGAAGCGAGACTAATGAAAGTGCTCAACCGGCTGAAGCAGGAAGGGTTAAAACTTTCCCTGGACAAGTTCCAGTTCTGCCAGACGTCTGTTAGCTATGTTGGACACATTGTCTCGCGGAATAGACCCGGCTAAGATCAAAACAGTGACCACCTGGCTGAGACCCTAGACCGTGAGTGCACTGCGCTCGTTCCTGGGGTTTCTGTGGATGCGATCAGAGATTCGTGAAGGGCTACGCCAAGGTGAGTCATCCCTTGAACTAGCTTCTGCGTGGCTATCCTCCCCTGGGACCGAGGGGGAAAGGGAGGAAAGGACAAAAGGTTGGAGAATATTTGAACCCGTCAGAGCCCTTCGGGCAGAGATGGGATGACAAATGTGAAGCGGCTTTCCAGTCACTGAAGGAGATGCTGACTCAGGAGCCGGTGCTGGCTTTTGTGGACCCCCGATTGCCCTATGTGCTGCACACTGACGCCAGTCATGAGGGGTTAGGGGTCGTTTTATATCAGGATCAGGGTACTGACCTGAGGCCTGTAGCGTTTGTCAGCCGGAGTTTGTCACTTTCGGAGAGAAACCATCCCACTCACGAGTTGGAGTTCCTGGCGTTGGTGAATAAGCTGAGTGACCGTCTCTACGGGGCCAAGTTTGAGGTGAGGACGGACAACAACACGCTCACCTACATCCTGACCTTGACGAAACTGGATGCCACAGGCTGGCAGCTTTGTCTGTATCTGATTTCAGACTGAAGTACCGGCCGGAGAGCCGGAATGTCGACGCGGATGCACTGTCCTGACGGGGTCACGAGGAGCCAGGGAAGGACGAGGACTGGGAGAGTGTTCCTGCATCGGGGGTGAAGGCGATGTGCCAGTTTGCTAGCACCGTGCATGCTGAGGAGAAGGAGAGGCCAGATCGTGCAGTGGACCCATTGGCGACGTACGATGATGCCCTGCCCCTAGTTTACTGTGACATGACTGCTCTGAAGACCACGCAGCTGCCGGAGTTAAGCCCTGGGGAAGTGGCCCTGCCTGGCACGCAGCTGAAGAGGGGGATGTGACACGGGCGGAGAAGGCTGAGCACGGTCCCGTGTCCCTGTTACTGAAAGAAGGACTTTGATTGAGGTTGAAGAACCAAATGTTATACCGGGTAATGTCACCCCCAGACCGACCTCGGTGTTGGCAGCTGGTCCTGCCGAAAAAGTATCGGAAGGTTGTGTTGAAGTCCCTCCATGATGACTCTGGACATCTGGGGTGGGGGTGGGGGAAGACCTATGGATTGCTCAAGATTCGGTTTTACTGGCCCCGAATGAGGTTGGAGGTTGAAGAGTACTGCAAGTCCTGCATTCGTTGCATACGGCGAAAGATGCTGCCCGGGCAGGCTGCCCCTTTGTCCCACTTGCAGAGGGCGGGGCCTTTGGACCAGGTGTGTATGGATTTCCTGGCCATAGAACCCGATGCCAGCAACATGGCGAATGTCTTGGTCCTGACGAGGCGGCTGCACCCAGTACCGGGACTCTGTGTCCCCGCGGGGTGGAGGACGTGCCTACCCAGGGAGAGACGGGCCTGGGCCCAACCCCTGAGAGGGATACTGACTCGGAGGATGATGACTGGGATGATTGGTACATTCTGCCGTTCACTGATGCTCCCGTGATGGAGAAAGAGACTCCTGGCCTTTACCCCACTGGGTTAGATGGGGTAGAAGGGGCTAGTGAGGGGCAGTCCATAGTACCGCAGGGCGCTGAAGGAGAGGATGTAGAGCCTGAACCAGAGTCCCGAGGTGCAGAGAGGCTTGGGTGACTGCTCAGGTGAGGGTTCGCCTCGTAGTTTCAAAGGGTCCATTGCAGTGTCCGAAGCGGAAGAGTTAGAGGAGGGGGTACGTAGGTATCAGAGAAGTCGGAACCCCCTGTAAAGGTTGGCCTATGTAGCAGCCGGGGAACAAGGTGTGATCTATACTGTTTTGGGGAGTCAGATCACTGCTTTCTGAACGTGGATTGGGCTGTGTGTTCTGCAGGAAGGGATGGCAAATTTCCGAATGTCATGAGGGCAAGACTTAATTTGGTGGGGGGAGAATGCAGGGGTCTCAGTAACATTAGATGAACCATTAACTGTTAATTGCTTATTACCAAAATGGCTTCTCTGAAGTGTTATAAAGAAAGGCTTTCTCATACTGTTAACTGCTGCTGAGCAAGGGGCTCTCTGTAACAGCATGTTTGGGTTATACTTAGTGATAATGGAAATTGTATTCATTTCCTAGCCAATGGAAGTCATGTTATGCTATCTTGTATGTGTGTGCTGAGTGGAGGATCGTGGGCTCTTTCGGGAGGCGAGCAGAGAGGACGAATGTGCGGAGAATGGACAGCGGTTCCAGGGCGGCAGATACCGGACCTCGGGGGTTCGAATGGTGGCCGGAATCTTGGAAGGAGGTTGTGAATGGAATTGGAGGCGTGAGCTCCAACGTATTAAAATATTATGTGCACAAGTAGTAGTAGTAGTCATAGTCATACTTATTGATCCCGGGGGAAATTGGTTTTCATTACAGTTGCACCATAAACAATAAATAGTAATAGAAATAGTAATAGTAATAGTTAAATAGTAATATGTAAATTACGCCATTAAATTATGAAATAACTCCAGGACCCTATTGGCTCAGGGTGTCTGACCCTCCAAGGGAGGAGTTGTAAAGTTTGATGGCTGGAATGTTTAAAGCAGGAATGACTTCCTATGATGCTCTGTGCTGCATCTAGGTGGAATGAGTCTCTGGCTGAATGTACTCCTGTGCCCACCCAGTACATTATGTAGTGGATGGGAGACATTGACCAAGATGGCATGCAACTTGGACAGCATCCTCTTTTCAGACACCACTGTGAGAGAGTCCAGTTCCATCACCACAACATCACTGGCCTTACGAATAAGTTTATTGATTCTGTTGGTGTCTGCTAACCTCAGCCTGCTGCCCCAGCACACAACAGCAAACGTGATAGCACTGGCCACCACAGGCTCGTAGAACATCCTCAGCATCGTCCGGCAGATGTTAAAGGACCTCAGTCTCCTCAGGAAATAGCGCACAAGACTGATGTTACTTATGTGGCACCTTTTCTTTTAGTTGTTGCTACTAATCCATCACCAAAACTTGCTATGAAGTATAATTCTTTACTTGCACTTGGTATATTGTTTGATATTTGTGTCATGGCTGATCATTGGGTGCCTCACACCGTATCCGCACCAAAGCATTTGCACTGTTTGGCGGGGTTGACGGCTATTTACCCTAGGCAACGGGAGTCAGTTGGGGGCAAAGGGCGTTACACTAGCTAAGAGTCTTTCAATTCTTGTTTGGGGGATTTTTGCCCATTCTTCCTTGCAAAAGGCTTCTAGTTCTGTGAGATTCTTGGGCCTTCTTGCATGCACTGCTCATTTGAGGTCTATCCACAAATTTTCGATGATGTTTAGGTCAGGGGACTGTGAGGGCCATGGCAAAACCTTCAGCTTGTGCCTCTTGAGGTGGTCCATTGTGGATTTTGAGGTGTGTTTAGGATGATTATCCTGTTGCAGAAGCCATCCTCTTTTCATCTTCAGCTTTTTTACAGACGGTGTGATGTTTGCTTCAAGAATTTGTTGGCAGTTAATTGAATTCATTCTTCCCTCTCCCAGTGAAATGTTCCCCGTGCCACTGCAACACAAGCCCAAAGCATGAATGATCCACCCACCCCCCCCCGTGCTTAACAGTTGGAGAGGTGTTCTTTTCATGAAATTCTGCACCCTTTTTTCTCCAAACATACCTTTGCTCATTGCAACCAAAAAATTCTATTTTAAATTCATCAGTCGACAGGACTCGTTTTCAAAATGCATCAGACTTGTTTAGATGTTCCTTTGCAAACTCCTGATTGCTGAATTTTGTGGTGAAGACGCAGGAAAAGTTTTCTTCTAATGACTCTTCCATGAAGGTCATATTTGTGCAGGTGTCGCTGCACAGTAGAACAGTGCACCACCACTCCAGAGTCTGCTAACTCTTCCTGCAGCTCTCTTGAAGTCAAACAGGGGCTTTGATTTGCCTTTCTAGCAATCCCATGAGCAGTTCTCTCAGAAAGTTTTCTTGGTCTTCTAAAGTTGACCTCCACCATTCCTGTTAACTGCCATTTCTTAATGTAGCCCCCCCAGGACAGCCTTAGGGTCGCTTGGCTCACTGTCGTCTAGGGAAACAGCCCTCGGCCCCGCCAGACTGGGTAATTAGTTTGTGTGGATGCTGTGTGATGTACCCCACCCCGCCCAAATAACAGACAATACACCAGATACGATTAAATGATTTACAGTTTATAGATATTACCGGAACTATATAATTAATACAGAATAAAATATAAAAGGAAAATAAAAGGGACCACACTTACCAAAGTTCAATCTCTTTGTGCACAAACAGTTGGAGCTCAGGACCCTTCTTCTTCACCCTGCGACCCCTCAGACCACCTCGACCGTCCGCCTGGGACCAACAACGGTGGTCGATCAGACACTCCACACAAGTCTGTCTCCGTCTCCTCTCCTCGCCAAACGCCCCACTCAGGGTCCGACCCTGTTAGTTGACTCACAGCACCTGGTCCATCCTCTGTCTCTCTCTCCCGCTTTCTGCCCCAAAACCCCGCGCATACAATATCTTACAGACACACCAAAAGCATAACAACTATCCCAATTGGTTCGTATTATTATTATTTCTTCTTATCAGTAACGTGATCCAAACAAACTGCTAGTGGGAGGACTTTCTCAGCAGTTAACATAATAAAGAAGCCTTTTCAATTATAACATAACAAAGAAGCCATTTTAATTAGACTGCGCAGTGGCATAAAAAAAAAGAAACCCCTTACATTAATTACATTACGAACTGAGGAAATAGCTACCTGAAAACGCTTTGCTATTGTCTTATAGCCTTCTCCTGCTTTGTGGACATCATTTATTTTAATTTTCAGAGTGCTAGGCAGCTGCTTAGAGGAGCCCATGGCTGCTGATTGTTGGGACAAGGTTTGAGGAGTCAGGGTATTTATAAAGCTTTGAAGTTTGCATCACCTGGCCTTTCCTAACGATGACTGTGAACAAGCCATAGCCCTAACAAGCTACTTAGGTTATGAGACCTTGATAAAAGTTATCTGAGAACTCAAATCTCTTGGGGTGCCCAAACTTTTGCATGGTGCTCCTTTCCTTTTTTCACTCTAAAGTTGCACAAAACAGAAATAATACACCAATCTTGCTTAAAATGTTGAAAAGAATGTTTCATCTTTAACTTTATGACTTTTGGAGATCAGTTCATCTTCTATTCGCTTAACTATTCACAGTAACAGAAATTTTGACCAGAGGTGCCCAAACTTTTGCATATCACTGCATATAGTCCAGAACCCCCAGCCCACTGAATTCATCTAATAACTGGCCCCAACACCCGCTAGTCAACCCTGTGGCTTTGAGGCCCAGTCCCAGCTGCAACACCTGACTCCTGCTCCCATCTCAAATAGTGAAACACAATCAGACAAATATATATGTATATAGTACAGAATGAAGGAGCTGTGCCGCGAGCTGCTGCCCGAGTCGATGGAGGCTTACAGACATCACGGTCGCTTTTCTTGTGATTGCAAGATCCCTTTGAACATTGTTAATCTGGGTCGCCGCGAGTTCAATTTGCTGATTTACTGGATGTGAGCAGGGGCAGATGGATGGGTTGTACCGAGGACTAGGCCTGAAGCCACGGTGTCACCTGTTCGCAGCCGCCCTGACCTTGGCTATGATTCCCATTGCCCTGCCAAATTAGATTAAACCATCCCAAATTGCACCAGAAAATCTCCAGGCCAGGATATTGGTACATACAATTACATAGTTTGTTGAAAGCAATGTCACGGGTAGACAGCATGACAAAGAGATCATTTAGCATGCCAGCAACATCATACCATCCATTTACCATTGGCTTGCTGAAGTAGACTGCCAGGATGTGCATGAAAACTGAAATAAAATCATCAGGATCCAGTACAGAAAGTCACACAATATTGGTCTGAGGAATTAGATGAGCTTCTATACAGAACTAGATGAGCTCAGAATCGGAAGACTGGTTCATGCTCAAAGACTGTGCTGCCAGTCTAAATTAAGATGTCACTAATTTCACGGACTTCATCAGCAAGTGTGCTGAGGACCATAGACAATCCTGGTGTTCCCAAACTGGAAGCTGTGGGTGCACTCAGAGATCCCGTCATGACTGAATCTAGTACGACAGAATTCAAACCAGGTGACCTGTTCTGTACATAAAATTATGATACGACCTTTGAAAAGGTATCAGAGATGCCAAGAGACAATTCGTCCATTTGTGTGTCAGGACTTGCATGTTACAATGGGTTCCAAAATATAGCCGAGCTGTATCACCGATAACAGCACACACTTTCTCAATGAGTTTAACACATCTCTGCACGTTTCAAACAGAAGGGAATGGGTGTGTCACTGACAGTCTCCACTGTACCTCAGCGAGTCTGTTGTGGACATAAGGTCACACTTCTGGAGGCTGATGCCTGCATAAGCATCAGTCAGAGATGGTCCTCAGATCCAATGCAGATCAACTGGCAGGGTATGATCAGACATTTTTTAGCAGATCCCTGTTCTATCTATGGTTCTCTATCATCACGGGACCTAAAAAAACAAGGTAACATATCTTAAAGACTATCACCAGCTGCTCTGAGATCTGCCATCACTAAGTGCTTCCAGGGGCCAGACACAGCCCACATTAACCAGCTTCCTAGACACCTCATCAGTGCCATTCGCAACCACCGAGACATGACCACAGTGAAGGCCTCCTACCTGTCCCTACACATCTCTGGAGCCTCTGGACAGTAAAGGCACATCCAGCAGGCTACTTTTTGTTGACTACAGCTCTGCATTCAATAATTGAATTCTAAGCAGGTCACCAATCAGTAAGTTCTGGGACCGGATCCTTGACTTCCTGGTGGACAGACGGTGACTAGTAATGAGGAGCAGCAACACCTTGGCCACGATTCCCACCACTCGTGCCCCACAAGGTATCATCCTCACCCTCCTACTCTACTCCCAGTACATCTACAACTTGAGTGTCCGTATTCTGCTCTACCTCCACCGACAAGTTTGCAAATCATTCTAATGTAGTGAGTGTCCGTCAAATAACGATGAGTTGGTGCACAGGAGGGAGATAGAGAGCTTAGTGACATGTTGTCAGGACAACAATATTTCCCTCAATGTCAGTAAAACAAATTTTACCATTCGAAGAACCCAAGCAATCACATATCGCTCTGCATATCAGTGCTGTCAATCTTCAGGCCATGCTACACAGGACTTGTGCTAATGTTTTCTGACAGTATGGGCTGGATCACAACAATATGTGCTGCATCGGGCTGTATTTACTAAGTTTTGTATGTTTTGTTTCTTTGAGCTGTGTACTGTACGTGTGTATGGTTTACGACAATAAACTTAAACCCGAACGGGAATGCATACGTTAGAGTGCTGTTCCTGACCACAGTTCAGTATTCAACACCATAATTCCCTCCAGACTTGAAAGGAATCTCAAACACCTCGGACTTCACCCCACCTTCGGCCGCTGGATCCTAGACTTCCTATCGGATCGCCAACAGATGGTAAGGATGGGCTCCCTCTCCTCTGCCCCTCTGACCGTCAACACAGATACCCCCCAGGGTTGAATTCTGAGTCCCTTTCTCTACTCCCTTTACACCCACAGGTGTATGGGGTTGAGTGGAATCCAGGATCAGCCATGATGGAATGGCGCAGCAGACTCAATGGGCTGAATGGCCTAATTCTGCTCCTATGTCTTAAGGTCTTATGGTCATAGGGGACTTATTTGAGGTGCTTATTAAATTATTATTTGAGGGACTTATTAAATAAGGTGCTGAAGGAATATAAAGCATGTAATACGGAGGTAATACGGTATGTCACGCAGGTGAAAAACTGCTAGAAAATTCAGCAGTCTAATGAACAAGGAGGCAATTAAAAGACAGAGAGGACGCTGACTTTGTTTTGATAACACTTTTAATTGTGGCTTTGAGAGAGAGAGAGAGAGAGAGAGAGAGAGTATGGCGCCAGCTGAGACAGGAGCTGGGAAGTCACCGTGATAACAGCTCAGAGCGGTTGAGCTAACGGGCAGTTGGAATTTCGGATGGATTATAAAAGTTGATCCTTTTGTCTGATAAGGCAGAGAAGACACAACATGGGAGAACTCTGGTTAGGCCATGCTTGGAGTACTGTGTCCAGTTCTGGTCACCTCACTATAGGAAGGATGTGGAAGCATTGGAAAGGGTACAGAGGAGATTTACCAGGATGCTGCCTGGTTGAGAAAGTATGCATTATGATCAGAGATTAAGGGAGCTAGGGATTTACTCTGGAGAGAAGGAGGATGAGAAGAAACATGATAGAGGTGTACAAGATAATAAGAGGAATAGATAGAGTGGGTAGCCAGCGCCTCTTCCCCAGGGCACCACTGCTCAATACAAGAGGACATGGCTTTAAGGTAAGGGGTGGGAAGTTCAAGGGGGATATTAGAGGAAGGTTTTTCACTCAGAGAGTGGTTGGTGCGTGGAATGCACTGCCTGAGTCAGTGGTGGAGGCAGATACACTAGTGAAGTTTAAGAGACTACTAGACAGGTATATGGAGGAATCTAAGGTGGGGGCTTATATGGGAGGCAGGGTTTGAGGGTTGGCACAACATTGTGGGCCGAAGGGCCTGTACTGTGCTGTACTATTCTATGTTCTATGTACCCGAGAAACCACTAGTGGGATTTAAGACCACCACGAGGGTGGAGGACACAGACCGATTAATTTCAACCCGTGATTACCAGTGCGGGTAAGAGCTTGCCTGTGGGGGTCTGCTGGTGCTGAACCCGTGCTGTGGGTTAGTAGACCGTTCCCTAGAAGGGGCGCTGTCCATCTGTGTCTGTGTGGGGGTCACACCAAGTGACTCTGAAGACTTCGGAAGCAAGAACAACTAAAGCTGCCAACTTGAACATCAACTCAATTAACTCTCTGTCTCTCCATCAATTCAACTCAACGCAATATAAAGTGAACTGAACTGCTTAAACTTACCTGACACCGTAAGACTGATATCTACCTCCTGGACTATTATTTATTTTTATATCCACATCCGCATTTATGGATATATATAATAGTTTATAACCTGTATAGTATTATCCAGTTTAATGATATTAATTTATAGTAGTGATAAATATAGTCTTAATTTATAGTAAACCAGACTCCAGGTGTGTTCCATTTCTGCTGGTCCTTTTCAACCTGTCACAGGGTTTGTGACAGGTAAGTGTGAAAGGTGAAATATTTAATATGTGAAGAGCAAGCGGGTAAGACGTGAAAGAAAAGGACCAATCAAGTGCAACAGTGGAAAAGCGTGTATGGAATCAGAGGGGATAGCAAAGGTACTTGATGAGTACTTTGCTTCAGTATTCACTACGGAAAACGATCTTGGCAATTGTAGGGATGACTTACAGTGGACTGAAAAGCTTGAGCAAGGAAGCGGATATGCTGGAGCTTTTGGAAAGCATCAAGTTGGATAACCATAGAAAACCATAGAAACTACAGCACAGAAACAGGCCTTTTGGCCCTTCTTGGCTGTGCCGAACCATTTTCTGCCTAATCCCACTGAATAGGAAAGTCACCGGGACTGCATGAGATGTACCCCAGGCTACTCTGGCAGTCAAGGGAGGAGATTGCTGAACCTCTGGCGATGATCTTTGCATCATCGATGAGGATGGGAGAGGTTACGGAGGATTGGAGGGTTGAGGATGTTGTTCCCTTATTCAAGAAAGGGAGTAGAGATAGCCCAGAAAATTATAAACTGGTGAGTCCTATTTCAGTGGTTGGTAAGGTGATGCAGAAGATCCTGAAAGGCAGGATTTATGAACATTTGAAGAGGCATAATATGATTAGGAATAGTCAGCATGGCTTTGTTAAAGGCATGTCGTGCCTTACGAACCTGATTGAATTCTTTGTGGATGTTACTAAACACATTGATGAAGGAAGAGCAATAGATGTAGTGTATATGGATTTCAGCAAGGTATTTGATAAGGTACACCATGCCAGGCTTATTGAGAAAGTAAGAGGTCCAAGGGGACATTGCTTTGTGGATCCAGAACTGGCTTGCCCACAGAAGGCAAAGAGTGGCTGCAGATGGGTCATACTCTGCATGGAGGTCGGTCACCAGTGGTGAGCCTCAGTTATCTGTTCTGGGACCACTGCTCTTCGTGATTTTTATAAATGACCTGGATGAAGAAGTGGAAGGATGGGTTAGTAAATTTGCTGATGACACAAAGGTTGGGGGTGTTATGGATAGTGTGGAGGGCTGTCAGAGTTTACAGTGGGACATTGATAGGATGCAAAACTGGGCTGAGAAGTGACCAATGAAGTTCAGCCCAGATAAGTGTGGAGTGGTTTATTTTGGTGGGTCAAATATGATGGCAGAATATGGTATTTGTGGTAAGATTCTTGGCAGTGTGGAGGATCAGAGGGATCTTGGGGTCTGAGTCCAAAGGCTACATAGGTTGACTCTGTGGTTAGGAAAGTATACGGTGGATTGGCCTTCATCAATCGTGGAATTGACTTTAGGAGCTGATAGGTAATGTTACAGCTATATTGGACCCTGGTCAGACCCCACTTGGAGTACTGTGCTGAGTTCTGGTCAACCCCCCTATAGGAAGCATGTGGAAACCATAGAGAGCGTGCAGAGGAGATTTACATGGATGTTGCCTGGATTGGGGAGCATACCTTATGGGAATAGGTTGAGTGAACTTTGCGGTTTTTCCTTAGCGGGATGCAGGATGAGAGGTGACCTGATAGATGTGTATAACATGATGAGAAGCACTGATCGTGTGGATAGTCAGAGACTTTCTCCCAGGGCTGGAATGGCTAGCACAAGTGGAGACATTTTTAAGGTGCTTGGGAGTAGGTACAGGAGAGATAGCAGGGGTAAGTTTTTTATGCAGAGAGTGGTGAGTGCGTGGAATGGGTTACCGGTGACAGTGTTGGAGCTGGATACGATAGGGTCTTTTGAGAGACTCCTGGACAGGTACATGGAGCTTAGAAAAATAGAGGGCTATGGATGACCTTAGGTAATTTATAAGGAAAGGACATATTCGGCACAGCTTTGTGGGCTGAAAGGCCTGTACTGTACTGTAGGTTTTCTAATTTTCTACGTTAACCTGCAACGGACAATTCACCTACTGTCCTGTCCAACTTGAAATACATCTCAGATCATGGCTCTAATCCTCAGAGTAAGGAATGGAACGGCTGCACTGAGCAAAAGTGTAGCAACCTTCGGGGCAAACAAAGGGGAACAACAGAACCGGCAAATGTTTTAATACTTGGAAGAACTAACAGGCAGAATAGACAAAGGAGACGGCAGAAGTTGTTTATTTGTATTTTTAAAAAGCCGTTGACAAGGTGGCACACATGAGGATTCTAAGCATTATAAGAGTTCATGGTTTTAACGAAACCACACAAGCATGGATAGAAAATTGGCTGCCAGACAGGAGCAAATAAAGGTGAGGGGAGAATGGGCCATTTTTGGTTGACTGTGGTGTCCCGTGTGGTTGGTGTGGGGACTGCTTCTTTTCACTTCCTACATCAAAATGCCATCCCTACATTGCCATGTCACCTCTACATTACAGTGCCACTCCTACATTACAGTCCCACTTATACATTACGGAGCTAACCCTACATTACAGTGTCACTCCTACATTACAGTCTCACTCATACATTACCGAACTGCCCTACATTACAGTATCACTTCTACATTACAGTCCCACTCTTAAATTACCAAGCTACCCCTACATTGCAGTGTCACTCCTTGTCGTGGAAATTTGACTTTACTCAGGTGAAAAGAATACTCGACTCCTGAGCCTCGTTTCATAGAAACATAGAAACATAGAAAATAGGTGCAGGAGTAGGCCATTCGGCCCTTCGAGCCTGCACCGCCATTTATTATGATCATGGCTGATCATCCAACTCAGAACCCCGCCCCAGCCTTCCCTCCATACCCCCTGACCCCTTTAGCCACAAGGGCCATATCTAACTCCCTCTTAAATATAGCCAATGAACTGGCCTCAACTGTTTCCTGTGGCAGAGAATTCCACAGATTCACCACTCGCTGTGTGAAGAAGTTTTTCCTAATCTCGGTCCTAAAAGGCTTCCCCTCTATCCTCAAACTGTGGCCCCTCGTTCTGGACTTCCCCAACATCAGGAACAATCTTCCTGCATCTAGCCTGTCCAATCCCTTTAGGATCTTATACGTTTCAATCAGATCCCCCCTCAATCTTCTAAATTCCAACGAGTACAAGCCCAGTTCATCCAGTCTTTCTTCATATGAAAGTCCTGCCATCCCAGGAATCAATCTGGTGAACCTCCTTTGTACTCCCTCTATGGCAAGGATGTCTTTCCTCAGATTAGGGGACCAAAACTGCACACAATACTCCAGGTGTGGTCTCACCAAGGCCTTGTACAACTGCAGTAGTACCTCCCTGCTCCTGTACTCGAATCCTCTCGCTATAAATGCCAGCATACCATTCGCCTTTTTCACTGCCTGCTGTACCTGCATGCCCACTTTCAATGACTGGTGTATAATGACACCCAGGTCTCGTTGCACCTCCTCTTTCCCTAATCGGCCACCATTCAGATAATAATCTGTTTTCCTATTTTTGCCACCAAAGTGGATAACTTCACATTTATCCACATTAAATTGCATCTGCCATGAATTTGCCCACTCACCCAACCTATCCAAGTCACCCTGCATCCTCTTAGCATCCTCCTCACAGCTAACACTGCCACCCAGCTTCGTGTCATCCGCAAACTTTCGGGACGTTTATTTTACTTGCCACCAAGGAGAGAGAGGGCTAGTCTCCACCAGCTCCCAACTCCACTCTTCTGTTACAATAGTGCCTTTTAATACAGTTCAGCATAATAACAGCAGACTTATTATAACATATTCAATTATTGTATAGAAACATTACCACACTAACGTTATGTTACCGTTCACTTAAAAACAACTTAGAGTGAAAGGAGCACTTACAAGTTAAACTACCATGCAGCGCTCAGCACATTCCTTCAGTTTCTGTGGTCGCAGCAAATTAGACTCATAACTTATCTTGCAAGAGTTAGCAAATCTTGTTCTCTATTTAGAGTTTTGCTTTGTAGTGTCCACTGTCCCTAGTCACGTAGCTTATTAGCCATTTTCCTCCACAAATCCCTCCTTGTCGATCTCCTAGATCAACACTCATATCGTTTACCCTATTCACATTCAAATTTTCTCACTGAGTCTATCTCTGGGAAGGGGAATGGGGTGCATTTTCAGACATTCCTCCTCATCATGGCTAGCCATACTCTCCATTTCCTCCTCTTCTTCCCTAGAGGTTCCAGACCTTCCAGTTGATCTTTGTAGACACATGAGGTCTAGAGTCATCGGGCCCCATCCTCTGGAGGATAGTGGCGTACAGGGGAATCCAGTGTCCGGCACACAAATTACCACAATTACAAGTATTATCCCAGAATGAACCAGCACCCCACACCAATTTCCAAGCGGCTACCATTCTCCCCTAGGTGAGTTATCTGTTATCTGCCCGCCCATCTGTTTTATTTTAGTCACTGTTTTCTTTATGTGGTCTGCAAGATTACTGATGTTTTCCGATTTGGCTGGTATATAAGTGCAACATTCCTGCCCTGTGATAGCACGTCCCCCCTTTCACGGTCAGCCGGAAATCCAGAGCCATTCAGTTCTAAACAGCCACCTTCTCAGGGCTATGGTCATCCAGGGGGGTGAGTCCGAAATGTCAGGTAACATGGGAAGTATGATCCCTTTCGCAGACCCGCTAGTCCACTCAGTCCCGTTCCCCATTCCCCTGTGCCCTTGCTGTTTAGCCGGCAATGTGTCCATCTTCCAGGGTTGCTGTAGGTGGTACCACTGTGGGTAAAATTGTATCCCCACGACAGGGTCTACTCCTCCCATCCAATTCCTGTAAGTCCCCTCCCTCCTCTTCTAATGGCATCTTCCCTCCTCCTCTGATGTGCATCTGTATCGCCATGCAAACCCAACAGCTTGTATGGGTCATCCTATTCACATAATCATATGCCAAATGGAGGAAGTTATTCTTTGATTCAACTCCTATTGATCTGATTACAATGGTTAATAGTGCAGTTATTAACAGTGAGTAGGACCATATGGTGGTGTGGCTCCTGTCACTCTACTCACAGCTGAACAGCTGCTATTTACTCAAGTCTATAGTTCCTCTCCTTTTTTGTAGCACATAATGCATTAAGCGGTCCTTCAACCTTCCCTGCGGTCTGAGTGACCAACTGGATTTGATAGGGTCCTTTCCACCTAGGAGAGAAAGAATCCTTTATCATAGCTCGATCATATACCCAATCCCCAGTTTGAAGGTGTGCACATTTCCTTTGGTCAGGGAAATTTGGACGTCCCTCACCTGACCATGTAGCTTTTCCACTTCCTGACACAGTGCTTGCTCGTATTTCAGGGGTTTTTCATCGTTCCAGATGAAAGCTACTGTCTCCGGTAACATTGGGGGCTTCAGCCCCGTTGTCATTGGTCAATCCATCAATATTTCGTATGGGGTGAGCGCCGTACTCCAACACTGCCGGTTTCACAAAGCATACAATACCAGACACAAAGCCTCTGGCCTTTTAAGGTCATTTTTCTGACACTCTTTGCCTTCCTTTGCCCATGTGAATCATAGAAAGGGTGCAGAGGAGACTTACAAGGATGTTGCCTGGTTTGGGGAGAATACCTTATGTGAATAGGTTGAGCGAATTCGGGCTTTTTTCCTTGGAGCGACGCAGAATGAGAGCTGACCTGATAGAGGTGTATAAGATGATAACAGGCATTGATCGTGTGGATTGTTCCACAAGGGTCCGTGTTGGGGCTGCTTCTTTTGACATTGTACATCAACGATTTGGATTATGGAATAGATGGCTTTGTGGCTAAGTTTGCTGATGATACGAAGATAGGTGGAGCGGCCGGTAGTGCTGAGGAAACAGAGAATCTGCAGAGAGACTTGGATAGATTGGAAGAATGGGCAAAGAAGTGGCAAATGAAATACAATGTTGGAAAGTGTGTGGTTATGCACTTTAGCAGAAGAAATAAACGGGCAGACTACTATTTAAATGGGGAGAGAATTCAAAGTTCTGAGATGCAACGGGACTTGGTAGTCCTCGTACAGGATACCCTTAAGGTTAACTTCCAGGTTGAGTCGGTGGTGAAGAAGGCGAATGCAATGTTGGCATTCATTTCTAGAGGAATAGAGTATAGGAGCAGGGATGTGATGTTGAGGCTCTATAAGGCGCTGGTGAGACCTCACTCGGAGTACTGTGAGCAGTTTTGGTCTCATTATTTAAGAAAAGATGTGCTGACGTTGGAGAGGGTACAGAGAAGATTCACTAGAATGATTCCGGGAATGAGAAGGTTAACATATGAGGAATGTTTGTCCGCTCTTGGACTGTATTCCTTGGAGTTTAGAAGAATGAAGGGAGACCTCATAGAAACATTTTGAATGTTGAAAGGCATGGACAGAGTGAATGTGGCAAAGTTGTTTCCCATGATGGGGGAATCCAGTACGAGAGAGCATGACTTAAGGATTGAAGGGCGCCCATTCTGAACAGAGATGTGAAGAAATTTTTTAGCCAGAGGGTGGTGAAGCTTTGGAATTTGTTGCCACGGGCAGCAGTGGAGGCCAAGTCATTGGGTGTATTTAACATAGAAACATAGAAAATAGGTGCAGGAGTAGGCCATTTGGCCCTTCGAGCCTGCACCGCCGTTTATTATGATCATGGCTGATCATCCAACTCAGAACACCGCCCCAGCCTTCCCTCCATACCCCCTGACCCCCGTAGCCACAAGGGCCATATCTAACTCCCTCTTAAATATAGCCAATGAACTGGCCTCAACTGTTTCCTGTGGCAGAGAATTCCACAGATTCACCACTCTCTGTGTGAAGAAGTTTTTCCTAATCTCGGTCCTAAAAGGCTTCCCCTCTATCCTCAAACTGTGACCCCTCGTTCTGGACTTCCCCAACATCGGGAACAATCTTCCTGCATCTAGCCTGTCCAATCCCTTTAGGATCTTATACGTTTCAATCAGATCCCCCCTCAATCTTCTAAATTCCAACGAGTACAAGCCCAGTTCATCCAGTCTTTCTTCATACGAAAGTCCTGCCATCCCAGGAATCAATCTGGTGAACCTTCTTTGTACTCCCTCTATGGCAAGGATGTCTTTCCCCAGATTAGGGGACCAAAACTGCACACAATACTCCAGGTGTGGTCTCACCAAGGCCTTGTACAACTGCAGTAGTACCTCCCTGCTCCTGTACTCGAATCCTCTTGCTATAAATGCCAGCATACCATTCGCCTTTTTCACCGCCTGCTGTAGCTGCATGGCCACTTTCAATGACTGGTGTATAATGACACCCAGGTCTCGTTGCACCTCCCCTTTTCCTAATCGGCCACCATTCAGATAATAATCTGTTTTCCTATTTTTGCCACCAAAGTGGATAACTTCACATTTATCCACATTAAATTGCATCTGCCATGAATTTGCCCACTCACCCAACCTATCCAAGTCACCCTGCATCCTCTTAGCATCCTCCTCACAGCTAACACTGCCACCCAACTTCGTGTCATCCGCAAACTTGGAGATGCTGCATTTAATTCCCTCATCCAAGTCATTAATATATATTGTAAACAACTGGGGTCCCAGCACTGAGCCTTGTGGTACCCCACTAGTCACCGCCTGCCATTCTGAAAAGGTCCCGTTTATTCCCACTCTTTGCTTCCTGTCTGCTAACCAACTCTCCACCCACACCAATACCTTACCCCCAATACCGTGTGCTTTAAGTTTGCACACTAATCTCCTGTGTGGGACCTTGTCAAAAGCCTTCTGAAAATCCAAATATACCACATCCATTGGTTCTCCCCTATCCACTCTACTAGTTACATCCTCAAAAAATTCTATGGGATTCGTCAGACATGATTTTCCTTTCACAAATCCATGCTGACTTTGTCCGATGATTTCACCGCTTTCCAAATGTGCTGTTATCACATCCTTGATAACTGACTCCTGCAGTTTCCCCACCACCGACGTTAGGCTAACCGGTCTATAATTCCCCGGTTTCTCTCTCCCTCCTTTTTTAAAAAGTGGAGTTACACTAGCCACCCTCCAATCCTCAGGAACTAGTCCAGAATCTAACGAGTTTTGAAAAATTATCACTAATGCATCCACTATTTCTTGGGCTACTTCCTTAAGCACCCTGGGATGCAGACCATCTGGCCCTGGGGATTTATCTGCCTTCAATCCCTTCAATTTACCTAACACCACTTCCCTACTAACATGTATTTCGCTCAGTTCCTCCATCTCACTGGACCCTCTGTCCCCTACTATTTCTGGAAGATTATTTATGTCCTCCTTAGTGAAGACAGAACCAAAGTAATTATTCAATTGGTCTGCCATGTCCTTGCTCCCCATAATCAATTCACCTGTTTCTGTCTGCAGGGGACCTACATTTGTCTTTACCAGTCTTTTCCTTTTTACATATCTATAAAAGCTTTTACAGTCCGTTTTTATGTTTTCTGCCAGTTTTCTCTCATAATCTTTTTTCCCCTTCCTAATTAAGCCCTTTGTCCTCCTCTGCTGAACTCTGAATTTCTCCCAGTCCTCAGGTGAGCCACTTTCTGTGGCTAATTTGTATGCTTCTTCTTTGGAATTGATACTATCCCTAATTTCTCTTGTCAGCCACGGGTGCACTACCTTCCTTGATTTATTCTTTTGCCAAACTGGGATGAACATTTGTTGCAGTTCATCCATGCAACCTTTAAATGCTTGCCATTGCATATCCACCGTCAATCCTTTAAGTGTCATTTGCCAGTCTATCTTAGCTAATTCACGTCTCATACCTTCAAAGTTACCCCTCTTTAAGTTCAGAACCTTTGTTTCTGAATTAACTATGTCACTCTCCATCTTAATGAAGAATTCCACCATATTATGGTCACTCTTACCCAAGGGGCCTCACACGACAAGATTGCTAATTAACCCTTCCTCATTGCTCAAAACCCAGTCCAGAATAGCCTGCTCTCTAGACAGTTCCTCGACATGTTGGTTCAAAAAACCATCCCGCATACATTCCAAGAAATCCTCTTCCTCAGCACCTTTACCAATTTGGTTCACCCAATCTACATGTAGATTGAAGTCCCCCATTATAACTGCTGTTCCTTTATTGCACACATTTCTAATTTCCTGTTTAATACCATCTTCGACCTCACTACTACTGTTAGGTGGCCTGTACACAACTCCCACCAGCGTCTTCTGCCCCTTAGTGTTACGCAGCTCTACCCATATCGATTCCACATCTTCCTGGCTTATGTCCTTCCTTTCTATTGCGTTAATCTCTTCTTTAACCAGCAACGCCACCCCACCTCCCCTTCCTTCATGTCCATCCCTCCTGAATATTGAATATCCCTGAACGTTGAGCTCCCATCCCTGGTCACCCTGGAGCCATGTCTCTGTGATCCCAACTATATCATAATCATTAATAACGATCTGCACTTTCAATTCATCCACCTTATTACGAATGCTCCTTGCATTGACACACAAAGTCTTCAGGCGCTCTTTTCCAACTCTCTTCGCCCTTATACAATTATGCTGAAAAGTGGCCCTTTTTAATGCTTGCCCTGGATTTGTCGGCCTGCCACTTTTACTTTTCTTCATAGTACTTTTTGTTTCTACCCTCACTTTACACCCCTCTGCCTCTCTGCACTGGTTCCCATCCACCTGTAGTGAACTAACCTCCTCACGCCTAGCCTCTTTAATTTGATTCCCACCACCCAACCATTCTAGTTTAAAGTCACCTCAGTAGCCAGAGATTGATAGGTATCTGAGTAGCCAGGGCATCAAAGGTTATGGTGAGAAGGCGGGGGAGTGGGACCAAATGGGAGAATGGATCAGCTCATGATAAAATGGCGGAGCAGACTCGATGGGCTGAATGGCCTACTTCTGCTCCTTTCTCTTATGGTCTTATGGATAGTCAGAAGCTTTTTCCCCAGGGCTGAAATGGCTAGCAGGAGAGGGAACATTTATATGTTGCTTGGAAGCATGTACAGAGGTGATAACGGGGTACATTTTTTACTCAGAGAGTGGTGATTGCGTGGAATGGGGTGTCTGTGACAGTGATGGAGGTGGAATCGATAGAGTCTTTTAAAGTGGGTGGGGGGGCGGAATGGGCCGTTTCTGGTTGACTGCGGCGTCCCGTGGGGGTTGGTGTGGGGACTGCTTCTTTTCACTTCCTACATCAAAATGCCATTCCTACATTAGCATGTCACCTCTACATTACAGTATCACTCCTACATTACAGAAGCCCTCTTACGTAACCGAGCTACCTCTGCATTACAGTGTCACTTCTACTTTACCGTCCCACTCTTACGTAACCGCGCTGCATCTACATTACAATGTCACTCCTTGTCGTGGAAATTTGATTTTACTCAGGTGAAAAGAATACTCGACTCCTGAGCCTCACCTCGGGACCTTTATTTTACTTGGTACCAAGGAGAGAGAGGGCTAGTCTCCACCAGCTCCCAACTCTACTCTCCTGAAACAATAGCGTCCTTTTATACAGTTCAGCATAGTAACAGCGCACTTATTATAACATATCCAGTCATTGTATAGAAACATTACCACACTAACATTATGTTACCGTTCACTTAAAAAAAAATCTTAGAGTGAAAGGAGCACTTATAAGTTAAAATACCTTGCAGAGCTCAGCACATTCCTCTTTGTTGCTATAGTCGCAGCAAATTAGACTTGTACCTTACTTTGCAAGAGTTAGCACACCCTGTTCTCTATTTAGAGTCTTGCCTTGTAGTGTCCTCTGTCCCTAGTCACGTAGCTCATTAGTCTTTCTCTCCACAAATCTCTCCTTGTCGATCTTCTAGATCAACACTCCTATTGTTTACCCTATTCACATTCAAATTTTCTCACTGAGTCTATCTCTGGGAAGGGGACATCATAACTGTCAGGAATGGGGCGCATTTTCAGACATCCCTCCTCATCATGGATATCAATACTCTTCTTTTCCTCCGCCTCCTCCCTCGAGGTTCCAGACCTTCCAGTTAATCTTCGTAGACACATGAGGGCTAGAGTCATCGGGCCCTGTCCTCTGGAGAATAGTGGTGTACAGGGGAATCTGATGTTCGGCACACAAATTACCACAATTACAAGTATTATTCCAGAATTAACCAGCACCCCACACCAATTTCCAAGCGACCACCATTCTCCCCTAGATGGGTGATTTGTTATCTGCCCGCCCATCTGTTTTATTTTAGTCACTGATTTCTTTATGTGCTCTGCAAGATTACTGATGTATTCCGATTCGTCTGGTATATACGTGCAACATTCCTGCCCTGTGATAGCGCAGGTCCCCCCTTTCTCGGTCAGCAGGAAATCAAGAGCCATTCTGTTCTGAACAGCCACCTTCTCAGGGCTACGGTCACCGCCGTGACAGCCTCTAGAGACTGTCGGGTGCCACCAAGCCCCTCTGCTGATACTTCAAACCCAGGATAAAAACTTTCGTATAGTCATTCTTCAACCATGGATAAACTCGCTCCCCACAGATCTAAGAGGTGTTGTTTGGTGGGCGGGTGCTGGGGATGGGGAAGGTAGTACCATAGTGGCCGGTAAAATTATTCTCTTTTTTCTTGCACTTTCTCCATCCCGTCTTCCATCACCATTCTCCTCACAGAAACAGCTGTCTCCTCTCTGTGTGTATACTACCATCCAGGGGGGTGAGTCCGAAATGTCAGGGTAACATAGGAAGTAGGATCCCTCTAGCAGACCCGCTTATCCACTCAGTCCCGTTCTCCATTCCCCTGTGCCCTTACTGTTTAGCCGGCAATGTGTCCATCTTCCAGGGTCGCTGTAGGCGGTACCGCTGCGGGTAAAATTGTATCCCCACAACAGGTCCTGCTCCTCCCATCCAAATCCTGTAAGTCCCCTCCCTCCCCTTCTAATGGCATCTTCCCTCCTCCTCCGATGTGCATCGGTATCGTCATGCAAACCCAACAGCTTGTATGGGACGTCCTATTCACGTAATCATATGCCAACTAGAGGAAAGTATTCTTTGATTCGACTGCTATTGATCTGATTACAATGGTTAATAGTGCAGGTATTAACAGTGAGTGGGACCACATGGTGGTGTGGCTCCTGTCACTCTACTCGCAGCTGAACAGATGCTATTTACTCAAGTCTGTTGTTCCTGTGCATTTTTGTAGCGCAGAATGCATTGAGCGGCGTGTATCCAGTCCTTCTACCTTCACTGCGGTCCGGGTGACCAACTGGATTTGATAGGATCCTTTCCATCTAGGAGAGAAAGAATCTTTTTTCATAGCTCGAACATATACCCAATCCCCTGGTTTGAAGGGGTGCACATTTCCTTCGGTCATGGAAATTTGGGCGTCCCTCACTTGACCATGTAGCTTTTCCACCTCCTGACACAGTGCTTGCCTGTATTTCAGGGGTTTTTCCTCATTCCAGATCAAAGCTGCTGTCTCCGGTGTCATTGGGGGCTTCAGCCCCGTTGTCATTGGTCTACCCATCAATATTTCGTGTGCGGTGAGCGCCGAACTCCAACACTTCCGGTTCCACAAAGCATACATTACCAGACGAAAATCCGTTGGCCTTTTAAGGTTATTTTGCTGACACACTTTGCCCAGTGTATTTTTTTAATTTCTCCGTTACCCTTTCCACCATTCCCGAGGATTGGTGTTGACAAGGGCTGTGGAACCTCCACTGAAATCCCAGGGCAACTTTCAGTCCTTGCACTGATCTGTTGGTAAAATGAGTCCCCCTATCACTATTAATACACAATGGAATCCCTTCATTCGGGCACTCACTACTGTCCTAGCGTCATCCTACCTGGCTGGGTGTGCCCCCGCCCACCGAGAGAATATATCTATCACCAACAATATATACTTGTAGCCTTTCTCCACTGGCATGTGCACAAAGTCTATCTGCAAGTTTTCAAACAGCATTTCCGGCTGGGGAACTGATCATACTTTGCCAGTCTTCCCTATGACATTTCACGCATGTCCGTATTACCCTTTCAGTTGTGACAGTTATGCCAGGGGCATACCATTGCTGGCTAATCACATGCCGCAACCTTCCTTTGCCCACGTGAATCATAGAAAGGCTGCAGAGGAGATTTACAAGGATGTTGCCTGGTTTGGGGAGCATGCCTTATGAGAATAGGTTGAGCGAACTCGGGCTTTTTTCCTTGGAGAGACGGAGGATGAGAGGTGACCTGATAGAGGTGTATAAGATGATAAGAGGCATTGATCGTGTGGATAGTCAGAAACTTTTTCCCAGGGCTGGAATGGCTAGCAGGAGAGGGCACATTTTTAAGGTTCTTGGAAGCAGGTACAGAGGTGATAATGGGGTACGTTTCTTACGCAGAGAGTCGTGAGTGCGTGGATTGGGATGGCGGTGACATTGATGGACGTAGATACAATAAGGTCTTTTAAGACGGGTTGAGAGTGGGCCGTTTTTGGTTGACTGCGGTGTCCCGTTGGGGTTGGTGTTGGGACTGCTTCGTTTCACTTCCGACATCAAAATGCCATCCATACATTACCATGTCACCACTACATCACAGTGGCACTCCTTGTCGTGGAAATTTGACTTTATTCAGGTGAAAAGAATACGCGACTCCTGAGCCTCGTTTCGGAACTTTTATTTTACTTGTTACCAAGGGGAGGGAGGGCTAGACTCCATCAGCTCCCGACTCCACTCTCGTGAAACAATAGCGCCTTTTTATACAGTTTAGCGTAATAACAGCAGACTTATCATAACATTGTATAGAAACATTAGCACACTAACGTTATGTTACCGTTCACTTAAAAGGAACTTAGAGTGAAAGGAGCACTTACAAGTTAAACTACCTTGCAGAGCTCAGCACATTCCTCTTCGTTGCTATGGTCGCAGCAAATTAGACTTGTACCTTACTTTGCAAGAGGTAGCACATCCTGTTCTCTATTTAGAGTTTTGCGTTGTAGTGTCCTCTGTCCCTAGTCACGTAGCTCATTAGCCTTTCTCTCCACAAATCCCTCCTTGTCGATCTTCTAGATCAACACTCCTATCGTTTACCCAATTCACATTCATATTTTCTCACTGAGTCTATCTCTGGGAAGGGGACATCATAACTGTCAGGAATTGGGCGCATTTTCAGACATCCCTCCTCATCATGGATATCAATACTCTCCATTTCCTCCTCCTCTTCCCTAGAGGTTCCAGACCTTCCAGTTGATCTTCGTACACACATGGGGTCTAGAGTGATCAGGCCCTGTCCTCTGGAGGATAATGGTGTACAGGGGAATCTGGTGTTCGGCACACAAATTACCACAATTACAAGTATTATTCCAGAATTAACCAGCACTCCACACCAATTTCCAAGCGACCACCATTCTCCCCCAGGTGGGTGATCTGTTATCTGCCCGCCCATCTGTTTTATTTTAGTCACTGATTTCTTTATGTGATTTGCAATGTAGTGGTGTTTTCCGATTTGGCTGGTATATATGTGCAACATTCCTGCCCTGTGATAGTGCAGGTCCCCCCTTTCTCGGTCAGCAGAAAATCAAGAGCCATTCTGTTCTGAACAGCCACCTTCTCAGGGCTACGGTCACCGCCGTGACAGACTCTAGGACTGTTGGGTCTTATCTAGGCACTCTACTGATACTTGAAATCCGGGGTAAAAACATTCATACCAGTCATACTTCAACCATGGATAAACTCGCTCCCCACAGATCTAAGAGGTGTTGTTTGGTGGGCAGGGGGTGGGGGTGTGGATTGTAGTACTATAGTGGCCGGTAAAATTATTCTCTTTTTTCCTGCTCTTACTCCATCCCGCTTTCCATCGCCATTCTCCTCACAGGAACAGGTGTCTCCTCTCTGGGGTATACTACCATCCAGGGGGTTGAGTCCAAAATGTCAGGTAACATGGGAAGTAGGATCCCTTTAGCAGACCCGCTAATCCCCTCAGTCCCGTTCCCCATTCCTCTGTGCCCTTGCTGTTTAGCCAGCAATGTGTCCATCCTCCGGGGTCGCTGTAGGTGGTACCACTGTGGGTAAAGTTGTATCCCCATAACATAGGTCCTGCTCCTCCCATCCAATTCCTGTAAGTCCCCTCTCTCCTCTTCTAATGGCATCTTCCCTCCTCCTCCGATGTGCATCTGTATCACCATGCAAACCCAACAGCTTGTATGGGACGTCCTATTCACGTAATCATATGCCAACTGGAGGAAAGTGTTCTTTGATTCGGCTGCTATTGATCTGATTACAATGGTTAATAGTGCAGGTATTAACAGTGAGTCGGACCACATGGTGGTATGGCTCCTGTCACTCTACTCGCAGCTGAACAGCTGCTATTTACTCAAGTCTATTGTTCCTCTCCTTTTTTATAGTACGGCATGCACCGAATGGCGTGTATCCAGTCCTTCTACCCTCACTGCGGTCTGAGTGACCAACTGGATCTGATAGGGTCCTTTCCACTTCGGAGAGAAATAATCTTTTATCATAGCTCAAACATATACCCAATCCCCTGGTTCGAAAGGGTGCACATTTAGATTAGATTTGATTAGATTATGAGAACACTCAGTCCTCATTTATTGTCATTTAGAAATGCATGCATTAAAAAAAATGATACAGTGTTCCTCCACAATGATATCACAGAAACACAGGAGAAACCATGACAAGAACTGACAAAACCACATAATTATAACATATAGATACAACAGTGAAAAACAATACCGTAATTTGATAAAGAGCAGACCATGGGCACGGTAAAAAAAAGTCTCAAGTCTTGATAGACCCATCATCTCCATGCAGACGGTAGAACGGAGAAACTCTCCCTGCCATGAACCTCCAAGCGCTGCAAACTTGCCGATGCAGCACCATTGGAAGCACCCAACCGCAGAAGACTCTAATTCTGTCTGAAAACTTCAGGCCTCTGACACCGAGCACCAAGCACCATCCTCTGCCAAGCACTTCGACCTTGCCCTGGTCGCCGAGCAACAAGCAAAGCCGAGGAATCGGGGCCTTCCCCTCCGGAGACTCTGGACCACACAGTAGCAGTGGCAGTGAAGCAGGTTTTTCAGAAGTTTCACCAGATGTTCCTCCGTGCTCTCTCATCTGTCTCCATCAAATCAGGATTGTGCACGGCACCCTACTTCACAGATAACAGACATCACCACCGGAGTGGCCGCTACGAGCTGCGTTGCACCACAATTTCTCCTCCCGAGACATTTCCCTCGGTCAGGGAAATTTGGGCGTCCCTCACTTGACCATGTAGCTTTCCCACCTCCTGACACAGTGCTTGCACATATTTCAGGGGTTTTTCCTCATTCCAGATCAAAGCTACTCTCTCCAGTGTCATTGGGAGCTTCAACCCTGTTGTCACTGGTCTACCCATCAATATTTCGTGTGGGGTTAGCGCCATACTCCAATACTTATGGTTTCACAATGTATACATTACCAGATGCAAAGCCTCTGACCATTTAAGGTCATTTTGCTGACACACTTTGCCCAGTGCATTTTTTTTCAAATTTCTCCGTTTACCCTTTCCACCATTCCCGAGGATTGGTGTTGATAGGGGCTGTGTAACCTCCACTGAAAACACAGGGCATCTTTCAGTCCTTGCACTAATCTGTTGGTAAAAATGAGTCCCACTATCACTATTAATGCACAATGGAATCCCTTCATTAGGGCACTCACTACTGTCCTAGCGTCATCCTACCTGGCTGGGTGTGCCTCCACCCACCGAGAGAATATATACTTATAGCACAGGCACAAATTCTACCTGCAAGTTTTCAAACAGCATTTCTGGCTGGGATTAATGATCATACTTTGCCGGAGTCTTCCCTGCTGACATATCAAGCATGTCTGTGCTACCCTTTCGATTGTGACAGTTATGCCAGGGGCATACCATTGCTGGCTAATCACATGCCGCAACCTTCCTTTGCCCATGTGAATGATAGAAAGGGTGCAGAGGAGATTTACAAGGATGTTGCCTAGTCTGGGGAGCATACCTTATGTGAATAGGTTGAGTGAACACGGCCTTTTTTCCTTGGTGCGACGCAGGATGAGAGGTGACCTGATAGAGGTGTATAAGATGATAAGAGGCATTGATTGTGTGGATAGTCAGAGGCTTTTTGCCAGGGCTGGAATGACTAGTGGGAGAGGGCACATTTTTTAGGTGCTTGGAAGCAGGTACAGAGGTGATAATGGGATACGTTTTTTACACAGGGAGTGGTGAGTGCGTGGAATGGCATGGCAGTGACAGTGATGGAGGTGGAATCGATAGTGTCTTTTAAGTGGGGGGACTAAGCCATAGTTGGTTGACTGCGGTGTCCCGTGGGGGTTGGTGTGGGGACTGTTTCTTTTCACTTCCTACATCAAAATGCCATTCCTACATTACCATGTCACCTCTACATTATAGTCCCACTCTTAGGTAACCGAGCTACCTCCACATTACAGTGTCACTCCTTGTCGTGGAAATTTGACTTTACTCAGGTGAAAAAAATACTGGTCTCCTGAGCCTCGTTTCAGGACCTTTATTTTACTTGTTACCAAGGCTAGTCTTCATCAGCTCCCGACTCCACTCTCCTGTAACAACAGCGTCCTTTTATACAGTCCAGCATAGTAACAGCAGACTTATTATAACATAGCCAATCATTGTACAGAAACATTACCACACTAACATTATGTTACCGTTCACTTAAAAACAACTTAGAGTGAAAGGAGCACTTACAAGTTGAACTACCTTGCAGAGCACAGCACGTTAGTTTCTGTTTCTGTGGTCGCAGCAAATTAGACTTGGACCTTATCTTGCAAGAGTTACCACATCCTGTTCTCTATTTAGAGTTTTTCTTTGTAGTGTCCACTGTCCCTAGTCACGTAGCTTATTAGCCCTTTTCCTCCACAAATCTCTCCTTGTCAATCTTCTAGATCAACACTCCTATCGTTTACCCTATTCACATTCAAGTTTTCTCATTGAGTCTATCTCTGGGAAGGGGACATCATAACCGTCAGGAATGGGGCACATTTTCAGACATCCCTCCTCATCATGGCTATCAATACTCTCCATTTCCTCCTCCTCTTCCCTAGAGGTTCCAGACCTTCCAGTTGATCTTCGTAGAAACATGGGGGCTAGAGTCATCGGGCCCTGTCCTCTGGAGGATAGTGGCATACAGATGAGTCTGGTGGTTGGCACACAAAACCGCAATTGCAAGTATTATCCCAGAATTAACCAGCATCCCACACCAATGTCCAAGCGGCCATCATTCTCCCAGGTGGGTTATGTGTTACCTGCCCACCCATCTGTTTTATTTTAGTCACTGATTTCTTTATGTGGCCTGCAAGGTTAGTGATGTTTTCTGATTCATTTGGTATTCACGTGCAACATTCCTGCCCTGTGATAGCGCAAGTCCCCCCTTTCTCAGTCAGCAGGAAATCAAGAGTCATTCTGTTGTGAACAGCCTCCTTCTCAGGGCCGTGATAGCCTCTCGAGCTTGTTGGGTCCCATCCCATCTAGCCCCTCTGCTGATACTTCAAACCAGGGGTAAAAACTTTCGTACCAGTCATTCTTTAGCCATGGATAAACTCGCTCCCCACAGATCTAAGAGGTGTTGTTTGGTGGGCGGGGGGTGGGGTGGGGAAGGTAGTACCATAGTGGCTGGTCCAATTACTCTCTTTTTTCTTGCACTTACTTCATCCCGCCTTCCATCGCCATTCGCCTCACACCAACCGGTGTCTCCTCTCTGTGTGTATACTACCATTCGGGGCGGGGCGGGGGGGGGGGGTGAGTCCGAAATGTCAGGTAACATGGGAAGTATGATCCCTTTTGCAGACCCGCTAATCCCCTCAGTCCCGTTCCCCATTCCCCTGTGCCCTTGCTGTTTAGCCGGCAATGTGTCCATCCTCCAGGGTCGCTGTAGGTGGTACCACTGCAGGTAAAATTGTATCCCCACAGCATAAAGACCTGCTCCTCCCACCCAATTCGTATAGGTCCTACCCTCCTCTTTCTTGGCGAAGGGTATAGCCATGAAGGGCATCTTCCCTCCTCCTCCGGTATGTGCCGATATTGCCTTACAGACCCAACAGCTTGTATGTGTAGTCCTGTTCACGTAATCGTATGCCAACTGTAGGAAGGTATTCTTTGATTCTATTCCTCAGGGGCATACCATTGCTGGCTAATCGCATGCTGCATCCCTCCTTTGCCCAGGTGAGCCTGGCCGTGGTCCTGTCGAGCCAGGTGCGAAAACAAGCTGTGGGGACAAACAACATGCCCATCAGTGTGGACCATAAGCCCGTTCCAGGGCTGCAAACAGCTTCTGTCCACCTGGTGCACCAGGATACTCATGGCAGTGAGGAGCTCTCTCTCCTCTGTTTCCAACCGGGAGGCCTGTAACATCGGCTGCTGCTGAAGTGCCACCTGTTTCACTGTTTCGTCAGCGAAATGACTCCTTTTTGGCGACCTCGTCTCCTGCTGAGGTACGTGCCTTGCATTTAATTATGGCTAAGGCCTGCGGCAACTGGGTGGCCTCTAACAAGTTATTAACTAGTTGAATGTTTAATAGGTTTTCCAGAGGAGTTAATGAATCCTCTGTTCTTCCAGAGCTGTCCAAAATCAAGGGTTACTCCAAAGGCATAACGGAAATCAGTATAAATGTTCACAGTCTTGCCCGAGGCCAATAATACGTGCCCGAGTGAGGTCGATAAGTTCAGCTGCCTGTGCGGATGTTCCATTTGGCAGGGCGTAGGCCTCTACAACCTTATGGGGAAAAGTGCTGCGTGGCAGCGAAATTGAGGAGCAGGGTCACGGCATGTGTACCAACACAGTGCAGGGGTGATCAAGCACTATGGGGATGGAGTTTTCGACGATCACCGCCGGGGCTACCACCGCTCGCAGGCAGGACAGCATTCCCTTTAATACAGCAGGTAGGGAGGCAGAGTAATAGGCCACTGGTCGCTTGCCATCCCCGTATTTTTGGTAAAGCACTCCGGTAGCGATTCCTTGCTCCCCTTTAACGTACAGCAGGAACGGCTTCTCAGAGCCCAGTATGCCCAGGGCTGGCGCCTCACGAAGGGCATCTTGTAGGGCTCTGAATGTCCAATTCATCTTGTTAGTCCACCACACAGTTGTTGGCGGATCCTGCAGGGTGGTCATTTAGAGTACAGCGTCCATTTCCCTATACTCCGGTATCTACTGTCAACAGCAGTACCCAACACCCCCAGGAAGAATCTCCTTCTTTGCACAGAGTCCAGTCCTGTGGCTCAGAAGGGTAGGGAAAGAAAGAGAAAGGCTGTAGTGATAGGAGACTCTATAATTAGGGGATCAAACAGGCAATTCTGTGGATGCAGGAAAGAAAAGCAGATGGTAGTTTGCCTCCCAGGTGCCCTGTTCTGGGATGTTTCTGATCTCATCCACGATATCTTTCAGTGGGAGGGAGAACAACCAGAGGTTGTGGTACATATTGATACCAATGACATAGGTAGGAAAAGGGAAGAGGTCTTGAAAACAAACTACAGGGAGTTAGGAAGGAAGTTGAAAAGCAGGACAGCAAAGGTAGTAATCTTGGGATTACCGCCTGTGCCACTTGACAGTGAGAATAGGAATAGAATGAGGTGGAGGATAAATGCTTGGCTGAGGGATTGAAGCAGGGGCAGGGATTCAGACTTCTGGATCATTGGGACCTCTTTTGGGGCAGGTGTAACCTGTACAAAAAGGACGGGTTGCACTTGAATCCCAGAGGCACCAATATCCCGGCACGGAGGTTGCTCAGGCTAATGTGGAGAGTTTAACCTAGAATTGTTGGCGGGTGGGACCTGAACTAAAGAGACTGGGGAAGAGGCAGTTGTCTCATAAATAGAGAAAGCTTGGAGACAGTGCAAGAGGGAAGATAGGCAGGTGATAGAGAAGGGACGCATGCAGACCGACGGTTTGAGATGTGTCTATTTTAACGCAAGGAGTATTGTGAACAAAGCGGATGAGCTTAGAGCATGGATCAGCACTTGGAGCTATGATTCGGTGGCCATTACAGAGACTTGGATGATTCAGGGACAGGAATGGTTACTTAGAGTGCGGGGTTTTAGATGTTTCATAAAGGGAGGCAGGCAAGAGAGGTGGGAGCGTGGCACTTTTGATCAGAGAAGGTGGTCAAAAAGGTGGACGCCATGGAGGGATTATCTACAGAGTCTATCTGGGTGGAGGTTAGGAACAGGAAGTGGTCAATAACTCTACTGGGTGTTTTTTAATGGCCACCCAATAGTAACAGGGATATCAAGGAGCAGATAGGGAAACAGATCCTGGAAAGTTGTAATAACAACAGAGTTGTCATGATGGGAGATTTTAATTTCCCAAATATTGATTGGCATCTCCCTAGAGCAAGGGGTTTAAATGGGGTGGAGTTTGTTAAGTGTGCCCAGGAAGTTTCTTGACACCATATGTAGATAAGCCTGCAAGAGGAGAGACTGTACTTGATTTGGTATTGGGAAATGAACCTGGTCAGGTGTCAGATCTCTCAGTGGGAGAGCATTTTGGAGATAGTGATCATAACTCTATCTCCTTTACAATAGCATTGGAGAGAGATAGGAACAGACAAGTTAGAAAAGCACTTAATTGGAGTAAGGGGAATCATGAGGCTATCAGGCAGAACTTAGAAGTTTAAATTGGGAACAGATTTCTCACGGAAAGGTACGGGTAAAATGTGGCAAATGATCAGGGGTTATTTGTGTGGACTTCTGCATAGGTACAATGAGACAGGGAAGTTATGGTAGGGTACAGGAACTGTGGTGTACAAAGGCTGTAGATTTTAGATTCTGGACTAGTTCCTGAGGATTGGAGGGTGGCTAATGTAACCCCGCTTTTTAAAAAAGGAGGGAGAGAGAAACCGGGGAATTATAGACCGGTTAGCCTAACGTCGGTGGTGGGGAAACTGCTGGAGTCAGTTATCAAAGATGTGATAACAGCACATTTGGAAAGCAGTGAAATCATCGGACAAAGTCAGCATGGATTTGTGAAAGGAAAATCATGTCTGACAAATCTCACAGAATTTTTTGAGGATGTAACTAGTAGAGTGGATAGGGGAGAACCAGTGGATGTGGTATACTTGGATTTTCAAAAGGCTTTTGACAAGGTCCCACACAGGAGATTAGTGTGCAAACTTAAAGCACACAGTATTGGGGGTAAGGTATTGATGTGGATAGAGAATTGGTTAGCAGACAGGAAGCAAAGAGTGGGAATAAACGGGACCTTTTCAGAATGGCAGGCAGTGACTAGTGGGGTACCGCAAGGCTCAGTGCTGGGACCCCAGTTGTTTACAATATATATTAATGACTTGGATGAAGGAATTAAATGCAGCACCTCCAAGTTTGCGGATGACACGAAGCTGGGCGGCAGTGTAAGCTGTGAGGAGGATGCTAAGAGGATGCAGGGTGACTTGGATAGGTTAGGTGAGTGGGCAAATTCATGGCAGATGCAATTTAAAGTGGATAAATGTGAGGTTATCCACTTTGTTGGCAAAAACAGGAAAACAGATTATTATCTGAATGGTGGCTGATTAGGAAAAGGGGAGGTGCAACGAGACCTGGGTGTCATTATACACCAGTCATTGAAAGTGGGCATGCAGGTACAGCAGGCGGTGAAAAAGGCGAATGGTATGCTGGCATTTATAGCAAGAGGATTCGAGTACAGGAACAGGGAGGTACTACTGCAGTTGTACAAGGCCTTGGTGAGACCACACCTGGAGTATTGTGTGCAGTTTTGGTCCCCTAATCTGAGGAAAGACATCCTTGCCATAGAGGGAGTACAAAGAAGGTTCACCAGATTGATTCCTGGGATGGCAGGACTTCCATATGATGAAAGACTGGATGAACTAGGCTTATACTTGTTGGAATTTAGAAGATTGAGGGGGGATCTGATTGAAACGTATAAAATCCTAAAGGGATTGGACAGGCTAGATGCAGGAAGATTGTTCCCGATGTTGGGGAAGTCCAAAACGAGGGGTCACAGTTTGAGGATAAAGGGGAAGCCTTTTAGGACCGAGATTAGGAAAAATTTCTTCACACAGAGAGTGGTGAATCTGTGGAATTCGCTGCCACAGGAAACAGTTGAGGGCAGTTCATTGGCTATACTTAAGAGGGAGTTAGATATGGCCCTTGTGGCTAAAGGGATCAAGGGGTATGAAGAGAAGGCAGGTACAGGGTTCTGAGTTGGATGATCAGCCATGATCATACTGAATGGTGGTGCAGGCTCAAAGGGCCGAATGGCCTACTCCTGCACCTATTTTCTATGTTTCTATGTAATAAATCTAGTCAAGAAGAAACGAAAAGCTTACAAAAGTTTCAGAGAGCTAGGTAACGTTAGAGATTTAGAAGATTATAAGGCTAACAGGAAGGAGCTTAAGAAGGAAACTAGGAGAGCCAGAATGGGCCATGAGATGGTCTTGGTGGGCAGGATTAAGGAAAACCCCAAGGCATTCAACAAGTATGGGAAGAGCAAGAGGATAAGATGTGAAAGAGTAGGACCTATCAAGTGTGACAGTGAAAAAGTGTGTATGGAACCGGAGGAAATAGTGGAGGTACTTAAATAATACTTTACTTCAGTATCACTATGGAAAACATCTTGGTGATTGTAGTGATGACTTGCAGCAGACTGAAAATGATCTTTGCATCATCAATGGGGATGGGAGTGGTTCCAAAGGATTGGAGGGTTGTGGATGTTGTTCCTGTATTCAAGAAAGGGAGTAGAGATAGCCCAGGAAATTAGAGACCAGTGAGTCTTACTTCAGTGGTTGGTAAGTTGATGGAGAAGATCTTGAGAGGCAGGATTTATGAACATTTGGAGAGGTATAATACGATTAGGAATAGTCAGCATGGCTTTGTCAAGGGCAAGTCGTGCCTTACGAGCCTGATTGAATTTTTTGGGGATGTGACTAAACACAATGATGAAGGAAAAGCAGAAGATGTAGTGTATATGGATCTTGGCAAGGCATTTGACAAGGTGCCCCATGCAAAGCTTATTGAGAAAGTCAGGAGGCATGGGATCCAAGGGGACATTGCTTTGTGGATCCAGAACTGGCTTGCCCACAGAAAGCAAGGAGTGGTTGTAGACGGGTCATATTCTGCATGGAGGTCTGTGACCAGTGGTGTGCCTCAGGGATCTGTTCTGGGACCCTCACTCTTCGTGATTTTTATAAATGTAAGGGGTTTCTTCTTTTATGTAACTGCGTAGGCTAACTAAAATGGCTTCATTGTTATGTTAACTGCTGAGAAAGTCCTCTCACTAGCAGCTTCTTTGGGTTATATTATTGATAAAAGGACGAATGAACCATATGGATAGATGTTATTCTTTCTTGCGTGTCTGTAAGCTACTGTGACGTGTGGGTTTTTGGGGGCAGAAGGCATGATGGGGAGAGGTAGAGTGGATTTGGTGCTGTGAGCTGGCTAACAGGGTGGGACCCCGAGCAGGAGTCCGAGGGCCAGGGTCTTCGGCGAAGAGAGGAGATGGTGACAGACTCGTGTGGATCGTCTGGTCGACCACCGTGGTTGGTCCCAGGCGGCGGGTCGAAGTGGTCAGAGGGAATCGAATGGTGAAGAGAGGATTGTTACTAGAGCTCCAGCTGTTTGTGCACGAAGAAATTGAACTTTGATAAGTTTGGCGCCTTTTATTTTCCTTTTATATTTTATCTCTATTAATTATATAGTTCCAGTAATATCTATAAACTGTAATCAATTATTCGTATCTGGTGTATTGTCTGTTATTTGGCGGGGTGGGATACATCACACAGCATCCACACAAACTAATTACCCAGTTTGGTGGGGCCGAAGGCTGCTTCCCCTGGATGACAGCGAGTTGAGCGAGCCTGAGGCTTACTGGGGTCGGGGTGGGGGGCGGCTACATAAATGACCTGGATGAGGAACTGGAGGGATGGGTTAGTAAGTTTGTTGATGACACAGAGGTTGGGGGTGTTGTGGATAGTGTGGAAGGTTGTCAAAGGTTACAGCGGGACATTGATTGGATGCAAAACTGGTCTGAGAAGTGGCAGATGGAGTTCAACCCAGAGGTGGTTCATTTTGGTAGGTGAAATATGATGGCAGAATATAGTATTAATGGTAAGACTCTTGGCAGTGTGGAGGATCAGAGGGATCTTGGGGTCTGAGTCCATAGGACACTCAAAGCAGCTGCGCAGGTTGACTGCATGGTTAAGAAGGCATACCGTGCATTGGCCTTCATCAATCGTGGGATTGAGTTTAAGAGCTGAGAGGTAATGTTGCAGCTGTATAGGACCCAGATCAGACCCCACTTGGAGTACTGTGCTCAGTTTTGGTTGCCTCACTGCAGGAAGGATGTGGAAACCATAGAAAAGGTGCACAGGAGATTTACAAGGACGTTGCCTGGATTGGGGAGCATGCCTTATGAAAACAGGTTGAGTGAACTCGGCCTTTTCTCCTTGGAGCGACGGAGGATGAGAGGTGACCTCATAGAGGTGACCTCATAGAGGTGTATAAGATGATGAGAGGCATTGATCGTGTGGATAGTCAGAGGCTTTTTCCTAGGGTTGTAATGGCTGCCACAAGAGGACACAGGTTTAAGGTGCTTTGGAGTAGGTACAGAGGAGATGTCAGGGGTATTTTTTTTAAACGTAGAGACTATTGAGTGCGTGGAATGGGCGTGGTGGAGGCCTATAGGATAGGGTCTTTTAAGAGACTTTTGGATAAGTACATGGAGCTTAGGAAAATAGAGGGCTATGGGTAACCCGAGTAATTTCTAAGGTAGGGACGTGTTCGGCACAACTTTGTGGGCCGAAGGGCCTGTATTGTGCTGTAGGTTTTCTATGCTTTCAATGTTCCTATGTTTTTTATACAGCACGGTGTATTGGCAACACTGCAACTTTTCCAGGGAAACCCGGTGTCCCCTGTCAGCCAGATGCTGTAATACCTTAATTGTATCAGCTAGGCAGTGAGAGCCGGTGTCCGAAGCTACCAGGATATCATCAGCATATTGGATAAGGGTGGAATGATCGGACTTATCCAGGTTATGCTTTACGGCCGCCACATAAACTGCTGAGATCTCCGCGTATCCTGGAGGCAGTCAGTTAAGCGCTTTGCATTCCCGGCTGGTGTCAAGGAGTTACTGCAAATACTGTCCTTGCGAGTCAGAGGAATCCCCCAGGGCTGTGTGTAGTTGTTGTTCGAGCGGGGAATAAGGGTTGCAATCCAGTTGCCAGCAGTACAGTACTGGAGTATCATGACAATCACCCACTCTTCTTGTGAGCTTTAACATCTGCTGGACCCGAATTTGTGGAAGATACATGTAAATACCATTAGGTCGACAGTACAGGTCGCACCTAATTTACAGAAAGTCTGTGTATCTAACAAGGGCAGAGGGCTTGTTTTAGAAATGATAAAAGTATCAGTAACATCCATGTTATCTATTGTTACCGAGGTAGGTGCCGAAAAGAATTCCGTCATCGGGACACCGGCTATCCCGATGGTGCTAATCAGCTGTCCTTTAGCTTGTCCGTTCATGGGGGGGGGGGCGGGTGCACAGGAGACAGAGTAGCGCCATTTCAATCAGACAAGACACTTCACTATCTCCTATTTTTACCACTATCATGGGCTCTTCTCTCATACTTCTGGACAGTCTGATCGCTGCTGCCTGTATCACTGGCACCCCTATGGCTGAGGTGAGTAATAGAGAAAGTGGACCACTGTCGATCTTCTGAAGCCCGTGGAGTGGGCGAACGAGGGGGAACCGACAGTTCCAGCCCCAATAGCATATTTTTCTGCAATTCCGGAATGGCGAACCCAAGCACAGGACACAGGCACGGAGATTTAGTTAGGATGCAGACGCGGGCGTGAGTGTTGAATAGCAAACAGGAGGGATCTTGACACGTAGCTTTGATACGGAGAGGCGGAGTTTCATAGGTAAACCTCGATACTGGAGCAAAACTTAAAATACACGATCCTAAGCGGCCGGGAAACGTTAATTGCCACGCAGGGAAAACCAATGATCTGGTAACTACTGGTTGTAATGCCGGAGTTCTTATGCTGCAGGTCTTGATGGAAACCAGGTGTGCTGTCATCAAAGAGAATTAGGAGCAACTGGGAAATTAACGGTCAGGACCGTGGCACAATCAAAGGAAATTAGGAGAAAATAGGGAATAAAACAATTGGGACCATAATAGTACTCCCCCCACTCAACGGGAGCCTCCAGGCGAACCAGCAGGCTTGTCCGGATTGTGTCGATGGAAATCACGGATGAGGGAAGGGTCCAGGATGAAGGAGCTGCCTCGGCGGCGCACATCCAGTATTCACCAGACGGTGTACGCTGGGTGGTCGTAAATGATCTGGGTGGGTGGAGGGAGTTCAGCAGGAGGGCACAAAGGGCTGACAGACACAGGTTTCAGTTGGAAGACGTGAAATGTGGGATGAGTGTGCATGGATCAGGGCAGATTGAGTCTGACCACTGAAGAATTGATGATACTCTCAATCTTGAATGGTGCCAGTGGGTGCAAAGGCGGGATTCTTATGTTGCAGGTCTTAATGAAAACCAGGTGTGTCGCCAAAGGAAATTAGGAGAAAATGGGGATTTAACGGTCGGGACCGTAACAGTAACCCCCCGCATAGGAGCAGGCGAACCACCAGGCTAGTCCAGATGGTCCCGATGGAAATCTCGGATGAGGGAAGGGTCCAAGATGAAGGAGTGGGGAATCTAGGTGCGCTCCTCAGGACCGTATCCCTCCCAATCGACCCCTGCCTCAGCGGCGCACATCCGGTATTCGCTGGATGGTGTACGCTGGGTGATCGTCGATGACCCGGGCGAGTGGAAGGTTCAGCAGGGGGGCACAAAGGGCTGACGGACACAGGTTTCAGTTGGGAGACGTGGAACGTGGGATGAATGCACATAGATCTGGGCAGTTTGAGTTGGTGCACCGAGGGGCTGATGATGCTTTCAATTTCGAATGGTCCGAGGTAGCGAGGGGCAAGTTTCTTGGGTTCATTCTTAGGGGGATGTCTTTTGAAGAGAGTCAAACCTTCTGACCAGGCCGATAATTTGGTGCAGGAATTTGATGGTGATCAGCAATCCTTCGGTTGCGGTCGGCTAAGTGGAGCAGAGCCGTGCGTGAATCCTTCCAGATCTTGCGGCACCGGCGGAGATGGGCCTGATTAGAAGGCACGGCAATGTCGTCTTCATGTGCGGTAAACAGAGGGGGTTGCTAACCAAGGGAGCATTCGAAGGGAGACATTCTGGTGGCGGTGCTGACCAGGGAGTTGTGGGCGTTCTCGACCCAAATGAGATGGGTACTCCAGGATGATAGGTTGTTGGCGGGTATGCAGCGCAGTGCTTGTTCTGTTTGACCATTAGTCTGAGGATGGCAGCCGAAGGCAGGTTTACTGAGGCTCCAAGGGCTTGACAAAAGGATCTCCAGACTTGAGAGATGAATTGGGAGCCCTGGTCAGAAATAATGTCAGAGGGAATTCTATGAAGGCGGAAGTCGTGATGAACAAGGAAATCAGCTGTCTTACAGGCTGTAGGGAGTTTGGGAAAGGCTATGAAGGTAACGGCTTTGGCGAAGCGGTCCACCATGGTGAGTACAGCACTGTTCCCATGCGAAGGGGGTAGTCCAGTATCGAAATCCAGAGCAATCTGGGACCAAGGGCGGCTAGGGACAAGTAGGGGATGAAGCAGCCCAGCAGGTGGTCGGTGGGAGGCTTTTCCGCGGGCACACACAGAACAGGCAGAGACGAAGGAGCGAGTGCCAGCTTCCATGGAGGGCCACCAGAAATGTCACTTCAGAAGGGACAGAGTTCGATCAATTCCGGGATGGCAGGCGAACCAGGAAGTGTACCCCCACTGGAGAACCTGAGACCGGACAAAGTCAGGCACGAAGAGGCGATTGGGGGGGGGGGTCCATTGCCTGGGTCAGGTTGAGTCCGTTGGGCCTCTTTGACTATGGATTCGATTTCCCAGGTGAGGGTAGCCACCACACGGGATAGTGGAAGGACAGTCTCAGGGTTGGAAAGGCCCTCCTCCTCGGAGACATATTGACGGGAGGGAGCATCGGGCTTCCCGTTCTTGGACCGCGGACGATAGGTGAGTGTGAATCTGAAACGGCCAAAAAATAATGCCCAACAGGCTTGGCAGGAATTCAGACGTTTAGCAGTATGAATGTATGCGAAGTTCTTATGGTCCATCCAGACGATGAGTGGATGTTCTGCTCCCTCCAGCCAGTGCCTCCACTCCTCCAAAGCGAGTTTGACGGCCATTAACTCCTGGTTCCCTACGTCGTAGTTCTGTTCAGCGGGGTGGGGGGGGGGGTATAGCTGGCGAGAAAGGAAGGCGCAGGGATGGAGCTTTTGGTCTGGGCTGGAGTGTAGGGAAAGGACTACTCCCACCCCAGAGTCGGAGACGTTGACTTCCACAATGAACTGGCGAGAGGGGTCAGGTTGGACCAGGATGGGAGCGGAGGTGAAACGCCTCTTCAGCTCCGAGAAGGCTGAGTGCGCTTCGGGGGTCCAGTGAAAAAGGGTCATAGAGAGGTGAGTCGAGTAAGGGGCACTGCCACCCGGCTGTAATCACTGATGAAGCGACGATAGAAGTTTGCGAACACCAGAAATCGCTAGAGTTGCTTGAATGTCATGGATTTTGGCCACTCCACCACCGCCCGGATCTTTCCGGGACCTGCCCTCACTTGCCCTCTCTCGATGATGTACCCCAGGAAACTGACAGAGTGAGAGTGAGCGTTGAACAGCAAACAGGAGGGATCTTGACTCGGAGAGGCGGTGTTTCGTAGGTAAACCTCGAAACTGGAGCAAAACTTAGAACACACAATCCTAAGCGGCTGGGAAATGTTAATTACCACACGGGGAAAACCAACGATCTGGCGACTAGTGTGGTAACACCGGGATTCTTATGCTGCAGGTCTTGATGGAAAGCAGGTATGCTGTCGTGAAAGAGAATTAAGAGCAAATGGGAAATTAACGGTCGGAACCGTGGCACAATCAAAGGAAATTAGGAGAAAATAGGGAATTAACAGTTGGGACCGTGACACTTGGGGGATCAGGATGATTTCTTTGGAACGCCGGATTCCCTCCCCTTCCCCGCCTTCATCCCAAAGGTGGGCACCCTTCACCTTGGAAGTACCGGCCTACTGGCATTTTCCCTCTCTCATCTGTTTTCTGAGAAAAGAGTCCCTCCCGATCCATATTGTACAAAGCTGTCACTGTCTGCACCCACATTTGATTTTGCCAGTTCAGATTCCGTAATTTATATACTTGGGCTTGCCGCGGATACACGCATTTCAACAAAGTCTGGATGGCCAAAGGCCATTCCCCTCTAAGGGTATCCCTGCACTTTTTTCCCACTTCTGCTTAAACCTTGCTATGAAATCTGGAATCGGTTCACCCTTCTTCTGCAATCACCGTGTCACCTAGCCTATATCGCTATGTTTCCGCACTGCCCCCCATTATAGAATTTTTCCCTTCATTCTCCAACCATTGTTTCATTACCGAGCACCGTGTCAGCCTGTCTCCAGTCTCCTCTTCCCTCCGAGGGTATCGCAAATGTCTTCATTAGCGAAGGCCAGGAGGACTCAGATGCGATTTAATAGCATCTGTACTTCCCCGGGGAGAGACGACTATAAAGTACACATCTGGACCAAACAATTGTGGAAGGCGTTTTGTTTCTTTAAGGGTATGGCACCTCCGTGACCGTAGCGTGTACTTCGTTTGGGATCTAGGGTATGAAAACAGGGACGCCACCTATCATGATTTTTGGGACCCGAAGTCTGGGGCTTGGCCCCTCCTTTTCTTCTTTCTCTCTTCGTCCCCTTGTTTCCTGTCGAGTAACGCGGCCTCCGGCAGCACCTATGTGGCTGTTCACTTCGGTCTCATCTCCAGCAGCCCTCGCGCCTCCAGGAGCCGACCCGGCCACGTCCTCATAGGGAGGGGACTGATGCTGTGGCAGCTGGCCCTGGCTGTTTGGCCTCGCCCAAAGGCGGTGGCCATCTGTATCAATTCCTCTGTGTCACCTTCCACGGGGAGCACTCGGGGTGCTCGGAGCCGACCTGGGATACTGTCCCAGGGGCGCTTGGGAGGCCGGGGGATTATTCTTATGCGGTCCTTTGTCTTTCTTATGGAGCTGGTGCCTCTTGGCCATCTCCTCCCATTTATTAAAACAGCGGATCATACAATGCTTATCTCACATTGGATCCCCATCTCCCACTTCCACAGTCTCTTTCCAATCCCTTAACTTACGCAAGTTAAATGTTCCGCCATGGGGCCAACCTCCTTGCGAGCAGCCGTACGGATCACTACTAAAAGTTACTGTGTATCGATCATCCCCTGTTTCTCGCATTACTCTAACGACCGGCGATCCAGGCGTACCAGGGGGTCCCCAACTAATTTTTGATACTCTCTTACCTTCTTGATATTCTCCGACTTTTTACTTACTTTCAAGGTTCCTTTATTAGCAGGACCAACATTACCTGGTCGAGTGCTGCCGTTTCCCATCCTTGCTTTTTCTGTTCTTCCTGTCAACAGAGCAGTTTAATTCACACTTCCCCCAAACCCCAGTTTCCCTTTGAGCGCTCACCGGTTCACATGGTCCCTTCCGGAGCAGTGGGAGTCTAGTTACTACATTCTTGATACTTTCTTCCAATTTCGCCCCGTTCTTTTCTCAGTCCCCTACGAAATAAGTCTCCGGCGGGAGATACGTACTCTGGAGCTGGTCGGCTCCTTTGACGTGGTGGACAACTAGCGTAATCTTCACCCCGACTCTAGCGCCTTCTCGAGAAGATCTAGACGGGGAGGTTCCCAGTTAGACCCCCTGTATATCTCTCGGGCTTACATCTACCGCGTGTCGGCGTCCTCCATGCGGCCGGTGTCGTGCTCGGATCATCACCTTGTGTGGATGGAATTTACTCCTTAGCAACCCCGGCTGGGAGCCGGTTATTGGTATTTTAACAACCGGCTACTGGAGGACAGCCGATTCCAAGGTTCGTTCTGAGCGTTCTGGGTCACCTGGAGAAAGAGATGGAGAGATGTTTGCTCCCTCCGGCTGTCTGGGATGTCCTAGGGGGGAGCCTAGCCACTGGGGAAATGCCCCTCTCATGGCGGAGAGCTGTCGTGGTCCTACTGCCCAAGAAGGGAGACCTCTGCCTGCCAAAGAACTGGCGTCTGGTCTCCCTCTTGTGCGCGGACTACAAGATCTTCGCCCGGGCAATGGCCAACCGTTTTGGTTCGGCAATGAGACAGGTGATCCATCCTGACCAATCCTACACAGTCCAGGGCCGCTCCATCCACAATGTCCACCTCGCACGGGACCTGATCCACCTAGTCCAGGAGACTGGGTGCCCGGCAGCGTTTCTTTCTCTTGACCCGGAGAAGGCATTTGATTAGGTAGACCACAGTTTCCTGGTGGGCACTCTGCAGTCTTTTGGGCTATGACAAAATCTTGTAGCCCGAGTTCGGCTTCTATACTCTGCCGCAGAGTGCCTTGTTATGATCAATGGATCATTGACAGCGTACTTTCCCTTCAGAAGAGGAGTATGTCAGGGGTGCCCCATGTACGTCAATTGTATGCGATCTGTGTTGAGCCATTCCTGAGCCGCCTTTGGCGAAGGCTGACGGGTCAGTTTCTGCATGAACCGGACATGGAGGTCATCCTCTCGGCCTACGCCGACGAAGTACTCCTCATGGTGACAGATCTTAGTGACCTGCAGCGTATGCGCGAGTGCCAAGAGGTTTTCTCGGCGCATCCTCCGCTAGGATCAAATGGGCGAAATGTTCTGGACTTTTAGTGGGTCGGTGGCAGGTGGACTCCCTGCCGGAGGACATGAGAGCTTTTGAGTGGAGTACCAGACGTCTCCTGTATGTGGGAGTCTACCTGGGTCCTTCTGGGGAGACCTGTTTGGTGAACTGGCAGGACGTGGAGACGAAAGTTATGACCCGGCTGGGGCGTTGGTCAGGCCTCCTCAGGGTGCTTTCCAATTGATGCAGGGTGGTGGTCATAAACCAGCTGGTGTCCTCCATGTTGTGGTACCAGATGGTCACCTTGGTCCCTCCTGCCCCCTTTGTAGCGAGAATGCAGAGGATGTTAGTGGACTTTTTCTTGGGTAACAGGAAACACTGGGTCTCCGCAGCGGTCTTGAGTCTCCCAGTGGGAGAGGGAGGGCAGTCACACTTACGCGACTGGCGGCTCTCTGCCTCAGGACCCTGCAAAGATCCCTCTATACGGAGCACCCTCCCAGGTGGCCCGTGTTGGCGACATTCTTCCTCCAGAGGGGCTGCTGTCTTCACGCAGAGATGCGGCTACCACCGGCGGGCATCAGCTGTGCTGCTTTGCGGAGTCTGCCCGGCTTCTATCAGGGCCTGCCGAGAGTCTGGAACATGGTTGCCTCAGGCTGGGAATCCCCTCCTCTGGCAGAGGGCGGAATCCTGGGCGACCCTTGCCCTACCTCAACGGATGTCGGTGTGGCTCAGGTGTGTGGAACTACTCAGGCTGAGCTGCTTGTTAGGCCCAAGCCTTGCAATCTTATCCGAGAGCCGAGTCCACACAACTTGAGCCGTCTCTCCTCGACACCCACAATCCCATTCAGGGAGAGAGATGGGAATATTTTGGTTTAATGTGTATTATCTATTTGTAATGGAGTAATTGTGTTAGTCACTGTTTTGTACGTACTGTATTGCACCAAATTTGTAATAAAGAACATTTTGTGTTTTAAAAAAGTACCAAATTGCCCCGTAATCATATCCAAGAGCCGAGTCCACACAATTTGAGCCGTCTCTCCGCAACACCAACAATCCCATTCAGGGATGAAAGTAGGAGGTACCTCTATGGGCAGTTTATTCAGCCTAAAGTCTGAGTCATATGCGCACCATTTAAGAATTGCAATGTCTCTCTCTAGTTCATATTCTTTTAAAATAGTTTTCCATATTTTAAGAGTCCATTTCACCCACGGGTTGCAAAATTATTTATGTAACTTTGTAGGTTATCAGTCAAAATTGCCTGTATGGGGATGGAAAGTATTCTCTCCTCAATGTTTTTCCATTGAGCATCATATGATGGGTTGCACCAGCATATCACAGCTCTCAACTGTGCTGCAAAATAATAATCTCTGAGAAGGTAGGCCCCATCCCCCCCCCCCCTTTTCCTTGGCTAATTGCAAAGTTTTGAGACGAACCCTAGGCCTTTTACCTTGCCATATATATCTTGATAGCATCTTGTTCCATTCATTGAATTGATTTTGGTTAATCTCTATTGGTAGGGTCTGAAAGGGATCTACTAGTCTGGGTAGTATATTCATTTTAATAGATTAAATCCTTGAACTGAGACCAAGAAAAGGAATTAGGTTCCATCTGGTTATATCTTCCTTAATTTTTGTTTCGATATAGGCTGATAATTCTATTCTGATAATTTTGCCAAATCTTTTGGCATAATGATGCCCAAATATTTGACAGACTGTTTGCCATGCCCAAGGATATCTACTTTCAATTTCTCTTGGTGGGTTATAGTGATATGAAAGTAGTTGGGTTTTATCTATGTTGATCTTGTATCCTGATAATTGGCCATATTGTTCAAAGGATTGCATCAGTTTAAGTGAAGATTATGTTGGTTGCCCTAGATAAAACAAAATGTCATCTGCGTAACAGGCCAATTTATGCTCTGTCCCTTTAATAGTAATTCCCCTGATATCTTCATTTTGTCTGAAGTATTGAGTAATTGTTCCAGATGTAATGCGAAGAGTAGCGGTGACCATGCACAACCCTGTCTCGTTCCCCTTTCTAGGGTAAAACTATTAGATAAATATCCATTGATTTTAATCCTGGCTGGTTATTAATGATTATGATATAGTTGGGATCACAGAGACATGGCTCCAGGGTGACCAGGGATGGGAGCTCAACGTTCAGGGATATTCAATATTCAGGAGGGATAGACATGAAGGAAGGGGAGGTGGGGTGGTGTTGCTGGTTAAAGAAGAGATTAACGCAATAGAAAGGAAGGATATAAGCCGGGAAGATGTGGAATCGATATGGGTAGAGCTGCGTAACACTAAGGGGCCGAAGACGCTGGTGGGAGTTGTGTACAGGCCACCTAACAGTAGTAGTGAGGTCGGAGATGGTATTAAACAGGAAATTAGAAATGTGTGCAATAAAGGAACAGCAGTTATAATGGGTGACTTCAATCTACATGTAGATTGGGTGAACCAAATTGGTAAAGGTGCTGAGGAAGAGGATTTCTTGGAATGTATGTGGGATGGTTTTTTGAAACAACATGTCGAGGAACCAACTAGAGAGCAGGCTATTCTGGACTGGGTTTTGAGCAATGAGGAAGGGTTAATTAGCAATCTTGTCGTGAGAGGCCCCTTGGGTAAGAGTGACCATAATATGGTGGAATTCTTCATTAAGATGGAGAGTGACATAGTTAATTCAGAAACAAAGGTTCTGAACTTAAAGAGGGGTAACTTTGAAGGTACGAGACGTGAATTAGCTAAGATAGACTGGCAAATGACACTTAAAGGATTGACGGTGGATATGCAATGGCAAGCATTTAAAGGTTGTATGGATGAACTACAACAATTGTTCATCCCAGTTTGGCAAAAGAATAAATCAAGGAAGGTAGTGCACCTGTGGCTGACAAGAGAAATTAGGGATAGTATCAATTCCAAAGAAGAAGCATACAAATTAGCCAGAGAAAGTGGCTCACCTGAGGACCGGGAGAAATTCAGAGTTCAGCAGAGGAGGACAAAGGGCTTAATTAGGAAGGGGAAAAAAGATTATGAGAGAAAACTGGCAGGAAACATAAAAATGGACTGTAAAAGCTTTCATAGATATGTAAAAAGGAAAAGACTGGTAAAGACAAATGTAGGTCCCCTGCAGACAGAAAAAGGTGAATTGATTATGGGGAGCAAGGACATGGCAGACCAATTGAATAATTACTTTGGTTCTGTCTTCACTAAGGAGGACATAAATAATCTTCCAGAAATAGTAGGGGACAGAAGGTCCAGTGAGATGGAGGAACTGAGCGAAATACATGTTAGTAGGGAAGTGGTGTTAGGTAAATTGAAGGGATTGAAGGCAGATAAATCCCCAGGGCCAGATGGTCTGCATCCCAGGGTGCTTAAGGAAGTAGCCCAAGAAATAGTGGATGCATTAGTGATAATTTTTCAAAACTCGTTAGATTCTGGACTAGTTCCTGAGGATTGGAGGGTGGCTAATGTAACTCCACTTTTTAAAAAAGGAGGGAGAGAGAAACCGGGGAATTATAGACCGGTTAGCCCAACGTCGGTGGTGGGGAAACTGCTGGAGTCAGTTATCAAGGATGTGATAACAGCACATTTGGAAAGCGGTGAAATGATCGGACAAAGTCAGCATGGATTTGTGAAAGGAAAATCATGTCTGACGAATCTCATAGAATTTTTTGAGGATGTAACTAGTAGAGTGGATAGGGGAGAACCAGTGGATGTGGTATATTTGGATTTTCAGAAGGCTTTTGACAAGGTCCCACACAGGAGATTAGTGTGCAAACTTAAAGCACATGGTACTGGGGGTAAGGTATTGGTGTGGGTGGAGAGTTGGTTAGCAGACAGGAAGCAAAGAGTGGGAATAAATGGGACCTTTTCAGAATGGCAGGCGGTGACTAGTGGGGTACCGCAAGGCTCAGTGCTGGGACCCCAGTTGTTTACAATATATATTAATAACTTGGATGAGGGAATTAAATGCAGCATCTCCAAGTTTGCGGATGATACGAAGCTGGGTGGCAGTGTTAGCTGTGAGGAGGATACTAAGAGGATGCAGGGTGACTTGGATAGGTTGGGTGAGTGGGCAAATTCATGGCAGATGCAATTTAATGTGGATAAATGTGAAGTTATCCACTTTGGTGGCAAAAACAGGAAAACAGATTATTATCTGAATGGTGGCCGATTAGGAAAAGGGGAGGTGCAATGAGACCTGGGTGTCATTATACACCAGTCATTGAAAGTGGGCATGCAGGTACAGCAGGCAGTGAAAAAGGCGAATGGTATGCTGGCATTTATAGCGAGAGGATTTGAGTACAGGAACAGGGAGGTACTACTGCAGTTGTACAAGGCCTTGGTGAGACCACACCTGGAGTTTTGTGTGCAGTTTTGGTCCCCTAATCTGAGGAAAGACATCCTTGCCATAGAGGGAGTACAGAAGGTTCACCAGATTGATTCCTGGGATGGTAGGACTTCCATATGAAGAAAGACTGGATGAACTGGGCTTGTACTCACTGGAATTTAGAAGATTGAGGGGGGATCTGATTGAAACGTATAAGATCCTAAAGGGATTGGATAGGCTAGATGCAGGAAGGTTGTTCCCGATGTTGGGGAAGTCCAGAACGAGGGGTCACAGTTTGAGGATAGAGGGGAAGCCTTTTAGGACCGAGATTAGGAAACACTTCTTCACACAGAGAGTGGTGAATCTGTGGAATTCTCTGCCACAGGAAACAGTTGAGGCCAGTTCATTTGCTATATTTAAGAGGGAGTTAGATATGGCCCTTGTGGCTACGGGGGTCAGGGGGTATGGAGGGAAGGCTGGGGCGGGGTTCTGAGTTGGATGATCAGCCATGATTATAATAAATGGCGGTGCAGGCTCGAAGGGCCGAATGGCCTACTCCTGCACCTATTTTCTATGTTTCTATGTAGGATTGTCGTATAGTGCCTGTATAGTTTTAATAATTTTGTCATGTAGACCAAATCTATGTAAAACTCTGTAAATAAAATTCCAATTAAGCGAATCAAATGCCTTTTCTGCTTCCACGCTTACCACTATGGCTTCAATTTCATTTTTTTATATGATACATAATGTGAAGTGTCCTTCGTATATTGTCTTGTGTTTGGCATTGTTGTATAAGACCTGTCCGATCATTATGTATCAGTGTTGGTAGAAACTCTTCTAATCGTTTGGCTATGTTGGAGGTAAATATTCTATAATCCACATTAAGAACAGATATTGGTCTAAATGACCCACATCCCATTTTATCCTTGCCTTCTTTCGGTATAGCTGAGATTATCGCCTCCTTCCAGCTGGGTGGCATTTGTGCCTTTCTTAGAGCCCAGTTCAGTGTGGGGAGTAAAACAGGAATTAACTCACTTCTAAACCCTTTATGCCACTCTGCGGTATATCCATCTGATTCTGGTGACTTGCTTAATTTAAGCCTAATTGCAGTTCTAATTTCAGCTTCAGTTACGTCAGCAGTCATCGTTATATTTTGTTCTTTGCTTAAAGTGGGTAACTCTAAGGAAGTCAGGAAGAGAAGGAGAAGATGGTGGTGCGATGCTGCGCGCAGTGGCCACTCCGGTGAATGATATCTGTAATCTGTCTAGTAGGGTGCCGTGCACAATCCTGATTTGATGGAGACAGATGTGAGAGAATGGAGGAACATCAGGAGAAACTTCAGAAATGCCTTTTTCACTGCCGCTGCTACTGTGTGATCCAGAATCCTCCGGAGGGGAAGGCCCCAAGTCCACAGCTTTGCTTGTTGCTTGGTGGCCAGGGTTGAAGCGCTCGGCAGAACTGGTGCTTGGTGTTGGCAGGCTGGTCGGAGACTCGACGTTTTTGGACGGACTCAGAGTCGGCTGTGGTCGAGTGCCTCCAACACATCAGCAGTTGTCGGTGCCTGGAGGTTTATGGCAGGGAGAGTTTCTCCCTTCTGCCGCCTGCTATCAGGGACTATCGGGAGTCAATCGGAACTTTGAGACTTTTTTTTTTACTGTTCCCATGGTCTGCTCTTCATCAAATTATGGTATTGCTTTGCACGGCTTTAACTATATATTAGAATTATGTTGTCTTGTCAGTGTTACTGTTTGGCTTGCCCTGTTTTTTTTTTGTGATATCACTCTGGAGGAACATTGTATCATTTCTTAACGCATGCATTTCTAAATGACAATAAATGAGGACTGAGTGCCCTCATAATCTAATCTAAAAAAAAAAGGTGTCAATTTGGGCTATGCTTCCCCCTGGAACTTCGGAATATAGAGTTTTGTTTAACATTTCAAAAGCTTCTTGAATTTCACTTTGCTTATTTTTTTTCACTTTTGTTCTTGGATCCCTAATTCTATGAATTGTATTTTCTGCTATCTTTTTTTTTCAGTTTCCACACTAGTATTTTCATAGATTTAGATCCACTTTCATAGTGCCTCTGTTTCAGAAACATTATTTTTTTTCTAATTTCTTGTGTAGCCAAACTATTAATTTCATTCCTATTTTCTTTTTAATTTCCTCTAATGTATCCTGTGCCAAACTCGATTTGTGTTTTTTTCTAGTTCCTTCAGCTTATTTTGTAATTCCTCTAAATTTTTATTCCTTTTTTTTTCTTATATGAAGATATCGCTATAATTTTCCCTCTTAAACAGCCTTCAGAGTATCCCATAGAATGGGAGGTGAAACCTCTCCATTATCATTGAATTTAAGTAAAGACCAATTTCTTTTTTATTTGTTCCTTAAAATAGGGATCATTGAGTAGACTTGAATTTAGTTTCCAAATAGTATTCTTTGGTTGTAGGTCAAAATCAACAGATAAATATATAGGTGAATGGTCACTTACATCTATTGTCCCAATTCCATGTGATTATTTTGTCTGTCTTTTCCCAATGTTATCAAATAGTCTATTTTTGTATATATGGAATGGGAGGCAGAATAATGAGTGTAATCCCTTCTGTCAGGAAAAAGGTCCCTCCATATATCAATTAGACCAACATCCTCAAAAAAGTGTTAACTTTCTTATGTAAGGACTTTGTTTCATAAGTTTTTCTGTTGGAAGAATCTAACTTTGGTTGTAATTGTAAATTTAAGTCTGCCCCTCATTTCAAGAGACCTTCTGTTTCCTTTACCACAATATTAGTAATTTTCTGGAAGAAACTAATATCACTTCCTGGGGGTGCGTATATATTCAATAGAGTAATTGAATTTCCATCTATATTCCCCCTTACCAGAATATATCTGCCCTCCTTATCTCCCATTTCAAATACTTTTTCAAAATTTAGCTTGCTTGAGTTGAGAATAGCAACTCCTCTTCTATGTCCTGATTTATATGAGGAGAAAAACAAATTAGTGAAGCCCATTCTCTTTAATTTTCCATGCTCATTATCACTTAAGTGAGTTTCCTGTAAATATACTACATGGGCTTGTTCTTTTTTTCATTTTTGATAGAATTTTACTGCACTTAACAGGATTCAACAGCCCATTGACATTAAAAGGAATGAATTTTGCTTTGTCCTTAGCCATGTGTATTTATCTGTTAGTATATCATTTAAATTTGCAGAATATAACAATCAGTTTACTCTCTGAACAAATAAGAGCCAAGAAACACGAAAAATAAAAAAAAAAGGTAACAAAAGTATGATTCCAAGGCTGGGGTCTTTAGATGACCCTGGGTTGAGCTAGAAGAAAAGTCTAGCCGTGGGGGATAGCCCCTCCGACCTGTGAGTTGAGGGGCCTCACTGCAGTACCTCTAAAAGTAAGTTTAAAAAAATCGATATCCATTACACAGAAATGATTTCCCTGTGTATTCCTCTCATGTATATATTCTCATTTAGGTGGGGAAAAGGAATGAATGAATGAATTTTAAAAAATTGAGTAATATAAAATCCGTATTATAACACGTATTTCTCAAGATAGAGATATCACCATCTATTTTTACTTCCGTTCAGTTTATCAACACTTTTAAAGTTAGACAAACCTTATGGCTCTTCTGGAGGAGGTGAGGGCTGTCCTTGGAGAACTTAGTCTCTTCCTAATATCCTTCTCTCGTCCTGCTCCCGTCCCCTGCTTTCTCGGTTCTCTTCCTATTTCCCAAGCAGATTGGGATAACTGCTCAGCCAGACTTTCCGTTGGTTTGACCACGCTAATGGGCAGTCCTCTGTTCTTCTTGTCTGTAGTCACCTCTTCCACCGTCTGATATAGTTGTATCCCTTCTTGGTAAAATACCCTCAGTTTAGCAGGGTATGGGATTTGGAATTTTATCCTTTCTTGCTTTAATATTCGTTTTGCTTCGGAACATTCCTTCTGTTTCTGTAGGACCACCGGGGGGGGGGGGGTAATCATGATCGAAGTATATTAACTTCCCTTCCAAAGCACCATCTTCCTACCCCAGGCCCTTCGTAGAAACTCCACTTTGCTCTTGAATCGAAGGATTCTAAGTACTATTCAGCTATTCAGCGCAGGTTACTTTCTCTGTTTCTGGGAGGCCACAGGACGAGCAAGTGATGCACCCTCTCAAATTCAACCTCCATAGTTGGGAAATCTCCAGCACTTCCCGCAGCATCTTTTCTACAAAGTCAATCATTGACAATCCCTTCACTTCTTCGGGAACATTACAAATCCTGATAGTTTTTCAATCGTGATCTTCCCTCCTGCTCAAGCAATTTACTTTCCTGTTGATTTAATATTTTTATTGACCTACTTAGTATCTGTTCCACGTTTTGCACGTGATCTTCCACCTTCTCAATTCGAGTCTCTGCCACCTCCATTTTCTGATTGATGTTGGCGAGCTCTGACTTTATATCATTGAGTTGCTGTTTTATATCTTTTTAGACTTCCCTTATGTCTTCCACAATCCTTATCATATTTGCTGCTTCGCCTGCACGAGGCAGAGCGTCAGCTTCACCACCACGCGTATGTGTAGGAGTGCCGTGCGCTGCACCTCTCTCTTCCACAGGCTCTGCAGTAGTGCTTTTTATTTATCACCATTTTTTTCCCAATTCTTGTCCCCCTTGTCAAAGAAACATAGAACCATAGAAACATAGAAAATAGGTGCAGGAGTAGGCCATTCAGCCCTTTGAGCCTGCACTGCCATTCAGTATGTTCATGGCTGATCATCAAACTCAGAACCCTGTACCTGCCTTCTCTCCATACCCCCTGATCCCCGTAGTCACAAGGGCCACATCTAACTCCCTCTTAAATATAGCCAATGTACTGGCCTCAACTGCTTCCTGTGGCAGAGAATTCCACAGATTCACCACTGTCTGTGTGAAGAAGTTTTTCCTCATCTCAGTCCTAAAAGGCTTCCCCTTTATGCTTAAACTGTGACCCCTTGTTCTGGACTTCCCCAACATCGGGGACAATCTTCCTGCATCTAGCCTGTCCGATCCCTTTAGTATTTTGTACGTTTCAATCAGATCCCCCCTCAATCTTCTAAATTCCAGTGAGTATAAGCCTAGTCGATCCAGTCTTTCTTCATATGAAAGTCCTGCCATCCCAGGAATCAATCTGGTGAACCTTCTTTGTACTCCCTCTAAGGTAAGAATGTCTTTCCTCAGATTAGGGGACCAAAACTGCACACAATACTCCAGGTGTGGTCTCACCAAGGCCTTGTACAACTGCAGTAGAACCTCCCTGTTCCTGTACTCGAATCCTCTCGCTATAAATGCCAGCATACCATTCGCCTTTTTCACCGCCTGCTGTACCTGCATGCCCACTTTCAATGACTGGTGTATAATGAAACCCAGGTCTTGTTGCAGCTCTCCTTTCCTCATCAGCCACCATTCAGATAATAATCTGTTTTCCTGTTTTTGCCACCAAAGTGGATAACCTCACATTTATCCACATTAAATTGCATCTACCATGAATTTGCCCACTCACCTAACCTATCCAAGTCACCCTGCATCCTCTTAGCATCCTTCTCACAGCTAACACTGCCGCCCAGCTTCGTGTCATCCGCAAACTTGGAGATGCTGCATTTAATTCCCTCATCCAAGTCATTAATATATATTGTAAACAACTGGGGTCCCAGCACTGAGCCTTGCGGTACCCTGCTAGTCACTGCCTGCCATTCTGAAAAGGTCCAGTTTATTCCCACTCTTTGCTTCCTGTCTACCAACCAATTCTCTATCCACATCAATATCGTACCCCCAATACCGTGTGCTTTAAGTTTGCACACTAATCTCCTGTGTGGGATTCGTCAAACATGATTTTCCTTTCACAAATCCATGCTGACTTTGTCCGATGATTTCACCGCATTCCAAATGTGCTGTTATCACATCTTTGATAACTGACTCCAGCAGTTTCCCCACCACTGACATTAGGCTAACTGGTCTATAATTCCCTGGTTTCTCTCTCCCTCCTTTTTTAAAAAGCAGGGTTATATTAGCCACCCTGCAATCCTCAGGAACTAGTCCAGAATCTAAAGAGTTTTGAAAAATTATCACTAATGCATCCACTATTTCTTGGGCTACTTCCGTAAGCACTCTGGGATGCAGACCATCTGGCCCTGGGGATTTATCTGCCTTTAATCCCTTCAATTTACCTAACACCACTTCCCTACTAACATGTATTTCCCTCAGTTCCTCGATCTCACCAGACCCTCGGTCCCCTACTATTTCTGGAAGATTATTTATGTCCTCCTTAGTGAAGACAGAACCAAAGTAATTATTCAATTGGTCTGCCATGTCCTTGTTCCTCATGATCAATTCACCTGTTTCTGACTGTAAGGGACCTACATCTTAACCAATCTTTTTCTTTTCACATATCTATAAAAGCTTTTACAGTCAGTTTTTATGTTTCCTGCCAGCTTTCTCTCATAATCTTTTTTCCCTTTCCTAATTAAGCCCTTTGTCCTCCTCTGCTGGACTCTGAATTTCTCCCAGTCCTCAGGTGTGCCGCTTTTTCTGGCTAATTTGTATGTTTCTTCTTTGGAATGGATACTATCCCTAATTTCCCTTGTCAGCCACGGGTGAACCACCTTCCCTGGTTTATTCTTTTGCCAAACTGGAATGAAGAATTGTTGTAGTTCATCTATGCGATCGTTAAATGCTTGCCATTGCATATCCACTGTCAACCCTTTAAGTGTCATTTGCCAGTCTATCTTAGCTAATTCATGTCTCATACTTTCAAAGTTACCCTTCTTTTAGTTCAGAACCTTTGTTTCTGAATTAACTATGTCACTCTCCATCTTAATGAAGAATTCCACCATATTATGGTCACTCTTACCCAAGAGGCCTTGCACGACAAGATTGCTAATTAACCCTTCCTCATTGCTCAATACCCAGTCTAGAATGGCCTGCTCCCTAGTTGGTTCCTCGACATGTTGGTTCAGAAAACCACCCTGCATACATTCCAAGAAATCCTCTTCCTCAGCACCCTTACCAATTTGGTTCACCCAATCTATATGTAGATTGAAATCATCCATTATAACTGCTGTTCCTTTATTGCATGCATTTCTAATTTCCTGTTTAATTAAATTATCAATTATCAATTATAATGATCAATTATCAATCCCAACAAGTATCAATTCAGATATTTTCAAAAGATCTTATTTGATGGATTATCAGGGCAAAATATGCATTTTTCCAGAGGAGCTATTGATTTAAGCTGCCATTCTGAACGATGATGTCAGCAGAACCCCACTCCCTCTTTCTCTACCCACTAACTCTCCCCACATTCCTCCATTCTCTCCCACCCTCCAAGTCCTCATCCCCCCCCCACATTCTCCCCACTCATCCTTTCCCTTGGCACTGCCCTTTCTCTTGCCAATGGCTGTCCCTACACTCTCCAATTCATCCCCCACCCTCCAGGAATTCCATGCAATCTCTCATTCATCCCCCACCATTGTTATCTCCACTGCTCTTCTCTCTTCATTGATTCTCCCTACTCTCCTCTAATCTCCCCAACATCCAAGAACACCCTGCACTCTCCCATTCTCCTCCTTCCACCCTCCAACTCTCCCCTCACTCCCACATTCGAGCCCTTCTTCCTCTATCTGCCTTGATGTCAGGCATCACCCGATATTATCTTTGAATCCCAATCTATGAAGGAGGGATAGGGGAGCGAGCACAATGATCCATATGGTTCTCCAAGACACTGCTAGGGTGTGGATATCAGGCACTGCCCCACACTCTCTCTGAAGCCCCATCGATTGAAGGTGGACACAGCGATCCATGTGGTTCTCCGAAATGGGGCTTGGATGCACAGAACTAATGAATTATTTCCCAGGCACAGATAGTCCCTCCCTGGAAAACTTAGACTTTATGTCTCACAGATTGACAGCACTTTCAGAAACCTTTGAAGCACAGTTGGTCTCTCAAAATGAAGGAGACCTATCTTGGGACTTCTGTATTCATACTTCCTCAATTCACCTTTCCATAACCCTGTCTGCCTCACCACTGGTGTACACCATGTCAGCTCCTGTCCCGAGCTCTGGTCCACTGCTCTGCACAGTGATCAGAGAGGAGGGTGACAAAGTTTGTGGTTTCTTTGGAAAACCTATTTTAAACAACAACTGAGAAATGCATTATCCGTGTCAGCAGATTTTGCTGCTGTTGTCAAAGTCGAGTTCACTGTCAAATATGCACGGGGTGACAAAAACTATACTGACAGCATCATTACAGACACACAGCATTCTCAAATCAAGCATCAAATTTTTTTTTTAAAATTAGAACACAAAGACCATTACAGTGCAAAGTGATCAAAGTGAACACAGATTTTCTTGTTCAAATCACGCAGTCCACACCTGCAGAAGTTTCGCAAGGTTTTTGTTGACATGGTGAATCTCCACAGACCCCTGGGGAAGTACAGGAGCTCTCTTTGCAATTATACTCATGGGTCCGGGAAGGTTGTCTGAGATAGTGACACTCAGGATTTAAAGTTACTGATCCTCTTCACCTCTGATGATTCGATGATTCCTTGCTCGTGGACCTAGAACATAGAAAAACTATTGCTCAATACAGGCCCTTCAGCCCACAATGCTGTGCCGAACATGTACATACTTTAGACAGCATCCACCGCTTTACCCTCATCAACTTTCCTAGTAACCTCTTCAAAAAATTCAATAAGATTTGTCAAACATGACCTTCCACGCACATATCCAGGTTGACTGTTCCTAATCAGACCTTTTCTATCCAGATAATTGTGTACACCATCTCTAAGGATACTTTCCATTAATTTACCCACCAATGACGTCAAACGTACAAGCCGATTATTGCTCTTAGAACCCTTTTAAAATAATAGAACAACATAAGAAATACGCCAATCCTCTGATACCATCCCCGTTTCTAATGACATCTGAAATATTTCTGTTAGAGCCCCTGCTATTTCCACACTAACTTCCCTCGAGCTCTTAGGGAATATCCTGTCGAGACTCGGAGACTTATCCACTTTTATATTCCTGAAAAGTGCCAATACTTCCTCTTCTTAATCATCATAGTTTCCATAACTTCCCTACTTGTTTCCCTTACCTTACACAATTGAATATCCTTCTCCTTAGCGAATACCGAAGAAAAGAAATTGTTCAAGATCTCCCCCATCTCTTTTGGTTCCACACATAGCTGTCCACTCTGATTCTCTAAGGGACCAATTTTACCCTCACTGTTCTTTTGCTATTAACATAACTGTAGAAGCCCTTTGGACTTATTTTCACCTTACTTGCCAAAGCAACCTCGTATCTTCTTTTAGCTTTTCTAATTTTCTTAAGATTCTTTTTACATTTTTTATATTCCTCGAGCACCTCATTTACTCCATGCTGCCTATATTTATTGTGGATATCTCTCTTTTTCCAAACCAAGTTTCCAATATCCCTTGAAAACCATGGCTCTCTCAAACTTCTAACCTTTCCTTTCAACCTAAGAGGAATATATAGATTATGTACCCTCAAAATTTCACCTTTAAATGACCTCCATTTCTCTATTACATCCTTCCCATAAAACAAATTGTCCCAATCCACTCCTCCTAAACTCTTTTGCATCTCCTCAAAGTTAGCCTTTCTCCAATCAAAAATCTCAACCCTGGGTCCAGACCTATCCTTCTCCATAATTATATTGAAACTAATGGTATTGCGATCACTGGACCTGAAGTGCTCTCCAACACATACTTCCATCACCTGATCTATCTCATTCCCTAACAGGAGATCAAACACTTGCCCCTTCGCTAGTTGGTACCTCTATGTATTGCTGCAAAACACTATCCTGCACACATTTTACAAACTCCAAACTATCCAGCTCTTTAACAGTATGGGCTTCCCAGTCTTTGTGTGGAAAATAAAATTAAAATCTCCCACAATCACAAACTTGTGATTACTACAACTATCTGCTATCTCTTTACAAATTTGCTCCTCCAATTCTCGCCCCCCATTAGGTGGTCTGTAATACACCCCTATATGTGTTACTGCACCTTTCCCATTCCTCAATTCTACCCAAATAGCCTCCCTAGATGAGCCCTCTAATCTATCCTGCCAGAGCACCGCAGTAATATTTTCTCTGACAAGAAATGCAACACCTCGTAAAGTTCCTTTTCAAGCACTGCAATTACTTGTTTTATTTTCTTTCTACTTCTGCAACAACGTGAAAAATGATTACTCTTACCGCAGTCGTTGCACATTTCCCCATAGGCTGCACACTGTTTTGGCCAATGCTGCCACCCACAGCGATCATCATCACCAGGTGCTATGCCCAGTTTGAGCTTTGACTGCCATGGCCCACACATTCCTGTTTCGGGTCAAGTGGATCAATTCATTGGTATTCATTTCCAGTTCTTTGGCTGCTGTCTCCATCATCATTTGTCTTTGTTTTCCTCTCGCTGTCTTCCATTGAACCTTTCCCATAATTACTGTGCATTCTAACTCCTCTTTCCTAATCACATGTCCAATGAAGTTACGTTGCCTTTTCATGATATCATACATTATTTCTCTTTTTGTGTTTGCTCTGTTCATGACATCCTCGTTAGATATTCGTTTCATCCATGATATTCTTAGCATCTTCCTCAAAAACAACATCTCTGCTGCTTCAATTCATTTCCTCATGTTACGAGATATTGTCCAACATTCTGAGCCATGTAACATAACTGGATAAATGTAACTTTTCTGTACTCTGAGGCGGGTTGTCATGCCTAGTTTAATATTGGTCAGTATACCCTTCATTTTCATAAGGGTGTCTTCTGCCATCCCTATTTTTCTTTTAATGCCCAAGTTGCAGCTGCCATATGATGTCACCCAGCTTCCTAAGTAGCAAAGGCTCTGTACTTGTTTTATGTCTTCCCCGTCAATTCTCAGCCTGCAGATAAGATTCTCCTTCTTTTTGGATAACACCATACATTCTGTCTTTTTGCAATTGATAGATAGACCCATTTTTGCACTTTCTTCAACAATTATATCAAATAAGTTTTGTAGTTCTTCCTCGGTACTTGCAATTAACACAGTGTCATCTGCATATCTGAAATTATTGATGTATTCACTGCCAAATTTGATTCCCAAGATGTCTCTTATTTTTTGTAATATTGTTTCACTGTACACATTAAATAAGTCAGGGGAGAAAACACACCCTTGTCTAAAGCCTCTCTTGATTTTCGTAAACTGACTCACTTCTCCATCTATTCTTACAGCGGCAGTTTGTTCCCAGTACAGATTTCTGATTAGGTGGAGGTCTTTCGAATCTAGACCTAGAGTTTCCTGTAATATTTCAAATAACTTATTGTGCCTCACTTTATCAAATGCTTTTGAGTAGTCGATAAAACAAACAAATCTTTTTGCACTTGAATAGCTCGTTCTGATAGTATCCTTAACATCAATATCGCGTTTCTTGTACCTTTGTCTTTCACAAAACCACATTGTTCTTTACCTATTTCAGATTGTATCTTACTTTTAGCTCTTCTCATCAAAATTCTTAGAAGTATCTTGGTGATATGACTCACTAAACTTATGGTCCTATGTAATTCACATTCTAATGCTCCAGATTTCTTAGGAATGGTGATAAATACTGATTTTTTTCATCTCTTCTGGTATTATTCGAGTCTCATGAATGTCATTGATTAAATCAGTTAAGTTTTTCAATTCCATAATCTTCAAGGACAATAATTTGTTCTATTACTAATTCATCGGGACCTGCTGCCTTTCCTTTCTTCATCTTATTTATTGCATTACAAACTTAAGATTTTAAAATACTTGGACCTTCAATGTTTTTATTAATTTCTGGTTTTTCACCTCGATCATCTTCAAACAATTCCTGAATATACTCAGTCCATCTGTTCATAATCTCATCTTTTCCATGATAATGGTACCGTCCTTTGCTTTCAAACAACCACCTGAAGAACAAAGGAGCTTTTTACCAGTGATGTTCTTGATTTGTTGATGTAACCTTTTTGGATAAGTAATAGGGATTCTTTCTATTTGCTCACATTCCTGGTTTAACCATTCAGTTTTGGCTTTGTGACATAAGCTTTAACTTCTTAATCTAAGGATTTATATTCTATAGCATTTTCTTTCTTCTATCTCCTTTCTTCCATTAGATTTTTGGTTTCTTCTGTCATCCATTTATTCTTTGTGCTTTTTTTCTTTTTTAGGAATCATTAACTTTGCTGATTCTACCAAGGCATCCTTTAGAGAGTTAAATTTCATTTCTACATGATTTCAACAGATTCCATTTCTAGACATTGAAATCTACTCCTTACTTCAATTGTAAATTTTAGTCTTAAGTTTTCTTCTTTAATTAATTGCAAGTAGTCAAGGGATTGTTCAGGTTTTAGCTTTTTTAGTTTTTTTAAGTTTTACTTTTACATGGTGCGTGGCCAAGTGGTTAAGGCGTCGGTCTAGTGATCTGAAGGTCACTAGTTCGAGCCTCAGCTGAGGCAGCGTGTTGTGTCCTTCAGCAAGGCACTTAACCACACATTGCTCTGCGACGACACCGGTGCCAAGCTGTATCGGCCCCAGTGCCCTTCCCTTGGACAACATCGGTGGTGTGGAGAGGGGCGACTTACAGCATGGGCAACTGCTGTTCTTCCATAACCTTGCCTGTGTCCTGGAAACCTTCCAAGGCGCAAACCCATGGTCTCACAAGACTAATGGATGCCTATTATTATTGCTTTTACATGACATACTACTGGGTTATAGTCAAGTCAATTTGATTTCTAGTGTATCACCTGGACTCTTCCAGGCCCACAAGCATCTTGGATGGTTTTTAAAGTAGGTATTCATAATGACCTGATTATTGATCTTGCACCATTCTACCCATTTCTCACCTCTTTTATTTCTTACCTCTAGTCCAAATTTTCCTATGGTGTTTCCATCAGCACCTTGTCCTACTTTGGCATTTAGATCTCCCATGACAATAATGATATCTTGAGATTTTCATCCATTCTTTGCTTGTTGAAGCTCTTCATAGAATTTATCTATATCTTCATTTGTTCCATCTGTTGTTGGTGCATATATCTGTATAATTGCTAAATCAAATGGTTGTCCTCTGAATCTAACAAGGAGCACACTCTCTGATATTGCCCAGTGTCCTAAAACACTTTTTGCTATGCTTTCATTCATAAGGATTCCTACTCCATTAGTATGGGATGTTCCACAAGAATAAATTAGTGTTTTATTTCTATTCTGACTTGTTCCAGCACCTATCCAACGAACTTTGCTAATTCTCATGATGTTAATCTGTAGTCTTTCTATTTCATTTATCACATTGTCCAATCTTCCTGCTTGATACAGGGCTCTTACATTCCAAGTGATCACATAGCTTTTTTTCTCTCAGATGATGTCTTGCTCTCTGTCGGTTTTGTTGTCATTTTATTATTTTTTCTAATATGTTTGTGCTTGCTCACAGCGTCTCCGTTGCAGCTCTCAATGAAAAGGTCTTTAGCCTGTGATGTCACAGTTTCTGAAGCTTTGCAGAGCATCAAAGTTTTTTCCAAGTCTAAATCTTGTTCTCTTAAGTCTTTCTCTCAGACCATTATCCAGAATGCCACAAAAAATCTGTCTTTAATGAGAGAGTCTGTCAGTTCTCCAAACTTGCATGCTTCTCTCCAGTGTTTCAACTCAGTAACATGTTCATCAATAGTTTCACCAGCTCTGTGAAAAATTTATGCCACTTGTACGTCGTGTCACACTTTGGTATACAAAATGTTTCAAATTTGTCCATTATCAATTTTAAATTTAAGTTATCTCCATTTTCAAAAATAAAATGATTATATACTTCAAATGCGTCATCACTTATTACGTGGAGTAGAAGCATAGCTTTTATTTTTTTCTGGTTTTCTATCTGCATCGATGGCCCATAAATACAATGCAAAGCATTGCTTAAATTTTCTCCAGTTCTCAGCTACGTTCTCAGACACGTTCTCAGACAATTGAAGTGTCGATGGAGGCTGCAAACCTTCCATTTGTAAAACTGTTAGCAAACACCAAAATAGTTCGAACTCTTCTTTCAGAAAAGTATCTTCGATCCTCCAGTGTTAGGAAATGTATTATTCTTCCAGACCGATTTCTGACATCACGTTGTGTTCTTTATATTCATACTTACTGTGGGTTACTAATAAAGAACCATATTCTGGAAGAATAGAACTTTTATTTAATGACAACTACCACGTGTTTTACAATACCAAGTTTCTTGATCTTTCTATCATTCCTGCTCATGCTCAGAGCTCTCTTCAATCACGTTCTTACATGTCATATCACCACACTTAATGAATAATTTGCTTCTGTATTTACTGAGGGAAAGGATCTTGGCAATTGTAAGGATGACTTAAAGTGGTCTGAAAAGCTTGAGCATGTAGACATTAAGAAAGAGGATGTGTTGGAACTTTGGGAAAGCATCAAATTGGATAAGTTACTGCACCAGATGAGGTATACCCCAAGTTACTGTGGAGCCGATGGAGGAGATTGACGAGCCTCTGGCAATGATCTTTGCATCATCAATTGGAACGGGAGAAGTTCTGGAGGGTTGCAGATGTTCCCTTATTCAAGAAAGGGAGCAGAGATAGCCCAGGAAATTATAGACCAGAGAGTCTTTCTTCAGTGGGTGGTAAGTTGTTGGAGAAGATCCTGAAATGGAGGATTTATGAACATTTGGAGAGGCATAATATGATTAGGAATAGTCAGCATGGCTTTGTCAAAGGCAGGTCTTGCCTTATGAGCCTGATTGAATTTTTTGAGGATGTGACTGAACACATTGATGAAGGTAGAGCAGCAGATATGCTGTATATGGATTTGACATATACAAGGTGTTTGACAAGGAATCCCATGCAAGGCTTATTCGGAAAGTAAAGAGGCATGGGATTTAAGGAGACATTGATTTGTGGATCCAGAATTGGCTTGCCCACAGCAGGCAAAGAGTGGCTGTGGATGGATCATAGTTTGCATGGAGGTCGGTGACCAGTGACATGCCTCAGGGATCTGTTCTGGGAACCCTTCTCTTTGTGTTTTTTATTACTGACCTGGGTAAAGAAGTGGAGGGATGGGTTAGTAAATTTGATGATGACACAAAGGTTAGGGGTGTTGTGGATAGCGTGGAGGGCTGTCAGTAGTTACAGTGGGACATCGGTCGGATGCAAAACTGGGCTGAGGAGTGACAGATAGAGTTCAACCCAGATATGTGTGAAGTGGTTCATTTTGGTAGGTCAAATATGATGGTAGAATATAGTATTAATGGTAAGACTCTTGGCAGTGTAGAGGATCAGAGGGATCTTGTGGTCCACAAGACTCAGGCTGCACAGGTTGTCTATGTCGTTACGAAGGCATACGGCGCATTGGCCTTCATTAACCATGAGATTGAGTTCAAGAGCAAAGAGGTAATGCTACAGCTATATAGGACCCTGATCTGACCCCATTTGGAGTATTGTGCTCAGTTCTGGTCTTCTCAGTACAGGAAGGATGTGGAAACTATAGAAAGGGTGCAGAGGAGATTTACAGGGATTTTGCCTGGATTGGGTAGGATGAAAAAAATCACACAACGGGTAGAGTCACTGCCCCCCAGCTTCAGCAATCCTGGTTTAATCCCGACCTCCAACGTCTTCTGAGCAGTGTGCACATTTTCCCTGTGACTGTTTGTGATTCTCTCGGGTGCTCCGGTTTCCTCTAAAACCCCAAAGACATGTAGATCATTGGGCTAAATAGCCACTGTAAGTTGCCTCCTAGTGTCTGAGTGAGGGGTGGAATATGGGGGGGGGGTGGCGGTGTTGTTGCGCTGAGACTTTGGTCAGATCCCACATGGAGAATTGTGAGCAGCTTTGCGCCCCTCATCTAAGAAAATATGTGTTGGGATTGGAGAGGGTCCAGAAGAGCTTCATGAGAATGATACAAGGGCTAACGTATGAGGAGAGTTTGATGGCTTTAGGTCTGTACACGCCGGAATTTATAAAAATGAGGGAGAGATCTCATTGAAACCTATTGAATATTGAAAGCCCAGATGGAGCGAACATGGAGAGGATGTTTCTTGTCCTGAGGGATTCTAAGATGAGGGCACAGCCTCAGAATACAAGGATCTCCCTTCTAAGCAGAGATGGAGAGGATTTTCTTTTGCCACTGAAATTCATTGCCACAGATGGCTGTGGAGGTCAAATCACTGGGTATATGGAAAGCAGAGTTTGAAAGGTTCTTGATTAGTAAGTGTGTCAAAGTTTATGGGAAGAAGGCAGGAGCATGAGTTTGAGAGGGATAATACAGCAGCCAGGTTAGAATGGTGAAGCAGACCCGATTGGCTGAATGGCATAATCCTGCTTCTATGTTTTAAAAGGTTATGCTGTTATGGAGTTGATCCATACAGACATATTCAGTGCTGTGGGCATCAAACAGTGTTCAAAAAGGTCAGTGTTGGAGAAGGCATTGACCACACCATCCAATAATAGAGGGCAGTGAGAGCAGTGGTATATTCTGGGCACGGACAGAGTGTGTTAGATGAATATTTTCTGTGTTGTGTAACATTACTGTGAAAGCAGAGTAACACATTGCTGGGGTAATACACGCAAAATGCTGAAGGAACTCAGCTAGTCAGGCAACATCTGCAGAGAGGAATAAACAGTCAAGATGTCAGGCTGAGACACTTCATCAGGGCTGCCAAAGGGTCCAGCACTGAAAATTGTCTACTTATTCCCCTCCATACATGCCTGACCTATTGAGGTCTTCCAAGAATTTGTGTGTTATTCTTAATTTCCAGAGTCTTCCGAATCTCTTGTGTTTAAGATATTACTGGAGACAGGGAATACATTCACAAGAGGGAGACCTGCAGCCAATCGAGTTACAGAGTACTAGAAAGGTATAGCACAGAAACAGGCCCTTTGGCCCACCTAGTCCATGCTGAAACCATTTTAACTGCCTACTCTCATCGAACTGCCCACCATACTATTACCATCCTTCTGCTTATCCATAGTTCACCAGAAATATTGTGTTATATGAAGCTACACCTTAGAAACAACGGTCAAGGAGGTACAGAGAGAATCTGTATTTACTGACAAGTAACTTTTGTTGTCTCAACTAAAAGGCACGTGGGTTCACAAACCAACATATGTGTGTAGACCAGCTTGATTTCCTTGACACTCTATGAACAGTCAATGAAGAGATAAGCTATTACCCGGGAAAGGAGTACGCTAGGTGTTCCACATGGTCCTGATCTCCACATAATGGTGTAGACCTCCACTTCCATGATGGTTGTTTTCTGGTTGCTGAAGAGTCATCACTGTTACGCATTTGGAGCTGCAGACTCTTAGAGTGTTCCTCATCATTTGAACTGATGGATCTTCATCCCATTGGCTCAAGGTCACCTGATCTACCTGGGTCACATTCTTACTGTTTCTAGTCCAGGGCTACAACCAATGTTATTCTATGATTTATGCTTCCCAACCTTGTGTATTTGTTCCTTTCAACTCTGACTGCTTCAAACAGGTCAAACTAGATGACCCAGACACTGAGTCTAACGAGTTCACTTCTCTTGTAGGTCTTCCACTTTACATAATAAATAGCTACTCATCTGAGAATGTCCTCGGGTTTGGCAGGTCGTCAGTCTGAGCTCCTTGTGTCAACATTCAATTCCTCTGATTCGATTATCCCAGAGCAAGTATCAGTTCAGAGTTCCCAAAATGGGGAGAAACAAAAGCAATTGGATTGTCTGCTCCCTCTGTCCTTGATTAATGTGAATCCAATGATTTGTAGACTGTAGTTCTTTCTGACCAACAGCTGAAATATAACTCACATGCACCACTTGTGCTGGCAGCTCATTCCACACTCTCACAATCACCTGAGTGAAGAAGTTTTCCCTCAGGTTCCCCTTAAACTTTTCAACTTTCTCACATCTATGTTAATCTATGTTAATCACCCATGACTTCCGGTCGTAGTCCCACTCAACTTCAATGGAAAAAGCCTGCTTGCATTTACCCTATCTAAAACCTTCATAATTTAGTATACTTCTTTCAAATCTCCTCTCAATCTTCTACGTTATATGGAATAAAGTCCAAACCTATTCAATCTTTCATTATAACTGCAGTCCTCCAGACACGGCAACATCCTTGTAATTTTTGTCTGTACTCTTTCAAACTGACTTAGATGTTTCCTGTAGGTAGGTGAACAAAACAGCACAGCATCCTCCAAATTAGGCCTCACCAAACTCATACAATTTCTGCATAACATCCCATTTCCTGCAGTCAATACATTGACTGATGAAGGCCAATGTGCCAAAAGCTTTCTTTACAACCCTGCCTAACTGTGATGGGACTTCCAATGAATTATGGATCTGTATCACCAGATTCCTTTGTTCTACCATAGTCCTCAGTGCCCTACCGTTCACTGGGTTAGACCTATCCTGAAGTGCGACACCTTGCATGAAATTTCACCTGCCATTTTCAGCTAATTTTTCCAGCTGATCCAGGTAAATCGCAAGCCATGATAGCTTTCCACTACACTCCCGATCTTGATGTTCTCACGTACCCTGTGATGGGTTAAAGAACCAGTAGAGATGGAAAACACTTTGGAGTCCGGTATTGCTATTAACTAATAATATTTGTTATTAACTATGCAATACAGTAATATAAATGCAGATAAATCAACCAGGTTAGTGAATGATCATATATAAATAAGTGTGGAAATATATGAAAACATAGCTTCTTCAAGTCTGCGGGTAAAGGCAGGAGGAGAAGAGAAGCAGCACGTCGTGTGTGCGCAGCTCTTCGATGAAAAGTGATATCGTATCTGTTAAACAGGGGCCGTGAACAATTCTGATTTGATGAAGATGGATATGAAAGCACAGAAGAACATCTGGAAATATTTCTGAAACTCTCGTTCGCCGCTGTTGTTACTGCGCGGTCGGGAATCTTTTGGAGGGTAGGCCTCAAAATCCCTGGCTTTGCCTGCTGTTGGCAACTGAGAAGGAGGTGGAATCATTCCAATAGTGCTGGCGCTCAGTACTTGGTGTCGGACAGCTGATCGGAGCTCGAAGTTTTTGGATGACTCGGAGTCAGACCGTGGTCGGGTATGGCAGGGAGAGTTTTTCTTCCTTCTCTCCGTCTGCGTGAGATGTGGGACATTTGAGACTTTGAACTTTACTGTGATCATGGACTTCTTCATCAAGTTATGGTATTGTTGCACTGTTGTAACTATATGTTATAATTATGTGGTTTTGTTAGTTTTTTTTTCAGTCTTGGTCTGTCCTGTCTTTGTGATATCACACCGGAGGAAATATTGTATCATTTCTTAATCCATGCATTACTAAATGACAATAATAAAGGACTGCGTGTCTTCATAATCTAAATAGATAGTCTTACGATGATGAGTAAAGTTCAGTTCGTGGTATTGAGTTGAGTAGTGATGGAGAGAGACAGACAGATTTGAGTCTTCAGGTGAGCTGACGCTGTCGATCTTCCTGTTGTCCTCCGAAATCCTTTAAAATTCACTGACTGTGACCATAACAAAGGGGACCGTTCTTCAGTGGTGGATTTATCAACCCAGGCAAGCGTTGGAGGCATGAACAGCTCCCCACTGGTCACTTCCTTTTTACACTGCAAGAGCCACTGATCGATCCACCTGATTGATCCTCCAAAAACCCACTTTTTCTGTGGGCAAAACAAAGCTCATTCAGTGTCTAAAAACATGTGTCTGAGGTCTATCACCTGACCTTCTATTTATCTCACCGTACTGAGTACCAACTGTCTCTCAACTGTCTGTTTAAGAATGTATAAGCAGGCAATGTCCTTGTAAAAAGTAAACATGCTGCAGAGAAGCCATAACATCGATTGTCCATCAAACAACGCCGTCCTTGGTCACCATGGCGACCCACGAGCTGCTAGGATCCCTCTCTCTCCGAACTCAGCAGAAACCCCAAAGTTAGTCTCAGTTCTTTCTCGTGCCTTAAAGTGACAGTCCACAGAAAATATGAAACTTAGGGGTTCATAACACCATCTCAAAGCAGTCTTCATCTCTCTCTCGCTCTCTTAAAAACAAGATGTCAGTGTTCAATAACACTCTCTCGCTTTTCAAAAGCACAATTCATAGGGGTAATTGAGCACAGTTCATAGGGATAATTCAGGACCCCGTCACACCCCCTTTCTTCAGAATTTTTTTTTGACGAAGGCGAAATTTTTAGTTTAAATGTAAATTACAGCGTTTGATACAATACATGTATAATCATCAGATGACAGAGCGAAACGTGTACAATTTCCAACTTAACATCTGGATAAACAATCAGCTATCATATTGTCAGTACCTTTCACATGTTTGATTATCAGGTCATATGCTTGCAATATCAGACTCCAATTTAATAACCTTCTATTCTTATCCTTCATCTTAGTCAGAAACACCAAGGGATTGTGATCTGTGTAAACCACAAGTGGTCTCTGGGCAGGACAAACGTAGACCTCAAAATGTTGTAAGGCCAGAATAAGTGCTAGTAATTCCTTTTCAAAAGTTGAATAATTTTTCTGGTGCCCATTAAATTTCTTTGAGAAATAGGCTACTCGGTATTCAATGTCATCCACTCCCTTTTGTAACTGTAGTGCCGCAGCAGCTTTGTCACTAGCGTCTGTTGCTATAGAAAATGGTTTGGAAAAATCAGGTGCCTTGAGCACAGGATGGTAACACAGGATGGTTTTCAGGCGTTCAAATGCCTCCTGGCAAAAATCACTCCATACAAATCCTTCACTCTTCCCTAGAAGTTTTGTTAGGGAGAGAGCGATGTCAGCAAAGTTCTTACAAAACTTATGATAATACCCAACCATTCCTAAAGCTCTCCTTAAAGCTTTCTTGCTGGTCCAAATGGGAACCTCAGCAATAGCTTGAACATTGGCCTGTACAGGAGCCAGTTGGCCTTGGCCTACCATGTAGCCCAGACATGTGACTATGGCATGGCCAAACTCACTTTTAGCAAGGTTCACAGTAAGACTGGCCTTGGAAAGTCTGTCAAACAGTTTTGCTACCGCTGCAATATGCTCTTCCCATGTGTCATTCCAGTCTACTAAATCATCAATATAAGCCCCTGTGTTTTCTAAACTTCTAATCACAGAATTGATCATTCTTTGAAATGTCCCTGGAGCATTTTTCATCCTGAGGGGTAAATCTTTAAATTCATACAGTCCAGATGGTATCATAAATGCCATCTTCCGTAAGCGGGAGGAGAGAGAGCAGCGTGCCGCGTGCGCATAGCCCTCCGGTGAAAAATGATGTCGTATCAGTTAAATAGGGGCCGTGGACAATTCTGATTTGATGGAGCCAGCTGTGAAAGCACAGAGGAACATCTGGAGAAATTTCGGAAACGCTAGTTTGCTGCTGTTGTTATTGCGTGGTTGGGAATCTTCCGGAGGGAAGGCCTCAATATCCCCGGCTTTGCCTGCTGTTGGCGACCGAGATTAAGGTTGAATTGTTCGGACAGAGATGGTGCTCAGTACTCAGTGTTGGAAGCTGCTTGGAGGCTGAAAGTTTTCGGATGACTCAAAGTTGTACTGTTGTCGGCATGGCAGGGAGAGTTTTTCTTCCTTCTCCTGTCTGCGTGAGATGTGGGACATTTGAGAGACTTTGAACTTTTTACTGTGCTCATGGACTTCTTCATCAAGTTCTGGAATTGTTGCACTGTTGTAACTATATGTTATAATTATGTGGTTTTGTTAGTTTTTTCAGTCTTGGTCTGTCCTGTGTTTTGTGATATCACACCGGAGGAAATATTATATCATTTCTTAACGCATGCATTACTAAATGACAATAGAAGAGGACTGCGTGTCTTCATAATCTAAATGCTGATATCTCTTTAGCCCTCTCTGTCAAAGGAACACCCCAGTATCCTTTCAATAAGTCAATGTTTGTAAGGTACTTAGCCTTTCCCACTTTATCAATACAATCATCCACTCTCTTTCCTTGTTCCTTCCTGTTTCCAATTTCTTGTTCAACCATTTTGCTTTTCTCTAACTTTATTCTGTAAGGATATGCTCTGATCGGCTGGGCTGAATTTACAATGATGTCATGCCCTTCAGCTGTATACCGTCTTAGAATGTCAGGGAATAAATCTTTATGCTTGCTAATTAATTCCTTGTTTTTGCCGTGTAGGTCCCAACTAATGGACATTATCAAAACAATGGAAGTCTTACATCTTGTTGATACTATTTTCAGTTTGGTAAAATTAATTTTCATCTTATTTTAAGCCTCTACGACTCCATTAGTTTTCATAACAGTGCTCACAGGTGCCATTTTATCAAACAAGTGTTTTATTTTAATTTGAACGTTCTGCAAACTTTCCTTTGCAAGGTCACAAACCTTATTGAACCTCTCCCAGAATTTTAAAACATAATTAAGCACACTGACACATGTTTCTAAATCAGACCATAATTCTCTGAGTAGGGTCAAAGGTCCTTTTGGCCTGTGACAGAACACAGGTTCCAATAGATTACCCTCCAATGATTTTTGAATCGTCACTCCAACAGAAAATAAGAGTAGGGGAATCCTCTCATACCAGTTTTTCCCATTTTCACACAATATGTTTTAATCATGGTCTTCTGAGTGGGGTTGAACCGTTCCAAGGCTCTCTTGGATTCTGTGTGATATGCAGATGACACAATGTGCTTAGCTCCCAGTTCTCCAACTATCCCCTGGAATGTTCTCGAAGTAAGGTTACTACCCTGGTCAAATTGGATTTCTTTGGGCAGGCCTACCAGTATGAAAAACTTACTGAATGCTTTTACCACTGTCCTGGCCTTGACATTTCCAAAAGGCATGGCTTCAGGGAATCTAGACAAAGCACACATAATTGTTAACAGATGCCGATGACCAGCTGCAGTCTTTAGCAATGGGCCGACACAATCCACTATGACCCTCAAAAAAGGTTAATCAAAAGCAGGTATCTGTTAATTGTTACTTGAATAATCTGATTATGTTTCTCCTCAACCTGGCAGGTATGGCAAGTCCTGCAAAAAATCACAGCATCCTTTCTTAAATTAGGCCAGTAGAATTCTTTCATAATCCTGTTAACTGTCTTTCTCACTCCAAAATTTCCACCTAAAAGCATATTGTAAACCATGTTTAAAACTTCAGCACTGTAAACTTTTGGGATCACTACCTGATGCACAGTAGCCCAAACCTCACTGGAAGGCGCAGTGGCTTGTCTCCACTTCCTCATTAACACCCCACCTTGAAGATAATATCCCACCGACTTTTGCTGAACCTCCTCTTCTGTGAGAGATGTCTCCTGTGAAGCCACCATTTCAGAATCTTTATTCTGTTCCCCTAAAAATTCCTTCCTCCAAAGGACAAACCTTCCTCATACACCTCACTCTCCAAATCCTGTTGAAGCATGGAAGATAGAGAAGTCTGTGACACATCATCATACTTTAAACCTCTGGTTTTGCTAACATGGGCCTCAGCAGACTTCCAAAACATGCTTCGAGTAATTGCGCATGTGAGAGAAACATCAGTCTTTCTGTGTGGTTCATTAGCAACAGCTTTGCTCATCAGTTGAATTGTTAAACCACCCTTATCTTGGAGAGGTGTCAATCTCCCCACATTGTTGACTAAACTGAGCACCATCACCAGACTTATAAGAACCATATATGCATTGTGGAAGAGGTCAAACAGTCCATTTATCAAATTTATACGACCTTCACTTCCACTTATGCCTATAACATCAATCAACAATGGCGTCTCAAACTCATAACAATCCTTCTTCTCCACAAAATCACCATGAATGACATCATAACCTTGCAAGTGTTTACCTCCAAATGACCAAACAAAATTCAACAGAGAGGGGCATGCTTCCTCAGCAGATCTTTGTCCTGCAAGCAGGGTCAAAGGTCATGCAACCAATCCAAACTTTCCCAGAACTTTATTCAAAAGTTCAGGAAGAACATTAACAACACTTTTCCCATTATTTCCAATTTTTATCTCATCACTAACTTTTAAAACACTGTCTAATACAAGTGACGGAGAATTCTCAATTTCCACTGGTACCAAAGTTATCCCCTTATTCACTGAACCAAAACCATCTGACACAAAAGAACTGCATTCCTTTCAAACCAAGTCAGACACCTCAGGCCTTAACTGAGTTTCTTTCTTTTCTTTTTAAATCTTTTCATTGATTTTCAAAATTATAAACTCAATAACAAAGTTGGTACAAAGAAATTGGAATAATGTTAATCAGCATATATAAAATGAATTTTAAGTAACATAGAAACATAGAAAATAGGTGCAGGAGTAGGCCATTCGGCCCTTCGAGCCTGCATTGCCAACTCAGAACCCTGCCCCAGCCTTCCCTCCATAACCCCTGACCCCCGTAGCCACAAGGGCCATATCTAACTCCCTCTTAAATATAGCCAATGAACTGGCCTCAACTGTTTCCTGTGGCAGAGAATTCCACAGATTCACCACTCTGTGTGAAGAAGTTTTTCCTAATCTCGGTCCTAAAAGGCTTCCCCTCTATCCTCAAACTGTGGCCCCTCGTTCTGGACAACCCCAACATCGGGAACAATCTTCCTGCATCTAGCCTGTCCAATCCCTTTAGGATCTTATACGTTTCAATCAGATCCCCCCTCAATCTTCTAAATTCCAACGAGTACAAGCCCAGTTCATCCAGTCTTTCTTCATATGAAAGTCCTGCCATCCCAGGAATCAATCTGGTGAACCTTCTTTGTACTCCCTCTATGGCAAGGATGTCTTTCCTCAGATTAGGGGACCAAAACTGCACACAAAACTCCAGGTGTGGTCTCACCAAGGCCTTGTACAACTGCAGTAGTACCTCCCTGCTCCTGTACTCGAATCCTCTCGCTATAAATGCCAGCATACCATTCGCCTTTTTCACCGCCTGCTGTACCTGCATGCCCACTTTCAATGACTGGTGTATAATGACACCCAGGTCTCGTTGCACCTCCTCTTTCCCTAATCGGCCACCATTCAGATAATAATCTGTTTTCCTATTTTTGCCACCAAAGTGGATAACTTCACATTTATCCACATTAAATTGCACCTGCCATGAATTTGCCCACTCACCCAACCTATCCAAGTCACCCTGCATCCTCTTAGCATCCTCCTCACAGCCAACACCGCCACCCAGCTTCGTGTCATCTGCAAACTTGGAGATGCTGCATTTTGTTCCCTCATCCAAGTCATTAATATATATTGTAAACAACTGGGGTCTCAGCACTGAGCCTTGCGGTACCACACTAGTCACCGCCTGCCATTCTGAAAAGGTCCCGTTTATTCCCACTCTTCGCTTCCTGTCTGCTAACCAATTCTCCACCCACACCAATACCTTACCCCCAATACCGTGTGCTTTAAGTTTGCACACTAATCTCCTGTGTGGGACCTTGTCAAAAGCCTTTTGAAAATCCAAATATACCACATCCACTGGTTCTCCCCTATCCACTCTACTAGTTACATCCTCAAAAAATTCTATGAGATTCGTCAGACATGATTTTCCTTTCACAAATCCATGCTGACTTTGTCCGATCATTTCACCGCTTTCCAAATGTGCTGTTATCACATCCTTGATAACTGACTCCAGCAGTTTCCCCACCACCGACGTTAGGCAAACCGGTCTATAATTGCCCGGTTTCTCTCTCCCTCCTTTTATAAAAAGTGGAGTTACATTAGCCACCCTCCAATCCTCAGGAACTAGTCCAGAATCTAACAAGTTTTGAAAAATTATCACTAATGCATCCACTATTTCTTGGGCTACTTCCTTAAGCACTCTAGGATGCAGACCATCTGGCCCTGGGGATTCATCTGCCTTCAATCCCTTCAATTTACCTAACACCACTTCCCTACTAACATGTATTTCGCTCAGTTCCTCCATCTCACTGGACCCTCTGTCCCCTACTATTTCTGGAAGATTATTTATGTCCTCCTTAGTGAAGACAGAACCAAAGTAATTATTCAATTGGTCTGCCATGTCCTTGCTCCCCATAATCAATTCACCTGTTTCTGTCTGCAGGGGACCTACATTTGTCTTTACCAGTCTTTTCCTTTTTACATATCTATATAAACATATATATATATAAACATAGATATAAAAGACTTCCAAGCTCATAATGAAATTAGTCATTAAAAAAAGAAATAAAAAGAAAAAAAAATAAACAAAAAAAACCCCAAAAGAAAAAGAGAACCCCCCCCCAAAAAAAAAGCAAAACAGGGCTAGACCAATAGCTTGTATCAAACACGTTCAGTAATGTCGTTAACTCCGCTCCTCTAATAATATAATTTAAGTTCAGAGAAAAGATTCGGAAAGGTCAGATTACATCATATTTAACTGAGATTCAACACAAGGTTCAGTACCCTGTGAACCTGCAGGTACTTCAAAAATCTGAACACAGGCAATCGGGACAGCTGCCTCTTCTGGGCTGTCATCACTTGTCTCAGTTTCAAATTCAAGGTCACCCGAACCTCCCAGATAATCTCTGGGTAACTCTCATCTGGAGTAATCTCAACCTCGTGAGTTAAAACAAATTTGTCTGGTTTCTTAGCAGACCCCCGCAGGGTGGCGGCATCCTCTTCATCTAGGTATGCCCTCACATCATAGGGGACACAACTTTAAATTCATCAAACAGAACAAGCCCTCTGAGCTGTAAAAATCATCAGGGTCTGACACTAAACCTCTCAGCTGCCACATCTCCCTTTCAAACTGTCTCTGCCTTTCTGCCTCTTTGGCCTCAAGATGTTTCAGTTGCAACTCATGCTGTCTTTTCCCATCCTCAGCCTCCAGCCTGCACTGCTGCACCTGAAGCTGAATCTCAGCCTCAGTAAGTTTACCTTCTGCGAACATTTTCAACATATCCTCAGTAAATTGTTTCATCGAAACATAATATTCAACTATTTTTCTTTGAATTTTTCAATTTCTAACTTAGTCATACCCTTCTTTACCATCGTAAACTTTAATTCCTGTTATGTCCGCAACTCATACTTTCTAGCTTTCGTCAGGGAAATGGGGTTTGGCGATCCCAGAAATTCCGCAACATCAATTTCTGCTGTTTTTCCACACAAGCAAATCAAAAGGGATTTTCCCTAATTAATTCAAACAGGCCCCCAATGAATTTGTTCATAACACGGATGCAGGCGCCAATTTTGTGAGGACCCGGGACGGATTAAAGAACCAGCAGAAATGGAAAACACTTTGGAGTCCAGTATTGCTATTAACTAATAATATTTATTAATAACTACACAATACAGTAATATAAATGCAGAAAAATCAAATCGGTTAACAAATGATCAGATATAAGTAAGTGTGGAAATATATGAAAACCAAGCTTCTTCAAGTCTAGGGGTAAATAGATAGTCTTACGATGATGAGTAAAGTTCAGTTCAGTTTGTGGTATTGAGTTGAGTAGTGATGGAGAGAGAGAGAGACAGAGATTTGAGTCTTCAGGTGAGCTGATGCCGTTGATCTTCCCGTTGTCCTCCGAAATCCTTTAAAAGTCACCGAATGTGAACACAACAAAGGAGACCATTCTTCTGTGGTGGAATTTTCAAGCCAGGCAAGGTTTGGACACACAAACAACTCCCCACTGGTCACTTCCTTTTCACACTGCAAGAGCCACTGATCGATCCAGCTGATTGATCCTCCAAAAACCCACTTTTTCTGTGGGCACAACAAAGCTCATGCAGTGTTCAAAAACATGTGTCTGAGGTCTATCATCTGACTTTCTATTTATCTCACCGTACTGAGTACCAACTGTCTCTCAAATAACTCCTCCCTTCTCTGTCTGTGTAAGAATGTACAAGCAGGTAATGTCCATGTAAAAAGTAACCACGCTGCAGAGAAGCCATAACGTTGATTGTCCATCAAATAATGCCGTCCTCGGTCACCATGGCGACCCACGAGCTGCTTGGTGCCCTCTCTCTCCAAACGCAGCAGAAATCCAAAAGTTAATCTCAGTTTTTTCTCATGCCTTAAAGTGACAGTCTACAGAAAATATGAACCTTAGGGAATCATAACACTATCTCAAAGCGGTCTTTCTCTCTCTCTCTTAAAAACAAGATGTCAGTGTAAAATAACACTCACTCTCTCTTTTCAAAAGCACAGTTCATAGGGGTAATTCAGGACCCCGTCACACTGTCATCCACAGATTTGCTGATCCAGGTAACCACATCATCAAGATCATTGATGCAGATGACAAGCAACAGTGGACCCAGCACCGTTCCCTGCAGCACTGCTCTAGTCACAGGTCACTAGTCAGAGAGGCAACAATATATTTCCATTCTTTGGCTTCTCCCACAAAGCCAATGTCTAAACCAACTTATTATTTCATCCTCAATGTGGAGGAACTGAACTTTTTGATTAGATGCTCATGTGGGACCTCCTCAGATGCCTTGCCAAAATCCATGTAGACAACATCCACTGTCTTGCCTTTATTCATTTTCCTGGTAACTTCCCTTAAAAAACTGTGAGATTGGTTAGACATTGCTTACCAAACATGAAGGCATGCTGACTATCCTTAACCAGACCATGTCTATCCAAATACTTAAATATCCAGTCTCTTAGAATACCTTCCAATAACTTCCCCGCAATTGATGTCAGACTCATTGGCCTATAATTTCCAGGTTTATATTTAGAGTCTATCTTTGTGCACTTGCCTCCCATAGGGTCTGAGGGTCCACCTTGTCATGTCCTGGGGATTTATCCACCTTGATTTACCTCAGGACACCAATCACCTCCTTTGTCTATCCTGCTTGATATTTCTTCAAAGAATTCCAGCAGATTTATCATGCAAGATTTTCCCTTGAGGAGACCATGCAAATTACTGCCTATTTTACCATGTGCCTCTGCAAGATAGTTTAACTTGTAACTGCTCCTTTCACTCCAAGTTTTTTTTTCAGTGAATGGTAACATATTGTTAGAGTGTGGTAATATTTCTATACAATGATTGAATATTTTATAAAACATCTGCTGTTACTATGCTGAACTGTATAAAAGGACACTATTCTAACAGGAGAGTGGAGTCGGGAGCTTGCGGAGACTAGCCCTCTCTGTCCTCAGTACCAAGTAAAAGAAAGGTCCCAAAACGAGTCTCAGGAGTCGAGTATTATTTTCACCTGACTAAGGTCAAATTTCCAAGTCAAGGAGTGACACTGTAACGTAGGGTTAGTTCGGTAATGTAAGAGTGGGACTAATGTAGGGTTAGCTCGGTAATGTAAGAGTTGGACGGTAATGTAGGAGTGACACTGTAATGTAGGGTTAGTTCGGTAATGTAAGAGTGGGACAGTAATGTAGGAGTGACACTGTAATGTAGGGGTGATTCGGTATGTTGGGGTGGTACTTTAATATAGGAGAGACACTGTAATGTAGGAATGACATTGTAATGTTGAAGTGACATGGTAATATAGGGATAGCATTTTAATCTAAGAGTTGCACGGTAATGTAGGAGTGATATTGTATTGTAGGAGTGACATTGAATTGTAAGAGTGACACTGTAATGTAGGAGTGGGGTTGTAACGTAGATGATGACAGGGAAATGTAGGAGTGACACTGTAATGTAGAGGGAACATGCACAGTCTACGGCGACCATAGATGCGTTCCTGGACCATTGGGCTCGGTGGGGGATTATTGCCATCATTGACAGAGATGGAAGCAGTTCAGTTTAATGTGGATGGTCTATTTATAGTGTAGTAATTGTGTTAGTCACTGTTTTGTATATATAACACTGAATTTGTTATAAAGATATTTTGTATATATATATATATATATATATATATATAAAAACGTAGGAGAGACATGGTAATGTAGGGATGGCACTTTAAAGTAGGAGTGGCATTGTGACAGAGGTGGTGACTCTGTAATGTCGGAGTGTGGAGGAAAAAGGTTAATTAGCTATGTGACTAAGGACAATGAACACTGCAAAGCAAAGTCCATTGTGTGCAAATAGAAAACACGATGTGATAACTCTTGCGAGATAAGGTATGGGTTATCTGCTGCGACCACAGAATCAGAAACTAACGTGCTGAGCCCTGCAAGATAGTTTAACTTGTAACTGCTCCTTTCACTCCAAGTTTTTTTTTCAGTGAATGGTAACATATTGTTAGAGTGTGGTAATATTTCTATACAATGATTGAATATTTTATAAAACATCTGCTGTTACTATGCTGAACTGTATAAAAGGACACTATTCTAACAGGAGAGTTGAGTCAGGAGCAGGTGGAGACTAGCCCTCTCTGTCCTCAGTACCAAGTAAAAGAAAGGTCCCAAAACGAGGCTCAGGAGTCGAGTATTCTTTTCAGCTGACTAAGGTCAAATTTCCATGTCAAGGAGTGACACTGTACTGTAGGGTTATCTCAGCAATGTAAGAGTGGGACTGTAATGTTGGAGTAACACTGTAATGTAGGGTTAGTTTGGTAATGTAAGAGTGGGATTGTAATGTAGGGTTAGCTCCGCAATGTAAGAGTGGGACTGTAATTTAGGAGTATCACCGGAGGTGATTGGAGAGATTGAGGTGAAGGAATCCTTAGGAGGCAGTGATCATAACATGATTGAGTTCACTGTGAAATTAGAAAGAGAAGCCGAAATCTGATGTATCGGTGTTTCAGTGGAGTAAAGGAAACTACAGTGGCATGAGAGAGGAACTGGCCAAAGTTGACTGGAAAGGGACACTGGCGGGAAAGACGGCAGAGCAGCAGTGGCTGGAGCTTATGCGAGAAATGAGGAATGTGCAAGACAGGTATATTCCAAAAAAGAAGAAATTTTCGAGTGGAAAAAGGATGCAACCGTGGTTGACAAGAGAAGTCAAAGCCAAAGTTAAAGCTAAGGAGAGGGCATACAAGGAAGCAAGAATTAGTGGGAAGACAGAGGATTGGGAAGTCTTTAAAACCTTACAGAAGGAAACCAAGAAGGTCATTAAGAGAGAAAAGAAAACTATGAAAGGAAACTAGCAAATATATCAAAGAGGATACTAAAAGCTTTTTCAAGTATATATAGAGTAAAAGACAGGTGAGAGTAGATATAGGACCGATAGCAAATGATACTGGAGAAATTGTAATGGGAGATGAGGAGATGGCAGAGGAACTGAACAAGTATTTTGCATCAGTCTTCACTGAGGAAGACAGCAGGATACCGGACACTCAAGGGTGGCAGGGAAGAGAAGTGTGCACAGTCACAATTACGACAGAGAAAATACTCAGGAAGCTGAATAGGCTAAAGGTAGATAAATCTCCTGGACCAGATGGAATGCACCCTTGTGTTCTGAAGGAAGTAGCTGTGGAGATTGCGGAGGCATTAGCGATGATCTTTCAAAAGTCGATAGATTCTGGCATGGTTCCGGAAGACTGGAAGATTGCAAATGTCACTCCGCTATTTAAGAAGGGGGCAAGGAAGCAAAAAGGAAATTATAGACCTGTTAGCTTGACGTCGGTGGTTGGGAAGTTGTTGGAGTCGATGTCAAGGATGAGGTTACAGAGTACCTGGAGGCATATAACAAGATAGGCAGAACTCAGCATGGATTCCTTAAAGGAAAATCCTGCCTGACAAACCTATTACAATTTTTTGAGGAAATTACCAGTAGGCTAGACAAGGGAGATGCAGTGGATGTTGTATATTTGGATTTTCAGAAGGCCTTTAACAAGGTGCCACACATGAGGCTGCTTAACAAGATAAGAGCCCATGGAATTACAGGAAAGTTACATACCTGGATAGAGCGTTGGCTGATTGGCAGGAAACAGAGAGTGGGAATAAAGGGATCCTATTCTGGTTGGCTGCCGGTTACCAGTGGTTTTCCACAGGGATCAGTGTTGGGGCTGCTTCTTTTTACATTGTACATCAACGATTTGGATTATGGAATAGATGGCTTTGTGGCTAAGTTTGCTGACGATACGAAGATAGGTGGAGGGGCCGGTAGTGCTGAGGAAAAGGAGAGTCTGCAGAGAGACTTGGATAGATTGGAAGAATGGGCAGAGAAGTGGTAAATGAAGTACAATGTTGGAAAGTGTATGGTTATGCACTTTGGCAGAAAAAATAAACGGGCAGACTATTATTTAAATGGGGAAAGAATTCAAAGTTCTGAGATGCAACGGGACTTGGGAGTCCTCATACAGGATTCCCTTAAAGTTAACCTCCAGGTTGAGTCAGTAGTGAAGAAGGCGAATGCAATGTTGGCATTCATTTCTAGAGGAATAGAGTATAGGAGCAGGGATGTGATGTTGAGGCTCTATAAGGCGCTGGTGAGACCTCACTTGGAGTACTGTGAGCAGTTTTGGTCTCCTTATTTAAGAAAGGATGTGCTGACGTTGGAGAGGGTACAGAGAAGATTCACTAGAATGATTCCGGGAATGAGAGGGTTAACATATGAGGAACGTTTGTCCGCTCTTGGACTGTATTCCTTGGAGTTTAGAAGAATGAGGGGAGACCTCATAGAAACATTTCGAATGTTAAAAGGCATGGACAGAGTGGATGTGGCAAAGTTGTTTCCCATGATGGGGGAGTCTAGTACGAGAGGGCATGACTTCAGGATAGAAGGGCGCCCTTTCAGAACAGAAATGCGAAAAATTTTTTTTAGTCAAAGGGTGGTGAATCTATGGAATTTGTTGCCATGGGCGGCAGTGGAGGCCAAGTCATTGGGTGCCTTTAAGGCAGAGATTGATAGGTATCTGAGTAGCCAGGGCATCAAAGGTTATGGTGAGAAGGCGGGGCAGTGGGACTAAATAGGATAAAATGGATCAGCTCATGATAAAATGGCGGAGGAGTCTCGATGGGCCAAATGGCCTACTTCTGCTCCTTTGTCTTATGGTCTAACACTGTAATGTAGGGTTAGTTTGGTAATGTAAGAGCAGTATTGTAATGTAGGGTTATCTCAGCAATGTAAGAGTGGGACTGTAATGTAGGAGTAACACTGTAATGTAGGGTTAGTTCAGTAATGTAAGAGTTGGACTGTAATATAGGAGTAACACTGTAATGTAGGGTTAGTTCAGTAATGTAAGAGTGGGACTGTAATGTAGGGTTAGTTCGGTAATGTAAGAGTGGGACTGGAATGTAGGGTTAGCTCGGTAATGTAATAGTTGGACTGGAATGTAGGAGTAACACTGTAATGTAGGGTTAGTTCAGTAATGTAAGAGTGGGACTGTAATGTAGGGTTAGTTCGGTAATGTAAGAGTGGGACTGGAATGTAGGGTTAGCTCGGTAATGTAATAGTTGGACTGTAATGTAGGAGTAACACTGTAATGTAGGGTTAGTTCAGTAACGTAAGAGTGGGACAGTAATGTATGAGTAACACTGTAATGTAGGGGTGATTCGGTATGTTGGTGTGGGTACTCTAATATAGGAGAGACACTGTAATGTAGGAATGACATTGTAAAGTAGAAGTGACATTTTAATGTAGAAGTGACATTTTAATGTAGAAGTGACATTTTAATGTAGAAGTGACATTTTAATGTAGAAGTGACATTTTAATCTAAGAGTTGCACGGTAATGTAGGAGTGATATTGTATTGTAGGAGTGACATTCAATTGTAAGAGTGACACTGTAATGTTGGAGTAGGGTTGTAACGTAGATGATGACAGGGTAATGTAGGAGTGACACTGTAATGTAGAGGGAACATGCACAGTCTACGGCGACCATAGAGGCTTTCCCAGACCATTGGGCTCAGTGGGGGATTATTTCCACCATTGACAGAGATGGAAGCAGTTCAGTTTAATGTGTACCGTCTATTTATAGTGTAGTAATTGTGTTAGTCACTGTTTTGCATATATAACACTGAATTTGTTATAAAGATATTTTGTATATATATATATATAAAAACGTAGGAGAGACATGGTAATGTAGGGATGGCACTTTAAAGTAGGAGTGGCATTGTGACAGAGGTGGTGACTCTAATGTAGGAGTGTTGAGGAAAAAGGTTAATTAGCTATGTGACTAAGGACAATGGACACTGCAAAGCAAAGTCCATTGTGTGCAAATAGAAAACACGATGTGATAAGTTTTGCGAGATAAGGTATGGGTCATCTGCTGCGACCACAGAAACAGAAACTAACGTGCTGAGCCCTGCAAGATAGTTTAACTTGTAACTGCTCCTTCCACTCCAAGTTTTTTTTCAGTGAATGGTAACATATTGTTAGAGTGTGGTAATATTTCTATACAATGATTGAATATTTTATAAAACATCTGCTATTACTATGCTGAACTGTATAAAAGGACACTATTCTAACAGGATAGTGGAGTCGGGAGCTGGTGGAGACTAGCCCTCTCTGTACCAAGTAAAAGAAAGGTCTCAAAACGAGGCTCAGGAGTCGAGTATTATTTTCACCTGACTAAGGTCAAATTTCCAAGTCAAGGAGTGACACTGTAATGTAGGGTTAGTTCGGTAATGTAAGAGTGGGACTGTAATGTAGGAGTAACACTGTATTGGAGGGTTAGTTTGGTAATGTAAGAGTGGGACTAATGTAGGGTTAGCTCGGTAATGTAAGAGTTGGACGGTAATGTAGGAGTAACACTGTAATGTAGGGGTGATTCGGTATGTTGGGGTGGTACTTTAATATAGGAGAGACAGTGTAATGTAGGAATGACATTGTAATGTTGAAGTGACATGGTAATATAGGGATAGCATTTTAATCTAAGAGTTGCACGGTAATGTAGGAGTGATATTATATTGTAGGAGTGACATTGAATTGTAAGAGTGACACTGTAATGTAGGAGTGGGGTTGTAACGTAGATGATGACAGGGAAATGTAGGAGTGACACTGTAATGCAGAGGGAACATGCACAGTCTACGGCGACCATAGATGCGTTCCTGGACCATTGGGCTCGGTGGGGGATTATTGCCACCATTGACAGAGATGGAAGCAGTTTATTTAATGTGTACTGTCTATTTATAGTGTAGTAATTGTGTTAGTCACTGTTTTGTATATATAACACTGAATTTGTTATAAAGATATTATATATATATATATATATATATATATATATATATATATATAAATGTAGGAGAGACATGGTAATGTAGGGATGGCACTTTAAAGTAGGAGTGGCATGGTGACAGAGGTGGTGACTCTGTAATGTCAGAGTGTGGAGGAAAAAGGTTAATTAGCTATGTGACTAAGGACAATGGACACTGCAAAGCAAAGTCCCTTGTGTGCAAATAGAAAACACGATGTGATAACTCTTGCGAGATAAGGTATGGGTTATCTGCTGCGACCACAGAAACAGAAACTAATGTGCTGAGCCCTGCAAGATAGTTTAACTTGTAACTGCTCCTCTCACTCCAAGTCTTCTTTAGTGAATGGTAACATATTGTTAGAGTGTGGTAATATTTCTATACAATGATTGAATTTTTTATAATACACCTGCTGTTACTATGCTGAACTGTATAAAAGGACGCTGTTGTTCCAGGAGAGTGGAGTCGGGAGCTGGTGGAGACTAGCCCTCTCTCTTCTCAGTACCAAGTAAAAGAAAGGTCCCAAAACGAGCCTCAGGAGTCGAGTATTCTTTTCACCTGACTAAGGTCAAATTTCCAAGTCAAGGAGTGACACTGTAATGTAGGGTTATCTCAGCAATGTAAGAGTGGGACTGTAATGTAGGGTTAGCTTGGTAATGCAAGTGTGGGACTGTAATGTAGAAGTGACACTAATGTAGGGTTAGCTCAGTAATGTAAGAGTGGGATTATAATGTAGGAGTGACACTGTAATGCATGGTTAGCTCAGTAATGCAAGAGTAGGTCTGTAATATAGAAGTGACACTAATGTAGTGGTAGCTCAGTAATGTAAGAGTGGGACTGTAATGTAGGAGTGACACTGTAACGTAGGGTTTGCTCGGTAATGTAAGAGTGGGACTGTAATGTAGGAGGGACATTGTAATGTAGAGGTGACATGGTAATGTAGGTGTGGCATTTTGATGTAGGAAGTGAAAAGAAGCAGTCCCTACACCTAGCCCCACTGGACACCACAGTCAATCAAAAATGGCCCATTTCCTCCCCACACACACACACATTTTGCTCCTGTCTGTCAGCCAATTTGCTATTCATGCCAGTGTGTTTCCTGTAAAACCATGGACTCTTATAGTGTTTAGTAGCCTCATGTGCCCCTCATATGGTCAGTATGGAGGCGGGGAAAGGGCACATTGCTTACTAAATACTTGTCCCAGGTCGTGGTACTCCCCTGAAACCCTGGACAAGTCAGGGGTTTCAGCGGCAGACGAGGTCGCGGTGTCTTTTACAGGGGAAAGAGCCGACTGTAGACAAGGGGAATGACAAAACGGACTCCAGCTGGCTATCTTCCCAGTGGACCATTCAATGTGGGGATTATAGCGGCTTAACCATCGGTACCCAAGAACTATAGGAGCTTGAGGAGAGGAAATTAGGTTAAACTGTACCTGTTCCCGATGGTTCCCAGAGAGAATCAAAGACAGTGGTGGTGTACATAGAACATAGAATAGTACAGCACAGTACAGGCCCTTCGGCCCACAATGTTGTGCCAACCCTCAAACCCTGCCTCCCATATAAGCCCCACCTTAGATTCCTCCATATACCTGTCTAGTAGTCTCTTAATCTTCACTAGTGTATCTGCCTCCACCACTGACTCAGGCAGTGCATTCCACGCACCAACCACTCTCCGAGTAAAACCTTCCTCTAATATCTCCCTTGAACTTCCCACCCCTTACCTTAAAGCCATGTCCTCTTGTATTGAGCAGAGGTGCCCTGGGGAAGAGGCGCTGGCTATCCACTATCTATTCCTCTTATTATCTTGTACACCTCTGTCATGTCTCCTCTCATCCTCGTTCTCTCCAAAGAGTAAAGCCCTAGCTCCCTTAATCTCTGATCATAATGCATACTTTCTAAACCAGGCAGCATCCTGGTAAATCTCCTCTGTACCCTTTCCAATGCTTCCACATCCTTCCTATAGTGAGGTGACCAGAACTGGACACAATACTCCACTTGTGGCCTAACCAGAGTTTTATAGAGCTGCATCATTACATCGCGACTCTTAAACTCTATCCCTCGACTTATGAAAGCTAACACCCCATAAGCTTTCTTAACTACCCTATCCACCTGTGAGGCAACTTTCAGGGATCTGTGGACATGTACCCCGAGATCCCTCTGCTCCTCCACACTACCAAGTATCCTGCCATTTTCTTTGTACTCTGCCTTGGGAGTTTTTCCTTCCAAAGTGTACCACCTCACACTTCTCCGGGTTGAAATCCATCTGCCACTTCTCAGCCCACTTCTGCATCCTATCAATGTCTCTCTGCAATCTTTGACAATCCTCTACACTATCTACAACACCACCAACCTTTGTGTCGTCTGCAAACTTGCCAACCCATCCTTCTACCCCTACATCCAGGTCGTCAATAAAAATCACGAAAAGCAGAGATCCCAGAACAGATCCTTGTGGGACACCACTAGTCACAATCCTCCAATCTGAATGTACTCCCTCCACCACCACCACCCTCTGCCTTCTGCAGGCAAGCTTATTCTGAATCCACCTGGCCAAACTTCCCTGGATCCCATGCCTTCTAACTTTCTGAATAAGCCTACCATGTGGAACCTTGTCAGTGGGGGACCCAGGCCAGAAGTCTTCCGTCCAGTGCCCGGGCTTCCAGAGGGGTACTCAACGGCTCCCGAAGAATTCCGGCCTGGGAAGCCAACAGATTTCCCTCGGCACCGGAGTCCACCAAGGCGGACAGAGACAGGGACTGTTGTTGATAATTCACGGTAGCCGGGATCTGCATCTGGGCTTGGGGGACTGGTGTGTTGTCCGGCTCACCAGGGTCCCCCTTTCTACTGGTGAGCCCTGCCTTTTGGCCGCAGAGGATAGGTATTCCGGAAATGTCCCGGCTGGCCGCAATAGAAACAATCCCCAGCCCTCCGCCTCCGAAGTCGTTCCCAGCTGCATCGGTTCCTCCCCCAGGGTAGTGGGGACGGTCGGAGCAGGAGCTACACTTAAAGCGGCTGGGGAAGGGAGGCTGGCTTAAGATGATAAGGTGGGATGTGGGCTGACCCGAGGAGCGGTGCGACTGGTCTTCTCTCTCAGACGCTCTTGAAGTCGATTATCGAGCCTGGTGGCTAGAGAGATCAGAGTGTCCAGGCTGTCCGCGTCATCCCTCGCCGCCAGTTCATCTTTTATCGTTTCTGTGAGGCCCTGTCGGAACACTTCCCGTAGTGTCTCATCAATCCACCCAGAGTCGGCCGCTAATGTTTGGAACTCGATGGAGTATTTTATTACACTTCGCGAACTCTGACAGAGTTAGCAAGCGCTTAGCGGCGTCCTTACCGCGAATGGGCTGTTCAAAGACCTTCCTCATTTCGGAGACGAAGGAGGGGAAGGAGGAACAGACCTCTGGTCGGTTGTCCCAGATCGCGGTGGTCTATGCCAAGGCATCCCCTGGCAACAAACCCATGATGTAAGCAATCTTTGATCTGTCCAGGGTGTACGTACGTGGCTGTTTCTCAAAGACCAAAGAACATTGTAATAAGGAGGCCTGGCACTTCCCTAGGTCCCTAGCGTAGGGTTCCGGCTCGGGTATGTACGGCACTCGAGGGGATTGGGTTGCCGACCCAAGGGGTGTAGCCATCCCGGGCTGTGCGATTTGGTCAGTCGGGGTTCTCGGAAGAGACAGAATAAGGAAAGCGGATACCCGGTCAACCTGCTCACTAACCTTCCTTACATTCGTGGACAGCGAATGAAGGTTTTCCGTGACCTCTCTGAGCAGTTGGTCGTGGGCACCCAGTAGGTAGCCCTGGCTGACGAGGGCCTGATGCACAGGGTCCGTGTCCTCCGGATTCAGTCTTGGCCAGTTCGTTCTGTTGCAAGGACGAGGCTGGGGATGAACCCAAGTGCAGGACACAGGTGCGGAGGCAGAGTCGTGAGGCGTTAGCACCGTCGCGAACGGGGAACCGGTATCCAGGAGATGGAGACAATATTTGCGTAGAGTATCCAGGAGATGATGCGGAGCTTAGACCAGACAGTCCCAAAGAATCAGGAAACGTGGTTTACTCACACTAGAGTCAACCAACGAACTGGCAAAGCATGGCTCTGCCGCCCGAGTTTTATCCTATGTTCACTAATGGTATCCAGGTGTGCTGTAATTAGTGGAACTGGCAATGACTGGATATCGGACGAGGGGGTTAAGGCCCAATTGAGGAGATAATAGCAAGATGGGGAATTACCAGACGGGATCATGACAGTTGCTGGAATTTGAGGACCCGAGTTACAGGGAAACGTTGAATGGGTTAAGACTGGAGCGTGGGAAAATTAAGAGAAATTTGATAGAAGTAATGTAAATGCTAACAGGCTTTTCCCACTGAGATTGAGTGAGGCTAGAACTAGAGGTCTGGGGTAAGGATGAAAAGTGAAATATTTAAGGTAGACTTCATACAGAGGGTGGTGCGAGTGTTTAACAAGTGCTACTTGAATGGAGGTCTATGGTCCAGGTGCAGTTTGATGGGACGAGGGATAATAGTTCAGCATGGACTAGATAGGCTGAAGGGCCTATTTCAACCTTGTAGTGACCTATGATTCTATAACAGAGTTTTATAGAGCTGCAGAATTATTTCATGGCTCTTGAGCTCAATCCTCTGACAAATGATCGCCAGTATAACACACTCCTGCTTAGCAACCCTATCAACTTGTGGCAACTTTGAGATATCTGGGGACGTAGAACCAAAAATCCCCCTGTTCCTCCACACTGCTAAGAATGCTACAATTAACTCAGCATAGGTGTGGAAGGGTAATGTAGGGGATGTAACAGTAACATATGACTGGCACGGTGACGTGGAGTTGGCATGGTATCGTAGAGGTGACATTGTGGTGGAGGACTGGTAGAGTAACGGGGTGGTACAACAATGGAGGTGTGATCTGGCTGACATGGTAATTTTTTTTACAAAATATCTTTATTACAAATTCGGTGCTAGATATACAAAACAGTGACTAACACAATTACTTCACTGCGAATAGACAATACATATTAAACCGAAATGTTTCCATCTCAATCAATGGTGGCACTAACGCCCGCAGAGCCCAACAGTCCTGGAACGCCTCTAAGGTACGTGTTCCTTCTCAATATTTACCTGGGCACAAACATACTTTCTAAACATTGCCAGGCAGTCTACCCATGCAGATCCTCCCGGCACCCATTTCAAAGACCCACTGATGGCTATTTTCGCCAGCCCAGGAGCAAGTTGACAAGGACATCCTCATCCCTCCATGCCCCCCTCCTTACTGGATGACTGTATATAAATAGGATGGGGCTAAAATGCAACCAGAAGGTGAGAAGCAGCCCACACAGATACAGAAAAAGGGTCTGCAGCCTCACAAACTCCATGTACATGTGGTACACGGTCTCCTCCAGCCCGCAGAAGTGAGATGCAGCTGGGAGATCCGTTTACAAGCTAAATAACCCCAGGTCTCCCAGGTGCATGGGAAGTACTCCCTCGTAAACGGACTTCCATTGGGGAACCACTCACCTCCAGGTGGAAAGACCGACCACCATGGCGTGTCAGGACGGTGGACAAGAGCTAGGAAGTGGAGCGCGTGGAGCAGCAGCCCAAACGGGTACCTCCTACTTGCATCCCTGCATGAGATTGTGGGTGTGAAGGAGAGACGGCTCAAGTCGTGTGGACTCGGCTCCTGGCTATGATTGCGGGGCAATATGGTACTTGGGGGTATCATGTATGAGTGACACTGCAATGTAGGAATGAATTTGTGTTGTAGGAGTGACGCTGCAATGCAGAGGTGACGTAGTGATATGGGGATAACTCTGTAACATAGGGGTGACATTGTAATGTATGTGATGACACTGTAATGTAGTATTGTAAGAGTGGCACTGTAATGTAGCAGTGGGACAGTAACGTAGGAGTAACACTAATGTAGGTGTGACATGTTAATATAGGGATAGCTTTTTAATGTAAGAGTTGAATGGTAATGTAGGAGTGATATTGTATTGTAGGAGTGACGTTGTATTGTAAGAATGACTCTGTAATGTAGGAGTCTGACTCCCAGGGTCAGACACAGAGAGGAGCTGTGCTGACTGAGCTGGGAGAAATCGAGGCAAAACTACTGGATAAAGTTCGTGGAATACTTTGGAGGTGGCTCTAAAAGTCTCTTGAACAATCGAGTGAGTGACGGCGCTGGTGAAGAAACTCGGTGTGCAGTTTTACTGCCGGTTTGGGCTGGGTTTGTTGGCGGCTGCTAACTGCATAGCTCCCAGCTGCGGCCGCTGGCAACTCGCCAGGAAGCCGGTTCGCTCCAAAACCGGAGGCAAACGCCGTCGTTCCCCCCCATTGACAGCGGGGTAACGTTCCTCCTCCATTGTTTTTCCTGATTTTCGTCCGGTGTTGGTGCCGAAGCATCTGGAAGGACGTTTCGGCCTCTCCCGGCCTGGGTCTCTGCAAGTCCGACGGAGCCTTTCCTGGCGTCGAGCCAGCGAGGAACTGTCGACTGCAAACTTTCCCGGCCAGTTATTCGACTCGTTCCAGGACTTCTAACCGGCACCGCTGTAGGATTCTCGGACTGGAAAGAGCGCCAGCATGCCGGACCGGTCTCCAGGGAGTCGCGGGCCTTCGGGGAGTTACGCAAGGGCGGCTGCCTCCCCGGCCTCGGACAACGCCCTTTTTCGGTCGGTGAAGGTGGAACGTGGGGTGCAATGTATTTTGCGCCCTGGAATGACACTAGAAAAGTGTACGGAGGCAATGGAGGACCTTGTTGGGAAAGGTGGTATTCTGGCCACCGAGAAGGAGTTTGGAAAGGCGGTGTTTTATCTGGTGAATGAAGAGCTAGTGCACCGGGCCCTAAGCAGGGGAGTCACGGTAGACAACATCTTTTTACCTATGGAGCTGGTGACGGCCCCCACGCAACGTATCGTGCTTGGGCATGTTAAGCCTTTCATTCCAAATGAGGACTTGCTACCCCCACTGGCCCGTTTAGGGCAAGTAAGGTCGGAGATCACTGCCATCCGACACAAATTTAAGAGACGCACCCTCCGCACCGTAATCTCTTTCCGGCGTCAGGTATTCATGCAGCTGGAAAGGGAGGACGATGTTGAGGGCCGGTTTACTGTCCGGCATGAGGGAGTGGATTATCAGGTGTACTGGAGCTCCGAGCGCCCGCGGTGCCATGCGTGCAGGGGGGTGGGGCACTTTCGGAGGGACTGTCCTGCCGGCCGGAACCCGAGGGAGCCCATTTCGGGCACCAGTGCCCCAGCTACCTCTGCCCCTGATCCTACTCCTGCACGTGCATCTGCGCCTGCATCTGACCCTGCCCCCGCCCGTAATCCTGCCCCAGCCCCTCACCCTGCCCCTGCCCCTACCCCTACCTCTACTCCTACGGTTGGGTCGGTCCCTGCTCCTCTCCCTGTGGTTCGGGTGGGGGACGGGGTGGAGTCTGTGCGGAGTAAGAAGGCAAAGGGGAAATCCAAACACAGTAAGAAGCGGGCCTTTGAGGCTGCAGAGCTCACGCCCATTTCGCCTGAAGTGGAGCGTGGGGCTCGGGGAGGTGCGCTAGCAGACGGGGCGATGGAAACAGAGAGCGCCGCCCCATCGGTGAAGCCTGCACCTGTGTGCTCCTCCGGTGTGAAGAGGAGAAGGGAACGTTCCCGCAAGAGGGCAGGGGATGTAGATGCGGAGGAGTCCCAGGAAGGGGTGGGAATCCGGGTAGGGGTTGGTTCTAAACCTGAGTCCCCAGATGTAGCCACCAGTCCTGGGGAAGATGGTGTGGTTGTGCAAATAGCTTGTGATAGCCCTGTTTGCACCAATGAGGCAGCCCTGGAGGCCTCCACCCAGGACCTACAAGTCAGCGCCTCTCTGGAGGCCAGTGTACCGAATAATGTAAGAGGAGACGAGACAAAGCGCTCTCATTCTCAGCACCAGGCTGCTTGTGAATCCCTTGGACCAAAGGTGCCGGGTTCCCCTCTATGCCTGCCCCCTGGGGAGGGCGTTTTTCTGTGCACGTCGACCCCAGCAATTAATGACTTGCAGGGAGTCCCTGGGGATTGTCCCTCCACTGTCGCAAATGTGGATGAGGCTGATGCGACGGTGGAGCGGGCAGGTAAGAGCGAGGTGCCCGCTGCGCGGTATGGGTCACAAGCGCAGCCATCTTTTGGAACATGCGGGGAGGCCGATGGGGATTCTGTCTGCAGTGACGGGTTGGAGGGTGACTCTTTCGATAGTGAAATAATGGACATCCTCACCCCTCCTGAGAAGTCCCCATTGATACCTGTAGAGGAAATTAAGCATTTTATTCTTACCTCTGAGGGTGCCAAGCACCGGCCTCAACTAGCCTCGCTACGCTGGCCCAGCATGCCGAGGCTGGTGAGGTCCCTGCGAGTCATCCTCGGACGAAAGGGAAAGGGAAAGAGGAATGCGGTGGCGGGGAACGACAGACGGCAACTAAAATCCTTCCTAGATGACCTAGTAAGGGACATTAGAGGGAGAAGCAGCCTCGCTCCTACGGGGGATGGTGGGTCACAGGGTGTCGCTGGTACCGCTCGAGCCCGGAAGGCAAAAAGTAACCTTGCTTTCTTTCCGGACAGTGTGGTGGAGGGCGCCTCCGCTCTCACCGAAATGGGCACAGCTGCTGAGACCTAGTGTGCTCCCGCCATGAAGCTTACCATAGCTAGTCTCAACGTAAACGGCAGCAGGGGTCCTCTTCGCAGGCATAACAATCTCTCAGCCCTCAGGAATGGGCGGTATACGGTGAGTTTCCTGCAGGAAACCCATACCATCCCTGGGGACGAGTCTGCTTGGCTCCTGGAGTGGCGGGGCGGGGTCTACATGAGCCACCTCAGCTCCATTTCTAGCGGGGTGGCGATCCTGTTGGCCCCGACCTTCCAGCCAGTAATTGAAAGAGTCCAGGACGTTGTGCCCGGCCGTCTGCTCCACCTGGTTGTGCGCCTGGATGGCGTACCATTGCATTTTATCAATGTGTATGCTCCCAGGCGCGGTGTGATGCAGACGCGCCTATTCTGCCAGCTGTCCACCCTGCTGAGCTCCATCGCTCCTGGGGATTGCGTCATCCTCGGGGGAGATTTCAATTGTACCCTCGAGGCGGAGGACCGTTCGGGCCTCCAACGCGACCCAGCATCGGCAAAAAAGTTAAAGGAGCTAGTCGGCTCCTTTGACTTGGTGGACAGCTGGCGGAATCTTCACCCCAACTCTAGCGCCTTCTCGAGAAGGTCTAGAGAAGGAGGTTCCAGGATAGACCGCATTTACATCTCTCGGGCCTACGTCTCCCGCGTGTCGGCGTCCTCCATGCAGCCGGTGTCGTGCTCGGATCATCACCTTGTGTGGATGGAATTTATTCCACTACACCCTCGGGTGGGATCCGGGTACTGGCATTTTAACAACCGGCTGCTGGAGGACAGCCGATTCCGGGATTCGTTCCGAGCTTTCTGGGTCTCCTGGAAGGAGAGGCGGAGAGATTTCTGCTCCCTACGGCTATGGTGGGATGTGGGCAAAGCCCACATCCGGTTTTTATGTCGGGAGTACACTAGGGGGTCGACAAAGAGGCGGAGCTCTGAGGTTGAGCGGCTTGAGAGAGCGTTGCTCGACCTGGAGTCCCGCCTCGGTCCGACCGCTGGAGACCAACAGCTGTGGCAGGAATACCAGGAGAAGAAGGACGCACTAAGGAACCTGCAGCTTCAGCAGTCCCGAGGTGCGTACGTGAGGTCACGGATCCAAATGCTGCAGGATTTGGACCGTGGCTCACCCTTCTTCTACTCGTTGGAAAGGTGGCGGGGAGTTCAAAAGCAGCTAGTGGAGCTGCTGGCTGCCGATGGCTCCTCCATCACGGACCCTGATGGAATTAACAACGAGGTCCGTTCATTCTATCGGCCCTTATTCTCGCCTGATCCGTCAAATGCGGAGGCGTGTAATGAGGTCTGGGAGGATTTGCCGAAGGTCAGCCCAGAGGACGCAGTGCGTCTGGATGCCCCCCTGACTCGGGAGGAGCTGTCCACTGCCCTTCGGCAACTCCGGAGGGGCAAGTCCCCTGGTTTGGATGGACTGAGTGTTGAGTTTTATCAGGCTTTTTGGGATGTCCTGGGGGATGATTACAGCCTTGTCCTAGGGGAGAGCCTAGCCACTGGAGAAATGCCCCTCTCATGGCGGAGAGCTGTTGTGGTCCTACTGCCCAAGAAGGGAGACCTCCGCCTGCTAAAGAACTGGCGGCCGGTCTCCCTCTTGTGCGTGGACTACAAGATCTTCGCCCGGGCAATGGCCAACCGTCTGGGTTCGGTAATTGGACAGGTGGTCCATCCTGACCAATCTTATACAGTCCCGGGCCGCTCCATCCAGGACAATGTCCACCTAGTACGGGACCTGATCCACCTACTCCAGGAGACTGGGACCCCGGCAGCGTTTCTTTCTCTTGACCAGGAGAAGGCTTTTGACCGGGTGGACCACAGTTTCCTGGTGGGCACCCTGCAGGCTTTTGGGCTCGGACCACACTTTGTGGCCCGAGTTCGGCTCCTGTACTCTGCCGCAGAGTGCCTAGTTAAAATTAATGGATCATTGACAGGACCTATCCACTTCCGAAGAGGAGTGCGTCAAGGGTGCCCCATGTCCGGTCAACTGTATGCGATCTGTGTCGAGCCATTCCTCGGCCTTCTTCGGCGAAGGCTGACAGGTCTGGTTCTGCGCGAACCGGACATGGGGGTCGTCCTCTCGGCCTACGCCGATGACGTACTCCTCATGATGACAGACCCCTGTGACCTGCGGAGGATGCGCGAGTGCCAAGATGTTTTCTCGGCGGCATCCTCCGCCAGGATCAACTGGGCGAAATGTTCCGGACTCTTAGTAGGCCAGTGGCAGGTGGACTCCCTGCCGGAGGAGATGAGAGCTTTTGAGTGGAGCACCAGACGTCTTCGCTATCTGGGAGTCTACCTGAGTCCTTCTGGGGAGACCTGGCTGGCGAACTGGCAGGACCTGGAGACAAAGGTCATGGCCCGGCTAGGGCGCTGGTCAGGCCTTCTCAGGGTGCTTTCCTATCGAGGCAGGGTAGTGGTCATAAACCAGCTGGTGGCCTCCATGTTGTGGTACCGGATGGTCACCTTGGCCCCCCCTGCCCCTTTTGTCGCAAGAATGCAGAGGAAGCTAGTGGACTTCTTCTGGGGAAACAGGAAGCACTGGGTCTCTGCAGCGGTTCTGAGTCTCCCAGAAGGAGAGGGCGGACAGTCGCTGGTGTGTGTACGCACACGACTGGCGGCTCTCCGCCTCAGGACGCTGCAGAGATTCCTGTACGCCGAGCACCCTCCCAGGTGGCACGTGTTGGCGACTTTCTTCCTCCGGAGGGGCTGCTGTCTTGCCGAAGATATGCAGCTACCACCGGCGGGCGTCAGCCGTGCTGCTTTGCAGAGGCTGCCCGGCTTCTATCAGGACCTACTGAGAGTCTGGAACATGGTTGCCTCAGGCCGGGAATCCCCTCCTCTGGCAGAGGGCGGGGTCCTGGCCGACCCTTGCCCTGTCTCAACGGATGTCAGTGCGGCTCAGGTGTGTGGAACGACTCGGGCTGAGCTGCTCGTCGGGCCCAGGACCCGCAGCCTTACCCGAGAGACGAATCCACACAACTTGAGCCGTCTTTCATCGACACCCACAATCCCATTTAGGGATGCAGGCAGGAGGTACCTTTATGGGCTGCTGCTCCACACCCTCCACTTCCTAGCATTTGTCCACCGTCCCGACACGCCATGGCGGTCGGTCTTTCCACCTGGAGGTGAGGGGGGTCCCCAGTGGAAGTCCCTCTACAAGGGAGTCCTTCCCATGCACCTTGGGGATCTCGGCTGGAGGGTGCTGCATAAAGCGGTGCCCTGCAATAAGTTCTTTAGTTTGTACACGGATCTCCCAGCCGCGTGTCACTTCTGCGGGCTGGAGGAGACCGTGTACCATATGTACGTGGAGTGTGTGAGGCTGCAGCCCCTTTTCGCGTATTTGCGTGGGCTGCTTCTCGCCTTCTGGTTGCATTTCAGTCCCACCCTATTCATATATGGTCATCCAGTAAGGAGGGGGGCACAGAGGGATGAGGATGTCCTTGTCAACTTGCTCCTGGGGCTGGCGAAAATTGCCATCCGTGGCTCCTGGAAAAGGGTGGCAGGAGGTTCTCCCCGGGCGGACTGCCTGGCTATGTTTAGGGGGTATGTTCGAGCCCGGGTGAACATTGAAAAGGAATACGCACAGTCCACGGCGACCGTCGAGATGTTCCGGGACCGTTGGGCTCCGCGGGGTGTAAATGCCATCATTGACGAGGATGGCAATATATTGGTTTAACATGTATTGTCTGTTTGTAGTGTAGTAAATGTGTTATTCACTGGGTTTGTAAATATTGTATGGCACCGACATTTGTAATAAAGAATTTTGTAAAAAAAAAAAAAAAAAAAAAAAAAAGAAACGTAGATGATGACAGGGTAAGGTAGGAGAGACACTCTAATGTAGAGGGAACATGCACAGTCTACGGCGACCATAGAGCCGTTCCGGGACCATTGGACTCCGCGGGAAGTAATTGCCACCATTGACAGAGATGGAAACATTTTAATTTAATGTGTATTGTCTGTTTGTAATTGTGTTAGTCACTGATTTGTATATTTAACACTGAATTCGTAATAAAAATATTTTGTACATATAAAAAATTTGAGTGACTTGGTAATGCAGGGATGCAACTTCAATGAAGGAGTGGCATGTGACACAAGTGGTGACTGTAATGTAGGAGTGTGGAGGAAAAGGGTTAATTAGCTACGTGACTTGGGACAATGAACACTGCAACCAAAGTCCCTTGCGTGCAAATAGAAAACACGATGTAATAACCCTTGCGAGGTAAGGTATGAGTAATTTACTGCGACCACAGAAACAGAATCTAACGTAAACAACAAGAATTCTGCAGATGCTGTAAATTCAAGCAACACACAGCAAAGTTGCTGGTGAACGCAGCAGGCCAGGCAGCATCTCTAGGAAGAGGTGCAGTCGACGTTTCAGGCCGAGACCCTTCGTCAGGACTAACTGAAGGAAGAGTGAGTAAGAGATGGTAAGAGTTGGTCTATAATGTAGGAGTGATACTGTAATGTAGGGATGGCATTTTGACGTAGGAAGTGAAAAGAAGCAGATCTCACACCAAGCCCTACCGGACACCGCAGTCAACCAAAAACGGCCCATTTCCTTTCCCCCCACCTCCATCATACACACACTCACATGCACTTTTTGCTCCTGTCTGTCAGCCAATTTTCCATCCATGCGAGTGTGTTTCCCTTAAAGCCATGAACTCTTATAGTGTTCAGTATCATCATGTGCACAACCTTGTCAAGAGCTTTCTAAAAATCCAAATAAACAACATCCGCTGTCTCATTTGTCTATTTTCTGTTAGTTCTTCGAAGTATTAAAACAATCGTCGGTTCTGCTGTTCCCTTTGTTTGCCCCTAGGGTTGCTACAGTGTAGCCGGTCCCTTCCTTACTCTGAAGGTTAGAGCCACGATCTGAGATATATTTCACGTTAGACCGGACAGTAGGTGAACTGTCTATTGGGGTTAATATGCAACGAAATGTTTGTGGATTACTGGGCGTGTCCTAAAATAATCCATATAAATTTCAGGGAGTGTCCAGAGTTAGTTTCATTCCGGATTGAGAGCGGTGAACAACACTCCGGCTTCATTCTCTGTCCAACAGTGACACTGCAGGAAACTCCTCCCAGGTAAATTGTTTATATCTTCACCAGTTTCGGAACACTTTACCGACCCGTGCCAAAATTTGTGCAAGGCTTCAAACTGCCGTGATATATCGGCCCGATCCCGTGCACCGTCTCATTCAGATAGATCTTCGCTTAAGGACTACGTAGCCAAGGCCTTGAGCTTTCTGATAGCCCCGTCTGTCTGTTCCCTTGTTGGTCCTGCACATGTTCCCACCCCCACCTTCTTCTACTCCCCCGGCGGCCCGGACTTCTTTCGATGTTGAAATAATGATCTGGTGAAACAGTTCAGTGAACGGATCTTGCAGGGTCTCCGCTCCCAATTCCTGATGCAAAGTTGTGGCTCCCTGAGAGAGTTAATTCCATCTAGAAACTGGGATGTCGCTGTCTCAAGAACCAAATTTTCGAATGTAGTGGTTTTGGAAAAAAAATTGTTCTCCCAAAAGGAGTTCACAGACTTTAAAAAGGGGACACAGGAACACCTCTCTCGCTGTATAGGGTCGCCACTGTGGAGCTCTCCCAGTGCCGGAAGGCCCCCTGTCTGATCTGTTCTTCTTCCCCTTGATTCCGACCTGTAAGTTAATGTTACTTTGAGAAGTGTAGTCGCTATCTGCCTCTCTCCGTTGGGCGGAGCCCCGAGCTGAGATCTATTTCAAATTAGACCAGGCAGTGCGTGAATGGTCATTGCTCAGTCTGGGAACATACTGTGTAACGAAGGAGTTGCTTTTTCTTGGAGTTCATATGAGACTAACGGTGAGGTGATCGATCTGTGTGGATCAATTTGAGGGTATTTCAGTTGCAGTCTGACAGCGCCCATCACGCAGTGCTGTGTTTTAGCGTAATGCAACTGTTATTCGGAGAGTGCGTAGAATTAGTAGTTTCGTTTTGGATTAAGATCACTGTGCAACAATTCAGCACATACCACCTTTTGTTTCTACTAGATTTTGAACAACTTTCTGATAAGCGTCAAACGTTGTCCGACATTTTCAAGCTGAAGAGCTATCTGCGACCAATCCTGTGGACCTCTAATTGCCCCATATCCTCCGCTACAGACCCCTGTCAAAGGATGGAGATCCATCAATCCCCATTCTTCCCAGTTTGGCAGATCTTTGTAGCTTCTGTCCTTGTCCCCCTCTGGCATGGTCTACGCTCCCAGTGAATGTGTTGGGGTTACCGGGACTTGTCTGGGTGATAAGTTTGAGAGGAGGGGGCTAGGTGAGTCGTGGGCGTGACATGAGACCATTTTTCTCTTGTCACACCACACTTGCAGTACTATGCTCAGTTTCGAGAGCTTCCGTATCGGATGGATGTGTCGGGTTTTGAGAGGCTGCGGGGTAAAAATACCCAGATGCTCCCTGAACATGCCCTGAGAGAAACGTTAAAGCAGGATAGGGTTGTTTTTCCTTGAAGCGAGGGAGGATGAGAGGATATTTAACAGAGTTGCATAAGATGAAAAAAAAAATACACGGATAGAGCACACATCTGGCATCGTTTTCCCGGTGTGGCAATGGCTAATCGGAGAAGGCATAGTTTTAATGTCATTAGAGGAAAGTATTGATTTGGGGGAGATGTACGTACATTTGACTTTTACACAGAGTGATGGGTACATGGGACACAGTGCTGGAGGTGGGCATGCTGGCTGAGGCAGATACCTTAGGGACATTTAAGAGACCCTAGATGGGCTATGGATGAAGACAAAATAGTACGCCATCTTGGGGGAGGGTTAGATTGGTCTTAGGATCGGTGTTACTTCGGCTAAAGGATCGGCATAGCAACGTGGGCCAAGAGTCTGCAATGTTTTATGTTCTATGTTTATGCAGCGAGTGCCTAGAATTAATTTCATCCTGGATAGAGAGCGCTAGGCTACATTCTAAACCATTCTATAAATAGGCGTGCTACAGCAGGGAAACTGAACTCTATCCAGGTAAAATATTCATATTTTTAAGAGTTTCCGACCAACTTTGTCTGGATTTGAAACTGAGGGGATTTCTGCGACCAGCCCTATAGACCCCCGATTGTATCAACCGGGATACTGCAGGGAAACTGAACACTGCCGAGGTAAATTGCTTATATTTGCGATAGTTTCGTAGCGATTGACTGAATATTCCCAAATTTGGTTCTAGGATTCGAATTGACAGGGCACCTGAACAAACCCTCGATTCGGAGCAAGAAGGCTGCAGGTGAACGGCTAAGGATTTCAGGAGCGAAAGCATCTTTACAGCTCGGGGTAAAGAGAGGCAAGATGGCACAGGCGCGTGACGTCAGCCAGTAGAGCCGGAAAAGTTTAAAAAGAAGACCGCCATATCCAGCGGGCAGCGGAGTGAGAGGTGGTAGAGTGATAGGGCTTTGGCTCAACGGGCTTGGGCGGTAACGAGGCGAAGTAAATTTTCCTGAGTTAGTTGCGGAAAGGAAATAGTATGTGCTTGAGGCCGGTTTTCTGTGCTTAGTGTCAGATATTGGAGGTCCTGGAGTCTCTCAGCCTCCCGGATGGCCATATCTGCACGCAGTGTGTCGAGCTGCAGCTGCTAAGGGACCGCATTAGGGAATTGGAGATGCAGCTCGCTGGTCAGGGAGGTCAGGGAGAGCGAGGAGGTGATAGTAAGGAGTTATAGGCAGGTGGTCACACCGAGGCCACGGGAGACAGCCAAGTGGGTAACATTCAGGAGAAGGAAGGGGAAGAGTCAGGTACTAGAGAGTGCCCCTGTGGCTGTACGCCTTGACAATAAGTACTCCTGTTTGAGTACTGTTGGGGGAGGGGGACAGCCTACCTGGGGGAAGCAATAATGGCCGTGCCTCTTGCATAGAGTCTGGCCCTGTGGCTCAGAAGGGTTGGGAAAGGAAGAGGAAGGAAGTAGTGATAGGGGACTCAATAGTTAGAGTGTCAGAGAGGCGATGCTGTGGACGCAGGAAAGAAACTCGGATGGTAGTTTTCCTAGTAGGTGCCAGGGTCCGGGATGTTTCTGATCACGTCCAACATATCCCACAGTAGAAGGGAGAACAGCCAGAGGTTGTGGTGCATATTGGTACCAATGTCATAGGTAGGAAAAGGGAAGAGATCCTGAAAAAACACTACAGGGAGTTCACAAAGAAGTTGAGAAGCAGGACCACAAAGGTAGTAATCTCGGGATTACTGCCTGTTCCACGCGTCCATGAGTATAGGAATAGAATGAGGTGGAGGATAAATGCCTGGCTGAGGAAATAAACGTGCAGGAGCAATGTGTGGTTAAGTGCCTTGCTCAAGAACACAACACGTTGCCTCAGCTGAGGCTCGAATTCGTGACCTTCAGGTCACTAGTCCAATGCCATATCCACCTGGCCATGAGCCAACACCACTTGAATCCCAGGGGGACCAATATCCTGGCGAGGAGGTTTGCTAAGGCTACTGGGGAGAGTTTAAACTAGAATTGTTGGGGAGTGGGAAAGGAACTGAAAAGACTAGGGAAGAGGCGGTTAGCTCACAAATAGAGAAAGCTTGGAGACAGTGTCTGAGGGAGGATAGGCAGGCGATAGAGAAAGACGCGCTCAGACCAACGGTTTTAGATGTGTCTATTTTAACGCAAGGAGTATTGTGAACAAAGCAGATGAGCTTAGAGCATGGATCAGTACTTGGATCCATGATGTGGTGGCCATTGCAGAGACGTGGATGGCTCAAGGACAGGAATGGTTACTCCAAGTGCCAGATTTTAGATATTTCAGAAAGGACAGGGAGGGACGAATAAGAGGTGGGGGCGTAGCACTGTTGATCAGAGATAGTGTCACGGCTGCAGAAACGGTGGATATCGTGGAGGGATTGTCTACGGAGTCTCTGTGAGTGGAGGTTAGGAAAATGAAGGGGTCAATAACTTTACTGGGTGCTTTTATAGGTCGCCCAATAGTAACAGGGATATCGAGGAGCAGATATGGAAACAGATCCTGGAAAGATGTAATAATAATGGAGTTGTCATGATGGGAGATTTTAATTTCCTAAATATCGATTGGTATCTCCCTAGAGCAAGGGGTTTAGATGGAGTGGAGTTTTTAGGTGTGTTCAGGAAGGTTTCTTGACACAATATGTAAGTAAGCCTACAAGAGGAGAGATTGTACTTGATTTAGTATTGGGGAATGAACCTGGTCAAGTGTCAGATCTCACAGTAGGAGAGCATCTTCGAGATAGTGATCATTATTCTGTATCCTTTTCAGTAGCATTAGAGAGAGATAGGAACAGACACGTTAGGATCATGTTTAATTGGAGTAAGGGGAATAATGAGGCTATCAGGCAGGAAATTGGATGCTAAAACTGGGAACAGATGTTCTCAGGGAAAAGTACGGAAGAAGTGTGGCAAATGTTTAGGGGATATTTCTGTGGAGTTCTGCATTGGTATGTTCCAATGAGACAGGGAAGTTACTGTAGGGTACAGGAACCGTGATGTACAAAGGTTGTAAGAAATCTAGTCAAGAAGAAAAGAAATGCATACAGAAGGTTCAGAGAGCTAGGTAACGTTAGGGATCTAGAAGATCATAAGGCTAACAGGAAGTAGCTTAAAAATGAAATTAGGAGAGCCAGAAGGGGCCATGAGAAGGCCCCTTACCGGGCAAGATTAAGGGAAACGCAACACATTGTACAAGTATGTGAAGAGCAAGAGGATTAGATGTGAAATAATAGGACCTATCAAGTGTGACAGTGGAAACGTGTGTATGGAACCGGAGGAGACAGCAGAGGTACTTAATGAATACTCTTTTTCAGTATTCACTGTGGAAAAGGATCTTGGTGATTGTAGTGGAGAATTACAGCAGACTGAAAAGCTTGAGCATGTAGATATTAAGAAAGAGGATGTGCTGGAGCTTTTGGAAAGCATCGAGTTGGATAAGTCGCCTGGACCGGATGAGATGTACCCCAGGCTACTGTGGGAGTCGAGGGAGGAGTTTGCTGAGCCTCTGGCAATGATCTTTGCATCATCAATGGGTACACAAGAGGTTACGGAGGATTGGGGGGTTGCAGATGTTGTTCCTTTATTCAAGAAAGGGAGTAGAGATAGCCCAGGAAATTATAGACCAGTGAGTATAACTTCAGTAGTTGGTAAGTTGATGGAAATGATTCTGATAGGCAGGATTTATGAAAATTTAGAGAGGTATGATAGGATTAGGAATAGTCAGCATGGCTTTGTCAAGGGCAGGTTGTGCCTTACGAGCATGATTGAATTTTTTGAGGATGTGACTAAACACACTGATGAAAGAAGAGCAGTAGATGTAGTGTATATGGCTTTCAGCAAGGTACTCAATAAGGTACACCATGCAAGGCTTATTGAGAAAGTAAGGAGGCATGAGTTCCAAGGGAACATTGCTTTGTGGATCCAGAACTGGCTTGCCCACAGAAGGTAAAGAGTGGTTGTAGACAGGTCATATTCTGCATGGAGGTCGGTGACCAGTGGTAAGCCTCAGGGATCTGTTCTGGGACCCTTACTCTTCTTGATTTTTATAAATGATCTGAATAAGGAAGTGGAGGGATGGGTCAGTAAGTCTGCTGAATAAACAAAGGTTGGGGGTGTTGTGGATCGTGTGGAGGACTGTCAGAGGTTACAGCAGGACAATGATTGGATGCAAAACTGGGCTGAGAAGTGGCAGATGGAGCTCAATCCAGATAAGTGTGAAGTGGTTCATTTTGGTTGGTGAAACCTTACAGCGCGTTACATTCTCCCCCCACGAAAATTAGTCATGTCCTCATGATGTTGAGATAATTCACCAACCCTTCCTCCAAAACACAAAGCCCATTCCAAGTACAAAAGGCAGTGACACAGCTCCCCTAAACAGTAGAGATCACACCCTGTTCCCAGGCACTACATAGGTCAACCTATCCGGTGGTCTCCTAATTCTCTGAGAACTCCGTACCTCCTCACCTATCTCTTCAGGTTCAGACGCAACTGGGGATGCTTCCGGTCTACTTGGCGATTCCTCCCTCGATCTATCACCCATGGTCCCCTGTCACTAGGAGCCCTGTGTCCCGTGTCCAGGACCCGCTTCCTCTCCTTCAGACTCCTGCTCTAACCCAGGCTGCCCACAGACACCACCCCCCCACACTTCACCTGACACAGTGGGAGAAGGGCCAGAAGTCTTTTGCTCAATCAATGGGGAGTGAGCAAAGGGTAGCATGTACCACACATCTAGATCATCATTCTCCGAATCAGTATCCCTCTCATGGGTGGGGCCTGGCCCAGCCTCTCCCGCTGTGGGCCCTGCAGCCGCCCCGTGTTTTCGCAGAGTCCTCTTACTAGGTGCAGCTCCAATTCGGGCTCTGGGCCTACCTGCACCTCCTGTCCCAGAGGCAACAGGTAGTTCCGATGGAGGATCTTGACAGGCCCCTTCCCCTCCTCTGTTCTCACTCGGAAAGCCGGTAGGTCTGACATCTGACTCTCCACCATATAGGGTGTGGCCACCCAGCGGTCAGCCAACTTGTGCTTTCCATGTTGCCCCAGATTCCTTATGAGGGCTCGGTCTCCCAGCAGGAGATGGAAGAACCTCACCTTATGATCACACCTCCTCTTCCCCCACGGGTGTGGGCGTTATTCCAGAGAAAATTCTTAGCTTCCGTCGGGGACCCGCTTTTTGTGCACTGGGCCATTGATTCGCCAGGGAGGTAAGGGCTGATGCCAACTCAGAATCCTCACTCTTCACTGGGGTACGCAGAATAATTAAACTTTCGAAATCCGACCACCCTTTCCCCACACTCCTCAGAAACAATAAAACTCTTCTCCGAATTCTCCGCCCCCAACTGCGGGCAACTCAGCTTGTGACCCAGCCTGCTGGGTTCCCTTCTCCTACTCCCTACATTATGAACAGGCCATGGCACCTCCTCACCTGGGTCACCAATAGACGCTGGCAGTCCCACCGCCGTTACGGCAGCGCTACTGTGAACTAAAACCAGGTCTGAGCCCACTATTTTATCAAACCTTTGTGCTACGATTTCAACTTTGCCAACAGCTTTAACCATACTCAAAAATTGAGTTAACAATTCATCGAGGATATGAATATCCACCCTACTCAACATGCATGCATTAGTTACCGGCAATCCCACATAGGTACGCCAGCGCTTCAACCCAGCAGCATCCATACCAGAACAGATTTAAACAGGGCAATGACACAGCATCCAACGGAATCCATCTCAGTCGAGCCACCACAATTGTAACCCTCGGGCTCACCCAGCTCGTGTTCGTCTGGGGCAAACAGCCGTTGGATGTGTGGATGCTGTGTAATATACCCCTAGCTGCAAACACACAACACAAAATATCAGACAGTACACCATCTGCAATTAAATGATTGAACTTTGTGAATCTTAATCTGAATATGGGGTTAATAATGAAAATAAACAAAAAATCCGAAGTCAAGTCAAGTCACGTTAGAGCTCACTCAGTGGTCGTTCTTCCATCATCGGTCTCATCCAAACGTCACCGACCTTCGGACCCTCAGATCTTGGTCCACTCCGTCCGGTGGTCTAACAACTCTCTCCACATGCGTCTTCCCTCTTCATCTCTCCTCTACAAAAGACCGCGAAATACATCTCTTCAGACCCACAAGACACAACAACGATCTCTTATTGGCTAACATGCGTCATGTTATCTCCAGCCATATCCCAAACATTGCTGCTACAGAGAAACTGTGACCTCAGCACTGAACATTACAAAGAAGCCATTACATTAGCAGTGAAACCTTACAGTGCGTTACATGTATTTAAAGCAGAGATTGATAGTCCTGGATTAGATTTAATATCAAATGATACGGGGAGAAGGCCAGGAACTGGGGTTGAGGAGGAGATAGAAAAAAATAAATCAGCCACGATTGAATGGCGGAGCAGACACAATGGGCCAGATGGCCTAATTCTACTCCTATGTCTTACGGTCTTTTGATCTTATCATCAACAACATGGATTGATAAGGCTGCAAGATGAAGATCTAGACTCACTCGCTCACTTACATTAACACTGCAGTGGACCCATGTCGCAGTTTGTTGGAACTGATCTGTAGGACCAACTGTGGTGACTCTCTCCATGGAATCCACACCTGGCAAAATACTGATAGCTGCACCAATTCTAGAGCGGTGTTTGAATATTCCTAAAATGACTAAGTTCAGAAAATGACTGGAAATGGAGTATTTAGGGACCCCTACATTTATCCGAGACCATAAATATAGGAGCAGAACTGGCTATTTGGTCCATCGAGTCTGCTCTGTCATTTCATCATGGCTGATCCAAATTTCTTCTCAACCCCTAACCACTCCCTTCTCCCTATACCCCTTCACGCCCTGGCCAATCACGACTATATCAACCTCTGCCATAAATATAAGTAAGGAATTGTCCTCCAGAGCTGCCTGTTCCAATGAGTTCCACAGATTCACCACTCTCTGGCGAAAGAAATTCCTCCTCATCTCTGTGTTAAAATGATGCCCTTGTATTCTGAGACTCTGTCCTCTCATCTTAGACTCTAACGCCATCGGAAACATAGACTCCACTTCCTCTCTATTAAGGCCTTTAAACACGTGATAGGTTTCAATGAGGTCACTCATCATTCTCCTGAACGCTAGGGAGCACAGACCCAGAGTCATCAAACACTTTTCATTTGAAAAGCTGCTTAATCCTGGAATCATTTTCGTAAAACTCCTTTAAACCCTCTCCAGTTTCAGCACATCCTTTCTAAGATGCGACTCCCAAACCTGCTCACAATACTGCAAATGAGGCATCAGCAGTATGTGCTAAAGGTTCACCATTACATGCTTGCTTTAATATTCTAGTCCTCTTGAAAAGATTGCTAACATTGCATTTGCCTTCCTCAACACAAGCAGCATACTAACCCTTAGGCAATCCTGCACAAGAACGTCCAAGTCCCTTTCCAACTCAGTTTTTTGTATTTTCGCTGCATTTTGCAAATACTCAGCCATTTCTTCCTCCATAGTGCATGATCAAACATTTCTCAGCATTATATCCTATTACAGATTGGATGGGTTGCACCTGAGCTCGAGGGGGAGCAATATCCTTGCAGGTAGGTTTGCTAGCATGGTTCAGGAGGGTTTAAACTAATTTGCAAGGGAGATGGGACCCGGAGCGATAGAGCAGTGAAAGAAGTGCGTGGAGTAAAGCCAGATCTAACATACAGAGAGGCTTTGAGGAAAGAGAAGCAGAATAAACGATGTAAAGGTAGTAAGGTAGAAGGGCTGAAGTGTGTGTACCTCAATGCAAGAAGCATCAGGAACAAAGGTGATGAACTGAGAGCTTGGATACATACATGAAATTATGATGTAGTAGCCATTACAGAGACTTGCCTGGCACCAGGGCAGGAATGGATTCTCAATATTCCTGGATTTCAGTGCTTTAAAAGGGATGGGAGGGGGAAGGGGAGGAGGGGTGGCATTACTGGTCAGGGATACTATTACAGCTACAGAAAGGGTGGGTAATGTAGCAGGATCCTCTTTTGAGTCAGTATGGGTGGAAGTCAGGAACAGGAAGGGAGCAGTTACTGTGTTGGGGGTATTCTTTGACCCCCTGGTAGCAGCAGAGATACAGAGGAGCAGATTGAGAGGCAGATTTTGGAAAGGTGCAAAAATAACAGGGTTGTTATCATGGGTGACTTTAACTTCCCTAATATTGATTGGCACCTGATTAGTTCCAAGGGTTTAGATGGTGCTGAGTTTGTTAAGTGTGTCCAGGACGGATTCCTGTCACAGTATGTGGACAGGCCGACCAGGGGGAATGCCATACTAGATCTAGTACTAGGTAATGAACCGGGTCAGGTCACAGATCTCTCAGTGGGTGAGCATCTGGGGGACAGTGACCACCGCTCCCTGGCCTTTAGCATTATCATGGAAAAGGATAGAATCAGAGAGGACAGGAAAGTTTTTATTTGGGGAAAGGAAAATTATGAGGCTATAAGGCAAGAACTTGCTTGTGTGAATTGGGATGATGTTTTTACAGGGAAATGTACTATGGACATGTGGTCGATATTTAGAGATCTCTTGCAGGATGTTAGGGATAAATTTGACCCGGTGAGGAGGATAAAGAATGGTAGGGTAAAGGAACCATGGGTGACAAGTGAGGTGGAAATCTAGTCAGGTGGAAGAAGGCAGCATCCATGAGGTTTAGGAAGCAAGGATCAGATGAATCTATTGAGGAATATAGGGAAGCAAGAAAAGAGCTTAAGAAGGGGCTGAGAAGAGCAAGAAGGGGGCATGAGAAGGCCTTGGCGAATAGGGTAAAGGAAAACCCCAAGGCATTCTTCAATTATGTGAAGAAAAAAAGGATGACAGAAGTGAAGGTAGGACCGATTAGAGATAAAGGTGGGAAGATGTGCCTGGAGGCTGTGGAAGTGAGCGAGGTCCTCAATGGATACTTCTCTTCGGTATTCACCAATGAGAGGGAACTTGATGACGGTGAGGACAATATGAGAGAGGTTGATGTTCTGGACCATGTTGATATTAAGGAAGAAGAGGTGTTGGAGTTGTTAAAATACATTAGGACGGATAAGTCCCCAGGGCCTGACGGAATATTCCCCAGGCTGCTCCACGAGGTGAGAGAAGAGATTGCTGAGCCTTTGGCTAGGATCTTTATGTCCTTGTTGTCCACGGGAATGGTACCAGAGGATTGGAGGGAGGCGAATGTTGTCCCCTTATTCAAAAAAGGTAGTAGGGATAGTTTGGGTTATTATAGACCAGTGAAGCTTACTTCTGTGGTGGGAAAGCTGTTGGAAAAGATTCTTAGAGATAGGATCTATGGGCATTTAGAGAATCATGGTCTGATCAGGGACAGTCAGCATGGCTTTGTGAAGGGCAGATCAAGTCTAACAAGCCTGATAGAGTTCTTTGAGGAGGTGACCAGGCATATAGATGAGGGTAGTGCAGTGGATGTGATCTATATGGATTTTAGTAAGGCATTTGACAAGGTTCCACATGGTAGGCTTATTCAGAAAGTCAGAAGGCATGGGATCCAGGGAAGTTTGGCCAGGTGGAATCAGAATTGGCTTGCCTGCCGAAGGCAGAGGGTGGTGGTGGAGGGAGTACATTCAGATTGGAGGATTGTGACTCATGGTGTTCCACAAGGATCTTGTTCTGGGATCTCTACTTTTCGTGATTTTTATAAATGATCTGGATGGGGGTAGAAAGGTGGGTTGGCAAGTTTGCAGATGATAGAAAGGTTGGTGGTATTGTAGATAGTGTAGAGGAATGTCGAAGATTGCAGAGAGACATTGATAGGATGCAGAAGTGGGCTGAGAAGTGGCAGATGGAGTTCAACCCAGAGAAGTGTGAGGTGGTACACTTTGGAAGGACAAACTCCAAGGCAGAGTACAAAGTAAATGGCAGGATACTTGGTAGTGTGGAGGAGCATAGGGATCTGCGAGTACGTGTCCACAGATCCCTGATAGTTGCCTCACAGATAGGTAGGGCTGTTAAGAAAGCTTATGGAGTGTTAGCTTTCATCAGTCGAGGGATAGCGTTTAAGAGTGGTGAGGTTATGGTGCAGCTCTATAAAACTCCGGTTAGACCACACTTTGGAGTACTGTGTCCAGTTCTGGTCACCGTAGATAAAGGTTAACCAAATGCAGTTATCAGTTTAAGTGGTGTTACTTGAATAACCTGACTAAGTTTCTCCTCAACCTGGCAGGCATGGCCAGTCCTGCAAAAAATCATAACATCCTCTCTTAAATTGGGCCAGTAGAATTCCTTCATAATTCTGTTCACTGTCTTTCTCACTCCAAAATGTCCACCTAAAGGCATACTGTAATCCGTGTTTAATATTTCAGCCTTGTATACTTTCGGAACCTCAACGAGATGTTCAATGGCCCAGTCCTCACTTACAGGCACAGTGGCTGGTCTCCACTTCCTCATTAACATCCCACCTTTAAGATAATCTCCTACTGACTCTCTCTGAACCTCCTCTTCTGTGAGAGCTGTCTCCTTTAAAGCCACCATTTCAAAATCCTTATCCTGATCCTCTATAAATTCCTTCCTCATACACCTCACTCTCCAAATGCTGTTGTAACATGAAAGGTAGCGATGTCTGTGACACATCATCACACTTTAAACCTCTGGTTTTGCTATCATGGGCCTCAGCAGACTTCCTAAACATGCTTCGAGTAATTGCGCATGTGAGAGAAACATCAGTCTTTCTGTGTGGTTCATTAGCAACAGCTTTGCTCATCAGTTGAATTGTTAAACCACCCTTATCTTGGAGAGGTGTCAATCTCCCCACATTGTTTACCAAACTTAGCACCATCACCAGACTTACAAGAACTATATATACATTGTGTAAGAGGTCAAACAATCTACTTTTCAAATTTCTACGACCTTCACTTCGACTTATGACCATAACATTAATCAACAATAGCATCTTAAACTCATAACAATCCTTCTTCTCCACAACATCACCATGATTGACATCATAACTTTGCAGGTGTTTACCTCCAAATGGCCAAACAAAATTCAACAGAGAGGGACATGCTTCCTCAGCAGGCCTTTGTCCTGCAAGCAGGGTCAAAGGTTGCACAACCAATCCAACCTTTCCAGTACTGTATTCAAAAGTCTAGGAACAGCATTAACAACACTTTTCCCATAATTTCCAGTATCACATGCCTCGGTAATTTTTACCTCATCACTAACTTTTAAAACACTGTCTAATACACGTGACTGAGAATTCTCAATTTCCACTGGTACCAAGGTTAACCCCTTATTCACTGAACCAAAACCATCTAGCACGAATGAACTGCATTCCTTTCCAACCATGTGAGACACTTCAGACCTCAACTGAGTTTCAACACAAAGGTCAATACCCTATGAATCCACAGGTACTTCAACAAGCTGAACACAGGTGATCGGGACAGCTGCCTCTTGTGGGTTTTCATCACTTGTCCCAGTTTCAAATTCAAGGTCACCTCGAACCTCCCAGATACTCTCCGGGTAGCTCTCATTTGGAGTAAACTCAACCTCGTGGGTTAAAATGACTCCTTCTGGTTTCTTAGTAGATCCCCGCAGGGTGGCGGCATCCTCTTCATCTAGGTATGCCCTCACATCATAGGGGACACAACTTTGAAATTCATCAAACAAAACAAGCTCTTCCGAGCTGTAATAATCAGCAGGATCTAACAGTAAACCTCTCAGCTGCCACATCTCCCTTACAAATTGTCCCTGTTTTTCTGCCTCTTCTCTCTGTTTTGCTGCCTTTGCTGCCTCGAGATGTTTCAGTTGCAACTCATGTTGTCTTTTCCTATCCTCAGCCTCCAGCCTGCACTGCTCCACCTGAAGCTGAATCTCAGTAGGTTTACCTCCAGCGAATAACTCTCACCTCCTCTCCAAACTTTCCCTTTAGTTATAAAATGCTGGGCTATTACCGTCTGCATCTGAGCTTTCCTCATTTTAGTGGTCACCTTTAGTCTTAACTTTTGAGCAATTGCCACCAGCACATCCCTTTTAGCATCATCCAATGCTTCAGGGGTTGGTTCTGCCACAAACTTATTAACCTCAAAATCCATTTCTGCTGTATTTACACAGAAGCATATCAACAGGGATTTCCCCCCAATCAATTCAAACAAGCCTCCCATACAATTTGTTCATATCACGGATGCAGGCCCCAATTTTGGTAGGGACCTGTGACGGGTTAACGAACCAGCAGAGAGGGAAAACACTTTGGAGTCCGGTATTGCTGTTAACTAATGATATTTATTAGGAACTACGCAATACAATAATATAAATGCAGATAAGTCAAACAGGTTAGCAAATGATTATATATAAGTAAGTGTGGAATATATATGAAAACCAAGTTTCTTCAAGTCTAGGGGTAAATATTTAGTCTTATGATAATGAGTAAAGTTCAGTTCAGTTCGTGGTATTGAGTTGACTAGTGATGGAGAGAGAGAGAGAGAGAGAGAGAGAGAGAGAGAGAGAGAGAGAGAGAGAGAGATTTGAGTCTTCAGGTGAGCTGATGCCGTCAATCTTCCCGTTGTCCTCCGAAATCCTTTAAAAGTCACTGACTCTGACCACAACAAATGGGACCGTTCTTCTGTAGTGGAGCTATCAACCCAGACGAGGGTTGGCCACACAAATAACTCCCGACCAATCACGCCCTGTTTATACTGTTAGAGCCACTGTTCAATCCACCTGATCGATCCTCCAAAACCTGCTTTTCCTGTGGGCACAACAGAGCTCATTCAGTGTCCAAAAACATGTGTTGCAAGTCTATCATCTGACCTTCCATTTATCTCCCCGTGCTGAGTACCAACTGTCTTTCAATTCAGCTCCTCCCTTCTCTCTCTGTGTAAGAATATACAAGCAGGCAATGTCCTTGTAAAAAGTAAACACACTGCAGAGGAACCATGACAATGATTGTCCATCAAATAAAGCCGCCCTCGGTCACCATAGCGACCCATGAGCTGCGCAGTGCCCTCTCTCAACTCAGCAGAAATCCAAAAGTTAGTCTCTGTTCATTCTGGCGCCTTAAAGTGACAGGCCACCGAAAATATGAACCTTAGGGGTTCATAACACCATCTCAAAGCAATCTTCGTCTCTCTCTCCCTCTCTCTTAAAAACAAGATGTCAGTGTTAAATAACTCTCTCTCTCTATTCAAAAGCACATTTTATAGGGGTAATTCAGGACCCCGTCACACATATAATGTGAAAAGTATCAGTCCCAACACAGATCCCTGTGGAACACCACAGGTCACCGGCAGCCAGCCAGAAAAGGCACCCTTTATTCCTACGCTTAGCCTCCTGCCAATCAATGCTAGGATCTTTCTTGTAATACCATGGAGTCATAGCTTGTTGAGCAGGCTTGTGTGAGTCTACTGATTCTTAAAAGCTCATTTCTAATGCCCCCATAATCTCCCCAGCCACAGCTTTCATAACTCTGTAGTGTACACCATAGGGAGCAGGTGACTTATCAACCTTCTGATCTTTCAGTTTCCCAAGACTTTCTCTCTGGTTATGACAGCTTCAAACACATTCAGTTCATCTGCCATTTTGTTCCCCCCCCCCATTACTACCTCATCATTTTCCAACAGTCCGATATCCACTCTCACCTCTATTTTACACTTTATGTATCTGAAGAAACTTTTGGAATCCTCTTTAATTTTTTTGGCTGGCTTACTTTCATATTCCATGTTTACATTCTTAATGACTTTTAGTTGCCTTCTGTTGGTTTCTAAAAGGGGATTTCAAAGCATTTTTGAAGTCCATTTCATTAGTATTTAAGTTATATAATTATGATTGAGGAGATCGGCCACAGGTGATTTCTGCATTGGCTGTGCATTTCCCCTCCATCTGACAGGCAGGAGATAGACGGAGACTGTTTGAGGTGGTCCTGATCCCTTTTCGTGTGGTAGGTCACATCTAACAAAGCGTATTGATTTTTTTCAAAGAGACTACCAGGAAAGTTGATGAAGGATGCAGTCTAAAAAGACTGTGGTAAGACCTGCAACAAGGCCTCTAATGGGAGTTTGGTCAGAAAGATTCATTCACTTGGCACTCAGGATCAGGTAATAGCTTCTATTATACATTTGTTTTGAGGCAGATACCAGTGAGCTTTCTATGAGAGGCCTGTAGTTAGTGGTGTGCAGCAAGGTTCAGTGTTCAGTTCTATATGTAGCCCACTGGTAAGCCTCAGGCTCACTCAATTCGCTTTCGTCTAGGGGGAGCAGCCTTCGGCCCCACCAGACTGGGTAATCAAGTTTGTGTGGATGCTGTATGATACACCCCACCCCGCCAAATAACAGACAATACACCATATGCGATAAATGATTACACTTTATAGATCTTACTGGAACTATGTAATTAATAGAGATAAAATATAAAAAGAAAGTAAAAGCCGCCAAACTTATCAAAGTTCAACCACTTTGTACACAACAGTTGGAACCCAAGTAACGGGGTCCACTTTCTACCATTTGATCCCCGCTGACCACCTCGACCCGCCACCTGGGACCAACCATGGTAGACGACCAGACGCTCCACACGAGTCTGTCTTCGTCTCCTCTCCTCGCCGAAGACCCTGGGCCTTGGACTCCCGTTAGGGATCCGTCCAGTCGGCCAGCTTACAGCATCGCGTCTCCTCTCTCTGTCCTATTGCGCCTTCTGCCTCAAAGCCCACGCAAACAATAGCTTACAGACACACAAGAAAGAATAACATCTATCCCTATTGGTTCGTTCGCTCTCTTATCAATAATATAACCCAAACAAGCAGAGACAGAGAACTCCTTACATCGCAGTATTATTACAGAAAAGCCTTTGTAATTATAAAATAATAAAGAAGCCATTTCGTTACTCTTTGCAGTAACAAAAAAGAAGAAACCCCCTACATATATTATTTATCATCCATATCAAATACCTATCTGGTAATGTGCAAAAGTGCATCAGCAAATTTTTGGATGACTCCAAGATTGGGGTCAAAGTGGACAGTGAGGACACCTATTGAAACAGTGAGATCCTGACCATCTGGATAAATAGGTTGAAAATAGCAGATGAAATTTAATGCAGACAAGTGTGAGGTGTTGCACTTTGGGAAGGTGAACCAGGGTAGGACTTGCACAGAGAACACTAGGGCATTGTATAGTGTGGTAGATCAGAGGAATCTGGTAAAACAGATCCATTATTCATTGAATATGGTAGCACAGGAAAAGTTAGATAGGGTTGTAAAGAGTGCTTCTGGCACATTGGTCTTCATAAATCTAAGTACACCCTCTCACCCGTGCCACAAGCTGACTTAAATTCATTTGGCTTGTTCAAGCAGGATTTCTTGCGATTCCCGACGACTTCCTTCTCCAACACTATCAACGTGTTTTCCTCTTTCAGTGGGAAATGGCTGGAGTTCTATCCAACCTGTATTACAACGCCAAGGATGTGAAGGACCTGGTGGCTGCCTATCAACGTGAAGGACAGCAGGGTTTTCAATTGGCCATCGAGAGAAAATCCAAGCAGTTCGAAAATGTACAGATCCGGATTGCGGTGATGGGTGAGTCAGGATCGGGCAAATCGACCCTGATCAATGCTCTGCTTGGGTTGGATGAGAATGAGGAAGGGGCTGCCTCAACCGGCAGCACAGAGACCACCATGGAAATAACACGTTACCCCCACCCCACCCTTCCTAATGTTCAGTACTATGACTTCCCCGGGTTGAATACACCAAAGTTTCCAGTGAAAAAGTTCATGAAGGAAACCAACTTTTCCCAGTATGATTTGGGCATCGTTGTCACTGCTGCTCGGTTCACGGAGAATGACAAGATACTGGCTGAAGCACTGAAGAAGGCGGGCAAACATTTCTACGTGGTGCGCTCTAAGATCGACGATACTATCAGGGCAGAAAGCCGCAAGAAGGGTTACAACCAGGAGGTTATTCTCCAGAACTTGAAGGAATATTGCATCTCTTCACTAGAGTCAGAAGGGATACAAAATACTTCCGTTTTCCTCTATTCTGCATTTGACCTTGATGAGTTTGATTTTCCTAAATTTAGGGAGGCTGTGGTATCCAATCTCTCGGAGACACAGAGAGATCTATTCATCACAGCACTCCCCAACACATCTGAAGCTGCTATAGAGAGGAAACGTAATGCTCTGCGGCCATTCATCCAGATGTTGTCCGCCATATCGGGGGGTATCGGTGCAGTTCCCATTCCGGGTTTGTCTCTTGCCTGTGACCTGGCGCTCATTATCTCCGGTATCGTGTTCATGCGGAAGAACCTTGGTCTGGATGAGGCGTCTCTCAGCAAACTGGCCCAGAGAGTGGGGACCAGTGTAGCGAATCTGAAGAGAGGTGCTGAGCACGTCTGGCTGTTTGGGGAGATCACACGGGAGCAGGTCCTGCTGTTGTTGCAGAGAAGCAACGTGGCATTGGCGCTGACAATCGCCGAGCCCTTCCTTGACTTTGTCCCCATTTTGGGCACCATCTTTGGGGCAACATCGTCCTTTGGGGTGACAGTCATGATGCTGAACAGTTCGTTGAATGCAATGATGGAGACAGCTAAAGTTGTCCTTCAAAATGCCAAGGCAGCCGCTTCCCGTGAAGGCATCGGTAATTGTGGACCCCTCTATGGGTAATTGAGCGTGCCTCTCTTACTCTATCCCGGAGGGATGTCACACCATCCTGACATCTACCACCCAAAGACAAGTTCTTTCTGGCGCCCCACCCCCATCTGGATAAAAGATTCTGCAGATCCTGGAAATCATGAGCAACACACAGCAGGAACGGCACCATCAGTGGAGGGGAATAAACAATTCATCAGGACTCCTGTTAATCCTCACACCGCTTGAGTCCAAGTGTTTCCGTTACCCCTATAAGGAGGGTGATCTCTGTTACCATCATTTCCGGGAGCTGTTTCTCCATAGTCACTGCCTGACCCAGTGAACAACCCACCTCTTCCCGGTTTATTTCAGATTTCCAGCATCTGCAGCATTTTGCATCAGAATGCCTCACAATTTAATTGACATTTAGTCATCCTCGTGTAGATGTTTAATGTCACAAACACGAGAAATTCTGTATATGCTGAAAATCCAAAGCAAAACACACAAAATGCCGGAGGAACTCAACACATCAGGTAGCATCCGTGGAAAAGAATAAACAGTCGATATTTCGGGCAGTGATTCATCATCAAACTGGAGGGTCTGGTGGTCCACCTACCAACGACTAGTTCCACCTACAGCAGGTTGGCAATGATTACATCCTTCCCCCTGTTCAGTGCCAGGTCCAGGAAGGTATGGATTCATGCCACTGTTCCCAACTTCAATGTCAAATCGTTCAGCTCAATGGATTTAATTTCCTCAGACCTGCCGCAATTTAAACTCGGTCTCCTGTGTTACTGAGATAGCAATAGCTAAATCTGACAATCAGTGTGCACGCACCCTTCATCATAGTCCAGCTTAATGTTTGTTTTTTTACTTCTGTAATATTCCGATGTACTTTTGAATTATGATTAAAAGATCTGACAGAAGCAAGCAACTGCCTCTTGAACAGTGCTCATTCTTTGTGAACAGCGATGAATTCCATTCACCTTCACGAATCCCGGTCTCCAGTGCAACCAGGTGAATCAGTGTATCGGGGAGAGAGGGCAGGGTAACAACACAGGGGTTTTACTGAACAGCTGGTGGCAGGATTACTGGCCCAAAATACAATACATAGTCATCGAGTCATAGATGCAAAAAGTGGAACAGCATAAAAACAGGCTCTTCGGTACGGTAGTCCTTGCCGAAATCTTTAACACCCAATCAACAATAGGGTCCCCCTAGTGGGCTCAACTATGAGCCACTGTAAAACACCATCTTGTAGACATTCTACAAATTCACTCTCTTGAGATCCAGCAACAACCTGATTTTCCTAACGCACCCCTCTTACTGTCATAAAATTGTACTTCTGGCATGCATTTCCTATTTCCCATATAAAATTTATAGACCAGAACTATTGTTTGGGGGTTGTATTGAACTCGCACCAGGATCTTTTTATGTTTGCAGTTCCTTGACTCTACCCACAGTGATTCAGAAAAGGTAGTAGGGATAGTCCGGGTAATTATAGACCAGTGATCGTTACATCTGTGCTGGAAAAGCAGTTGGAAATGATTCTTAGAGATAGGATCTATGGGCATTTAAAGAATCATGGTCTGATCAGGGATGGTAAGCATGGCTTTTTGAAAGGCAGATCGTGTCTAACAATGCTGATAGAGTTCTTTGAGGAGGTGACCAGGCATATAGGTGAGGATAGTGCAGTGGATGTGACATACATGGATTTTAGTAAGACATTTGACAAGGTTCCACACAGTAGGCTTATTCAGAAAGTCAGAAGGCATGGTATCCAGGGAAGTTTGGCCAGGTGGATTCAGAATTGGCTTGCCTGCAGAAAGCAGAGGGTGGTGATGGAGGGAGTACATTCGGATTGGAGGATTGTGACTAGTGGTGTCCCACAAGGATCTGTTCTGGGACCTCTACTTTTCATGATTTTATTAATGACCTGGATGTGGGGGTAGAAGGGTGGGTTGGCAAGTTGCAGATGACACAAGGGTTTGTGGTGTTGTAGATTGTGTAGAAGATTGTCGAAGCTTACAGAGAGACATAGATAGGATGCAGAAGTGGGCTGAGAAGTGGCGGATCGAGTTCAACCCGGAGAAGTGTGAGGTGGTACACTTTGGCACGACAAACGCCAAGGCAGAGTACAAAGTAAATAGCAGGATACTTGGTAGTGTGGAGAAGCTGAGGAATCTGGGGGTACATGTCCACAGATCCCTGAACATTGCCTCACAGGTAGATAGGGTAGTTAAGAAAGGTCATGAGGTGCTAGTTTTCATAAGTCGAGGGACAGAGTTTAAGAGTCACAGAGTAATGTCGCAGCTCAATAAAACTCTGGTTAGGCCACACTTGGAGTACTGTGTCCAGTTCTGGTCACCTCACTATAGGAAGGATGTGGAAGCATTGGAAAGGGTACAGAGGAGATTTACCAGGATGCTGCCTGGTTTAGAAAGTATGCATTATGATCAGAGATTAAGGGAGCTAGGGCTTTACTCTTTGGAGAGGAAGAGGATGAGAGGAGACATGATAGAGGTATACAAGATATTAAGAGGAATAGATAGAGTGGACAGCCAGCACCTCTTCCCCAGGGCACCACGGCTCACTACAAGGCGACATGGCTTTAAGGTAAGGGGCGGGAAGTTCAAGGGGGATATTAGAGGAAGGTTTTTTACTCAGAGGGTGGTGGAGGCAGTTACACTAGTGAAATTGAAGAGAGTGCTAAACAGGTATATGGAGGAATTTAAGGTTGGGGGTGATATGGGAGGTAGGGTTTGAGGGTCAGCACAACATTGTGGGCCCAAGGGCCTATACTGTGCTGTACTATTCTATGTTCTATAACTCCTTTTGACCCTTTGTCACCTCTTTTTTATTACATGATTTCGTTTTTGTTACACCATCCACTCCTGCCTTCTTGTCTGTCCTTTCGATACAATATGTATCCCTGGAGGTAAAGGTCTCAGCTATAATTTTCTTTCCGTCACGATTTAGTGATACCCACAATATCATATATGCCAAACCGTAATTGTGCTACAGGTTCATTTAAAATATTATGTATTCTGCGCCAATTCAATATAACACGTTCAGTCCTTTATTCACCCTTCAAGAGAAAATCTGCAGATGCTGGAAATCCAAGCAACCCGCATAAAGTGCTGGAGGAATTTCCTCCGGCATTTTGAGTGTGTTTCTCCATTCAGCCTTTTCAATTTTGTCCGCCCCTGGTATTGCAACTCATCATGTCGACTGCAATTTTGCCCCATCATCAGCCTCATTTTGCTTGGAGAGGCATTACACATTGCCTCTGTTTGTGAACCAACTACCTCATCCTCAGCAATATCACTCTCATTCCCACAGCACCCGCGCCCACCCCGATAAACTCTACCAAACCTGCCCGTAAGGATATTGGTCCCACTTGTGTTCAGGTTTAACCCGTTCCTTTTGTACAGGTCCTACCTTCTCCAGAAGAACCATAAATCTGAACCCCTGGCACCTGTACCAGTTCCTCAGCCACACGTTCACTGCCAAATCATGCTTTAATTATTCTCATGGCACGTGGTACAGGCAGCAATGTAGGGATTACTACCCTGCTGGGCCTGTTCCTCAGCTTTCTACATAGCTCCCTAAAATCTCTCTTCAGGGTCTCCACACCTTTTCTACCTACGTTATTGGTGCCAATATGTATTAAGACTTCTGGCTGCTCACCCTCCCCCTTGAGAATGCCAGGAACCTGATCCAAGACATCTCTGACTGACCTTCTCACCTGGGAGGCAATATTCCATCTTGGTGTCTCTATCGCACCCACACCATTTGGCCTCTGTTCCTCTAACTATGGAATTTCCTACTACCACTGTAGTCCTCTTCACCTCTCTGCTCTTCTGAGCCACAGGCAGCAGACTCAGAGCCAGAGACCCGGTTACTGTGACACCCCCCCACCCCCACCTCCCCGTCGTAGGTTGTCTCTTCAACTTATTATTGAGGAAAATAGCCACAGGTGTACTCTGCATAGCTGCCCATTTCCTTCCTTCTCCTGACAGTCACCCAGTTATCTGTGTCCTGCAGCTTCGGGGTGACTACCTCCCAGCGGCTCTTGTCTATCACCTCCTCATTCTTCCATACGAGCCGAAGCTTATCGAGTTGTAGCTCCAATTCCTTAATACATTCTCTGAGAAGCTGCAGCTCGGTGCACCTGGTGTAGATGTGTTGATTTGGGAGACTGGATGCCTCCCTGAATTCCCACGTCTCGCACACAGTAGAGAACTGTGCCCCAGGAGCCATTCTCACTGCACTACCAATCCCTAAATGATAATTAATAAAGAATTAAGAAGAAAGATAGAAACTTACCAGATACTGACCTCATGTTTAATTGTATTTTAACCATATACTATACCCATCAATACAGCCAAACGGGGCAGTATTACTGTGGGGTCATGGTGCAAAGACACATACCCGACAGACACACTGTAAGATCACAATCACGTAATAAGAGAGTCCTGAAACCGAGGCGCACCTCCCCTGGCGATGCCGTAACTTGACACATACAAGTCAATAAACCCAACGTTCTTGTAAAAATACAATGCAGAATATGTATATGTATAAATAAATAAATAAAAAATATATATTCTGTAAGATCACAATCATGAGAGTCCTGAAGCCAAGCCCACCACCTCCCTCCCCAACCCCCCACGATGCTGTATATTGACACATACAATTCAATAAAACCCACGTTGCTCTAAAAATACAACTACGCAGAATACTTCTGTATTTACATACAGTCCTGTAGGCTGCAGACTCCTCCAGTTGTCGAGGCTGGAGGTCTGCCCATTTGATGTACAATTTCAGATTGACTTTGAATCTTGTTTTGGGACAGCCCTGATTGCGACAGCCATGCTCAAGCTCACCATAGAGCAGCTGCCTATATATAGTCCAGAACTCCCAGCCCACTGAAATCATCTGTTAATTGGCCCCAACACAATCTAGTCAACACTATGGCTTTGATGCCCTGTCCCAGCTACAACGCCTGACTCCCGCTCCCAGTCCTCACATCTCAAATAGTGAAACACAACTAGACAAATATATATTTTTTGAAGACTGGAGCTGCAGCTTTTAGGTCCGGGGATACCAGTCACTACATGGAATCCAGGCGTGAACTCCAGAAAGCCATTAAGGGCTCCAAGAGGCAATATCGAGCCAAGTTGGAAGCCCAGGCTAACCAGAGGGATGCCGGTAGACTATGGCAGGGTCTAAATGAGATCACTGGATGCAAAGAAAAGGCTGGAAATATCAATAACTGTGGCGCTTCTCTTCCTGACGAACTTAATGTATTCTACACAAGATTCGGACAGAAGAGGAGCGTCCTGCTCCCTCCGGATGAACCGGACCTGGTGGCATTGCGATTCATCGTCACCAAGGAGGACATTAGAAGGGCCTTCCTGAAGATAAATCCAAGGAAGGCAACAGGCCCAGATGGTGTCCCGGGACGTGTTCTCCGGGCCTGTGCAAGCAAGCTAGCTGGAGTGTTTGCTGACATCTTCAACTGCTCCTTGCTTCAGTCTAAGATCCCCTCGTGTTTTAATAAGGCAACGATAATCCCGGCGCCGAAGAGGAGCAAGATGCATGCCTGAATGACTATCGACCTGTGGCTCTCACATCAATTGCTGTGAAGTGCTTCGAGAGATTGGTTATGGCACACATCAACCACAGCCTACCGGTCAACCTCAACATTGCATTCATCTTCTTCACTACCGACTCAACCTGGAGGTTAACCTTAAGGTATCCTGTACGAGGACTCCCAAGTCCTGTTGCATCTCAGAACTTTGAATCCTTTCCCCAGTTAAATAATCCTCTGCCCATTTATTTCTTCTGCCAAAGTGCATAACCATACATTTTCCAACATTGTATTACATTTGCCACTTCTTTGCCCATTCTTCCAATCTATCCAAGTCTCTCTGCAGACTCTCCGTTTCCTCAGCACTACTGGCCCCCCCACCTATCTTCGTATCGTCAGCAAACTTAGCCACAAAGCCATCTATTTCATAATCCAAATCGTTGATGTACAATGTAAAAAGAAGCGGCCCCAACACGACCCCTGTGGAACACCACTGGTAACCGGCAGCCAACCAGAATAGGATCCCTTTAACCCCACTCTCTGTTTCCTGCCAATCAGCCAATGCCCTATCCACGTATGTAACTTTCCCGTAATTCCATGGGCTCTTATCTTGTTAAGTAGCCTCATGTGTGGCACCTTGTCAAGGGCCTTCTGAAAATCCAAATATACAGCATCCATTGCATCTCCTTTGTCTAGCCTACTGGTAATTTCCTCAAAAAATTGTAATAGGTTTGTCAGGCAGGATTTTCCTTTAAGGAATCCATGCTGAGTTCTGCCTATCTTGTCATATGCCTCCAGGTACTCTGTAACCTCATCCTTGACAATCGACTCCAACTACTTCCCAACCACCGACGTCAAGCTAACAGGTCTATAATTTCCTTTTTGCTTCCTTGCCCCCTTCTTAAATAGCGGAGTGACATTTGCAATCTTCCAGTCCTCCGGAACCATGCCAGAATCTATCGACTTTTGAAAGAACATCGCTAATGCCTCCGCAATCTCCACAGCTACTTCCTTCAGAACACGAGGGTGCATTCCATCTGGTCCAGGAGATTTATCTACCTTTAGACTATTCAACTTCCTGAGTACTTTCTCTGTCATAATTGTGACTGCGCACACTTCTTTTTCCTGTCACCATTGAGTGTCCGGTATACTGCTGATGTCTTCCTCAGTGAAGTCTGATGCAAAATACTTGTTCAGTTCCTCTGCCATCTCCTCATCTCCTATTATAATTTCTCCAGCATCATTTTCTATTGGTCCAATATCTACTCTCACTTGTCTTTTACTCTTTATATACTTGAAAAAGCATTTAGTATCCTCTTTGATATTATTTGTTAGCTTCCTTTCATAGTTAAAACTTTTCTCTCTTAATAACCTTGGTTTCCTTTTGTAAGGTTTTAAAAACTTCCTAATCCTCTGTCTTCCCACTAATTTTTGCTTCCTTGTATGCCCTCTCCTTTGCTTTAACTTTGGCTTTGACTTCTCTTGTCAACCATGGTTGCATCCTTTTTCCATTCGAAAATTTCTTCTTTTTTGGAATATACCTGTCTTGCACCTTCCTCACTTCTCGCATAAACTCCAGCCACTGCTGCTCTGCTGTCTTTCCCGCCAGTGTCCCTTTCCAGTCAACTTTGGCCAGTTCCTCTCTCATGCCGCTGTAATTTCCTTTACTCCACTGAAATACCGACACATCAGATTTCGGCTTCTCTTTTTCAAATTTCACAGTGAACTCAATCATGTTATGATCACTGTCTCCTAAGGGTTCTCTCACCTCAATCTCTCTAATCACCTCGGGTTCATTACACAATACCCAATCCAGTACAGCCGATCCCCTAGTGGGTTCAACAACAAGCTGTTCTAAAAAGCCATCTCGCAGGCATTCTACAAATTCTCTCTCTCGAGATCCAGTGTCGATCTGATTTTCCCAATCCACTCACATGTTAAAATCCCCCACAATTATCATACTGCCCTTCTGACAAGCCTTTTCTATTTCCTGTTGTAATTTGTAGTCCACATCACTGCAGCTGTTTGGAGGCCTATAAATAACTGCCATCAGGGTCCTTTTACCCCTGCGATTTCTTAGCTCAACCCATAAAGATTCTGCACCTTCCGATCCCATATCACCTCTTTCTAATGATTTAATATCCTTTCTTACCTATAAAGACACGCCCCCTCCACTGCCTACCTTCCTATCCTTCCGATACACCATATATTCTTGGATGTTCAGCTCCCAGAGACATGCATCCTTTAGCCATGTCTCAGTGATGGCCACAATATCATATCTGCCAATCTGTAGCTGTACAACAAGATCATCCACCTTATTCCTTATGCTGCGTGTATTTAAGTATAACACCTTAAGACCAGTATTTGGTACTTTTCGCTTTGATTTCACTGCAACTTTATTGCACTGGAACTCATCCCAATGGCTACAAATTTGCCCCAACACCTGCCTGTCTTTCTTGACGTCTTTACTGCTCACTATCTTAGATTTATTTCTGTTCTCCCCTTCCTCTGCTCTGTCATTCCGGTTCCCATCCCCCTGCCAAATTAGTTTAAATCCTCCCTAACAGCTCTATTAATCTTTCCCGCCAGGATATTGGTCCCCTTCGGGTTCAGGTGTAACCTGTCCTTTTTGAACAGGTCGTACTTCTCCCAGAAGAGATCCCAATTATCCAAGAATCTGAAGACCTGCCCCCTGCACCAGTCTCTCAGCCACACATTCATCTACCTGATCCTACTATTCTTGCCCTTGCTAGCACGTGGTACAGGTAGCAATCCGGAGATTACTACCCTGTAGGTCCTGCTTCTCAGCTTCATTCCTAACTCCTGGAAATCTCTCTTCAGGACCTCCTCTTTTGTCCTATCTATGTCATTGGTACAAACGTATACCAAGACAACTGGCTGCTCACCCTCCCCCTTCAGAATATTCAGGACCCGATCCGAGACATCCCGTACCCTGGCACCTGGGAGGCAACACACCACGTGGGTATCTCTATCAGGCTCACAGAATCTCCTGTCCGTTCTCCTGATTATGGAATCCCCTATGGTTATATTGGCTCGACAAGAGCTGAAAACCAGCTTGGATTGACTTGGAATTTAAAGCTATGAATCAATTTTATTTAACCTCATTATTAGAAGCTCCATTACCTTTACAACTTGCTAAAATTTCCAATTTAAATCTTTACCCTGTTATTAAACAGTCCTTATGGATTTTGTTTCAGTTTCACAACTCTTTTAATTTTAAACAATTTAACTTGTCTAGCCCTGTATTTTGGAATTTGCTATTTAAATATTCAAATACTGATCCCATTTTTCTTTTGTGGAGAAATAAGCGGATCTGTTCTTTTGCAGACTTATTTAGTGATGGTCGATTGATGAATTTTGAAAAGTTAATTAGCAAATATTCTCTCTCATACACATTTCTTGCAATATCTTCAGGTTACACATTTTTTACAAAAATTTGTTTCTACATTTCCATATATGCAAGAATCGGTAAACATGAAGAATTCTGCAGATGCTGGAAATTCAAGCAACACAGATCAAAGTTGCTGGTGAACGCAGCAGGCCAGGCAGCATCTCTAGGAAGAGGTACAGTCAATGTTTCGGGCCGAGACCCTTCATCAGGACTGGGTCTCGTCCCGAAACGTCGACTGTACCTCTTCCTAGAGATGCTGCCTGGCCTGCTGCGTTCACCAGCAACTTTGATGTGTGTTGCTATGCAAGAACCTGATTTGTTGGATACTATTTTGAATATGAATCCTTTAGTGAGAGGTTCCATTGCTAGAATTTATAATTTATTTTTACTACAAAAATATAACCTCTCACTAAAGATTAAACAAGTTTGGGGAAAGAACTTAATATGACATTTGTTAATGAAGATTGGTCGCGAGTTCTGAAAATGGTTAATTCTTCTTAGATGTGTGCCAATCATTGTTTAATTCAATTTAATATTGTTCACCATTATTATTTAACAAAGGAGAGACTATCCAAAATATTTCCAAAATAGGTAATTATTGTGATAGGTGCAAAACTGAAGTAGCTACTTTGTCACATATGTTCTGGTCATGTTCCTCATTGAAATCTTTTTTGGAAATCTTTATTTTCTAGAATTTCTAAAGCTTTGAAAATTAATTTACAAACTAATACATTGACTGTTCTATTTGGAATAGTTCCGAATCGTATTGTGTATTTCATTTTCAAACCAACATTTAATTGCATTTGTTACATTGTTGGCAAGAAGGGCTATTTTACTGAAGTGGAAAGATACCTCTGCTCCTACAGTAATTCAATTGTTTTCCAAAGTAATGTTATGTCTTAGCTTGGAAAAAATTAGAAGTAGAACCTTTGAGCCCCGAATCGATTTTGAGAGCAGGTGGGGCTCTTTTGCCAAATATTATCATTTAATTTGAATTAATTTATATAGTTTCCTTCCAATTTTATGTTATATAAATGTGATTTGGTGGTTGTTGTTTTATTTTTCTTCTTTTATATATATATAAATGATTGTAAGACGTATTGCTCCGGGAGTTGGTTCCTAATGTTTTTTTTCATTTTTTTTTGTTTTGTAGTCAGTGGGTTTTCTTCTCAGATAGTTGGGGTTCTCTTTTTTCCTTCTTTTTCTTATATATTTTTTCATTAGCATATATAAGTTTTTTTCTTCAGCTTTATTAATTATATATATACTAATTTGCTGAATTTCTGTATTTTATAGCTGTAGAAGATTATATATCAATAGACAATGAGAAAATTGGTTGGCAGACAAGAGACAAAAAGTAGGGATTAACGGGTCCCTTTCAGAATGGCAGGCGGTGACTAGTGGGGTACCACAAGCCTCTGTGCTGGGACCGCAGCTATTTACAATATACATTAATGATTTAGATGAAGGGATTAAAAGTAACATTAGCAAATTTACAGATGACACAGAGCTGGGTGGCAGTGTGAAATGTGAGGAGGATGTTATGAGAAAGCAGGTTAACTTGGACAGGTTGGGTGAGTGGCAGATGCATGGCAGATGAAGTTTAATGTGGATAAATGTGAGGTTATCCACTTTGGTGGCAAGAACAGGAAGGCAGATTATTATGTGTCAAGTTAGGAAAAGGGGAAGTACAACGAGATCTAGGTGTCCTTGTTCATCAGTCACTGGAAGTAAGCATGCAGGTACAGCAGGCAGTGAAGAAAGCTAATGGCATGTTGGCCTTCATAACAAGAGGAGTTGAGTATTGGAGCAAAGAGATTCTTCTGCAGTTGTACAGGGTCCTGGTGAGACCATACCTGGAGTACTGTGGGCAGCTTTGGTCTCCAAATTTGAGGAAGGACATTCTTGCCATTGAGGGAGTGCAGCGTAGGCTCACGAGGTTAATTTCCGGGATGGCGGGACTGTCATAAGTTGAAAGATTGGAGTGATTGAGCTTGTATACACTGGAATTTAGAAGGATGGGAGGGGACCTGATTGAAATATATAAGATTATTAAGGGATTGGACACGCTAGAAGCAGGAAACATGTTCCCGATGTTGGTGGAGCCCAGAACCAGTCGACACAGTTTAAGGACAAGGGGTAGGCCATTTGGAACAGAGTTGAGGAAAAACTTTTTCACCCAAAGAGTTGTGGATCTGTGGAAGGCTCTGCCTCAGAAGGCAGTGGAGGCCAATTCTCTGGATGCTTTCAAGGAAGAGTTAGAAAGAGTTCTTAAAGATAGCGGAGTCAAGGGATATGAGGAGAAGGCAGGAACGTGGTACTGATTGTGGATGATCAGCCATGATCACAGTGAATGGCGGTGCTGGCTCAAAGGGCCGAATGGCCTTCTCCTGCACCAAATGTCTATTGTCTATTTTCTAAATCTCTAGTGAGACCATACTTAGAGTATTGTGTTCAGTTCTGGTCACCTAATTACAGGAAGGATGCGGAAGCTTTGGAGAGGGTGCAGAGGAGATTTACCAAGATGTTCCCTGGATTGGAAAACAAGTCTTATGAGGCAAGGTGAGCAGAGCTGGGACTTCTCGCTTTGGAGCATAGAAGAATGAGAGGGGACTTGATAGAGGTCTACAAGTTTATGAGAAGCATTGGTAGGGTGGATAGCCAGTACCTGTTTCCCAGGACATGAATTGCAAACACCAGAGGGCATATGTACTAAGTTAATGGAAGGAAGTTTAGGGGAGGCACCAGGGGTAAGTTTTTTACACAGAGGGTTGTGGGTGCCTGGAATGACATGCCAGGGATGGTAGTGGAGGCTAAAACATTAGGGGTACTGAAGATCCTCTTGTACAGGCACATGGATGAAAGAAAAAAAGAGGCTTACGGGGTAGTGTGGGATTAGTACGTTTTTGTAAGGAATATGTGGGTCGGTACAACATTGAGGGCCGAAGGGCCTATACTGTGCTGTAATATTCTAGTGCCTAGTGTCTTCTAGAGGCTAATGTCCTTCGCCTTGATCCTTCACCATATAGACAAGGAAATCATCTACCAGGATGGGGAGGTATGGTGAATGGGGCCAGGGGAGAGGTAGTAACCAGCTTAAGCTGGGAAACATGGAATACTGGGTGGATCTTCAGTGATGCTAGTAGACGCAAACTATATGACATCTTGTTGACAGCCTTTTCCACGACAGACTGTCCAACGTTGTGCAGTGCTAATTTCTGGCTCTCAACTTTCATGGAAAGATCCCTTGATGCAAACCAGAATTCCTCTCCTGCCTTGAATGACCTTACCTGTCGACCGATCGGGAATGTTGTTTCTGGGTGCACAGCAGAGAAGCCCTGCCTCATCTCCAGGTGCGCTTGTCGCACTGGATCAGCTGTTCTCTCTCTGCTGGGTCCACCTTTCTGTGCTCGAGACTTGCTGTCACAGGGTTCGGATAAGTGCGGAGTGAGAGACACTGAATCGGGGCAATATTTCATAAACTTTAATGCAAACAGTGTTAAAGAGAAAATAAAACAACAAACACTATGCCAAACAGGGCTGTTAACTGAAACTCTCACATGGTAAATGAAGCCTACACTGCATCTGAAAAGGACACTAAATATAAAATGAATGCCACATGTCTTAAGAGTCAGTTTACTCGACAGTCCAATTTCTGAGGCAAGGCTGAATGCAAGCAGGTAGAAAAACGTTGCTGTGTTGTGTCCAAGTCTTGACAAGCACTACAATGACAAGTATGGAGTTAAATGCTATCACAATGAAATAATAATTAGCTGACACGTGCATATTCACAAGCGCAATTACCGTATCTACTGCGCTGCCAAATCTGTGCTGGTGACAAGTACAAAGTCAGCATCGTTTCCTTCAGGGAAAATCTTGCCTGATGATCCTGTTGGAATTCTTTGAGGAGATTACAAATAGGATAGATAAAGGGGATGCAGTGGACTTTCAGATGCGCTTCACAAGGTACCACACATGAAGCTGCTTACCAAGTTAAGAGCCCATGATATTACAGCAAAGTTACTAACATGGTTAGAGCATTGGCTGATTGGTAGGAGGCATCATGTGGGAATAAAAGGATCCTTTTCTGGTTTGCTGCCAGTGACTAGTGGTATTCCCCAGGGGTTGGTGTTGGGACCATTACTTATTATGCTGCATATCAATTATATAGATGATGGAATAGATGGCTTTGTTGCCAAGTTTGCAGATGATACAAAGGTTGGTGGAGGGGCAGGTAGTGTTGAGGAAACAGGTAGGATGCAGAAGGACTTCGACAGATTAGCAGAATGGGCAAGAAAGTGGCAAATGAAATACACTGTTGGAAAATACATGGTCATGCACTTTGGTAGTAGAAATACGGACTAAACGGGGAGAAAATCCAGGAATCTGAGATGCAGAGGGACTTGGGTGTCCATGTGCGAACACCCTGAAGGTTAGGTTGCAGGTTGAGTCAGTGGTGACTCAATATTAGCACCATTTCAAGAGGTCTAGAATACAAGAGCAGGGATGTGATGCAGAGGCTTTAAAAGGCACTGGTGAGGCTTCACCTTGAGTATTGTGAACAGGTTTGGGCCCCTCATCTTCGAAAATATGTGCTTGCATTTGAGTAGGTCCAGAGGAGGATTCCATGGTTAGAGAGGTTCAAGGAATGATTCCAGGAATGAAAGGGTTAACACAAGGAACATTTGATGGCTCTGGGTCTGTTCTCACTGGAATCCAGAAGGATGAGAGGAGATCTGATTGAAACCTCTCAAAATTTGAAAGTCCAAGACAGAGTAGATGTGGAAAAGATGATTCCTGTAGTGAGAGAATCTAGGACAAGAGGGCACAGCCTCAGGATAAATGGGCGCCCTTTCAAAACAGGCAACCAGAGAAATGGTGGTGAATTTGTGGAACTTGTTGCCACATGCAGCTGTGGAGGCCAGGTGGATAGGTGCATCTAAGGCAGAGATCGATAGGTTCTTGATTAGACATGCATCAAAGATTACGGGAAGGCCGGGATCTGGGGTTGAGGAGGAGATAGAAAAAAATGTCAGCCATGATTGAATGGCGGAGCAGACTCAATGGTCCAGATGGCCTAATTCTGCTCCTCTGTCTTATGGTCTTTTGGTCTTATCATCAACAACATAGATTCAAAAGGCCGCAAGATGAAGATCTAGACTCAGCTCCCTCAGTTACATTGACAGTGCTGTGGAACCGTGTCACAGTTGTTGGAACTGATCGGTAGACTCCACTGTGGTGACACTGTCCATGGCATGCACACCACTCCACGCCTGGGAAAATGCTGATAGCTGTACCAATTCTAGAGAGGTGTTTGAATATTCCCAAAATGACTATCATTTGCTAAGTTCAGAAAATTACTAGATATGGAGTATTTAGGGACCCCTACGTCCATCTAAGACCATAAATATAGGAGCAGAACTGGCTATTTGGTCCATCAAGTCTGCTCTGCATTTCATCATGGCCGACCTAAATTTATTCTCAGCCCAAATCCCCTCACTTCTCCCCATATCCGTTCAAGCCCTGACCAATCATGAATCTATCAACCTCTGCATTAAATATAAATAAAGACTTGACATCTATAGCTTCCTGTTTCAATGAATTTCATAGACTCACCACTCCCTGGTGAAAGAAATTCCTCCTCATCTCTGTTCTAAAATGATGCCCCTGTACTCTGAGGCTCTGTCCTCTAGTCTTAGACTCTAACACCATCGGAAACATACTCTCCGTATCCTCTGTATCGAGGCCTTTCACCATGTGATATGTTTCAATGAAGTCACTCCTTATTCTTCTGAACTCTAGGGAACACAGGCCCAGAGCCATCAAAAACTCTTCATTTGACAAACCGCTCAATCCTGGAATCATTTTGAGCTCATTCCTGAAACTCCTTTGCACCCTCTCCAGTTTCAGCACATCCTTTCTAAGAAGGGGGGCCCAAACCTGCTCACAATACTCCAGGTGAGGCCTCAGCAGTGCATTATAAAGTTTCACCATTACATGTTTGCTTTTATATTCTAGTCCTCTTTAAAATATTGCTAACATTGCATTTTCCTTCCTCACCACAAGCAACATATTAATCTTTGGGTCAGTGGTCCCCAACCTCCGGGCCGTGGACTGATACCAGGCTGCGAAGCATGCAGGGGTACAGGGGTGCAGCGGTAGCTGGAACGCACCCAGCACATCTTTACAAAAAAAGCCAAAATCAATAAGCTAATTAATTAGGTGCCACCCAGCACGTAAATGTCAACCCAAATGAGAGGTGATTGCTGATTGTGTAGGTTGCCTCAAACTTCCTACCAGTCTTTGCTCCATTATAAGCTCTCTCTTTGGCTTTTATGTTGGGTTTGGTTTCCCTTGTCAGCCACGGTTGTGTCATCTTTCCTTTATTTCGTCCTCTTTGAGATGTGCCTTCTGAATTGCTTCCAGTAATTTCAGCCACTGCTGCTATGCCATCATCCCTGCCAGTGTTCTTTCCCAATCAATTCTGGTCATAGCTCTCTCACGCCTCTGCAATTCGCTTTACTCCACTGTAATACTAATACATCTGACTTTAGCTATTTCCTTTCAAATTTCAGGGTGAATTTGATCATATTATGATCACTTGCCCCAAAGGGTTATTTTACCTTTGGGTCTCTAATCTATTCTGGCTCATTGCACAACACCCAATCCAGTTTATCTGATCCTCCAGTGGGCTCAACTACACACTGCTCTAAAAAGCCATCACGTAGGCACTCTAGAAATCCCCTCCCCTGTAATTGAACCCCACCTAATTTCCCAATCCACCTGCTTATTGAAGTACCCCATGACTATTGTGACATTGCCCTTTTAACATACATTTTTCATCTCCCATTGTGATTTGTAGACTTCATCCTTACCACTGTTTGGGGGTCTGTATATAACTTCCATCATAGTCTTTTTATCCTTGCAGTTCCTTAGCTCTGCTCACGATGATTCAACAACTTCTGACTCTATGTCACCGCTTTCTAATGAATTGATATCATTTTTTACCAACAGAGTACCGTTGCTCCCTCTGCTTTCCTGCCTATCCATTCGATACAATGTGTATCCTTAGACATTAAGCTCCCAGCTATAATGTTCTTTCAGTCATGATTCAGTAATGCCTACAACATCATACCTGCCAATCTGCAACTGTGCTGCAAGTTCATCTACTTTATTCCATACACTGTATGCATTCAAATACAACACCCTTTTTGCTTTTGTCCTCCTTTTATGTTGCAACTAATACCGTTGACTACAATTTTGCCCTAATAACAGGCTCTCCTGACTACACATTGCCTCTGCTTGTAAAATAACCACGACATCTGCAGAACTGTTATCCACCCTTCCTATGATACTGCTTCTATCCTTCCTCCTACACCAACTCTTTGGCCAAGTATTAAACTATATAATCTTCCTAGTTCTGGCATCTGCACACCTGCCTGTGGACTCTTCTCTCTGTGCTGTGATCTTTGCTGTGGGTTTCTCCTTCTGCACTGAGACCAACCTTGAAAAGCAATCCCTCATAGTGGGTCATTCACTGTGGACCTCTCCCTTCCCTGTTCTGTTCTTGACCCCTGTGATCTCTCTCCCTGAACCAGTTTCATTTTGCTCAGTGCCAGCACTCTGGTGTTACCAATGGTCCTGGAGCTGGAAGCAGCACATGGAACACTTTTGCCAGTTGCCTGAACTTCCCCATTATCCAATCTGCAATGACATTAACAAAGGAACCGGTTTCTGCTGTCTGTGTCAGATTAAGAACATAATATATGGAGCAATGCCGTACAAAAACAGAAGGTCAGAATTTCCTTTGAGCAGGTTGATTGGCAGCTTGATGCTGCAGGGATAAAATAGAAGGGAAAGTATGAAAGAGGGAGGAGTGGCATTACTAGTTACAGCCAATGTCCCTCTGTGCTCAGACAGGACAGACAGGACTCATCCACTGAGCTCATATGGGTGCTGTTACATAACCGGCAACAATGAGTATCAATCGAGACAGGTTATATAAAATCAACCAAACATTTATTAAACACAGATAAACGACAGAAAAAAAAACAAACGAAAACTTTAACCGCAAGTTAACCGTTATGCAGTCGTTCAACAAATAGTCACTCGTCACTGGTTCTTAAAGCGCTAAATGCGAAATCAATTCTTAAAGCGATAAAGTCAGATATAGTTCTTAAAATGGTAAGTTCGAAAGTCCAATAGATTTATACGTTCAACTTGGGAGAGACTTCTCTGGAGAAGGGTTTCTTCATAGACGCGACTTTCCTGCTGGTTCTGTCCAAAGGATTTCCTTTGGCAAGAGTTATCTCGATGCAGGTGCTACTCCTTCAACGAAGACTCAATAAGGTTGATCCTTTGTTAAACTGCCGAAAGATGCCGACTTCTCTCAATCCTTCGAGTCCTGTACTTTGACGAAGTCTTCACTCTCCCTGCTACTGCTGGAATTGAGTAAATTGGCACATCTAGCCAAAAGTTTCCAGTCCAATAATATTGTATCTTGCAACAGAACACACAACCATTTTAAAAATGAAACTGCGTTATAAAAACAAACACACAACAGAAGTGGAGACACAACACGTTCTACCCGGAAATCTACAAACTAAAAACTAACTGCGTCATCTGGGATCTTCCCTTTATATACCCATGGTGCACATGTCATCACGTGACCTCACATCGGTGGGAAAATTGCATCAGGTGACCCCCAAAAGACCATTACATCATTCTCACAAAAAAAATCACAGATCTCCTTGAGGCAACTGAGGAATAAGAAATGGACGACCACATTAATGATTCAGTGATACCTGCAACATCGTACCTGCCAGTCTGTAACTGCGTTGCCACTTTGTTGACCTTATTCTGTATACTGAACACACTCAAATATCACACCTTTTGTCCTGTACTCACCATTTTTGATTTTGTCCGCCATTTAGTTCACAATCCATCCTGTTGAGTGCAATTTTGTGCTATTATCAGCTTCTCAGAAACATAGAAACAGAGAAAACCTGCAGCACAATACAGGCCCTTTTGCCCACAAAGTTGTGCTGAACATGTCCCTGCCTTAGAAATTACTAGGCTTACACATCGCCCTATATTTTTCTAAGCTCCATGTAAGGACTTATTTGAGCTGGAGTTCTGTAATTCCTGGTGTTCCGCAGGGATCGGTGCTGGGACCTCTGTTGTTTATGATATATATAAATGACCAGGATGATAATATGGATGGGTGGGTAAGTCAATTTGTGGATGATACCGAGATGGGTGGTGTTCTGGATTGTGTAGAAGACTGGCAAAGCGTGCAGTACGATATGGATCAGTTGCAGATATGGGTGGAGAAATGGCCGGAGTTCAAATGGCAAGGGTAAGATATTAGTGCTGTCAATGAGTTTAGCAATCAGTCATGATGTTTCTAAATGATGGTCCAGAAGCAAGAGACTGAGTGTCTTTCTCCAGGTTCTGCAGCCTGTGTCCGGATGTTGAATACGTCTTGTTACTTGCAGGCAGGCGATGCTTCGTTTGCCCAGGAGTTGTGAATGGGAATGAGTGTCCGTGGTTAGTTCAACATCCGACCTTCTGAAGAAAGGAAGGTCATTGATGAATCAGTGATGAAGTTTGCACTGTGGACACTGACCCGAGGAACACTGGAGTATTGTCCCGAGAATATTGTTACTGCAATTGGTCAACCCCAGTTGTGTTGGGAATTCAGAGCTTTTATCTCATTGGTTAAGGACTGCGCCCTTGCTGTTTCATTCATGTAAGCTTAACAGATAATCTCTGTGGCAACGGTTTGAGGTTGGTGCTTCACCAGCCCAGGTTGGTCAAATACCTGGACTGTAATTGAGTGTGATGGACACACTGGGCTGTGAGGATCTGGCTCAACTCTAATGATGAATAACTGACACTCCGACCCTGAGTTTATATGTTGTGCAGGGTAATATTTCTGCTGCTGATTGTCCACCGTGTCTTGTGGGTGCTCCTGTTCTGTTTGGATTTCCCTGATACCAAACAGATTTACAGCTACTGGATTGGAGATGATGAGGTTTGTCAATCCTTCAGCAGAATGATTGGATCCTTTCAGAAAATGAGATTCCCCCAACATGAGTGTCCGTTGTGTGTATTGTGATATCCAGCAGAGTGAGGGACCTCATTATTGATTAAAGGCTCTGTACAATAGCAGTAACGTTCAGAACATTCAGCCCTCACTGAGTCAATGAGTACCAAGTGAGGAGTACAGTTAGGGTAAATGCAAGCCACCTTTTTTGCCTGAAGTTGAGTGGGACTCTTCCTCGAGGTAATACGGTTAAGTGTGGAAGGTGAAATATTTAATAAGTACCTGAGGAGAGACATGGTGGTAATGTGGAAAGACCTGCCAGTGGAAGTAATGGATTTAGATTTGCTTTCAACATTGAAGAGAGATTTGAATATGTACATGGATGGGAGAGCATGGTTGGCTATGTTCTAGATACTGGTTGATGGGGCCAGACAGAATAAAGATTTCGGCAAGGAATAGATGGGCCGGAAGAACCTATTTTTATGCTCTGCTACTCTTTGTGTCTATGACTCTATGACTATGTATTGTATTTTGGGCCAGTAATCCTGCCACCTGCTGTGCAGTAAAACCTCTGTGTTGTTACCCTGCCCTCTCTCCCCGATACACTGAGTCACCTGGTTGCACTGGAGACCGGGATTCGTGAAGGTGAATGAAATTCATCGCTGTTCACAAAGAATGAGCACTGACAGAGAGGCAGTTGCTTGCTTCTGTCAGATCTTTTAATCACAATTCAAAATTACATCGAAATATTACAGAAGAAGAAAACAAACATTAAGCTGGACTATGATGAAGGGTGTGTGCACAGTACTTGTCAGATTTAGCTTCTGGGGGAAGTTCTTTACTCAGAGAGTGGTGGCTGTGTGGAACAAGCTTCCAGCAGAAGTGGTTGAGCAGGTTCGATGTTGTCGTTTAAAGTTAAATTGGATAGATATATGGACAGGAAAGGAATGGAGGGTTATGGGCTGAGTGCAGATTGGTGGGACTAGGTGAGAGTAAGAGTTCGTCACAGACTAGAAGACCCAAGATGGCCTGTTTCTGTGCTGTAATTGTTATATGGTTTTATATATTGCCAACCTGCTGTCACTGGAAATGGTCATTGGTAGGTAGACCACCAGACCCTTCAGTTCTGATGAAGCGTCACTGCCCGAAACATCCACTGTTTATTCTTTTCTATAGATGTTGCCTGGCGTGTTGAGTTCCTCCAGCATTTTGTGTGTGTTGCTTTGGATTTTCAGCATATGCAGAATTTCTCCTGTTTGTGACATTAAACATCTACACCAGGATGACTGAATCTAAATTAAATTATGAGGCATTCTGATGCAAAATGCTGCAGATGCTGGAATTCTAAATTAAGCCAGAAAAAGTTGGGTGATTCACTGGGTCAGGAAGTGACTATGGAGAAACAGCTCCCAGAAATGATGGTAACAGCAATAGCCCTCCTTATAGGAGTAACGGGAAACACTTGGACTCAAGCCGTGTGAGGATTAACAGGAGTCCTGATGGATTGTTTATCCCCCTCCATTGATGCTGCCTGACCTGTTGAGTTCCTGCTGTGTGTTGCTCATGATTTCCAGTATCTGCAGAATCTCTTGTCCAGATGGGGATGGGGTGCCAGAAAGACCTTGATTTCGGGTGATAGATATCAGGATGATTTGGCAATCCCTCCAGGATAGAGTAAGAGGGGCATGCTGACAACAGCCCTCAGTTACCGATGCCTTCAGAGGAAGCGGCTGCCTCGGCATTTTTCAGGACAATTTTAGCTGTCTCCACCATTGTATCCAGCGAATTGTTCAGCATCGTGAGAGTCACGGCAAAGGATGATGTTGCCCCAAAGACAGAGCCCAGAATGGGGACAAAGTCAAGGAAGAGCTCGGCAATTGTCAGCGCCACTGCCATGTTGCTTCTCTTCATCAATAGCACTACCTGCTCACGAGTGATCTCCCTAAACACCCAGGTGTGCTCTGTACCTCTCCGCAGATCCGCTACACTGGTCCCCACTCTCTGGGCCAGTCTGCGGAGGGATGCCTCATCCAGACCAAGGATCTTCCGTATGAACAGGATAGCAGAGATAATGAGCACCAGGTCACAGGCAAGAGACAAACCCGGAATGGGATTTGCACCAATAACCCCCGACATGGTGAACAGCATCTGGATGAATGGCTGCAGAGCCTTACGTTTCCTCTCTATAGCAGCTTCAGATGTGTTGGGGAGAGCTGTGATAAATAGATTCTTCTGTGTCTCCGAGAGACTGGATACCACATCCTCCCTTAATTCAGGAAAATCAAACTGATGAAGGTCAAATGCGGAATAGATGAAAACAGAGGTATTTTGTATCCCTGCTGCCCACAGTGAGAAGATGCAATATTCCTTCAAGGTCTAGGACAGATCCTCCTGGTTATAACCCTTCCTGCGGCTTTCTGCCCTGACAGTCTTGTCGATCTTAGAGCGCACCAGGTAGAAAGGCTTGCCCGCCTTCTTCAGTGCTTCAGCCAGTAACTTGTCATTCTCCGTGAACCGAGCAGCAGTGACAATGATGCCCAAATCACACTGGGAAAAGTTGGTTTTCTTCATGAACTGTTTCACCGTATACTTTGGTGTGTTGAACCCGGGGAAGTCATAGTACTGAATGTTAGGAAAGGTGGGGTGGGGGTAACGTGTTAATTTCATGGTGGTCCTCTTACTGCCAGTTTTAGCAGCCCCTTCCTCATTCTCATCCAACTCAAGCAGGGCATTGATCAGGGTCGATTTGCCCTACCCTGTCTCACCCATCACTGCAATCCGGATCTGTACACTTTCGAACTACTTGGATTTTCTCTCGATGGCCAACTGAAAACCCTTCTGTCCTTCACGTTGATAGGTAGCCACCAGGTCCTTCACATCCTTGGTGCTGTAATACAGGTTGGATAGAACTCCAGCCATTTCCCACTGAAAGAGGAAAACATGTTTATTACGTTGGAGAAGGAAGTCGTCAGGAGATCTCAAGGGATCCATTGTGAATGAGCCGAATGCATATAAAATCAGCTTGATAGTATATATAAGAGGATGGTTGCTTTTCTAATTAGAAGGCAGCAATCACAGGTGATTAAGAGGTCTCCTGCTTCTTGTAATTATATTAATGATTTGCCTGAGAATATAGGTGACATGATTAATCAATCTGTGGAAGATAACAATTTTGGTGGTATAGCAGACAATGGAGAAGGTTATTTAAGTTTACTACAAAATCCAGATTACTTGGGAAGTTTGGCCAAGGAGCAGCAGATGGAATTTAGTAGTAGTCATAGTCATAGTCATACTTTATTGATCCCAGGGGAAATTGGTTTTTGTTACAGTTGCACCATAAATAATTAAATAGTAATAAAACCATAAATAGTTAAATGGTAATATGTAAATTATGCCAGGAAATAAGTCCAGGACTACCCTATTGGCTCAGGGTGTCTGACTCTCCAAGGGAGGAGTTGTAAAGTTTGATGGCCACAGGCAGGAATGACTTCCTATGATGCTCTGTGCTGCATCTCGGTGGAATGAGTCTCTGGCTGAATGTACTCCTGTGCCCATCCAGTACATTATGTAGTGGATGGGAGACATTGTCCAAGATGGCATGCAATTTGGACAGCATCCTCTCTTTAGACACCACCGTCAGAGAGTCCATTTCCATCCCCACAACATCACTGGCCTTACGAATGAGTTTGTTGATCCTGTTGGTGTCTGCTAACCTCAGCCTGCTGCCCCAGCACACAACAGCAAACATGATTGCACTGGCCACCACAGACTCGTAGAACATCCTCAGCATCGTCCAGCAGATGTTAAAGGACCACAGTCTCCTCAGGAAATAGAGATGGCTCTGACCCTTCTTGTAGACAGCCTCAGTGTTCACTGACCAGTCCAGTTTATTGTCAATTCGTATCCCCAGGTATTTGTAATCCTCCACCATGTCCACACTGACCCCCTGGATGGAAACAGGGGTCACCGGTACCTTAGCTCTCCTCAGGTTTACCACCAGCTCCTTAGTCTTTTTCACATTAAGGTGCAGGTAATTCTGCTCACACCATGTGACAAAATTTCCTACCGTAGCCCTGTACTCAGCCTCATCTCCCTTGCTGATGCATCCAACTATGGCAGAGGCATCAGAAAACTTCTGAAGATGACAAGACTCTGTGCAGTAGTTGAAGTCCGAGGTGTAAATGGTGAAGAGAAAGGGAGACAAGACAGTCCCCTGTGGAGCCCCAGTGCTGCTGATCACTCTGTCGGGCACACAGTGTTGCAACACATGTACTGTGATCTGCCAGTCAGGTAATCAAGAATCCATGACACCAGGGAAGCATCCACCTGCATCGCTGTCAGCTTCTCCCCCAGCACAGCAGGGCGGATGATGTTGAACGCACTGGAGAAGTCAAAAAACATGACCCTCACAGTGCTCGCTGGCTTGTCCAGGTGGGCGTAGACATGGTTCAGCAGGTAGACGATGGCATCCTCAACTCCTAGTCGGGGCTGGTAGGCGAACTGGAGGGGATCTAAGCGTGGCCTGACCATAGGCCGGAGCAGCTCCAGAACAAATCTCTCCAGGGTCTTCATGATGTGGGAGGTCAATGCCACTGGTCTGTAGTCATTGAGGCCTCCGGGGCGCGGCGTCTTTGGCACAGGGACGAGGCAGGACGTCTTCCACAGCACAGGAACCCTCCGGAGCCTCAGGCTCAGGTTGAAGACATGGCAAAGTACTCCACATAGTTGAGGTGCACAGGCTTTGAGCACCCTGGTACTCACACCATCCAGCCCTGCAGCCTTGCTTGGGTTGAGACGTCTCAGCTGTCTTCTTACCTGTTCAGCTGTGAAGCCCACCGTGGCGGTTTTGTGTGGGGAAAGGGTACACGTATAGTCATGAGAGCAGGGTGGGGGACTGTGAGGAGGGGTAGCAGGGGAGAGTGGAATATGTGTTGGTTGGGAGCTGACAACAGATGACTCATGTGGGGGATGGGCAGGGGCCACAATGTCAAACCTGTTAAAGAACAGATTAAGTTCGTTGGCCCTGTCCACACTGCCTTCAGCTTCTCTGTTGCTAGTTTGTCGGAACCCAGTGATGGTCCTCATCCCACTCCAGACCACTCTCATGTTAGTCTGCTGGAGTTTCCACTCAAGCTTCCTCCTGTACTTGTCTTTAGCCTCCCTGATCCTGACTTTCAGGTCCCTCCGTATTGCCCTCAGCTCCTCCCTATTTCCATCTCTAAACGCCCTCTTTTTAGCATTCAGGATGTCCTTAATGTCCTTTGTCACCCATAGCTTGTTATTTGAACAACAAAGGACAGTTCCTGTCGGAACATTGCAGTCCACACAGAAGTTGATGTAGTCAGTGATGCACTCTGTGAGCCCATCAATATCCCCTCCATGTGGCTCACAGAGTGCCTGCCAGTCTGTCACCTCAAAACAACCCTGGAGCGCCTCATAAGCCTCCTCCGACCATTTTCTCACTGTCCTCGAGGTTGCAGGTTTACTCTTCACCAGAGGCACGTAGCAGGCTTTTAGGTGCACCAGGTTGTGATCTGACCTTCCCAGTGGGGGGAGGGGAGAGGAGCTGTATGCATCCTTAACATTAGTTTACATCAAATCCAGAGTCCTCTCCCCTCTGGTTGTACAGCTCACATACTGTGTGAAGTTGGGCAGTGTTCTAGCCATGGTAACCTGGCTGAAGTCACCTGAGATGGTAATGAGGGCACTCGGGTGCTGGGTTTGTAATCTGGCTATGACAGTGTAAATGATGTTACACACCAACGTAGGGTTGGCAGAGGGAGGGGTGTACACAACAACTACAATTGTATGTGAGATTTCCCTTTCCTACAGCTCGGAAATCACCCGGGCTGTCTTCAGATTCGTCTGGGGATCCAAGATGGAGCGGGTGAGACGGACCGCCATGCACAAGTCCCTGGACAATGGGGGCAAGAACGTCCCCAATGTCGCCCTCACCCTGATGGCCAGCTTCGTGTGTGGCTGCATCAGGTTGTGCGTGGATCCCAGATACGTGGGCACAAAGTACTACTATGTGTCCAGGTTCTACCTGTCACCCTGGCTACGAAGGATGGGTCTGGCCCCACTCCCGCGCAACGCCCCCGTCAGCTGGTCGTTGCCCCCTTACCTGTCCTTCGTAGAAAAATTCTTCAAGACCAACGCATTTGACCACAGGGCCATCAGGCAGTGGTCGGCACGTAGTGTCCTGCAGGGACTGCAGGAGAAGGACGTGATGGACACAGTGGCGTGGTTCCCTGAGCAGACCGTCCAGTTCATCTGGCAAAATGCCTCATCGCCAGATCTCACCAACAGGCACAAAGACCTCGCCTGGCTGGCGGTGAGAAGGGCCCTCCCAGTCAGATCCCTCCTGTACGCCCGGAACAGTTCCTCCACACCCCACTGCCCACGGGAGGACTGTAATGGGGTGGAGTCGGTGGCTCACCTCTTTGCACACTGTGGGTTCGCAAAGAAGGTGTGGAAGAGAATGGAAGGGACAGTACTAAGATTCATGCCCAGCAGCTGCGTTACCGAGGACTCCGTGATCTACGGGCTGTTCCTGGGGACGCACACGGAGACCAACATCCGGTGCTGCTGGCAGATCATCAATTCGGTGAAAGACGCTCTTTGGTCTGCCCGAAACTTGGTGGTCTGCCAGCTGACGGAGATGTCCGTGACTGAATGCTGCCGACTGGCACACTCTCGTCTGCAGGAGTACGTTCTGAGGGATGCACTCAAACTTGGTGCAGCCACCGCGAAGGCCCGGTGGGGAAGGACCACAGTTTAACGTTCCTCACCCGTAGGAGGGGGAGAGGTTGGGTGGGGAGGAGACCTACCCTCATCAGCGGTGTGGACAGATAATCAACATGGTGCCCAAGGAGTGGGTGCAATTGTTAATTTGGGAAAGTATTAGAGCCATTGCCTGCCTTTATTGTTGAAAATTTTGATTGTTAATAAGTCTTAACACTTGACCAAGGGTTGAGAGTAAACGCATGATTTACTGTAAACATCTTTCATTTGTAAATGAACAGAGTCAACGCAAAATTTTATTGTTAATAACTGTATTGAATAAGGACTTACAGTCAACGAATGGTTTTCTTTTCCTATATGTAATTATTTTTATTTTGTAATATTTCTGAATAAAGTATTTTTGGAAAAAAAAATAATATGGCCAGAGTCCAACAGCCAGAAGTTCAATATCCGGGCTACAAACACGTTCCTTGATCGTAATATGACCAGGATTACACCATCTGTTGTTTACCAGAACAGCAAGCCCCCCTCCTTTACGCTTACCCCTCGCAGTGCAATTCCGGTCCGCCCGAACGGTCTGGAATCCCTCTATGGAAACATTTTGGTCGGGTATGTCCTCTTGCAGCCACATTTCAGTAAAACACATAACACTGCTCTCCGGAAATGCTCTCTGACTCCTGACTAGTGCCGTCAATTCGTCCATTTTATTACCCAGCGATCTCACATTGCCCATGATGAGAGAGGGAAGACACAGCTTATAACTCCTCTTCTCCATAAGTCTCTGTTGTCTCGACCCAGTCCTCTTCCCTCGCCTTTTTGATTCTCCTCTGCATCCCCTGTGTGTTTTCCTCCAGACTTCAGCCGGGGTGTCCGCCGTTCTGTTCGCTAAACCGGCCAGCATAATCGCAATCAGCTGGTCCCTGGAATAAACAATGCGACCATACTGCTGCCCCGCTAATGAGACGTATCCGAATGTAACTATTTCCAGCGCTAAAAACCCAAATAAAACTCTCTCCACCAGCATGTTAGAGAGGGTGCAGTTTCAACCTGTTACCGTAAAAAAAATACAACAAATAATGTAAGTTAAAAAACTTAAAAAAGTAAGAAAAGTAAGAAAACTAGACAGTGCGACTGTAACAGGCTTCATGCACGACCGGCGCATGCGCACAATAACAAAATGGAACCTAATTCCCTTTTTTAGTCTCAGTTCAAGGATTAAATCTATTAAAATGAATATATTGCCCAGAATATTATATCTCTTTCAGACCCTACCAATAGAGATTAATCAGAATCAATTCATTGAATGGAACAAAATGTTATCAAGATATATATGGCAAGGTAAAAGACCTAGAGTTCATCTCAAAACTTTGCAATTAGCCAAGGAAAAGGGAGGATGGGGCCTACCTTCTCAGAGATTATTATTTTGCAGCACAGTTGAGAGCCGTGATATGCTGGTGCAACCCATCATATGATGCTCAATGGAAAAACATTGAGGAGAGGATTCTTTCCATCCACATACAAGCAATTTTGGCTGATAACAACCTACAAAGGTACATAAATACTATTGATAATCCATGGGTGAAAAGGACTCTTAAAATATGGAAAGCTATTATCAAAGAATATAAACTAGAGAGAGATATTGCAATTCTTTAATGTTGTACATATGACTCGGATTTTACGCTAAATAAACTGGATGCTAGATTTAAGGCCTGGACAACTAAAGGAATAACAGTTCTTTGCAATATAATGAAAGAAGCAACACTGTTCAGTTTTGAAATGCTTAAAGAGAAACACTTATTAGAAAAACAAGACTTTTATCGGTATCTACAGATGCGACAGTATGTTAATAGGAGGGTTAAAAATGTAACCAAGGCAAGTACATGTTTAATAGAGCTATTTACAAAAGCATATAATTCAGACAATGGTAGTGGAATAATTTCAAGTGTGTATAAGGGTTTGTCAAATATTAAAACATGTTTGACGTCATACATTAAAACAAAATGGGAGAAGGAAGGAGGGATAATAATATCTGAGGAAGAATGGACAATAATATGGAGATATCAATGGAAGTGTACCAGTTCACAGAAATGGAGGGAGTTTGGATGGAAAAACTTGATAGAAAAATTTAATTACACCCTCTCAGAAATCCCATTATGATAGTAACCTCCATGTTCGCTGGAGAAATTGTGGAAATCAAAATGCAAACCATTATCATATTTTCTGGGATTGCCCCATTATCAAAGACTATTGGAGTGGGATACGCAATGCCCTACAAGACATTTTTAAATGTAGAATGCCCTTAGAAAGTAAGACCATATATTTTGGGTATGTACCTCAAGACTGGTTGAAAAGAGATAAATATTTAATGAATATACTGCTGGTGGCTGGTAAAAAGACTCTTGGCAGGAAATGGTTATCACAGGAGAGCCCAACTTTAAATGCATGAATGGAAATTACAATGGACATTTACAAAATGGAGAAGATAACAGCATCTGTTAATCATAAGTTGGAACAATTTACTTCATATAGGGGAAAATGGTTTAACTACATAACACCTCATAGGCCTGATTTTATTCTTACAAATCAATGAATATAGTGTTAAAAAATCACTCTCTACTTGTACATAGTTTTCTCCTTTTGCTTGTTCTTTCTTTCCTCTCTTTTCCATAGGTGTATACCTCAGATAAATATTATGTGGAGTTCTGTGGCAACTATGATTATATGATATATATGTAGAATATCTGAAATACATCTTATGGAAATATTTGTTTGATGATGAACTTCAATAAAAAATAAATTACAAAAAAAAAAATACGGCACCTTCAGTCCTGCATTTTCCACCCTTTTGAATGTTGCCTTTGTGGTACAATTTAACTCTTTGCTGCGTCTGCATTTGTACCCAATCATTGGCTTGTTCTTCCTTACATTCATATTACACCCATCATCTACATGAGCTTGTTAGCTCATCCTCAGCTCTATAATATTAGTTCTCATCCCCCTGCTATATTAGTTTAGGCCACTTTCAACAACTTTAGCTAATCTACCCGCAAGGATATTGGTCCCCCTTGGATTCAAGTGCAACCTGTCACTTTTGTACAGGTCACACCTTCCCCAGAAGAGGTCCCAGTTTTGCAGAAATCTGAATCTCTGCCCCCTTTTCCAATTCCTCGGCCATGCATTTATCTGCCACCTCATTCTATTCCTATCCTCACTGTCGCATTGCACAGGCAGCCATTTTGAGATTATGACCCTTGAGGCCCTGCTTCTTAACTTCCTTCCTTTTCCCTGACTTCTGTGTTTATGACTTCTTCCCTTTTTCCACCTATGTCATTGAAACTAATATGTACCATGACTTCTGGCTGCTCCTCCTCCCTTTCCAGGCTATTGTGGACACATACAGAAACATCGCAAACCCTAGCACTGAGGAGGCAAACAACCATCCATGTTTCTTTTTGCATCCAAAGCACCACCTGTCTGTCTCCCTAACAGTAGAGTCCCCTATTACAGCGGCCATCCTCTTTAGTCCCTTACCCTTCAGAGCCACAGAGCCAGGCTCTCTGCGCGAGACATGGCTGCTGTTGCTTCCACCAGGTAGGTTGTCTGCCCAACAGTACTCAAAATGGTGTATTTATTGTTGAGAGGAATGGACACTGGGGTGCTCCCCAATATCTGATGATCCCCCTTCCCTCATTTCACATTCACACATTTATCTGTCCCCTGCAGCCTTTAAGTGATTACCTCCTTGTTATTCTTGTCTATCACCTCCTCAATTTCACAAACACGCTGAGGGTCATCGAGCTGCAACTTCAATTCCCTAACTCAGTCTCTAAGGAGCTGCATTTGATGCAACTCGTACAGATGATAGTATTATGGTGTATGGTCTTATGAAACCAGCTGATTGTGACCAGTGAGTACATCATGTTATTCCTGTTTAGACCAAAAGACAAAAGACATTCTCCCAAGTCTTTCTGCAGAATCCTCGCTTCCCCAAAACTGCCTGCACTCCACCTATCTTTCTATCACTCTCTTCTCATTACTACCATCAAGGAGGAGGTACAAAAGCCTGAAGATGCACACTCAACGTTTTGGAAACAGTTTCTTCCCCTCTGCCATCAGATTTATGAACAGTCTATGAATGCATGAACACAATCTCATTCCTCTTTCACGTTGTGTGTGTGTGTGTGTGTGCGCGCACCCTTAACTCCTGGTGATGTCATTGGGGTGCTGTCATGACAAGCTTTTTGCACCGATGTTCTGGTGATTGCTCATCATACAGAGTGTCTTGGGCATCTGACACCAGGCGGACCCCATCCATCTCCAGGCTTTTTTTCACTCAACTCAGGCACGGACGGAGAGCGTGCAAGGGAGCCGGCTGGATTCGAACGTGGGACCTCTCGCCCCGAAGTCCAGCGCTGATGCCTCTACGCCACCAGCTAGCATCTTTTATGTTACATATTAATTATTATTTTATAACAAAGTACTTTTTGTACATTGCACTGCACTGCTACCACAGAGAAACAAATTTCACAAAGTGTGACAATAATAATAACCCTGTTTCTGATTCGGATCTCTGCTTGATCCTGCCTAGTTCCCCTTAATCGGCCCTGCTCAAGTTCAGGACCAGAAGCTGTGCAATATGAGGAAGAATATCTGTTTTGAGAAGATATTCTTTTGTGATTGTCCAGTGAGTTCATAGGGGTGGAACCTGGAAAAAAGAAAGGGAGGGTCACTCCAGTGAGGATGGACAGACCCCAAGAATGTCATCACCAAGCAGATATTCTAGAAATACTTGTGTTCCATACAGAACGTTTCAATTACAGGATTCACCCGGCATGCAAGACTCACACCACAGCTCAAACCATCTTAGATTCTGTGACAGATATTCCAACACAACACAAGCAGAGAGGTATGTAACCACAGAAACACACAGGTACGTTCCCACAGAAACACACAGGTACGTTCCCACAGAAACACACAGGTACGTACCCACAGAAACACACAGGCACCTACCCACAGAAACACACAGGTACATACCCACAGAAACACACAGGCACCTACCCACAGAAACACACAGGTACATACCCACAGAAACACACAGGTACATACCCACAGAAGTACACAGATACAGAAATACAGAAACACACGGTAACTTACCCACTGAAACATACAGGAAAAGGGTCACTGTAGGAAGGCTTTTGTTTCTCATCTCAACAGAGTTGTGTTATCCCTTGTTTACAGGATGTGCAGAAAGTTATTGTGACAATGTGCTCAGCTCTCTGGACTTCTTTCTTGCTGCAGTAATTGAGGACATAGAAAGAGGAAGCAGAGAGGATAATTCCTCTGAGCACCATCTCCTGTGATATAAGTCTTCACAGCTGAGTGACTTATTACTCAGAAAGGTTGCTTTTCATATCCAGCTGCCTTAGCTGTGGAGGGATGAATCCAACAGAGTTTAAAACTTGCATCACGGGGGGCGGGGGGGGGGGGGGTGCGGAATTGTGCCAGGTTTCTTTGTGCTAATGGTGTATTACTGCCACCTACTGGAATGGAGTACGAAGGAAGCAATGACAGGAATCAGACCCTCCCTCCCAATCCTGTTTTAATTCAAAAGGACACCAGGGCCATACACAATTTTACCACCCAGCCTCCGGTGACAGAATATCCTGCAAACTAGCCACCTCAGATCTGTGCAATAGTCGCCTAAACATCTTCCCATGTTCGAATGAATATCTGTTACATATCATCATATTTTCCAGAAACCATACCAGTCATTCCCATGCTTACCAACAAGTACCAAAGAGGAGTGCCAAACCTCCAAACGTCCAAACCTCAATCTCACCAACCTCAGAACTTCCCTCCCATTCCTTCCCAAATGGCACATCCCTCAAACTGATGGAAGCAAATTGTTATACCATCTCCCAATCCCACTCCTATCCCACACTTTCTGCCATTTCCCAATCCAAGTCAACCTAATACAAGATTTGGCTTCATACTTTCCTATATTGATTATATAATACCTACCTCAGATTTAGTAAGTGCCAGTTTTGCTATAACACCTCCCCTTTCAATTCCTGATGCATCCCTATGTTTAGATACCCAACAAAACTGTTCTTTGATCCCACACTCTCCAGAAACAATGGATTATAATACACTTCCATCAACAGATCAGGACTCCTTGAATGCTCCAATTCCAAACACTGTAGTACAGAGGCAGAGTCTAAGCAGGTCAAGTTTGCCTTAACTTGTTCTACCCATTGCAGACAAATGATAATGGCTACAAGTACTGCTGTAATGACAGACAACTCATCTGTCAGCCTTTTCCCCACCTCAGCGTGAAATCAGGGATAAAAATCCATGAGCCCACCCAGTTACTAACTGGATCTTTGAAACCATCTGTAACGATAGGCCCAAAAGGCAAAATAAATGCATGACCAGACACCCTCTCACCACCCACAATACCCTGCCCATTCCCCAGTAATGGCAAATCCATTCCACATCTAGAAATTTTCCCAGTGCAGCTCCTGGGCTGGCCACAGTGGGACTAATCTGCAAATCCCCAAGAATATACTCCCTCACATATTCCCGAATTATCTGCCCAAAACATTTACCAACTCTGCTGGTATTTTCCCAACAATCAATTAGAACTGAATAGGTCAAATGGGACATCCCCTGCCCTTCTACAGAAGTCTACCATGCAAGGCTCGATTTTTCTCTCTGCAGATCGAGAGCCATCTTAATTACATCAATCCCCTTTGCATCTCCTGGTGTGGTCCAGAATGTTCTACCAGAGATTTGAAGTGCACTGGCCTGTAGAGCACCAAACATATATCAACTGAATGAGCTGCCCTCTCATAAATTATGTAACCATAAAACATACAGACAAGAGTACATTAAAATATGATAAATCGTGAATAGAATAATGGAGTAAGCTCCCCATCCATACTCAACCACACAGTGCATAACTGCTTACATTTATCCTCCAAAAAATGTATATGTGTTGTGCAAGTCAGTTTCACATCCAGCTACAGGCCCAAATATTTCAACAGGGAAACCCTAGACAGTGAACACCCACACAGAGTAAAGTGAATATTATGAAATCCATGTTTCCAAGTAAAAATCACATATGTAGACTTAGAAATAGAAAATTTAAATCCCCAATGCAAAGATCATTCGTCCATTGCTAATAATGCTCTTTACACAAACCATAAGACCATAAGACACAGGAGCAGAATTAGGCCATTCAGCCCATCGAGTCTGTTCTGCCATTCCATCATGGCTGATCCTGGACCCCACTAAAACCCCATACACCTGACTTCTCGCCATTTCCTTTGATGCCGTAACCTATCAAGAAATTATCAACTTCCGCTTTAAATATACCCATGGACTTGGTACCACCACAGTCTGTGGCAAAGCAATCCACAGATGCAATTCTCTGGATTAAAAAAAAATCCTCTTTACCTCTGTGCTAAACAGTTGCCTCTGAATTTTGAGGCTGTGCCCTCTAGTTCTGGATACCCACACCATAGGGAACTTCCTCACCACATCCACCCTATGTTGTCCGTTCAGCATTCGGTAGGTTTCAATGAGATCGCCCCGCATTTTTCTAAATTCCAGTGAATACAGGCCCAAACCAGCCACACGCTCCTCATATGTAACCCCTTTATTCCCGGAATCATCCTTGTGAACCTCCTCTGGAGTCTCTCCTATAACAAAACATAGTTTCTGAATTTTGGGGACCAAAATTGTGGTAATACTCCAAGTGCAGCCTGACTAGTGTCTTATAAAGGCTCAACTTTATCTCCTTGCTTTTATATTTTATTTCCCTAGTACACACTATTGTTCCTTTTACCAAAATGCATTATCATACATTTCCCAACACTATGTTTCGTCTGCCATTTTTTTGCCCATACTTCCAATTTGTCTAAGTCCTGCTGCAATCGCATTGCTTCCTCAGCACTACTTACCCCTCTAACTATCTTTATATCATCTGCAAACTTTGCCACAAAGGCATCAATTCCATTATCTAAATCATTGACAAGCAATGTGAAAAGTAACAGTCCCAATTCTGACCCCCTGAGGAACACCACCAGTCACTGGCAGCCAACCCGAAAAGGCCCTCTTTATTCCTAATTGCTGTCTCCCGCCTGTCAACCAATCCTCTATCCATGCCAGTATCTTTCCTATAACGCCATAGGGGTTCTTATCTTGTCAAGCAGCCTCGTGTGTGGCACCTTATCAAACGCCTTCTGAAAATCCAAGTTAATAACAGCCACTGCCTCTCCTTTGTCGACACTGCTTGTTACTTCCTCAAACAGCTCTAACAGATTTGTCAGGCAATACATCCCTTCAAAGGAAAGGTTGACCTTGACATTTTTTATCATTGGTCTCCAAGTATCCCACAAGTTCATTGTTAATAATGGACTCCTGCACTTTCGCAACCACTCAGGACAGGCTAACTGGCCTATAATATATTTTTTCTCTCTCTTACTCCCTTCATAAAGAGTGGAGTGACATTTGCAATTTTCCATTTCTTTGGAACCATGGCAGAATCAAGTGATTCTTGAAAGCACGTAACCAATGCATCTGCTATCTCTTCAGCAGCCTCTTTCAAGACTCTGGCATATAGCCCAACTGCTCCAGGTGACTTATCCACCTTAAGACCTTTTAGTCTGCCTTGCACATTTTCTTTTGTAATGGCAATGGCACTCACTCCTGATCCATGACACTCACAAACCTCTGACATACCACTAGTGTCTTCCAAAGTGAAGACAGATACAAAGTACCCATTAAGTTCTTCTGCCATTTCTTTATCTCCATTTCCTACCACACCAGCATCATTTTCAAGTGGTCAGATATCAACTATCACCACTCTTTTCCTCTTTATATTTCTGAAAAATCTTTTAGAATCCTGCTTTATTATCAGCTAGTTTGCCCATAGATTTCAACTTTTCCCTTCTTATACATAGAAACATACATAGAAAATAGGTGCAGGAGTAGGCCATTCAGCCCTTCGAGCCTGCACCGCCATTTATTATGATCATGGCTGATCATCCAACTCAGAACCCCGCCCCAGCCTTCCCTCCATACCCCCTGACCCCCGTAGCCACAAGGGCCATATCTAACTCCCTCTTAAATATAGCCAATGAACTGGCCTCAACTGTTTCCTGTGGCAGAGAATTCCACAGATTCACCACTCTCTGTGTGAAGAAGTTTTTCCTAATCTCAGTCCTAAAAGGCTTCCCCTCTATTCTCAAACTGTGGCCCCTCGTTCTGGACTTCCCCAACATTGGGAACAATCTTCCTGCATCTAGCCTGTCCAATCCCTTTAGGATCTTATACGTTTCAATCAGATCCCCCCTCAATCTTCTAAATTCCAACGAGTACAAGCCCAGTTCATCCAGTCTTTCTTCATATGAAAGTCCTGCCATCCCAGGAATCAATCTGGTGAACCTTCTTTGTACTCCCTCTATGGCAAGGATGTCTTTCCTCAGATTAGGGGACCAAAACTGCACACAATACTCCAGGTGTGGTCTCACCAAGGCCTTGTACAACTGCAGTAGTACCTCCCTGCTCCTGTACTCGAATCCTCTCACTATAAATGCCAGCATACCATTCGCCTTTTTCACCGCCTGCTGTACCTGCATGGCCACTTTCAATGACTGGTGTATAATGACACCCAGGTCTCGTTGCACCTCCCCTTTTCCTAATCGGCCACCATTCAGATAATAATCTGTTTTCCTATTTTTGCCACCAAAGTGGATAACTTCACATTTATCCACATTAAATTGCATCTGCCATGAATTTGCCCACTCACCCAACCTATCCAAGTCACCCTGCATCCTCTTAGCATCCTCCTCACAGCTAACACTGCCACCCAGCTTCGTGTCACCTGCAAACTTGGAGATGCTGCATTTAATTCCCTCATCCAAGTCATTAATATATATTGTAAACAACTGAGGTCCCAGCACTGAGCCTTGCGGTACCCCACTAGTCACCGCCTGCCATTCTGAAAAGGTCCCGTTTATTCCCGTTTATGCCTTTTTTAGCTACGTTTTGTTGGATTTTAAAAGCTTGCCAATCATCTAACTTTGCACACACTTTTGCTGCATTATATGCCCTTTCCTTGGCTGTTATGCAGTCCTTAACTTCCGTTGTCAGCCATGGTTGCTTACCCCTGCCATTTGAGAACTTCTTCTTCTGTGGGACATGTCTACCTTGTGCCTTGAGAAATATTCCTAAATGCTTCAGCCATCTTTGTTCTCCCATCTTCCTTGACAGTCTCCTCCTCCAATATATCTGGGCAAGCTACTCACTCATGCCTCTGTAATTCCTTTTAGTAACATAGAACACAGAAAATCTACAGCACAGTACAGGCCTTTTGGCCCACAATGCTCTTCCAAACATGTACTTTAGAAATTACCTAGGGTTACCCTTAGGTTTCTATTTTCTAAGCTCCATATACCTATCCAGGAGTCTCTGAAAAGACCCTATCATATCCGCCTCCACCACCATTGACGACAGCTCATTCCACGCACTCACCACTGTCTGCGTAAAAAACTTGCACCTGACATCTCTTCTGCACCTGCTTCCAAGCACTTTAAAACTGTGCCCTCTCATGATAAGCATTTCAGCACCGGGAAAAAGCCTCCGAATATCCACATGACCAATGCCTCTCATCATCTTATACACCTCAATGAGGTCATCTCTCATCCTCCGTCGCTCCAAGGAGAAAAGGCCGAGTTCACTCAACTTATTCTCATAAGGCATGCTCCCCAATCCAGGCAATATCCTTGAAAATCTCTCTGCACATTTTCTATAGTTTCCACATCCTTCCTGTAGTGAGGTGACCAGAACTGAGCACAGTACTCCAAGTGGGCTCTGACCAGGGTCCTATATAGCTACAACATTACCTCTCAGCTCCTAAACTCAGTCCCACGGTTGATGAAAGCCAATGCACCGTATGCCTTCTCAAGAATAGTGTTCACCTGCGCAGCAGCTTTGAATGTCCTATGCACTCGGACCCCAAGATCCCTCCGATCCTCCACACTGCCAAGAGTCTTGCCATTAATACTATATTCTGCCATCGTATTTCACCTACCAAAATGAAGCGCTTCACACTTATCTGGGTTGAACTCCATCTGCCACTTCTCAGAGCAATTTTGCATCCTATCCATGTCCTGCTGTAACCTCTGAACACCCTCCACACGATCCACAACTCCCCCCATCTTTCGTGTCATCATCAGATTTACTAACGCCTTCCTCCACTTCCCCATCCAGGTGATTCATAAAAATCATGAAGAGAAGGGGTCCCGGAACAGGTACCTGAGGCACTCCACTGGTTGCCGACCTCCATGAGGAATATGACCCATCTACCAGCACTCTTTGTCTTCTGTGGGCAAACCAATTCTGGATCCACAAAGCAAGGTGCCTCCTTACTTTCTCAATAAACCTTGCATGGGGTAACTTATCAATTGCCTTGCTGAAATCCATATACACTACATCTACTGCTCTATCTTCATCAATGTTTTAATGTTATATGGTTAAATGTGTTTAGTCCAATTCTCAAAAAAAAAATCAATCAGGCTCGTAAAGCACAACCTGTCTTTGACAAAGGCATGCTGACTGTTCCTAGTTGTATCATGCCTCTCCAAATGTTCATAAATCCTGCCTCTCAGGATCTTTTCCATCAACTTACCAATCACTGAAGTAAGACTCACTGGTCTATAATTTCCTGGGCTATTTCTACTCCCTTTCTTGAATAAGGAACAACAGCTGCAACCCTCCAATCCTCCGGAACCTCTCACATCCCCATTTATGATGCAAAGATCATTGCCAGAGGCTCAGCAATCTCCTCCCACAGTAGTCTGGGGTACATCTTGTCCGATCCTGGAGACTTATCCAACTTGATGATTTCCAAAAGCTCCAGCACATCCTCTTTCTTAATGTCTATATGATCAAGCTTTTCAGAATCTGAATCAGAATCAGGTTTATTATCACCAGCATATGACGCAAAATTTGTTTAAATCCACTGTAAATCATCCCTACAATTGCCAAGATCCTTTTCCACAGTGAGTACTGCAGCAAAGTATTGTCTCCCGTACCATCACCTCCCTTATCAACTCCGGAAACCTTCCATCCTCAGCCACTAAACTCATAATTCCCACACCCCGTACTGCTCGGTTTTACCTCCTCCCCAAGATCCACAAGCCTGACTGTCCCGGTAGACCCATAGTTTCTGCCTGCTCCTGTCCCACCGAACTTGTATCTGCCTACCTGGAATCCATTTTGTCACCCATAGTTCAGTCCCTCCCCACCTACATCTGGGATACATCCCATGTCCTCCACCTCTTCAATAACTTCCAATTCCCCGGTCCCAACCGCTACATTTTCACTATGGATGTCCAATCCTTATACACCTCTATTCCCCATCAAGAAGGCCTCAAAGCCCTCTGCTACTTTCTGGATAACGGACCTCACCAGTTTCCCACCATGACTGCCCTCCTCCGGTTGGCGGAACTGATTCTCACACTTAATAACTTCTCTTTAGGCTCTTCCCACTTTCTTCAGTCTAAGGGTGTAGCTATGGGAACTCGCATGGGACCCAGCTATGCCTGCCTCTTCATTGGTTATATAGAAACATAGAAAATAGGTGCAGGAGTAGGCCATTCAGCCCTTCGAGCCTGCACCGCCATTTATTATGATCATGGCTGATCATCCAACTCAGAACCCTGCACCAGCCTTCCCTCCATAACCCCTGATCCCCATAGCCACAAGGGCCATATCTAACTCCCTCTTAAATATAGCCAATGAACTGGCCTCAACTGTTTCCTGTGGTAGAGAATTCCACAGATTCACCACTCTCCGTGTGAAGAAGTTTTTCCTAATCTCGGTCCTTAAAGGCTTCCCCTTTATCCTCAAACTGTGACCCCTCGTTCTGGACTTCCCCAACATCGGGAACAATCTTCCTGCATCTAGCCTGTCCAATCCCTTTAGGATTTTATACATTTCAATCAGATCCCCCCTCAATCTTCTAAATTCCAACGAGTACAAGCCCAGTTCATCCAGTCTTTCTTCATATGAAAGTCCTGCCATCCCAGGAATCAATATGTCATGTGGAACAGTCTGTGCTCCAAACCTATTCTGGTACTGCTCCCCAACTTTTCCTTCGGTACATTGACGACTACATTGGTGCTGCTTCCTGCACCCGTGCTGAGCTCGTCAATTTCATCAACTTTACTTCAAACTTCCACCCAGCCCTCAAATTCACTTGGTCCATCTTGGACATTTCTCTCAGCTTTCTCGATCTCTCGGTCTCCATCTCTGGAGACAGACTGTCCACTGACATCTTCTACAAGCCCACTGACTCTCATAACTACTTCAACTATACCTCTTCTCACCCTGCAACATGCAAAAATGCCATTCCCTATTCCCAGTTCCTCCGTCTCCGCCGCATCTGCTCCGAGGATGAGGTTTTCCGTTCCAGGACATCTCAAATATCCTCTTTCTTTAAGGATCGTGGTTTCCCTTCTGCCGTCATCAATGATGCCCTCACCCGCATCTCCTCCATTTCCCGCACTTCGGCTCCCACCCCATCCTCCCGCCACCACAACAGGGACAGAGTTCCCCTTGTCCTCACCTACCACCCCACCAGCCTCCAGATCCAGAACATTATCCCCTGCAACTTCCGCCACCTTCAACAGGACCCCACCACTAAGCACATCTTTCTCTCTCCACCCCTCTCCGCCTTCCGCAGGGATCGGTCCCTCTGCGACTTCCTGGTCCACACGTCCCTCCCCATGGATCTCCCACCCGGCACTTATCCCTGTAAGCGTAAGTGCTACACCTGTCCCTACACCTCCTCTCTTGCCACCATTCAGGGCCCCAAACCGTCCTTCCAGGTGAGGCAACACTTCACTTGTTGGGGTCATCTATTGCATCCGGTGCTCCTTATGCAGCCTCCTCTACATCGGTGAAACCCGACGCAATTTGGGGGACCGCTTCGTCGAGCACCTCCACTCCGTCCGCCACAACAGACAGGATCTCCCAGTAGCCACCCACTTCAACTCTGCTTCCCACTCCCATTCAGATATGTCCATACATGGCCTCCTCTACTGCCATGATGAGGCTAACCTCAGGTTGGAGGAGCAACACCTCATATACCGCCTAGGAAGTTTCCAGCCCCTTGGTATGAACATAGAATTCTCCAACTTCGGGTAATTCCCTCCCCCTCCCTTCCCCTATCCCTATTTCACTCTGGCCCCTCCCCCAGCTGCCTATCACCTCCCTCATGGTTCCGCCTCCTTCTACTACTCATTGTGTTTTCCCCTATTCTTTCTTCACCTTTCCTGCTTATCACCTCTCTGTATCCCCACCCTCACCCCTTTATCTTTCCCCTTACTGGTTTTTCACCTGGAACTGACCAGCATTCTCCTTCCCACCCTCCCCCCACCTTCTTTATAGGGCCTCTGCCCCTTCCCTCTACAGTCCTGATGAAGGGTTCAAGCCCAAAACGTCGACTCATCGTTTCTACGGATGCTGCCCGACCTGCAGAGTTCCTCCAGTGTGTTGTGAGTGTTGCTTTAACCCCAGCATCTGCAGAGAATTTTGTATAAAAGTATTCATTAAGTACCTCCGCCATCTCCTCCGGGTTTCCTACGTACTTTTCCACTGCCACACTTGATTGGTCGTATTCTCTCACGTCTTATCCTCTTGCTCTTCGCATATTTCTAGAATGCCTTGGGGTTTCTTTAGATTATGAAGACACGTAGTCCTCTTTTATGTCATTTAGTAATGCATGCATTATGAAATGATACATTATTTCCTCCGGTGTGATATCACAAAACACAGAACAGAACAAGACTGAAAAAATCCTTTAATCCTGTTTGCCGAGGCCTTCTCATGGCCCCTTCTAGGTCTCCTAATTTCATTCTTCAGCTCATTTCCTGCTTGCCTTATAATCTTCTAGAAATCTTTCAATACCTAGTTTTCTCAACCTTTTGTAAGATTTTCTTTTCTTCTTGACTAGATTTTCAACAGCCTTTGTACACCACGGTTCCTACACCCTACCATCCCTTCCTTGTCTCATTGGAACATACCTATGCAGAACGCTACACAAATATCCCCTGAACATTTGCCACATTTAGAACATAGAACATAGAACATAGAATAGTACAGCACAGTACAGGCCCTTCAGTCCACAAAGTTGTGCTGACCCTCAGACCCTGCCTCCCATATAACCCCCCACCTTAAATTCCTCTGTATACCTGTCTAGTAATCTCTTAAACTTCACTAGTGTATCTGCTTCCACCACTGACTCAGGCAGTGCATTCCATGCACCAACCACTCTCTGAGTGAAAAACCTTCCTCTAATATCCCCCTTGAACTTCCCACCCCTTACCTTAAAGCCATGTCCTCTTGTATTGAGCAGTGGTGCCCTGGGGAAGAGGCGCTGGCTATCCACTCTATCTATTCCTCTTATTATCTTGTACACCTCTATCATGTCTCCTCTCATCCTCCTTCTCTCCAAAGAGTAAAGCCCTAGCTCCCTTAATCTCTGATCATAATGCATACTTTCTAAACCAGGCAGCATCCTGGTAAATCTCCCCTGTACCCTTTCCAATGCTTCCACCTCTTTCCTATAGTGAGGTGACCAGAACTGTACAGAGCACTCAAGTGTGGCCTAACCAGCATTTTATAGAGCTGCATCATTACATCGAGACTCTTAAACTCTATCCCTTGACTTATGAAAGCTAACACCCTGTAAGCTTTCTCAACTACCGTATCCACCTGTGAGGCAACTCTCAGGGATCTGTGGACATGTACCCCCAGTTCCCTCTGCTCCCCCACACTACCAAGTATCCTGCCATTTACTTTGTACTCTGCCTTGGAGTTTGTTCTTCCAAAGTGTACCACCTCACACTTCTCCGGGTTGAACTCCATCTGCCACTTCTCAACCCACGTCTGCATCCTATCAATGTATCTCTGCAATTTTCGACAATCCTCTACACTATCTACAACACCACCAACGTTTGTGTCATCTGCAAACTTGCCAACCCACCCTTCTACCCCCACATCCAGGTCATTAATAAAATTCACGAAAAGTAGAGGTCCCAGAACAGATCCTTGTGGGACACCACTAGTCACAATCCTCCAATCTGAATGTACTCCCTCCACCATAACCCTTTGCCTTCTGCAGGCGAGCCAATTCTGAATCCACCTGGCCAAACTTCCCTGGATCCCATGCATTCTGACTTTCTGAATAAGCCTACCGTGTGGAACCTTTCTGCCGTACATTTCCCTGAAAACATCTGTTCCTAATTTATGCTTCCAAATTCCTGCCTGATAGCTTCATATTCCCCTTACTCCAATTAAACGCTTTCTTCCATTGTGATACATATACATTTGACGTATGCTTCTCCCTCTCAAATTGCAGTATGAATTCAACTATATTATGATTACTGCTCCTAAGTGTTCTTTTACCTTAAGCTTCTCTAATAAAATCTGGATTAATGAAGAACACCCAATCAAACATAGCCTTTCCCAAGTAGGCTCAAGCATAAGTTTCTCTAAAAAGCCATCTCAGAGGCATTCTCCAAATTTCCTCCCTTGCTATCTTATGACAACCAGATTTTTCCAATCCCCTTGCATACTGAAGACTACCCAGTACAATTGTGACAGGACCCTCATTTCATACCCTTTCCAGCTCCCTTTGCCATCTCAATCCCACATCTTGGCCACTATTTGGAGACCTATATATGATTCCCATAAAGTTTTATTAACCCTTGCAGTTTCCTAAATTGACGCACAATGATTCAGCATTTTCTTGACCCTCTGTCACCTCGTTTCTCACAAATCTTCCCATTCTCCATCGTAATATGCTATTGTCTCTTAATATACTCCTCCCCTAAATTGTCTAGTCTACATTTCTTTGCAAACGTGTTTCCTAGACATTCCGCCTTTTCTTTATTCATTGTAGCCAAATTTCCATTCTCCACTAACATTGGAATCTGGTGATAACCTCTGGCAACATTCATTTTGTTTAGCATTCTCCACACCACTGTCAGACCAGTTTCCCTCCCAGTTAAGAAGCAAAATCCCGTCCAATCCACCCATTTAGCATTCCTGAAAATTCAGCAAAGCTTCTTGTGTTGATCTACATTTCAAAAAAATGAAATGTACCTCTGAAACAAAATGGAAAACAAAAGGCTTTCAATGCCTATCTGTGGACTCACAGACATATCACATTCTAATGAAGAAATGCAGGCTGAACTGTAGGGAACTAATATCCCAGCGGGAAGGTTTATTGATACTGCATGGCTGGGATTAAACTAGAGTTGCAGGCAGTTTGGAACTGGAGTGCCAGACAGTTCGTGGAGAGGTTGTGGAGGCAGATATTCGTAAGATCTCACACAAAGTCAGTAATGAATAGGTTGAGCATTGTGCGAGTGGTGTCCTGAGATGCACATATTTCAATGCAGGAAGTATTGTAGGAAAGGTGGATGAGCTCAGGTCATGGATCAACACCTGGATTTATGACGTTGTAGCCATTAGTGAGACTTGGTTGCAGGAGGGGCAGGACTGGCAGCTCAATATTCTTGGGTTCCATTATTTTAGTCGTCACAGAGTGGGCGGGTTAAAGGAGCAGGAATGGAGTTATTATTCAGGGAAAATGTCACTCAGTACTTTGTCAGGACAGACTGAAGAACTCATCTAGCTAGGTGTTATGTGCGGAACGGGAAAATAAGAAACGTTTGACCACGTTAATGGGGCTATATTACAAACTACTTAACAGTCCTAGGGATTTAGAGGAACAAATTCATAAAGAGGTCACAGACTCTTGCAAGAAATGTGTTCAGGCAAACTTCCTTCATCCGTGTAGAAGTCACAATGAGAGAGAGTGCGATACTGGATCCGCTGTTAGGGAATGAGACAGGGCAGATGACAGAAATTTGTGTAGCGGAATGCTTTGCATCTCGTGATCACAATGCCGTTAGTTTCAAAGTAAATATGCAAAAGGATAGGTCTGGCAGGTTGAGATCCTAAACTGGAGAAAGACCAATTTTGATGGTATCAGAAATGATCTGGCAAGTGTGGATTGGGACAGGCTACTTTCTGGCAAAGGTGTACTTGGTTAGTGGGAGGCCTTCAAAAACAAAGTTTTGAGAGTAGAAATCATGTATGTGCCTGTCAGAATAAAAGGTAAAGATAACAAGGGGAGGGAATCCTGGTTTTCAAGAGATATTGATGCCCCAGTTGAGAGAGAAAAAGGAGGTGCATTGCAGATATAGGCAAGTTGGAACAAATGAGATACTCCATAACCCTTCATGCCCTGACCAGTGTAGAGGAGGTTCACCAGGTTGATTCCAGAGATGAGGGGGTTAGACTAGATTAGATTATGGGGACACTCAGTCCAAATTTATTGTCATTTAGAAATGCATGCATTAAAAAATGATACAATGTTCCTCCAGTATGATATCACAGAAACACAAGACAGACCAAGAATAAAACTGACAAAAAACACATAATTATAACATATAGTTACACAGTACAAAACAATACCTTAATTTGATTAGAGCAGACCATGGGCACAGTAAAAAAAAGTCTCAAAGTCCCTATAGCCCCATCATCTCACGCAGATGGTAAAACGAAGAAATTCTCCCTGCCATGAGCTCCCAGTGCCGCAAACTTGCAGATGCAGCATCCTGGAAGCACCCGACCACAGTCCGACTCTGAGTCCGTCCGAAAACTTCGAGCCTCTGCCCAGCCCTCTGACACTGAGCACCGGGCACCATCTCTGCCAAGCGCTTCCACTCTACCCCAGCCTCCGAACAACAAGCAAAGCCGAGGACTCGGGGCCTTCCCCTCCGGAGATTTCGGATCACACAGTAGCGACGGCAGCAAAACAGGCATTTCAGAAGTTTCACCAGATGTTCCTCTGTGCTCTCACATCTGCCTCCATCAAATCAGAATTATACACAGCATCCTACTTGACAGAAAACAGATATTCATCACCGCAGAGGCCGCGTGCACTGCGTCGCGCCGCCATCTTCTCCTCCTCCTTCTCTGACTATGAGGAGAGATTGAGTTACCTGGGACTGTACTCTTTGGAATTCAGAAGAAAGAGAGGAGATCTTATAGAAATGTGTAAACTTATGTAAAGGACAGTTAAGATAGAGGCAGGGAAGTTGTTTCCACTGGTAGGTGAGACTAGAACTAGGGGACATAGCCTCAAGATTTGAGGGAGTAGATTTAGGACAGAGATGAGGTGGAACTGCTTTTCCCAGAGAGTGGTGAATCTGTGGAATTCTCTGCCCAATGTAGCAGTGGAGGCTACCTTAGTAAATATATTTACACGCAAACAACAGGAATTCTGCAGATGCTGGAAATTCAAGCAACACACATCAAAGTTGCTGGCGAATGCAGCAGGCCAGGCAGCATCTCTAGGAAGAGGTGCAGTCGACGTTTCAGGCCGAGACCCTTCGTCAGGACTAACTGAAGGAAGAGTGAGTAAGGGATTTGAAAGTTGGAGGGGGAGGGGGAGATCCAAAATGATAGGAGAAGACAGGAGGCGGAGGGATAGAGCCTCACCTGGCCACACTTCACCTGTGAGTCGGCTGGGGTGATATACTGCGTCCGGTGCTCCCGATGTGGCCTTTTATATATTGGCGAGACCCGACGCAGACTGGGAGACCGCTTTGCTGAACACCTACGCTCTGTCCGCCAGAGAAAGCAGGATCTCCCAGTGGCCACACATTTTAATTCCACATCCCATTCCCATTCTGACATGTCTATCCACGGCCTCCTCTACTGTAAAGATGAAGCCACACTCAGGTTGGAGGAACAACACCTTATATTCCGTCTGGGTAGCCTCCAACCTGATGGCATGAACATCGACTTCTCTAACTTCCACTAATGCCCCACATCCCCCTCGTACCCCATCTGTTACTTATTTTTATACACACATTCTTTCTCTCACTCTCCTTTTTCTCCCTCTGTCCCTCTGAATATACCTCTTGCCCATCCTCTGGGTTCCCCCCCCCCCCCGTCTTTCTTCCCGGACCTCCTGTCCCATGATCCTCTCGTATCCCTTTTGCCAATCACCTGTCCAGCTCTTGGCTCCATCCCTCCCCCTCCTGTCTTCTCCTATCATTTTGGATCTCCCCCTCCCCCCTCCAACTTTCAAATCCCTTACTCACTCTTCCTTCAGTTAGTCCTGACGAAGGGTCTCGGCCTGAAACGTCGACTGCACCTCTTCCTAGAGATGCTGCCTGGCCTGCTGCGTTCACCAGCAACTTTGATGTGTGTTGCTTGAATTTCCAGCATCTGCAGAATTCCTGTTGTTTCTATTCTAAGGCTGTATCCTCTGGTCTTAGACACTCACACCATAGGAAACATCCTCTCCACATCCACTCTGTCAGGATCTTTAACCATCTCATCGGTTTCAATGAGGTCACCGCTCATTCTTCCGATTTGCAATGAATACAGGTCCAGAACCAGCAAGTGCTTTTCATATAATAAGCCGTTTAATCTTGGAATCATTTTTGTGAAACTCTCTTGAACCCTCTCCAGTTTCAGCATATTCATCCTAAGATAAGGAGCCCAAGTTGCTCAAAATACTCCAAGAGAGGCCTCACCAGTCCTTTATGAAGTCTCAACATTACATCCTTGCCTTTATAGAACATAGAAATTTACAACACATTACAGGCCCTTCAGCCCACAATGTTGTCAAGACCATATAATCTATTCTAGAAACTGCCTAGAATTTCCCTTTGTGCAAGTACACACATCAACCAATTCTCCTTTGATTATCCTACTTGTTATTTCTTCAAAGAATTCCAACAGATTTGTCATGCAAGATTTTTCCTTTTGGAAACCAAGCTGATTACGGCGTATTTGTCCAGTGCCTCCAAGTACCCTGAAACCACATCCTTGACCATCAAATCCAACATTTTCCCAACCACTAAGGTCAGACTAACTGGTTTATCATTTCCTTTCTTTTTCCTCTTTCCTCTTGAAGAGTGGAGCGACATTTGCAAATTACCAGCCTTCTGGAACCATTCCAGAATCTAGAGATCCTTGAAATATCATTACTAATTCCTCCACAATCACTTCAGCCACCTCTTTCAGAACCCTGGGGTGTACACCATTTGGTCCAGCTGACTTATCTATCTTCAGACCTTTCAGATTTCCAAGAACCTTCTCCCTAGTAATGGTAACTTCATGGACTTCATGAACCCTGACACCTGGAACTTCCACTATACTGTTAGTGTCTTTCACAGTGAACACTGATGCAAAATACTTATTCAGTTAATCCGCCATTTCCTTGTCCCTCATTACTACCTCTCCAGCGTCTTTTTCCAGCGGTCCAATATGCACTCTTGCCTCTCTTTTACACTTTATGTATCCAAAGATACTTTTGGTATCCTCTTTAATATTATTGGCTGGCATACTTTCATATTCCATCTTCAGCTTCTTAATAACTTTTTCAGTTGCCTTCCTTGAATAATCCTGCCTGGGTTGATAGTTTTACCACTTGAAAATGGTACCTCAGTGATAGACGACTGTTGGTGATAATCCATACGAGGATTCTGTTAGAGTATCCTATGGCCACCACTTTCGGATGACCCGTAGCTGAATTCGGGTGTGGTACCACTTGCGTTGGAAGGATATTTGTTGAAGATCACTGTCGGTGATATTTTGTGTGTGGAGTGGAACAACTTCGCATATAAAACCTACTACTATTGTTATCTTGTATTGCTGTCGTGGAATCTGTGGAATATCGACGTAATTGCCTTCTCTCAATATTTACCCTGGATTACAAATATCTCTCTCTTATCACCTATTCTGTGGATGAGCTGATCTTTCATACTTTACCATCTCAAGACTGTAAGCCTAGTTTCCCCCCCAGCTCAATAGTTTGGGAGTTATAAGAGGGAGTTAGATATGGCCCTTGTGGCTACGGGGATCAGGGGGTATGGAGGGAAGGCTGGGGCGGTGTTCTGAGTTGGATGATCAGCCATGATCATAATAAATGGCGGTGCAGGCTCGAAGGGCCGAATGGCCTACTCCTGCACCTATTTTCTATGTTTCTATATGTTTCTATATTTGCACACATATATACACATAACACTGTTAACTTTTGTTTATTTTGCTTAAGCTACTATACTATAAGTTGTTGCTGATAAAATAACTTTTCTGCTGGTTCTTTAACCCGTCACGGGGTACATGACAAATCCAAACAGTGAACTCTGAGATAGGGTTTCCAGGCAACAAGTGTGGCTAAGAGACCAAAACAGCTTACTGAAAAGAAAACACCCAACCCCCTACCCCCCACCCAAAGTCAAAAAGCCAACCAATAGAAAGTCGACAGCTAAACCTAACGACATTGCCCTCCCCAAAACACCTACTGGCACAGCTTCAAATAAATAACCAAGGTTAACTGCATTTCAACCTAGACAAAACATGAGACAAAGCAAACTAAACCTTATTGAAAGAAATAAAACCTCAAAGAATAAGTAGAATGTACAATATTTTAAAAAACTAACAAAGTTCAAAAATATTAACACTCACCGTATTATCTCATTAAAATCTTATTTTCTAAGTAAAGCATTAAAGAGTTCAAAAAGAGAGTTAGCTGCAAAGGTATACCAAAAGTAAAAGAAGGAATTATTCATGTAGAAAGATATTAAACAGTTAGTCTCCTGATTCTAAAAAATCTTGAGCTTCTTGTATCGAACGGAGCCGTTTCTGAGAAACATTCCTCAAAATAATTCCGAACCAAGCAGGATAACGGATAGACGGCTTGAAACCTTTGTTATACAGTTCCAACATAACCTTTTTAAACTTGAAGTGCTCTTTCATCACCTCAGGTGAAAAATCATCAACAATTCTGATCTTCTGACCGTTGTAATCAATCATACCTCTTCGACCAGTTTCGCGAATTAAAAGTCCTTTTGTTTGAAAATCATGAAAACAGATTATCACTGATCGGGGTCTCTGTCCCATGGCAGGTCTGGGCATGGGCGATCTATGGGCTTGATCAATCTTAGGTGGAGATTTTAAAATTTTACAAAATAATTTTGCCAAGAAGTTTGCAAAGAATTCCGTAGACTGATTACCTTCCATTAACTCTTCAAAACCCAGAACTCGTAGATTATTTCTTCTACTTCTGTTTTCATAGTCGATAATCTTCCGACTTAATTTTTCATTGGACTTTGACTGTTTTTCTCAAAGCTGTTGCAGGTCTTCAGTTTTCGCATCTAAAATCATAAGAGGATCTTCATTCTCCTGTAACCGTTTATCATATTCAAATAAAGTTTATTGAATAGAGTCAAATTTTACATCAATTTGTTTAACCAGCTGGAACTTCTGCTGGAACTCCTCCAAAAATTCTTTTTTATGTTTCCGAAGCGTCTCCATAATAGATTCCAAAGTTGCACGAGAGTCCTCTTCTTTTTTTTACCTTTGGCACCCCTATAATTAAACAATGTTACATTGAAAATTGAGATTTAAAAACAGGTTGGAAACAGCGAAGTAAGTAATATAGGAGCAGCTACATAAAGCTATTACTCCATCAACAACCAGTAGGCAGCTCACACACAGGTTCAAAGTGAGAAACAGAGACTTGTAAAATTAGACTGGTCCAGCACGGGCACTGGCCTCCATAGTATAGTAAGACATCTTCAAGAAGTAATAACTTAAAAAGCTGGTGTCCATCGTTAAGGATCCACACCACCCAGGACATGCCCTCTTCCCATTGTTATCATCAGAAAGGAGGTAGTGAAGTCTGAAGGCACACACTCAATGATTCAGATACAGCTTCTGCCATCTGATTTCTGAATGGATATTGAACCCATGAACACTACCTCACTACTTGTTTATTGCGTGACTTATTGAATATAACTATTTTTGTATATACATTTGTTGTAACTCAGTTTTTAATATATATATATTATCATGTATTGCATTGTACTACTGCTGCAAAGTTAACAAATTTCACAACACATGCCAGTGACGTTAAACCTGATTCTGATTCTGATCAAAGGAGGCCTCTCTCCAAAACAAAGTAATATGTAATGAGCTCCATGAGCCTATAGGTGGAACCAGAGGGCACTGGCCTTTGAGGTTCCAGAGCATTGGAATTTGTTAATTCAGAATCAGAATCAGATTTAATATCTCCGGCATCCGGCATATGTCGTGAAATTTTTTGCCTTTGCGTAGCAGATGGTGACGCAGCCAATCAAAATGCTCTCCATGGCAAATCTGTAGAAATTTGAGAGTGTTTTCTGTCACATAACAAAGCTCCTCAAACTCTTAATTAAATATAGCTGCTGTCTTGTCTTCTTTACAGCTGCATCGATATGTTGGAGCCCAGTTAGATCCTCAGAGATATTAGTACTCAGGAAGTTGAAATGCTCACTCTCTCCACTTTTGATCCTTCTGTGAGGATTGGTGTGTGTTCCCTGGTCTTATCCTTACTGAAATCCACAATCAGCTCCAATGCTGACGCGATTAGAGGAACAGGATGTCAGATCACGGGGATGGCTACAGCCAGCCTTAAGCTGCTCATGACACCTTCAGCGTCAGAATTAGGTTTAATAACACTGGTGTATGGGGTGAAATTTGTTCTGTGGCAGTACATTGCAATACATAATAATGAAAAATATAAATTACAATATATAAAAATCAATTAAATAAGTAGAGCAAAAAAAATGGAAAAATTAATGAAGTAGTGAACATGGGTTCATGGTCCATTCTGAAATCTGAGACAAAGGAACTGTGTGGTGTTTACACGGGGAGTGGTTGTTGCCCGTGGTGGGGTTGGAGGCAGATCCGACAGTGTTTAACATTAACATTCAGAGATATGGACCATCAGAATCCGAATCAGGTTTATTATCACTGGCGTATTTCATTAACCTTTTTTGTTTTGTGGTATCATTACAATGCACATGATAATTACAATAAGAAATAGTATATATATATATATATATATATATATATATAAATTAAATAAGTAGTGCTAAAAGAGAGCAAACACCACGACATCCAGATGATTATCCTCCGAATCAATATTGCTCTCATGGGCGGGGCCCGGCCCAGACTCACCACGTTTTTGTATAGTCCTCTTACTAGGTGTAGGCTCCAAGTCGGGCTCTGCGTCTTCCTGCACCTCTTGTCCCAGGGACAACAGGTGGTTTCGATGGAGAAACTTGACAGGCCCATTCCCCTCCTCTGGTTTCACCCGGAAAAATGGTAAGTTTGGCATCTGACTCTCCACCACGTAAGGTGTGGCCGCCCAGTGGTCAGCCAACTTGCGCTTTCCAAGTAGCCCCAAATTCCTTCTGAGGACTCGGTCTCCCGGCAGGAGTTGGAAGAATCTTACCTTCTGATCATACCTCCTCTTATTTCCATGATTCTGCTTGGCGTCCGCGACCCCAACCAATTCATAAGCCCTTTTCAGCTCTCTCCTGATATCAGACACATACTTCAGATAAGGCTCCGGTGGTAAGTCACTCTCGTCAGTCCCAATACAAAGGTCAGTGGGCAACCTCGCCTCGCGCTCAAACATCCGATAATTTGGCGTGTACCCAGCAGCTTCATTTTGCGTACAGTTGTAACAGTGAACCAGATGCCCAATATGGTGATTTTACCTGCTCTTCTGGCTGTTCTCCAGGGTCCTGAGCATGTCTAGCAAGGTTCGATTAAGCCTCTCAGGCTGAGGATCGCCCTGCGGTTGATAGGGCGTGGTTCTCGACTTCTCAACCCCAAGCATGCCCAGTAACTCATAGATGAGTCTGCTCTCGAAGTCCCATCACTGGTCACTATGTATCCACCTGGGAAGGCCATAATAAACAAAATATTTCTCCCATAACACTTCGCCAACATGGTCGCCGTCTGGTCCTTGGTAGGAAAAGCCTGAGCATATCTGCTGTAGTGGTCCGTGATGACTAAGATATTGACCGTGTTGCTGACATCTGGTTCGAGGGACAGGAAATCCATACACACCAGGTCCAGGGGCCCTGCACTCTGCAAGTGTGACAGAGGAGCTGCCTGCGTAGACAGTGTCTTCCACTGTATGCAGCGAATGCACGACCTGCAGTATTCTTCAACCTCCGACTTCATTCGGGGCCAGTAAAACCGGTCTCTGAGCAATCCATAGGTCTTTTCCACCCCCAAATGTCCAGAATCATCATGAAGTGACTTCTACGCAATCTTCCGATACTTCTCGGGTAGAAGCAGCTGGCAACGTTGAGGTTGGTCCGGGGGTGACATGACCCGGTATAAGATCTGGTTCTTCAAACTCCAACTGAGGCCATTCTTTCAGTAATGGGGAAACCGAAGCGTGTTTCGCCTTCTCCGCCTGAGCCATGTCTCACTTTTAAACCACGTACCAAATAGTGCCAATGCCCGGGTCATCTCGCTGAGCAGCTGCCACTTCCCCAGAACTCAATTCCGGCAGCTGATTAGTCTTCAGAGCAGTCAGGTTACAGTAATCTTGGGGATTGGCATCATCAAAGCCCCCAATTGATCCACTGCACGACCTTGCCTCTCCTTTTCCTCTGCCTTCACGGTGATGGAAAAACTGACGCATGGCCTTCACCCCAGGGGCAGGAACCCTCTCCCACTCCTTGTCCATGTTCAGTCCCTCATGCATCCATCAGGACAAAGCATCTGCATCAATGTTCCGGCTCCCCGGCTGGTACTTCAGGCTGAAATCATAGACAGACAACGCTGCCTACCACCGATGGCCTGTGGCATCCAGTTTTGCTGAGGTCAGGATATAAGTTAGGGGGTTGTTGTCCGTCCTCACCTCAAACCTGGCCCCGTAGAGATAGTCACTCAGCTTATCCACCGCCACCCATTTCAACGCCAGGAATTCCAACTTGAGTGTGGGATAGTTTCTCTCGGAGGCTGACAAACTCCGGCTGACAAGTGCCACAGGACTCAACCCGGTGCCCTGATCCTGATACAGGACGCCCCCTAACCCCTCTCGGCTGGCGTCTGTGTGCAATATGTACGGCAATCGGTGGTCCGCAAAAGCCAGCACCATCGCTTGGGTCAGCAACTCCTTTAGTGACTGAAAAGTCTCCTCACGTTTTACATCTCACCTCTGTCCAAAGGGCTCCGATGGGTTTAGATATTCTCCTCCCTCCTGTCCTTTTCTTCCCCAAGGGACAGTAACCACACACAAGCTGATTCAAGGGGTGACTCACTTTCACGTAGCCCTTCACGAATCTCCGATAATAACCACAGAACCCAAAAACGAGCGCAGAGCGCTCACAGTCTGGGGCCTTGGCTAAGTGGTCACCGCTTCTATCTTAGCCGGGTCTGTAGCTACTCCATTTTGTGAGATTATGTATCCGACATAGCTAACAGACGTCTGGCAGAACTGGCACTTGTCCAGGGAAAGTTTTAACCCTTCAGCTTTCAGGCGGCCGAGCACCTTCAGTAGCCTCGCTTCATGTTCTTCCAACATGGATCCAAATACTATGACGTCATCCAAATACACCAACACCTCAAGCAAGTTCATATCCCCCACCGTCTTCTCCATGACCCGCTGGAAGGTGGCTGGTGTTCCCGATATGCCCCGCGGCATCCTTTCGAGCTTGGCCCTCAGGCACTCCGGGAAATTTTGGGGTTCACATCTCTCTCGCTACTTCCCCGGACCGTACCACCATTTGTCTCGACTGGGTGAACACACGGTCCCTCGTTTAAATTCGGTATCTGGCTCAATGCAGCCACGCACTTCCTCAAAAGCAACTCGAAACACCAACTGCATGGACAATGTCCCGAGAAAGCTCTCACTCGCCTTCTCCTTGCAGGCCCCCATGAGCCTCCTTGCAAGAGGGATGTTGGTCCCCACCAGAATTGAAATGTCTCAACAGGGTCCAGACAAACCAGCACTAATGTATCAAGAACCTCAGACACTCCCACATCGGCCTCCGAAAACTCCAGTTTGACTGACAAATAACCGTCGTATGGATAATCACCAGCACTGATACCCCAAATCTCCACTGCACTGAATGGTGTCAAGGGTAAATGCTTCAGATACCGGTTGTGAAACAAAAGGTAGAGTAACCTGACCTGTGACCCAGTGTCAACTATGGCTTTAGCGTGTATTCCCTCTATCCGTGGTGACCCACTGGAGCGTTGTCCCATTAAGCCTTCATGAATAGGGTATTTTGCTTTCAGGCGTTTCTTGGTACGTTGCTGTGAACGTGTCCCCCGAGAGACACCAGGCCGTTTCCTCACTGAGTCTCCTGTAAGTTTCCCGACACCTCTCCCTGCTTGGATACCCGTGGGCTCGCTCTCCGAGGGGCTTCCTGCCGCTCACATTCCCGTCAGAAGTGTCCCTCTTCCCCACAGTTATAGCACACGCTACAGGCCACCCCTCTTCTCGCGGAAACCCGGCCAGCCACAGTCCTCTGCGTAGACCTTCCCCTTGGGCGGGGGGAATGGTTTCTACCAGCCCTATCATACTGAGGGTCCACACCCGCTGTTAACACCTGGGAAATCTCAGTTCTCAGCTCTGCCACCATCTCCTTTACCATTTCCCGAGTTGGGCTGGCCCTGGTCACTTCACCACAAGGGGCTTACCGAGGACTGCACCCTGCTGACGGAGTCCTCTCGAGGCCCCAACGTGTTCTCCTCCTTCCGCACCTCTCTGATCAGCTGAACAAATGAGGGAGGGGGCGCTTTTTACGGGACCGCTGGAGACCCCAAGCAATCATATCCTGAGGCTGGGCGCCCTTGGCTATCTGGTCCCTCCTTAACTTATCTACCTCAGCTGCCTGAATGACCCCTTGGCTCCGCAAACAATTTAGTTGACTCTCAAGCCGGAAAGCTTCTCCTCTTTCTCCTCACGCATGTTTTAACGCCCCCCCCCCCAACCCCCAGGAGTTCCAGTGGGCTCCTTGTCGTACCAAAAGCGCTCTCTAATGCGTCCAGGTACTCAGCAAGGGAAGCAGAGGGTTGGTTAACTGCCGCGCCTCTTACTACATCAGCCACCAACTCCTTCAAACTTTCAACCAATCTCTGTCGCTTTTCGTCATCAGAGCACTGCTATTCATCTAACAACTGAGAGGTCTTCTCCACTCATGTCTCATACTCCTCTTCCCCCTCGGGGATGGACGTTATTCCAGAGAAAAATCTTAGCTTCCAGCGGGAACCCGCAACCAGTGCACCGGGCTACTCATCCGCCAGGGATATAAGGGAGGATGCCAACTCAGATCCCTCACCCTTCACTGGGGGACAGGGACTAATTAAACTTTCCAAATCCGACCACACTTTCCTCTCACTCCTCAGAAACGATAGAACCCTGTCTCTGAAATCTCCGCCCCCAACTGCGGGCAACTCAGCTTGTGACCCAGCCTCCTGGGCTCTCTTCTCTTCCCCCCTGACAGTATGGACAGGCCATGGCCCTGGCTTACCTGGGGCACCGATAGACGCTGGCAGTCCCACCGTCGTTACGTCAGCGCTGGTCTGAACTAAAAGAAGATCTGAGGCCGCCATGTTATCAAACCTTCGCGCTACGACTTCAACTTTGCCAAATGCTTTAACCATACATAAAAATCGAATTAACAATTCATCCGGGGTACAAATATCTACCCCACTCAATATGCACGCATTAATTACCAGCAACCTCAAGGAGGCACACCAGTGCCCCACCCCAGCAGCATCCGTACCAGCACAGACTTAAACAGGCGATCAAACAGCATCCAACGGAATCAATCCGGGACGCAGCCCCCACAGTTTTAACCCTCGGGCTCGCCCAGCTCGTGTTCGTCTACGGGAAACAGCTTTCGGCCCCGCCAAACTGGGTAATCACGTTTGTGTGGATGCTGTGTAATGTACCCCCAGTTACAAACCCACAATGCAAAATATCAGACAGTATACCATATGCAATTAAAGTATTGAACTTTATGAATCCTAATCTGAATGTAGGGTTATTAATGAAAATAAACAAAAGAAGGGCCCAAAGTCAAGTCAAAGTCACGTTGAATCTCACTCAGTAGTCATTCTTCCACCATCGGTCCCCTCCGAGTGCTGTGACCTTCGGACTCTCAGATCCTGGTCTACTCTGTCCAGTGGTCTACCAGCTCTCTCCACACGCGTCTTCCCTCTTCATCTCTCCTCAACAAAAGAACGCGAAAAAAACAGACTCACAAGACACAGCAACAATCTCTTACTGGTTAACATGCATCCTGTTATCTCCAGCCATAACCCAAGCATTCCTGCTACAGGGAAACAGTTACCTCAGCAGTGAACATTACAAAGAGCCATCACATTAGCAGTGGAACCTTACAGCGCATTACAAATGTATTTCTTATTGTAATATATATTTATTCATTATTACGTAATGCATTGACATGATACCACAAAACAACAAATTTCATGACATATGCCAGTGATAATAAACCTGATTCGGATTCTGATGGTCCATATTGCTGCATGTTAATGTTAAGCACTTCAGTCATATCTGCCTCCAACCCCACCACAGGCAACAACCACTCCCCGTGTAAACACCACACTGTTCCTTGTCTCAGATTTCAGAGTGGACAATGAATCCATATTCACTTCTTTACTATTTTTTTCCTTTTTTTGCTCTTCCTATTTAATTGATTTTTACATATAGTAACTAACAGTTTTTATTATTCAGTGTTGTAATGTACAGCTGCCACAGAACAAATTTCACACCATATGCCAGTGTTATTAAAACTACTTCTGACCCTGAAGGTGTCATGAGCAGCTTAAGGCTGGCTGTAGCCATCCCTGTGATCTGACATCCTGTTCCTCTAATCGCGTCAGCATTGGGAGCTGATTGTGGACTTCAGGAAGGGTAAGACGAGGTGACACACACCAATCCTCACTGAAGGATCAAAAGTGGAGAGAGTGAGCATTTTAACTTCCTGAGTGCTAATATCTCTAAGAACCTAACTGGGTTCCAACATATCGATGCAGCTGTAAAGAAGGCAAGACAGCTGCTATATTTAATTAAGAGTTTGAGGAGCTTGTTATGTTACTGAAAACACTCTGAAACTTTGTTGATATGCTCACTCTCTCCACTTTTGATCCTTCTGTGAGGATTGGTGTGTGTCCCCTGGTCTTACCCTTCCTGAAGTCCACAAACAGCTCCCAATGCTGATGCAATGAAAGGAACAGGATGTCAGATCACAGGGATGGCTACAGCCATCCTTAAGCTGTTCATGACACCTTCAGGGCCAGAATCAGCTTTAATAACACTAGCATATGGTGTGAAATTTGTTGTTTTTTGGCAGTAGTACATTGCAATACCGAATAATAAAAAACTATGAATTGCAGTAAGAAATATATATAAAAATCAATTAAATATGTCCAAGAAGAAAACAGCTCCTCCACATGAACACAGGAGCACCACAGTGATGTGTACTTACCCCTTGCTCTCCTCCCTTTACACTATGACTCTGTGGCTAGGTAGAGCTCCAACACGTATACAAGTTTGCTGATGACACCATTGTTGTGGCTGTATCAAAGGTGGTGATGAATCAGCATGTCGGAGGGAGATTGAAAATTTGGCTCAGTGGTGTAATAAAGACAAACTTTCACTCAGTGTCAATAAGATAATGGAACTAATTGTAGGCTTCAGGAGAAGGAAACCAGGAGGTGGTAGAGAAGAGCTATATGCAAATAGTTACACATTGGCCTCGGGAGACAGACAAGTGTGTAACAGTTAGAAGAGGGAAGGGCAAGAGTCAGATACCTGAGAACATCCCTGTGGCTGTTCCCCTTAACAATAAGTTCTCCTGTTTGAGTACTGTTGGTGGGGGAGACAACCTACCTGGGAAAAGCAGCAGTGACTGGGTCTCTGGCACAGAGTCTGGCCCTATGGCTCAGAAGGGTCCAGAAAGGAAGATGAGGCAGCAGTGATAGGGGACTATAGAGTTGGGGTCAGACAGTCGATCCTGTGGAAGCAGGAAATAAACACAGATGTTAGTTTGCCTCCCAGGTGCCAAGGTCCAGGATGTTTCTGATCGATTCCACAATATCCAGAAGTGGGAAGGTGAAATCCCAGAGATCGTGGTACATATTGGTACCAACTACATAGGTAGGAAAAGGGAGGAGGTCCTGAAAACAGACTACAGGAAGTTGGGACCACCCTTGGGGCAGGCATGACCTGTACAAAAAGGACCCATTGCACTTGAATCCTGGGGGACCAATATTCTGGCAGGGAAGTTTGCTAAGGCTACTGGGGAGTATTTAAACTAGAATTACTAGGGGGTGGGAGCCAAACTGAAGAGATAGATGAAGGCTCACAACCAGAAAGCTTGTAGACAGTGTGAGAGGGAGGATAGGCAGATGATAGAGATGGGATGCACTCAGACTGCTGGTTTGAGATGTGTCTATTTTAATGCAAGGAGCATCATGAACAAAGTGAATCAGGTTAAATCATGGATCAGTACCTGGAGATATGATGTTGTGGACGTTACAGAGACCTGGATGGCTCAGGGGCAGGAATCTTACTTAGAGTTCAAGGCTCAGATGATTCAGAAAGGACAGGGAGGGAGGCAAAAGAGGTGGGGGTGTGATACTGCTGATCAGAGATATTGTCACGGCTGCAGGAAAGGAGGAAGTAATGGAGGGATTGTCTACTGAGTCTCTGTGGATGGAAGTTAGGAACAGGAAGGTGTCAATAACTCAACTGGGTGTTTTTTATAGAACACCCAATAGTAACAGGGACATCAATGAGCAGATAAGGAGACAGATTCTGGAAAGGTGCAATAAGGTACAAGAGTTTGGAGGTTCGGAGGGTAAGGAACTGATGTGCATGTGAGAGAGAACAGCTTATGGAGATATACTGCAAGTGGAATGATGGACTGATGGAATTGTGCTGAGGCTGCAGAGATTTCCTGGGCTGACTGTCCTGCTCCTCCTCTGTAAGGAAGTACAAAGCATATATAGAAGAGAAAAAGCTAATGAGATAACTGAGATTGTCATCTGTCAATGAGCAGTTTACAGGGGAAAGGAGCATCAGAAGTTATGGTCTCAGTCTGATGGATGGAAAATGGTCAGTGGGTAGAGTCACTGCCCCCCAGCTTCAGATATTCTGGTTTAATCCTGACCTTCATTGTCTTCTGAGTAGAGTGTGCTCATTTTCCCTGTGACTGTATGTGATTCTCTCCGGTGCTCCGGTTCCATCTAAAACCCCAAAGACACGTAGATCATTGGGTTATATAGCCGCTGTAAATTGCCTCCTAGTGTCTGAATGAGGGGTAAAATATTGTGGGGAGGGGGTGGTGTTGCTGGCGCTGATACTTTGGTCAGATCCCACATGGAGAATTGTGAGCAGCTTTGGGCCCCTCATCTAAGAAAATATGTGTTGAGATTGGAGAGGGTCCAGAAGAGCTTCATGAGAATGATACAAGGGTTAACGTATGAGGAGAGTTTGATGGCTTTGGGTCTGTACATGCCGGAGTTTAGAAAAATGAGGGAGAGATCTCATTGAAACCTATTGAATATTGAAAGCCTAGATAGAGCAGACATAGAGAGGACAATTCTTGTCCTGAAGGAGTCTAAGACTAGGGCTCAGCCTCAGAATACAAGATGTCCCTTCAGAGCAGAGATGGAGAGGATTTTCTTTTGCCATTGAAATTCATTGCTACAGATGGCTGTGGACGTTAAATGACTGGGTATATGGAAAGCAGAGTTTGAAAAGTTCTTGATTAGTAAGTGTGTCAAAGTTTATGGGAAGAAGGCAGGAGCATGAGTTTGAGAGGGATAATACATCAGCCATTTTAGAATGGTGAAGCAAACTGGATGGGCTGAATGGCCTAATCTTGCTTCTATGTTTTAAATACATATGCTCTTATGGAGCTGATCTTCACACAGACATATTCAGTGCTGTGGGCATCAAACAGGTCAGTGTTGGAGAAGGCATTGAACACACCAACCAATAAAGAGGGCAGGGAAAGCAGTGGTATATTCTGGGCACAGACAAAGTGTGTTAAATGACCAGTTTTGGTGCTGTGTAACATTACTGAAAGCAGAATAACACATCGCTGGAGTAATACATGCAAAATGCTGAAGGAACTCAACAAGTCAGGCAAAATCTACGGAGAGGAATAAACAGTCAGATTGTCAGGCCGAGACACTTCATCAGGGCTGCTGAAGGGTCCCGGCACTGAAAGTTGACTACTTATTCCCTTTCATCCGTGCCTGACCTATTGCTTTCTTCCAGAATTTTGTGTGTTACTCTTAATTTCCGGCGTCTCAAGAATCTCTTGTGTTTAAGATATTGCTGGAGACAGGGAATAAATTCACAAGAGGGAGACCTGCAGCCATTAGAGTTACAGAGTACTAGAAAGTATAGCACAGAAACAGGCCCTTCAGCCCACCTAGTCCACGTTGAAGCAATTTTAACTGCCTACTCCCATCGACCTGCCCGCCAGACTACAACCATCCTTGTGCTTATCCAAACTTCACCAAAACATTGTGTAATAGGAGGCTATACCTTAGAAACAATGGTCAAGGAGGTACAGAGAGAATCTGTATTTACTGACAAGTAACTTCTGTTGTCTCAACTAAAACGCACATAGGTTTACAAACGAACTACTGTGTGCAGACCAACTTGATTTCCTTGATACTCCATGAACAGTCAATGAAGAGATAAGCTATTACCCTGGAAGGGAGTAGGCTAGGCTTTCCACATGGTCCTGATCTCCACATTACTGTGCAGACCTCCAATTCCATGATGGTTGTTTTCTGGTTGCTGAAGAGTCATCACCGTTACGCATTTGGAGCTCCAGACTCTTATAGTGTTCTTCATCATTTGAACTGATGGATCTCCATCCCATTGGCTCAAACTCACCTGATCTACCTGGGTCACCTTCTTACTGTCTCTAGTCCAGGGCTACAACCAACGTTGTTCTATGGTTTCTGCCTCACAGCCTTGTGTATTTGTTCCTTTCAACTCTGACTGCTTCAAGCCAATCAAACTAGATGACCCAGACACCAAGTCTAATGAGATCACTTCTCTGGTAGGTCTTTCACTTTACATAATAAATGCCTACTCATCTGAGAATGTTCTCAGGTTTGGCAGGTCATCAGCTGAAGCTCCTTGTGTCCCCAGTCAGTTCACCTGATTCAATTATCCCAGAGCAAGAATCAGTTCAAAGTTCCCAAAATGGGGAGAAACAAAAACGTTTGGTTTTTCTGCTCCCTCTGCCCTTGATTAACTGAATCCAATGATTTGTAGACTGTTTCTTTCTGACCAACAGCTGAAATAGAACTCACATGCACCACTTGTGCTGGCAGATCATTCCACACTCTCGCAATCATCTGAGTGAAGGGGTTTTCCATCAGGTTTCCCTTAAACTTCTCACCTTTCACACATCACCCATGACTTCTAGTTGTAGTCCCACCCAACTTCAATGGAAAAAGCCTGCTTTTATTTACCCTATATATAACTTTGTATACCCCTTTCAAATCTCCTCTCAATCTTCTACTTTCTATGGAATAAAGTCCAAACCTATTCAATCTTTCATTATAACTGTGATTCTCCAGACACAGCAACATCCTTGTAAATTTTGTCTGTACTCTTTCAAACTGACTTGGATCTTCCCTGTAGGTTGGTGACCAAAACTGAACGGAATCCACCACATTAGACCTCACCAAACTCTTATACAATTTCTGCATAACATCCCATTTCCTGCACTCAATACATTGATTGATGAAGACCAATGTGCCAAAAACTTTCTTTACAACCCCGCCTAACTGTGATGCCACTTTCAGTGAATTATGGATCTGTATCACCAGATTCCTTTGTTCTACCATAGTCCTCAGTGCCCTACCGTTCACTGGGTTAGACCTACCCTGGCTGGTCCTACTGAAGTGCAACACATTGCATTAAATTTCATCTGACATTTTCAGCTACGTTTGTAATTTTTCCAGCTGATCCAGATAAATCCGCAAGCCATGATAGCCTTCCACCACATCCCCAATCTTGATGTCATCCACAAATTTGCTGATCCAGTTAACCACATCATCAAGATCATAGATGTAGATGACAAGCAACAATGGACCCAGCACTGGTCCCTGCAGCTCTGCACTAGTCACAGGCCTTTAGTCAGAGAGGCAACAATATCTTTCCATACTCTGGCTTCTCCCACAAAGCCAATGTCTAAACCAACTTAATATTTCATTCTGAATATGGAACGACTGAACCTTCTTGACTAGTCGCTCATGTGGGACCTACTCAGATGCCTTGCCAAAATCCATGTAGACAACATCCACTGTCTTGCCTTTATTCATTTTCCTGGTAACTTCCCTTAAAAAACTGTAAGATTGGATAGACATTACTTACCACACATGAAGGCATGCTGACTATCCTTAATCAGACCATGTCTATCCAAATACTTAAATATCCAATCTCTTAGAATACGTTCCAATAACTTCCCCGCAATTGATGTCAGAGTCATTGGCCTATAATTTCCAGGTTAATATTTAGAGTCTATCTTTGTGCACTTGCCTCCCATAGGGTCTGAGGGTCCACCTTGTCATGCCCTGGGGATTTATCCACCTTGATTTGCCTCAGGACAGCAATCACCTCCTTTGTCTATCCTGCTTGATATTTCTTCAAAGAATTCCAACAGATTTATCAGGCAAGATTTTCCCTTGAGGAGACCATGCAAATTACTGCCTATTTTACCATGTGCATCGAAGTACACTGAGACCTCATCCTTAATAATCGACTACAACATCTTCCCAACTACTGAGGACAGACTAACTGGCCTACTTTCCTTCCTTCTGCCTCTCTCCCTTCTGGAAGAGTGGAGTATCATTTTCAATTTTCCAGTCTTCCAGAACCATTTCAGAATCTAGTCATGTTTGAAAGATCATAAGTAATGCCTCCACGATCTCTTCAGCCACATCTTTCAGAACATCGGTGCATACACCATCTGTCCAGGTGATTTATCTATGTTCAAACCTTTGAGTTTCCCGAGAACCTTCTCTCTAGTAATGGTAATTTCAGACACTTCATGACCCCTGATACCAGGAAATTCTACCATACTACTTGTGTCTTCCAAAGTGAAGACTGATGCAAAATACTTATTTATTTACTCCACCATTTCATTGTCCCCCATTATTACCTCCCCGGCATCATTTTCCAATAGTCCATTATCTACTCTTGCCTCTTTTTTGCATTTTATGTATCTGAAGAAACGTTTGGTATCCTCTTTTTTATTGTTGGTTACCTTACTGTCATATTCCATCTTTCCTTCTTAATGACTTTTTCAGTTTCCCTCTGTTGGTATTTGAAAGCTACCCAACTCTCTAACTCCCACCAGTTTTTGCTCTGTTATATACCCTCTCTTTGGCTTTATTGTTGGCTTTGACTTCACTTGTTGGACATGGTTGTGTCATCTTTCCTTTAGAATATTTCTTTGGGATGTATACATCATGTGCTTTCTGAATTGCTGTCAGAAATTCCAAACATTGCTGTTCTTCAATCTTCCCTGCCAGTGTTCTTTTCCAATCAATTCTGGCCAACTCTTCTCTCATGCCTCTGTAATTCCATTTACTCCACTGTAATACTGATACATCTGACTTTAGCTTGTGAGGGCATCCTGAATTATCCCTCATGGACTGTACCTTTAAAAAGTGATAGAACTTGCAGCTGTACAGCACAAGCAGCTTGTTATAGAGAGAGAGAGAGAGAGAGAGCAACAAACAGCTTGTGAGTCGTCACGGTAACCAAGGACAGTGTTATGTGATGGACAGCTGATGTTCAGCATACAGAGATAAATACGAGGTCATCTGGTTGTTAGACACACACATGGTTTTGGACATTGCATGAGATTTGTTGTGCCCACAGGAAAGTGGGTTTTTTGGGAGATCAGTCAGGAGTATCGATCAGTGGCTTTCACAGTGTGAAAAAGGGATGACTGGTGAGAAGTTATTAGTGTGTCCAGTCCTCACCTGGATTGATAACTTCACCACAGAAGACTGTCCCCTTGTTGTGATCACATTCGGTGACTTATAAAGGATTTCGGAGGACAACGGAAGATCAAAGAAATCAGCTTACCTGAAGAACTAAACACATCTCTCTCTCTCCAACACTACTCAACTCAATAATAACTCTACCTATCATCGTAAGACTGTATCCAATTACCTCCTTAGCATGAAGAAGCTTGGGGCTATTATTTCCACACTTATATATAATCATTGCTAACCTGTCTGATATACCTCAGTTTTTATTACTGTATTGCGTAGTTACTAATAAACCAGCTTTAGTAAATGGCAATACCAGACTCCAGATGTTTTTCCATTTCTGTTGGTTCTTTAACCCGTTAAGGGGTACATAACAAGCTTCCCTTTCTCAAATTCAGGGTGAGTTCAATCATATTATTTCATTTTAAAAATCTTTTTATTGATACATAATCTTCTAGAGCTATAAAATGATACAAGACTTCACCAACTTGATATATATACAGTTAATAAAGCTGAAAAAAAACTTATCTAAAAAAGAATAATATATAATGAAAAAAATATTTTATAAAGAAAATAAGGAAAAAAGGGAACCCAACTATCTAAAAGAAAGAAACTCCACTAACGACAAGAGAAAGAAAAAGAAAAAAGAAGAAAATAGAAAAAAAAAGAAGAGAAAAAAACCATTAGGAACCAACTCCCGGAGCAATACGCCTTGGTTGTTCGTCCATCGTTGACGTCGATGAGGACCTCGACACCATTATGATGGTGTCAAGACTAGCACGTGATTTGGATTTAAGTGAGGGAGAGCTGCGCAATGTCAGCCTCACTCTCTCTTCCCAATTCCCATCTGGATCCAATGGCAAGACAGAGTCTAGACGGCTGGAGATGGGACTAGGTGCAGTGGATAACCAGGACGTCTTCTGTGTCTTGTCGTGCTCTACACTTTCCATGACGCTTGCAGAGACCGCCTTCTTGACCATTGGACCTTCCATAGGTCTCGTCCGCTCAGTCCGCCGGAGTCTGTCTTCACATGCTGGGATAGACAACTCCCTATCTCACCGAGGGTTGGAGACCCGTCGGCTACCCTCACCTGGTTTAGCCGGCTTGTCGAAGCCGTTGCCCGGGGTGTGGCCGCTGTCGCATGCAAACAGCTACGGGGAGCCACAGGTGACAGCTGAGTGCCAGGTGGGGACCAAAGGTGGACTAACTGCCCTGAAAAGGACGCGACATGTTCCCCCACCAGAGGTGCTACCCCTCCCTGACACCCCATACACCTCATATGTCTTACAATCATCTATATATATAAAGAAGAAAAATCATCAACCGCCAATTCACATTTATATAAAATAAGATTGGAAAGAAACCATATAAATTAATTCAAATTAAATGATAATATTTGGCAAAAGAGCCCCATCTTCTCTCAAAATCGAATTGAGGATCAAAAGATCTATTTCTAATTTTTTCCAAGCTAAGACAAAACATTACTTGAGAAAACCATTGAATTAATGTAGGGACAGAGGTATCTTTCCATTTCAATAGAATAGCCCTTCTTGCCAACAATGTGACAAATGTAATATGTTGGTCTGAAGATGATATACCCTGAATTTGATGCGGAACTATTCCAAATATTCCAAATAGAACAGTCAGTGTATTCGGTTGTAAGTTAATTTTCAGAGCTTTGGAAATTGTAGATTCCCAGAAAGATTTTATTAAAGAACATGCCCAGAACATATGTGACAAAATGGCTACTTCAGTTTTACACCTATCACAATAATTGTCTATGATAGGAAATATTTTGGATAGTCTCTCCTTCGTTAAATAATAATAGTGAACAATCTTGAATTGAATTAAACAGTGATTGGCACATCTTGAAGAGGAATTCACCATTTTCAGAACTCGCAACCAATCTTCATTAACAAAGGTCATATTAAGTTCTCTCTCACAATCTTGTTTAATCTTTAGTGAGAGGTTATCTGTTTGTAGTAAAAATATATTATAAATTCTACCAACGGAACCACTCACTAAAGGATTCATATTCAAAATAGTATCCGACAAATCAGATTCTTGCATATATGGACACTTAGACAAGTATTTTTGTAAAAAAAAATGTCTAACCTGAAGATATTGCAGGAAGTGTGTATGAGAGAGACAATATTTGCTAATTAACTTTTCAAAGGTCATCAATCGACCATCACAAAATACATCTGCAAAAAAAAAAGATCCCCTTATTTCTCCATAAGAGAAAAATGGGATCGGTTATTGAAGGTTTAAATTAAAAAATTCGATATAAAGAGCAGGACAATTTAAATTGTTTAAAATTAAAAGAGTTGTGAAACTGAAACAAAACCTGTAAGGACTGCTTAATTGGAGATTTAAATTTGGCTCTTTAGCAAATTGTAAAGGTAATGGAGCTCCTAATAATGAGGTTAAATGAAATTGTTTGATAGATTTTAATTCCAAATCAATCCAAGCTGGTTTTTGGCTCTTGTCGAGCCAATATACCAAAAAACATAATTGTCGAATGTTAACAGCCCAATAATACAATCTTAAATTATGTTGTGCAAGTCCGCAATCTTTTTTAGATTTTTGTAAATGATACTTACCAATTCTTCATCTTTTATTATTCCAAATAAAGGATGAAATAATAGTCAATTAGATCAAAAAAAAATTAGTTAAAAAGATAGGTATATTTTGAAAAAATATATTAAAATACAATCATTAGGGTGGAGAGTAAGATGTGTTTGTCCAACATATAATTCTCCGTAACTTCCGCCACCTCCAACGGGATCCCACCACTAAGCATATCTTTCCCTCCCCCGTTTTTCTGCTTTCCACAGGGATCGCTCCCTACGTGACTCCCTCGTCAATTCTTTCCCCCCAACCCTTCCCACTGATCTCCCTTCCGGCACATAAGCGGAACATGTGCTACACATGCCCTTACACTTCCTCCCTCACCACCATTCAGAGTCCCAGACAGTCCTTCCAGGTGAGGCGACACTTCACCTGTGAGTCGGCTGGGTGATATACTGCGTCCGGTTCTCCCGATGCGGCCGTCTATATATTGGCGAAACCCGACGCAGACTGGGAGACCATTTCGCTGAACACCTACACTCTGTCCGCCAGAGAAAGCAGGATCTCCCACTGGCCACACATTTTAATTCCACATCCCATTCCCATTCTGACATGTCTATCCACGGCCTCCTCTACTGTAAAGATGAAGCCACACTCAGGTTAGAGGAACAAAACATTATATTCCATATGGGTAGCCTCCAAACTGATGGCATAAACATTGAACATAGAACATAGAATAGTACAGCACATTACAGGCCCTTCAGCCCACAATGTTTTGCCGGCCCTCAAACCCTGCCTCCCATGTAACTCCCCAACCTAAATTCCTCCATATACCTGTCTAGTAGTCTCCGAAACTTCACTAGTGTATCTGCCTCCACCACTGAGTCAGGCAGTGCATTCCATGCAACAACCATTTTCTGAGTAAAAAACCTTCCTCTAATATCTCCCTTGAACTTCCCACCCCTTCCCTTAAAGCCATCTCCTCTTGTATTGAGCAGTAGTGCCCTGGTGAAGAGGCACTGGCTATCCACTCTATCTATTCCTCTTATTATCTTGTACACCTCTATCATGTCTCCTCTCATCCTCCTTCTCTCCAAAGAGTAAAGCCCTAGCTCCCTTAATCTCTGATCATAATGCATACTCTCTAAAACAGGCAGCATCCAGGAATATCTCCTCTGTACTCTTTCCAATGCTTTCACATCCTTCCTATAGTGAGGCGACCAGAACCGGACACAGTACTCCAAGTGTGGCCTATCCAGTGTTTTATAGAGCTGCATCATTACATCGCGACTCTTAAACACTATTCCTTGACTTATGAAAGCTAACACCCCATAAGCTTTCTTAACTACCCTATCTACCTGTGAGCCAACTTTCTGGGATCTGTGGACGTGTACCCCCAGATCCCTCTGCTCCTCCACACTACCAAGTATCCTGCCATTTACTTGGGACTCTGTCTTGGAGTTTGTCCTTCCAAAGTGTACCACCTCACACTTCTCCAGGTTGAACTCCATCTGCCACTTCTCAGCCCACTTCTGCATCCTATCAAAGTCTCTCTGCAATCTTCGACAATGCTCTACACTGTCTACAAGACCACCAACCTTTGTGTTGTTTGCAAACTTGCCAACCCACCCTTCTACCCCCACATCCAGGTCGTTAATAAAAATCACGAAAAGTAGAGGTCCCAGAACAGATCTTTGTGGGACACCACTAGTCACAATCCTCCAATCCAAATGTACTCCCTCCACCACGACCCTTTGCCTTCTGCAGGCAAGCCAATTCTGAATCCACCTGGCCAAACTTCCCTGGATCCCATGCCTTCTATCTTTCTGAATAAGCCTACCATGTGGAACCTTCTCAAATGCCTTACTAAACTCCACGTAGATCACATGCACTGCACTACCCTCATCTATATCACTGATCACCTGCTCAAAGAACTTTATCAGGCTTGTTAGACACGATATGCCCTTCACAAAGCCATGCTGACTGTCCCTGATCAGACCAGGCTTCTCTAAATGCCCATAGATCCTATCTCTAAGAATCTCTTCCAACAGCTTTCCCACCACAGATGTAAGGCTCACTGGTCTATAAATACCCGGGCTATCCCTACTACGTTTTTAGAACAAAGGGACAACATTCGTCTCCTTCCAATCCTCCGGTACCATTCTCGTGGACAACGAGGACATAAAGATCCTAGCCAGACGCTTGCAATCTCTTCCCTTGCCTCGTGGAGCAGCCTGGGGAATATTCCGTCAGGCCCCGGGGACTTACCAGTTCTAATGTATTTTAACAACTCTAACACCTTCTTTCCCTTAATATCAACATGCTCCAGAACATCAGCTCACTCATATTGTCCTCACCATCATCAAGTTCCCTCTCATTGGTGAATACCAAAGAGAAGTATTCATTGATGACCTTGCTCACTTCCACAGCCTCCAGACACATCTTCCCACCTTTATCTCCAATCGGTCCTATCTTCACTCCTGTTATCCTTTTGTTCTTCATATAATTGAAGAATGCCTTGGAGTTTTCCTTTACCCTACTCGCCAAGGCCTTCTCATACCCCCTTCTTGCTCTTCTCAGCCCCTTCTTAAGCTCCTTGCTTGCTACCCTATATTCCTCAATAGACCCATCTGATCCTTGCTTCCTAAACCTCATGTATGGTGCCTTCTTCCTCCTGACTAGATTTTCCACCTCACTTGTCACCCATGGTTCCTTCACCCTACCATTCTTTATCTTCCTTACCGGGACGAATTTATCCCTAACATCCCGCAAGAGATCCCTAAACATCGACCACATGTCCATAGTACATTTCCCTGCAAAAACATCATCTAAATTCACACCCACAAGTTCTAGCCTTATAGCCTCATAATTTTCCCTTCCCCAATTAAAAAATTTCCTGTCTTCTCTGATTCTATCCTTTTCCATGATAATGTTAAAGGCCAGGGAGCGGTGGTCATTGTCCCCGAGATGCTCACCCACTGAGAGATCTGTGACCTGACCCGGTTCGTTTCCTAATACTAGATTTAGTATGACAGTCCCCTTCGTCGGCTTGTCAACATACTGCGACAGGAATCCGTCCTGGACCCACTTAGCAAACTCTGCTACATCTAAAACCTTGGAACTAGTCAGGTGCCAATCAATATTAGGGAAGTTATGTCATGGTCCAGTCCATGAAGTCTGTATTTCGGTTCACGGTCCGGTCCATCGACCTTGCTCCAGGTTTTCCTGTTTACCCTGTTTCTGTTCTTGTTTAGCTCTAATTGAGGCAGCTGATGCTCGTTGAGGCTGGCTGCATAAATACCTTTAGAGACAAAGGTGTGGCTGCTGGATTGTTCTTGTCCTTACTCCTTGTATCCCTTCCCCTGCCTTCTGTTTCCTCGCCTGAAGCCCTGCCTTGTCTTGCCGGTAACTCTCGCCTCGTCTCGCCAGCAGGCTTGTCCTGGAGCCACCCTGTACCTAGCTCCCTTCCTGTCCCTTGCCTCCACCCAGGTAAGCCAGGCCGTCTTGCCGTTACCAGGGGTTGGTTATGTCCCTTCCTGTCCCTTGCCTCTGTCGGGTGGTGAACCGTGCCCTGCCCAGCTGAACCGCGCCTGCCCAGGAGGAGCTGCTAGTCTCCTGCCTCCATCCGCCAGCCTCACCTTGCCTCAATTCTCTTGCCTCCAGCTTCCAGCCTCGCCTCGCCTCAAGTCTCCTGCCTCCAGCCTCGCCTCCCTTCAAGACTCCTGCCTCCAGCCTCCAGCCTCTAGCCTCGCTTCAGGAATCCAGCCTCCAGCCTCGCCTCGCTTCGTCTCCTGCCTCCAGCCTCCAGCCTTCCCTCGCCACATGTCTGCTGCCTCCTGCATCCAGCCTCACCTCACGTCTGCTGCCTCCTGCCTCCAGCCTTGCCTCACATCTGCTGCCTCCTGCCTCCAGCTTCACCTCAAGTCTCCTGCCTCCAGCCTCACCTGAAGTCTCCTGCCTCCGGCCTCCAGCCTCACCTCGCTTCAAGTCTCTGGCCTCCAGCCTCCAGCCTCACCTCACCTCAAGTCTCAAGTCTCAAGCCACCAGCCTCCTGCCAAGTCTCGCCTCGTCTCCTGCCTAGCCTCCTGCCCAGGCTCGGGCCTGAAGACTCCAGCCTCCTGCCCAGGCTCGGGCCTGAAGACTCCAGCCTCCTGCCCAGCCTCGGGCCTGAAGACTCCAGCCTCCTGCCCAGCCTCGGGCCTGAAGACTCCAGCCTCCTGCCCAGCCTCGGGCCTGAAGACTCCAGCCTCGGGCCTGAAGACTCCAGCCTCCTGCCTAGCCTCGGGCCTGGAGACTCCAGCCTCGGGCCTGAAGACTCCAGCCTGCTGCCCAGCCTCGGGCCAGAAGACTCCAGCCTCGGGCCTGAAGACTCCAGCCTCGGGCCTGGAGACTCCAGCCTCCTGCCTAGCCTCGGGCCTGGAGACTCCAGCCTCCTGCCTAGCCTCGGGCCTGGAGACTCCAGCCTCCTGCCTAGCCTCGGGCCTGGAGACTCCAGCCTCCTGCCTAGCCTCGGGCCTGGAGACTCCAGCCTCCTGCCTAGCCTCGGGCCTGGAGACTCCAGCCTCCTGCCTAGCCTCGGGCCTGGAGACTCCAGCCTCCTGCCTAGCCTCGGGCCTGGAGACTCCAGTCTCTAGACTCAAGCCTCTTGCCTAACCAAGCCAAGTCTCTAGCCTTTAGCTTCTAGCCTGAAGACTCCAGCCTCGTCCTGCCTGCCTGCCAAGCCTCGTCCTTGCCTAGTTCTGGGGTCTGAGCCAGAAGAAAGACCCAGGTACTGGGTCCTTGTCCAGTCTCTGGCTCGGAGTCCAAGCCCAGGGCTCCTGGCTCTCTTGTTCAGTCCTGTTCCAGGTTCCTGGTTTTCCTGTCCATGTCCTTGCCATCACCCTGTATCCTAGTCCTGTCCCTGGTACTTCAGTGTCTGTGTCTTGTACTTGGGTCCGTTCCCAGCCATGCCCTTATGACAAGTTAAAGTCATGCATGATAACAACCCTGTTATTTTTGCATTTTTCCAAAATCTGCCTCCCAATCTACTCCTCTGTATCTCTGCTGCTACCAGGGGGCCTATAGAATACCCCCAATAGATTAACTGCTCCCTTCCTGTTCCTGACTTCCACCCATACTGATTCAAAAGATGATCCTGCTATATTACCCACCCTTTCTGTAGTTGTAATAGTATTCCTGACCAGTAATGCCTCCCCCCTGCCCTGTTCCCCCCCTCTCTATCCCTTTTAAAGCACTGAAATCCAGGAATACTGAGAATCTATTCCTGCCCTGGTGCCAGCCAAGACTCTGTAATGGCCACTACATCATAATTCCATGTATGTATCCAAGCTCTCACTTCTCTTGACTTCTCTAACTTCCGTTAATGCCCCACCTCACCTTCGTACCCCATCCTGTATCTATTTATTTATTTATTTGTTTGTTTGTTATTTTCTCTCTCTCTCCCCCCTGTCCTCCCTTTGTCCCTCTCACTATAGTAGGCTCCCCACCCCCTTTCTTTCTCCCTAGGCCTCCCGTCCCATGACACTCTCATATCCCTTCTGCCAATCAACTCTCCATCCCTCCCCCTCCTGTCTTCTCCTATCATTTTGGATCTCCCCTCCCCCTCCCACTTTCAAATCTCTTACTAACTCTTCTTTCAGTTAGTCCTGACGAAGGGTCTCAGCCTGAAACATCGACTGTACCTCTTCCTAGAGATGCTGCCTGGCCTGCTGCGTTCACCAGCATTTTTTTGTGTGTGTTGCTTGAATTTGCAGCGTCTGCAGATTTCCTCGTGTTTGCGTTAATTGTTAGTCACTGTTTTGTATATATAGCACTGAATTTGTTATAAAGATATTTTGTATATATATGTAAATATAGGAGTGACATGGTAATGTAGGGGTGGCACTTTAATGTAGGAGAGTCATGGTATCATAAGGGGTGACTCTGTAATGTAGCAGTGCTGAGGAAAAGGGTTAATTAGCTACGTGACTCAGGGCAATGAACACTGCAAAGCAAAGTCCCTTGTGTGCAAATAGAAAACATGATGTGATAACTCTTGCGAGATAAGGTATGGGTTATCTGCTGCGACCACAGAATCAGAAACTAACGTGCTGAGCCTTGCAAGATAGTTTGACTTGTAACTGCTCCTTTCACTCCAAGTTTTTTTGTAGTGTATGGTAACATATTGTCAGAGTGTGGTAATATATCTATACAGTGATTGGATATATTATAATAAGGCTGCTGTTACTATGCTGAACAGTATAAAAGGACATTATTGTGACAGAAGAGTGGAGTCAGGAGCTGGTGGAGACTAGCCCTCTCTCTCCTTGGTACCAAGTAAAATAAAGGTCCCGAAGTGAGGCTCAGGAGTCGAGTATTCTTTTCGCCTGACTAAGGTCAAAATTCCACGTCAAGGAGTGACAATGTAATGTAGGGGTAGCTCGGTAATGTAAGAGGGGGACTGTAATGTAAGAGTGACACTGTAATGTAGGGGTAGCTCGGTAATGTAAGAGTGAGACTGTAATGTAGAAATGACACTGTAATATAGGGGTAGCTCGGTAATGTAAGAGTGAGACTGTAATGTAGAAATGACACTGTAATGTAGGGGTAGCTCGGTAATGTAAGAGTGAGACTGTAATGTAGAAATGACACTGTAATGTAGGGGTAGCTCGGTAATGTAAGAGGGGGACTGTAATGTAGGAGTGACACTGTAATATAGAGGTGACATGGTAATGTAGGAATGGCATTTTGATGTAGGGAGTGAAAACAAGCAGTCCCCACACCACCCCCTACGGGGCACCACAGTCAACCAAAAACGGCCCATTTCCTCCCCCCTCCCCACCCCACACACCCACTCCTGTCTGTCAGCTAATTTTCTATCCATGTCAGTGTGTTTTCTGTAAAACCATGGACACTTATTGTGTTTAGTATCCTCATGTGCGCCACCTTGTCAAGGGCTTTCTAAAAATCCAAATGGACAACGTCCGCCGTCTCCTTTTCCCATTCTGCCTGTTAGTTCTTGCCGGTTCTGTTGTTCCCCTTTGTTTGCCCCTAGGGATGCTACAGTGCAGCCGTTCCCTTCCTTACTCTGAAGGTGAGAGTGACGATCTGAGATGTATTTCAAGTTAGACCAGACAGTAGCTGAACTGTTCATTGGGATTAATATGCAACGAAATGTTTGTGGATTGCTGGGCGTGTCCTAAATTAACCCATATAAATTTTAGGGAGTGACCAGAGTTCGTTTCATTCCGGATTGAGAGCGGTGAACAACACTCCGGCTTCATTCTCTGTCCAACAGTGAAACTGCAGGAAACTCCTCCCAGGTAAATTGTTTATACCTGCAGCAGTTTCAGAACACTTTACCGAATTGTCCCCAAATTTATCCAAAGCTTCAAACTGCCGTGATATATCGGACTGAGCCCGTGCACCGTCAGATGGGTCTTCTCTGAAGGACTACTTAGCCAAGGCCTTGAGCTTTCTGATAGCTCTGTCTGTTCCCTTCTTTGTCCTGCATTTGGTCGCTCCCCACCACCTTCTACTGCCCCGGTGGGCCGGACTTCTTTCGATGTTGAAATAATGTCTAGTGAAACAATTCAGTGAACGGATCTTGCAGGGTCTCCGCTCCCAATTCCAGAAGCAATGGTATGGCTCCCTGTGAGAGCTAGGGGAATTCCATCTGGAAACTGGGACGTCGCCGTATCAAGAATCAAAATCTCGAATGCAGTGGTTTTGGGAAAAAAAGTTCTCGAGGGGGCGGGTGGAGTTCACTGACTTTAGGAAGAGGACCCACCAACACCTCTCTCCCTGTATAGGGTCGGCACTGTGGAGCTCCCCCAGTGCCGGAAGCTCCCCTGTCTGATCCGTTCTTTTTCCCCTTGATACGGACCTGAGTTAATTTTACTTTGAGAAGTGTAGCCGTGGTCTGCCTCCCTCCGTTGGGCGGAGCCCCGAGTTGAGATCGATTTCAAATTAGACTAGGCAGTGCGTGAGTGGTCATTGCTCAGTCTGGGAACATACTGTGTAACGAAGGAGTTGCTTTTTCTTAGTTCACCTGAGACTAACGGTGAGGTGATCGATCTGTGTGGATCAATTTGAGGGTATTTCAGTTGCGGTGTGACAGCGCCCACCACGCAGTGGTGTGTTTTGGGGTAATTCAACTCATATTCGGAGAGTGCGTAGATTTAGTTTCGTTTTGGATTAAGATCACTGTGCAACAATTCAGCACATACCACCTTTTGTTTGTACTAGATTTTCAGCAACTTTCTGACAAGCGCCAAATGTTGTCCGACATTTTCAAGCTGACGAGCTATCTGCGACAAATCCTGTGGACCTCTAATTGCCCCTGTCCTCCACTACAGAACCCCTGTCAAAGGCTGGAGATCCATCAATCACCGTTCTTCTCAGTTTGGGAGATCTTTGCGGCTTCTGTCCTTGTCTCCCGATATTCCTCACTCCTTGGATTGGTGAAATCCGTTCGTCTCGCCGTGTCACCCTCCGGCATGGTCTGCGCTCCCAGTGAATGTGTTGGGGTTACTGGGACACACGATCAGGTGACTTGTCTGGGTGATAAGTTTGAGAGAAGGGGCTACGTGAGTCACAGCGCCCAACAGTCGGGGGCGTGACATGAGATCAGTTCTCTCTTATCACACCACATTGCAGTATTGTGTTCAGTTTCGACCGCCGTCCTTTTTCGGATGGATGTGTCAGGTTTTGAGAGGCTGCGGGGTAAAACTACCAGGATGCTTCCTGGACATGCCCTGCATGAAAAGTCTGAGCAAAATAGGGTTGTTTTTCTTTGGAGCGAGGGAGGACGGGAGGAGATTTGACAGAGTTGCGTAAAATGGAAAAATATACGGATGGAGCGGACAGCTGGCAATGGCTAATCGGAGAAGGCATCGTTTTAAAGTCATTGGTGAAAAGTATTGGTTTGTTGGAGGGGTAAGTACATTTGAGTTTTACACAGAGTGATGGGTACATGGGACACACTGCCGGGGGCGGGGGATGCTGCCTGAGATCTTATATCTTGTTTGTTGCAACAGATAAGAGTGCAGGTGTTCCCGGAGCCGATCCCAGTCGGCGTCACTACCAGCCCATCACCTCGGTGTGACTGATAGTGTGCTGCCGGGGATCCTGCTGTGCCCGTTGTTGCTTTTTGGTGATCTAGACGGGAATGTGGTAACCAGTTCAGCAGATTTGCGGATGACACCAAGATTGGGAGCATAGTGGACGGGCAGGAAAGATATCAAAGCTTGCAGCGAGATCTCGACCATCTGGTAAAATTGGGCAGGAAGTTGAGTTGGAAGCTGAACCAGACAAGTGCGAGGTGTTGCACTTTGGGAGGACGAACTAAGGCAGGAATAGAACGTCAATGGCATCCATAATACCTTGAAAGTGGCAGCACACGTAGTGTCCCAAAGAGAACTTTTGGCACATTGGTCTCCATTCATCAAAGTTACGAGTAGAGAGGTTAGGATGTTGTTTTGACGTTGAAGGTTAGAAGCCTAATTCAGAGTATGATGTCCAGATCTGGTCATCTTCCTACAGGAAGGACATCAATAAGTTCGAAAGAGTGCAGAGAAATTTTACAATGATTTTGACAGGACTTCAGGACCCGGCTTACAGGCAAAGTTGAAAAGGTTAGGAGTTTATTGCCTGGAGCACAGCAGACTGAGGGATGATCCAACAGAATTAGGAAGGGCAAATGCTTGTTTGATTTGCCCCTCTGTTTGGGTGAGATTAGAATCAGAGGTCATAGGTTCGGATAAAATGCAAAATATTTTAAGGGAATCTGAGGAGAGAATTCTTCACTCCAAGTGGTGAGAGTGTGAAAAGAGCTGTAAACGGAATATTGAATCTGGGATCAAGATGTTGGAGTGAACTTTAAGGGTGAGTTGATGGAGTACTTGATGACACAGGACAAGATAGTACTGCCATCAGCTTCGGATATGGCCCAAGTGCGGAGTGAGACACACTGAAGTGTGTCGATAGTTCACAAACTTTAACGCAAACAGTGTCAAAGGGAAAATAAAACAATAAAATGAAGGCCAAACTGGTCGTTAACTAAAACTGTCAAATGGAAAATGAAGCCTACACTGCGGCTGAGAAGAATATCTAAATATTAAACAAATACTGCTAGTCTTCAGAGTCAGTTGACTCAACAGTCCAACTTCCCAGGCAAAGCCAAATGCAAACTGGCAGCGAAGCTCTTCTGTGCTGTGTCCAAGTCTCGATAATCACTACGACAACAAGGATGGAGTTAAATACTATAACAATGAAACAATAATTAGCTGACACATGCATATTCACAAGCAAAATTGCCATATCCACTGTGTTGCCGAATCCGTAGTTGTGACAGGGCCCCCTCTCCAGGCACAGCCCCAGAGGTGCCACAGACCTGTGTCTGCTGGAAGTTCCAGATCAGGAATTTGTCCAAAATGTCCTTCGCTGTGATGCAAGAACATTCTTCTGGACCATACACCTCCCAGTCCACAAGGTACTGGACCTTGCCACAAATCCAGCGAGATGCCAGGTGGGGCTGCACCGTATAGACAATAAAGTACGACTATGACTATCAGACATCTACCAGGTGGGGGAGGTGCGGTCTCTGGGGCCAGGGGAGGTGTAGTCACCGGCTTGAGCTGGTAAACATTGAATACTGGGTGGACCTTCAGTGATGTTGGTAGACTCAATCTATAGGACACCGTGCTGACAGCCTTTTCCACTACAAACGGTCCCATGTAGTGCGGTACCAATTCCTCTCTCTCAACTTCCATGGGAAGATCCACTGATGCAAACCAGACCAACTCTCCTGGCTTGAATAGCCTTACCTGTTGACAGAGCCGATCAGCCTTGCGGGAATGTTGTTCCTGGATCTGCTGTTCTCTTTCTGCTGGGTCCATCGTTGAGTGTTCGAGACTTGCTGTCACCAGGTTCAGGTCTGGCCCAAGTGCGGAGTGAGAGACACTGAAGCTGGTCAATAGTTCACAAACTTTAATGCGAACAGTGTCAAAGGGAAATAAAACAACAAATGCTAGGCTAAACAGGGCCATTAACTAAAACTCTCAAATGGTGGACGATGCCCACGCTGTGGCTGAAACGAACAACTAAATATAAAATGAATACCACAAGTCTTCAGAGTCAGTTGACTCGACAGTCTAAATTGTCAGGCAAGGCCAAATGCAAACAGGCAGTGAAGCATTGTTGTGCTGTGTCCAAGTCTCGACAATCACTACGATGACAAGTATGGAGTTAAATATTATCACAACGCAAGAATAATTATCTGACACTTGCACATTCACATGCGCAATTACCGTATCTACTGCACTGCCGAATCCATGGTTGTGACAAGTACAAATTCAGCATGGTTTCCTTCAGGGAAGATCCTGCTTGACGAGCCTGTTGGAATTCTTTGAGGAGATTAGAAGTAGGATAGATAAAGGGGATGCAGTGGATGTTGTATATATGGCTTTCAGAAGGCCTTTGACAAGATGCCACACATGAGGCTGCTTACCAAGTTAAGAGCCCATGTTATTACAGGAAAGATACTAACATGTTTAGAGCACTGGCTGACCGGTAGGAAGCAGCGAGTGGGACTAAGAGGATCCTTTTCTGGTTGGCTGCCAGTGACTAGTGGTGTCGCACAGGGGTTGGTTTTGGGACCACTTCTTTTTATGCTGTATATCAATGATATACAGTAGATGATAGAACAGATGGCTTTGTTGCCAAGTTTGCAGATGATATAAAGATTTGTGGAGGGGCAGGTGTTGTTGAGGAAACAGTTAGGATGCAGACAGACTTAGACAGATTAGGAGAATGGGCAAGGAAGTGACAAATGAAATACAATGTTGGAAAATGCATGGTCATGCACTTTGGTAGTAGAAATAAATGTGCAGACTACTTTCTAAACGGGGACAAAATCCAGGACTCTGAGATGCCAAGGGACTTGGGAGTCCATGTGCAGAACACCCTGAAGGTTATCTTGCAGGTTGAGTCAGTGGTGACTCAATGTTGGCATCATTTCAAGAGGTCTAGAATATAAGAGCAAGGATGTGATACTGAGGATTCAAAAGGCGCTGGTGCGGCTTCACCTTGAATATTGTGAACAGGCTTGTGCCCCTCATCTTTGAAAAGATGTGCTGGCAGAGAGGTTCACAAGGATGGATGATTCCAGAAGTGAAAGGGTTATCGCACGAGGAACATTTGATGGCTCTGTGTGTGTACTCGCTGGAATTCAGAAGGATGAGGGGAGATCTCATTGAAACCTTTCAAATGTTGAAAGGCCTAGATAGAATAGATATGGAAAGGATGATTCCCATGCTGGGAGAGTCTAGGACAAAAGGGCACAGCCTCAGGATAGAGTGGCGCCCTCTCAAAACAGAGATGTGGAAAAATTTCTTTAGCCAAGCGGTGGTGAATTCGTGGAATTCATTGCCACATGTAGCTGTGGAGGCCAGGTCATTACGTGTATTTAAGGCAGAGATTGATAGGTTCTTGATTAGACATGGCATCAAAGGTTACGGGGAGAAGGCCGGAAATGGGGTTGAGGAAGAGATAGAAAAAAAAATCAGTCATGATTGATTAGCAGAACAGATGCAATGGGCCAGATGGCCTAATTCTGCTCCTATGTCTTATGGTCTTTTGGTCTTATCATCAACAACATAGATTCAAAAGGCCAGAAGATGAAGATCTGGACTCAGCTCACTCAGTTACATTAACACTGCAGTGGACCCGTGTCGCAGTTGTTGGAACTGATCGGTAGACCCAACTGTGGTGACACTGTCCATGGAATGCTCACCCCTCCACGTCTGGGAAAATGTCGATAGCTGCACCAATTCTAGAGAGGTGTTTGAATATTCCCAAAATGACTAACATTTGCTAAGTTCAGAAAATTACTAGATATGGAGTATTTAGGAACCCCTACATCCATCAAACACCATAAATATAGGAGCAGAACTGGCTATTTGGTCCATCAAGTCTGCTCTGCATTTCATCATGGCTGATCCAAATTTCTTCTCAGCCCAAATCCCCTCCCTTCTCCCCATATCCATTCAAGCTCTGACCAATCATGAATCTATCAAGCTCTGCCTTAAATATAAATAAAGTCTTGACCTCCATAGCTGCCTGTTCCAATGAATTCCATAAACTCACCACTCCCTGGTGAAAGAAATTCCTTCTCATCTCTGTTCTAAAATGATGCCCCTGTATTCTGAGACTGTCTCCTCTAGTCTTAGACTCTAACACCATCGAAAACATACTCTCCATATCCTCTCTATCAAGGCCTTTCACCATTTGATAGGTTTCAATGAGATCTCTCCTCATTCTTCTGAACTCGAGGGAACACAGGCCCAGAGTCACCAGAGACTCTTCATTTGACAAGCCGCTCAATCCTGGAATCATTTTCATGAAACACCTTTGAACCCTCTCCAGTTTCAGCAAAACCTTTCTAAGATGAGGGACACAATCCTGCTCTCAATACTCCAAGTGAGGCCTCACCAGTGCGTTATAAAGTTTCATCATTCCATCCTTGCTTTTTATATTCTAGTCCTCTTGAAAAGATTGCTAACATTGCATTTGCCTTCCTCACCAGAAGCAGCATATTAACCTTTAGAGAATCCTACACAAGGACTCTCAAGTCACTTTGTGACTCAGCTTTTTGTATTTTTGCTGCATTTTGCAAATACACAACCATTTCCTCTACCAAAGTGCATAACCAAACACTTCCCAACATTGTATCCCATCTGAGATTACCTTGCCCATTCTCCTAATCCGTCTGTTCTTCTGTAGTTCCTCTACTTCCTCAAAGGTAACTGTCACTCTGCCCATCTTCATATTGCCTTCAAACCTTCCAACCTTCCAATAAAGCGATCAATTCTATCATCTACATTATTGACATAAATTGTGGAAAGTATCGGTCCCAACACGGATCCCTGTGGAACACCACAGGTCACCGGCAGCCAGGCAGAGAAGGCTACCTTTATTCCCACTCTTAGCCTCCTGCCAATCAATGCTAGAGTCTTTCTTGTATTACCGTGGATTCATAGCTTGTTATGCAGCCTCATGTGTGGCAACTTATCAAATGCCTTCTGAAAATCCAAGTACACAAAATCAACGAATTCTCCTTTGTCGACCCTGCTTGTTATTTCTTCAAAGAATTACAACAGATTTGTCTGGCAAGAAGTTCCTTGAGAAAATGATGCTGACTATCACCTAATTTATCATGTGCCTCCAAGTACCCTAAGACCTCATCCTTACTAATCAACTCCAACATCTTCCCAGCCACTGAGGTCAAACTAACAGGCCTGTAGTTTTCTTTTTTTTATGCCCCTCTCCCATTTTGAAGGAGTGACATTTACAGTTATCCAGACTTCTGGAACCATTCCAGAATCTAGTGATTCTTAAAAGCTCATTTCTAATGCCTCCATGATCTCCCCAACCACAGCTTTCATAACTCTGTAGTGTACACCTTATGGTGAAGGGGACTTATCTACCTTCAGATCTTTCAATTTTCGAAGAACTTTCTCTCTGGTTATGAGAGCTTCACAAACATTCAGTTCATCTACCATTTTATTGCCCCCCCCCCCATTAGTATCTTATCATTTTCCAGCAAAAGACAACAGACAATAGGTGCAGGCGTAGGCTATTCGGCCGTTCAAGCCAACACCACCATTCACTGTGTTCACAGCTGATCATCCACAATCAGTACCCCGTTCCTGCCTTCTCCCCATATCCCTTGACTCCACTATCTTTAAGAACTCCATCTAACTCTTTCTTGAAAGCATCCAGAGAATTGACCTCCACTGCCTTCTGAGGCAGAGCGTTCCACAAATCCACAACTCTCTGGATGAAAAGTTTTTCCTCAACTCCGTTCTAAATGGCCTACCCCTTATTCTTAAACTGTGACCTCTGGTTCTGGACTCCCCTAACATCAGGAACATGTTTCCTGAATCTAGCGTGTCCAATCCCTTAATAATCTTATATGTTTCAATCAGATGCCCTCTCTCATCCTTTGAAATTCTAGTGTATACAAGCCCAGTCGCTCCAATCTTTCAACATATGACAGTCCTGCCATCCCGGGAATTAACCTCGTGAACCTTCACTGCACTCCCTCAATAGCAAGCATGTCCTTCCTCAAATTTGGAGACAAAACCTGTACACGATACTCCAGGTGTGGTCTCACCAGGGCCCTGTACAACTGCAGAAGGTCCTCTTTGCTCCTATACTCAACTCCCCTTGTTATGAAGGCCAACATGCCATTAGCTTTCTTCACTGCCTGCTGTACCTGCATGCTTACTTCCAGTGACTGATGAACAAGGACACCTAGATCTCGCTGTACTTCTACTTTTCCTCACTTGACACCACTCAAATAGTAATCTGCCTTCCTGTTCTTACCACCTGTCACGTACCCCATGACGGGATAAAGAACCAGCAGAAATAGAAAACACGTTGGAGTCCAGTATTGCTATTAACTAATAATATTTATTATAAACTACGCAATACGGTAATATAAATGCAGATAAATCAGACAAGTTCGCAATGATTATATGTAAATAAGTGTGGAATATATATGAAAACCAAGCTTCTTCAAGTCAAGGGGTAAATAGATAATCTTACGATAATGAGTAAAGTTCAGTTCAGTTCGTGGTATTGAGTTGAGTAGTGATGGAGAGAGAGAGGGAGCAATTTGAGTCTTCAGATGAGCTGATGCCGTCAATCTTCCCGTTGTCCTCCGAAATCCTTTAAAAGTCACCGACTGTGACTTCAATAAAGGCACCGGTCAATTCCCTTATCTCACTGCAAGAGCTACTGACCAATCCGCCTGATCGATCATCCAAAAACCCACTTTTTCTGTGGGCACAACAAAGCTCATTCAGTGTCCAAAAATATGTGCCTGAGGTCTATCATCTGACCTTCTATTTATCTTCCCTTACTGAGTACCAACTGTCATTTAAACAACTCCTTCCTTCTCTATCTATGTAGAAATACAAGCAGGCCATGTCCTTGGAAAGTATAAACAACCTTCAGAGAAATCATAACATCGATTGTCCATCACATAACGCTGCCCTCGGTCATCGTAGTGACATACGAGCTGCTCTCTGCCCTCTCTCTCCCAACTCAGCAGAAATCCAAAGGTTCTTCCTCGTGCCTTGAAATGACAGTCAACAGGAAATATGAACCTTAGGGGTTCGTAGAACTATCTCAAACCAATCTTCGTCTGTCTGTCTCTCTCTCTCTCTTTAAACACAAGATGCTGGTGTTAAATAACTCTCTCTCTCTCTTTTCAAAAGCACAGTTCATAGGGATAATCGAACACAGTTCACAGGGGTAATTCAGTACCCCGTCACACACCAAAGTGGATAACATCACATTTATCCACATTAAACTGCATCTGCCATGCATCTACCCACTCACCCAACCTGTCCAAGTCATCCTGCATTCTCATAACAACCTCCTCACATTTCACACTGCCACCCAGCTTTGTGTCATCTGAAAATTTACTAATGTTACTTTTAATCCCTTCCTCTAAATCATTAATGTACAAACGTATATTGTAAATAGCTACTGTCCCAGCACTGTGCGTTCCGGTACCCTACTAGTCACTGCCTGCCATTCTGAAAGGGACCCGTTAAACCCTACTCTTTGTTTCCTGTCTGCCAACCAATTTTCTATCTATGTCAGTACCCGACCCCCAATACCATGTGCTCCAAGTTCACCCACTAATCTCCTTTGTGGGACCTTATCAAAGGCTTTCTGAAAGTCCAGGTACACTACATCCACTGGCTCTCCCTTGTCCATTTTCATAGTTACATACTCAAAAATTTCCATGTGATTAGTCAAGCATGATTTCCCCTTCATACACCCATGCTGACTCGGACCGATCTGTTACTGCTATCCAAATGTGCTGCTATTTCATCTTTTATAATTGACTCCAGCTTCTTCCCCACCACTGATGTCAGGCTAACTGGTCTATAATTCATCGTTTTCTCTCTCCCTCCTTTCGTAAAAAGTTGAATAACATTAGCTACCCTCCAATCCACAGGAACTGATCCTGAATGTATAGAACATTGGAAAATGATTACCAATGCATCCACGATTTCTAGAGCCACCTATTTAAGTACCCTGGCATGCAGACCATCAGGCCCTGGGGATTTATAAGCCTTCAGTTCCATCAGTCTATCCAACACCATTTTTTGCCTAATGTGAATTTCCTTCAGTTCCTCCGTTACCCTCGGTCCTCCGGCCACTATTACATCTGGGAGATCATTTGTGTCTTTCCTAGTAAAGACAGGTCCAAAGTACCTGTTCAACTCATCTGCCACTTCTTTGTTCCCCATAACAAATTCACCCGTTTCTGTCTTCAAGCAGTCCAATATCTACTCTCACCTCTATTTTACACTTTATGTATCTGAAGAAATTTTTGGGATCCACTTTAAATCTTTAGTAGCTTACTTTCATATTCCATATTTACTTTCTTCATGACTTTTTAGTTGCTTTCTGTTGGTTTTTGAAAGCTGCCCAATCCTGTAACTTCCCACCATTTTTTGCTCTATTATATGCCCTCTTGTTGGCTTTTATGTTGGTTTTGACATCTCTTGTTAGCCACAGTTATGTCGTCTTCCTTTTATTTCTTCCTCTTTGAGATGTATGTATCCTGTGCCTTCTGAAATGCTTCTAGAAATTTCAGCCATTGCTGCTATGTCAGTGTTCTTCCCCAATCGATTCTAGTCATTAGCTCTCTCACGCCTCTGTAATTCGCTTAACTCCACTGTAATACTAATACATCTGAATTTATCTATTTATTTTCAAATTTCACGGTGAATTTGATCATATTATGATCACTTGCCCCTAAGGGTTATTTCACCTTTGGGTCTCTAATAAATTCTGTTTCATTGCACAACACCCAATCCAGGTTATCTGATCCTCTCATCACCATCTGACTCTATGTCACCTCTTGCTAATGAATTGACTTCATTTTTTACCAACAGAGGAACATTGCTCCCTTTGCCTTCCTGCCTGTCCTTTCGATACAATGTGTATCCTTGGACATTAAACTCCCAGCTATAATCTTCTTTCAATCATGATTCAGTGATGCCTACAGCATCATACCTGCCAATCTGCAACTGTGCTGTATGTTCATCTACCTTATTCCATACACTGCATGCATTCAAATTTTTCCCTCCTTTTATGTAGCAATTAATGCCATTGACTGCAATTTTGCCCTAACAACTGCCTCTCCTGACTAGACATTGCCTCTGGTTCTGAACCAGCTACTTCTTCTGCTGCACTGTTATCCGCCCTTCCTACGATACTACTTCTACCCTCCATCTTACATCAACTCCTTGGCCAAATATTAAACTGTATAATCTTCCAAGTTCTGGCATCTGCGCACTTCTCTCTGTGCCATGATCTTTGCTGTGGGTCTCTCCTTCTGCATCGAGATCAACCCTGTAAAGCAATCCCTCACAGTGAGTCATTCATTGTGGACCTCTCCCTTCCCTGTTCTGTTCTTGACCCCTGTGATCTGTCTCCCTGAACCAGTTTCATTTTGCTCAGTGCCAGCACTCTGGTGTTACCAATGGTCCTGGAGCTGGAAGCAGCACATGGAACACTTTTGCGTGTTGTGTGAACTTCCCCGTTACCCAATCTGCAATAAAATTAACAAAGGAACTGATTTCATTCTGGGTGAGCTGCTGCTGTCTGTGTCAGATTAAGAAGATAATATGTGGAGCAATGCGGTACAAGAACAGGTCAGAATTTCCTTTCAGCAAGTTGATTGGCAGATTGATGCAGCAGGGATAAAATAGAGGGAGAATATGAAAGAGGGAAGAGAGGCATTACTAGTCACAGACAATGTCCCCCTGTCCTCAGACCGGACAGACAGGACTCATCTGCTAAGCTCATATGGGTGCAACTGAGGAATAAGAAATGCACAACCACATTAATGATTCAGTGATACCTGCAACATCATACTTGCCAATCCACAACTGTGTTGCAAGTTCATTGACCTTATTCCATATACTGAACACATTTAAATATAACGCCTTTTGTCCTGTAGTCACTATTTTCGATTTTGTCCGCCTTTTACTTTGCAACCCATCCTGTTGACTGAAATTTTGTGCTGTCATCAGCCTCATCTTGCGAGGAGTCTCACTAAGCATTGCCTCTGTTTGTAAACCAATTACCTTTTCTTCAACATCACTCCAGTTCGCATAGCTCTGCCAAATTAATTTAAACCCACACAAACAATTCCAGCCAACCTGCCCGCAAGAATATTGAACCCTTGGGTTCAGGTATAACCCGTCCCTTTTATAAAGATCATACCTTTCCTGAAGACATTTCAATGATCCATAAATCTGAACCCCTGCCTTCTGCACCAGTTCCTCAGCCATGCTTTCAGCAGCTAACTCATCCTCTTCTTACCCTCACTGGGCACATGGCACAGATTGCAACCCAGAGATTACTATCCTGAAGTTCCTGTTTCTCAGCTTTCTACCTAGCTCTCTAAAATCCTAAAATCTTTTATATATACTTATATATATAAAGACTACTGGCTGCTCACTCTCACCCTTGAGAATGTCACAGGCACGATTTGAGACATCCCTGATCCTGGCACCAGGGAGGCAGCTTATCATCCGGGTGTCTCTATCATGCCTACAGAACCTCATCTCTGTTCCACTGACTAAGGAATCTCTATCAACGCAGTCATCCTCTTCATCTCTCTGCTCTTCTGAGCCACAGCATTAGCTCAGTGCCACAGATCTGGTCACTAGTCCCCTTCAACAGTATCTAAAGTTATATAATTATTATTGAGGGGATCGGCCACAGGTATATTCTGCATTGGCTGTGCATTTCCCCTCCACCTGACAGGCATTAGATAGACAGAGACTGTTTAGAGATGGTCCAGATCCCTTTTCGTGTGGTAGGTCACATGTAACAAAGCTTATCGATTGTTTTCAAAGAGGCTACCAGGAAAGTTGATGAAGGATATAGTCTAAATGGATTCTAGTAAGACCTTCAACAAGCCCTCTCATGGGAGTTTGGTCAGAAAGATTCAGTCACTTGGCATTCAGGATCAGGTAATAGATTTCATTACAGTATACATTTGTTTTGAGGCAGATACCAGTGAGCTTTCTATGAGAGGCCTGTAGCTAGTGGTGTGCAGCAAGGATCAGTGTTCAGTTCTATATTATTTATCATCCATATAAAATATCTGGCTGGTAATGTGGAAAACTGCATCAGCAAATTTTTGGATGATTCCAAAATTGTGGTCAAAGTGGACAGTGAGGAAGCGTATTGAAGCACCTGACCATCTGGATAAATAGGTTGAAAATAGCAGATGGAATTTAATGCAGACAAGTGTGAGGTGTTGCACTTTGGGAAGGTGAACCAGGGTAAGAGTTGCACAGAGAACGCTAGGGCAGTGAATAGTGTGGTAGATCAGAGGAATCTGGTAATAAGGCTCCATAATTCATTGAATATGGTATCACGGGTACAGTTAGATAGGATCGTAAAGAGAGCTTATGGCACATTGGTCTTCATAAATCTGAGTATAGCAATTAGGATGTTATGTTGAAGTAGTGAAAAAATGGGTGAGACTATATTTGAAGTATTGTGTGCAACTACGATTGCCGAACTACAGAAAAGATGTAAATAAAATTGAAAGAATAGAGAGCAAGTTTACAAGGATATGGCTGTCTTGAAGACCTGAGTTACAGGAAAGGTTTGAGCAGGTTAGGTTTTTATTCCCTGTAGCACAGGATGATGATAAGAGATCTGATACAAAGTTATATAGTGTGAAACCACACTGGCTTCCTTGGCTGTGTAAGTCTGGGGAAGACTCACTCTTGTCCTGCTAAACCCATGTGATTGAAATGACTCCCACACTCCGAACCCCAGTTGGTGTGGATGTTATGCGATTTGCTTCCGTCTGGTAACACAAAGGTTGGGGGTGTTGTGGATAGTCTGGAGGATTGTCAAAGTTTACAGCGGGCAGTTGATAGGATGCAGAACTGGGCTGAGATGTGGCAGGTAGACTTCAACCCAGATAACCCAGACAAGCCAGAAATAGTTGCACATGATTAAAGGAATTATATTTATGAAACTTACTAACTAAAGGGTTAGTAAAGAAAAGAAAGAAAAAAAACAATGTGTCCATTCTAATTAAACAGTCAAATGTGCACAAGTTGTAGCTCATCTTCAACCTCTCTGTCACTCGTGTGTAAAGCACATACAAGATTCCAAATGTCACTCGCAATCCATCTCGCAGAAATGGGTCTCCCACCGGGTCATATCCTACGACCAGTTCTCCCAGCATCTTCTCTCTTCATCTCCTGCCGAACAAAAGCCCCAAGACTAACCTTAGTCTCCCTCACCAAAAAAACCTCCCCCCCCCCCCCCCAGTTCCACCATCCTAACTGGATGACACTTATTCCTCATCATCGCTTATCTTCAACAATAACCCAAATAGGCTGAAAGCAGAACAGATGCTCGTACAGAACTGCTAAATGAAATACCCACAGCATAACAGTAAAGATGTGAACCAGGACATTACAGGTGTCTTGGTAAGGTAAATGCAAGCAGGCTTTTTCACAGAGTTTGGGTGATATTGGAGTTTAAGAGTGAAAAGTGAAACATTAAGGGTGATGAGAGTGTGGAACTCGCTGTCAGTGGAAATAGTGAATGCAACTTCAAAGTCAACATTTAAGGGGATTTGAGTGAGTACACAGATGATGGAGGTGTCGAGGTCTATTGGCTGCTTTCAGATCAATGACATTGGCAGAACAATAGTTCTGTTCAGATTAGATCAGCTGAGTGGCTTGCATCTGTGATATAGAGCATCTTATATCGGCGGTATTGTAAGAGAGACAGATGAGCTCAAGACATGGGTCAACACCTGGAGTTGTGATGTTGTAGACATTAGTGAGACGGTTGCATGAGGAGCAGGACTGGCAGCTCAATCTTCTGGGGTTCCATTGTTTAGACATGACAGATTCGGAGGGGGTCAAGGAGGAGGGGTGGCGTTACCAAGCAGAGAAAATGTCACGAAAATGGTCTGTCGGAACAGACTGGAGAGCTCATCTATTGAAGTGTAATTGGTGGAACTGAGAAATAAGAAAGGAATGACCACGTTAATAGGGCTATATTACAGACTACTCAGCAGTCAAAGGGGTTTAGAGGAACAGATGTGTAAAGAGATCGCAAATTGTTGCAAAAGACAGAAGATTGTGACAGTAAGTGACTTTGGCTTTCCACATATTGACTGGGACACCCATACTGACAAATGACTATACGGGGTGGAGTTTCTCAAATGTGTTCCTTAATCAGTACATAGAAGTCCCAATGAGCGAGTGTTCGATACTGGATCTGCAAATAGCCAATGAGACAGGGCAAGTGACAGAAGTTTGTGTTGGGGGAACACTTTGCATCTAGTGATCACAGTGGCATCAGTTTCAAGTAAATATGGAAAAAGATAGGTCTCGTCCCTGGCTTGAGATTCTAAATTGGAGATGATATCAGAATTGATCTGGCAAGTGTGCATTGGGACAGTCTCGTTTCTGGCAAGTCAGAAGACTTCAACAGTGAAATTTTGAGAGTACAAATCTTGTGTTGGAATTGTACGTTTTATTGAAGTAGAACATAGGACATAGAAATCTACAGCACATTACAAGCATGTTGGCCCACAATGTTGTGCTGACCATGTAATCTACTCTAGAAACTGCCTAGAATTACCAGACTGCATTTCCCTCTATCTTTCTAAGCTCCATGTACCTATATAAGAGTCCTTTAAAAGACCCTATTGTATCTGCCTCTCCCGCTGTTGCGGGCAGTGCATTCCAACTATCCACCACTCACTGTGTAAAAAAAAAATACCCCTGACATCCCCTTGTTATCTATTTCCAAGCACCTTAAAACTATGCCCCCTCATGTTAGTGATTTCATCCCTGGAAAAAAACCTCTGGCTATCCACACGATCAATGTCTCTCATCATCTAACATACCTCTATCAGGTCACTCCTTATCCTCTGTCATTCCAAGGAGAAAAGGCTAAATTCACTCGACTTATTCTCAGAAGGCGCACTCTCCAATCCAGGCAATATTCTTGTAAAACTCCTCTGCACTCTTTCTATAGTATGCACATCCTTACTGTGGTGGGGTGACCAGAACTGAACACAGTACTCCAGGTGGGGTCTGACCAAGGTCTTATATAATTGTAACATTACCTCATGGCTCTTGAGCTCTATCCCATGGTTGATGAATGCCAACACGCCACACACCTTCTTAACAACACTGTCAACCTGCACAGGAACCTTGAGTGACATATGGATACGGACTCCGAGATCTCTCTGATCCTCCACACTGCCAAGAATCTTACCATTAATACTATATTCTGTCTTCAAATTTGACCTACCAAAGTGAACCACTTCACACTTATCTGGGTTGAACTCCACCTTCTACATCTCAGCTCAGTTCTGCAGACTATTGATGTTGTGCTGTAACTTTTGACAACTCTTCAGACTATCCACAACATCCCCAACCATTGTGTCACCAGCAAACTCACTAACCCATCCCTCCACTTACTCATCCAGGTCATTTCTAAAATTCATGAAGAGAAGGGGTCCCAGAACCGATCCCTCAGGCACACCACTGGCCACCAACCTTCAGGCAGAATATGAACCATCTATAACCACACTTTTCCTTCTGTGGGCAAGCCAGTACTGGATCCACAAAGCAAGGTCTGTTTTGATCCCATGCCTCCTTACTTTCTGAATATGCCTCGCATGGAGAACTTTGTCAAATGCCTTACTGAAATCCATATACATGACATCCACTGGTCTTTCATCTGTGTTTTTTGTTCCATCCTCAAAGATGGGTGAAATTGAAAATAGAATTGAAAGTACCCATTTCAAATCTACTTCCCGTTCCCATTCCAACATATCAGCCCATGGCCTTCTCCACTGCCGTGATGAGGTCACACTCAGGTTGGAGGAGCAACACCTTATATTCCATCTGGGTAGCCTCCAACCTGATGGCATGAACATTGATTTCCTGAACTTCCAGTAATTGTTTCTCTACCCCCCGCCTTCAATTCTCTCCATTCCTGTTTCTCACTCTCTCCTTATCTCCTTCCCTGCCTATCGCCTCCTTTGGTGTCCTTCTCCTTCTCTTTCTTCAATGGTCTTCTGTTCCCTCCTATCATATTCCCTCTTCACCACCCCTTTATCTTTTTCTCTAATCAACTATCCAGGTCTTTGCATCATCTGCTCCCCCTCTCCCGGTTTCACCTATCACCTAATATCTTGTACTTCTTCCTCTCTCCATTCTGACATTTCCTCTTTCTTTCCAGTCGAGATGAAGGGACTTGGCCTGATATGTTGACTGTTATAGATGCTGCTTGGTGTTCTGATTTCCTCCAGTATTTTGTGTATGGTGCTTCAAACCCCTACGTCACTGCCCTGTCTACCCATGACACCGATGCTGTATTTGGCCTGCACAACTTACGTTTCTGAAATTACTGACTTTGCACACATCTGAGATAAATTCCAACTACCAATCTTCGCCCAAACTCCCCAAGTGATCTGCATCTTGCTGTAATCTCAGACAACCTTCTCCACCGTCCGCTGTACCACCAACATTGTTATCTTCCACAAATTGCCAAATTTCCCTCGAGATTAATAAAGTATATCTATCTATCTAAATAGACTAAACATAGAATTAATATTATCATGCAAATCATAAATATAAATTTAAAAATGCGGGAGACCTGTTAATCACCAGTAGTCTCCACACTCCAAATAGAAAAACAAACCATCATTGCCACCCTCTCACCCGTGCCACAAGCTGATTTAAATTCATTTGGCTCGTTCAAACAGGATTTTTTGCAATTCCCGGACGACGACCTTCTCCAACACAATTAACATGTTTTCCTCTTTCAGTGGGAAATGTCTGGTGTTCTATCCAACCTGTATTACAGCACCAAGGATGCAAAGGACCTGGTGGCTGCTTATCAACGTGCAGGAGAGACAGGTCTGCAATTGGCCATCGAGAGAAAATCCAAGCAATTCGAAAATGTACAGATCCAGATTGCGGTGATGGGTGAGTCAGGGTCGGGCAAATCGACCCTGATCAATGCTCTGCTTGGGTTGGATGAGAATGAGGAAGGGGCTGCCCCAACCGGCAGTAAAGAGACCACCATGGAAATAACACGTTACCGCCACCCCACCCTTCCTAATGTTCAGTACTGTGACTTCCCCGGGTTGAATACACCAAGGTTTCCGATGAAAAAGTTCATGAAGGAAACCGACTTTTCCCAGTATGATTTGGGCATCATTGTCACTGCTGCTCGGTTCACGGAGAATGACAAGTTACTGGCTGAAGCACTGAAGAAGGCGGGCAAACATTTCTACCTGGTGCGCTCTAAGATCGACGAGACTGTCAGGGCAGAAAGCCGCAAGAAGGGTTACAACCAGGAGGATATGTTCCGGAAAGTGAGAGAATATTGCATCTCCTCACTGCGGGCAGCAGGGATACAAAATACTTCCGTTTTCCTCTATTCCGCCTTTAACCTTGATGAGTTTGATTTTCCTGAATTTAGGGAGGCTGTGGCATCCAATCTCTTGGAGACACAGAAGAATCTATTCATCACAGCACTCCCCAACACATCTGAAGCTGCTATAGAGAGGAAACGTAATGCTCTGCGGCCATTCATCCAGATGCTGTCTGCCGTATCGGGGGGTATCGGTGTAGTTCCCATTCCGGGTTTGTCTCTTGCCTGTGACCTGATGCTCATTACCTCTGGTATCCTGTTCATAAGAACGAACCTTGGTCTGGATGAAGCATCCCTTCGCAAACTGGCCCAGAGGGTGGGGACCAGTGTAACGGATCTGCGGAGAGGTACAGAGCACAACTGGGTGTTCGGAGAGATCACACGTGAGCAGGTAGTGCTGTTGATCCAGAGAAGCACAGTGGCATTGGCTCTGACAATTGCCGAGCCCATCCTGGACTTTGTCCCCATTCTGGGCTCTATCTTTGGGGCAACATCATCCTTTGCAGTGACTCTCATGATGCTGAACAATTCGCTGGATACAATGGTGGAGACAGCTAAAATTGTGCTGCAGAATGCCGAGGCAGCCGCTTCCTCTGAAGGCATCGGTATTTGAGGGCTGTTATCAGAGTGCCCCTCTTACTCTATCCCGGAGGGATTGCCAAATCATCCTGATATCTATCACCCGAAGTCAATGTCTTTCTGGCACCCCATCCCCATCTGGACAAGAGATTCTGCAGATGCTGGAAATCATGAGCAACAAACAGCAGGAACTCAGCAGGTCAGGCAGCATCAATGGAGGGCAATAAACAATCCATCAGGACTCCTGTTAATCCTTGCACCGCTTGAGTCCAAGTGTTTCCCGTTACCCCTATAACGAGGGCTATTCCTGTTACCATCATTTCCGGGAGCTGTTTCTCCATAGTCACTTCCTGACCCAGTGAACAACCCACCTGTTCCGAGTTTATTTCAGATTTCCAGCATCTACAACATTTTGCATCAGAATGCCTCACAATTTAATTTAGATTCAGTCATCCTGGTGTAGATGTTTAATATCACAAATACGAGAAATTCTGCATATGCTGAAAATCCAAAGCAACACACACAAAATGCTGGAGGAACTCAATATGTCAGGCAGCATCTATGGAAAAGAATAAACAGTCGACGTTTCGGGCAATGACACTTCATCAGAACTGGAGGGTTTGGTGGTCCACCTACCAATGACCAGTTCCAGCAACAGCAGGTTGGCAATGATTCCATCCTTCCCCCTATTCAGTGCCGGGTCCAGTAAGATATGGATTCATGTCAGTGTTCCCAGCTTCAATGTCGAATCATTCAGCTCAATGAATTTAATTTCCTCAGCCCTGCTGGAATTTAAATTCAATCTCCTGTGTTATTGAGTCCAAGTATCGATGCAGTAGCTAAGCCTGACAAGTACTGTGCACACACATTTCATCATAGTCCAGTTTAATGTTTGTTTTCTTCTTCTGTAATATCTCGATGTAATTTTGAATTGTGATTAAAAGATCTGACAGAAGCAAGCAACTGCCTCTCGGTCAGTGCTCATTCTTTGTGAACAGTGATGAATTCCATTAACCTTCATGAATCCCGGTCCCCAGTGCAACCAGGTGACTCAGTGTATCAGGGGAGAGAGGGCAGGGTAACAACACAGAGGTTTTACTGCACAGCAGGTGGCAGCATTACTGGCCCAAAATACAATACATAGTCACAGAGTCGTAGATGCAAAGAATAGCAGAGCATAAAAACAGGTTCTTCGGCCCATCTAGTCCTTCCTGAAATCTTTAACACCCAATCAACAGTAGGAGATCCCCTACTGGGCTCAACCATGAGCTGCTATGAAACACCATCTTGTAGACATTCTACAAATTCACCCTCTTGAGATCAAGCACCAACCTGATTTCCCTGACCGATCCCTCTTACTGTCATATTATTGTACTTCTGGCATGCATTTCCTATTTCCCATTGTAATTTGTAGGCCAGAACATTACTACTGCTTGGGGATTTGTATAGAACTTGCATTGATGGTGTGAAGGGGTAGGTAAATAAGGGTATAGACTAAGAACAATGATTAATTAATGATCAATCACCTTGTGGGCGCCTTGGCGTACTGTTTTGGACAGTCAAAAAGAGGCTTTACCCAGCAACCGTTGACGTACTAGTCATTGTTCTCTAAAGATAGGCAAAGGCTCAAATAAGGAACTATCTGATCTTGCCAAGCAGCTCAAGGTATAGCTAAATATGGGAAGTATAGTGTATGGGCTAGAATGTTCTGGAGAAAAGGGGAAGGGTCCGAATGAGGAACCGATGGGCTAGCTTTATAACTAACTGACCAATGATTATTTTACATCTAATTGTATCTTAGAATGTGATTGAAATGATTCTAATATTATCTAAACTTGTAATCGTAAGATTTCCTGCTACCTGATCAATGTTATAAATTGTGGAGAATTGTGTAATTCGTGGGCAGTGTCTGGACTGGGTCTTTTGGGAGATCAGTCTGTAATTTACCCAAGAGCATGCTAAGAGTAAAGAATAAACGTTTGAAAAAGAATTACGTGTGTTAGTGTTTTTGTGGTACTTTGTCTTTGCATCGGTCGGTCCACTACGACAACTTGGCGAGCCAAAGCCAGGAGCCCAAAAACGAGGGTCTCGTGAGGCGGTGTCAGCGGTTGACTCAGTGGCGGTGATCTGAGACAGGTGGGCCCACAAGGTAAGATTTACCTTGACCTCTCTCATTAATTGCCCACCTTGACGATCCCCTCGTCTGGCGGGTAATCCACTGATGGACTCCTTCCGAAACCTGAGTTGAGGATCGTCCGAGTACCACAGGTTAAAAGAGGGGCTAGAGTCCCCAACGAAGTATAAGGTAAGGTAAGGGGTTACAGTCCCCGACGAGGTATTGTGTGTATTAAAGCCGGCCGGTGCTAACAAATTGGGCAGCGGATCTTTGGTAGTGATCTATTACATTTTCTTTGAGTGTGTTACAGCAAATTGGTCAGCGGGTTAGTGGCAGTAACCTATCACATTTTGGAGCTGATAACCATTCTAGTTGGCGTAAGGGGCCGGGACATGTAGTGCAGTAAATTGACCAGCACAGAGCAGAGCAGACGTTTGGCCAAACACAGAGGAAGTGACACATCTGCAATTCAACCGGATGCTGTAAATACGTTTTGGGGTATACTTGTGACAATTTTCCTGTCTCAGCACCCTGTCTTAAACCGGTTGTTAAGAGGGGAAATCCCCCACGTGAAGGTCAGAACTTTGAAGTGGGTGCAGAGAGACACGGCACAAGATTAATGGGGAGTAGGAGTTATAGACTATAAAGTGGTATAGCCGCACTCTGGAGTATCAGCACCGAGCCTTAGACCGATTGTTAAGAGGGGAAATCCCCCACGCGAAGGTTAGGACCCTGAAATGGGAGTGAGAAAAGGAGGCGGCTGACCCACCCGATTAGGGAGCATGGGGCAAACATTAGATAAGTCTGTAAAGAACAGACCATTGTTTAAACTTTCTAAGGATGACCCAAAGAGAGAGAATGATTACTGAAGGTTATCAGCATGCCTAAATAAGAAATTGGGGAGTGAAATTTGGCCTCTGGGTGGGACCTGGGATTCAGATAAATGCCTAAAGGCAGAAGAAGTAATTTGGAAGCGTAATACCAGATAAAAATGGAAGGTTTTAATGTCCAATTGGAGAAAAACGGCCGAAGAATTAAATAGCAGACCTAGGCAAAGTAGCTGGGAGCATAACGCACGTCGCAGAGGGATTAATGTATGTGATAGTGAAGGAAATTCGAAACCGTGGGAAATATTAAAAGGACTGTGTGAGGATCACGAGAAGAATAAGGAAAAACAGAATAGGGAAAAAAAGAGATAGGTGGGCTAAGGATAGACGGAAGGATGATGATGAAGCCGGCAAAAGTAAAACTGAGGTACCTCTTGACCTCTGGCTGCCCATGCTTTTTAGTGATAATGAGACCGAGGAGGAGGAGGTATGGCACACTCCTGTTGCCTGCATTCGACCCCAACCCACGGAGCCGCTACCCCCATATAACGTTACTGCTGTCCAACCCCAGGCACCTCCGAATACACCGTCCCCAAGTCCAAAAGCCTCCCGAACCAAGGGATAACTTCGGCGACGGGGGAGTAATAGGCGCCAGGCTAGGAGGCGACGAAACCTTTTGGTGGGAGATGGCCCCCTGATAGGCCCCGAGACCGATACTGATTATGACTCTGGTTTTGAAAATGATGATTCCGAAGACCCGAGACCAAAAGGAGAGGGATCCCGGGGCAATTCCCCAACAGGGCCGTTCCCAACGCTAGGGTAGGACCGCCGAACCAGACGGCTACTATGCCGGTTTATATTCCTTGGAAGCCCCAATAAATGTGTATGATCATGAATCAGGCCCCGAACAGGAAAAATGATCCGGAGGGGTTTATCGATTATATGGTTGGTACAACCCAAATGTTTCAGGCGACTCCCCAGGATCTTCTTAGCTTGCGCTGCGTGGCTGCTACGACCAGTGAACAAGAGAAACGGAAAGAAGCTATAGGGGATAATGCCAATTGGGAGTCCCTTTCCACCGCAACCTCACCCGCAGAACAGATGGACAAAATGACAAAGGCTCTAAAGACGGCTTTGCAGTGCCCTGCAGACATCACTAAGGTCCTTGAGTGCCGCCCAAAGGCGGGAGAAGACGGTTGCGATTTTTGGGAACGCTTCTACTCCCTTTATGCAACCTACGCTGGAGATGCCGCCTATAATGCCGGCAATAAATCGCCCCAGTGTAATTCTTTTTAAAAATCTTTTTATTAATTATTATTGAAAATCAACAACAGAGAAAAATACATCAAAGTAATCAAGACAACATATCCATATGTAGAATAAGAGTTAAACTATCAACCAAGCTGAACAGTATATCAATGATAATAAAGAAAACAAAACGTTAAAGCTTTTTTATGGAAAAAAGAAAGAAAAAAAGAACCCTTACTAACTAAAACAGAAAAAAAAAACCTAATAACAAAAAAAAGGGGAAAACCCCATTTGGAACACAAACCCGGAGCTATACGCCATACAAGCTTCCATAAAAAAAGACAACAACCCGCCAAGCAAATCCATATACCCAAGCATCAGAAAAGGACCATCTTTATTAACTCAAATCAAATGATAATAACGGGCAAAAGAACCCTACCTTTTCTCGAAGTCAAATCTAGGATCAAAAGTTTAACTTCTATTTTTTTTCCAAACTAAGACATAACATCACCTGAGAGAACCATTGTATCAAAGTGGGAGCAGAGGCATCTTTCCATTTCAATAAAACAGCCCTTCTAGCCAATAATGTGACAAATGCAATTACGTACTGGTCTGATATAGAAATACCGTGAATATGTTGAGGAATTATACCAAACAGAACTGTCAATTTATTAGGTTGTAAATTGATTTTTAAAGCTTTGGAAATTGTAGAAAAAATAGTTTTCCAAAATTGTTTCAATACAGAACACGACAAAAACATATGTGTCAATGTAGCTATCTCAGTTTTGCATCTATCATACTGACTATTTACATTAGGAAATATTTTAAACAATCTCTCCTTTGTCAAGTAATAACGATGTACAGTTTTAAATTGAATTAGAGAATGACTGGCACAAATCGAAGAAGAGTTAACCAGCTTCAAAATTCGCAACCAATCCTCTGTTATCAAGGTCATGTTAAGCTCTCTTTCTCAATCTTGCTTTATCTTAAGTGAAGGATAGTTATCCTGTTGTAATAGTAAATTATAAATTTTCCCAATAATATCTTTCATTAAAGGGTTCATTTTTAAAATATGCCTAACAGGTCAGAGTCTTGTATATATGGAAAATTACTTAAATATTCTTGTAAGAAATGTCTGACCTGAAGATATTGCAAAAAATGTGAATATTAGAGAGAGTATTTAGTTACTAATTTCTCAAAGGACACCAGTCGGCCTTCTTGAAACAAGTCCATAAAGGAAAAAAAATCCTTTATTCCTCCTGAGGGAAAAGGTAGGATCACTAAGTGAAGGTTTAAATAAATAGTTTCGATAAATTAAACTAAAAAGGTTAAATTTTTTAAGATTAAAATCTTACGAAACTGGTACCAGACTCGTAATGATTGATTAATCATGGGATTTATATTTAGAATAGAAATTATGGCTAATTGTACAGGTAAAGGAGCTCCTAATAACGAAGTTAAATGAAATTGTTCCATCATTTTCAATTCCAGATCAACCTAAGCTGGTCGTTCCTTTTTATCAGTCCAATATAACCAAGAACACGCATAACGTATATTAACCGCCCAATAATACATTCTTAAATTAGGCAAAGTAAGACCTCCATCCTTTTTTAATCTTTGTAAATGACATTTTCCAATTATTGGTCTTTTATTATTCCAAAAAAAAAAGATGAAATGATAGAGTCAACCTGATTAGAAAACTTCTTAGTTAGAAAAATAGGAATATTTTGAAATACATATAAAAATTTTGATAAAGTCATCATTTTAACTGCATGAATTCGACCTGCTAACGAAAGTGTAAATGGCTTCCATCTAGAAAAAAATTGCTTCATAAAATCCACTAAGGGAACTAAATTAGCTCTATAAAGGTCTCCATAATTTTAGTGATGATAATACCTAAATATTTTTAAAAATCCGTAATTTTTAGAGGAATGTATAGAAGCAGAATCATTTAAAGGAAATAATTCACTTTTATGCAGGTTTAATTTATATCCTGAAAACAATCCAAATTCATTTAATAATTTCAATAAACTAGAAATAGATTCTTCGGGATTCGAAACATAAACCAAAGGATCATCCGCATAAAGGGGGATCTTATGAATAGTCCCATTTATAGAAATTCCTTGAATATTTTTTAGCTTCACAAAGTGCAATAGCCAAAGGTTCCAACATCAAATTAAATAACAGAGGGCTTAACGGACATCCTTGTCTCGTACCCCGCAAAAGTTGGAAAAAGGGGGTTCTACAGTTATTAGTACTAACAGTGGAAATAGGGCTTTCATATATCAATCTAATCCCTTTATTAAAATTAGTACCAAAGCTAAATTTCTCTAAAACTCAAAATAGATATTTCCATTCAACTCTACCAAATGTTTTTTCAGCATCTACAGAAACAACACCTTGGGGAGTCTTAGAGAGGCATGAGTATATAATATTTAACAATCTCTGAGTGTTAGAAAAAGAATAATGGCCTTTTATAAAGCCTGTTTGATCCTGAGAAATAATTTTATCTAGTATATTCTCCATCCAATTAGCCATTATTTTTGAAAGAATTTTAGCATCCACGTTTAATATGAAGCACAATCAGTAGGGTCTTTATCTTTCTTAAGAATTAAAGAAATAGAAGCTTCATAAAATGTGGAAGGTAAATCTCCTAGCAAAGAAGAATCTTTAAGCATTTCCAACATAAAAGGAGTAAGCAAATCTTCAACTTTTTTATAAAATCCTGCAGTAAAACCATCCACTCCAGGAGCTTTACCAGACTGCATTGAAAGAATAGTTTTCTAAATTTCTTTTTCAGTAAAAGGAGCATAAAGAATTTGCTGATCTTCAACAGATATTCTAGGAAAATCAATTTTTGTAAAAAGGCATACATGTTAGAACGGTCAGCTGGAAACTGAGATTTATAGAGTTCACTGTAGTAGTCTTGAAAAATGTTATTAATATCTTCATAATTACAAGCTAAACTACCATCTCCCTTATGTATTTTTAAAATTTGTCCTTTAGCTCTAACTGCTTTAAGTTGAGATGCTAATAACTTATTACTTTTATCTCCAAACATATAAGATTGACTTTTTAATTTAAGCAAAAATATTTCAATTGGATAAGTTCATAGTAAATTATATTGTGATTGAAGTCCAACCCTTTGTTTAAATAAATCAACATTAGGAGAAACTGCATAAGTGTTATCCAGGTCTTTAATTTGTTTTGAAATTCTATCTAACTCTATTTTTGTCTGTTTCTTGAGTTTAGCCAAATATGATATTATCTGACCTCGCAAGTATGCTTTAAATGCGACCCATATAATAAATTTCGAGACATCTCCCGTATTATTAAGAAGAAGGAAATCTTTTATGTGAATCTCTATAAATTTAACAAAGTCCGAACTTTGTAATAGATTTTCTGGAAAGCGCCAAGGCAAGTTTACATTACTAATATCATTTAACTCAAAAGTTAAGCTTAAAGGCGCATGATCCGAGACAGCAATAGCATCTTATTCACATTTCTGGACTTTAGACAAAAATTGGAAATCAGCTATAAAATAATCAATTCTCGAATATTTATTATGAACATCTGAATAAAAGGAATAATTTCTGTCATTAGGATGCAAATTTCTCCAGATTTCTATCAAACCATAATCAATTAAACAGGAATTAATAAGTGTTGCCGAACTACTCGGAAGCTGCTGATTGGTTGAACTCCTGTCAATCAAAGGGTTTAAACAACAGTTGAAGTCAGCTCCCATCAGCAGCGTATAGTTATTTAAGTCTGGTAATAAACCAAATACATTTTAAAAAAAAGAAGGATCATCTACATTAGGTCCGTGTAGATTAACCAGGACAATTTTTCTATTACAAATTGTTACTTTAATAATTAAAAATCTACCGTTATTATCTGAGACAATGTCTTCTTGAATAAATAAAATATTAGATTTAATAAAAATAGATACTCCCTTAGTTTTATTTTGACAAGTAGCATGGTATTGAAGACCCTTCCATTTTTTAAAAAATCTATTTTGATCGCCTGTTCTAATATGCGTTTCTTGAACAAAAATTATATAGGGCTGGAATCGATTAATAACTTTCAAAGTCTTCCTTCGCTTAATAGGGTGATTCCAGCCGCATACATTCCAACTAATAACATAGAAACATAGAAACATAGAAAATAGGTGCAGGAGTAGGCCATTCGGCCCTTCGAGCCTGCACCAGCATTTATTATGATCATGGCTGATCATCCAACTCAGAACCCCGCCCCAGCCTTCCCTCCATACCCCCTGACCCCCGTAGCCACAAGGGCCATATCTAACTCCCTCTTAAATATAGCCAATGAACTGGCCTCAACTGTTTCCTGTGGCAGAGAATTCCACAGATTCACCACTCTCTGTGTGAAGAAGTTTTTTCTCATCTCGGTCCTAAAAGGCTTCCCCTCTATCCTCAAACTGTGGCCCCTCGTTCTGGACTTCCCCAACATCGGGAGCAATCTTCCTGCATCTAGCCTGTCCAATCCCTTTAGGATCTTGTACGTTTCAATCAGATCCCCCCTCAATCTTCTAAATTCCAACGAGTACAAGCCCAGTTCATCCAGTCTTCCTTCATATGAAAGTCCTGCCATTCCAGGAATCAATCTGGTGAACCTTCTTTGTACTCCCTCTATGGCAAGGATGTCTTTCCTCAGATTAGGGGACCAAAACTGCACACAATACTCCAGGTGTGGTCTCACCAAGGTCTTGTACAACTGCAGTAGTACCTCCCTGCTCCTGTACTCGAATCCTCTCGCTATAAATGCCAGCATACCATTCGCCTTTTTCACCGCCTGCTGTACCTGCATGCCCACTTTCAATGACTGGTGTATAATGACACCCAGGTCTCGTTGCACCTCCCCTTTTCCTAATCGGCCACCATTCAGATAATAATCTGTTTTCCTATTTTTGCCACCAAAGTGGATAACTTCACATTTATCCACATTAAATTGCATCTGCCATGAATTGGCCCACTCACCCAACCTATCCAAGTCACCCTGCATCCTCTTAGCATCCTCCTCACAGCTAACACTGCCACCCAGCTTCGTGTCATCCGCAAACTTGGAGATGCTGCATTTAATTCCCTCATCCAAGTCATTAATATATATTGTAAACAACTGGGGTCCCAGCACTGAGCCTTGCAGTACCCCACTAGTCACCGCCTGCCCTTCTGAAAAGGTCCCGTTTATTCCCAGTCTTTGCTTCCTGTCTGCTAACCAATTCTCCACCCATACCAATACCTTACCCCCAATACTGTGTGCTTTAAGTTCGCACACTAATCTCCTGTGTGGGAACTTGTCAAAAGCCTTCTGAAAATCCAAATATACCACATCCACTGGTTCTCCCCTATCCGCTCTACTAGTTACATCCTCAAAAAATTCTATGAGATTCGTCAGACATGATTTTCCTTTCACAAATCCATGCTGACTTTGTCCGATCATTTCACCGCTTTCCAAATGTGCTGTTATCACATCCTTGATAACTGACTCCAGCAGTTTCCCCACCACCGACGTTAGGCTAACCGGTCTATAATTCCCCGGTTTCTCTCTCCCTCCTTTTTTAAAAAGTGGAGTTACATTAGCCACCCTCCAATCCTCAGGAACTAGTCCAGAATCTAACGAGTTTTGAAAAATTATCACTAATGCATCCACTATTTCTTGGGCTACTTCCTTAAGCACTCTAGGATGCAGACCATCTGGCCCTGGGGATTTATCTGCCTTCAATCCCTTCAATTTACCTAACACCACTTCCCTACTAACATGTATTTCGCTCAGTTCCTCCATCTCACTGGACCCTCTGTTCCCTACTATTTCCGGAAGATTATTTATGTCTTCCTTAGTGAAGACAGAACCAAAGTAATTATTCAATTGGTCTGCCATGTCCTTGCTCCCCATAATCAATTCACCTGGTTCTGTCTGCAGGGGACCTACATTTGTCTTTACGGGTCTTTTCCTTTTTACATATCTATAAAAGCTTTTACAGTCCGTTTTTATGTTCCCTGCCAGTTTTCTCTCATAATCTTTTTTCCCCTTCCTAATTAAGCCCTTTGTCCTCCTCTGCTGAACTCTGAATTTCTCCCAGTCCTCAGGTGAGCCACTTTCTCTGGCTAATTTGTATGCTTCTTCTTTGGAATTGATACTATCCCTAAAGATCTCTTGTCAGCCACGGGTGCACTACTTTCCTTGATTTATTCTTTTGCCAAACTGGGATGAACAATTGTTGTAGTTCATCCCAGTTAAATGCTTGCCATTGCATATCCACCGTCAATCCTTTAAGTGTCATTTGCCAGTCTATCTTAGCTAATTCACGTCTCATACCTTCAAAGTTACCCCTCTTTAAGTTCAGAACCATTGTTTCTGAATTAACTATGTCACTCTCCATCTTAATGAAGAATTCCACCATATTCTGGTCACTCTTTCGAAGAAGGAGTCTGAGTGGGAGTGCCGAGAAAGACATTTTTGAAATTTTCGTTATTTTTTCTCTCCAACGGCGTTCTGAGAGGCGGGACTGCGCAGGCGTGTGACATCGGGCTCTGCAGTGCGGCAGATTTAAAAGGAACGGAGCCTCATACAGCGGGCAGCGTAGTTTGCGGCCTGCGGAGTGAGCCGGGAGCAGAGTGAAGACTTAAGGGCTTCGGCTCAACGGGCTTAGGCGGAAACAGGCGAGGCGAGGAAGGTTTGGCATTCATTTTCTGTTGTTATTTGAGGAGAGGGGCAGTATGAGTGTGAGGGAAGTTTGCTGTTCTCGGTGTCGGATGTGGGAGGCCCTGGAGTCTCCAAGCCTCCCGGACGTCTACATCTGCGCCAAGTGCATCGAGATGCAGCTCCTGAGGGACTGCGTTACGGAACTGGAGCTGCAGCTCGATGACCTTCGTCTGGTCAGGGAGAGTGAGGAGGTGATAGAGAGGAGTTGCAGGCAGGTGGTCACGCCGGGGCCACGGGAGGCAGACAAGTGGGTCACGGTTAGGAGGGGGAAGGGGAAAAGTCAGGTAATAGGGAGTACCCCGGTGGCTGTGCCCCTTAACAACAGGTACTCCTGTTTGAGTACTGTTGGGGGGCGGGGACAGCTTACCCGGGGGAAGCGACAGTAGCCGTGTCTCCGGCACAGAGTCTGGCCCTGTAGCTCAGAAGGGTAGGGCAAGGAAGAGGAGGGCAGTTGTGATTGGGGACTCGATAGTTAGGGGATCAGATAGGCGATTCTGTGGACGCAGTCCAGAGACCCGGATGGTAGTTTGCCTCGCTGGTGCCAGGGTCCGGGATATTTCTGATCGTGTCCAAGATATCCTGAAGTGGGAGGGTGAGGAGCTAGAGGTCGTGGTACATATAGGTACCAATGACATAGATAGGAAAAGGGATGAGGTCCTGAAAGGAGAATATAGGGAGCTAGGAAGGGAGTTGAGAAAAAGGACTGCAAAGGTAGTAATCTCGGGATTACTGCCTGTGCCACGCGACAGTGAGAGTAGGAATGCGATGAGGTGGAGGATAAATGTGTGGCTGAGAGATTGGAGCAGGGGGCAGGGATTCAAGTTTTTGGATCATTGGGACCTCTTTTGGCGCAGGCGTGACCTGTACAAAAAGGACGGGTTACACTTGAATCCTAGGGGGACCAATATCCCGGCAGGGAGATTAGCGGGGGCTACTGAGGTGACTTTAAACTAGAATGGTTGGGGGGTGGGAATCAAATTAAAGAGGCTGGGCGTGAGGAGGTTAGTTCACAACAGGGGGATGGGAACCAGTGCAGAGAGACAGAGGGGTGTAAAGTGAGGGTAGAAGCAAAAAGTACTAAGGAGAAAAGTAAAAGTGGCAGGCCGACAAATCCAGGGCAAGCATTAAAAAGGGCCACTTTTCAGCATAATTGTATAAAGGCTAAGAGAGTTGTAAAAGAGCGCCTGAAGGCTTTGTGTGTCAATGCAAGGAGCATTCGTAATAAGGTGGATGAATTGAAAGTGCAGATTGTTATTAATGATTATGATATAGTTGGGATCACAGAGGCATGGCTCCAGGGTGACCAAGGATGGGAGCTCAACGTTCAGGGATATTCAATATTCAGGAGGGATAGACATGAAGGAAGGGGAGGTGGGGTGGCGTTGCTGGTGAAAGAAGAGGTTAACGCAATAGAAAGGAAGGACATAAGCCGGGAAGATGTGGAATCGATATGGGTAGAGCTGCGTAACACTAAGGGGCAGAAGACGCTGGTGGGAGTTGTGTACAGGCCACCTAACAGTAGTAGTGAGGTCGGAGATGGTATTAAACAGGAAATTAGAAATGTGTGCAATAAAGGAACAGCAATTATAATGGGTGACTTCAATCTACATGCAGATTGGGTGAACCAAATTGGTAAAGGTGCTGAGGAAGAGGATTTCTTGGAATGTATGCGGGATGGTTTTTTGAACCAACATGTCGAGGAACCAACTAGAGAGCAGGCTATTCTGGACTGGGTTTTGAGCAATGAGGAAGGGTTAATTAGCATTGAAGTAGCGTTAAGTACTATTGAATATTATTCTTAAACACGACGATACACGCATACCATCGCGTCTAATCAAAGATGGCGGTGATGAATATAACCAAATAGAAAACACGCATGCTCCGGAACATCATAATGGGAAAAAGTGCAGGAAGTGTGTGTGAAAAAAATAAAGTCCTACAATAAACCCCAAAATACAAAAATATCCCCAAACCTCCCACCATCCCCAAAGAAGGAAATCCGGCAGAAGAGAGAAAAAGCCGGAACGCATCCCCAAGTAGAAAAGCATAAGAACGGAATTCTGAGTGCCGCTCAATTTAAATAATTTAAACAATTTAAAAAATTGTTTATTCTTAATCATTGAAAATAAACTAGGGAATGCGAAAACAGTTTCCAAAGACGCCAAAGCAATACTATGAACCCAAACAGTTTAATCTCTAAAGAGAGAAAAGCAGCGCCATTATTCTTTAGCTTACTACCTCATTTAACAAAAAGAACTAAAGCTAATTATCTATTACTAAACACTTCATAATATAAGAAAAAGGTCTGTAGAAACTGTAAGCAAACTATCACTTAATTAATAAAGAAAAGAAAATTAGAAACAGATAACCAAACCAGTTCACAATCTATCCGCTGTATTAATTCACTCCGTATGCTAAACAGTCTTCAAAAAAAGTTATTCTTTCGTCAAACCAAGAAGATCACCTCTTCTTTAAGTAATCCATCGATCAAAGGATATCTTCAGCTTACCGAAATCTTCAAAACCTGTTTTATTTCAGAAAATTATTCAGAAACTCTAATATCCTTCATACATCAGCCGATTCCACAATAGAATTGACAAAATTCGATGCCGCTTGGGGATCCAAGAAGACACGAGGGGTAGAATCTTTAGGAAATAACTTTAATCTCGTTGGATATCTCAGGGATGGAAAGAGTCTTTTTTCGTGAGCGATCTTCATGGCCGATATGAATTTGATCCATTGTTCCACAACTTCCCGTGGATAATCTTCATAAAAACAGATCTCGGAACCGTTGAATTTTAAAACTTTCTGTTTTTTTTGCACATTTTATGACTTGGTCTTTAACTTTAAAGCGAAGAAAGTTGATTAAAATTGGTCGACCTTGATCTGACGAAGTGAAAATTCTGTGAGCTCTTTCAATATCGGGAGGCTGAGATAGAATATCCGGAAACAGAGATTGAAACAAATTGGAAAAATAATCCAATGAATTCCCATTCTTGGAGCCTTCTTTAAGACCCACAATACGAATGTTATTCCTACGCAATCTTGCGTCTAAATCGACAATTTTGCGTTGAGCCTGTTCCAATCGGGTTAAAATATCCACAATCTGACGTTTCGATTCTTTAAACTCAGTATTCAAGGAAACAATATCTTCCTCAATAGTCTGTAACCTCTGTCGGAACGACTTCAACTCAGAAGTGTTATTGTCCATTTTGTTATCGAGACCCATCAACGCACGTTCCAAACGCTCAGCCCAGATAGGCATATCTTCCGATTTTTCTTTCGCAGTTTATCCCTTTCCATTGCTGGGTTCAAAAAGCTGTTTTCCACTTCTCAAAGGATACGACATAATGACCACTATTTCCCACCAAGATCCAAAAAATGAAAGTTGAATAATTCAAAGTTTAGACTGGGGAAAAGGCGGAATTAAAGGCAGCCACAAAATTTTTGTATTACTCCATCGAGCTACAGGCGGAAGTCCCAGTTTAATTCGATGATATTGCAGTGCCTCCCCGAGGATGTGTTCAAGGCTATTAGAACTGATATGGACTGGCCCAATAGGAATAAGCAGGATGTGAAAAGGGCAGTTGAGCATTTTTGGAGTCAAGCAGGGATTCCAAGCCAACCAGAGTAAAGCATGAAAGCGGTGGTCCCTGCGCTTTTAAACAACATTCCACCGGACTCCCAAGTTTTTACTACAGTCGATCAGCAGCATACGTTTTTTTTTGCAATACTCCTTGCTCCTGAGTCACAGTACCTTTTTGCATTTACCTTTCAAGACCAGCAGTACACTTGGACTAGGTTACCCCAAGGGTTCGTGCACTCCCCCACCATTTTCTTGCAGATATTACATAGGCAGCTTAGAGATTTACAATTTCCCGGGGGCTCTACGGTAATACAGTACGTAGATGACCTCCCACGGGCCAGCCCGTCAGAAACCTCAAACGTGCAGGACACCAATACGCTTCTGAATGCTCTGCATTCGTGGGGATACGTGATCCCGCCCCGAAACGTAAAGAGAGCCCAACGGCAAGTGAGATTTCTGGGAGCCCTTTTGAGTGCAACCGAAAGGCAGCTCACCCCAGAAAGGGTAACCCCAAACTTTGCGACCCCCTGCCAACAATGCTGAAAGCCATGCGTGCTTTCCTTGGGCTGGTAAACCTTTGCAGACAGTGGATTCCCAATGTTGCTCTGTATACAAAACATTTGAGCCCTCCGGCTTCCCGTTTGCTTACGGGGCCCCTGGAGCTAACTGAGCAACAGAGAGAAGCTTTTGAGGATTTGAAGAAATCCCTCTCGAGAGCACCTGCTCTCGACCGCCCACTCTATGACCGTCCGTTCTAGCATTTTGTGAATGTTTTAGATGGCTGCGCCACTGCAGTGCTCACTCAGACTCATGGGGATAGACGCAGGCCTGTTGCCTACTATTCCACGAAGTTGACCCCGTAGCGAAGGGATTACCCCCCTGTTCGCAGGTGCTCCCGGCCATTTACTCTCTGGTTACGGCTGCTTCCAACATCACCCTCCAACAGCCAGTTACAGTGTGTTCGTCTCGCACCATTGTTGCGCTGCTGACCACCCACCAAACATCTGACTCAGGCCAGACTAAGCCGTTATGAAGTAGCATTACTTAATAACCCACTCCTCACCTTTTCATACGGTGATACCATCAACGCTGCTACACTTTTAGAGACGGCACCTGTTGAGTTGACTGAGCCCCCTCATGACTGTCTGCTACGGAATCATTTCCCCACCTCCTCCAGGATCCCCATCCAGAATGGCATGCGTGTAGGAACCTCCTTCAGGCCATACTCCTCCCCGAAAAATTAGCCATTATTAAATGTTCGGCTCATCTAAAAGACGAATCTGCAGTGACAAAAGGAAATAACGGCCGATTTGGCTGCCAAGCAGGCTGAGCAGGAGGCGACCGTTATAGTCTTAACTACAGAAAGATTGGCCTCCACCCTGACTAAAACACTACGAGCGCCGGGCACTCCAGACAGGGCTACAGTTCAAAAACTCCAGGGGGACGCCCCTGATTCAGAAGAACAACTTTGGAAGACACGGATGTACGCATTCGGTGTCCGCAGGCCTCTGGCATATCCCATTTGGCCAAGTTTGTATTCTTAATGCATTACTGCCTATGTTGCTCGATTGCTTGCATGCGGACACCCACCTTGGCAAGGGGGGAATGAGTAATATTTTGCTCCGCACATGGTGGCACCCCAGGCTGGAGGAAGCTGCTGCAGCAAAAATACAAGCCTGTTTGATTTGCCAAAAGACAAATGCGGGAAAGGGAGTAAAGTGTGCCCCAGGGAAACCCCCTTGCCAAGTGGTCCTTTTGAATGTATTCAGCTTGATCTTATCGAACTACCGCGTGTGTACTGTTTAGTATTGTTTAGTGATTGTGGATGTGTTCAGTGAATGGATTGAAGCCTTTCCGATCACCAATAATAAAGCTTGTACAGTGGTAAGGTTGGAGCTTACAGAGATTATACCGAGATTCGGAGAGCCCAGACAGATAAATTCAGACAATGGCCCTCACATTGTAGGAAATATAAATAAAGAACTATGTGAGGTGCTGCACATCGAACAGCAGTTTCATTGTGCTTACCACCCGAGGGCTGCAGGAATAGTGGAACGGGCCAACGGCACCCTGATAAACAAGCTGTCTAAGTTAATGTCCGAAACCGGACTGAGTTGGCTGAAGGTCCTTCTGCTGGCTTTATACCATATGAGAATTACCCCGCACTCCACTGCAGGGGTATCTGCAGCTGAAGTTGTTTATGGGCGTCCGGGAAGGACCCCGTGGGACGCTGACATGCAGCCTCCCACCCAAACTGATCTAAATGTTATGGGGGACGAATTGCAGAAGCACTTTCGCCAACTAACATCCTCTCTAAAGTTTCTTCACTCCCAGGTACAGAATGCCCCTAAGGAACCTGGAGGTCAGGGAACGGAGTGGCCGGAGTTGCAAATTGGAGACTCAGTACTGATCAGGGATTGGGAGCGCTCCAAGCTTGGACCCCGGTGGAAATGGTCATTCCAGATGCTACTGCAAACCCCAAAGGCCGTTAAGGTTCGAGGGCACAGCCGCTGGATCCACCTAAGTGATTGCAAACGATGGGCTCCGCAGGTGGACTAAGGACTGTCATTGGACTTTTCACTATCATAACTACCTCCACGGTATTAAGCCTGGAGGACAATTTATTTTATAAGACTCATATGCGTCTGCATTGTAACCGTACTGAATGTTATCCTTTGGTAAAATCCGTAGAAGCATTGTTTGTTGCTAACCCACCAGGACTAAATTGGGCGGAACATGACAAAATAGTGGAGGATAGATCAGGGGCAGGATGTAAGGGGATAAGGGGAAAGTTTAAAAGGGGAGCTATGGGAAAGTGCTTCGAGAGAGTAGGTGTTGAGACTACTGGCGAGGGCATTGGGGATTATCCCTTCTGTTTTGCAGGGGAGGGAGAGGGATGCGTCTTTGCCAGGGTTCCCCGGGAGATACCTTGCCTGAAGAAACATTGTCCGGACCGCCGATGTAAAATAGACCAGGGAATATTCTCTTTGCAAATGTATCCACCAACAATGCGTGCCCCTCTTTAAGGGAATTCAATATGTATGTGGATATTGCAACGGGACTCATGTGTCGGCAGGTTCAGGGACTCGTGGTATGATAAAATAGGGAGTTACAAAAAATACCTGTTACACGGCCAAGACAGGATATGTGTTATTGTTCAACGGTACCTGTACTACAGCTACCACCACCCTGCCTGACCTCCATGCAGTAGGAAAGATTGGACTACTTTCTGTTCCCTGCCCTCAGGTTGCCCACGTTCGACGGCGACTGACAGTTCGAGCCGTGAGTAAGGAATTCTGTGCTGACTGGAGGAGTCCCGTTACTCTGGGCTCTTCTCTGGGCTGTGGGTTTCTGAGCGCTCTCTCTCTAGGGGGTTCGGCAGGAGCCATAGCTGCAAAGAACCGCAACTTCCTCATATGTGGCCTGGCGGCATTGGGAAACAGTACGATGGAAGATCTGGAGGCTGTTAACAGAGAATTGGTGGAGTTGTGACTCTACGCACAGCAGAACCAGGTATGCTGTGAATTATCAGTTGGCCCAACAGGGAGAGTTATGCGCCATAGTCGGAGACAAATGTATCACCCATGTTACTGACGAATCATACAACGTGACCCATGCCATTCAGTCTATTAAGACAAAATTGGATGATTTCAGGCAAGGTTCGGGGAAGGGGGATGGCTGGTTAGGGTGGTTGCAGGGAGGATCATGGGGGTCTTATTTCCTGCATGGGCTGATTATCCTCATTGTTATATTTGTTGCTTGCTGTGTGGTAATAAATGCTGGTTGCCGACTTTTCACGGAAAGACTGACGGCGCTCTGCACGACCCCCATTTGATTGCTCATCATGGTATGATGAAAGGGGAGAATGATGATGTGAAGGGGTAGGTAAATAGGGGTATAGACTAAGAACAAGGATTAATTAATGATCAATCACCTTGTGGGAGCCTTAGCTTACTGTTTTGGACAGTCAAAGATAAGCTTTACCGAGCAACCGGTAACGTACTAGTCATTGTTCTCTAAAGATAGGCAAAGTCTCAAATAAGGAACTATCTGATCTTGCCGAAGCAGCTCAAGGTATAGCTAAATATGGGAAGTATAGTGTATGGGCTAGAATGTTCTGGAGAAAAGGGGAAGGGTCCGAATGAGGAACTAATGGGCTAGCTTTGGCTTAAAATAATTATATCTAGCTGACCAATGATTATTTTACATCTAATTGTATCTTAGCATGTGATTGAAATGATTCTAATATTATCTAAACTTGTAATCATAAGATTTCCTGTTACATGATTGATCAATGTTGGAAATTGTGGAGAATTGAGTAATTCGGGGGCAGTTTCTGGACTGGCTCTTTTGGGAGACCAGTCTGTAACTTACCCCACATCATGCTATGAGTAAAGAATAAACGTTAGAAAAAAAAATTACGTGTGTTAGTGTTTTTGTGGTACTTTGTCTTTGCATTAGTCGGTCCACTACGACAGCATCAGAGAATTTTTTATGCTTGCAGTTCCTTGGCTCTGCTCACAGTGATTCAACTCCTTTTGACCCTTTGTCACCTCTTTATTATTATATGATTTCATTTTTTACACCATTCCCTCCTGCCTTCTTATCTGTCCCTTCGATACAATGTGTATCCTTCGAAGTTAAGCTCTCAGTTGTAATTTTTTTTACGTCACGATTCAGTGATACACACAACATCATATATGCCATCCGTAATTGTGCTACAAGTTCATTTAACTTATTCTGTATTCTGCGCCAATTCAATATAACACATTCAGTCCTCTATTCACCCTTCAAGAAAAAATCTGCAGATGCTGGGAAATCCAAGCAACCCCCATAAAGTGCTGGAGGTATTTCCTCCGGCATTTTAAGTGTGTTGCTCCATTCACGCTTTTCAATTTTGTCTGCCTTTGGTATTGCAACTCATCATGTCGACCGCAATTTTGCCCCATCATCAGCCTCATTTTGCTAGGAGAGGCATTACACATTGCCTCTGTTTGTGAACCAACTACCTCATCCTCAGCAATATCACTCTAGTTCCCACAGCAATAAACTCCAGCAAACCTGCCCATAAGGATATTGGTCCCACTTGTGTTCAGGTTTAACTCGTTCCTTTTGTACAGGTCGTACCTTCTCCAGAAGAACCATAAATCTGAACCCCTGGCACCTGTACCAGTGCCTCAGCCACACGTTCACTGCCAAATCATGCTTTAATTATTCTCGTGGCACGTGGTACAGGCAGCAATCTAGGGTTTGCTACTCTGGTGGGCCTGTTCCTCAGCTTTCTACATAGCTCCGTAAAATCTCTCTTCAGAGTCTCCACAACTTTTCTACCAACGTCATTGGTACCAATATGTATCAAGTCTTCTGGCTGCTCACCCTCCCCCTTGAGAATGCCAAGAACCTGATCCGAGACATCCCCGACTGACCCTGGCACCTAGGAGGCAATAATCCATCTTGATGTCTCTATCACACCCATACCATCTTGCCTCTGTTCCTCGAACTATGGAATTTCCTACTACCACTGTAGTCCTCTTCACCTCTCTGCTGTTCTAAGCCAGAGGCACCAGACTCAGAGCCAGAGACCCGGTTACTATGGCTTCAGCCCCCCCCCCCCCCCCCGGTAGGTTGTCTCTTCAACTTATTATTGAGGAAAATAGCCACAGGTGTATCTCTGCATTGGCTGCCTATTTCTCTTCCATCTCCTGACAGTCATCCGTTTACCTGTGTCCTGCAGCTTCGGGGTGACTACCTCCCAGCGGCTCTTGTCCATCACCTTCTTATTCTTCCATACGAGCCAATGGTTATCGAGTTGTAGCTCCAATTCCCTAATATATTCTCTGAGAAGCTCAGTGCACCTGGTGTAGATGTGTTGATCTGGGAGACTGGACGTCTCACACACAGTAGAAAACAGTGCCCCTGGAGCCATTCTCACTGCACTACCGATCCCTAAATGATGATGAATGAAGAATTAAGAAGAAAGATGGAAACTTATCAGATACTTACCTCGCCAAAGCCACTTCAAACTTTGACCGACTCACAGCAATGGCTGCTCCAAGAATGACCGCACTGCTTGCACTTGGGTTATTTTTATTCACCCTTTCTAATTCAATTCAATTCATATTTAATTGTATTTTAACCATATATGATACCCATCAATACAGCCAAACGGGACAGTATTACTGTGGGGTCACGGTGCAAAGACACATACCCAACAGTCACACCGTAAGATCACAATCATGTAATAAGAGCCCTGAGACCGAGGCCCACCCCCTCCCCACGATGCCGTAACTTGACACATACAAGTCGATAAATCCAACGTTGTTGTAAAAATATAACAACGCAAAATATATCTGTCTGTGTGTATATATATATATATATATATATATATCCCCTCGGGATCCTCCGAGGGGGAAGGGAGAATGATGGACCCAATCGGACGGATACAGTTAATTACAGGGAACGACTACGACCAAGAGCTAGGATAAGAGGCTCTGAGTGTCCAATGTGTTGGTGTGGGAGAGCGTTTTCCAGCATTAAAGGGTTACGAGTCCACCAAGCTAAGTTGAAGTGCTATTACATCCCAGTGGATGAAGATGAGATTACTTCACCAAGCACAGATGATGTGGTCTTTTCAACAACTGATTCACAAGTCTCAGCGATCCGCTCTGGAGAGAGTCATCATACTCCAGGTCAGACGAAAGATAACCCAGGTCAGGTTTCAGACCACAGTAACCAGGTAGATCCTTCGAATGATGGCGGTGGTGAGGAGGTAGAGAAGAAGAGGGAGGTCAAGTGGCCAGCAAAAGGCAGATGGGATGGCTTGGCGTGTGTTTGATGAGGATATCGGTATGATGTTGGAGAACACTCTCAGGGGAACATCAAAAAGAAAGTTGGAAGTGAAGGGCGATATGATTTACGATGTTGAAAGTATAGATTTGGTTTGGTTGAGTTGAAGAAAGCAAAGCCTACACAGCAACCAAGCAGGCGCCAGGAGGAGATTAGTAGGTTGAGGAGAGAGCTTAGATTGTTGAGACAGAGGTGGAGGGTAGCAAGTGAGGGTGACAAACCAGGGCTTGCTGATCTCCGAGAGAATTTTCAAATAAAGTTAGCATCACTCGGTCGTGCAGAGTCACAAAGTGAAAAGAGAAAGAAGAGACAGAAGGCAAGAACGTCATTCTTTGAGAACTCTCACAACTTCACAAAGAAATTGTTTGAACAAAGTAAAAGCGGGCAGCTTAGCATCTCTCAACAAGAACTTGAGGATCACCTGGCAAGCGCTTACTCTAACAAATAGCGGGAGGCTCCTTTGCTCGACATTTCAGTGCTTGTGAAGCTTACCGAGCCAGGAGTGAAATTCAATCTGTCAGAACCCAAATTGGTAGAAGTCGAACGGTTAATCAGAAAGGCAAAGCCAGGACCTAATGGAGTGCCGTATAAGGTGATCAAGAAGTGTGAAGAACTGAGGGAATACTTGTAGAGATTGTTAAAGGCGGTGTGGAGACAAGGTTTTGTTCTTTTGTCATAGAGTGAGGCTGAAGGTGTATACATCTGGAAGGAAGAGAATTCTACTACATTGAATCAGTTCCGACCATACTCCATATTTCACTCCTGAAGGTAGAGGGGAAGATTATGTTTGGCATTCTGGCAGAAAGAATATCTTCATTTGTGATAGAGAATAGATTGGTAAATACATCTGTGCAGAAGGCAGGAACACCAGGCTTCCCCGGATGCCTTGAACATTCTAGTATGATATGGCATACCATCCTGGAGTTGGAAAGGTTGAGCAGAAATCTGGCTGTAGTTTGGCTTGATCTTGCAAATGCATATGGTTCTGTTCCCCATGTCCCGATTGAGTTTGTGATGAAATTCCTATGGATTCCTGCTAAGGGAAGGAACTTTGTTATGCAGTACTACAACAATTTCTGGATGAGGTTTTCCATTCAACAGTTTACAACTAGGTGGCAGAGCTTGGATGCGGGAATCCCAATGGGATGTACGATTTCACCCATCCTTTTTGGGGTAGCCATGGAGGTCATTGTGAGGGCTGCAGAATCAGTGGGACCAGGTGTCACACTTGATGGCAGAGGGGAGTTACCACCAGTACGAGCGTTCACGGACGATCTCACCCTATTGAGTCCTAGCACGGAGGCAGTCGAAAATGTACCATCTAGACTCGAGGAGCTAATGGATTGGGGAAGAATGGAGTTCAAGACTAAGAAGTCAACGAGCCTTGTTCTTAGGGGAGGAAATCTGGTTGACTTTCATTTCACCCTTTGTGGAGAGGAGATTCCATCCATTCTGAACCAACCAGTTAAGAGCCTGATGAGATGGCACACAGAGGAGCTGAGAGACTCCAAGAGGGTTCAAGAGACAGGAGAACAGATCAGCAGAGGTCTGATGTCTGTCGACAAGTGTGGCTTCCCTGGCAAGTTGAAGTTGTGGTGCTTGCAGTACGGACTGATGCCACGGATAATGTGGCCACTAACTGTCTATGAAGTGGCAATGTCCCATGCTGAAGCAATGTAACGGAAGATCAACACGTATCTGAAGAAGTGGCTTGGAGTACCGAGCAACCTCACCAATGTTGCAATCCACTGTAGCCAGACAAAGCTCACCATCCCAGTGCAATCTCTTGTTGAAGAGGCCAAGGTAGCCAAGGTAAGATCATTCTTGATGCTTCGAGACTCAAAAGACCCTGTCATCAAGAACACCCAGCCGGATGTGAGATCAGGCAGTAAGTGGTCAGCCTGTGTAGCAGTTGATGAGGCAAAGTCTAGATTGAAGCACAAGGAGACGGTTGGGGCTATCCAGCTAGGCCACCAGGGACTTGGATGGACAAAGACAAGTGGTGGTCATATTCTACAGGTAAGGAGCGCCGTGAGCTTGTAACACAAGAAATACGAGAGGTAGCAGAGGAGAAGAGGTTAGCTAAAACAGCTAAAGCTATTACTTTGGAAAACTAAAGGTATTAATTCTTTTTTGGATTTATTTAAAGAAGATAGATTGATGTCTTTTGAACAATTAATTACTGAATTGATTGATAAATATTCTCTTTCATCCTCACACTTTCTGCAATACCTTCAAGTTAGACATTGTTTACAAAAAATATTGAAGTAATTTTCCTTATATATTGGAGGCTGCCCTGTTAGATTCTATTATGAGTATGAATCCTTCGATCAAGGGTTCTATTGGAAGAATCTATAATTTATTATTACAATGAGATAAGTGTCCTTTATCTAAGATTAAACAAGATTGGGAAAAGGAACTCAATTTGACTTTTATGACGGAGGATTGGATGCGGATTTTGAAGTTGGTTAACTCTTCTTCAATTTGTGCTGGCCATTCATTGATTCATAAAATTATACATCGTTATCATTTGACGAAGGAGAGACTTTCTAAAATATTTTCTAATGTTGATATTTATTGTGATAGATGTAAAACTGAGATAGCGACACTGACACATATGTTTTGGTCTTGTTCTATATTGGAACAGTTCTGGAAGTCAGTTTTTTCAGCAATTTCTAAAGCACTTAAAATTAATCTGCAACCTAATAAATTAACCGTGCTTTTTGGAATAATTCCTCAAAATATTCATGGTATTTCTGTGTCTGACCAACATTGCATTTGTTACATTGATAGCCAAGAGGGCAATTTTGTTGAAGTGGAAGGATACATCAGCTCCCACTTTGTCACAATGGTTCTCTCAAGCGATGCTATTTCTTAGTTTGGAGAAAATTAGAAGTCGAACCTTTGAACCTTTATTTGATTTTGAGAAAAGATGGGGCTCATTTGCTCATTATTATTATTTGAGCTAATTGATTTTTTTCCCACGATCTGACTGTAAATTTTTTGGTATATTTTCTTTTCTTCCAGGCGGTTTGATGTTTATCTTTAGAAGCTTTTTGTATGGCACATGACTCTGGGGTTGTACACCTAATGGGATTTTTTTTCTCACTTTTTCTGCTTAGTAGGTTTTTTTTGTTATCACAATTTTTTTTCAATCTTTAAGATCATGTCTGGGACTGGATCCTCGACTTCCTGGTGGACAGACGGTGACTAGTAATGAGGAGCAGCATCATCTTGGTCACAATTCTCACCACTGGTGCCCAACAAGGTAGCATCCTCACCCTCCTACTCTACTCCCAGTACATTTACAACTTGAGTGTCCGTATTCTGCTCTACCTCCACCGACACGTTTGCAGATCATTCTAATGTATTGAGTGTCCGTTAAATAATGATGAGTTGGCGTACAGGAGGGAGATAGAGAGCTTAGTGACATGTTGTCATGACAACAACATTTCTCTCAATGTCAGTGAAACAAATTTTACCAGTCGAAGAACCCAAGCAATCACATTTATGCAGCTGAGGACCCAAAGATCCCTCTGTATATCAGTGTTGTCATTCTTCAGGCCTTGCCACACAGGACTTGTGCTAATGTTTTCTGACAGTATGGGCTGGATCACAACAATATGCTTTGTGTAGGGCTGTGTACGGGGTTTCTTCTTTGTATGTTAAATTTAAAATGGCTTCTTTGTTACGCTAATCTTTTAAACTGCTGCGTATGTGGATTAAAATGGCTCCTTTGTTATGTTAAATGCCGAGAAAGTCTCTAGCTAGACATTTGCTTGGGTTAATACAGATAGCAGAGGTACTATTAGCCAATGGGTGTCTCTGTTATTATTTCTTGGGGTGATAACGCTGTCTCATATGACTGAGAACGAAGGGCTTTTGGCGGGGAGTCGGAGGAGAGACGGGGAGGACGACGGACATGCGGGAAGGCACCGGTCGATCACTCCGGGTGGTCCCGAGCCGTGAGTCGACAGGGTCGAGGTGGTCGCGAAGAACTTCATGAGCTCTAACTTGTGCACGAAGAACTTGAACTTCGATAAGTCTGGCGCCTTTTTCCATTCCATCTTTTTCTGTATCGAATTTATATTAACGTCAGCGACTTAGTAATATCTATAAAGTGTACTTGGTAAAACGTACTGTGTTTGCTGGCTGATGATCGATGTTTGAAACTGATTTCGGTGGCAGTGGTACAGCAACCGACACAACCGGAGGCGTCAAGGGGGGCACTGGGCGGGATTTCCCCTAGATATATACGAGCCAATATAGCTGAGCGTTACATTGTGGGTGCTACCGTCCGGGATTTGGATTTTCGGTAAAGCTGTAATAGTCGCCACGTTAAGTAGTGCGAAGATGGATCGAGATAAGATTGTAAGGTGGTGTGAATTGGAGGACGTACCGATGAATCATGCGTGCGGGCTAAGTGGGGTGGATTTCCGCATTTCGGGAGATGTACTAGAGCGAGGATTGTGTTTAATTAAAGGTATCGGGCAGGTAGAACCGGTAGCTAGAAGGTGCGGTAAGGAAGTGGAAATCAGCTGGGTTGTTGGTTCGGACGAGTGCTGACGTCATGACGTTGGAACTGCCAGCGACAGTCAGCGTCCAGGGGGAGGCAGGGCCGTGGGTCTCCACACCCTCCCGGAGGAAGAAAGTGAGGAGACACCGGAGGAGGAGCTAGATGAGACCCCAGGGGAGGTGCCAGCAGTCAGTGGTGGAAGGTTAGAGTGGGAAGGCTTGGCCAGGCTTTGGGCCGAAAAAGGGGCTCGGGCCACGGGGACGGTCTTCGATGATTCAAGAGGAGGTAGCTGGTTTGAGAACAGAGAAATCCAGGGGTTCCCGGGGGGGAGGGACCTCCCGCTTGAGGGGATGGTCAGGGAGAGTACCCCCTTTAGGGGACTGCCCGCACCGTGGTCTGGGAGTCGGGGGCGTCCCGGGAGGAGAGGGGCAGCGGGTAGCGTGTGCTATAACTGTGGGAAAGAGGGGCATTTCCGGCGGGAATGTGAGTGGCTGGGGGTGTGCTACAGCTGTGGGGAAGCGGGTCACTTTCGGAGGGATTGTGAGAGACAAGATACCCCGCGGAGGGAGAGCCCCCGGGCCACTAAGAAGGGAGAGGTGTCGGGAAACTTAGGAGAGGCTCAGTGAGGGAACGGACTGGAGTCTCAGGAGGAACACGATCCCAGAAATCAGCCATGGAACCCCCGAAAATACAAGCCCTTATTCCGGATGGACTGGTGGGACCCCGTTCCAGCGTGTCCCTACGGATAGAGGGAATCTTTGCAAGAGCCATCCTTGACACAGGATCCCAGGTTACCTTACTGTACCGGTCGTTCTACAACGGATATCTGAAGCATTTGCCAGTAAGGCCGTTTAATGCAATGGAGATTTGGGGCATGAGTGATGATGATGATGGGTACTTGTCAGTGAGATTGGAATTCTCGGAGGGCGAAGTGGGAGTGTTGGAAGCCCTTGAGACGTTGGTGTTGGTTTGTCCGGACCCGGTGGAAACCGGTGGCGCTGCCCTGCTGGTGGGGACTAACTCCCCTCTGGTGCGAAGGCTCTTGGGAGCCTGTAAGAAGAAGGCGGGGGAGAACTTTCTGGAGACCCTCTCGGTACACCCAGTGTTCCGAGCGGTGTACGAAGGAGTGGGTGACCCCCAGGGGCTGGATCCTGAGTGCAAACCATGGACGTTGTGGTGTACTCAGGCGAAGCCTAAGGTGATACGGCCAGGGGAGGTGGCACTAGTGATGGGGACCCCCAGATTCCCCAGAGTACGGCGGGCGAGGCCCTGCTCGTAGACACCCCAGAAGACCTTGAAGGAGAGTCCCGCTTCCCGGCTGGGCCACTGGTGAGACCTGAATTGCAGAGGCCCTCAGCTGTACAGGCACGGCGGATGGGGGTGATGGTAAGGAACATAACGGAGAGGGAGATCACCTTTAAGCGCGGGATGCCCCTCGCGCACTTGTTCCCGGTGACGGTGATGTCCAGCGCCCCCGTGAGGCCCACTGGAGGGAAACTATTGGAGAACAGAGGGCGGCTGACCGAGGAGGCCTTTAATTTTGAAGACTCCCCTGTACCGCAGGAGTATAAGAGCAGGTTGGTGGAGAAGATGCTGAAGCTAGGGGATGTCTTTTCTCAGGGCGAGTTTGATGTAGGATGTTCCAAGAGCACTCGGCACACCATTCGGGTAACAAATGACACCCCGTTTAGGGAGAGGTCGCGGCGGTTGGCCCCAGCAGATGTGGAAGATGTGCGGCAGCACTTGCGGCAGTTGAAAGACGCAGGGATTATCGAGGAGTCCCGGAGCCCCTATGCGTCCCACATAGTGGTGGCTAGGAAGAAAAATGGGAAGGTACGCATGTGCGTGGACTATAGGACCCTGAACCGCCGCACTGTTCCCGACCAATATACGGTCCCGAGGGTGGAAGATGCATTGGCCTGTCTGAGTGGTGCACAGTGGTTCAGTGTATTGGATTTGCGGAGTGGGTATTACCAGATTCCGATGAGTGAGGCCGATAAAGAGAAGACGGCCTTTATCTGCCCCCTGGGATTTTTCCAGTTCGAACGAACGCCCCAAGGCATATCGGGGGCCCCAGCCACCTTCCACGGAGAGGACGGTGGGGGACGTGAACTGGAGGTATTGGTGTACCTGGACGACCTGATAGTGTTTGGATCTACGTTAGAGGAACATGAGGAGCGCTGCTGAAGGTGCTGAGTCGGCTGAATGAGGAAGGATTGAAGCTTTCCCCGGATAAATGTCAGTTCTGTAAGACGTCGGTCAGGTATGTCGGATACATAATCTAGCAAAATGGAATGGCTAAGATAGCCGCAGTGACTACCTGGCCGAGACCCCAGAAGGTGAGCGCCTTAAGCTCGTTTTGGGGTTCTGTGGGTATTACCGGCGATTCGTGAACAGATATGCAAAAATGAGTCATCCGTTGAACCAGCTGTTGTGTGGTTATCCACCTGTGGGGAAGAAAAGGAAGGGAGACCGATGGCTGGAGGTAGGAGGATACTTGAACACGGGGGAGCCTTTTGGACCGAGGTGAGATGCTCAATGTGAAGAGGCGTTCCAATCTCTAATAAGGGCGCTGACACAGGCCCCGGAGTTGGCTTTTGCTGATCCCCGGAAGCTGTATGTGCTACACACTGATGCCAATCGCGAGGGTCTGGGGGCTGTTCTGTACCAGGAACAGGGCAACGGATTGAGGTCGGTGGCGTTTGTCAGCCGAAGCTTGTCGCCATCTGATAGAAACTATCCCACTCACAAGCTGGAGTTCTTGGCGTTGAAAATGGGCGGTAGTGGACAAGTTGAGCGACAATCTATACGGGGCCAAGTTTGAGGTGAGAACTGACAACAACCCTTTCACTTATATCCTGACCTCGGCAAAGCTGGACGCTACTGGGCATCGGTGGTTAGCGGCCTTGTCTGTCTATGAGTTCAGCCTGAAGTACCGGCCGGGGAGTCGGAACTACGATGCAGATGCTCTATCTCGTCGGGCGCATGACGAGTCGGGCACGACTGAGGAGTGGGAGAGTGTCCCTGCCCCGGCAGTGAAGGCCATGTGTCAATTTGCGAGTGACGTGGAAGCAGGAGCCCCGATGGGGCCGGATCGGGCAGTGGATCAATTGGGGGCTGATGATGATGCGCTACCTACTGTTTACTGTAATTTGACTGCTCTGAGGAACAGGCAGTTGCCGGAGTTAAGCCCCCAGGATGTGGGGGCGGCTCAGTGGGATGACCCGAGCAAGGGCACTATCTGATACGCGGTTAGACAGGGGGATATGGCTCAGGTTCAGAAGGCGAAGCACGCTTCTGTGCCCCTACTACTGAAAGAGTGGCCTCGGTTGAAGCTGAAGAACCAAGTCTTGTACCGGGTCACGTCGCCCCCGGACCACCCCCGGCGCTGGCAGCTGGTCATGCCTGAGAAACATCGGAACACCATGCTCCAAGCACTACATGATGATTCCGGGCACATGGGGGTAGAAAAGACCTATGGATTACTCAAGGACTGGTTTTACTGGCCCCGGATGAGGGGGGAGGTTGAAGAATACTATAAGACCTGCAGTCTTTGCATCAGGAGGAAGACTTTGCCTGCGCAGGCGACTCCTCTGTCCCACTTGCAGAGTGCGGGACCCATCGACCTGGTATGTATGGATTTCCTGCCTATTGAGCCAGACACCAGCAATACCGCGAATGTCTTAGTCATCACGGATCACTACACTAGATACGCGCAGGCTTTTCCTACTAAGGATCAGAAAGCGACTGCAGTGGCGAAGGTGTTACGGGAGAAGTACAGTACTTTGTTCATTATGGCCTCCCCCGTATAAGGTAATCAGGGACGAGACTTTGAGAGCAGGCTTATCCATGAATTACTGGGTATGCTTGGGCTAAGAAATCCAGGACCACCCCCTATCACCCGCAGGGTGATCCTCAGCCCGAGAGGTTTAACCGGATCCTGCTGGATATGCTCGGCACTTTGGAGAACGGACAGAAGAGTAAGTGGAGTCAGCACATCGGCCATTTGGTTCACTGTTAAAATTGTACTCGCAATGACGCTCGGGGTACTCGCCCTATTATCTGATGTTCGGTCGGGAAGCGAGGTTGTCCATTGACCTGTGTTTTGGGACTGAAGCGGGTGAAATACCTTCGAAGCTATATCTGAAGTATGTGTCCGATATGAGGAGAGAGTTGAAAAGGGCGTACGAGTTGCCTGAGGCGGCGGTAGCCAAGCAGAATCAGCGGAATAAGGAGAGGTATGATCAGAAAGTAAAGTTCGTCCAGCTATTGCCGGGAGACCGAGTCCTTACCCGGAATTTAGGACTACCGGGTAAGCACAAGTTGGCAGACCGTTGGGCAGCCACCCCCTATGTGGTGGAGAGTCAGATGCCGAATCTCCCTGTTTACCGGGTGAGACCCGAGGACGGGAAGGGGCCTGTCAAGGTAAGCCATCGGAACCACCTGTTGCCTCTGGGTCGCGAGGTAAAGGTAGACCAAGAGCCCGAATGGGAGTTTACGCCTAGTACGAGGACTCTGCGAGGACGCGGGGCGAGGGAAGAGCCCACTGCGAAGGAGACGGGGCCGGTCCCCAACCCGGAAAGGGATACTTCATCGGAAGATGATGATTCGGACGTGTGGTACCTGTTTCCGTTCGCTGATTCCCCGGTGCCAGGAGAAGAGGCTCCTGACCCTTCCATCACTGAGTTAGGGGAGAGGAGGGAGGGTGTTGCACAGCCGCCTGTAATACAGCCGGAATTGGGGGAAGAGAGGGTGGAACCAGAACCCGAGGCGGAGGGCACACAGGTGCCGAGGGGTCCCCATGATGGTGAGGGGGAGGGTCCGACAGGTAGGCCTGGGGTGTCACCTGCGGTTTCTGAACCGGAAGCGTCAGCAGAGGAAGTACAGAGGTCTCAGAGAAGTAGGCACCCCCCCCCCCGGGGATGACCTATACAGCGCCGGGAGAACAGGGTGTGATCTCTACTGCCCTGGGAAGTTATGTCACTGCTTTATGCACCTGGGTTGGGTTTTGTGTTTTACAAGGAGTAATGGTGAACTCTGTTAATGTCATGAGGGCATGACTTTCATTTGGTGGGGGGAGAGTGTACGGGGTTTCTTCTTTGTATGTTAAATTTTAAATGGCTTCTATGTTATGTTAAATGCTGAGAAATTCTCTAGCTAGGCATTTGCTTGGGTTAATACAGATCGCAGGGTGCTATTAGCCAATGGATGTCCATGTTATTATTTCTTGGGGTGATAACGCTGTCTCATATGACTGGGAACGGGGGTTTTTGACGGGGAGTCGGAGGAGAGACGGGGAGGACGGCGGACGTGCGGGAAGACTCAGGTCCATCACTCTGGGTGGTCGCGAGCCGCGCGTCAACGGGGTCCGGGTGGTCCCGAAGAACTTCCTGAGCTCCAACTTATACACAAAGAACTTTGATAAATCTGGCGCCTTTTTCCATTCCTTCTTTTTCTGTATCGAATTCATATTAATTTCATAGAATTACTAATATCTATAAAGTGTACTTGGTAAAACGTACTGTGTGTGCTGGCTGATGATTGATGTTTGGAACTGATCTGGGGGGCAGTGGTACAGCAACCGACCCAACTGGAGGCGTCCAGGCGGGCGGTGGGAGGGATTTCCCCGAGATATATGCGAGCCAATATCGCAGAGCTTTACAGCTGTAGTTACTAAGTTTTGTATGTTTTGTTTCTTTGAGCTGTGTACTGTACGTGTGTATGGTTTACGACAATAAACTTAAACCCGAACGGGATGCATACGTTAGAATGCTGTTCTTGGACTGCAGTTCAGTATTCAACACCATAATTCCCTCCAGACTTGACAGGAATCTCAAACACCTCGGCCTACACCCCACCTTCGGCCGCTGGATCCTAGACTTCCTATCGGATCGCCAACAGATGGTAAGGATGGGCTCCCTCTCCTCTGCCCCTCTGACCGTCAACACAGGTGCCCCCCAGGGTTGAATTCTGAGTCCCCTTCTCTACTCCCTTTACAGCCACAGGTGTTTGGGGTTGAGTGGAATCTAGGATCAGCCATGATGGAATGGCGGAGCAGACTCAATGGGCTGAATGGCCTAACTCTGCTCCTATGTCTTATGGTCTTAAGGGACTTATTTGAGCTGGTGTTCTGTAATTACTGGTGTTCCGCAGGGATCGGCGCTGGGGCCTCTTTTGTTTATGATATATACAAATGACCAGGATGATAATATGGATGGGTGGGTAAGTCAATTTGCGGATGATACCGAGATTGGTGGCGGTCTGGATTGTGTAGAAGACTGGCAAAGAGTGCAGTATGATATAGATCAGTTGCAGATGTGGGTGGAGGAATGGCAGATGGAGTTCAAATGGCATGGGTAAGATATTAGTGCTGTCAATGAGTTTAACAATCAGTCATGATGTTTCTGAATGATGGTCCAGAAGCAAGAGACAGAGTGTCTTTCTCTAGGTTCTGCAGCCTGTGTCCGGATGTTGAATATGTCTTGTTATCGCTGGTAGGGAATGCCTCGTTTGCCCAGGAGATGTGAATGGGAATGAGTGTCCGTGGTTAGTTCAACATCCGACCTTCTGAAGAAAGGAAGGTCATTGATGAATCAGTGATGAAGTTTGCACTGTGGGCACTGACCCGAGGAACACTGGAGTGTTGTCCCGAGAATATTGTTACTGCAATTGGTCAACCCCAGTTGTGTTGGGAATTCAGAGCTTTTATCTCATTGGTTAAGGACTGCGCCCTTGCTGTTTCATTCATGTAAGCTTAACAGATAATCTCTGTGGCAACGGTTTGAGGTTGGTGCTTCACCAGCCCAGGTTGGTCAAATACCTGGACTGTAATTGAGTGTGATGGACACACTGGGCTGTGAGGATCTGGCTCAACTCTAATGATGAATAACTGACACTCTGACCCTGAGTTTATATGTTGTGCAGGGTAATATTTCTGCTGCTGATTGTCCACCGTGTCTTGTGGATGTTCTTGTTTCTGTCTGGATTTCCCTGATACTGGACAGATTTACAGCTACTGGATTGGAGATGATGAGGTTTGTCAATCCTTCAGCAGAATGATTGGATCCTTTCAGTAAATGAGATTCCCCCAACGTGAGTGTCCGTTGTGTGTATTGTGATATCCAGCAGAGTGAGGGACCTCATTATTGATTAAAGGCTCTGTACAATAGCAGTAACGTTCAGAACATTCAGCCCTCACTGAGTCAATGAGTACCAAGTGAGGAGTACAGTAAGGGTAAATGCAAGCCACCTTTTTTGCCTGAAGTTGAGTGGGACTCTTCCTCGAGGTAATACGGTTAAGTGTGGAAGGTGAAATATTTAATAAGTACCTGAGGAGAGACATGGTGGTAATGTGGAAAGACCTGCCAGTGGAAGTAATGGATTTAGATTTGCTTTCAACGTTGAAGAGAGATTTGGATATGTACATGGATGGGAGAGCATGGTTGGCTACGTTCTAGGTACTGGTCGATGGGGCCAGACGGAATAAAGACTTCAGCAAGGACTAGACGGGCCGAAGAGCCTGTTTTTATGCTCTGCTACTCTTTGTATCTATGACTGTATGACCATGTATTGTATTTTGGGCCAGTAATCCTACCACCAGCTGTGCAGTAAGACCCCTGTGTTGTTACCCTGCCCTCTCTCCCCGATACACTGAGTCACCTGGTTGCACTGGAGACCGGGATTCATGAAGGTGAATGAAATTCATCGCTGTTCACAAAGAATGAGCACTGACCGAGAGGCAGTTGCTTGCTTCTGTCAGATCTTTTACTCACAATTCAAAAGTACAGCAGAATATTACAGAAGAAGAAAACAAACATTAAGCTGGACTATGATGAAGGGAGTGTGCACACTACTTGTCAGATTTAGCTACTGCATCGATACTTAGACTCAATAACACAGGAGACTGAGTTTAAATTCCAGCAGGGCTGAGGAAATTAAATTCATTGAGCTGAACGATTCGACATTGAAGCTGGGAACACTGACATGAATCCATACCTTACTGGACATGGCACTGAATAGGGGGAAGGATGTAATCATTGCCATCCTGCTGTTGCTGGAACTGGTCATTGGTAGGTGGACCACGAGACCCTTCAGTTCTGATGAAGCGTAACTGCCCGAAACATCGACTGTTTATTCTTTTCCATAGATGTTGCCTGACATATTGAGTTCCTTCAGCATTTTGTGTGTGTTGCTTTGGATTTTCAGCATATGCAGAATTTCTCATGTTTGTGACATTAAACATCTACACGAGGATGACTGAATCTAAATTAAATTGTGAGGCATTCTGATGCAAAATGCTGCAGATGCTGGAAATCTGAAATAAACCTGGAAGAGGTGGGTTGTTCACCAGGTCAGGCAGTGACTATGGAGAAACAGCTCCCGGAAATGATGGTAACAGAGATCACCCTCCTTATAGGGGTAACGGAAACACTTGGACTCAAGCCGTGTGAGGATTAACAGGAGTCCTGATGAATTGTTTATTCCCCTCTATTGATGCTGCCTGACCTGCTGAGTTCCTGCTGTGTGTTGCTCATGATTTCCAGTATCTGCAGAATCTCTTGTTCAGATGGGGATGGGGTGCCAGAAAGACATTGACTTCGGGTGATAGATATCAGGATGATTTGGCAATCCCTCCGGGATAGAGTAAGAGGGGCACTCTGATAACAGCCCTCAGTTACCGATGCCTTTAGAGGAAGCGGCTGCCTTGGCATTTTGCAGGACAAGTTTAGCTGTCTCCACCATTGTATCCAGCGAATTGTTCAGCATCATGAGAGTCACTGCAAAGGATGATGTTGCCCCAAAGATAGAGCCCAGAATGGGGACAAAGTCAAGGAAGAGCTCGACAGTTGTCAGTGTCACTGCCAGGGTGCTTGCATGGATCAACAGCACTACCTGCTCATGCGTGATCTCCCCGAACACCCACTTGTGCTTGGCACCTCTCTGCAGATCCGCGACACTGGTCCCCACTCTCTGGGCCAGTCTGCGGAGGGATGCCTCATCCAGACCAAGGATCTCCCGTATGAACAGGATACCAGAGATAATAAGTGTCAGATCACAGACCAGAGACAAACCCGGAATGGGAACTGCACCGATACCCCCCGATATGGCAGACAGCATCTGGATGAATGGCCGCAGAGCCTCACGTTTTCCCTCTATAGCAGCTTCAGATGTGTTGGGAAGAGCTGTGATGAATAGATTCTTCTGTGTCTCCATGAGATTGGATACCACAGCCTTCTTTAGTTGAGGAAAATCAAAGTCCTCAAGGTCAAATGCAGAATAGAGAAAAACAGTAGGTTTCTCTACCCCTGCTGCCCGCAGTGAGGAGACGCAATATTCTCTCACTCTCCGGAACATATCCTCCTGGTTGTAACCCTTCTTGTGGCTTTCTGCCCTGACAGTCTCGTCGATCTTAGAGCGCACCAGGTAGAAAGGTTTGCCCGCCTTCTTCAGTGCTTCAACCAGTAACTTGTCATTCTCCGTGACCTGAGCAGCTGTGACAATGATGCCAAAATCATACTGTGAAAAGTTGGTTTTCTTCATGAACTTTTTCACTGGAAACTTAGGTGTATTCAACCCAGGGAAGTCATAGTACTGAACATTAGGAAGGGTGGGGTGGGGGTAAGGTGTTATTTCCATGGTGGTCTCTGTGCTGCCAGTTGGGGCAGCCCCTTCCTCATTCTCATCCAAGTCAAGCAGAGCATTAATCAGGGTCGATTTGCCTGAACCACCTTCACCCATCACCGCAATCCGGATCTGTACATTTTTGAACTGCTTGGATTTTCTCTCGATTGCCAACTGAAAACCCTTCTGTCCTTCACGTCTATAGGTAGCCACCAGATCCTTCACATCCTTGGTGTTGTAATACAGGTTGGATAGAACACCGGCCATTTCCCACTGAAAGAAAAAAACATGTTTATTACGTTGGAGAAGGAAGTCGTCAGGAGATCTCAAGGGATCCATTGTGAACGAGCCGAATGAATATAAAATCAGCTTTATGGTATATGTAAGAGGGTGGTTGCTTTTCTAATTAGAGGGCGGCAACCACTGGTGACTAAGAGGTCTCCTGCTTCTTGTAATTATATTAATGATTTGCATGAGAATATAATCAATTTGTGGAAGATAGCAATGCTGGTGGTATAGCAGACAGTGGAGAAGTTGTCTGAGATTACGACAAGATCCACATCACTTGGGAAGTTTGGCCAAAGAGCAGCAGATGGAATTTAACGGACGTGGGCAAAATGAGTAATTTCGGAAACACAAGAAGTGCTGGGAAAATACAATATCAACATTTCCCTGAAAATGGTGTCACAGGTAGACAGGGCAGTGACATCGAAATTTGAAGCAACACACACAAAGTGCTGAAGCAAAGTAGCTGGCCAGGCAGCATCTATATAAAATATAAAACAGTTGATGTTGCGGGCCAAGACCCTTCAAGGGGAGAAGTCAGAGTAAGAAGGTCGGAAGAGAGGAAGAAGAACAAGATGGTAGGTGATAGGTGAAACGGGGAGAGGGGGAGGAGTGCAGTAAAGAGCTTGGAAATTGATTGATGAAAGAGATTAAGGGCCAGAGGGAGGTGATGGGCAGGTAAGTGAGAGAGGGAGAGGGAAATGGGGTTAGTGGGGGCGGGGGGAAATTACCAGAAGTTCAAGAAATTAATGTTTATGCCCTCAAGTTGGAGGCTACCCAGATGGAATATAAAGTATTGCTCCTTCAACCTGAATGTGGCTCATCACAGCATTGGAGGAGGCCATGGACTGATATATGGGAATAGGAAGTAGATTTGAAATGGGTACTTTCAATTCTGTTTTCGATTTCACCCATCTTTGAGGATGTAACAAAACACAGAGATGAAGGTAGAGCAGTGGGTGTAGTGTATATAGATTTTAGTAAGGTATTTGATAAGCTTCCACATGTGATGCTTATTCAGAAAGTAAGGAGGCATGGGATCCAAGGTCACCTTGCTTTGTGGATCCAGAATTGGCTTGCCCACAGGAGGCAAAGGGTGGTTGTAGATTGTTCGTATTCTGCATGGAGGTTGGTGACCAGTGGTGTTTGGCAGGGATCTGTTCTGGGACCCCTCCTCTTTGTGATTTTTATAAGTGACCTGGATGATGAAGTAGAAGGATGGGTTAGTAAGTTTGCTGGTATCCTTAATGCCAAGTGACTGAATCTTTCTGACCAAACTCCCATGAGAGGTCTTGGTGAAGGTCTTACTAGAGTCCATTTAGACTACATCCTTCATCAACTTTCCTGGTAGCCTCTTTGAAAAAAAATCTAAGCTTTATTGGATGTGACCTACCACACGAAAAGGGATCCAGACCATCTCTAAACAGTCTCTGTCTATCTAATGCCTGTCAGATGGAGGAGAAATGCACAGCCAATGCAGAATATACCTGTGGCCGATCCCCTCAATAATAATTATATAACTTTAGATACTGTTGAAGGGGACAACCTAATGGGCGGAGCAACAGTGACCAGATCTCTGGCACTGAGCTGATGCTGTGGCTCAGAACAGCAGAGGGATGAAGAGGACTACTATGTTGACAGAGATTCCTTAGTCAGAGGAACAGAGATGAGGTTCTGTTGTCATGATAGAGACACCCGGATAGTAAGTTGCCTCCCTGATGCCAGGATCATGGATGTCTTGGATCGTGCCCATGGCATTCTCAAGGGTGAGGGTGAGTAGTCTTGATATATATAGGCACTAATGAAATAGGTAGACAAAGAGAGAAGGTCCTGAAGAGAGATTTTAGAGAGCTAGGTAGAAAGCTGAGAAACAGTAATCTCTGGGTTGCAATCTGTGCCATGTGCCAGTGAGGGTAAGAAGAGGATGAGTTAGCTGCTGAAAGCATGGCTGAGGAACTGGTGCAGAAGGCAGAGGTTCAGATTTATGGATTATTGAGATCTCTTCAGGAAAGGTATTACCTGTATAAAAGGGACAGTTTATACCTGAACCCGGAGGTTCAATATCCTTGCGGACAGGTTGGCTGGTATTGTTTGGGTGGGTTTAAATTAATTTGGCAGGGGGATGCGAATTGGAGTGATGTTGAAGAGATAATTGGTTTACAAACAGAGGCAATGTGTAGTGAGACTCCTCGCAAGAAGATGCTGATGACAGCAGAAAATTGCAGTTAACAGGATGGGTTGCAACCTAAAAGGCGGACAAAATCGAAAATGTTGACTACAGGACAAAAGTTGTTATATTGGAACGTGTGCAGTATATGGAATAAGGTCAATGAACTTGCAACACAGTTACAAGTATGATGTTGCAGGTATCACTGAATCATTAATGTGGTCGTCCATTTCTTATTCCTCAGTTGCACCCATATGAGCTCAGTAGATGAGTCCTCTCTGTACGGTCTGAGGACAGGGGGACATTGTCAGTGACTAGTAATGCCACTCCTCCCTCGTTCGTATTCCCCCTCTATTTTATCCCTGCAGCATCAAGCTGCCAATCAAGTTGCTCAAAGGAAATTCTAACCATCGGTTCTTGTACCGCATTGCTCCACATATTATGTTATTTATCTGACACAGACAGCAGCAGCTCACCCAGAATGAAATCGGTTCCTTTGTCATTGCAAATTGGATAACGGGGAAGTTCATGCATCTGGCAAAAGTGTTCCATGTGCTGCTTCCAGCTCCAGGAACATAAGACCATAAGACCATCAGACAAAGGAGCAGAAGTCAGCCATTCGGCCCATTGAGTCTGCTCCACCATTTTATCATGAGCTGATCCATTTTCACCTATTTAGTCCCACTCCCCTGCCTTCTCACCATAACCTTTGATGCCCTGGCTACTCAGATACCTATCAATCTCTGCCTTAAATACACCCAATGACTTGGCCTCCACTGCTGCCCGTGGCAACAAATTCCATAGATTCACCACCCTCTGACTAAAAAAAATTCTTTGCATTTCTGTTCTGAAAGGGCGCCCTTCAATCCTTAAGTCATGCCCTCTCGTACTAGACTCCCCCATCATGGGAAACAACTTTGCCACATCCACTCTGTCCATGCCTTTTAACATTCGAAATGTTTCTATGAGGTCTCCCCTCATTCTTCTAAACTCCAAGGAATACAGTCCAAGAGCGGACAAACGTTCATCATATGTTAACCCTCTCATTCCCGGAATCATTCTAGTGAATCTTCTCTGTACCCTCTCCAACGTCAGCGCATCCTTTCTTAAATAAGGAGACCAAAACTGCCCACAGTACTCCAAGTGAGGTCTCACCAGCGCCTTATAGAGCCTCAACATCACATCCCTGCTCCTATACTCTATTCGTCTAGAATGAATGCCAACATTGCATTCGCCTTCTTCACTACTGACTCAACCTGGAGGTTAACTTTAAGGGTATCCTGTATGAGGACTCCCAAGTCCCGTTGCATCTCAGAACTTTGAATTCTCTCCCCATTTAAATAATAGTCTGCCCGTTTATTTTTTCTGCCAAAGTGCATAACCATACACTTTCCAACATTGTACTTCATTTGCCACTTCTCTGCTCATTCCTTCAATCTATCCAAGTCTCTCTGCAGACTCTCCGTTTCCTCAGCACTACCGGCCCCTCCACCTATCTTCGTATCATCAGCAAACTTAGCCACAAAGCCATCTATTCCATAATCTAAATCGTTGATGTACAATGTAAAAAGAAGCGGCCCCAACACTGATCCCTGCGGAACACCACTGGTAACCGGCAGCCAACCAGAATAGGATCCCTTTATTCCCACTCTCTGTTTCCTGCCAATCAGCCAACGCTCTATCCACGAATGTAACTTTCCCGTAATCCCATGGACTCTTATCTTGTTAAGTAGCCTCATGTGTGGCACCTTGTCAAAGGCCTTCTGAAAATCCAAATATACAACATCCACTGCATCTCCCTTGTCTAGCCTACTGGTAATTTCCTCAAAAAATTGTAATAGTTTTGTCAGGCAGGATTTTCCTTTAAGGAATCCATGCTGAGTTCTGCCTATCTTGTCATATGCCTCCAGGTACTCTGTAACCTGATCCTTGACAATCGACTCCAACAACTTCCCAACCACGGATGTCAAGCTAACAGGTCTATAATTTCCTTTTTGCTTCCTTGCCCCCTTCTTAAATAGCGGAGTGACATTTGCAATCTTCCAGTCCTCCAGAACCATGCCAGAATCTATCGACTTTTGAAAGATCATTGCTAATGCCTCTGCAATCTCCACAGCTACTTCCTTCAGAACACGAGGGTGCATTCCATCTGGTCCAGGAGATTTATCTACCTTTAGCCTATTCAGCTTCCTGAGTACTTTCTCTGTCGTAATTGTGACTGTGCACACTTCTCTTCTGTGCCACCCTTGAGTGTCCGGTATACTGCTGTCTTCCTCAGTGAAGACTGATGCAAAATACTTGTTCAGTTCCTCTGCCATCTCCTCATCTCCCATTACAATTTCTCCAGCATCATTTTCTATCGGTCCTATATCTACTCTCACCTGTCTTTTACTCTTTATATACTTGAAAAAGCTTTTAGTATCCTCTTCAATATTATTTGCTAGCTTCCTTTCATAGTTAATCTTTTCTCTCTTAATGACCTTCTTGGTTTCCTTTTGTAAGGTTTTAAAAACTTCCCAATCCTCTGTCTTCCCACTAATTTTTGCTTCCTTGTATGCCCTCTCTTTTGCCTTAACTTTGGCTTTGACTTCTCTTGTCAACCCCGGTTGCATCCTTTTTCCACTCGAAAATTTCTTCTTTTTTGGAATATACCTGTCTTGCACATTCCTCATTTCTCACATAAACTCCAGCCACTGCTGCTCTGCCGTCTTTCCCGCCAGTGTCTCTTTCCAGTCAACTTTGGCCAGTTCTTCTCTCATGCCGCTGTAATTTCCTTTACTCCACTGAAATACCGACACATCAGATTTCGGCTTCTCTTTTTCTAATTTCACAGTGAACTCAATCATGTTATGATTGGTGACACCATTGGCAACACCAGAGTGCTGGCACTGAGCAAAATGAAACTGGTTCAGGGAGACAGATCACAGGGGTCAAGAACAGAACAGGGAAGGGAGAGGTCCACAATGAATGACTCACTGTGAGGGATTGCTTTAATTTACAGGGTTGATCTCGATGCAGAAGGAGAGACCCACAGCAAAGATCACAGCAGAGAGAGAAGAGACCACCGGCAGGTGTGCAGATGCCAGAACTAGGAAGATTATATAGTTTAATATTTGGCCAAGGAGTTGGTGTAGGAGGAAGGATAGAAGCAGTATCATAGGAAGGGCGGATAACAGTGCTGCAGATGAAGTAGGTAGTTTACAAGCAGAGGCAATGTATAGTCAGGAGAGTCTGTTATTAGGGCAAAATTGCAGTCAATGGCATTAGTTGCAACATAAAAGGAGGACAAAAGCAAAAAGGGTGTTGTATTTGAATGCATACAGTGTATGGAATAAAGTAGATGAACTTGCAGCACAGTTGCAGATTGGCAGGTATGATGTTGTAGGCATTACTGAATCATGACTGAAAGAACATTATAACTGGGAGCTTAATGTCCAAGGATACATATTGTATTGAATGGATAGGCAGGAAGGCAGAGGGAGCAACGGTACTCTGCTGGTAAAAAATTAACTCAATTCATTAAAAGAGGTGACATAGAGTCAGGAGTTGTTGAATCATTGTGAACAGAGCTAAGGAACTGCAAGGATAAAAAAGACCATGATGGAAGTTATATACAGACAGCCAGACAGTAGTAAGGATGAGGTCTACAAATTACAATGGGAGATAGAAAATGTATGTCAAAAGGGCAATGTCACAATAATCATGAGGTACTTCAATATGCAGGTGGATTGGGAAATCAGATGGGGCTGGATGACAGGGGAGGGGATTTCTAGAGTGCCTACGAGATGGCTTTTTAGAGCATTGTGTAGTTGAGCCCACTAAAGGATCAGATCATCTGGATTGGGTGTCGTGCAATGAGCCAGAATCGATTACAGACCCAAAGGTAAAATATCCCTTCGGGGCAGGTGATCATAATATGATCAAATTCACCTTGAAATTTCAAAAGGAATAGCTAAAGTCAGATGTATTAGTATTTCAGTGGAATAAAGGAAATTGCAGAGGCATGAGAGAGCTAATGACCAGAATTGATCGGGAAAGAACATTGGCAGGAATTATTGCAGAGCAGCAGTGAATGAAATTTCTGGAAGCAATTCAAAAGGCACAGGACACATACATCTTAAAGAGGAAGAAATAAAGGAAAGATGACACAACCGTGGCAAACAAGGGAAGTCAAACTCAACATAAAAGCCAAAGAGGGGGCATATAATAGAGCAAAAACTGGTGGGAAGTTAGTGGATTGGGAAGCTTTTCAAAACCAACAGAAGGCAACTAAAAAGTCATTTAGAAGGTAAAGATGGAATATGAAAGTAAGTTAGCCAAAAAAAAAAAAGAGTATCCCGAAAGTTTCTTCAGATACATAAAGTGTAAAAGGGAGGTGAGAGCGGATATCGGACTGCTGGAAAGTGATAACGTAGTAATGGGGTGTGGCAACAAAATGGCAGATGAACTGAATGTGTGTGAAGCTATCATAACTAGAGAGAAATTTCTTGGGAAACTGAAAGATCGGAAGGTAGATAAGTCCCCTGGACCATATGGTGTACAGTACACAGTTATGAAAGACGTGGCTGGAGATATCATGGCGGCATTAGAAATGAGCTTTCAAGAATCACGGGATTCTGGAATGGTTCCAGAAGTCTGGAAAGTTGTAATGTCACCCCTCTCTTCAAGATGGGGGAGAGGCACAAAAAAGGAAACTACGGGCATGTTAGTCTGACCTCAGTGGTTGGGAACCTGTTGGATTTAATTATTTAGGATGACATCTCAGGGTTCTTGGAGGCACATGATAAAATAGGCCATAGTCAGCATGATTTTGTCAAGGAAATATCTTGCCAGACAAATCTGTTGAAATTCTTTGATGAAATACTGTAACAAGCAGGATCCGCAAGGGAGAATTGGTTGATGTTATGTACCTGGAATTCTCTTTCTTTATTAATCTTTTTATTGATTTAAAAGGAGCATAATTACAATCAAGAAGAGAATTATCTCAAATATATATATCAGTAGCAATATAAAATGAGATTAAGACAAACATTGACAAAATCATAGATATTGTTACACTAGTGTACGGGGTTTCGTCTTTGTTATGTTAAATTTAAAATGGCTTCTTTTTTGTGTTAATCTTCTAAACTGCTGCGTATGTGGATTAAAATGGCTTCTATGTTATGTTAAATGCTGAGAAAGTCTCTAGCTAGAAACTTGCTTGGGTTAATACAGACAGCAGAGGTACTACTAGTCAATGGGTGTCCACGTTATTCTTTCTTGGGGTGATAATGCTGTCTCATATGACTGGAAAAGAGGGGCTTTTGGTGGGCAGTCAGAGGAGAGACGGGGAGAACGACGGACGTGTGGGAAGACTCAGGTCCATCAATCCGGGCGGTCCCGAGCCGCACGTCGACGGGGTCAGGGCGGTCCTGAAGAAATTCCTGAACTCCAACGTGTGCACGAAGAACTTGAACTTTGATAAGTCTGGCACCTTTTTCATTCCCTTTTTCTGTATTGAACTTATATTAATTTCACAGACTTATTAATATCTATAAAGCGTACTGTGTGTGCTGGCTGATGATCGATGTTTGAAACTGATTTGGGTGGTAGTGGTACAGCAACCGACATAACCGGCAGCCAGACAGGATTTCCCCTAGATATATACGAGCCAATATGGCTGAGCGTTACACTCAAAAATGAAAATAGCAATTCTCCTTTTATCAGTTTATAAAGAGAAAAGAAAAAAACATTGAGTTTTAGATGAGGAGAGAAAAAACCCCACTACACTTTATATATATATATAAAAAAGAACTGGGCAATCCATTTTGAGGATACAACCAAAAAGAAAGAAAGAAAGAAAGACTTTCTGATCCAATACAAAACTTCAAAAAAAATTGAAAGAGTAATAAACCAAATTAAATGAAAATATTGGATTAAAAGTCACCAGATTTGCTCAAATTTAAAGGATGTATCAAATGCCTGACTTCTTATTTTCTCTGAACTTAAAAAGGACATAATGGAGGAGAGCCAATAAAAGACAGTAGGTGGATTAGAATCCTTCCACTTCAATAAAATGGCTCTCCTAGCCAGTAAGGTTGAAGAAGCTGTCATACATTGAGTGGAAACAGGAGTATTTCCTGCTTCTCATGGGATAATCCCAAAAATTTGTGTAAGCAAATTAGGTTGCAAATCCAGATCCAAAACTTTTGACAGTATTTTAAAAACATCTCTCCAAAAGTTATCTAGCTTTATACAAGGCCAATACGTATATGTTAAAGTGGCCGGCTCAGTATTACATCTGTCAGAAATAGGACTGATATTGGAGAAAATACGCGTTAGTTTATCCATGGACATATGGGCCTGATGCACTATCTTGAACTGTATCAATGAATGACGGGCACAAATAGATGAGTTATTAACCAAATGAAAAATTTTACTCCAGTGATTATCTGAAAATGACTCTTGAAATTCCAATTCCCAAGCACGTTTAATTTTATCATTGGATATCATTCGTGAATTCAATAACAGTTTATAGATTATAGCTATCAACCCTTTTTGAAATGGTTTAAACTGAAAGGGAGCATCTGTCATATTAGGTGGATAAGCAGAAGGGTAAATTGGTAACAAACCACGTAAGAAAATCCTAGTTTGTAAGTATCTAAATAATTGTACATTAGATAAATCAAATTTATCCACTAACTGTGAAAAAGACATTAAACAGTCCTCTAAAAACAAATCTGAAAAAGTCATTCTTCCTTTGGTTTTCCAAATTAAAAAGGCCTTATCCAAAATTGATGGTTTAAAAAAACAATTGAGATGGATATTACTAGAAAGAATAAAATTATTTATCTCAAAAAATCTACGAAACTGAAACCAAATTCTTAATGTATGTTTAATAATGGGATTAAAATCTTGTCTACTAATCTTAGAAAACAAAAAGGGACCAGAAGCTCCCAGTAAAGAGGCCAAAGAGAATCCTTTCACCGACTTTACCTCCAAATCCAACCATCAAGGACATTCACGTATATCTGAATAGTGAATCCAAAAAAGTAATATATCGAATATTAATTGCCCAATAGTGCATTCTAAAGTTAGGCAAAGCCATACCACCATCCTTTTTTTAATTTCTGCAATAAGGATTTACTCAATCTAGGATTTTTATTGTTCCAAATATAAGATAAAATTATAGAATCTATTCTGTCAAAGAACTTTTTAGGAACAAAGGAAGGAACTGCCTGAAATATATATACAAATTTCAGTAAAATTATCATTTGAATAGCATTAATTCGACTTACTAATATAATATCATCGGTTTGGATTTTAAGAAGGTTTTTGACAAGGTGCCACACATGAGGCTGCTTAACAAGCCATGAGTCCATGGTATTACAAGAAAGATTCTAGCATTGATTGGCAGGAGGCAAAGAGTGGGAATAAAGGGTGCCTTTTCTGGCTGGCTGCCAGGGGTCTGTGTTGGGATTGATACTTTCCACATTATATGTCAATGATGTAGATGACAGAATTGATTGTTTAGTTGGAAAGTTTGCAGACAATATGAAAATGCGCAGAGTGACAGTAAGTTTTGAGGAAGTAGAGAATCTGCAGAAGGAATAATATGGATTAGGAGAATGGGCAAAGTCACAGGTGGGATATAATGTTGGGAAATGTTTGGTCATGCACTTTGGTGGAGGAAAAATGCAGAGAAAATCAAAAAAACAGAGTCACAAACAGAGTTGGGAGTCCTTGTGTAGGATTGCCATAAGGTTAATATGCAGGTTGAGTCTGTGGTGAGGAAGGCAATGCAATGCTAGCAATCTTTTCAAGAGGACAGCCTCAGGAAATGTCTTCAGCCGCATGTTCCTCGTATGATAGCCCTTTCATCCCTAGAATCATCGATCCTTGTCAACCACGTCTGGACCCACTCCAATGCCAGCACATCTCTTCTAAGATGAGTGGCCCAAAACTGTTCACAATACTCAACGTGAGGCCTCACCAGTACTGATCTACTTCATCCAGTCATCCCCACTCCCCTGCTTTCACCCCATACCCTTTGATGCTCTGGCTAATCAAGAACCTATTTATCTCTGCCTTAAACACATCCAATGATTTGGCCTCCACAGCCGCTCATGACAACAAATTCCACAGATTTACCACCTTCTGACTAAAGTAATTTCTCCGCATTTCAATTCTAAAAGGACGTCCTTCAATTCTGAAGCAGTGCCCTCTTGTCATAGATTCCCATACCATGGGAAATAACTTTGCTATCTCTAATCTGCTTAGGCCTTTCAACATTTGGAACATTTTTCTGAGATACTCCCACATTCTCCTGAACTCCAGTGAGTACAGCCCAAGAGCTGCCAGAGGTTCCGCAAATGGTAACCTTCTCATTCCTGAAATCATACTCGTGAATCTTCTATGAACCCTCTGCAATGTCAGAATATCCTTTCTAAAATAAGGAGCCCAAAACTGCACACAATACTCCAAGTGTGCTCTCACGAGTGCCTTATAGTGCCTCAAAATCACATCCCGGCTCTTATATTCTACACCTCTAGAAATGAGTGCCAACATTGCATTCACCGTCTTCACAAGCAACTCACCCTGCAGGATAACCTTTAGTGTATCTTGCACAAGGACTCCCAAGTCTCTTTCCATCTCTGCATTTTGAATTCTCTCCCCATCTAGATAATAGTCTGCCTATTTATTTCTTCCACCAATGTGCAGGAGCATATATTTTCCAACATCGTATTTCATTTGCCACTTCTTTGCCCATTCCCTTGAACTATCTAAGTCTCTACAGGTTCTCTGTTTCCTCAACACTACCCGCTCCTCCACCTATCTTGGCATCATCGGCAAATTTAGCCACAAATCCATTAATACCGTTGTCCAGGTCATTTATATACATCGTAAATAGTAATGGTCCCAACACTGACTCCTGTGGAACTCCACTGGCAACCGGCAGCCAGTCAGAATAGGATCCCTTTATTCCCACTCTGTTTTCTGCCAACTAGCCAATGCTCCACCCACGCTAGTAACTTCCCTGTAATTCCATGGGCTCTTATCTTGCTAACCTCATGTGTGGCACCTTGTAAAAGGCTTTCTGAAAATCCAAGTACACCATGTCTACTGCATCTCCTTTGTCTACCCTGCTTGTAATTTTCTCAAAGAATTGTGGTAGATTTGTCAGGCCGGATCTTCCTTTTAGGAAACCATGCTGGCTTTGGCCTATCGTGTCATATGCCTCCAGGTATGCCATAATCTCATCACTAACAATTGATTCCCAACCACTGATGTCAGGCTAACAGGTCTATAGTTTCCCTTCTGCTGCTCCCACCTTTCTTAAATAGTGGAGTAACATTTGCAATTTTGCAGACATCCAGTACAATGCCAGAATCTATTGATTCTTGAAGGATCATCATTAACACCTCCGCAATCTCCCCAGCTACTTCCTTCAGAACCCAGGGTGCATTCCATCAGGTCCAGGTGATTTATCCATCCTCAGATCATTAAGCTTCCTGAGCACCTTCTCAGTCATAACTTTCACTGCATAAACCCCACTTCCGTGACACTCTTGAATGTCCGTTATACTGTAGATGTCTTCCGCTTTGAAGACTGATGCAAAATACGCATTCAGTTCCTCTGCTATGTCGGCACCTTTCATTACAATGTCTCCAGCGTCATTTAGTATTGGTCCTATATCTACCCTCGACTCTCTTTTACCCTTTATATACTTAAAAAAAGCTTTTAGTATCTTCTCTGATATTAGTCGCCAGCTTCCTCTCACAATTCATCTTTTCCTTCCGAATGACTTTCTTAGTTTCCTTCTGCAAGTTCTAAAAAGCTCCCCGATCTTCTATCTTCCCACTAGCTCTGGCTTCCTTGTATGCCCTCTCTTTTGCTCTTGAGTGCTAACATTGAATCACCACTGACTCAACCTGCAAGTTAATCTTTAGGGTGTTCAGCACAAGGAATCCCAAGTCCCTCTGCATCTCAGATTCCTGAATTTTCTTCCCGTTTAGAAAGTAGTTTGCACATTTATTTCTACTACCAATGTGCATGATCGTGCATTTTCCAACATTATATTTCATTTGCCACTTTCTTGCCCATTCTCCTAATATGTTTAAATCCTTCTGCATCCTTCTCAGTATCATGTGCAACCTTGACAACAAATACATCTATTCCATCATCTAAATCATTTATATACAGCATAAAAAGAAGTGGTCCCAACACCGCCCCCTGTGGAACACCAGTAGTCACTGGCAGCCAACCAGAAAAGGAACCTTTTATTCCCACATGCTGCCTCCTACCAATCAGTCAATGGTCTAACCAGGTTAGTAACTTTCCTGTAATATAATGGGCTCTTAACTTGGTAAGCAGCCTCATGTGTGGCACCTTGATAAGGCCTTTTGAAAGTCCGAATATACAACATCCACTGCATTCCCGTTATCTATCCTACTTGCAATCTCCTCAAAGAATTCCAACAGGATCATTAGACAGGATTTTCCCTGAAGAAAACCATGCTGACTTCGTACTTGTCACCACCATGGATTCGGCAGCGCAGTAGATATGGCAATTGCGCTTGTAAATGTGCACGTGTCAGCTAATTATTCTTTCATTGTGATAGTATTTTACTCCATACTTGTTGTCTTAGTGCTTGTCGAGATTTGGATGCAGCCTGAGAAATTGGACTATTGAATCAACTGACTCTGAAGACAAGTGATATTCATTTTATTTTCAGTTGTTCTTTTCAGCCGCAGTGTAGGCTTCGTTTAGCATTCGAGAGTTTTAGTTAACGGCCCTGTTTGGCCTAACCTTTATTGTTTTTTGTTCCCCTTTAACACTGTTCATATTAAAGTCTGTGAACTATCGACCCACTTCAGTGTCTCTCACTCCTCACTTGGGCCAGATGCGAACCTGGTGACAGCAAGTCTCGAACACTCAACGATGGACCCAGCAGAGAGAGAACAGCTGATCCACTGCTACAAGTGCACCTGGAGACGAGCCAGGGCTTCTCCGCTGTGTGCCCAGAAACAACATTCCCAGCAGGATGATCAGCTCCGTCGACAGGCAAGGCCATTCAAGCCAGAAACGGAGGTCTGGTTGGCATCAAGGGATCTTCCCCTGGAAGTTAAGAGCCAGAAATTGGCACCGCACTACATGGGACGGTTTGCAGTGGAAAAGGCTGTCAACTAGGTGACCTATAGATTGCATCTACCAGCATCACTGAAGATCCACCCAGTCTTCCACTTTTCCCAGCTCAAGCCGGTTACTAACTCCCCCTTGGCCCCAGTCACCCCACCTCCCCCTCCTCCCCTGCCTGGTAGATGGCTCCCTTGTCTATACTGTGCAGCAACTTCTGGCATCTTGCCGGGTACATGGTAAGGTCCAGTACCTTGTGGACTGGGAGGGGTATGGCCCAGAAGAACGTACTTGGATCCCGGCAAGTGACATCTTCAACAAGTTGTTGATCCGGGACTTCCAGTGAACACAGGTCTGTGGCGCCTCAGGGGCTGTGCCTGGAGAAGGGGGCCCTGTCACAACCACAGATTCGGCAGCGCAGTAGATATGGCAATTGCGCTTGTGAATATACACATGTCAGCTAATTATTATTTCATTGTGATAGTATTTAACTCCATACTTGTTGTCGTAGTGATTGTTGCGATTTGGACACAGCATAGCAACACTTGGCTGCCTGTTTGCATTCAACTTGTTGACTGTTGAGTCAACTGACTCTGAAGACTAGTGGGATTTGTTTAATATTTAGTTGTTTGTTTCAGCCCAGGTGTAGGCTTCACTCTTGTAAATCTCCTCTTCACCCTTTCTATGGCTTCCACATCCTTCCTGTAGTGAGGCAACCAGAACTGAGCACAGTACTCCAAGTGTGGTCTGACCAATCTGCAACGTTGCCTCTCGGCTCCTAACTTCAATTCCACGATTGATGAAGGCCAATACACCATATGCCTTCTTAACCACAGAAACAACCTTTTTGTCATCACCAAACTTACTAATGCATCCCTCCGCTTCCTCATTCAGGTCATTTATAAAAATCACGAAGAGTAAGGCACCCAGAACAGAACCCTGAGGCACTCCACTGGTGATCAACTTCCATACAGAATATGACCCGACCATAACCATTCTTTGCCTTCAGTGGGCAAGCCAGTTCTGGATGCACAAAGCAATGCCCCCTTGGATCCCATGCCTCCTTACTTTCTCAATTGTTGTTCATCCATCGACGTCGATGAGGACATTGACACACCATTATGATGGTGTCGAGACTAGCACTTGATATGGATTTAAGTGAGGGAGAGTTGCGCAGCGTCAGCCTCACTCTCTCTTCCCAATTCTCATCTGGAGCCAGTGACACGTCAAAAGTCGAGATGGCTGGAGATGGGACTAGGTGCAGTGAATGACCAGGACAACCTCTGTGTCTTGTCGTCCTCTACATGTTCCACGACGCTGGCAGAGACCGCCTTCTTGACCGTTAGACCTTCCATTGGTCTCGTCTGCTCAATCCACCAGAGTCTGTCCTCACATGCTGGGATAGACAACTCCCTATCTCACTGAGGGTTTGAGACCCATCGGCTACCATCACCTGGTTTTGCCGGCTTGTCGAACCTGTTGCCCGGGGTGTGGCCACTGTCACATGCAAACAGCTGCAGGGAGCCACAGGTGAGAGCTGAGTGCCAGGTGGGAACCAAAGGTGGACTAACCACCTTGAAAAGGACATGACATGTTCCCCCACCAGAGGTGCTACCCCTCCCTGACAGCCGACTTTCTCAATAAGCCTTGCATGGGGTACTTTATCAAATGCCTTGCTAAAATCTGTATACACTACATCTACTGCTCTCCCTTCATCAATGTGTTTAGTGACATCCTCAAAAATTTCAATCAGGCCCGTAAGGCATGACCTGCCCTCGACAAAGCCATGCTGACTACTCCTAATCATATTATACCTCTTCAAATGTTCATAAATCCTACCCCTCAGGATTTTCTCCTTCAAGTTACCAACCACTGAGGTTAGAATCACTGGTCTATAATTTCCTAGGCTATCACTACTCCCTTTCTTGAATAAAGGAACAACATCCACAACCCTCCAATCCTCCGGAGCCTCTCCCGTCCCCATTGATGATTCAAAGATCATCACCAGAGGCTCAGCAATCTCCTCCCTCCCCTCCCACAGTAGCCTGGGGTACATCTCATATGGTCCCGGCATCTTATCACCATCTTCACAACTTGTGAACCTTTAGGTCTTTCAGCTTTTTGATCACCTTCTCTCTTGTAATAGTGACTGCACCCACTTCTCTTCCTTCACACACTACAACATCAGGGAGACTACTGATGTCTTCCACAGTGAAGACTGATGCAAAATACTCATTTAGTTCATCAGCCTTCTCCGTGTCCCTATTATTATTTCTCCCACTTCATTTTCTAGTGATCCGGTATCCACTCTTGAAAAAAACATTTACTATCCACTTTCATATTATTTGCTAGCTTGCTTTCATATTTCATCTTTTCCCTTCTAAATAATTTTATTTGGTCTCTGCAGATTTTTTAAAAACTTCCCAATCCTCTATCTTCCCACTATTTTTTGCTTTGTTGTATGCCTTTTTTTTGCTTATACAATAGCTTTGACTTTGCTTGTCTGCGACGCTGGTACTGTTTTACCGTTTGAGTATTTCTTCATTTTTGGAATGCACATGTCCTGCACCTTCATTTTTTCCAGAATTGCACACCATTGCTGCTCTGCTGAGAACCCTGCCTGTCACAAAGGGGGCATTGGGAACGGACCCAAATGCAAGACACAGGCACTGAAGTACAGGGAACAGGACTTGACTAGAGTAGGGACGTGACAGGATACAGACAAGGAGCCGGGACAAGAATGCCTACTTGGGCTAGGACATGGACCAAACACCGGGAACCCGGACAAGGAACTATGAACGAGGATCCTGGGCTTGGACTCCGAGTCAGAGACTGGACAATGACCCAGGACCTGGGTCTTGCCTCGGGCTCGGACTCCAGAACTAGGCAAGAACATGACATGGCTACAGGACAGGAAGCGGCTGGGGTCTTGGCTCTTGAAACTTGAGGCTGGGGACTTGGCTTTTGAGGCTTGAGCTTGGAGGCAGGCTGGGGTCCTGAGTCTTGGAATGTGGAGGCTAGAGCTCAAAGACAGACAGGGAACTATACATCAACATAGAGCCAGGACTTAGCCTTCCAAAAGCCAGGACTCATCTTTAACACAACACCAACATGGGAGAGGACAGTATATAGACATAGAGCTGGGACTTAGACAAGCCAGGACTCAACTTCTTCTCCACACCAAGGTGGGACAGGACCATCCATTGGGTAAAGGCAGAATGGCCAGACATACCCAACAGAGGCAAAGACAAGACAAGACAGGTCCCCCCACAGAATGGCCTGACTTACCCCAGAGGTGAGGACAAGACAAGACAAACACCAAAGAACAACAGACAGTTCCATCTCTGCATCAGGGTTACTCCAAGCAGCAGTTACAGCCAGCAACCTCGGCTGGCTAGGGAAACAGCCAGATCCCTACCTAGCTTGGAGTGGCTGACGGCCACTCAGCTGGCCCAGTAAACAGCCAAATCCATACCACAAAGACAGCTCCGACTACAGACAGCAAGGATCCATGAGGCAATGGTTCACTAACACAGCCTAAAGATGGCAAGTGGCCACTCTAGCCTTCCACCAGCAGGTTGCTCCCAGGGGATCTTGACAAGACAAACCAGCAGCCCACACTCAACCCCAAGGCTACTTATATTCCAAGTCCCAAGATGGGAATCAGGTGCCTATGATTAACTCAACCAAAACAAGGGACAGCTGGAAGACCCGGAGCCCTGGGTCCATGGACCGAACTATGACACTGCCAGCAGCTCATTCTAATTTACTTTGGCCGGCTCTTCTCTCATACCACTGTAATTTCCCTTACTCAACTGAAATAATGCTACTTTCTCTCTATCAAATTTCAAGTTGAACACATTTTGTGATCACAGACCCTTCAGCTCATCTAGTCTATGACGACATGACCCGCTTAGTCCCACATCCCTGGAAACGGATCATATGCTGCCAAACCCCTCCTATCCGTGTGCCTATTCAAACTTCTGTTAAATATTACACACTTGATCCTGGATTCAACTCTTCCATTGGCAGTTCTTCCCACATTCTCACCACTCTGAGTGAAGACATTTCTCCTCAGATTCCCTTAAAATATTTTGCATTTCATCCGAACCTATGACCTCTAATTCTAGTGTCACCCAGCCTGAAGGGACGAATCAAACAAACATTCACCCTTTCTAATTCTCAAACAACAGGAATTCTGCAGATGCTGGAAATTCAAGCAACACACATCAAAGTTGCTGGTGAACGCAGCAGGCCAGGCAGCATCTGTAGGAAGAGGTGCAGTCAACGTTTCAGGCCGAGACCCTTCGTCAGGACTAACTGAAGGAAGAGTGAGTAAGGGATTTGAAAGTTGGAGGGGGAGGGGGAGATCCAAAATGATAGGAGAAGACAGGAGGGGGAGGGATGGAGCCAAGAGCTGGACAGGTGATAGACAAAAGGGATACGAGAGGATCATGGGACAGGAGGTCCGGGAAGAAAGACGGTGGGGGGGGGGGAACCCAGAGGATGGGCAAGGGATATATTCAGAGGAACAGAGGGAGAAAAAGGAGAGTGAGAGAAAGAATGTGTGTATGAAAATAAGTAACAGATGGGGTACGAGGGGGAGGTGGGGCATTAGCGGAAGTTAGAGAAGTTGATGTTCATGCCATCAGGTTGGAGACTACCCAGACGGAATATAAGGTGTTGTTCCTCCAACCTGAGTGTGGCTTCATCTTTACAGTAGAGGAGGCCGTGGATAGACATGTCAGAATGGGAATGGGATGTGGAATTAAAATGTGTAGCCACTGGGAGATCCTGCTTTCTCTGGCGGATAGAGCGTAGGTGTTCAGCAAAGCAGTCTCCCAGTCTGCGTCGGGTCTCGCCAATATATAGAAGGCCACATCGGGAGCACCAGACGCAGTATATCACCCCAGCCGACTCCTCTTTCTAGATCTTTCTGTCTCTGTCTCTGGAGACAGCTTATCCACTGATGTCCCCTCCCCTTTCTAGATCTTTCTGTCTCTGTCTCTGGAGACAGCTTATCCACTGATGTCTACTATAAGCCGACTGATTCTCACAGCTATCTGGACTATTCCTCTTCTCACCCTGTCTCTTGCAAAAACGCCATCCCCTTCTCGCAATTCCTCCGTCTCCGCCGCATCTGCTCTCAGGATGAGGCTTTTCATTCTAGGACGAGGGAGATGTCTTCCTTTTTTAAAGAAAGAGGCTTCCCTTCCTCCACTATCAACTCTGCTCTTAAACGCATCTCCCCCATTTCACATACATCTGCTCTCACTCCATCCTCCCACCACCCCACTAGGAATAGGGTTCCCCTGGTCCTCACCTACCACCCCACCAACCTCCGCGTCCAACATATTATTCTCCGTAACTTCCGCCACCTCCAACGGGATCCCACGACTAAGCACATCTTTCCTTCCCCCCCTCTCTCTGCATTCTGCAGGGATCGCTCCCTACGCAACTCCCTTGTCCATTCATCCCCCCCATCCCTCCCCACTGATCTCCCTCCTGGCACTTATCCGTGTAAGCGGAACAAGTGCTACACATGCCCCTACACTTCGTCCCTTACCACCATTCAGGGCCCCAAACAGTCCTTCCAGGTGAGGCAACACTTCACCTGTGAGTCGGCTGGGGTGATATACTGCATCCGGTGCTCCCGATGTGGCCTTTTATATATTGGCGAGACCCGACGCAGACTGGGAGACCGCTTTGCTGAACACCTACGCTCTATCCGCCAGAGAAAGCAGGATCTCCCAGTGGCCACACATTTTAATTCCACATCCCATTCCGACATGTCTATCCACGGCCTCCTCTACTGTAAAGATGAAGCCACACTCAGGTTGGAGGAACAACACCCTATACTCCATCTGGGTAGCCTCCAACCTGATGCCATGAACATCGACTTCTCTAACTTCCGCTAATGCCCCACCTCCCCCTCGTACCCCATCTGTTACTTATTTTCATACACACATTCTTTCTCTCACTCTCCTTTTTCTCCCTCTGTTCCTCTGAATATACCCCTTGCCCATCCTCTGGGTTCCCCCCCTCCCCTTGTCTTTCTTCCCGGACCTCCTGTCCCATGATCCTCTCGTATCCCTTTTGTCTATCACCTGTCCAGCTCTTGGCTCCATCCCTCCCCCTCCTATCTTCTCCTATCATTTTGGATCTCCCCCTCCCCCTCCAACTTTCAAATCCCTTACTCACTCTTCCTTCAGTTAGTCCTGACGAAGGGTCTCGGCCTGAAACGTCGACTGCACCTCTTCCTAGAGATGCTGCCTGGCCTGCTGCGTTCACCAGCAACTTTTATGTGTGTTACCCTTTCTAATTCTGTTGGATCATCCCTCAATCTTGCTGCGCTCCAGGCAATAAACTCCTAACCTTTTCAATTTTGCCTGTAAGCCGGATCGTGAAATCCCGTCAAAATCCTTGTAAAATTTATCTGCACTCTTTTGAACTTATTGATATCCTTCCTGCAGGCAGATGACCAGAACTGGACGAAATACTCTAAATTAGGCTTCGAAACTTCAACGTCAAACCAGCATCCTAACCTCTGTACTCATAACTTTGATGAATGGAGACCAATGTGCCAAAAGTTCTCTTTGGGACACTACGTGTGATGCCACTTTCAAGGTATTATGGATGCCATTGACGTTCTACTCCTACACTAGTTCGCCCTCCCAGTGTAACACCTCACACATGTCTGGTTCAGCTTCCAACTTCCAACTTCCTGCCTAATTTCACCAGATGGTCAAGATCTCGCTGCAAGCTTTGATATCTTTCCTCCCCGTCCACTATGCTCCCAATCTTGGTGTCATCATCAAATCTGCTAAACTGGTTACCACATTCCCGTCTAGATCACCAAAAAGCAACAACGGGCACAGCAGGATCCCCGGCAGCACACTATCAGTCACACCGAGGTGATGGGCTGGTAGTGACGCCGACTGGGATTGGCTCTGAGAACATCTACACTCTTATCTGCTGCAATAAACAAGATATAAGATCTCGTGGTGGCATAGCATTTCAATTCCAAATCCCATTCCCACACTGCTCTACTTATCCACAGCTTCCTCTACTGCAACAATGAGCCAAACACTGGTTGGTGGAACAAAGTCATATTCCATCTCAGTAGTCCCCAAACTGCTGTCATGGACATCAATTTCTCTAAGTTAACCTCAGTCACTGTGTCCTCCCCCCTTGTCTCCGCTTGATGCCATAGTCCTCTTAATCCTTCTGTTTCCCTTTCCCACTCTCACAACCAGATCACCGCGCTCCTCATGTTCACCATGTCCTTCCCTTTATTAAATGCTTCACCGTCCTCTCCTAACAAAATCCTTCCCTCGTCTTATATGATTACGTCCTATCATCTTTCCCTCCCAACCACCTTTCCTTCACCTGGACTCAACTACCAGCTGCCAACTTGTACTCCTCACCCTCCTCCAACATTTTATGCTGGCTTCTGCCTCACTCCTTTCCACTGCCGATGAAGGGCCTCGTCCCGAAAAGTCAACTCCTCATTTCCCTCTGTAGCCTGACTGAGTCCTTCGAGCATTTTGATTGCATTGCTACTTCGGGGGGAGGGGGCGTGGCGGGGGATTGTGAGGTCTGCGGGGTTGGTCGAGGTAGTGTCCTGTCAGTTCGAATCCCAGGACCAAATTTGGGAATATTCAGTCAATCGCTGCGAAACTATCGCAAATATAAACAACTTACCTGGGTTGTGTTCAGTTTCCCTGCAGTATCACGGTTTCAACAATCGGGGATATATAGGGCTGGTCGCAGAAACCTCGTCAGTTTCAAACCCAGACAAAGATTGGAAATACTTGGCAACTTGTAGAAATGTAAACATGTTACCTGTATAGAGTTCAGTTTCCCTGCTGTATCACTCCTGTTTATAGAATGCTTTAGAATGTCACTTAGCGCTCCTAATCCAGGATGAAATTAATTCTGGGCGCTCGCTGGATAAACATAGAACATAAAACATTGCAGTCTTTTGGCCCACGTTGCTGCTCCGATCCTTTCACTGGTGAAGAGACTATGGCTGTAGGAAATGTTTCCAGGGTGACCCCTCTGTGGGAGTGGGGAAGATGTTGGTGGGGCCACCCGGGGGTCTGTGAGTCCGTATGTGTAGCTATTGTAGTGGCTGTGAGACTGGTATTGTGGCGGCGAAAAGTACTCGGGGGAGCCATCATATTCCTCATCATTGCAAATCCCTCTGCAACAGAGTTAGTTCTTCAATGTTAGTCGTCAGCCAGGACATACTGTCCGTGAACTCCTTGTCAGTTACCTTGTCACGTACCCCGTGACGGGGATAAAGAACCAGCAGAAACAGAAACCACTTTGGAGTCTCGTATTGCTATAAACTACTAATATTTATTAGTGACTTCGCAATACAGTAATATCAATGTAAATAAATCACACAGGTTAGCAATGATTATATATAAAAGTAAGTGTGGAATATATATGTATGAAAACCAAGCTTCTTTAAGTCTAGGGGTAAAAAGATACAGTCTAACGATGTTGAGTAAAGTTCAGTTCAGTTTGTGGTGTTTAGTTGAGTAGTGATGGAGAGAGAGAGAGAGAGAGAGAGAGAGAGAGAGAGAGAGAGAGAGAGAGTTGAGTCTTCAGGTGAGCTGATGCCGTTGATCTTCTCGTCGTCCTCCGAAATCCTTTACAAGTCACCGACTGTGACTTTAACCAGAGGGGCCAGTTTTCCTGTGGTGGAGCTATCACCCAGGCGAGGATGGACACGTAGACAACTCCCCACCAGTCAACCCCTTCTCCTACGTTGGAATTACAATTTGGATCGATCCGCCTGATCGATCCTCCAAAACCCACTTTCTCTGCGGGCACAACAATGCTCATTCAGTGTTCAGATCATGTGCCTGAGGTCTGTATCATCTGACCTCCCATTTATTTCTCTGTGCTGAGCATCACCTGTCATTCAAAGAGCCCCTCCTTCCTTTGTCTGTAAAGGAAATGCACAAGCAGGCAACCTGTCCTTAGAAGAAATATCAACAACCTGCTGAAAATCATAACATTGAATGTCCATTAAATAACACCGCCTTCGGTCACCATAGCAACTTACGAGCTGCTCGGTGCTGTCTCCAACTCCAAACTCAGTAAAAATCCAAAGTTACTTCCAATGCCTTAAAGTGACAGTCCAACCGTTAATCTTCGTCTCTCTCTCTCTCTCTCTCTCTCTTTTCAAAAGCAACATATCGGTGGTAAATAACTGTCTCTCTCTCCTTTCCAAACAAACCATCAATGATAAATGTCTCTCTCCAAATAGTTAATAGGGGTACTCCTGGATCCCCTCACAACCTCCATATGCTCCAGTATTTGTTTTTTTCAGTTTTAAGTCCTCTCGCGCAAGGGCCAACATCTGTCCGTCGTTTGGCAATTTCCTCTTATGTTTTTTCAGTCTGTAACTGGACAAACGCGCACCAAGTATACCGTTTCCTCTTCGCTTGTTTTCTGTAGATGTGTCCTGCGCATGCCCAGTAGGAGGAGATTCATCCAAATACCAGTTTTAATGAAGACGGAGGTATTTTCAAAACCCCCTGGTGTGAACGCACATCGTTTTTACGCGAAACCGGCGTTTTCAAAATTATCCGGTCTAGTGGGGACGTAGCCAAGTAACACCGATCCTAAGACCAATCTCACCCTTACCGCAACATGGCGCAATATGTTTTCTTCATCCATATCCTCAAATGGAGTCTCTTAAATGTCCCTAAAATATCTGGCTCAGGCAGCATCCCGGCAGTGTGTCTCATGTACCCATCACTCTGTGTAAAAGTCAAATGTACATACCCCTCCCCCAAACCAATACTTTTCGCCAAATACTTCAAAACTATGCCTTCTCCGATTAGCCATTGCCACACCGGGTAAACAATGCCAGCTGTCCGCTGTATCTGTGTATTTTTTCATCTTACGCAACTCTATCAAATCTCCTGTCATCCTCCCTCGCTCCAAAGAAAAACAACCGTATCTTGCTCAAACTTTTTCTCGCAGGACATGTCCAGGGAGCATCCTGGTATTTTTTACCCCGCAGCCTCTCAAAACCTGACACATCCGTCCGATAATGGGGTGACCGAAACTGAACACAATACTGCAAGTGTGGTGTGATAAGAGAGAACTGATCTCATGTCACGCCCCGACTGTTGGGCGCTGTGACGCACGTAGCCCCCTCTCTCAAACTTATCACCTAGACAAGTCACCTGATCGTGTGTCCCAGTAACCCCGACACATTCACTGGGAGCGCAGACCATGCTGGAGGGTGACACGGCGAGACGAACGGGCATAATTTCACCAATCCAAGGGGTGGGGAATATCGGGGGAGAAGGACAGAAGCTACAAAATCTCCCTAACTGGGAAGAATGGGGATTGATGGATCTTCAGCCTTTGACAGGAGGTCTGTAGCGGAGAACATGGGGCAATTAGAGGTCCACGGGATTGGTCACAGATAGCTCGTCAGCTTGAGAATGTCGGGCATCATTTTGCACTTGTCAGAAAGTTGTTCTGTATCTAGTACAAACGAAAGGTGGTATGTGCTGAATTGTTGCACAGTGATCTTAATCCAAAACGAAACTAATTCTACGCACACTCCGAATAACAGCTGAGTTACCCCAAAACACACCACTGCGTGATGGGCGCTGTCACACCGCAACTGAAATACCCTCAAATTCATCCACACAGACCGACCACCTTACCGTTAGTCTCAGGAGAACTCCAAGAAAAAGCAACTCCTTCGTTACACAGTATGTTCCCAGACTGAGCAATGACCACTCACGCACTGCCTAGTCCAATTTGAAATAGATCTCAGCTCGGGGCTCCGCCCAACAGAGGGAGGCAGACCGCGGCTACACTTCTCAAAGTAAAATTAACTCAGGTCCGTATCAAGGGGAAAAAGAACGGATCAGACAGGGGAGCTTCCGGCACTGGGGGAGCTCCACAGTGGCGACCCTATACGGGGAGAGAGGTGTTCGTGGGTCCCCTTTCTAAAGTCGGTGAACGCCCTTTGGGAGAACTTTTTTTTTCCAAAACCACTACATTAGCTTACGTTCGAGAATTTCGTTTTTGATACGGCGACATCCCAGTTTCTAGATGGGATTCCCCTAATTCTCACAGGGAACCACAACATTGGTTTTGGAATTGGTAACGAAGACTGTGCAAGATCCGTTCACTGAACTGTGAATCTAGATAATTATTTCAACATCGAAAGAAGTCCGGGCCACTGGGGGAGCAGAAGAAGGTGGGGGAGGGGAACAAGTGCAGGACCAACAAGGCAACAGACAATCAATAAGCTATCAGAAAGCTCCAGGTCTTGGCTAAGTAGTCCTTAAGAGAAGATCCATCTAAATGAGACGGTGCACGGCGTCGGTCAGATATATCACGGCAGTTTGAAAGCTTGGATAAATTTTGGCACGGGTCAGTAAAGTGTTCCGAAACTGGTGAAGATATAAACAATTTACCTGGGAGGAGATTCCTGCAGTGTCACTGTTGGAGAGAGAATGAAGCCGGAGTGTTGTTCACCGCTCTCAACCCGGAATGAAACTAACTCTGGGCACTCCCTGAAATTTATATGGGTTAATTTAGGACACGCCCAGTAATCCACAAACCTTTCGTTGCATATTAGTCCCAATGGACAGTTAACCCACTGTCCGGTCTAACTTGAAATACATCTCAGATCCTGGCTTTATCCTTCAGAATAAAGAAGGGAACGGCTGCACTGTAGCAACCTTCGGGGCAAACAAAGGGGAACAACAGAACCGGCAACTGTTTTAATACTTGGGAAGAACTAACAGGCAGAATAGGGAAAGAAGACGGCCGATGTTGTTTATTTGGATTTTTAGAAAGCCCTTGACAAAGTGCGCACATGAGGCTACTAAACACTATGAGTCCATGATTTTACAGGGAACACACAAGCATAGGTAGAAAATCGGCTGACAGACAAGAGCAAAAAGTGTATGTCGGGGAGTAGTTTCCTGCAGTGTCACTGTTGGACAGAAAATGAAGCACAAGTGTTATTCACCGCTCTCAACCCGGAATGAAACTAACTCTGGACATTCTCTGAAATTTATATGGATTATTTTATGACACTCCCAGTAATCCTCAAACATTTCCTTACACATTATGAACAAAGCAGATAAGCTTAGAGCCTGGATCAGTACTTGGAGGTATGATATTGTGACTATTACAGAGACATGGATGGCTCGCGGGCTGGAATGGTTACTTCAAGTGCCAGGCTTTACATGTTTCAGAAATAACAGGCAGGGAGGCAAAATAGGTGGGGGTGGCACTGTTGATCAGAGATAGTGTCAGGGCTGCAGAAAAGGAGGAAGGCATAGAGGGATTGTCTACGGAGTCTCTCTGGGTGGACGTTAGGGACAGGAAGGTGTCAATAACTCTACTGGGTGTTTTTATAGACCACCCAGTAGTAACAGGCACATCCAGGAGCAGATAGGGAAACAGATTTTGGAAAGGTGTAGTAATGACAGGGATCTCGTGGTGGGAGATTGTAATTTCCCAAATATTGATTGGCATGCCCCGAGAGCAAGGTGGTTAGGTGAGGTGGAGTTTGTTAGGTGTGTTCAAGAATGTTTCTTGTCACAATATGCAGATAAGCCTACAAGAGGAAAAGCTGTACTGGATCTGGTATTGGGGAATGAACCTGGTCAGGTGTCAGGTCTCTCACTGGGAGAGCAATTTCGAGATAGTGACCACAAATCTAGCTCCTTGGGAGTAGGTACAGAGGAGATGTCAGGGGTAAGTTTTTTACACAGAGAGTGGAGAGTGCGTGGAATGGGCTGCTGGTGGCAGTGGAGAGGGCGGAAACAATGAGGTCTTTTAAGAGATTCCTGGATGGCTACATGGAGCTTAGAAAAACAGAGGGCTATGGGTAAAGCCTAGGTAGTTCTAAGGTAGGGATATGTTCAGCACAGCTTTGTGGGCCAAAGGGCCTGTATTGTGCTGTAGGTTTTCTATGTTTCCTTTACCATAGCATTGGAGAGGGATAAGAACAGACAAGTTAGGAAAGTGTTTAATTTGAGTAAGGGGAAATATGTGGCTCTCAGGAAGGAACTTGGAAGCATAAATTGGGAACAGCTGTCTCAGGTAAATGTACGGAAGAAATGTTGCAAATGTTCAGGAGATATTTGCGTGGAGTTCTGCATAGGTACATTCCAATGAGACAGGACAAGGATTTTAGGGTACAGGAACCGTGGAGTACAAAGGCTGTTGTAAATCTAGTCAAGGAAAAAGAAGAGGTTACGAAAGGTTCAAAAAACTAGGGAATTATAGAGATCTAGAAAATTATAAGGCTAGCAGGAAGGAGCTTAAGAAAGAAATTAGGAGAGCCAGAAGGGGCCATGAGAATGCCTTGGTGCACAGGACTAAGGAAAACTACAAGGCGTTCTACAAGTATGTGAAGAGCAAGCGGATAAGGCGAGAGAAAAAGGACCAAATAAGAGTGACAATGGAAAAGTGTGTATGGAACCGGAGGAGATAGCAGAGGTACTTAATGAATACTGTGCTTCAGTATTCACTAAGGGAAAGGATCTTGCCGATTGTAGGGATGTCTTACAGCGGACTGAAAAGCTTGAATATGTAGATATTAAGAAAGAGGATATGCTGGAGCTTTTTGAAAGCATCAGGTTGGATAAGTCACAGGGACCAGAGGAAATGTACCCCAGGCTACACTAAGAGGCGAGGGAGGAGATTACTGAGCCTCTGGCGATGATCTTTGCATCATCAGTGGGGACGGGAGAGATTTTAGAGGATTGGAGGGTTGCGGATGTTGTTCCATTGTTCAAGAAAGGGAGTAGAGATAGTCCAGAAAATTATAGACCAGTGAGTCTTATTTCAGTGGTTGGTAAGTTGATGAAGAAGATCCTGAGAGGCATAATATGATTAGGAATAGTCAGCAATGCTTTGTGAAAGGCGGGTCGTGCCTTACGAGACTGATTGAATTTTTGAGGATGTGACTAAACATTGATGAAGGTAGAGCCATAGATGTAGTGTATATGGATTTGACATATACAAGTTTTTAATAAGGTAACTCATGCAAGGCTTATTTAGAAAGTAAGGAGGCATGGGATCCAAAGGGACATTGCTTTGTGGATGCAGAACTGGCTTGCCCACAGAAGGCAAAGGGTTGCTGTGGACGGGTGATATTCTGCATGGAGGTCGGTCACCAATGGTATGCCTCAGGGATCTGTTCTGGGACCTCTGCTCTTCGTGATTTTTATAAATGACCTGGATGAAAAAGTGGAAGAATGTTAGTAAATTTGCTGATGAGACAAAGTTTGGTGGTGTTGTGGATAGTGTGGAGGTCTGTCAGAGTTTACAGAGGGACATTGACAGGATGCAAAACTTGCCTGAGAAGTGGCAGATGAAGTTTAACCCAAATATGTGTGAGTGGTTCATTTTGGTAGGTCAAATATGATGGCAGAGTATAGTATTAATGGTAGTGTGGAGGGTCAGAGGGATCTTGGGGTCCAAGTCCATAGAAGACTCAAAGCTGCTGCACAGTTTGACTCTGTGGTTTTGAAAGCATACGGTGCATTGGCCTTTCATCAATCATGGGATTGAGTTTAGGAGCCGAGAGGTAATGTTGCAGCTATATAGGACCTTGGTCAGACCCCACTGAGAGTACTGTGCTCAGGCTGGTCACCTCACTACTGGAAGGATGTGGAAACTATAGAAAGGGTGCAGAGGGGATTTACAAGGATGTTGCCTGGATTGGGGGGCATACCTTATGAGAATAGGTTGAGTGAACTCGGCCTTTTTTCCTTGTAGTGACGAAGGATGCGAGGTGACCTGATAGAGATGTATAAGATGATGAGAGGCATTGATCGTTTGAATAGTCAGAGACTTTTTTCCTAGGGCTGGAATGGCTATCCCGAGAGGGCACAGTTTTAAAGTGCTTGGATGTAAGTACAAGGGTGATGTCAGGGGTAAGTTTTTTACGCAGAGAGTGGTGGGTGCGTGGAATGGGCTGCCGGTGATGGTGGTGGAGGTGGATACGATAAGGTCTTTTAAGAGACTCCTGGACAGGTACATACAGCTCAGAAAAATAGAAGGCTGTGGGTGACCCTAGGTAATTTCTAAGATAAGGACATATTCGTCACAGCTTTGTGGGCCGAAGGGCCTGTATTGTGCTGTAGGTTTTCTATGTTTCTGTGTTAGGCCGCAACAGACAATTCACCTATTGCCCCGGCTAACTTGAAGTACATCTCAGATCATGGCTCTGATCCTCAGAGTAAGTAATGGAACGGCTGCACTGAGCAAAAGTGTAGCAACCTTCGGGGCAAACAAAGGGGAACAACAGAACCGGCAACTGTTTTAATACTTGGAAGAACTAACAGGCAGAATAGACAAAGGAGACGGCGGGTGTTGTTTACAGGTGTATCTGGATTTTTAGAAAGCCCTTGACAAGGTGGTGCAAATGAGGCTTCTAAACACTATAAGAGTCCATAGTTTTAGAGAAAACACACTAGGATTGATAGAAGATTTTCTGACAGCCAGGAGCAAAAAACGGGGAGGGGGAAATGGGCCGTTTTTGGTTGATTGCGCTGTCCCGTGGGGGTTGGTGTGGGGACTGCTTCTTTTCAGTTCCTCCATCAAAATGCCATCCCTACATTAGCATGTCACCTCTACATTACAGTGTCACTCCAACATTGCAGTCCCACTCTGACATTACTGAGCTACCCCTACATTACAGTGTCACTCTTAGTCGTGGAAATTTGACTTTACTCAGGTGAAAAGAATACTCGACTCCTGAGCCTCGTTTCAGGACCTTTACTTTACTTGGTACCAAGGAGAGAGAGGGCTAGTCTCCACCAGCTCCCGACTCCACACTTCTGTTACAACAGCGTCCTTTTATACAGTTCAGCAGTTACAGCAGACTTATTGTAATATATACAATTGTTGTATAACTAATTTATGTTGCTGTTCACTAAAAATAAACAGAGTGAAAGGGATTTTCGAGAGACTTTGAACTTTTTTACTGTGCCATGGCCTGTTCTTCATCAAGTTGGATGATCAGCCATGATCATACTGAATGGCGATGCAGGCTCGAAGGGCCGAATGGCCTACTCCTACACTTATTTTCTATGTTTCTATGTTTTTAAGTTATGGTATTGTTGCACTGTTGTAACTATATGTTATAATTATGTGGTTTTTGTTAGTTTTTCAGTCTTGGTCTGTCCTGTGTTTCTGTGATATCACACTGGAGGAATATTGTATCATTTCTTAATGCGTACATTTCTAAATGACAATAAAAGTGGACTGCGTGTCCTCATAATCTTAAAAAAAAGTGAATGGACAATGAGGGACAATAAATCCTGAAGATGGCAGTAATGCAACAGTGTGGATGCCAACTGCCGTAGAAACTCAAAGAAGAAGCTTCAGTTGCTGGACTGTTCCCTTCCCTTCCTTCTGTATCCATGACAGTTGCAACGGCAAGGTACCTCGGTGGTTACCACAGCAAGTCACCTCCGCGGTTACCACGGCAGGTTCCCTTGGCAGTCACCCTGGCCCTGCATCCTAAAAAAAGTCCGGCCCTGCATCCTGAAAAGCATCCCGGCCCCTGCATTCAAGAAAGGAGCTCGGCCCTGCATCCTGGAAAGCATCCTGGCACTATGTCCTAGAAAGGTTCTGGTAGCTCCGAGCACCAAGAAGGGGTTCCGGTGGTTCCAAGACCCCAAGAGGGAGTCCCGGCTCTGAGCCCGCCAAGTACCCAAGAGCCGAGCCAAGCCGGGTCCTGGAGCCACGTCTCGTCCAGGAGTACCTCATCCTGTCCAAGGGTCAAGAGCCGAGCCCAACCGAATCCGGAGTTCCACGCCCAGCCCAGTGCTGGAGTACCTCGTCCTGTGCTGGGGATTCCTCGTCTGGTCCTGGAGTCTCTCGTCACATCCAAGAACCTCTCCTTGTCCAAGCCTTGTCCTAGAACCTCGTCCCGTCCATGTCAAGGCTTCGTATTCCCTGTACTGTTTTTGTGTCTGGTCTGTTCCTAGTCCCAAGTCCTCGCCTGGATCCGGATTCCGAGCCCTAGTCAAGACCCATGTTCTGGGTCCCTGTCCAGTCTCTGGCTCGGAGTCCTAGTGCAGGCTGCTTGTTTCAGGTTCCTCATTCAGGTCCTACGCTCCCGGTCCTAGTCCTAGTCCAGGCCCGATGTCCTTGTCTCATCCAGGGTCTGTGTCCATGTCCAGCATCGTTTCCTCCCGACTTCCCTTGCATCCTTGACACTCTTAGTCTGGTTTCTAGTGTCTGTGCCTTGCATTTGGAAATGCCACCAGCGCCCCCTTATGACACCAATAACCTTAGCAAACCTCCCTGCCAGGATATTGGTCCCCCTCGGATTCAAATGCAACGCGTCCTTTTTGTACAGGTCCCGCCTGCCCCAAAAGAGGTTCCAATGATCCAGAAATCTGAATCCCTGCCCCCTGCTCCAATCCGTCAGTCACGCATTTATCCTCCACCTCACTCTATTCCTATACCGACTGTCGCGTGGCACAGGCAGTAATCCCGAGATTACTACCTTTGAGGTCCTGCTTCACAACTTCCTTCCTAACTCCCTGTAGTCTGTTTTCAGGACCTCCTCCCTTTTGCTGCCTATGTCGTTGGTACCAATATGTATTAATATGTAATATTAACTTCCCACTTCAGGGTATCGTGGACACGATCAAAAACATCCTCAACCCTGGGAGGCAAACAATCATCCGTGTTTCTTTCCTGCTTCCACAGAATCGCCTGTCTGACCCCCTAACTATAGAGTCCCCTATCCCTGCTGCCATCCTCTTCCCTTCCCTACCCTTCTGAGCCACAGGACCAGACTCTGTGCCAGAGGCGCGGCCACTGTCGCTTCCCCCAGGTAGGTCGTTCCCCCCCCCCAACAGTACTCAACAGGAGTACTTATTGTCAAGGGGGACAGCCACAGGGGTGTTCTCTAGTATCTGACTCTTGCCCTTCCTTCTCCTGACTGTTACCCACTTACCTGTCTCCCGAGGCCCCAGTGTGACTATTTGCCTCTCTATCACTTCCTGGTTTCCTCCTCCTGAAGCCTACAATCAGTTCCGTGGTCTTATTGACACTGAGTGGGAGTTTGTCTTTATTACACCACTGAGCCAAATCTTCAATCTCCCTCCTATATGCTGGTTCATCACCACCTTTGATACGGTCCATGACAGTGGTGTCATCAGCAAACGTGTACGGTGTTGGAGCTCTACCTAGCCACAGGGTCGTTGTGTAAAGGGAGGAGAGCAGGGGGTAACTACATATCACTGTGGTGCTCCTGTGTTCATGTGGAGGAGCTGTTTTCTTCTTTAATTGATTTTTATACATATTTCTTACTGCAATTCATAGTTTTTATTATTCAGTATTGCAATGTACTACTTCTGACCCTGAAGGTGTCATGAGCAGCTTAAGGCTGGCTGTAGCCATCCCCATGATCTGACATCCTGTTCCTCTAATCGCGTCAGCATTGGGAGCTGATTGTGGACTTCAGGAAGGGTAAGACCAGGGGACACACACCAATCCTCACAGAAGGATCAAAAGTGGAGAGAGTGAGCATTTCAACTTCCTGAGTGCTAATATCACTGAGAACCTAACTGGATTCCAACATATCGATGCAGCTGTAAAGAAGGCAAGACAGCAGCTATATTTAATTAAGAGTTTGAGGAGATTTGTTATGTTACTGAAAACACTCTCAAATTTCTACAGATGTGCCATGGAGAGCATTCTGACTAGCTGCATCACCATCTGGTAAGTGACCGGGTGGGGGTGGCTACTACACAGGTTCAAAGTGAGAAACAGAGTTGTAAAATTAGTCCGCTCCAGCACGGGCACTGGCCTCCACAGTATAATAAGACATCTTCAAGGAGAAATAACTTAAAAAACTGGTATCCATCGTTAAGGACCCACACCACCCAGGACATGCCCTCTTCCCATTGTTATCATCAGAAAGGAGGTACAAAAGCCTGAAGGCACACACTCAATGATTCAGATACAGCTTATACCATCTGATTTCTGAATGGATATTGAACCCATGAACACTACCTCACCACTTTTTGTTTATTGCATGACTTATTGAATGTAACTATTTTTATATACACACTTGTAACAATTTTTTTTCTATATTATCATGTATTGCATTGTACTACTGCTGCAAAGTTAACAAATTTCACAACAATTGCCAGTGAGGTTAAACCTGATTCTGATTCTGAACACAGGAGGCTCCTCTGCAAAACAAAGTAATATGTAATGAGCTCGTTGAGCCTGTAGGTGGAGGCAGAGGGCGCTGGGCTTCTGAAATAGTTTTAATATCTCTGGCACGTGTCATGAAATTTGTTGTCTTTGCGGTAGCAGACGGTGATGCAGCTAGTCAGAATGCTCTCCATGGCATATCTGTAGAAATTTGAGAGTGTTTTCAGTAACATAAAAAAGCTCCTCAAACTCTTAATTAAATATAGCAGCTGTCTTGCCTTCTTTACAGCTGCATCGATATGTTGGAGCCCAGTTAGATCCTCAGAGATATTAGTACTTAGGAAGTTGAAATGCTCACTCTCTCCACTTTTGATCCTTCTGTGAGGATTGGTGTGTGTCCCCTGGTCTTATCCTTACTGAAGTCCGCAATCAGCTCCCAATGCTGATGTGATTAGAGGAACAGGATGTCAGATCACAGGGATGGCTGCAGACATCCTTAAGCTGTTCATGACACCTTCAGGGTCAGAATTAGGTTTAATAACACTGGCGTATGGTGTGAAATTTGTTCTGTGGCAGTACATTGCAATACATAATAATGAAAAATATAAATTACAATATATAAAAATCAATTAAATAAGTATATCAAAAAAAGGAAAAATTAGTAAGGTAGTGAACATGGATTCATTGTCCATTCTGAAATCTGAGACAAAGAACAGTGCGGTGTTTACACGGGGAGTGGTTGTTGCCTGTGGTGGGGTTGGAGGCAGATGGGACAGAGGTGTTTAACATTAACATGCAGAGATATGGACCATCAGAATCCAAATCAGGTTTATTATCATTGGCGTATGTCATGAAATTTGCTGTTTTGTGCTATCATTACAAAATAATAAAAGACTATAAATTACAATAAATACATATATAATAAATTAAATGAGTAGTGCAAAAAAAGAGCGAAAAAAGATTTTTTTTAATTTCATGGGTTTATTGTTCATTTAGAAATCTGATGATGGAGGGGAAGAAGCAGTTCATGAAATGTTGTCTGAGTGTGTCTTCAGGCTCCTGTACCTCCTCCTTCATGCTAGCAATGAGAACAGGGTATGTACTGGGTTTTGGGGTCCTTAATGGTGCTCCGTTGTTGGAGTGGGCTAGTGTTAGAGTGGTCCAGCTTTAGCTCGACAGGCTTGGGCTAGAGCAGATGAAGGTTCTCAGTAAGTAAGTGCAACCCTCCTACCGGGGCTTGTTGGCTAACCCTGCTAACAGCCACATGACTCGACGGTGAGAAGTCTGCCTTTCATGAACGATATCTGTCTAGGGTCGGTATGATATGGGGTTCAACCAAACAGGAACCTTGTGATGTTCCGATTAAAGGAACCTCGATTTGAGTGAATGCTGTGCAAACACTGCCTATACAGATTGTATGTCACATAAAATTATAAAGAAATTATATTTACCAATTTCAGCTTTATCAAACAGTTAATAGGAAAATGAAAAGAAATATGAAAGGACCTATTACAGTTAAACCAGTCCAATGTGCACATAAACAATGGAGCTCATTCTGGAGTAATTGGGGGTGTATCTCTCTACTCACAGCACTGAATTCTTACCTCCAAATGCAGGTAGAACTTTCCTTCTTGGAATTCTCCAGGTGTCTCCCCAGTTCTCTTCCCTCCACACTTCCTGCCAAAAGACCCCAAGCTAGACTATTGTCCTTCTGAAAACTCTTTCCCCTCCCCCCAGCTTTCTAGAGCCTTCTCACATCCCACAATCCTGATTGGCTGTCACAACATTACTGAGTTGGACAACGTGGCTCCTTATCTTTAGCCAAAGCCAAACCACTCTTTCCAGAAAGACACACTGCTTTTACAGAAAACTGCTCAAATAAAATACCTCACAGTGTAGCAGTAGAGATCTTAACCAGGGCATTATATAAATAAGGACGTTTCTGGTCATTTCCTTGTCTATTGGTAAATAGCTAGTGAGCTGAGAATGGATCTGGAGGTAGTGGTCTGTTCCTTGTGTGAGAGGTGGGAAACTACATTTGCATAAAATGCATCGAGCTGCAACTGCTTAGAGACCATGTTGACTAAATGGAGCCATATCTGGATTACCTTCACCTCATATGGAAAAGTGAGGAGGTGATTGATAGCCACCCCTAAGTTGCAGGAGGCAGGTACCTGTCTGACTGTCAGGAAAGGGAAAGTGAGTAGGCAGCAAGTGCAGAGTATCCCTGTGGCCGTTCACATCAAAGATAAGAATACCACTTAACATACTGTTGAGGGGGACAACCAACTGGGGTGAGCACTGAGTCTGGCTGTGTGGCACAGAAGAGAAGAGGCAGAAGAGCAGTACAATAATGATAGAGGATTCCATAACCAGAGGAAGAGACTGCATATTCTGTGAATGACCCCTCTTCCCCTCTGCCATCTGATTTCTGAGTGGACATCGAATCCATGATCACTACCTCACTATTTTTTTTAATTCTATTTTTGCACTACTTAATTAATTAAATTATTTAATATATATACATATACTTAAGGAGGGGTTGATAGATTCTTGATTGGTCAGGGCTCGAAGGGATATGGGGGGAAGGCAGAAGACTGGGGTAGAGAGGAAAATTGGATCATGATGAAATGATGGAGCAGACTCGATGGGCTAAGTGGCCTAATTCTGCTCCTATATTTTATGGTCTTATGGTCTTAATCCTAGTCTGATCACGGGATAATTTACAATTGCCAATTTATGTACCAACCAGTACGTATTTGGACTGGAGGAGGAAATCAGAGCAGTCTGAGGAAACCCACATGGTTATGAGGAGAACATGAAAACTTCTTCCAGGCAGTGGCGGGAATTGAACCTGAGCCACCTGAACTGTAAAGTGATCTGCTAACCATTATGTTACCGTGCCTGAACTCTAAGATCAATCTAACCTTTCTCTCTTACCCAGACCTCTATTTTTCATTCATCCTTGTGCCTTCCTAAGAGTTTCTTAAATGTGGCACGTGTATCTGTCTCAACCACCACTCTGGCAGTGCATTCCAGACAACCATACTCTCCATTCATGACTGGGAGCATAGCGGGCATCGAGGAACGCCAGCAAAGCTTGCAGCAGGCTCTGGACTAATTTTCTCTTTGCTATCCTTCTGCCTTTGGGATTCTTCTGCAGCTGGTCTACCTGAGCAACTCATGATCTTGTTTAGCCCTCCTGATTTCTCTCTTTGTTCTCTTGAATTCCTTATACTCCTCAAGTAACTCATTTGTTGCTGGCTGCCTAAACAGTATCTGCTATGCACTTTCTTCTTCGTTTTAATCAGTGTGTCTATATCTCTCGAAAATCAAAGTTCTCTAAATCAGTTAGCCTTGTCATTTATTCTAAAAAGAAGATACAAATTCTGTATCTTTTGAAGGTCTCCCACTTACCAATTAGAGCGTTGCTACAAAACAACCTTATCCTCCTCCTCCTCTCCCTCCATACTACTCAGATCACAACCTTGGAGGTCCTGTTACCTAAATCCTTGAACTCTCTTTGCAGGACCCCACCACCTTTCCTGCCTCTGTCATTGTTACAGATTTGACCCAAGACCTCTGGCTGCTCACCCACTTAATGTTATTGACTTGCCCCAAGATGTCCCAGAGCCTGGCACCTGGCAAGTGACATACTATCTGGAAATTTCATTCTTTTACACAGACTTCCTGTCTGTTCCCCTAACCAATGAACCCCCGTCACTACAGCTTGCCTCTTCTTCCCCCTTCCCTTCCAGCTCATATGCGGTGGCTTCTTGGGCCCAACCAAAGGTGTTTTTTTAATATCTTCTTTCACAATTCCAAGGCAATGCTAGACTCCAAGAACTTCGACTACTGCAGGTCTACCCCATCAGTGAGCTGTTCATTGGTGGAGGAGCTGGACTTGGAGCAGACAATGTTGCTGCCTGCTACAGGAAGGTATTGAAGGCATCAGATTTGGTGCATGAAGGCAGTGTGCAGTGTAACCGTGGGTGACTATTTGTTTGGATGGAGCCAGGCCAGAGTGTAAAGGTCAAGGGTTCAGAAAGTCAAGGTGTTTGATTCTGAGGCACAGAGCCAGACCTAGTGCCACAGACTTAACTGCTATGTATTTCCTCTGCTAGGTCATTGTTGTTGAGTGCAATAGCCACAGGGGTACTCTGCACTGGCTGCCTGTCCTCTTTCCCCCTCCGAACAGTCACCCAGTTACATGTGCCCTTCACCTTAGGCATAACTACCTCCCTGTATCTCCTGTCAATCAACCCCTCAGCCTCCTGAATAATCTGGAGTTCATCCAGCTCCAGTTCCTAACATGGCCTGTAAAAAGCTGCAGCTGGATGCACTTCTTACACGTGTAGACATCAGAAACACTGGAGGTCTCCCTTTCTTTTCATATCCTACAAGAGGAGCATTCCATTATCCTGCTGGCATCCTCACTGCTCTCATTCTGCAATTAGAAACCTACCATAGCCTCCACCTCTCCTTGCCAAAGCCTGAAGTTCTCCCCCACCCCCCCCCCGCCCTTAACCATGTCCCCATCCAACAGGAAGATGTTGAAGAGAGACTTAATCGTGTATAAATTGTGAGGAGATCGGTGGAATGCATGGAGGCATGTTCTTCTCCTTATTTGTGGAGCTCTCACCAGGGATGTAGATCTGTCAATCTGATGTGTCAGAGGATAGATGGGAAACGTATAATGTTGAGATGATGGCGCCCTGAATCTCACTACTGTGGTCTGCCTGGGAGGTTGCTGGAGGCAGGAACCCTCAGCACAATGAATGAACCTCGAGATCACAGATACAGGTGATCTGGAGCTACGCACAAAGGCACAGAAAGAACTCAGTGGGCTGTCTGGGTGTGCAGCTGAAGAGCAGTGTCCTCCCGGATAAGCACCCACTGGCAGAAAGTGGGATTGAGCGTTCTTTGGAAGAAGCACAGACGTTTTAGCTGGTGGGGTTGAGATGCTTGGCAGGATGTAGTACATCTCTACCTAAGGAGGTGTAAGGCACTGCTTCCCTCCGCTAGCCTACAGATCACGCTCGGGCAAGGTGTGGCACCTGCTTAACCTCCCCTTGGGGTGCCATGGCAGCAGGTGGTTGGTAGCCATATGTGCAGCCAGTGCATATCACAACTCCTGGTTATCTGAGCACTGACGCCAAGCAGCTAATATCTGAATAGTATCAATAATGGCTGGGGTCACCTGTCTTGTAAAGACACTGCCCAAAAAAAGTCAAGAGCAAACCACTTCCATCGAAAAATTTGCCAAGGACGATCATGATCATAAATACCATGGTCACCCACATCACTTGGCACAGCACATGGTGATGATGATGAGCCTCTGTCATGGTAAGTGTTTTATGATTCTGCAGCACGAAACCATATCCACTTCTGGTGGGAGAACCATTTCTCATTCAATAACAAACAGGCTCAGCAGTGGATGTACTACTTGCTGCAGTTGGTAAAATTCTGCCTTTCTCAGAAAATACTGATGCAATTCTACACTGCCGTCATAAAGAGCATCCTCACATCAGCCATTACTGTCCGGTTGGCTGCACCATCCTCTCACAGTATACCAAACATCAGTGAAGTGTCAGTTAAGCCAAAAAGGTTGCTATCTACAGTCTACCATCAACACCAGACTTGTACGTATCCAGAGCAAAACAGCAGGTGGAAAATCATTGCAGACACCTTGCAAACTACCTGTTCCAAAATCTCCCTTCTGGAAAGCACTTTAGGGCTATTTGAACAAAACTTTTATGCCATTTTAAAAAGTTCTTCCCTCAGGCATTTAATCTCCTCAATCTTTGTGACTAGTCACCACACCTTTTGTCTATAACTACCACTGTCGCTGCACTCTACTGTAAACTCTAAGTCACTTTCTATAATGCTGTTTACATTGTGGAGACAAGCTATTTGAATTTATGCAACACACATCAAAGTTGCTGGTGAACTCAGCAGGCCAGGCAGCATCTCTAGGAAGAGGTACAGTCGACGTTTCAGGCCGAGACCCTTCGTCAGGACCCGGCCCGAAACGTCGACTGTACCTCTTCCTAGAGATGCTGCCTGGCCTGCTGCGTTCACCAGCAACTTTGATGTGTGTTGCTTGAATTTCCAGCATCTGCAGAATTCCTGTTATTTGAATTTATGCATATTTTATTCCATATCTATACTTTAATCTCTAACTTTATTTTTATATAATTCTTTATTCTTTATAATTGTTGAATGTTGTTATTTTCTTGCATGTTTCGCTCTGACCAATTCACCACAGTAAATTCCTAATACTTCCATTAGGGCGAATAATTGATCATTAAAACAGAAATTGTCTCCGCCTCAACAGCCGGAGCAGAGCTGTGTTTCAATTTTCGGAGAGGAGGATGGCTGACGTCGGAGTCTCGGTCACAACTGCTTCGGTGCGGGAGAGGGGAGGTTAGAGAGGAGCCACACGAGAGGGTGTTAGGGGCCATAGAGTCCCGAAGGAGGTGGTGATAGATTGGAAAACCCCTGTTAGGAAAAGCTAACGAGGATGGAATGTGACCTACACCCCTACTTCATTAGCGTTAACTTTAGATGGTTTAGTTAAGTTAGTCCTCTTTCGGTTCTTGTTGGTTGAGCGTGTGCCAGATTGTGGTTTGTTTGAGATTGCCAACCGTGATAGGGGAATGTGGCTCCCTGGTATTCCTACAGTTTTGTTTGCCTGATTGCGGAGAAAGTGAAAGCAAGATCTGCGGAATTATTATCCACCGGGTTTACGGCTCCCAACGCCTTCGCGGTGAGCCGTGCTTGGTCTTGCCTTCTGCTAGATACCTTCGCCACAAATTGTTGCGACGCGTGGCTTTCGGCGTGACTTTTCAACGATCAACTTTATTCGCCATGTATGTTTTCATGTAAAAGGTATTTGCTAATGTCGGTCAGGGCGCGACATGCAACAGCAACATATGCATGAATACATTCATACCAGCGAGCGTTTACAATGCAAACAGCATTATATACGGTGCAGTGACCGAGGTTATAGATAGAGGGGGTGGTGGAGCTAATTTGAACGCTCGATCAGATTAATTGCCCGGGTCAAAAAAAAATTAAATGGTCCTGACGAAGGGTCTCGGCCCGAAACGTCGACTGTACCTCTTCCTAGACATGTTGCCTGGCCTGCTGCGTTCACCAGCAACTTTTATGTGTGTCATTTTAAAATGGTGTTCGTTGTAATAGCCAGTTCACGCTGTCCAGAAGGGATCTTTTGAAAACAGCTATTTGCAGGGCGGGTAGTGTTCTCAATGACTTTTTTTTAACCCGCCTGCTTCAATGACCTGGGCACATGCAGCTCCAAACGGTGAGGGTAGCCTGCTGATGATCCACGGAGATGGGCAATCAAGGGCGGTCAGTGCGTCCTGTCCTTTAATCAAGACAGAGGTCGAAATTTTAAAGGCGAAGTGTCGCGACAATTAACGAAAAAAGAGCTTTGAATCGGCGTTTGGGATTGATTAGCGAGAGCAAACTAAAGGAGAGCAGTGAACAGAGTGGTTATCTTGAGACCTTAGCTCTTCGAAACTTCAGTCAGAGAAAGAAAAAGAAAAGCTCTAGGTTAAGAGTTTCCCTTCCCTTTTTCCTGCAGCTGCACGGCTAGGACAGTAGAGATGCCAGGCAGACAATGGAGTGCTCCTCTTGCGGGATGTGGGAAAGCAGGGAGACGGCCAGTGTCCCAGGCGGCTACAACTGCCAGAAGTGTATTTAGTTGCAGCTTCGAACAATCCGCTCAGGATCGTTTGGGAGACTGAAGGAGTGACACATTGGAGAGAGGGAGGGAGGGATATATATCACCGTGGTCAGGCTTCTGGCACTGAGTCTGCCTCCGTGACTGAGAAAGAAAGGGCGAGAAGAAGCACACTGTGGTGATCGGAGATTCGTTAGTTAGAGGGATGGACAGGAGGTTTATGGGTGAGAACAAGATTCCCAGATGGTGCTAGGTCTGGAATACCTCAGATTAAGTCCTCAGCTTTCATAAACGGGAGAGTGAACAGCCAGAAGTTGTGGTCCATGTAGGTACCAATGACATGGGTAGGATGAGTGATGAGGTTCTGCAGATGGAATTCAGGGACTCGGGTACGAAGATGAAGGTCAGGACCTCCAGGGTTGTAATCTCAGGACTGCAACCCATGCTTCATGCAGGTGAGCCCAGAACTGGGCAGATTATACAGTTTAATTCATGGCTAAGGAGTTGGTGTAGGAGAGAGGGCATAGATTTTTAGATCATTAGGCTCTCTTCTGGGAGAAGGTTTGCACCTGCGCTGTAGGGAAACTAATATCCTAGCAGGAAGATTTGTTAGGAAAGATGGATAATAGTGTAAAAGATGTAGTCAGTTTACAAACAGGAGTGATGTGTAGTGAAGAGAGGCTGTTGACAGGGCAAAATTGCAGTCAACAGGATGAATTGCAATGTGAAACATAGGAACCCCACAGCACAATCCCGGCCCTTAGGCCCACAAAGTTGTGCCAAACATGTCCCTATCTTAGAAATTACTAGGTTTACCTACAGCCCTCTATTTTTCTAACTCCATGTACCTATCCAAAAGTCTCTTAAAAGATCCTATCATATCCACCTCCACCACAGTTGCCAGCAGCCCATTCCATGCACTCACCACTCTCTGAGTGGAAAAAAAAACTTAGCCCTGACATCTCCTCTGTACCTACTCCCCAGCACCTTAAACCTGTGTCCTCTCGTGGCAACCATTTCAGCCCTGGGAAAAAGCCTCTGACTATCCACATGATCAAAGCCTCTCATCATCTTATACATCTCTATCAGGTCGCCTCTCATCCTCTGTTACTCCAAGGAGAAAAGGCCAAGTTCACTCAACCTATTCTCATAAGGCATGCTCCCCAATCCAGGCAACATCCTTGTAAATCTCTTCTGCACACTTTCTATAGTTTCCACATCCTTCCTGTAGTGAGGCGACCAGAACTGAGCACAGTACTCCAAGTGGGGTCTGACCAGGGTCCTATATAGCTGCAACATTACATCTTGGCTCCTAAATTCAATTCCATCATTGATGAAGGCCAATACACCAACAACCTTCTTAACCACAGAGTCAACCTGTGCAGCTTCTTTGAACGTCCTATGGACTCGGACCCAAGGATCCCTCTGATCCTCCACACTGCCAAGAGTCTCAGACAAAATTTATAAGAACAAGTATAGGACTGAAAGTGTTGTATATGAAGGTACGCAGTATACAGAATAAGGTAGATGAAATGTAGTACAGTTGCAGATTGGCAGGTGTGGCGTTGTATGCATCACTGAATAATGGCTGAAAGAAGATTAAGGGGGGAGCTTAATGTCCAAGGTTAACATTTGATCGAAAGGATATGCAGGAAGGCGGGGGGATGGCGGCATTGCTCCGTTGGTTTAAAAAAAAATGAAATCAAATCGCTAGAAAGAGGTGGCATATGATTGGAAGGTGTTGAATTGTTGTGGATAGAGATAAGGAATTAAAAGGGTAAAAAGGCCCTGACGGGGGTTGTTTTCAGACCTCCCCGAACAGTAGTAAGGATGTGGTCTACTAATAACAATGGGGGATGGAAAGTGCCTGCCAAAAGGGCAATGTTACTATAGTCATGGGGGATTTCAATATGCAGGTAGATTGGGGAAAGTCAGGTTGGTGCAGGATTCCTGGAGGGGGAGTCTTGTAAGTGCCCATGAGATGGCTTTTTAGAGCAGCTCGTGGTTGAGCCCACTAGGGAATCAGCTATTCCGGATTGAGTGTTGAGCAATGAACCAGAATTGATTAGAGAGCTGAAGGTAAAATAACCCTCAGGGGGAAGTGATCATAATATGATCAAATTCACCCTGGTCTTTGAAAAGGAGAAGATAAAGTCAGATGTATCAGTATTACAGTGGAGTAAATGGAATTACAGAGGCATAAGAGAGGAGATGGCTAGAATTGATTGGAAAAGAACACTGGCATGGATGATGGCAGAGCAGCAATGGTTGGAATTTCTGGAAGCAATTTGGAAGGCAGAGGATGTATACATCTGAAAGAAGTAGAAGTATTCTAAAGGCAAGATGACACAACCATGGATACCAACAGAAGTCAAAGCTGACATAAAAGCCAATAGATAGATAGATAGATATACTTTATTGGATCCCGAGGAAAATTGGGCAATAAGAGGGCGTACAACAGAATGAAAATTAGTGGGAAGTTAGAGAATTGGAAAGCTTTTAAAAGTTAACAGAAGGCAACTACAACAGTCATCAAAATGTTAAAGATGGAATACGGAAGTAAAACCAAAAAACAGGGGAGCAGAATTAGGCCATCAGGCCCATCGAGTCTACTACACCATTCAATCATGGCTGATCCTTTTTTTTTCCCCCCTCCTCAGCCCCACTCACTGGCCCTTTCCCCTTAATCTTTGATGCTGTGGCCAATCAGGAACCTATCAATCTCTGCATTAAATATACCCAACGACCTTGCCTCCATAGCCATCTGTGGTTACAAATTCCACAAATTCACCACCCTCCGGCTAAAGAAATTTCTCCGCATTTCTGTTTTAAATGAATGCCCCTCCACCTTGAGGCTGGACCCTCTTGTCCGATACAACCCCTGCCCCCCCCCCATGGGGAAGATCCTTTCCACATCTACTCTGTCTAGGCCTTTCAACGTTTGAAAAGTTTCAATGAGATTCCCCTGCAACCCCCCCCCCCCCCCAACCATCCTTCTAAATTGCAGCCAGTTAGGCCACGCCATCAAGCATTCCTCATATGATAATCCTTTAATTCCTGAAATCATCCTTGTGATCCATCTTTTCTTAGATAAGGAGCCCTAAACTGTTCACAATACTCAAGGTGAGGCCTCACCAGCGCCTTATAAAGCCTCAGCATCACATCTCTGCTCTTGTATTCTAGACCTCTTGAAAGGAATGCTAACATTGCATTTGTCTTCCTCACCACCAACTCAACCTGCAAGATAATCTTTTGGGTGTTTTGCGCAAAGACTCCCAAGTCCCTTTACATTTCAGATTATTTTTTACTTTCTCCCCAGTTAGAAAATAGTCTGCACATTTATTTTTTCTACCAAAGGGCATAACCATGCATTTACTAACATTGCATTTAATTTGCCACTCTTGCCCATTCTCTTAATTTGTCTAAGTCCTTCTGCATCCTACCTGTTTCCTCAACACTACCTGCCCAGCCAATAATGATTCTTGAAAGATCATTAGTAATGCTTCCAACAATCTCTAAAGCTACCTATTTCAGAACGCTAGGGTGCAGTACATCTGGTCCGGGTGACTTCTGTTACTTTCTCTTTCAGCTTTTGAGCACGTTCTCCGTTGTAATAGTAACTGCACTCACTTCTCTTCCCTCACACCCTTCAACAACTGGCACACTGCTAGTGTCTTCCACAGTGAAGATTGATGCAAAATACTCATTTAGTTCATCTGCCATTTCATTGTCCCCATTATCCATCTTCATTTTCTGGCTGTCCTATATGGACTATCTTTTATTTTGTATATACTTAAAAAAGCTTTTTCTATCCACCTTGATATTGTTTGCTAGCTTGCTTTTATACTTCATCTTTCCCCTCCTAAGATGCTTTTAGTTGCTCCTGTAGCTTTTTAAAAGCTTCCCAATTCTCTATCTTCCCACTAAATTTTGCTTTGTTGTATGCCCTTTCTTTAGCTTTTACGTTAGCTTTGATTTCCCTGTCAGCCACAGTTGTACTATCTTTCCATTTGGGTATTTCTCTGTTTTTAGAATACATCTGTCCTGCAACTTCCTCATTTTTCTCAGAAATTCAAACCATTGCTGCTCTGCTGTCATTCCTGCCAGCATTGTTTTCTAATTTACTTTGGCCAACTCCTCTCTCATAGCACTGTAATTCCTTTACTCCACCAAAACACTGTTACGTCAGACTGTACTTTCTCCCTATCAAATTTCAAGTTGAAGTCATTCATATTTCTCCTAAGGGTTCCTTTACCTCCCTCATCACCTCTGGTTCATTACATAAACACCCAATTCAGTACATCTGATCTTCTAATCGACTCAACAACAAACTGATCAAAAAAGCCATCTTGGGGTCAATTACCAACCTGATTTTTCCAATCCGCCTGCATGTTAAAATTTCCCATGATGATTGTAACATTGTTTTTTTTTGACTGATTTGATGCCGTTCTTTACTAGCAGAGCCATGCCACCCCCTCTGCCTCTCTTCCTCTCCCTCCGATACAACGTGTAAACTTGGATATCGAGCTCCCAACTGCAACTATCCCTCAGCCACGATTCAGTGATGGTCACAAGATCATTACCAAAAACCTGTAAAATTGCAACAAGATCATCCATCTTATTTCTTATACTCTGTGCATTGAGATATACAGTAACACTTTGAGTACTGTATTTGCTACCATTTTTGACTCAGCATCCCTAATGTACTGATAGTCACCCTGCTGACTGCAATCATCTGCCAGCCCTTTTTGATAGTCTCACTGCACACTATTTTTGCTTTTTTACCATCCATCTTATCCTGAGTCCCTTCACTCCAATTCCCTGCCAAATTGGTTTAAGCCCTCCCCAACAGCTCTGTCTGTGAGAATATTGGCCCCCCCCCTTGGGTTCAGATGCAATCCATCCCTTTCGTGCAGATCATACCTCCTCAAGAAGAGATCCCAATGATCCAGGAACCTGAAGCCCTGCCCCTTGCACCGGCTTCTCAGCCACATATTAATCCGCCAAATCATCCTGTTTCTACCCTCACTGACATGTAGCACAGGCAGCAATCCAGAAATTGCCACTCTGGAGGCCCTGCTTCTCAGCTTTCTACCTAGCTCGCTGGTTTATGTCTCTCGTTTGCTGTGAAAATGGGGGACACCTCCTTCTCCCTTGCCCGGGAGAGAGAGAGAGAACCTGAGGGTTGTCAAATTTTGGATGAAATGCGAAGCTTTTGGGATAACTTTGGTTTGTGTCATTATTATTGCTTAGCACACGCTTGGGCTTGGTGATTGTACCGATGTGAGTTTATTTTTGCTGGTGGGGGTAGGGGGATTATTGCTTGCTGCTGCTTATGCGCGGGAGGGGGAACTGGGGGGATTTTGGGGTTCTCACGTTTAACTGTCGTTCATTCTTTGGGGCACTTCTCTGTTTTCATGGATGTTTTGTGAAGAAAAAGCATTTCAGGATGTATATTGTATATATTTCTCTGATATTAAACTTGACCTTTGAAAACCTTTGAGCTCTCCAAATTCTCTCTTCAGTACCTCTTTTCCTTCCTATGTCATTGCTACCAATATGTAACAAGAGGGCTGCTCTCCTTCCCCTTCCAACATGCTGTAGGCACAATCCAAGTTATCCCTGATCCTGGCACCTGGGAAGCAACACACCATCCAGGTGTCCTGTTCATGTCCACAGAATCTCCTGACTGTTCCCTTCCCCTGACTATTGAGTCCCCTGTCACTACTGCTCCCCTCTTCTCCTCTTTCCCTTCTGCACCACGGACCCATGCTTAGTCAGTAAACTGGTCTCCATGGCAGTCCCTGGGAGTATCCAAAATGGTATACTTATTATCAAGTTGATGATGAGTGGGTGGAGAAGAGACATATTTATTCAGAAGTCGATATGCATCTTCACAGATTTGTGGGTTTTCAGGGAGTGAATTAAATCATTATTCATATATACCCCTATGGATATAAGCAAAATGTGCTGTTTGGCCCATTAAGTCTGCCTGCCAATTATTATCCCTCTCAACCACATTCTCCTGCCTTCTCCCCATAACCATCATCTTCCTTATAATCAAGACCCCTCAGCCTCCGCTTTAAACATACCCAATGACTTTTGGCCTCCAGAGCAGTCTGTGGCTAACGGGGCTAAGCACACAGCCTTCTGGTGCAACTGGGCTGATGGGGATTGGGGAGGAGATGATGTTGCCAATCCCTTCTCAGTATTTTGATACCCCATCACCGGATAAATCCCTGTAACCCCTGCCACCTCCTCTAACCACCCTCCACTCTGACAGATTGAGGAGTATCTCTGCTTCCCTTGTGTCTGAGATTGGGTTTTGATTTGCTCCTTATTAGGTCTTAACAAGTTCTTGAATAGTGTCCTATTCTCCAGCTGAAGAAATTCCTTCTAGTCTCCATTCGAAAGCGACACCCTTCTATTTTGAATCTGTGCCATTCCAGTCCTAGACTGATAGGTATCTGAGTAGCCAGGGCATCAAAGGTTATGGTGAGAAGGCGGGGGAGTGGGACTAAATAGGAGAATGGATCAGCTCATGATAAAATGGAGGAGCAGACTCGATGGGCTGAATGGCCTACTTCTGCTCCTTTGTCTTATGGTCTTATGGTCTAGACTCTTCTCACATCCATTCTGTCTGGGCTTTGCAAAGTTTGATAGGTTTCAATGAGATCTCCTCCCCCTCTTCTTATCTATGGACAGTACAGGCCCAGAGCTATCAAACCCTCGTCATATGTTAACCCCTTCATTCCTGGCATCATTCTCTCCTCTGGACCCTCTCCAGTGTTAGCACATCTTTTCTTAGATCAATGGTCCAAAACTGCCCTTAAAGCTCCAAATGGGGTCTGGCCGATGCCTTGCAAAGCCTTAGACACACAGACTTGCTTTTATACTCTAGTCCTCTCGAAATTAATGCTGACATTGCTGTTGCCTGCCTCACCACTGGCTCAATTTGCAAGTTAGTCTTCAGGGAATCCTGCACCAGGATTTACACACACAAAATGCTGGGGGAACTCAGCAGGTCAGGCAGCATCCACGGAAAGGAATAAAGAGTCGACGTTTGGGGTCAAGACTCCTCATTTGAGCCGACGTGTGATCAAATCTTGGAAAATGGGGAAATAAAATTGTCGGACTGTTGGGGGCAGTGTGTGTTTTTTTTGGACAGACTCGATACCTCGCTCACAGTTTACCGCAACTTATCTAACACACGATTCTTTTATTTTCCGTTTCAGCTGCGGTCGCCATAACCTTAAGAGCCCCAAGACGACGCATTATTTTTCGTTTGGTCCCACAAGCCGTCGCCAGCTTGAAATGCTTACAGAACCGCAAGGCGTAATATTCGTGACGAATCGCAGCGAGAATACCCGTCCACTGTGAACAGAGATCTCTGCAGTTTATGAAGGTTTATTCAGCGCCGGGGAGACAGCAGCCTACTATACTTTGAACGCTCAGCTCTTTTGTGGGTGAGTTGTCAAATTTGTTGAAACCGGTTGAAATTGCCCGCACGCGTTACGCTAAGACAGAGGCTAGAGAAAAGCCGCGGTGACTGCGGCTCCTACTTGCTCCCAGATGGATAAATCAAATAAAGCCCTTTCGTGAGATGTGTGAGATGGCCACCTAATTAGCGGTGTGGAGAAACGGAGGGATCTTGGGATCCAAGTCTATAGTTCCCTCAGAGTTGCCTTGCAAGTTGATAGGGTTGTTAAGAAAGTGTAAAGTTCTTCATTATCTATCTACTTCATCTATCTATCAACTTTATCATTTCTTGTCAGTGTCTCTTTCTGCACACACATTTCTGTGCCTACCAACGGTTTATGGACATACAAATAATCTGTGTATATAAGCTATCTTATGTATTTATATTTATTGGGTTTTTTAATTACTGCAGTTTTGTTTTGTTTTTTGTGCTGCATGGTTTTGAAGGGAGCAGTTACTCTATTGGGGGTATTCTATAGGCCCCTGGTAGCAGCAGAGATACCGAGGAGCAGATTGAGAGGCAGATTTTGGAAAGGTTCAAAAATAACAGGGTTGTTATCATGGGTGACTTTAACTTCCCTAATATTGATTGGCACCTGATTAGTTCCAAGGATTTAGACAGGGCAGAGTTTGTTGAGTGTACCCAGGATGGATTCCTGTCACAGTATGTTGACAGGCCAACTAGGGGGAATGCCATACTGTATCTATGTCTATCCCAGCATGTGAAGACAGACTCCGGTGGATTGAGCGGACGAGACCAATGGAAGGTCCAACAGTCAAGAAGGCGGTCTCTGCAAGCGTCGTGGAACGTGTAGAGCAGGACAAGACACAGAAGACATCCTGGTCATCCACTGCGCCTAGTCCCATCTCCAGCCGTCTCGACTCTGTCTTGCCACTGGATCCAGATGGGAATTGGGAAGAGAAAGTGAGGCTGACGCTGTGCAACTCTCCCTCACTTAAATCCAAGTCACGCGCTAGTCTCGACACCATCAATAATGATGTCGAGGTCTTCATCGATGTTCACGATGGACGAACACACACACACATCTAGTATTATGTAACAAACCGGGAGAAGTCACAGATCTCTCAGTCGGTGAGCATCTGGGGGACAGTGACAACCGTTCCCTGGCCTTTAGCATTATCATGGAAAAGGATAGAATCAGAGAAGACAGGAGCATTTTTAATTGGGGAAGGGCAAATTATGAGGCTATAAGGCTAGAACTTGCGTGTGTGAATTGGTTTGATGTTTTTGCAGAGAAATGTACTATGGACATGTGGTCGATGTTTCGAGATCTCTTGCAGGATGTTAGGAATAAATTTGTTCCGGTGAGGAAGATAAGAATGGTAGGGTGAAGGAACCATGGGTGACAAGTGAGGTGGAAAATCTAGTCAGGTGGAAGAAGGCAGCGTACATGAGGTTCAGGAAGCAAGGATCAGATGGGTCTATTGAGGAATATAGGGAAGCAAGAAAGGAGTTTAAGAAGGGGCTGAGAAGAGCAAGAAGGGGGCATGAGAAGGCCTTGGCGAGTAGTGTAAAGGAAAACCTCAAGGCATTCTTCAATTATGTGAAGAAAAAAAGGATGACAGGAGTGAAGGTAGGACCGATTAGAGATAAAGTTGGGAAGATGCGCCTGGAGGCTGTGGAAGTGAGCAAGGTCCTCAATGAATACTTCTCTTCGGTATTCACCAATGAGAGGGAACTTGATGGTGAGGACAATATGAGTGATGTTGATGTTCTGGAGCATGTTGATATTAAGGGAGAGGAGGTGTTGGAGTTGTTAAAATACATTAGGACAGATAAGTCCCCGGGACCTGACAGAGTATTCCCCAGGCTGCTCCACGAGGCGAGAGAAGAGATTGCTGATCCTCTGGCTAGGATGTTTATGTCCTTGTTGTCCACGGGAATGGTACCGGAGGATTGGAGGGAGGCGAATGTTGTTCCCTTGTTCAAAAAAGGTAGTATGGATAGTCCGGGTAATTATAGACCAGTGATCCTTACGTCTGTGGTGGGAAAGCTGTTGAAAGATTCTTAGAGATAGGACCCATGGGCATTTAAAGAATCATGGTCTGATCAGGGACAGTCAGCATGGCTTTGTGAAGGGCAGATCGTGTCTAACAAGCCTGATAGAGTTCTTTGAGGAGGTGACCAGGCATATAGATGAGGGTAGTGCAGTGAATGTGATCTATATTGATTTTAGTAAGACATTTGACAAGGTTCCACACGGTAGGCTTATTCAGAAAGTCAGGAGGCATGGGATCCAGGGAAGTTTGGCCAGGTGGATTCAGAATTGGCTTGCCTACATCACCTTCCAGCTTCTCATATTATCCCACTCACCTGGTTCATCTGTTAGGTGCCAGCTTGCACTCCTCCTCCCCCCCCCCTCCTTTTATCTGGCTCCTATCCCTTATCTTTCCAGTCCTGATGAAGGGTTTCAGTTGAAACGTTGTTTGCTTATTCCTTTCCAAAGAAGCTGTCTGACCTGCTGAGTTCCTCCAGCACCTTTGGTTGGAGCGCACTTGGAGCATAGTGTTTGCCTCATCATAGGAAGGATGTGGAAGCTTTAGAGAGGTTGCTGAGATGCACCGGGATTACAGAGCATGTTTTATAAGCTAGGTTTTTTTTTTCTTTGAAAGGAGGTGGATGGGAGGTGATGTGATTGAGGTGTAGAAGATTATGAAAGGCACACAGTCAATACCAGAGGGCATCCACCCTTTTTTGGTAAGTTTAGGGAAGACGTCAAAGTTATGAATTTTACACAGAGAGTCGTGGGTGACTTGAATGCACTCCCAAGGCTGGCGGTAGAGTCAGATATGTTAGGGACGTAAAACACATTCTTAGATAGGTACTTAGGAGAGCTATGTGAGAAGGAAGGGCTCTCTCTCTCTCTCTCTCTCTCTCTCTCTCTCTCTCTCTCTCTCTCTCTCTCTCTCTCTCTCTCTCTCTCTCTCTCTCTCTCTCTCTCTCTCTCTCTCTCTCTCTCTCTCTCTCTCTCTCTCTCTCTCTCACACACACACACTTTCTCACTCTGGTGTACTGTGTGTCTGAAATGTGGCTCATTCAACGGCGGGAAGCAAAGTGTTGCTGACCACGTAAACAATCTTATGGTTGCGGTTCCAATTAAAACTATCTTTAGCCGGTGATATTACTTTGTGTTGTGTGTGTGTTATATGTACTGTACTGTGCATCTTGTGCAGGGACAGAGAGGCAGGATGGATGAGAGGTGGAAGGGTGGGGGTGGGGACCGGGAGGGAGGGTATTGGGGGTGGGGTATTGGGGATAGAGTGGTGGAAAGGGGGGTGGGGAGGAATGGAAAGAGGGAGAGGGAAGAGGGGTGGAGGGAATGGATGAGGAGGGGAAGAGGGGTGGAAAGGAAGTGGGAAGGGGAATAGGGGTGGTGGGGGAGAAGAGGGGAAGAAAGGTGGAAGGGAAATGGGTGGGGGAGGAGGAGTGGTGGGGGAGCAAAAGGGTTGGGTGGAGTGGAGGGGAGGGGAGGGGAGGGGAAGGGGTGAAGGGAGAGGGTTGGGGAGAGGTGGAGGTGAAGTGAGGTAGAGAGGGGTGGGGTGAGGGGAGAGGGGGAGGTGAGGTGAGGTGGAGAGGGGTGGAGGTGAGGGGAAGGGGAAGGGTGGAGGTGAGGGGAAGGGGAAGGGTGGAGGTGAGGGGAAGGGGAGGGTGGAGGTGAGGGGGAAGGGGAGGGTGGAGGTGAGGGGGAAGGGGAGGGTGGAGGTGAGGGGGAGGGTGGAGGTGAGGGGGAGGGTGGGGGGGAGGGTGGGGGGGGAGGGGGAGAGGGGAGGGGAAGGGGGTAGAGGGGAGGGGAAGTGGGGAGGGGAAGTGGGGGAGGGGGGGTGGAGGTGAGGGGGAGAGGGGTGGAGGTGAGGGTGAAGGGGAAACGGAGGTGAGGGGGAGAGGGGTGGAGGTGAGGGTGAAGGGGAAGCAGAGGTGAGGGGGAAGGGTGGAGGTGAGGGGGAGGGGTGGGGAGAGGGGGAAGGGGATAGAGGGGAGGGGGGGAAGGGATAGAGGGGAGGGGAAGTGGGGTGAAGGAGAAGGGGGATGGAGTGGTGGTGGAGGGGTAGAATATGAGGGATGAGGGGAAGAGGGGAGACGGGATGGACGGGAAAGGGGAGTTATGGGGGAGGTATTGAGGCCGGGGGAGTTCAGATGTATAGTTTTCTGTTAATAATTAACCTTCGTCAATGGTATTTGTAACATGGCCGCTGGAGGCTCTTTGTCACGGCTCGTATATCCTGCGTGCGCTTTTGTCAGTAAATAACAGTTTGTATTTGGAAGGGAAGGGAGCAGCTTGTCTTCTTTCACTTTCGGCTGCAGCCGCGGCAGTGAGCGGGGGGGAGGACGGCGATGGCCAGCGTCTCGCTGGCCAGGGACACTCTGTGCTGCCCGATCTGCCTGGAGCTGCTGAGCGAGCCGGTAACGGTGCCGTGCGGCCACAGCTTCTGCCGGGCGTGCATTGGCCGCCACTGGAAGTGCAACAGCGAGGCGCCGGCGGCTGCAGCTGCCCGAGCTGCCGGCGCAGTTTCGAACCGCGACCCTGGCTCGGCACCAGCACGCTGCTGGCCCAGATCGTGCGCTCCCTGGCGCAGGCTTCGCCACCGGCCGCCGGGCCCGGGGACGTTCCGTGCGACTCGTGCCCGCGCCAGCAGCCGCTGAAGGCAGAGCGCTCCTGTCTGCAGTGCCAGGCCTCCTTTTGCCACAGTCACCTGCAGCCGCACCGCCAGAGCCCGGCTTTCCGCCACCACCGCCTGGTACTGCCGCTCCGTGACCTGAGCCTGCGCCGCTGCCCCACGCACGGCAAACCGCTGGAGAGCTATTGCCGCACCGAGGGCCGTTGCGTGTGCTGGGTGTGCGCCCTGCAGGAGCACCGGGAGCACCAGGTCAGCACTGTGGAGGAGGAGGCGGCTCGCAGGCAGGTGAGGGCTGTGGGCAGGAGGGGGGAGACTGGCGTATGTGTGAGGGATGCTGAGATTGGGAGAGGAGGGTGGGCGAAAGTCGGGGGACGGGGTAACAGGGAGGAAGGATGAGCGAAAGGGAAGGGTGTGAGGTTGAGGAGAGGATTGGTGAAGGGATCAGGAGTTTGGGGTGAAATTGGGAGGGGAGAGGGGCTCCAGCCTGGGAGAAGAGGGGTGGAGTTTAGGAGGTAGGCCTGAGGACGAGTGGAAGGGATGTAGTGAGGGAGGGGTGAAGGAGGGACAGTGTTTGAGGAGTGAGGGGTTAAGAGGTTGGGGAGAGGTCTGTAGGAGTCATGAGTTTGAGGGAGCAGTCAGATGGGAGTGAGTGCAGGAAGGAGGGGGAGAGGGACTGTGCATGGGAGAAGAGGCTGAGAGGAGGGGCGTTTGGGGTGAGGATCCAGGAGTGGGTTAGTTAGGTTTGGGTTGTGGGGGAAGGGGTTGTGAAATTTAGGGAGTGGAGATGATGGGCCAAGAGGTTGGGGGTCTCTGATGGATTGGGGAGAGCCATGTGAGGGTGGGGGTTGTGAGTGGGAGGGAAGATGGTCTGTGTGTCCTGAGGTGGTGGATGGGTCTTAGAATTTGGGGAGGGAGGGAGGGGAGGGGAGGGGAGAGAGAGTTTGGAGTGTCCATGTGAGGGAGGGGAGATGATGTCTGCGTGGGGTGGGGGAAGAGCAGGCCTCTGGTAGGATCTGGGAGGTGTGGGGAGCTGTCGACCTCTGGAGTGTGGTAGGTGAATGGTAGATGTGGGAAGGTTCGGGGTCAAAGCTTAGTGGGGAAATTTGGAGTGAAATGGTTGTGAATAATCAGGAGGTCAGGCAGGTGAGGTGATGTGAGTCAGAGCCTAGAGCTACTTGGGATGGGAAGGTCATGAGGAAGTGGATGGAGTGGGGCAGCTGGTGAGTGGGTTCACTGTACTATGGAAGAGGACCTCACTGCAGAGAAAGGCCTAATCTTAGCACGACGCAAGGGACTGGGCAACACACGCAACACTTGATGGAAGGTCTTGGCATGAAATGTCAGCTGTTTGTTCCTCTCTTCAGATGATGCCTGATCTGCTAAGTTCCTCCATCATTTTGCGAGTGTTGCTCTGGATTTTCACCGTCTGCCGAATCTCTTGAGCGAGACGCAAGATGCTGGAGGAACTCAGCAAGTCAGGTGGTGTCTATGGTGGGGAATAAACAGTTGGTGTCTCGGGCTGGCACCCTTCATCAGGACAGGAGAGAAAGGGGGACGAAGCCAGGATGAAGGTGGGTGGGGAGGGGAAGGAGTACAAGCTGGCAGGTGATAGGTGGAGCCACGTGAAGGGAGGGTGATGAAGTAAGAAACTGGGAGGGGATGGGTGGAAGAGGTAAAGGTTGAAGAATAAGGAATGGGAGAGGAGAGTGGACCATGGAGTGAGGGAAGGAGGAGGAGGGGCACCAAAGGGAGGTGGGGAGAAGGGAAGGGATAAGAAGGGAGCCATAATGAGTAATGAAAAAAAAGGAAATCAGTGGAGTGGGAGAAATTCACAAGAATAGGGAAATGTAGAATCTCTTGTGGAGTGACTTGATTTGAAGGTGGGGGTGCCATTAGATAATGAGGGGTCAATTGACAGAACATTACGTTACTGCATTGTACAGTCAATTCAGCCCACTAAGTTTTGCTGGCCTTTTGATCTACTCCAAGATCTTTCTACCATCCCACTTGGGCCTCCATTTTTCTATCATCCATGTGGCTAGCTAAGTGTCTCTTTAGTGTCCCTCTACCTCACATTTAGGATGGTAGTGGGGGTTGGAGTGTTCGGCATGGACTAGAAGGGCCGAGATGGCCTGTTTCCATGCTGTAATTGTTATATGCAGATTAGTATGTGGATCTGGTGGATGTGAGATCTAGGTAAAGATTAACAGCAGTTACTTTTGTTTTTTGGCTGATTCTGTTTCAAACGATACTTTGGCTTGGCACTGAGAGGTTTGTGAAGGATTGTGTCTCTGATGCTGGGCCAGAAGTAGGGGTTCTGTTGCTCACTGTGTGTGCGAGCAAGAGTAATCAAATATGCTTTTGGGTGGATGAGTAGCTCGCGTGATTGTCTCAGAAGCAATTGCAATTTGGCTCCTGTTTCCAGGGTGAATATGAGTGGGAGGATTTGAGGTTTCTCTGTGTCTGTCTGTGGGGGTGGAGTGGTTGGGTAAGCTTTTTCACTGGTGTAGAGCTCTTTTGAATGAGGATGTGGGCAGCTGGTTTTTCAGAGTCTCTATAATTTTAATCCTGTGCAGAAGCTGATCATGCAGCGGAAGAGGGAACTGGAGGTACACTTACAAAGCACGGCCAACGAGATTGGAAAGTGGATTGAGAACATTGACTGTATCAAGGTGAGTATATCTGGAGTGTCCACTGTAAGTAACTCCTGTGACTGGCCCACTGAGGGAGCAAAGCTTTCCTGGGGAGTGCGAATTTTTCATTTTTATCACTGTAAGTAACTCCTTTTTTTTCATTTTTCACTGTAAGTAACTCCTGTGACTGGCCCACTGAGGGAGCAAACCCTTCCTGGGGAGTGCGAATTTTTCATTTTTATCTTTTTTAAATTTTACAAGACCATGAGACATGGAGCAGAATTAGACCATTTGACCCATTGAGTCTGGCCCATTCCATCATGGCTTTTATTATCCCTCTCAATCCCATTTTCCTACCTTCTCCCTGTTTCCTTTGACACCTTGCTTTAAATACATCCAATCACTTTGCCTCCACAGCATTTGTTGCAAAGAGTTCCACAGATTCACCATTCTCTGGCTAAAGAAATTCCTCCTCATCTCTGTCCTTAAGGGATGTCCTTCTGTTTTGAAACTGTGCTCCCTGGTCCAAGACTCCCCCACTACAGGGAACATCCAGAGGATGCAGACATGGAGAGGATCCAGCACAGGAACAGCCTGTTCTGGTCCAATGAGCCTGCACTGCTCAATTAACCTACTGACCTGTACGTTTTTGCAATGAGGGCGGAAAGCAGAACACCTAGAGCAGGGGATTCCCAATCTTTTTACGCCATGAGCCAATACCATTCAGCAAGGGGTCTGGGGTCCTCAGGTTGGAAACCCCTGAAGAGGAAACCCTCGCGGTCATGGGGAGAACATACCATCTCCATACGGACTGCAGTGGGATTTGAACTCGGGTCACTGGCACTGTAATTGCATTATGCTAATTACTATTCTACTGTGCATAGTTATTAGCATAACTCCATTACAGTGGTTGTCAGATCACTCAGAGTGATGCCTAGTGTAACTGAGGGGTGTGAAAGATGCTGGAGGGACTCAGCAGGTCAGGCAGCATCTATGGAGGGGAATAAACACTTGATGTTTTGGACCGAGATCCTTCATCAGGACTGAGAAGAAGCCAAACTAAGAAGGTAGGGCAGGGGAAGAAGTACAAGTTGGCAGGATGATAGGTGAGACCAGGTGAAGGGGAAGGTATGTGGGTGAGGCAGGGGTAAACATTGGTTTATTATTGTTTTCAGAGTTGTATGGCATGGATAGAGGCTCTTTGGCCCAACAGGACCATGCAGACCATGACTGGCATCTAAGGCAGTCCCATTTGCCTGTGATTGGGCCATATCCTTCTCAAGCCTTCCCATCCAAGTGCCGTTGAGATGTTTCAATCACCTCCTCAGGCAGCCCGTCCCATAGACCGACCACCAGTCAGAAGCTTTTGTTTGCCTGCCATCCAGACAGTGTTTCATACATTAACATGACGGTACTCTGAAAGGAAAAGAATAACAGAATGCAGAATATCGTGTTAAAGTCACAGAGAGAAGTGTGGTGGACAGTAAAATCCAAGGGTCACAACGAGGTAGATTGTGAAGTCAAGACTTCATCTGTATCATCCAAAAGGCCTGTTCTTTGATAACTGGGTGAAATTAAATCTGGCCAGGGGTAACTGGTCACTGCTTGAGCGATGCTGTCCGGAAGTGAATCACTAGTTAATTGCAGGGGGCAGTGTTGATGAGGAGATAATGAACAGAGCACAAGAGATTCTTCAGTTGCTGGAAATCCAGAGCAACATACGCAAAATGTCGGAGGAACTCAGCAGGTCAGGCAGCATCTCTGGAAATGAATAAACAGTACGCATCTTGGGCCAAGACCCTTCTTCAGGACTGGGATGGAAGTGGGGAGGTGTGGTGGGGGGGAGAGAAGCTAGAATAAGCAGGTAGGGAAGGAGGGAAGGCTGGCAGGTGATGGGTGAAGTCAAGTGAGGGAAAGGTGGGCGGGTGTGGGAGCAGGGCTGAAGTGAGAAAATGGAGGGTGATAGGTAGAAAAGGGAAGGTGAAGAAGAATTACAATGTGGGGGTGGTGGGAGAATGGGGGTGACCGATGGCAGGGGTGGGAGAACGGGGGTGAGAGGTAGTAATGAAAATCCAAGCCTGCTGGAGGTCTGAAATGAAGACCGAGAAGGCCGGAAACAGACAGCTGGTCAGGGAGGTGTGGAGGCAGCACTTCAGCAGCTGGGGAGGTTAGTCTGATGTGCATAGGTGCTGGAGCTGAATGGTCAGTGCTCCCGAGAAGGAGTGGCTGGAGACTTCGTCAGGGACGGTCTCCAAATCAGAATCGAGTTTATTATCACAGACAAATACAACGCAGAACATTACAGGCCCTTCAGCCCACACTGTTGTGCTGACCTTTTTAACCTGACATTAATCTAAACCTTCCCTTCCACGTAGCCTTCCATTTTTCTACCATCCTTGTGCCAATCTAAGAGTTTCTCAGATGTCTCTCACGTTTCTGCTTCTTTCACTACCCCTGACAGGCATCCACCACACTCTGCATTTTGTTTTTAAAGGCTACTTCTAACATTCCCTCCCCCCCCACCATACTTCCCTCCAATCACCTTAAAATTATAATTATGCCCCATTGAATTAGCCATTTCCACCCTGGGAAAAGAACTCTGGTTGCCACTCAATGTAAATTTCACTCTATATGCCATGAGATAAATTGTTTTAGAGCAGCAGAACAGTACAATATGTAAGTTACTAGTCATAGTCATACTTTATTGATTCTGAGGGAAATTGGTTTTCATTACAGTTGCACCATAAATAACAAATAGTAATAAAACCATAAATAATTAAATAGTAATATGTAAATTATGCCAGGAAATAAGTCCAGGACCAGCCTATTGGCTCAGGGTGTCTGACCCTCCAAGGGAGGAGTTGTAAAGTTTGATGGCCACAGGCAGGAATGACTTCCTATGACACTCTGTGTTGCATCTCGGTGGAATGAGTCTCTGGCTGAATATACTCCTGTGCCCAACCAGTACATTATGTAGTGGATGAGAGACATTGTCCAAGATGGCATGCAACTTGGGCAGCATCCTCTTTTCAGACACCACCGTCAGAGAGTCCAGTTCCATCCCCACAACATCACTGGCCTTGTGAATGAGTTTGTTGATTCTGTTGGTGTCTGCTACCCTCAGCCTGCTGCCCCAGCACACAACAGCAAACATGATCGCACTGGCCACCACAGACTCATAGAACATCCTCAGCATCGTCCGGCAGATGTTAAAGGGCCTTAGTCTCCTCAGGAAATAGAGACGGCTCTGACCCTTCTTGTAGACAGCCTCAGTGTTCTTTGACCAGTCCAGTTTATTGTCAATTCGTATCCCCAGGTATTTGTAATCCTCCAACATGTCCACACTGACCCCCTGGATGGAAATGGGTCACCGGTACCTTAGCTCTCCTCAGGTCTACCACCAGCTCCTTAGTCTTTTTCACATTAAGCTGCAGATAATTCTGCTCACACCATGTGACAAAGTTTCCTACCGTAGCCCTGTACTCAGCCTCATCTCCCTTGCTGATACATCCAACTATGGCAGAGTCATCAGAAAACTTCTGAAGATGACAAGACTCTGTGCAGTAGTTGAAGTCCGAGGTGTAAATGGTGAAGAGAAAGGGAGACAAGACAGTCCCCTGTGGAGCCCCAGTGCTGCTGATCACTCTGTCAGACACACAGTGTTGCAAGCACACGTACTGTGGACTGCCAGTCAGGTAATCAAGAATCCATGATACCAGGAAAGCATCCACCTGCATCGCTGTCAGCTTCTCCCCCAGCAGAGCAGGGCGGATGGTGTTGAATGCACTGGAGAAGTCAAAAAACGTGACCCTCACAGTGCTCGTTGGCTTGTCCAGGTGGGCGTAGACTACAAGGTACTACAAGTTACAATAACAAATAAAAATGTTGATGATAGTGCAAAAAGAGAAAAATTAGTGAAGAGGTGTTTATGGACTGTTCAGAAATCTGTTAGCAGAGGGGAAGATGCTATTTGTGAACATTGTATATCTTCAGACTCTTGCAGCTCCTCTCCGATGCTAGTAATGAGAAGAGAACATGCTGCTGTTCCTCGCCCTACTGATGTTTGGGGTTGTCACTGTCTAAAGGGTGGGGTGTGATTGAAACTTGTATTGGGAGTTACCAAGTGATGCTTACCAGTCGCACCCCTCCCATTGTGTTATCATGAGGGGAGTGCTTGTCTTTCTGGCAGGTTGCCTGTATCATAATTTTCTGTAATGGGAAACTACTTCATGTCTACATGTGGCAAGAGATGTGAGTTGGGGAGAAAAAACCTGACAAATTCTGTGAGAGTCAATTCTTTGTTATTTTTATATGTACCGAGGTACAGTGGAAAACGTTTTGCAAGCCCATCCTCACAGATCAGTTCATCAGGTTAATCATTGAGATATGATGGTTGTCCATTGTGTCCGCCGATGCCAGGAAACCTGTGCAGGAGATTTTTAAAGTGAAAAAGCCGCTGCACTGGGGCAATTCCACTCTCTCCACCTCAGAAGTCTGGGTCCAGTGGTACAAACAAGCGTCACAAACTTGGGTCTTCCCTGGCCGTAGTGGATGACCATGATGTCTTCTGTGCCTTGTCATTACCCTTCAGTCTCCATGGAGTGTTGCAGTACCCCCTTCCCGGCTATTGGATCTCACTGTTGATCTCATCCACCCAGTCCGCCAGAGCTGACTTTGCTTGCTAGGACAGGCATGTCCCTATCCCACTGGGGTATGAGGCCACCGGCTACCCTCACCTGCTTTGGCCCGAATGTACAAGCGGTGTCCCGGGGTGTGGCCACTGTCACGTGTAAACAGGTACTTGGAGCCACAGGTGAGAACTGAGTGTCCAGTGGGGACCAAATTTGGGTGAGCTACCCCAGAACACGCAACAAGCCCCTTCTCCAGAGGTGCTGCCCCTCCCTGGACACCCCATGCACTGAGGTGGTACAAGGTAAAGCAATAAAAGAACAGAATAGAGTGTTACAGTTACAAACAGAGTGCAGTGCAGGCTGCAAAGTGCAAGGTTCTAGAGAGGGAGATTGAGGTCTAGAGTCCATCCTATTGTATGAGGTGACAATTCAATGGCCTTTTCACAGTGGGGTAGGTAGAAGCTCTCCTTCTGCATGATAGTACATGCTGTCAGGCTTTTGTACCTTCTGTGGGAGAGGGGAGAAGAGAGAATGTCTGGGGTGAGTGGGGTCTTTGATTATGTTGGCTGCGTTACTGAGGCAGTGAGCAGTGTGTAGACAGAGTTCATGAGGGTAGGCTGGTTTCTGTGATGTGCTGAGCTGTGTCCACAACCCTGCAGTTTCTTGCAGTCACGGGCAGAGCAGTCAATGTACCACTCTGATGCAACCAGATAGGATGCTTTCAAAGACCATTATGTAGAGCAGAATTAGGCCATTCAGTCCATCGGGTCTACTCCGCCATTCCACCATGGCTGATCCTGGATTCCACTCAACCCCATACACCTCCCTTCTGCCTTATCCTTTGATACCCTGACCAATCTGAAAGCGATCAACTTCTGCCTTAAATATACCCAAGGGACTTTGTTCCAACACAGTCTATGGCGAGCATTCCACAGATTCACTACTCTCTGGCTAAAAAAAAGTTCCTCCTTACCTCTGTTCTGAAAGGTCGCCCCTCAATTTTGAGGCTGTGCCCTCGAGTTCTAGATAGCCCCACCATAGAAAACATCCTCTCCATGTCTACCCTATCAGTCCTTTCAACATTTGGTAGGTTTCAATGAAATTCCCCTATATTCTTCTAAATTCCAGTGAGCACAGGCCCAAAGCTGCCAAATGCTGCTCATATGTTAACCCCTTCACTCCTAGAATCATCCTCATGAACCTCCTTTGGACTCTGTCCAATGACAAGACATCCTTTCTGAGATATGGAGCCCAAAACTGTTGACAATACTCCAAGTGTGGCCTGACTAGTGTCTTATAAAGGCTCAGCATGATCTCCTTGCTTTTATATGCTATTCCCCATGCTAACATTGCATTTGCCTTCTTTACCACAGACTCAATCTGTAAATTAACCTTCTGGGAGTCTTGCTTGAGGACTCCTCAGTCCCTTTGCACCTCTGATGTTTGAACCTTCTCCCCATTTAGATAGTATTCCGCACTATTGTTACTTTTACCAAAATGCATTATCATATTCCCCGGCACTGTATTCCATCTGCCACTGTTTTGCTCAACCTTCCAATCTGTCCAACCCTCTTGCAATTGCATTGCTTCGTGCATTCTTCTGGTGCATCAGCAGGGACGTGCCAATTTTTTTAGCCTCCTGGGGAAATAGAGGTGCAGGTGGGCTGTCTATGGCACCTTTGTGATTGTGCCAGGATAGGTCATTGATGATATTAATTATGTTTCTATTCTGAGTTTTGGTAGTGATTTTGGCAAACTTCTGTGACTTGAATTGTGGTAATGTGGGCTGATCGCCTGTGTTGAGGTTGTGGAGGGAGGTGAGGGCAATGGTGATCGGCGAGTGTCTGTGGGGGGAGTGACTATGGGAAGATGCCAAGTCCCTGAACCCGCAGCGACCTGCATCTTGTCATCGTGGAATAGCTGTCAACTGGGAAGCCATGGGAATGGTCTTCTCAAGTGTGAATCTAAAGATAAATATTAGCTTTATTTCTCAGGAAATATGGGCTAACACAATTGCACCCTCCACCCACCTACTGCCTCTCTTCCCCCGCCCCCCCCCCCATAGGAGTCCACTCAGCGGGTGAAGGGCGACACCCTGGCCAAGTTCGGCGAGGTTTTTTGTGCTGTGGAGGCGGCGCAAAGGGAGGTAGTGAGCCTTATCGAGCGCGAGCGGCAGGCCGAGCTGATCCGGGCTGAGTGCGCGCGGAAGGAGCTGGAGCGGAAGTGGACTGAGCTGAGACAGGAGAAGGTGCGGCTGGAGGCTCTGTCCCAGATCGACGACAGCATCGCCATCTCACAGGTGAGAGAGCTGCAGAGGGGTGCTGGGGCTGGGTGGCAGGACTCTGGGAGACAGTGCATAGAAAACGAAACCTCGTGCAGCACAGGAACAGGCCCTTTGGCCCGAATATCTGCGCTGTTTCTACGCCAAATTAAATTAAAGCCTTCTGCTGGCACGAGCTCCAGGTCCCCCCATAATAAAATGAACCATAAGACCTAGGTGCAGAATTAGGCCATTCGGCCCATCAAGTCTGCTCTGTCATTTCATCGTGGCTTCCTCCTCAGCCCCATTCTCCTGGCTTCTCCCACATGGTCCCAACCCAGACCCCTGCGGCACTCCACTAGTCACTGGCAGCCAATAACTCCCTTTACTCCCACTCTTTGCCTCCTGTCAATCAGGAACTGCTTGTTCCCTGCTAGAATCTTTCCAGCAATACCATCGGCTCATTGCTTGTTAAGCAGCCTCACGTGCGGCACCTTGTTAAAGGCCTTCTGAAAATCCAAGTGTATAACATCCATCCATTCTCCTTTGCCTAACTTGCAAAACTTGAAGTCATTTTAAGTTCATAAATAATGAGAGATTCTGCAGTTGCAAACGATCAACTGTATATTGTTTGCAAATGTTCTGTGTAATCCACAATGCAGCTGAGACCATTAGACATCGAGCAGAATTAGGCCATTCCGCCCATCAAGTCTGCTCTGCCATTACATCATGGCTGATTTGTTATCCCTCTCAACCCCGATCCCATTCTCCTGCCTTCTCTCTCTAACCTTTAACGTTCTGACTAATCTACTTTAAATGTACCCAATAATTTGGCCTTCACAGATGTCAGTGAAGTGATTTCCACAGATTCCACTACCCTCTGGCTGAAGAAATTCCTCCTCATCTCTGTTCAAGGTATTCTTCTAATCTGAGGCTGTGCACTCTGGTCCTAAACTTCTCCACTGGCGGCAAACATGGCCATTCTCTCTAGTCCGTTCAATTTTCAATAGATTTTAATGAGACCCTTCCCCATTCTTCTAAACTGCAGCAAATGTGGGACTAGAGCCATCAAACACTCCTCATAGGTTAACCCTTTCATCACCGGAATCATTCTCTTGAATCTCCTGCACCCTGTCCAATGCCAGCACATCCTTTCTTTGATAACGGGCCCCAAGCTGCTCACAATACTTCAAATAGGGTCTGATGGAAAAAAATGCCTCAGCGTTACATCCCTGCTTTTGTATTTCAGTGCTCTTGTTCGAAATTAGTTCAGAAATGTTTGTGTCACCTGCAGGTTTATTTGCGATAGCTTTCGTTTCTGTAATGTATTCTTTGCACACAAAGTGCTGGAGACACTCAGCAGTCAGGCAGCATCTCTAGAGGTGGATGAATAGTTGACATTTTGGTCCATGAGCCGTCATCAGGACTGGAAAAGAAAGGCGAAGAAGCTGCAACAAGAAGTTGGAAGGGGGGTTGGGGAAGGAATAAAAATTTAAAATTCATTTCTCTGATTTGGCAACAAGAGGTATTTGCAAAGAAAGACGGCACTGTACACACCCTAAAGCTTTTCAAACCTATATTTGTGATGACTGTCCACCATAGCCAACAATGACAAGGAACCTGTGAGGGAGAGGTTAAAGTGGAAAAGCTGTTGCACTGGGCAGTCCCACTTTCTTGACCTCGGAAGTCTGTGTTCAGTAGTATGAATAGTCGTCACAAAATGGGGGTTTGCAGTGGATGACCATGGTTTTTATGTCTCGCTCTGCACGAGACGTTGGAGAAATTCCTTCTCAGCTGTTGGATCTCTCTGTAGATCTCATCCACCCAGTCTGCCAGAGCTGACTTCACGTGCCAGCACAGGCACGTTCCGATCACATCGGGGTGTGAGCTCCATCGGCTACTGTCACCTGCTTTAGTCTGTCTGGCGAAGTGATGTACCGGGATATCACTGTTGCGTGCAAACAGCCACTTGGAACCACAGGTGGGAGCTGAGTGTCCGATGGGGACCATAGGTGAGTGTGCTTCCCCAGAATGGACACGACAAGCCCTTTCACTGGAGGTGTTACCCCTCACTGGACATCCCATACACCCACTTATTAGAATCACTTTAATACAATTATATAAAAACTACTTTACCCACTTAAATAAAGTATAGAAGGAAAACATACTTATCAATACACCGATACAGTACTTGAGGGAACCCAGGTATCCAACAACCCATTCTGCAGACCTCTTCCTGCTTGTGTCAGTTTGTCTCTGAGCGCTGGTCGTAACCCCAGCTGAAGGCGAATGAAGCCCTGCACAAAGAATTAGCCTCTGCTTCTTTTTATACCTTTCCAGACCTCTACCCTGGTACTTTTTCATTCTGTCTGTACCGTTTGTATCTCTCGTGACCCTTGGCCTGGGGACAGAACTTAAAGACAGAAACAGCGTGCTTGAGGAACATTGAGCATAGAACAGTACCGCACCGTACCGTCCCTTTGGCCCATAGTGTTGTGCTGACACTTTAACCTACTCCGCGACCAATCTGACCCACCCCCACCTACTCTGCGACCAATCTGAGCCACCCCCACCTACTCCGCGACCAATCTGACCATCCCCCGACCTACTCTACGATCGATCTAACCCTTCCCTACCACACAGCCCATAATCCTCCATTTTTATTTCATCCAATTGTCTGTCTAATAATCTCTTAAGTATCTGTAATAATCTTTCCACAGCTGCTGCCTGACCTGCTGAGTGTTTCCTCCTTTTCTGGTTTAGTTGTGGTACCTTTTGACTGTGGTAATTATGAGAGTCTGGGGTAAAATTAAGTCCAATACTGACCTGGCATGCAGAGCTTGTTATCTGTTTTCTTTGCAGAAAGACAGGTTACTGAGTACTAAGTCCAGTTTTATTCTCTCCCTCCCCCCCCCCCCCCCTTTTTTTTGTCGCTTTCAGGAGTATCTGGATTTTAATGAGATTGCAGAGAATCCTGCCTCACCACCTTTAACGACCAATCTGGACGGTAAACTCATCAAGGTGGAGAGAGCCGTGTCCAGACTCTCCGCTCTGATCAAGGATCATGTCCAGACCACTTGGGCAAAGAACCTGGAGAACATTAACTCAACAGGTCAGTTGGTCGTAAGTGCGTTCTTAAACAAGGAATATTGTTCATGTTGAAGGGTTTGAGAGCAATCTTGAATCCTTCTAGCTTGAATCTTAACAGCACTGTACAGGCCCTGTGGCCCATGATGTTGTGCCAAACTTTTAACCTACTCTAAGATCGATTTAACTCTTCCCATCCACATGGCTCTTCTTTCTCTATCGTTTAAAGTAGTGATCCCCAACCACCAGGCCGCAAAACATGTGCTGCCGGTCCGCGAGGAAACGATATGAGTCAGCTGCATCTTTCCTCATTCCCTGTCACGCACTGTTGAACTTGAACACAGGGTTGCCAACTGTCCCGTATTTGCCGGGACATCCCGTATATCAGGCTAAATTGGCCTGTCCCATACGGGACTGCCCTTGTCCCGTATTTCCCCCGCTAAGGTAGAGCTTTCCTATGAAACCTTCTGTGCCAAAATGGTGTAAAGCGAAGAAGCAATTACCATTAATTTATATGGGAACAATTTTTGAGCGTTCCCAGACCCAAAAAATAACCTACCAAATCATACCAAATAACACATAAAACCGAAAGTAACACTAACATATAGTAAAAGCAGGAATTATTTGATAAATACACAGCCTATATAAAGAAGAAATTATGTATGTACAGTATAGTCGGGAAAATTAAGCCAAAACCAATTTGTGGAAAAAAAATCGACACGTATGCACATGCGCACACAGGTGTCTGCATAAGGCTTCATGGTCATGGTAGTCTTTCCTGGGGTAAGCACAAGTGTCCCGGGATTTGACTGCTACTTTTGTCCATTATTTGGGAGTGAGAAAGTTGGCAACCCTAACTGTAAAAGAGATGTTGTGGTGAGTTTAACCCTACTCAAACAAGGCCCCCCCCCCCCCCCGGTCGGCCGGTCTGCAAGATTATTGTCAATATTAAACCGGTCCGTGGTGCAAAAAATGTTGGGGACCCCTGGTTTAAAGAAAAACTCTCACACAAGACCATCAGATGTACAAAATAAAGGAACAAATCATGGAAACAGCAAAACTGTAAACAAGAACAGACAAAACATTACACATCAAACTGTATGGTGAGTCCACAACTACAAGTTGTGGAGGCAAGGGAAGCCAGTCCTGGAGCCAATGGCCCCAGACACAGACACCAGGTTAGTCAGTTTAGTGATGTGTCGATGGCTGCAGACCTTGATCAAATTGCGCAAATAGTAAAGCGCGTTCGGTACTGAGGACACTAAGTGTTAAACCGTAGCTAAAAGTGAGCCCACAGCCACTAGCCACGAGCCGCAGAAGCGATTGAACCTTGCAGTGTGCGATGCAGGTCTCCTGCACCTTCCTCCGCTGGCAGCAGCAAGAGCAGCAGTCAAATGCAGACAGACGGCGCTGAGCACCCGTTCATTTTCAGCTCTTGTCCTCGTCGATTTTTAATCTTGTGCAACACTTTAATCGGCACGGAATAATGGAGCTGACCATAGGTTCGTATTCCACCATTAAGAATTGATGCAGCAGATAACTGTACTCTATCCTGAATCCCCAGGAGATCACAGAAACGCCAGATCGTTCAGTCATCCCCAAAATACATTCTTAAAAGGCAAATTACATGCTTCAATCGATCCCTGTCCAGAAGAAGTATATTTAGAAAAAGGGGAAGAGTGTTCAATAGTTTAAAAGCTGTCTGCAAGGTTTTGCTGTTGGAAACTGGTGCTATCTTGCCGGGACATCACTAGTTAGTGATGCATCTTTATTTAAGAACGGCTGCAATGATGGGATTTAAGATTCAAGACTGTTTAATGTAATCTCCAGTGCACAAGCATAAAGGACAGCGAAACAATTGTTACTCCGGATCCAATGCAGCGCAAAAAAAACCACAATAACACAATTTAAAAAAAACACAAATAGGGACATCGTGGTAACAATTAGTGGGGCGCTATTACAACTTGGGGTGTTGGAATTCAGAGTTCAAATCTAGCTTCCTCTGTAAGCAAGTTGTGTGTGCCTTCCCATGTGTGTGGCTTTCCTCTGGGTGCTCTGGTTTCCTCCCACACTCCAAACATGTACCAGTTGGTGGGTAAACTTGTCATTGTAAAATGTCCTGTGATTAGGCAAGGGTTAAATTGGTGGGGAGCATCGTTCATGAGCTGGGAGGGCCTGTTTGACGCTGTACCGCTAAATAAATAAATTAATAAATAATACATAAGATGCCTTATAGTCATAGTCAGTCATACTTTATGACTATATATATATAGTATGTACATGTGTAAATTAGATAAGGTGACTGACAGGAAACAATGAAGAATGGACTATATTCCAAGAATAAGATGTACATAAAATCTATTTCTTTATTTTCTGGTGAATGCCTGCAAGAAGATGAATCTCAAGGTAGTATATGGTAACATATACATACCTTGATCATAACTTTACTTTGACTTTAACCAATCCATCTACATCAATCTCATTTGTATATCAAAGACTTCGAACAACAAGCAAGCAGCAACAGAAGATGAGAACATGGCTGGTGGGAATTCTGAGGGACAAGATCCATCCACATTTGGAAACCCGAGGAGAGATCACAAATGGCGTAGCTTTCTATACGGGAAATTGTGTCTCATGAATTTAACTGAGGTTTTGTTTTGAAATGGTGACTGATTAGGTTGAAGATTGTGTTCTGTGCTGTTCATGCTATGTTGGGGCCAGAATACCTGATGACACTGGCGGGCTGCCTCAGCACATTTTTGGGTAGTATTGCTTGTTATTGTCAGCAAATTTCACGATGTTTCGATGTACACGTGATAAATAAATCTGAACCTTGAATTCGTAAATGCAAAGCTGAAGTCACTGAGATGGGATTGTCCCATGTGGGGAGATCTGTAATCCCATGCATCACTTGTTCAGTCTGTTCTGGGCGTGTTAGTCAGACAGAACCCGTTTGCATGGGACCATCTGTTTGTCAGGGCTATGAATTGTTGCATCCTAGCTAAAGATCAAAGTAAATTTTTGTATAGAAGTACGTATATGTCATTACATACCCTAAGATTCATTTTTCTGTGGGCATTCTCAGCTAATCTATAGAGTAGTAACTCTAACAGGATCAATGAAAGATCAACCAGAAGACAACAAATTGTGCAAATGCAAATACAAACCCCATTTCCAGAGAAGCTGGGATATTTTCCAAAATGCAATAGAAACAAAAATCTGTGATATGTTAATTCACGTGAACCTTTATTTAACTGACAAAAGTATAAGGAAAAGATTTTCAATAGTTTTATTGACCAACTTAATTGTATTTTGTGCACATACACAAATTTAGAATTTGATGGCTGCAACACACTCAACAAAAGATGGGACAGAGGCATGTTTACCATTGTATTACTTCACCTTTCCTTTTAATAACACTTTTTAATCATTTTGGAACTGAGGATACTAATTGTAGTAGATTTGCAATTGGAAATTTTGTCCATTCTTGCTTGATATAAGACTTCAGCTGCTCAACAGTCTGTGGTCTCCGTTGTCTGATTCTCCTCTTCATGATGCACCATACATTTTCAATAGGAGATAGATCTGGACTGGCAGCAGGCCAGTCAAACACACGCACTCTGTGTCTACAAAGCCAAGCTGTTGTAGCCCGTGCAGAATGTGGTCTGGCATTGTCCTGCTGAAATAAGCATGGACATCCCGGGAAGATATGGCAACATATGTCTCTCTAAAATCCTAATATACACCTCAGAGTCAATGGTACCTTCACATACATGCAACTCACCCATGCCGTGGGCACTGATGCACCCCCATACCATCACAGATGCTGGCTTTTGTTCTTTCGCTGATAACAATCTGGATGGTCGTTTTGATCTTTGCCACAGAGAACTCAACGCCAGTTTTTTCTGAAAACTAGCTGAAATGTGGACTCATCTGACCACACGGTTCCACAGTCTTTCGGTCCATCTGAGATGAGTTCAGGCCCAGAGAACTCGCCAGCGTTTCTGCATAGAGTTGATATATGGCGTCCTCCTTGCGTAATACGGTTTCAAGTTGCATTTCTGGATGCAGCGACGGACTGTGTTGAGTGACAATGGTTTTCCGAAGTACTCCTGAGCCCAGGTGGCTATAATTGGCACAGTAGCATGACTTTTCTGGGCACTTTCCAATCTCATTTTAACTCTGTCTCAACTCTTGTTGAGTGTGTTGCAGCCATCAAATTCTAAATTTGTGTATATTTACAAAATACAGTTAAGTTGGTCAGTAAAACTATTGAAAATGTTTTCTTAGTACTTTTGTCAGTTAAATAAAGGTTCACGTGAATTAACATATCACAGATTTTTGTTTTTATTGCATTTTGGAAAATATCCCAACTTTTCTGGAAATGGGGTTTGTACAAATAAATGGCAATAAGTAACAAGAAGATGAAATAACAAGATAAAGGGTCTTTTAAAGTGAGATCATTGGTTGTGGGAACATCCTGATGGATGGGCAAGTGAGTGTTCGGTGGCTATAAAAAGCATTCACCACCACCCCCCAAAATTTTCATGTTTTATTGTTTTACAACATTGAATCACAATGGATTTAATTTAGGTGTTTTTGACTTGTGTCAAAGTGAAAACAGATCTGTACAAAGTGATTTAAATTAATTACAGATATAAAAAACAAAATAATCAATTGCATATGTATTCACCCCCTTCAAGTCAGTATTTAGTAGATGCATCTTTGGCAGCAATTACAACCTTGAGTCTGTGTGGACAGGTCACAATCACCTTTGCACATCTGGACACAGGAATTTTTTCCCTATTCTTCACAGAACTGCTCAAGCTCTGTTAGATTGCATGGAGATTGTGAGTGAACAGCCCTTTTCAAGTCCAGCCAAATATTCTCAACTGGATTGAGGTCTAGACTCTGACTTGGCCACTCTAGGGAATTAACTTTGTTTTTGAGCCATTCCTGTGTAGCTTTGGCTTTATGCTTGGGGTCTTTGTCTTGCTGGAAAACAAATCTCGCAAGTTGCAGTTCTTTTCCAGACTGCATCAGGTTTTCCTCCAGGAAATCCCTGCATTTTGCTGCATTCATTTTACCCTTTACCTTCACAAGCCTTCCAGGGCCTGCTGCAGTGAAGCATCCCCATAGCATGATGCAGCCACCACCATGCATCACAGTAGGGATGGTATGTTTTGATGTACAGTGCTTGGCGTATGCCAAACATAGCATTTAGTCTGATAGCCAAAGACCTCTATTTTGGTTACATCAGACCAGCTTCTTCCAGCTGACTTCAGAGTCTCCCAGATGCCTTCTGATAAACTCTAGTTGAGATTTCAGGTGAGTTTTTTTTCCCCACAGTGTCTTTCTCTTTGCCACTCTCCCATAAAGCTGTGACTGATGAGGCACCCGGGCAACAGTTGTTGTATGCGCAGTCTCTCCCCTCTCTGCCGGTGAAGCTTGTAACTCCTCCAGAGTTGTCATAGGTCTCTTGGTGGCCTCCCTCACTAGTCACATTCTTGCATGGTCACTCAGTTTTTGAGGACAGCCTGCTCTAGGCAGATTCACAGCTGTGCCCTATTCTTTCCATATCTTGGTGGTTAACTTAACTGTACTCCAAGGGATAGTCAGTGATTTGGAAATTTTCTTGTATCCATCGCCTGACTTGTGCTTTTCAGTAACATTTCTGTGGAGTTGCTTGGAGTGTTCTTTTGTCAACATGGTGTAGTTTTTGCCAGGACACTGACTTATCAGCAGTTGGACCTTCCAGATTCAGGTGTATTTTTACTACAATCAATTGATAAACCTTAACTGCACACAGGTGATCTCCATTTAACTAATTATGTGACTTTTAAAACCTATTGGCTGCACCAGTGATGATTTGGTGTGTCATATCAGAGGGAGTGAATACATATGCAATCAATTATTTTGTATTTTATATTTGTAATTAATTTAGATTACTTTGTAGAGATCTGTTTTCACTTTGACATGTCTTTTCTGTTGATTAGTGTCAAAAAAGCGAAATTATATCCACTGTGATTCAATGTTGTAAAACAATAAAACATGAAAACTTCCAAGGTGGGTGAATACATGGGCACTGTAGTTATCCCTTTTTGTTCAACAGCCTGATGGTCGAGGTGCTGTTTACATGATACACAAGCCAGGGCTGTACGATATGGAGAATAGCATGCAGCAGGCTGCCCCTCTCCACACAGCTGTTGAATCTAAATAATGGTAGAGGCTGAGAGTGTTTGGCACAGGCATCATCGCTGGAGTTGCCTGTCATTGTTGACCATAACGTAGGACTGCCTTCGGGACTCCAGCTCTGAATTTTTCCTCGGGGCTCACTGCCAAAGTCTTCCCCGTGAGCGCGTGGAGCTGCGAGGCAGAGAAGGTTTGAGATCAGAGCTTTCCTTCTCCTAAACGAGCTGCCAGCCATGGCTGTTGAGCCTCATATGCTCAAGTGATGGCGCTGCCTTTGCCCCTTTTCTTGTCGTTTGAATTTGTTTCACTGGGCTCACTGGCTTAGCCACGCGTGAAGGCCAGGAGTTAGACATGGTTGTGAGAGGCTAAAGATGCATGCCATTGGGAGCATTTAATAGGGAGTGGGAGCTGACCTCCACTACGTTTTCCACACCCCCAATTCCTTGGCTGTGGCAATCTTGAGGAACTGTTTGTATGACTGTTAGCTGTTTATCATTTTCCACAGATATGGAGGAAAGCAGTCTGAACCCATCGGTGAATGCAGCTGTCCATGAAATCCCAGTGCTTCCCGAAATGCGGAGTCGGGAGGAACTCCTGCAGCGTGAGTCCCATCTTCAGTTGTATCCACTAAATGCTGGAGGAATGCAGCAGGTCGGGCAGTCTCTATGGAGAGGAATAAACAATCGATATTTCACATCGAGACCTTTCATCAAGGCTCAAGTCGCCTGAAATATTGACTGTTAATTCTGCCTGATCTGCTGAGTTCCTTCAGTATTTGGTATGTTGTTCTCTGGGGTTTTGGCATCTGTAGAACCTCTTGGATTTATGATTTTTGATCCCATTTTGTCTTGCCACTTCCCACCGGCTTATTTTCCCTGTTTCATTCCTGTAGAATTAGATAACATGCCTGCAGGGTTAGTGCTTTGTTCAGGGTGTCAGATGTGGGAATCCTGGGAGACTTCCAGCCTCACTGATGGCCACATCTGCACCAGGTGCACCGAGTTGCAGCTCCTCAGAGACCGTGTTAGGGATCTGGAGCTGCAGCTTGATGACCTACTGCTTATAAGGGAAAGTGAAGAGGTGATAGACAGGAGCTACAGGAAGGTAGTCATCCCTAGGCTACAGGGGTCGGAAAACTGGGTCACTGTCAAGAGAGGGAAGGGAAATGCCCGGATAGTGGAGAGCACCCCTGTGGCTGTCCCCCTCAGCAACAAATATCTTGTTCTGGATGCTGTTGAGGGGGATGACCTGATGGGGGACGCCCACGGTGACCGGGTCTCTGGCACTAAGCCTGGCGCTGTTGTGCAGGAGAGAAGGACGGTGAAGAGAAATGTGGTAGTCGTAGGGGATTCCATAGTCAGGGGAACGGACAGGAGATTCTGTGAGCCTGATAGAGATACCCGCATGGTGTGTTGCCTCCCAGGTGCCAGGGTATGGGATGTCTCGGATCGGGTCCTGAATATTCTGAAGGGGGAGGGTGAGCAGCCAGTTGTCTTGGTACATGTTGGTACCAATGACATAGATAGGACAAAGGAGGAGGTCCTGAAGAGAGATTTCCAGGAGTTAGGAAGGAAGCTGAGAAGCAGGACCTCCAGGGTAGTAATCTCGGGATTGCTACCTGTGCCACGTGCTAGCGAGGGCAAGAGTAGTCGGACCAGGCAGATAAATGCGTGGCTGAGAGACTGGTGTAGGGGGCAGGGCTTCAGATTCTTGGATAATTGGGGTCTTTTCTGGGGGAAGTATGAACTGTTCAAAAAGGACAGGTTACACCTGAACCCGAAGGGGACCAATATACTGGCGGGAAAGTTTAATAGAGCTGTTAGGGAGGGTTTAAACTAATTTGGCAGGGGGCTGGGAACCGGAATGATAGAGCGGAGGAAGGGGAAAACAGAAATAAATCTAAGATAGTGAGCAGTAAAGATGTCAGGAAAGACAGGCAGGTGATGGGGCAAATTTGTAGCCATTGGGATGAGTTGCAGTGAAATCAAAGCAAAAAGTATCAAATACTGGTCTTAAGGTGTTGTACTTAAATGCACGCAGCATAAGGAATAAGGTGGATGATCTTGTTGTACAGCTACAGATTGGCAGGTATGATATTGTGGCCATCACTGAGACCTGGCTAAAGGATGCACGTCTCTGGGAGCTGAACGTCCAAGGATACACCGTGTTTCAGAAGGATAGGAAGGTAGGCAGAGGGGGAGGCGTGGCTTTATTGGTAAGAAATGATATTAAATCATTAGAAAGAGGTGATATAGGATCGGAAGGTGCAGAATCTTTATGGGTTGAGCTAAGGAATAGCAGGGGTAAAAGGACCCTGATGGCAGTTATTTATAGGCCTCCAAACAGCTGCAGGGATGTGGACTACAAATTACAACTGGAAATAGAAAAGGCTTGTCAGAAGGGCAGTGTTATGATAATTGTGGGGGATTTTAACATGCTAGTAGATTGGGAAAATCAGGTCAGCACTGGATCTCAAGAGAGAGAATTTGTGGAATGTCTGCGAGATGGCTTTTTAGAACAGCTTGTTGTTGAGCCTACTAGGGGATCGGCTGTACTGGATTGGGTATTGTGTAGTGAACCGGAGGTGATTGGAGAGATTGAGGTGAAGGAACCTTAGGAGGCAGTGATCATAACATGATTGAGTTCACTGTGAAATTAGAAAAAGAGAAGCTGAAATCTGATGTGTCGGTATTTCAGTGGAGGAAAGGAAATTACAGTGGCATGAGAAAGGAACTGGCCAAAGTTGACTGGAAAGAGACACTGGCGGGAAAGACGGCAGAGCAGCAGTGGCTGGAGTTTATGTGAGAAATGAGGAATGTGCAAGACAGGTATATTCCAAAAAAGAAGAAATTTTCGAGTGGAAAAAGGATGCAACCGTGGTTGACAAAAGAAGTCAAAGCCAAAGTTAAAGCAAAAGAGAGGGCATACAAGGAAGCAAAAATTAGTGGGAAGGGAGAGGATTGGGAAGTTTTTAAAACCTTACAAAAGGAAACCAAGAAGGTCATTAAGAGAGAAAAGATTAACTATGAAAGGAAGCTAGCAAATAATATCGAAGAGGATACTAAAAGCTTTTTCAAGTATATAAAGAGTAAAAGACAGGTGAGAGTAGATATAGGACCGATGGAAAATGATGCTGGAGAAATTGAAATGGGAGATGAGGAGATGGCAGAGGAACTGAACAAGTATTTTGCATCAGTCTTCACTGAGGAAGACAGCAGTATACTGGACACTCAAGGGTGGCAGGGAAGAGAAGTGTGCGCAGTCACAATTACGACAGAGAAAGTACTCAGGAAGCTGAATAGTTTAAAGGTAGATAAATCTCCTGGACCAGATGGAATGCACCCTCGTGTTCTGAAGGAAGTAGCTGTGGAGATTGCAGAGGCATTAGCGATGATCTTTCAAAAGTCGATAGATTCTGGCATGGTTCCGGAGGACTGGAAGATTGCAAATGTCACTCCGCTATTTAGGAAGGGGGCAAGGAAGCAAAAAGGAAATTATAGACCTGTTAGCTTGACATCCGTGGTTGGGAAGTTGTTGGAGTCGATTGTCAAGGATGAGGTTACAGAGTACCTGGAGGCATATGACAAGATAGGCAGAACTCAGCATGGTTTCCTTAAAGGAAAATCCTACCTGACAAACCTATTACAATTTTTTGAGGAAATTACCGGTAGGCTCAACAAGGGAGATGCAGTGGATGTTGTATATTTGGATTTTCAGAAGGCCTTTGACAAGGTGCCACACATGAGGCTACTTAACAAGATAAGAGCCCATGGAATTACGGGAAAGTTACATACGTGGATAGAACGTTGGCTGATTGGCAGGAAACAGAGAGTGGGAATAAAGGGATCCTATTCTGGTTGGCTGCCGGTTACCAGTGGTGTTCCGCAGGGATCAGTGTTGGGGCCGCTTCTTTTTACATTGTACATCAACGATTTAGATTATGGAATAGATGGCTTTGTGGCTAAGTTTGCTGACGATATGAAGATAGGTGGAGGGGCCGGTAGTGCTGAGGAAATGGAGAGTCTGCAGAGAGACTTGGATAGATTGGAAGAATGGGCAGAAAAGTGGCAAATGAAGTACAATGTTGGAATGTGTATGGTTATGCACTTTGGCAGAAAGAATAAATGGGCAGACTATTATTTAAATAGGGAAAGAATTCAAAGTTCTGAGATACAACGGGACTTGGGAGTCCTCGTACAGGATACTCTTAAAGTTAATTGCCAGGTTGAGTCAGTAGTGAAGAAGGCGAATGCAATGTTGGCATTCATTTCTAGAGGAATAGAGTATAGGAGCAGGGATGTGATGTTGAGGCTCTATAAGGCGCTGGTGAGACCTCACTTGGAGTACTGTGGGCAGTTTTGGTCTCCTTATTTAAGAAAGGATGTGCTGACGTTGGACAGGGTACAGAGAAGATTCACTAGAATGATTCCGGGAATGAGAGGGTTAACATATGAGGAACGTTTGTCCGCTCTTGGACTGTAGTCCTTGAAGTTTAGAAGAATGAGGGGAGACCTCATTGAAACATTTCGAATGTTAAAAGGCATGGACAGAGTGGATGTGGCAAAGCTGTTTCCCATGATGGGGGAGTCTAGTACGAGAGGGCATGACTTAAGGATTGAAGGGCACCCTTTCAGAACAGAAATGCAAAGAAATTTTTTTAGTCAGAGGGTGGTGAATCAATGGAATTTGTTGCCACGGGCAGCAGTGGAGGCCAAGTCATTGGGTGTATTTAAGGCAGAGATTGATAGGTATCTGTGTAGCCAGGGCATCAAAGGTTATGGTGAGAAGGCAGGGGAGTGGGACTAAATAGGAGAAAATGGATCAGCTCATGATAAAATGGCGGAGCAGACTCGATGGGCCGAATGGCCTACTTCTGCTCCTTTGTCTTATAGTCTTATGGTCTTATGGGTTGGGGTCAGGGTGAGTTATTGGGAAGGATGAGGAGACAGCACATTGAGGGAATGGGGCAAAGGGCAGGGATTGGCTTGGTTTGGAGATATGGGACAGTGATTACAGCGGGTCAAAAAATGATGTGAATAAGACCAAGGTTTACTATCACTGACATAAGTCATGAAGTTTGTTCTTCTGTAGCACCAATACATAAAAACTGCTATAAATTGTGGTTCAGAATACAGAAAAAATAAAGCGGGAGAAGAAAGTGAAAGTGAAAAAGTAATGTGCAAGAATTCATAGATTGTTCAGAAATTTGATGGAAGAGAGGAAGAGGCTGCTCGTAAAATGTCGAGTGTGTGTCTTCAGGCTCCTGTACCATCTCTCTGATGTTAGTAATGAGAAGAGGGCATGTCCCAGATGGAGCGGGTCCTTCTTGATGGAATGCTGTCTTCCTGAAACGTCACCTTTTAAAATGTCCTTGGTGGTGGGGAGGCCAGCGCCCATGGTGGAGCTGAGTTGGGGTGTTATGCTGGGGTCAGCTGGAAAGGAGGTGAGGTTGTGCTTGAAAGCAATATGTGGGGGTTGGAGGGGGGGGGGGCGGCAAAGCTGTGCTTGAATACGATGGCTCAAAGCAATCACGAGGCAGTTCCTGATCTTACTTTTGCCCCGGTGTTGGGGGTAGTCTTGCAGCTGTTGGTGGGAATGGGAAGTGATGGGGACGGGCAGGAGAGGTGTGCACCCGGTGGAAACCCCTGTGGTCACAGGGAGAAGATAAACTCCTCACAGATAGTTATAAACACCAAAGATTCAGCAGACACTGGACACCCAGAGCAACACACAGAAAATGCTGGCGAAACTCAGCAGGTCAGGCTGCATCTGTGGAGAGGAATAAGCAGTTGACGTTCGGGACCAAGACCCTTCATCAGGACTGGAAAGGAAGGGGGAAGAAGCCAGAATAATGTAGTGGGGCGAGGAGGCTGAGACGAGGAAATCTGCAGATGCTGGAAATCCAAGCAGCGCACACAAAATGCTGGAGGAACTCAGCAGCATCTATGGAAAAGAGGAAACAGTCGATGTTTTGGGCCAAGATCTTTCATCGGGACTGGACAAAAAATGATGAGGTCAGAGTAAGAATGTAGGGGGAGGGGAGGAAGAATTACAGGGTAGTAGGTCAAACTGGGAGAGTGGGAAGATGAGGTAAGGAGCTGGGAAGAATTAGTGAAAGAGATAATTGACTGGAGAAGGGGCTGGAGGGGAGAGGATGCCATGGAAGAGAATGGGGAGAAGCACCAGAGGGAGGTGATGGGCAGGTCAGGAGATGAGGTGAGAGAGGAAATGGGGATGGTGTCGGGGAGGGAGGTGCCATTACTGGAAGTTTGAGAAATCAAGGTTCAAACCTTCAGGTTGGAGGCCAGTCTGTTGGGGTCATCTACCGTATCTGGTGCTCCTGGTGTGGCCTCGGTGAGACACGATGTTGATTGGGAGATCGCTTTACTGAGCACCTATGCTCTGTCCACCAGAAAAAGCAGGATCTCCCAGAGGCCCCCCATTTTAATTCTACTAACCATTCCCATTCCGACCTGCCAGTCCATGGCCTCCTGCTGCTGTGATGAGGCCACACTCAGGTTGGAGGAGCAACATCTTGTATTCTGTCTTGAGTAGCCTCCAACCTGATGGCGTAAGCATCGACTTCTTGAACTTCCAGTAATGACTCCCCCTCCCCTTTTCACCATTCCCCACCCCAATTCCCCCCTCTCATCTTGCCTCCTTACCTGTCCATCACCTGTGGCTGGTGCTCCTCCCCCTTCCCTTTCTTCCATGGCCTTCTGCCCTCTCCTATCAGATTCCCCCTTCTCCACCCCTTTATCCCTTTCATCAATCAACTTCCCAGCTCTTTACTCCACCCCTCTCCCTCTCCCAATTTCACCTATCACCTACTACCCTATATTTCTTCCTCCCCTCCCCCCACCTTCTTACTTGGACTTCATCTTTTTTGTCCCAGTGAAGGATCTTAGCCCAAAACATCGACTGTTTCCTCTTTTCCATAGACGCTGCCTGGCCTGCTGAGGTGATGGTTGAAACAGATGAGGGGAGAGGGGATGAAGTGGGAAACTGGAAGGTGATTGGTGGAAAAGGTAAAGGACCGAGGAAGAAGGAATCTGATGGGAGAGGATGGTAGTCTGTGGGAGAAAGGGACAGCAGAAGGTGGTGATGGGCCGGTGAGGAGATGTGCAGGGGCAAGAGGGGAACCAGAATGGGGAATAGAAAAAGGGGGAAGGGAGAAATTACTGGAAGTTAGAAAAATCATTGCTCATGCTTTACAGACAGTGGCAAAATTGAACCCCAATCGCTGGTGTCCCGTAGCATTGTGCTAATGGCTATGATGCTGTGCTACCACGTTTGCATGGGACGTCACTGCAGTCACTGTAGGGTGGATGCTGGTGAGGACTGAGATATTCCTTGTGTCTGAGTGCCTATTGTTACCCTCGGCCATTAGGCTCCGTAATAAGTCAACCTAAAGCTAGGGAAGTGATGACCCCCTCCTGTTAGACTGTCTGTGGTAACTTATTTTTTATTCTTTCTCCATCTCTTTTTGTACCTGTGTACTTGCAATGCTACTGTGACACTGTAATTTCCTTTGGGGTCAATAAGGTATCTCTATATCTATGTACGTGTCTCCGCAGATCGCTGCCAGCTTTCACTGGACCCCAAAACAGTGCAGAAGGAGCTGTGCCTGAGTGACAGCAACCAGCGGGTGACCAACATCTACCCAAGGTCGGAGGAGTACGAGTCCTGCCCCGAGAGGTTCGACGTGTGCTCCCAGGTGCTGTGCTGCGAGCCCCTGAGCATCAGCCAGTTCTACTGGGAGGTGGAGCTGAACGACGGCGACGCTATGATCGGGGTCACCCACGCCCGGATCCGCCGCAAGGGCTCGGACAATTGCTGCATCCTGGGCCGCAACCCCTACTCCTGGTGCGTGGAGTTCTGGTACAACAACGTCTCGGCCTGGCACGACAATGAGGAGACGAGGCTGCAGGTGGGGAGGTATGGGCGGATTGGGGTGTGCCTGAACTGCCCGGCGGGCACCCTCACCTTCTATGGAGTGGCTGAGCAGATTGCCCTCATCCACCAGTTCCACGCCTCCTTCACTGAACCCATGTACCCGGCCTTCTGGGTCTACTGTGATACCACACTCAGCATCTCCCAGTGCCCCTGAACTCTGACCCCCCCCCAAACCGGGCGACCTTTCGCAGTGGAGCACTTTCTGAAGGACAAACGCAGCAGCCAGCTGACTTTCCTTCTCCTGCGATCTGTGGTATGAGAATCTGGCGCAGGTGCTACAAGGATGCCTCTGCTGTCCCGGGGTTTTCCTCATGTCATCTTCAACAGTGGCAGTAAAGACGGACAATGCTGTAAATTCTCAGCAGGTCAAGCAGCACTTCCAGTGAGGGAAGCCAGGTTAAGTCGCTGAGAGGACTGGGGAGAGATGGATAGGATGAAATGAATATCTCCAATAGGATGGGTTAATGTGGCACTTAGAAGTAGATTACTTCTACAAATGTGTTAAAGTGTTCCTTGTGGAACTGTAGTAGGGCGTGCCCAATAGGTCAGACGATACTAGGCGAGAGAGCACAATAGATGGTGTAGATGCTGAAAGGGGCAGTTCTGATATAGGGAGAGTGAAAGCAAGTTGGAAAATCCGATATTGAGCCCGAAGGCTGTACCAGGCCCAGACGGAGGATGATAGACCTTTCTACATACGAGGGGCCATTCTGCATCCTTGTGCTGGGCCTTACCGTGTCAGTGCAGAAAGTAACTGATTTCTGGCACATTTTATTGCCCTCTGTTGCTGAAGCTTTGCTGAGGCTTAGAGGCGAAGACACTGAGGTGATGTTGGGTTTTCCTCCTCGAATCTGGATCAGGTTTATTCCCACTGACTCGTATGTTTTGAAGTCAGTTGTTGTGCTGCAGCCGTACAGTGCAAAGACACAGAATGACTGTGAACTACCAAATAAACGATGCAACAAATAACCATAAGACCATAAGACAAAGGAGCAGAAGTCGGCCATTTGGCCCATCGAGTCTGCTCTGACATTTTATCATGATCTGATCCATTCTCCTATTGAGTCCCACTCCCCCGCCTTCTCACCATAACCTTTGATGTCCTGGCTACTTAGATACCTATCAATCTCTGCCTTAAATACATCCAATGACTTGGCCTCCACTGCCACCCGTGGCAACAAATTCCATAAATTCACCACCCTCTGACTAAAAAAATTTCTTCGCATTTCTGTTCTGAATGGGCGCCCTTCAAACCTTAAGTCATGCCCTTTCGTACTAGACTCCCCCATCATGGGAAACAACTCTGCCACATCCACTCTGTCCATGCCTTTTAACATTCAAAATGTTTCTATGAGGTCTCCCCTCATTCTTCTAAACTCCAAAGAATACAGTCCAAGAGCGGACAAACGTTCCTCATATGTTAACCCTCTCATTCCCGGAATCATTCTAGTGAATCTTCTCTGCACCCTCTCCAACGTCAGCACATCCTTTCTTAAATAAGGAGACCAAAACTGCCCACAGTACTCCAAGTGAGGTCTCACCAGCGCCTTATAGAGCCTCAACCAGGTAGTATTGGTGGGTTTATTAACCTGTCAGAAATTTGATGGCAGAAGGTCGTAGTCAGAAATTCATAAAAGCATACCCCTTGGGCTGGGTACCTTTGATGTACCCAGTCCTATCGGCCTGCTCCTGCCTCCTAGCCCTCTATACCCACCCATGTACTTCTGCCATATACTTCTCTTAAATGTTGAAATTGAAGCCACATTCACCACTTCTGCTGTCAGCTTGTTCCACACTCACCAGCTTCTGAGTGAAGATGCTGCCCTTGGCTGCCCCCGGTAGTAGATGTTTGCCTCTCCGACTGGAGGCCTGTGACTTTTTGCAGTGCCGCAGGGATTGGTGCTGGGTCTGTTGTTTGCCGTCTCTATCAGCAACTCAGTTGATGATGTGGTTAACTGGATCAGGAAATTTGCAGATGACACCAAGGTTGGGGATGTAGCGGGCAGTGAGGAAGACTGCCATGGCTTGCAGGGGGATCTGGATCAGCTGGGAAAAATGGGATGAAAAATGGTAGTGGGAATTTAATGCAGATAAGTGTGTGGTGTTGCACTTAGGCAGGACCAACAAGAGTAGGTCTTGTACAGTGAATGGTAGGGCACTGAGGAGTGAGGTAGAACAAAGCGATCTAGGAATACAGATCCATAATTCATCGAAAGTGGCATCATGGGTAGATATGTTGGTAAAGAAAGCTTTTGGCACATTGGCCTTCATAAATCAATGCATTAAGTATAGATAGGATATTATGTTGAAATTGTTTAAAACATCGATGAGGCTAAGTTTGGAGTATTGTATGCAGTCGTTGGTCACCAACTTACAGGAAAGATGTAATCAAGGTTGAAAGAATACTGAGAAAATTTACATGAATGTTGCTGGGTCTGGAGTACCTGAGTTATAAGGAAAGATTGAATAGGTTAGGACAGTGTTCCTATGAGAGCAGGAAAGTGAAAGGAGATTTGATAGAGGTATGCAAAATTATGAGGGGTAAAGATAGGGTAATTGCAAGTAGGCTTTTTCCACTGAGGTTGGGTGGGACTAAAAATAGAGGTCATATAACCATATAACAATTACAGCACGGAAACAGGCCATCTCGGTCCTTCTAGTCCGTGCTGAACTCTTACTCTCACCTAGTCCCACCGACTTGCACTCAGCCCATAACCCTCCATTCCTTTCCTGTCGATATAGCTGTCCAATTTAACTTTAAATGACAACATCGAACCTGCCTCAACCACTTCTGCTGGAAGCTCGTTCTACGCAGCTACCACTCTCTGAGTAAAGAAGATCCCCCTCGTGTTACCCCTAAACTTTTGCCCCTTAAATCTCAACTCGTGTCCTCTTGTTTGAATCTCCCCCACTCTCAATGGAAATGGGTTAAGGGTGAAAAGTTTAAGGGCAACATGAGGGGAAACTTCTTCACTCAGAGGGTAATTAGAGTGTGAATAAGCTGCTGACATAGTGGGGTACATGTAAGCTTGATTTTCAATGTTTAAGTGACATTTGGATAGTTACAAAGATGGGAGGGGTACGAAGGGCTCTGGTCCCAGTGCAAATTGATGGGAATAAGCAGTTTAAGTGGTTAGGCATGGACTAGATGGGACGAAGGGCCTTTTTCTGTGCTCTACTTTTCTATCACTGTAAACATTTCATCTTTCATCCTTAACCTATGACATCTAGTTCTAGTTTCACCGAATCTCAGTGGAAAAAAGCCTACTTGCATTTACCCTTTATAATTTCGTGTACCTCTATCAAATCTCCCCTCATTCTCCTACGCCCCAGGGAATAAAGTCTGAACCTGTTCAACCTTTCCCAAAACGGTGCCCTGTTAGGAGAAGAAGCTGCTCGTAGAATGTTGGGTCTAATCTCCTCTATGTCCTCCCTGCTGGTCGCCCTGGAAAGGGAGCATGGCTTGGGTGGTGAGGGCACTTGGTGATGTCTGTCCACACGCTCCGTGATTATCACTGTGCACTGGTTTTGAATATTTACTATTGGACCATGGAGACAGCTCAGCCTTGTCCCAACCAAACATTTCTTCTGGACTCCATCATTCTGCAGTTATTTCTCTGACACTGGTTGATCTCTTTCCAGTTCCCTGTCCTTATCTGGTTCACCCTCACTCGTATAGCGTATGGTCTTAAGGCATGGTATACAATGTCTTGATACTTCCATCCCCTGCTGGGAAGACCCAAGGGACTGTACTTGAGTTCATGAGGCAAGTTGGGCTTCTTTGTCTTCCTTGAAAAGAGATCCAATCAGTTCCTCTGCACTCGCACAACCCATGGGTGAACTTGTTCTCACAGTCGTGGAGCTGTACAGCACAGAAAGAAGCCCTTTGGCCCATCTGGTCTGTGCTGAACTGTTATTTTGTCTCATCCCATTGACCTGCGTCTGAGCCATAGCCATTCATACCTCTCCCATCCAGGTACCTTCCCAGCTTCTCTTTAATGCTTCAATCCAGAAGCATCCACTGTTTCTGCTGGCTGCTCGTTCCACACTCACACCACCCTGTGAGTGAAGGACTTTCCCCCCAGCTTCCTCTTAAATATTTCACCTTTCAGCCTTGCCCATGACCTCTATTTGTAGTCCCACCCAACCTCCATATAAAAAGCCTGCTTGCATTTACCCTATCTATACCCCTCAGAGCTTTGTATACCTCGGTCAAATGTCCCCTCAAGCTTCTACATTTCAAGCAAAGTTGAACGATTCAATATTCCCTTGTAACTCAGGTTTTCCACAGCCACAACATCGCTGTCATTCTCAGTACTCCTCCAGTCTGATGTGTGGGGCATGTCACCTTCTTCACTCAGGGCTCTGGTCCAGGTGCAGGTTGATGGGACCAGGCAGAGTTAATCAGCATGGAGTAGATAGGCCGAAGGGCCTGTTTCTGTTCAGAAGTGTTCTGTGACTCTCTGTTCCATATTCTTGCTAGTGTCAACATGCACCATAGACACGACAGCAAAAAACTGCCCCAACCACCTCGTGATATTATCTAGCCTCACCCTATTGGAGATATTCCATGTATTCAACCCCACTCAATCCCAGTTCTCCTCCACTCAAAATTAGCTTGTGTTCTTGGAGGCACAGGAGACTGTTGATCATAAGATATAGGAGCAGGTTTTAGGCAATTTGGCCTGCTAAATCTTCCCCACCATTCTATCATGGCTGCTTTATTAACCCTCCTAACCCCATTCTCCTGCCCTCTCCCCATAACCTTTGATGCTCTAACTAATCAAGACCCTATCAACCTCAGTTTTAAATATACCCAATCAGTTTCTCTCTACAACTCCTATGGCAATTGGTGGGAGGGCAGGGAGAAGAAATAACCTGAAGTTAGAGAAAAAAAGATGTTTAAGCCATCAGGTTGGAGACTCCGGGAGTGGCCTCACCGTAGCAGTGAGGGATGCCGTGGACGGATATATCAGATTGAGAATGGCAAGTAACTCTGGCAAAAGAAACTCCTCCACACCTCTGTTCTAAAGGGATGTTCTTTCATTCTGCAACTGTGGCCTCTAGGACTATAGACTCCCCCACTATAGGAAATACCCTCGCCACATACACTCTGTCTAGTCCATTCAGCAGGTTTCAATTAGATCACCTTCATTCTTCTAAACTCCAGCAATTAGAGATCCAGAGCCATCCAATAGTCCTCATACATTAACCCTTTCATTTCTGGAATACATCTTGTGAACTTCTGCTGTCCAATGCCAGTACATCTTTTCTGATATAAGGGCCCAAAACTACTCTCAATATTCTGAGTCCAGTCTGACCAGTGCCTTATACAGCCTCACCATTACATCCCTGCTTTTGTGTTCTAGTCCTCTTGAAATGAAGGCTAAAATTACATTTGTCTTCCTTACTACCAACGCAACTTGCAAGTTAAACTTTAGCGAATCCTTCACAAGGACTGCCAAATTTTTTTGCACCTCTGATTTTTGAATTTTCTCTCTCCCCCCCCCCCCCCCGGCCATTTAGGACAGCGTCTACACCTTTATTCCATCTTCCAAAATGGATGACTATATACTTCCATCCACTGTATTCCATCTGCCACTTCTTTAGTCCATTATCCCAATCTTTCTTAAGTCCGAAACAGTTCTGCATTGTCCCTGCTTCCTCAACACGACCTGCCCCTCTCTTTGTGATGTCTGCAAACATGGCCAAAAAGCCTTCAATTCTGTCAGACAGATCATTGATGTACAACATGAAAGGAAGTGGCCCCAATACTGGTCCCTGCGGAACACCACTGGCAGCTGTGTTAGCATGGGCTCTTGTTTAGCAGCCTCATATATGTCACCTTGTCAGATTTTCTGAAAATCCAAGTAAACAACATCCACTGACTCTCCTTTGTCTATCCTGCTGGGTTATTTCCTCAAAGAATTCCAATAGGTTTGTCAGGTAAGATTTCCCCTTTAGGACATGTTCTGACTTTGGCATATTTTATCATGTGCTTCCAAGTACCTCAAAACTTCATCCTTAATAATGGACTGCAACATCTTCCCAACCACTGAAGTCATGCTAACTGATGCTTTGACAAAGGCCTTCTGTCTCTGGGATTAACTCAGCTTCTCTCTCTGTAGATGCTGGTTAACCTGCTGATTCTTTTCAACGTACTCAGTTTTATGTCAGGTTTTAGTCATCTGCACTTTTTTATATAGCACCTATTGAAGTTGTATCCAGAATATTCAGTATTTATTGATGTAGTTACATTTCAATAATAGCAAGGTTATTCTCTGCGCTAATTTTGATATTCCAGAACTGCATACTGTAGAGGTGTCACTATGTATTGGAGTACTTGTGTCAGTGTGCACTGCTGGAGAACTGAATAAATTTGAATGTGTATCAGGCATCGCAAGAGTTGTCTGCCCTTCTTTCTTTGGGACCTACCCTGACGTTCGTTGTTGGGACCTCTGCAGAAGACCCTTTCCCGCTCCGTGACCCCCCCCCCGCCCCCATGGACCTCTCTCCGTGTAACGTAACACTATCCCCCCCAAATATCCCTCTTTTTGCCCCAGGACCTCACATATCGACCTTTCTGTCTGCTGACCCCTCTTGCTGCACCAGAAGGTTGCCCGTGGAGCCCAGTTCTTGCACCTGAACCCCCCTCTCTCTCTCTCTCTCTCTCTCCCCCTGTGCCAGGTCCTCCCCGTTAGACCCCTCTCTACGCCACGACCTGCTCCGTGGATTCAGCAGGCCAGGCAGCATCCCTAGGAAGAGGTACAGTCGATGTTTTGGGCTGAGACCCTTTGTCAGGACTAACTGAAGGAAGAGCTAGTAAGAGATATGAAAGTGGGAGGGGGAGGGGGAGATCCAAAATGATGGGTGAAGACAGGAGGGGGAGGGATGGAGCCAAGAGCTGGACAGTTGATTGGCAAAAGGGATATGAGAGGATCATGGGACAGGAGGCCCAGGGAGAAGGAAAAGGGGGAGGGGAGAAAACCCCAGAGGATGGGCAAGGGGATTAGTCAGAGGGATAGAGGGAGAAAAAGAGAAAGAATGTGTGTATATAAATAAATAACGGATGGGGTACGAGGGGGAGAAGGGGTATCAGCGGAAGTTAGAGAAGTCAATGTTAATGCCATCAGTTTGGAGGCTACCCAGGCGGAATATAAGGTGTTGTTCCTCCAACCTGAGTGTGGCTTCATCTTGACAGTAGAGGAGGCCGTGGATAGACATATCAGAATGGGAATGGGATGTGGAATTAAAATGTGTGGCCACTGGGAGTTCCTGCTTTCTCGGGTGTACAGAGCGCAGGTGTTCAGCAAAACGATCTCCCAGTCTGCGTTGGGTCTCGCCGATATATAGAATGCCACATCGGGAGCACCGGACGCAGTATATCACCCCAGCCGACTCACAGGTAAGTGTCGCCTCACCTGGAAGGACTGTCTGGGGCCCTGAATGGTGGTGAGGGAGGAAGTGTAAGGGCATGTACCTCTATCTCTACCACCACTGCTCCGTCTAGCGGAATTAGTCCTTACTCTTAATAATTTCTCCTTGGCTCCTCCCACTTCCTCCAAACTAAAGGTGTAGCCATGGGCACCCGTATGGGTCCTAGCTATGCCTGTCTTTTTGTTGGCTTTATGGAACGATCTATGTTCCAAACCTATTCTGGTATCTGCTTCCCACTTTTCCTTCGCTACATCGACGACTGCATTGGCGCTGCTTCCTGCACGCATGCTGAGCTCGTTGACTTTATTAACTTTGCCTCCGACTTTCACCCTGCCCTCAAGTTTACCTGGTCCATTTCCAACACCTCCCTCCCCTTTCTAGATCTTTCTGTCTCTATCTCCGGAGACAGCTTATCTACTGATGTCTACTATAAGCCGACTGACTCTCACAGCAATCTGGACTATTCCGCGAAAATGCCATCCGCTTCTCGCAATTCGTCTGTCTCCACCGTATCTGCTCTCAGGATGAGGCTTTTCATTCCAGGACGAGGGAGATGTCCTCCTTTTTTAAAGAAAGGGGCTTCCCTTCCTCCACCATCAACTCTGCTCTCAAACACATCTCCCCCATTTCATGCACATCTGCTCTCACTCCATACTCCCGTCACCCCACTAGGAATAGGGTTCCCCTGGTCCTCACCTACCACCCCACCAGCCTCCGGGTCCAACATATTATTCTCCGTAACTTCCGCCACCTCCAACGGGATCCCACCACTAAGCACATCTTTCCCTCCCCTCCCTCTGCTTTCTGCAAGGATCGCTCCCTACGCAACTCCCTTGTCCATTCGTTCCCCCCCCCCCCATCCCTCCCCACTGATCTCCCTCCTGGCACTTATCCTTGAAAGCGGAACAAGTGCTACACATGTCCTTACACTTCCTCCCTCACTACCATTCAGGGCCCCAGACAGTCCTTCCAGGTGAGGCGACACTTCACCTCTGAGTCGGCTGGTGTGATATACTGCGTCTGGTGCTCCCGATGTGGCCTTTTATATATTGGCGAGACCCGACGCAGACTGGGAGATCATTTTGCTGAACACCTACGCTCTGTCCGCCAGAGAAAGCAGGATCTCCCAGTGGCCACACATTTTAATTCCACATCCCATTCCCATTCTGATATGTCTATCCACGGCCTCCTCTACTGTAACGATGAAGCCACACTCAGGTTGGAGGAACAACACCTTATATTCTGTCTGGGTAGTCTCCAACCTGATGGCATGAACATCGACTTCTCTAACTTCCGCTAATGCCCCACCTCCCCCTAGTACCCCTTTGGTTATTTATTTATATGCACACATTCTTTCTCTCTCTCTCCTTTTTCTCCCTCTGTCCCTCTGACTATACCCCTTGCCCATCCTCTGGATTCCCCCCCCCCTTTTCCTTCTCCCTGGGCCTCCTGTCCCATGATCGTTTCATATCCCTTTTGCCAGTCACCTGTCCAGCTCTTGGCTCCATCCCTCCCCCTCCTGTCTTCTCCTATCATTTTGGATCTCTCTCTCCCCCTCCCACTTCCAAATCTCTTACTAGCTCTTCCTTCAGTTAGTCCTGACGAAGGGTCTCGGCCCAAAACGTCGACTGTACCTCTTCCTAGAGATGCTGCCTGGCCTGCTGCGTTCACCAGCAACTTTGGTGCGTGTTGCTTGAATTTCCAGCATCTGCAGAATTCCTGATGCTCCGTGGATTTACTCATTTCCACCTTTGTGGATCTCTTTCCACGTGCGTAACCCTTCCAGTCTCTCCCGCTAAAGACAACTCTCCTTGCATTGGGATCTCCCCGTAGACTCCTCTCCCTGCGCCGCTATCTCCCCCATAGAACCCCCACTCCCAATGCGCTGAAAACTCCCCTGTAGACAAATACACCTGCGCCGGTACCTCCCCCCTGTAGACACCCTCCCCTCACAACCCCCCCCCCCCCCTTCGCCGGGATATCCCCTGTTAGGACCCTCTCCCCGCGTTGTGACCTGAGCCCGAAGACCCCTCTCCCTGCATCGTGAACTCCCCCATAGACCACCCTCCCTCTAATGGTGTCTCCCCCCGTGGACCCGGGATGTTATCAGTAGGCTCCCCTCTTGCGCCGGGACTCCCCGCCCGTAGATACCTTCCTCTGTGTTTCCATTTTGGCTGACAGTCAGTTTCCTGTTTCACACTGAGCGACCGGGAATCGGTCTGTATTCCGGGAAATCAGGGGCGAGTTTCGTTTTCGCCGCGCAGTTGCTCGCTGTCTCCCTCCGCTGCTCGCAGCCTGGAGCTCAGGGGAATTTCCATTCAGCTTGGTTCGTGGCGAATCCTGTGGAGCCAGTGTGAGCTCCGATGGGATCCACGGAATTGTTGAGGTTTCCCGGAATTCTTGCGGCAGAGGCGTGGAGGAGGGAAGGCGGGACAAAGGGGACCATTTATAATAGCAGCGACATTTCAATTTTCTAAATATTGACTGGGATTGGTGGCTGTCCTTCCTATTCGACGATGACGGGAAACATGTGCAGGGGTGTTTTAAGTGGAGAGGTCGTCATCCCCTTGGCTCGCCACAGAACGGGGGCCTTGGATCTAGTCATAGTCATAGTAGTCATAGTCATACTTTATTGATCCCGGAGCGGGGTGGGGGGGGGGGGGGACGGGGGATTGGTTTTCGTTACAGTTGCACCATAAATAATTAAATAGTAATAAAACCATAAATAGTTAAATAGTAATATGTAAATTATGCCAGGAAATAAGTCCAGGACCAGCCTACTGGCTCAGGGTGTCTGACCCTTCAAGGGAGGAGTTGTAAAGTTTGATGGCCACAGGCAGGAATGACTTCCTATGACGCTCTGTGTTACATCTAGGTGGAATGAGTCTCTGGCTGAATGTACTCCTGTGCCCATCCAGTACATTATGTAGTGGATGGGAGACATTGTCCAAGATGGCATGCAACTTGGACAGCATCCTCTTTTCAGACACCACCGTCAGAGAGTCCAGTTCCATCCCCACAACATCACTGGCCTTACGAATGAGTTTGTTGATTCTGTTGGTGTCTGCCACCCTCAGCCTGCTGCCCCAGCACACAACAGCAAACATGATCGCACTGGCCACCACAGACTCGTAGAACATCCTCAGCATCGTCCGGCAGATGTTAAAGGACTTCAATCTCCTCAGGAAATAGAGATGGCTCTGACCCTTCTTGTAGACAGCCTCTCAGTGTAGATCTCACCCGTGCAGGCCTCCGGCATTGACTTCGCGTGGTAGAATAGAAAAGTCCATTGACTGAGATTACTTCAGTGTTAAAGGCTCAGAGGATTCGACATTTTACAGCTGTATCCGGAGAGCATTTCGATAGACCAACGGGCGAACACGAGTAAAGAGGAGCAGGAGTTGGCCATCTGGTTCGTCAAGCCTGCTCCGCCATTCAATAAGATCATGGCTGATCTGGCCACGGATTCATCTCCACCGACCCGCCTTTCCCCCATACCCTCAATTTCCCTTCTATGCAAAAATCTATCTCACCTTGTCTTAAGTATACTTACTGAGGTAGCCTTCACTGCTTCATTGGGCAGATAATTCCACAGATTCACCATTCTTTGGGAAAAGCAGTTCCTCCTCATCTTTGTCCTAAATTTACTCCCCTAGATCTTGAGGTTATGTCCCCTAGTTCTAGTCTCACCTACCAGTGGAAACAACTTTCCTGCCTCTATCTTATCTATCCCTTCCATAATTTTAATGTTTCTATAAGATCTCTTATTCGTCTGAATTCTGGTGTGTACAGTCCTAGGTGACTTAATCTCTCCTCATAATTTCACCTCTTCATCCCTGGAATCAACCTGGTGAACCTCCTCTGCACCACCTCCAAAGCCAGTATATTCTTCCTCAGCTAAGGAGACCAGAACTGCAATCAATACTCCAGGTGCAGCCTCACCAGCACTCTGTATAGTTGCAACATAACCTCCCTGCTCTTAAATGCAATCCCTCTAGCAATGAAGGCCAACATGCCAACTGCAAACCAACCTTTTACGATTCATGCACAAGCACTCCCAAGTCCCTCTGCACAACAGCATTCTGTAATTTTTCACCATTTAAATAATAATTCTATCTTCGATTCTTTGTACCAAAGTGGATAACCTCACATTTATCAAGACTGTACTCCATCTGCCAGACCCTTGCCCACTCACTTAACCTACCTACATCTCTCTGCAGGCTCTCTATATCCTCTGCAAAAATTTGCATTTCCACTCAATTTAGTGCCATCAGAAAACTTGGGTACACTACACTCTGCCTCTCTTCCAAATTGTTAATGTATCTCATGAACAGATGCGGGCCCAGCACAGACCCCTGTGGTAAACCACTCAACACTGATTGCCAACCAGAAAAACATCCATGTATCCCAACTCTCTACTTTCTATTGGTTAACCAATCCTCTATCCATACTAGTATATCACCCTAAACTCTATGCATCCATATCTTATGGATAAATCTTTTATGTGGCACCTTATCAAACACCTTCTGGAAATCCAAGTAAATAACATCCATCTGTTACCCTCTATCCACTGCGCTTGTTATATCCTCAAAGGACTCCAGTAAGTTTGTTGAACAGGACCTGCCCTTGCTGAATCCATGCTGCATCTGCCTCGCTATTTCTTCTTTAATAACTTCAAGTATTTTCCATGCTGCAGATATTAAATCAACTGGCCTATAGTTACCTGCCTTTTGGCTACATCCTGTTTTGAACAATGGTGTGAAATTCACCTTCTTCTAATCTGCTGGGACCTGCCCAGAGTCTAGAGAATTTTGGTAAATTATCACCAATGTCTCGACAATAACCTCTGCCAGTTTGTTCAGTACCCTGGGATGCATCCCATCAGGACCAGGGGACTTATCTATCTGTAGGCCCACAAGTTTGCTCAGCACTACTTCTTTAGTGATAGCTATTGTATCGAGGTCCTCAACTCCCATCGCATCCATATCATCTCTTTGGCATGTTAGACATATCCTCCACCATGAAGACTGAAACAAAATAGTCATTCAAAGCCTCGGACATTTCCTCATTACCTGATATCAGTTCCACTTTGCTGTCCTCCAAGGGACTATGTTCACTTTAGCCACCCTTTTCCAATTTATATAATTATAAAAACTTCTACTAACCATTTCTATATTTTGTGCTAGTTTATTTTCATAATCTAGCTTCCCTTTCTTTATTGCTTGGTTAGTGGTTCTTTGCTACTTTTTAAAAGTTTTTCCAATCTTCCAGTTTCCCACTACTTGGTGACTTTGTACACATGAGTTTTTAGGTTGATGCCCTCCTTTATTTCCTTAGTTATCCAAGGCTGGCTCTCCCCATCCTTACTGTCCTTGCTTTTAACCTTTGTTGAGTACCATGAAAAAGCTCTGAAATGGCTGGCATGAGAGGACACAGTTTTAAGGTGCTTGAAAGAAGGTACAGAGAAGATGTCAGAGGTAAGTTTTTTATGCAGAGAGTGGTGAGTATGTGGTATCGGCTGCCAGCGACAGTGGTGGAGGTGGATACGATAGGGTCTTTTAAGAGACTCCTGGATAGGTACATGGAGCTTAGAAAAATAGAGGGCTATGGGTACCCTAGGTAATTTCTAAGGTAAGTACATGTTCGCTACAACTTTGTGGGCTGAAGGTTCGGTATTGTGCTGTAGGTTTTCTATGTTCTATGAAGGTATTCCGCTGTTCCATAACCGTCCCACCATATAGCCTCTGTTGCAAGTTTACCCTGTCCAAGTTTATTCCTTATCCCATTGTAGTCTCCCTGATTTAGGCATAATACACTGGCTTTAGTTCAAACTATTGAACCCTCTGTGATGACTCCTTCCAAGGGGCTCCCTAACTGCAAGATTGCTAATTTTACCTGTCTCAATGCACAGGACCAGATCTAAGATAGCACGTTCCCTTGTAGATTCAGTAACATTCTGTGCAAGAAAGCCATCATGCATTCTATGAAGTCCTCCTCAAGACTGCCCCCACCAACTTGATTCTCCCAATCTATGTGCAAGTTAAAGTTCCCCATGATGACTGCTGTTCCATTTTCACATGCATCAGATATTTCTCAGTTTATTGCCTGTGCCACTGTAATGTTAGTATTTGGTGGTCGGTGGACAACTCCCACCAGTCATTTTTTTTCCCCTTTACCATTCCTAATCTCTACCCAGATGGATTCGATAATCTGCTCCTTAGATCTTATATCATCTCTCACTATTGCCCTACCTCATCCTTAATTAAGATGGCTATCACACTTCCCTTACCTTTTTGCCCATCTTTCCTTATTACCTGATATCCTTGGATATTTAATTCCCAATCCTCTCCACCATGCAACCATGTTTCCGTAATGGTCACTAAACCATAGTCCTTTGTACTGATTTGTGTCACAAGTTTACGGCCCCATTTCAAATACCATAAGCATTCAGATAAAGCGACCTTGCACTCACTTTGCTTTTAAACTCCTGTAATCTTTGTCTCTTTTGTACTTAGACCATAAGATCATAAGGTACAGGAGCAGAAGTAGGCCATTCAGTCCAATTAGTCTGCTCCACCATTCAACCACGGGTTAATCCAGTTCTTCCAGTCACCCCACTCCCCTGCCTTCTCCCCATACCCCTTGACGCCCTGGTTAATCAAGAACCTATCTATCTCTGCCTTAAATGCACCCAATGACTTGGCCTGCACAGCCACTTGTGGCAACAAATTCCGCAGATTTACCACTGTCTGACTAAAGTAATTTCTCCACATCTCTATTCAAAATGGCCATCCTTCAATCCTGAAGTTGTGCCCTCTTGTCCTAAACTCCCCTTCAATGGGAAATAACTTAGCCATATCTAATCAGTTCAGGAATGTTTCTATGAGATCCTCCCTCATTCTCCTGAACTCCAGGGAATACAGCCCAAGAGCTGCCAGATGTTCCTCATCCGGTTACCCTTTAATTCCTGGAATCATTCTGGTGAATCTTCTCCGGTCTCACTTGACTTTTCTGCACTCCACTCTTACTTTTCTCCTTTTTAACTGTTGCTTTCACTTTATATTCATCCACACTTCTCTCTGTTACTTTATCCACACTTCTTCAATCTGTTGAACTCACCCCCTGCTATTTAGCTAAAGCTGTCTACCGCCCTCATTATGTGATTCACCAGGATCCAGGTCCCAACATGATTCAGGTGGAGCCCCTCCCAATGGATCGGCTCCCTCCTTCCCCCGTACTGGTGCCAGTTTCTCATGAATTCAAACCCACTTCTCCCACACTAATCCTCGAGCCACACATTTAACTCTCTAATCTTCTTGACCCTATGCCAATTTGCACGTGGCTCAGGTAGTAATCCAGAGATTACCACCTTTTTGGTTCTGCTTTTCACTTTATTCACTAGCTGCTCAAATTCCCTCTGCAGAACCCCTTTCCTCATTCCACCTATGTTGTTGATACCCACATGGACCACGACAACTGGATCTTTCCCCTCCCACTGAAAATTCCTCCGTAGGTCAGATTTGATGTCCCAGACCCGGGCACCAGGCAGGTAACACAGCCTTTGGGACGCTGTATGCTCGCGACAGAGAACTCTGTCTATTCCCCTGACTATACTATCCCTAATTACCATTACATTTCTCTTCTCTCCCCACTCTTGAATGGCTCCCTGCACCACAGTGCCACAGTTAGGTTGCTCATCCTTCCTACAGCCCCACTCTCATCCACACAGGGAGCAAGAATCTCAGACCAGCTCAAGGGCTGAGGTTCCTCCAGCACTGTCACTTGGATCCCACTACTTGACTCAATCACAGTCACACTCTCTTATCCCTGACCTCAGACCGAATTTGAGGCAGCTAATCTAATGGGTGTGTCTACCTCCTCAAACAGAGTGTCCAGGTAACTCTGTCCCTCCCTGCGCTGGCTGCCTACTCCATTTCCCCCTCCTGACAGTCTGCCTCCAGCAGCTTGGGAGTTACTACCTTCCTGTAGCTCCTTTCTATCATATGACCAGAACACCATCAGCTACAGGAGCAGAATTAGGGGTGGTGGGGGTGTGGAGAAGTGGAATGCAGTAGCGATGAGGGCTTCCACAATTAGACATGACATTCTTTGATGTGAAAGACACCATAAGACATAGGAGCAGAAATAGGCCATTCAGCCTATCAAGTCTGCTTCAACATTCCATCATGGCTGATCCTGGATCCCACTCAACCCCACACACCTGCCTTCTCACCATATCCTTTGATGCCCTGACCGATCAGGAAACTATCAACTTCCACCTTAAATATATCCATGGACTTGGCCTCCACTGCACTCCGTGGCAGGGCATTCCACAGATTTACTACTCCCTGGCTAAAAAAAAACTTCCTCCCTACCTCTGTTTGAAAAGGTTGCCCCTAAATTTTGAGGCTGTGCCGTCTAGTTCTGGATACCCCCACCACTGGAAACATCCTCTCTGCATCCACCCTCTCCAGTCCTTTCAACATTCGGTAGGTTTCAATGAGATCCCCTTGTATTCTTCTAAATTCCAGTGAGTACAGGCCCAAGGCTGCCAAACACTCCATATATGTTAACCCCTTCATTCCTGGAATCATCCTCATGGACCACCTCTGGACTCTGTCCAGTGATAATGCATTTTCTGAGATACGCGGCCCAGAATTGTTGACAATACTGCATGTGGCCTGACTATAAAGTAAGACACCTGGACAGCATGTTGCCTCCAAGACGCCAGGGTCAGGGGCATTTTGGACAGAGTCCACAGTGGGGTGTGCAGCCAGAAGTCGTGGGACACATTGATACCGATGACATTGTAGCAAAAGAAAGAAGGTCCTCAAGAGAGAATTTAGGGATATAGGTTGAAAGCTGTAAAGTGGAACCTCCACGCAATATCTGCGGGCCGGTTTGCTGGAGTTGCTGGGGAGGGGTGGGAACTGATGTGATAGGGCAGCTGGTATAGCAGCAGATGCAGTGCATAGCGAGACTGCCAGGAGGTACAGACAGATGGTAGGGCAAAATTGCTGTTAGTGGAGTGAGTCGCAGTGCACTAGGGGGACAAAATTGAAAAGGGGATAAATACAGGACTGAAGGTTTTATACTGAGGCCCTAGTTAAGAAAAAAAAACAGGTTCTTAGCAGGTATAGGTGGGTAGGAACAAATAAGGTACTTATGGAGTATAAGAAATGCAAGAGAACATTTAAGAAAGAAATCAGGAGGGTTAAAAGAAGGCATGAGAAGCCTAGCAGACAAGGTGAAGGAGAATCCTAAGGGATTCCACAGATACGTTAGGAGCAAAAGGATCGCAAGGGACAAAATTGGTCCTCTGGAAGATCAGAATGGTAATCCATGTGTGGAGCCAAAAGAGTTGAGAGAGATGTTAAATTGATTTTTGCAGCTGTGTTTACTTGTGAGGCAGACATAGAATCTATGGAAGTGAGGCAAAGCGGCAGCGAAGTCATGGACCCTGTACAGATATGAGAGGAGGAGGCGTTTTCTGTCTTGAGGCAAATTAGGGTGGATAAATTCCAAGGGCCTGACACAGTGTTCCTTTGGACCCTGTGGGAGGCAAGTGCAAAAATTGCAAGGGTCCTAGCAGAAATATTTGAATCATCCTTTTTGACAGGTGAGGTACAGGAGGATTGGAGGGTAGCTAATGTTGTTCCGCTATTTAAGAAATGCTCTAAAAATAAGCCCAGAAATTATAGGCCAGTGAGCCTGACGTTATTAGTGGAAATGTTCTTGAAAGGTATTCTGAAGGACCAGATATATGAGTATTTGGATAGACATGGACTGATTAAGGATAGTCAGCATGGCTTTAGGTGTGATAGGTCATGCTTAACCAACCTAGAGTTTTCTCGAGGAAAGTACCAGGAATGTGGATGAAGGCAAGGCAGTGGATGTTGTCTCTATGGACTTTAGTAAGGCATTTGACAGGGTTTCGCATGGGAGTTTAGTCAAGAAGTTTCAGTTGCTTGGCACTCAAGATAAAATAGTATAATTGGATTAGACACTAGGTTTTGGTAGAAGTCAGAGAGTGGTACTAGATGGTTGCCTCTCTTGACTGGAGGCAAGTGACTAATGGAGTGCTTCAGGGATCAGTGCTGGGTCTGTTGTTTGTCATCTCTATATCAATGATCTGGATGATAATGTGCATAACTGTGTCAGCAATATGCAGATGCCGCCATGATTGGGGGCACAGTGGACAGCGATGAAGACTATCAGAGCTTGCAGTGGGATCTGGGCCAGCTGGGAAAATGAGCTTCAAAATGGCAGACGGAATTTAATGCAGACAAGTCTGAGGTGCTTCACTTCAGAAGGACCAACCAGGGTAGGTCTTTAGGTCTTTCAGTGAACAGTATGGCATCGAGGGGTGTGGTAGAACAAAGGGATCTGAAAATACAGATCCATAATTCATTGAAAATGGTATCACAGGTAGGTAGGGCTATAAAGAAAGCTTTTGGCACGTTGACCTTCGTAAATCAAAGCATTGAGTAAAGCAGATGGGATGTTATGTTGAGGTTGTACAAGATGTTTGGGAGGCCTAATTTGGAGTATTGTGTGCAGGTTTGGTCACCTACCTACAGGAAAGATGTAAATAAGTTTGAAAGAGTGCAGAGACAATTTACAAGGATGTTGCTGGGACTGGAGTACCTGAGTTATAAGGAAAGATTGAATGGGTTAAGACTGTATTCCTTGGAATGTAGGTGTTTGAAGGGAGATTTGAGAGAGGCATACAAAATTATGAGGGGTATAGATGGGATAAATGCAAAGAGCTGTTGTCTACTGAAGTTGGGTGCATTTACAACTAGAGGTCATGGGTTGAGGGTGAAACATGAAAAGTTCAAGGGGAACATGAGGGGAAATGTCTTCATTCAGGCGTGTTGACAGTGTGGAATGAGCTGCCATTGCAAGAGATGGATTTCAACGAGCTAGATTTCAGAACTTAACAGAAGTTTGGATAAATACATGGATGGGAGCGGTATGGAGGGCTATGGTCCCGGTGCAGGTCAGTGGCACTAGGCTGTTTAAATTGTTCTGCATGGACTAGATGGGCCAAAGGGCCTGTTTCTGTTCAGTACTTTTCTATAACTCTATATCACGCCAGCAATGCTCGGCAAAACAACACACAACTAGCAACAAAACAATCCCCTTCCCTACCTCCCACACACAGACACAGACATCCCTCCAACACCCTTACAGCCCTGTGGATTTCCAGCGGTCTCGCGGACAATGAGCCTCCGACTTTCGCAATGGACCTCAGACTTGTAGACCTATGCCTTCAACCATTGGCCCTGGGCTTCCAGTCTTCCCACTGACCTTCGGCGTTTGAACTTTGTTATCGATCCCAGAACTCGCTGGTGGCGGAACTCCAAAATGCTGGCCTCGAAATCTTGCCGACTTGTTTACCAGAGAGCACTTGCTTGCACAGTCATCCGATCTCGGGACCCACGAACCTGGTAGGGGTACTCGCTAATCCGGTGGGCCACCAGTCCTGGCACTCAGCTTTCCTAGTCCACAGTGCTTCCCAGCTCAACATCCATGCCTAGACTCTGACCAGATATCTAAATCCTCTGCACCTTTGTCCCTAAACCTTAACTCAACATCAAACTCCACTCTCCGCCCCCCCAAACCATCCATAATAAACAGCTGAATGTGAGCCACGACCTCGACGGACCCTGTAGCTCGATGCTATCTAGGTCACTTTTCCTGCTGGCAGCTGCGTATACGACCCTCTCCCTGTGCTGGGACCTCTTGTGTAGAGCCCTCTGGTGTTGGGATCTCCCTGCGGGGGCTTTTCCCTATGTTGGGTCATCCCACGTGGAACCCTCCTCCTGTGTGGAAGCTGCTCCGTGTACTGGGTCCTTCTGTGTGTCCCCTTCCCTGTGCCGGGTCTTTTCCTGTTGACCTTTTGCAAAGTGCTGACCCCTTTCCAATGGACCCCTCTCCCTAAGCTGGGATCCCGCTCCCTGTGCTGAGACTTCCCTTGTGGAGACTTCGCCCTGTGCTGGGAGCTCTCCCATTTGCTTGTTTCATGTTCCCTGTTGTTCTGCACTGTGAGCGGCTGGGAATTTCCCAGTATTCCGGAAATGCAATAAATCCATGTAAAACCATATTCAACAAAGACCGTCAAGCATCCTATGTGTAAAAGAGGTCAAATCATTGCAAATAATGAACAATGCAAATAAGTTATCCCGAGAACAGGAGGTTCAGAGTCCTGGAAAGTGAGTCCACAGGCTGCGAAGTCAGTTCAGCCTTGAGGCTAGTGATACTGGTCCAGGAGCCTGCCCGATGGCTCTGGTTGCAACAAATGCTCACGAATCTGGCGGCACAGGACCCAAAACTCTTGTACTTCCCGTCAATGGTAATAGCGAGAAGAAAGGGACGCTGGTCAAACGAAGGCAGATGGGCTACTCGCCCCTGAATTCTTCTGGTACTTTACTTGCACCAGATTATAGCAGCTGCAGTCTCCGGTGTCACCATTGTAGCTTTGTTCTGCTCAGTACAGTTACTGACTGCCCTCTTCAATTCCATGGAGCCCGTGTCGAGACGTGGACTAGTGTCCTTCTACGATTCAACTTTGATTGAATCCCCATTTATTTTACAGTATTTAGAGAAACAGTCCCTTCCGGCCCATTGAGCCATGTCGCCCAACAAACCACCTATTTAACCCTAGCCTAATCACAGGATTGTGTTGACGTGTGGCCAAGTGGTTAAGGCGTTCGTCTGGTGATCTGAAGGTCGCTAGTTGGAGCCTTGGCTGAGGCACTGTGTGTGTCCTTGAGCAAGGCACTTAACCGAACATTAATCTGCGATGACACTGCTGCCAAGCTGTATGGGTCCTAATGCCCTTCCCTTGGACATCGGTGGCGTGGAGAGGGGAGACTTGCAGCATGGGCAACTGCTGGTCTTCCATACAACCTTGCCCAGGCCTGCGCCATGGAAACCTTCCAAGGTGCAAATCCATAGTCTCATGAGACTAACGGCTGCCTTTATATAACTCACAGGATAATTTACAATGACCAAATAACCTACTAACTGGTACATCTTTGATCTGTAGGAGGAAACCATGTGGCCACATGGGGAAAGTACAAATTCCTTACTGATAGTTTCAGAATTGAACTCAGGACTGCGATGCCCCTGTTAGGTGGATGGTATCCATCTGTCACGAAGGACAATGGATGATGATGATGATCCTCACAAGCCTGGGCAGAAGCTATGGAGACCCAGAGATGCCCAGATGTCAAGATCCCCCTCTTGGCCTCACCAGTGTAGTCCAAAGGAAAGCAAAGCAATAAGTTTAGCACCAGCTTGGCTGCAGGAGCTGCCGGAAGGATGTTCAATGATGTCCAACCACCTTAGGGGCTCGACTCCGGATATGTTATCTGGGTTTAGTCCCATTACCCTTCATCTCTCCTGAGGCTGCCCACAAGTCAGTGGGCTATTTACCCATAGCTGGGGATCTGGTTCACAGGCACCAGGGGGTGTCCACATACCGGTGGGCCTGCATGCTGCGTGTGCAGTGGCCAGACGTCCTCCCCATTCTCTGTAGCTCAGTCTGAGTCCGAAAGGAGCTCACTTTCCGTGTGTCGTCAGTGAGGAGGCTCTACACAAGGCTCGCTGTTGGAGAGGCTATGTACTGGCAGGGGGAGACCTACACATTCAGTTCTCCTTTTCGCAAGAATGCTGGCCAGCTGTGGAGGCTGAAAGTGAGAGCGGCAAGCACTACCCACTACACAACCACACTGGACACATCGGAACAACCATTTTGACCAGGGTATGTAGCAAATATTAATTTCAACAGCAACCAATCTTCAGATTTGAATGTGGATTGTAAATTGAATTAAAATGCAGCTATGAACAGTGGTCTTCCTGGAGCTGCATTCATTGCAAACCAGGAAGCACCCATTCACTTGAGGTCTGCATATGCATGAATGCTGCTAGAGGGAGATAATGCTGATTAAGATATGCTTGGGAGTGGGGAGTGTGGGTGTGAAGAAGGAGGTGTTTGAAGATGACATGAAATTCAAAGTATTGTAATTATAGAATTGGCTTACTGTTACCTTTTATCTTTAGCATATAACAACATCATGTAATATTGTGTCAAGCAGGCCTCTCCTTCCAAGAATGTCGTGAATATGATGCCTGCTGCTCATTTTTTGGATTCTATATCTATTAACTTCAGTGTCTTTGCAGTGACTATTTTCACAATCACAACATTTAGGAGCTCTCGTCCGAGATACATTTGTGACTAGCAATCTCAGTAGTCGAAGTGGGTGAGTACTTTTAATATTAGCAACCACACTTGGATCTGTTCAGGTTGGTGATCATGGGATCACAAAGTGTCACAAACATGGCGGAGAGCTGAACTGGTGGATATAAAACTGGTGTGTGTGTGTATATATGAGTGTTTAAGAGACTAAATATTTTTGTGCTAATTTGGTGAGACAGGCCACTAGTTACCCACAGAAGGCAAAGAGTGGTTGTTAGACGGGTCATATTCTGCATGGAGGTTGATGACCAGTGGTGTGCCTCAGGGATCTGTTCTGGGACCCCTTCTCTTCGTGATTTTTATAAATGACCTGGATGAGGAAGTGGAGGGATGGATTAGTAAATTTGCTGATGACGCAAAGGTTGGGGGTGTTGTGGATAGTGTGGAGGGTTGTAAGAGGTTAAGCGGGATATTGATAGGGTTCAGTACTGGGCAGAGAAGTGGCAGATGGAGCTCAACCTAGATAAACTGGAAGTGGTTCATTTTGGTAGGTCAAATATGATGGCAGACTCTAGTATTAATGGTCAGACTCTTGGCAGTGTGAAGGATCAGAGGGATCTTGGGGTCCGAGTCCATAGGACACTCAAAGCTGCTGTGCAGCTTGACTCTGTGGTTTGAAAGCATACGGTGCATTGGCCATCATCAATCATGGGGTTGAGTTTAGGAGTGGAGAGGTAATGTTGCAGCTACCTAGGACCCTGGTCAGGCCCCACTTGGAGTACTGTGCTCAGTTCTGGTTGCCTCACTATAGGAAGGATGTGGAAACCATCGAAAAGGTGCAGAGGAGATTTACAAGGAAGTTGTCTGGATTGGGGAGCATGACCTATGAGAATAGGTTGAGTGAACTTGGCCTTTTCTCCTTGGAGCGACGGAGGATGAGAGGTGACCTGATAGAGGTGTATAAGATGATGAGAGGCATTGATCGTGTGGATAGTCAGAAGCTTTTTCCCAGGGCTGAAATGGCTACCACAAGAATGCACAGTTTTATGGTGCTTGGAAGTAGGTAGAGAGGAGATATGAGAGAGTGGTGAGCACGTGGAATAGGCTGCCGGCGATGGTGGTGCAGGAGGATATGTTAGGATCTTTTAAGAGTCTCCCGGACAGGTACATGGAGTTTGGAAAAATAGAGGGCTATGGGTAACCCTAGTAATTTCTATGGTAAGATCATGTTCGGCACAGCTTCATGGGCCGAAGGGCCTGTATTGTGCCGTAGGTTTTCTATTTTCTACATTTCTAGGAATAATTAAATAAGCAGACAGATAGATAAATAAAATATTGCAAATGAGGAATAATGAAGTCGTGTCAAAGGACTATTCTAAAATCTGATGGTGGAAGGGAAGGAGCAGTTCCTAAAATATTGAGTAGGTCTTCAAGCTCCTGTATCTTCCCCCCCCCCCCCACCCCCGCTTGCAGTAATGAAAAGATGGCATATCCCAGATGCTGAGCATCTTTAAGGGGCACCGGCACCACTTTAAGATGTCTTTAGTGATAGGGTGGGTTGTGCCCATGCTGGAGCTAGATTTGCTTACAACCCTGTGCAGCTTTTTGCAATCCTTGTGCAATGTCCAAAGAAGAGAGAAATTCGAGCATCCTGAATGATCTCCACGGTGAGACCGTAGGGATTTGCTGGAGTCTTTGGTGACATACATATTGAATTTCCTCATGCTCTTATTAAGTTCAGCCGCTGGCATGCCTCCTTCATGGTTACGTCATGTTTAACCCAGGATAGATGTCAACACACTGATTTGCTTCTCTGATATCATGGAGCAAAAAAAATGTTGTTATGACAGTAAGCCACAGGGCTTTCTATCTCCTTCCTGTGCCCTGATACATCTGGATACAGCAACTGCTCTGCTTACGTCAAGAAGAAATAACAAAATGTTTTGGAATTCAGCCCAAAAAAGAGAAAATATCTTTCTATATAAAACATATACAGTAGATATATATTCCAGATGTATAGTTCAAGCACAGCACTGCTAACTTGGCAATGTGTTGTGTTACGAACCCATAGGTTTCGTTTACTGTGGACTGTCACTTTAAAACAGCGCTTCAGTGAGGCAGGACTGTGAGGTTGTTCACTGACTGACTCGCAGCTTGTTTACTTTTAAAACAAGGACAGACAGTCACCGTCAGAAGAGAGAGAGAGGAGCGAACCTGGAAAAGGGTAGCAGCTCCAGCTTGTCGAAGATCCCTCTCCCATCCTTTATTCCGTGGATGAACTGAACTTTCATACTTTACCATCTCAAGACTCTTAAGTCTTGTTCCCCCGAGCTCAATAATTTGGGAGTTATATTTACACACACATACACATAACACTGTTAACTTCTGTTTATCTTGGTTAAGTTGCTATATTATAAGTAGATACTAATAAAGATAGTGGTTTTAACATCGCAACCAGACTCCAGTATGAACTCTATTGCTGCTGGTTTGTTTCTAACACGTTACAGTTCGTAACAGTTGGGCCAGGTCCTCGAGCTTTGTCCGGAATTGGATCATTTCTGGATGATGAATGTGAGCAAGAACGAAGGTGTCCCAGGATGCGTCCACTGTTTCATGGCACCTGACCCAAACCAACACCCCTCAACGTACTCACTGGAATTTAGAAGAATGAAGACAGATCTCATTGAAACCTATTAAGTGGGGGCCTGAGGGGCCCAGCTAGAGTGGATGTGAAGAGGATATTTCCTTTAGTGGGGGAGTCTACGACCACAGTTTGCAGTCTCAAAATAGAGGGATCATTTTAGAAGAGAGATGAGGAGGAATTTCTCTTTAAGCCAGAGGGTGATAAATCTGTGGAATTTGTTGCCACAGCAGCTGAGTAGGCCAGGTCACTAGATGCATTTAAGGTTCCTTCAGTTAGTCCTGACAAAGGGTCTCGGCCTGAAACGTCGACTGCACCTCTTCCTACAGATGCTGCCTGGCCTGCTGCGTTCACCAGCAACTTTGATGTGTGTTGCTTGATAAATTCTTGATTATTTAGGTTATGGGGAGAAGGCAGGAAATGGGATTAAGAAGGAAATGGATCAGGCATGATAAAATAGTGGAGCAGGATCAATGGGCTGTATGGCCTAGTTCTACCCCTATGTCTTGTGATCTAATTTAGTCACTCTGGTCATCTCCCGGTCTCCAGGAAACCCAACCCCCTCATGGCACAGGAGGAGACCACACTGACATCCTGCACATATCCACTGCTTGGTCAGAAAATAAAATACGTCCCAGTTCAGACTTCCGACCAGCAGAGGGAGGCAGAAATCGGATAATTTGAGCAAAGTGAAATGAGATTACGAGGTAGAACCATGAAGGGAGCTTCTGTCACTGGGTGAGAGTCGGCAGTGGATGATCCAGCACTCTTGTCATCTCGAACCTATCCTTTGCCCAGGAAATAATTAAAAATCCCCTCAGGCCCCCCGAAATGTGTTTCCTTCTCTCCTGTAGAAGCTTGAGTTATACCTTGTCAGATCTTTGGGATAGGATCACAGGGAGCAGCAGAGAAACTGGCCCTTTGAACTATTATTCTGCCTAGTCCTGCTGGCCTGCACATCCATACCCCTCCCATCCATGTGCTTATCCAAACTTCTCTTAAATTTTGAAATCAAACCCATATCCACCACCTCTGCAGTCAGCTCGTTCCACACTCTCACCAACCTCGGAGTAAAAATGCTCTCCCTCAGCTTCCCCTGAAAATTTTCACCTTTCACTCTTAACCTATGACCTCCAATGATAGTTTAGTGGAGAAAGCCTGCTTGCAGTTACCCAGTCTCTAATCCTTATAGTTTTGTATACCTCTCTCTCACATCTCCCCTCATTTCTCCTTAAAATGCAACTACTTTTTAAACCAAATTAGACACCTAGTACCATTTACCCTAAATATAATAATATCCTTTGTGAGCTTCTTTAGTCTATGATGTTAATGCTATTTTCAGTTTCACCCACACCCTTATAATTTATTTTCTAATTTTATTTTTGCTACACCTGTTGGCAGTGCATGTCCCGTTGACTGTTCTGAGTTCCTGTAGTAATTGGATGGCTCCTATAATAGGACTCAACAGTCCAAATTCTCAGGCAAGTCAGAATGCAGGCACTGAAGCGTTGCTGTGGCCGAGTCTCGGCAAGTACTACGACGGTTAAATACTATCACAATGAAACGATAACAAGCTGACACGTGCCTATTCACGAGTGCAATTGCCGAATCTGCTGCACTGCCGAATCCGTGGTTGGAACAGATAAGTGCCAGAAGGAAGATCAGAGGGAAGGAACGAATGGACAAGGAAGTCGCGTAGGGAGAAATCCCTGAGGGAAGCAAAGAGTGGGGGATGGCAGGGAAGGATGTGCTTGACAATGGGATCCTATTGGAGGTGGCGGAAGGTCTGGAGAATTGTGTTCTGGATGCCGAGACTGGTGGGGGTGGTAGGTGTGGACAAGAGGATACCTATCCCTGGCAGGGTGGCGGTAGGATACGGTAAGAGCAGACGTGCATGAAATGGAAGGGTTGCGGTTGAGGGCAGTGAGAATGGTGGAGGAAAGGAAGCCCCTTTCTTTGAAAAAGGAGAACGTTATCTTCGTTCCAGATTGAAAAGCCTCATCTTGAGGCAGATACGCCGGAGACGGAGGATTTGAGAGAAGGGGATATTGTTTTTACAAGTGTCAGGGTGGGGAAAGCTATAATCCATCGAGCTGTGAGAGTCGCTGGGTGTGCAATAGACATCAGTAGATAAGCTGTCTCCAGAGATAGAAGCAGTGAGATCGAGAAAGGTGAGGGTGGTGTCGGAAATGTGCCGGATAAATTTGAGGGCAGGGTGGGAGTTGGAAGCAAATTTGATGAATTTTAGGAGCTCGGCATGGTGCAGGAAGCAGCATCAACACAATCATCGAAGCAGCGTAGGAAAATGGGGACGGCCGCCAGTGTAAGCTTGGAACATAGACCGTTCCGCCTTCCATGCGATGAGGCCGCACTCAGCTCGGAGGAACAACACCTTATATTCCGTCTGGGTTGCCTCCAACCTGATGACATGAACATCGACTTCTCGAACTTCCGGTAATGCCTCCTCCTTTTCATTCATAGTCATAGTCATACTTTATTGATCCCGGGGGAAATTGGTTTTTGTTACAGTTACACCATAAATAATAAATAGTAATAAAACCATAAATAGTTAAATAGTAATATGTAAATTATGCCAGTAAATTATGAAATAAGTCCAGGACCAGCCTATTTGCTCAGGGTGTCTGACCCTCCAAGGAAGGAGTTGTAAAGTTTGATGGCCACAGGCAGGAGTGACTTCCTATGACGCTCTATGCTGCATCTCGGAGGGATGAGTCTCTGGCTGAATGTACTCCTGTGCCCACCCAGTACATTATGTAGTGGATGGGAGACATTGTCCAAGATGGCATGCAACTTGGACAGCATCCTCTTTTCAGACACCACAGTGAGAGAGTCCAGTTCCATCCCCACAACATCACTGGCCTTACGGATGAGTTTCTTCTTCCACGGCCTTCTGCTCTCTATCGGACTCCCCCTTCTCCAGCCCCGTATCTCTTTCACCAATTAACTTCCCAGCTCTTTACTTATCTCCCCCCCCCCCATGATTTCACCTATCACTTTATGTTCCCGTTTCCCTTCCCCCACCTTTTAAATCTACTTCTCATCTTTTTTTTCCTCCCTGTAGTCCTGCTGAAGGGTCTTGGCCAGAAACGTGGACTGTATATTGATTCACAAAAGCTGCCTGGCCTGCTGAGTTCCTCCAGTATTTTGTGTTCATTGCTTGGATTTCCAGCATCTGCAAAATTTCTCTTGTTGGTCACAGGGATCTATGTTGGGATCACTTGTTCTTTTCGATATATGCCAATGACTTGAATGAAAGAATTGATGAGTTTGTTGCAAAGATTGTGTACAATACGAATACAGGTGGAAGGGCAGATAGTTTTGAGGAAGTAGATAGGCTACGGAAGGACTTTGACAGATTAGAAGCACGGTCAAAGAATTGCCAGACTAAGTACAGTGTCGGAAAGTGGATGGTCATGCTCTTTGGTTGAATAAATAAAAGTATAGACTATTTTCTGAATGGAGAAAAGAAAATTAAACATCTGTGGTGCAAAAGAAATTGCAGGTCCTTGTGCAGGATCCCCTAAAGATTAATTTGCAGTTTGAGTTGTGGTGAAGAAGGCAAGTGCATTGTTAGCACTTATTTGAAGAGGGCTTGAATATAAAAGCAGGGATGTAATGTTGAAACCTTATAAAGCACTGGGGAAGCCTCACGAAGTACTTTGAGCAGTATTGAGCCCCTTATTGCCGTCAAATAAAGAACGCTTGATGTCTCTGGGCCTGTACTCCCTGGAATTGAGAATGAGGGCTGACCTGATTGAAACCTAACTAATGGTGAAAGGCCTCACAGAGTGGATGTGTCATGCACCTGCTTAGTCCCGCGATCGGGGTCTTCTGACGCCTTGGGAGCAGTTGCTGCATGGTCGGATGACCAGCCTATACTTCCATTGGCGTCAGGCAGAAGATCTCTGAAGAGTATTTCTAGTGGCTGTGCTCACTCGTCTTGTAAATACATTGTCTGTAAGAAGGCAATGGCAAACTAATTGTGTAGAAAATTTACCTGTTCGGGGAAATACCAGGATCGTCCACGTCATGACATGACAGATAACGAACGAACGAGCGAGTTGGTCACAGGTTGGATGTCAAACGATTGGAGGCAGTAAATTAGATTCTTCTCATTCAGGAAGATCAGCAGACAGGATGGCCGATTCAATGTCTGAGGCTAAAGTTAGAGGAAAGATATTCATTAGAAAACATGCCGATGGAAGCAGCAGTGTCTGCACGTGACGAGGTCGGGGGTGACAAGGGAGAGTCAGCACAGCGCTAGTAGAGGAAAGATATTTTTGTATAGTTTGAGTGATTTTACAAGGAGGTACCTGAGTGCTCCCCCACCGGCATATAAGTCAATTGCCCTGCTCACTTCCTACGATAAGCAGAACAAATATGTAGTTCAGGCCAACGATTAGCAGGGCCAAGTTGGTGCTAGAAACAGACGTCAGTGTGATGGGCACTTGACAGCCGACACAGACTTGATGAGTCGACTGCGTTCATTTCGGTGTTTCCAGAGCCATTCGCTTGGGAATCTGCCGTGTGTCCTATCGTGTCCGGTGGTCCCAATGCCGTCACCCCTACGTTGGCAAGAGGCGTCGTGAATTAGGGGACGGCTTCGTGGAGTACTCCTGCACCACGTGTCATTCGCCACCAGCAAAACTTACCGGTGGTCAAATAGTTTACATGGATTCCGATTCTCGTTCCGACGCAGCGGTGAATGGCTTCCACTTGTACTGGGATGAGGCCACCCTCAGGGTGGAAGAACAGCACGTTATAGTCCACATGGGTACTCTCCAACTTGATGGCATGAATATTGGTTTCTCCTTCTGGTAACAAATTCCACCCCCCTCCGTTCCTCTATTCCCCACACAGACCTTCTCACCTGTTTATTACTTACACCTGGGACCCCTCCTCATTTCCTTTTTCCTGTGTCGCACTGGCTTTCCCATCACACTCCAGCTTCTCCAGCCCGTGACCTTGCCACCCACCCGGTTTCACCTGCCACTTTCCAGTTAGATTCCTTCCCCTCAACCCACGCTTTTATTCTCTCTATAGCCTTAGTCCTGAAGAAGGGTCTCGGTCCGAAACGTCGACTGTTTATTCATCGCCAAATATGCTGTCTGACCAGATGAGCTCCTCCAGCATTTTCTGTGTGTTATCCAGATACTGTAAATTGTTTGTATTCTGACTAGTTTCCCAGCACGTTCCCGAGTATTTCCAAAATTCATCGCAGATTTAAATCTATCAGGATTTCTCTGGGCCGCCAATTGTGGCAAATGTGATACCGCAGGAAAACTGAACATACCCAGCTCAACTGTTTATACTTGCATTGCTTTGTGATGTTGTATGTGTCACTGAATCGAGGCTGAAGGATTATAGCTGGGAGTTTAATCCTGACATCAGTGGTTGGGAAGATGTTGGAATCGATTGTTGAGGATGAGATTACAGAGTACCTGGAGGCATATGACAAGTTTCCTGAAAGCCATCATAGTTTCCTGAAATGAAAATCCTGCCTGACGAACCTACTGCAATTCTTTGAGGAAATCACAAGTAGGGTAGACAAAGGAGATGCTGTCGACGTGGTGTGCTTGGATTTTCAGAAGGCCTTTGACAAAGTGCCACACATTAGGCTGCTTAGCAAGGTAAGGGCCCATGGAATTACAGGGAATGTACTAGCGTGGGTGGAGCATTGGCTGGTTGGCAGAAAAGAGAGACTGGGAATAAAGGGATCCCATTGTGGCTGGCTGCCAGTTACCAGTGGAGTTCCACAGGGGTCGATATTGGGACTGTTACTTTTTGTGATGTATGTCAATGATTTGGACTACGGTATTAATGGATTTGTGGCTACATTTACTGGTGATACAAAGATAGGCGGAGGAGCGGGTAGTGTTGAGGAAACAGAGAGCCTGTAGAGAGACTTAGATAGCTTAGGGTAATGGGCAAAGATGTGGCAAATGAAATACAATGTTGGAAAGTGTATGGTCATGCACTTTGGTGGAAGAAATAAACGGGCAGACTATTAGTTAGATGGGGAGAGGATTCAAAATGTAGAGGTGCAAGGGACTTGGGAGTCCTTGTGCAAGATACCTTGAAGGTTAACCTCCAGGTTGAGTGGGTTGTGAAGAAGGTGAATACAATGTTGGCATTCAATTCTAGAGGTATAGAATATACCTCTAATAATTCCACGCGGTAGGCTTATTCAGAAATGTCAGAAGGCATGGGATCGAGGGAAGTTTGGCCAGGTGGATTCAGAATTGTCTTGCCTGCAGAAGGCAGAGGGTGGTGGTGGAGGGAGTACGTTCGGATTGGAGAGTTGTGGCTAGTGGTGTCCCACAAGGATCTGCTCTGGGACCTCTACTTTTCGTGATTTTTATTAATGACCTGGATGTGGGGGTAGAAGGGTGGGTTGCCAAGTTTGCAGATGACACAAAGGTTGGTGGTGTTGTAGATAGTGTACAGGATTGTCAAAGATTGCAGAGAGACATTGATAGGATGCAGAAGTGGGCTGAGAAGTAGCAGACCCGGAGTTCAACCCGGAGAAGTGTGAGGTTGTACACTTTGGAAGGACAAACTCCAAAGCAGAGTACAAAGTAAATGGCAGGATACTTGGTAGTGTGGAGGAGCAGAGGGATCTTGGGGTACATGTCCACAGATCCCTGAAAGTTGCCTCACAGGTGGATAGGGTTGTTAAGAAAGCTTATGGGGTGTTAGCTTTCATAAGTCGAGGGATAGAATTTAAGAGTCCCGAGGTAATGATGTAGCTCTATAAAACTCTGGTTAGGCCGCACTTGGAGCACTGTGTCCAGTTCTGGTCGCCTCACTATAGGAAGGATGTGGAAGCATTGGAAAGGCTACAGAGGATATTTACCAGGATGCTGCCTGGTTTAGAGAGTATGGATTATGATCAGAGATTAAGGGAGCTAGGGCTTTATTCTTTGGAGAGAAGGAGGATGACAGGAGACATGATAGAGGTATACAAGATATTAAGAGGAATAGATAAGAGTGGATATCCAGCGCCTCTTCCCCAGGGCACCACTGCTCAATACAAGAGGACATGGCTTTAAGGTAAGGGGTGGGAAGTTCAAGGGGGATATTAGAGGAAGGTTTTTTACTTAGAGTGGTTGGTGCGTGGAATACACTGCCTGAGTCAGTGGTAGAGGCAGATACAGTAGTGAAATTTAAGAGACTACTAGACAGGTATATGGAGGCATTTAAGGTGGGGGGGGCAGGGTTTGAGGGTCGGCACAACAATGTGGGCCGAAGGGCCTGTACTGTGCTCTACTATTCTATGTTCTATTTTCTATAAGAGCAGGGATGTGATATGGAGGCTCTATAAGGCACTTGTGAGACCACACTTGGAGTATTTTGAGCAGTTTTGAGCTCCTTATTTTAGAAGGGATATCTATCTTCCTATCTCTTATGGTCCTTATGGTCTTATGGTCCAAAGATTCACACAGTAGCAAAACGCCAGACAGGAAGGCAAAGGGGGCTGTGTTGCTCTGTTGATAAAATCAGTGGAAAGATGTGACATGGATCAGACAGTTTTGCATCACTGTGGATAGAACTAAGGGACTGCAAGGGTAACTGGCCTCTGACGAAAGTTATACACACACCCCAAACAGCAGTAAGGATGTGCTCTACAAATTATAATGGGAGATAGAAAATACTTGCCAAAAGGGCAATGTTATTACAGTCATGGGGGATTTCATTATGCTGGTAGATTGGGAAAATCAGGTTTGTGTTGGATTCCAAGATCTGGGATTTCTAAAATGTCTATGAGATGGCTTTCGAGTGTGTGTCTTCAGGCTCCTGTACCATCTCTCTGATGTTAGTAATGAGAAGAGGGCATGTCCCAGATGGAGCAGGTCCTTCTTGATGGAATGCTGTCTTCCTGAAACGTCACCTTTTAAAGATGTCCTTGGTGGTGGGGAGGCCAGCGCCCATGGTGGAGCTGAGTTGGGGTGTTATGCTGGGGTCAGCTGGAAAGGAGGTGAGGTTGTGCTTGAAAGCAATATGTGGGGGTTGGAGGGGGGGCGGCAAAGCTGAGCTTGAATACGATGGCTCAAAGCAATCACGAGGCAGTTCCTGATCTTACTTTTGCCCCGGTGTGGGGGGTAGTCTTGCAGCTGTTGGTGGGAATGGGAAGTGATGGGGACGGGCAGGAGAGGTGTGCACCCGGTGGAAACCCCTGTGGTCACAGGGAGAAGATAAACTCCTCACAGATAGTTATAAACACCAAAGATTCAGCAGACACTGGACACCCAGAGCAACACACAGAAAATGCTGGCGAAACTCAGCAGGTCAGGCTGCATCTGTGGAGAGGAATAAGCAGTTGACGTTCGGGACCAAGACCCTTCATCAGGACTGGAAAGGAAGGGGGAAGAAGCCAGAATAATGTAGTGGGGCGAGGAGGCTGAGACGAGGAAATCTGCAGATGCTGGAAATCCAAGCAGCGCACACAAAATGCTGGAGGAACTCAGCAGCATCTATGGAAAAGAGGAAACAGTCGATGTTTTGGGCCAAGATCTTTCATCGGGACTGGACAAAAAATGATGAGGTCAGAGTAAGAATGTAGGGGGAGGGGAGGAAGAATTACAGGGTAGTAGGTCAAACTGGGAGAGTGGGAAGATGAGGTAAGGAGCTGGGAAGAATTAGTGAAAGAGATAATTGACTGGAGAAGGGGCTGGAGGGGAGAGGATGCCATGGAAGAGAATGGGGAGAAGCACCAGAGGGAGGTGATGGGCAGGTCAGGAGATGAGGTGAGAGAGGAAATGGGGATGGTGTCGGGGAGGGAGGTGCCATTACTGGAAGTTTGAGAAATCAAGGTTCAAACCTTCAGGTTGGAGGCCAGTCTGTTGGGGTCATCTACCGTATCTGGTGCTCCTGGTGTGGCCTCGGTGAGACACGATGTTGATTGGGAGATCGCTTTACTGAGCACCTATGCTCTGTCCACCAGAAAAAGCAGGATCTCCCAGAGGCCCCCCATTTTAATTCTACTAACCATTCCCATTCCGACCTGCCAGTCCATGGCCTCCTGCTGCTGTGATGAGGCCACACTCAGGTTGGAGGAGCAACATCTTGTATTCTGTCTTGAGTAGCCTCCAACCTGATGGCGTAAGCATCGACTTCTTGAACTTCCAGTAATGACTCCCCCTCCCCTTTTCACCATTCCCCACCCCAATTCCCCCCTCTCATCTTGCCTCCTTACCTGTCCATCACCTGTGGCTGGTGCTCCTCCCCCTTCCCTTTCTTCCATGGCCTTCTGCCCTCTCCTATCAGATTCCCCCTTCTCCACCCCTTTATCCCTTTCATCAATCAACTTCCCAGCTCTTTACTCCACCCCTCTCCCTCTCCCAATTTCACCTATCACCTACTACCCTATATTTCTTCCTCCCCTCCCCCCACCTTCTTACTTGGACTTCATCTTTTTTGTCCCAGTGAAGGATCTTAGCCCAAAACATCGACTGTTTCCTCTTTTCCATAGACGCTGCCTGGCCTGCTGAGGTGATGGTTGAAACAGATGAGGGGAGAGGGGATGAAGTGGGAAACTGGAAGGTGATTGGTGGAAAAGGTAAAGGACCGAGGAAGAAGGAATCTGATGGGAGAGGATGGTAGTCTGTGGGAGAAAGGGACAGCAGAAGGTGGTGATGGGCCGGTGAGGAGATGTGCAGGGGCAAGAGGGGAACCAGAATGGGGAATAGAAAAAGGGGGAAGGGAGAAATTACTGGAAGTTAGAAAAATCATTGCTCATGCTTTACAGACAGTGGCAAAATTGAACCCCAATCGCTGGTGTCCCGTAGCATTGTGCTAATGGCTATGATGCTGTGCTACCACGTTTGCATGGGACGTCACTGCAGTCACTGTAGGGTGGATGCTGGTGAGGACTGAGATATTCCTTGTGTCTGAGTGCCTATTGTTACCCTCGGCCATTAGGCTCCGTAATAAGTCAACCTAAAGCTAGGGAAGTGATGACCCCCTCCTGTTAGACTGTCTGTGGTAACTTATTTTTTATTCTTTCTCCATCTCTTTTTGTACCTGTGTACTTGCAATGCTACTGTGACACTGTAATTTCCTTTGGGGTCAATAAGGTATCTCTATATCTATGTACGTGTCTCCGCAGATCGCTGCCAGCTTTCACTGGACCCCAAAACAGTGCAGAAGGAGCTGTGCCTGAGTGACAGCAACCAGCGGGTGACCAACATCTACCCAAGGTCGGAGGAGTACGAGTCCTGCCCCGAGAGGTTCGACGTGTGCTCCCAGGTGCTGTGCTGCGAGCCCCTGAGCATCAGCCAGTTCTACTGGGAGGTGGAGCTGAACGACGGCGACGCTATGATCGGGGTCACCCACGCCCGGATCCGCCGCAAGGGCTCGGACAATTGCTGCATCCTGGGCCGCAACCCCTACTCCTGGTGCGTGGAGTTCTGGTACAACAACGTCTCGGCCTGGCACGACAATGAGGAGACGAGGCTGCAGGTGGGGAGGTATGGGCGGATTGGGGTGTGCCTGAACTGCCCGGCGGGCACCCTCACCTTCTATGGAGTGGCTGAGCAGATTGCCCTCATCCACCAGTTCCACGCCTCCTTCACTGAACCCATGTACCCGGCCTTCTGGGTCTACTGTGATACCACACTCAGCATCTCCCAGTGCCCCTGAACTCTGACCCCCCCCCAAACCGGGCGACCTTTCGCAGTGGAGCACTTTCTGAAGGACAAACGCAGCAGCCAGCTGACTTTCCTTCTCCTGCGATCTGTGGTATGAGAATCTGGCGCAGGTGCTACAAGGATGCCTCTGCTGTCCCGGGGTTTTCCTCATGTCATCTTCAACAGTGGCAGTAAAGACGGACAATGCTGTAAATTCTCAGCAGGTCAAGCAGCACTTCCAGTGAGGGAAGCCAGGTTAAGTCGCTGAGAGGACTGGGGAGAGATGGATAGGATGAAATGAATATCTCCAATAGGATGGGTTAATGTGGCACTTAGAAGTAGATTACTTCTACAAATGTGTTAAAGTGTTCCTTGTGGAACTGTAGTAGGGCGTGCCCAATAGGTCAGACGATACTAGGCGAGAGAGCACAATAGATGGTGTAGATGCTGAAAGGGGCAGTTCTGATATAGGGAGAGTGAAAGCAAGTTGGAAAATCCGATATTGAGCCCGAAGGCTGTACCAGGCCCAGACGGAGGATGATAGACCTTTCTACATACGAGGGGCCATTCTGCATCCTTGTGCTGGGCCTTACCGTGTCAGTGCAGAAAGTAACTGATTTCTGGCACATTTTATTGCCCTCTGTTGCTGAAGCTTTGCTGAGGCTTAGAGGCGAAGACACTGAGGTGATGTTGGGTTTTCCTCCTCGAATCTGGATCAGGTTTATTCCCACTGACTCGTATGTTTTGAAGTCAGTTGTTGTGCTGCAGCCGTACAGTGCAAAGACACAGAATGACTGTGAACTACCAAATAAACGATGCAACAAATAACCATAAGACCATAAGACAAAGGAGCAGAAGTCGGCCATTTGGCCCATCGAGTCTGCTCTGACATTTTATCATGATCTGATCCATTCTCCTATTGAGTCCCACTCCCCCGCCTTCTCACCATAACCTTTGATGTCCTGGCTACTTAGATACCTATCAATCTCTGCCTTAAATACATCCAATGACTTGGCCTCCACTGCCACCCGTGGCAACAAATTCCATAAATTCACCACCCTCTGACTAAAAAAATTTCTTCGCATTTCTGTTCTGAATGGGCGCCCTTCAAACCTTAAGTCATGCCCTTTCGTACTAGACTCCCCCATCATGGGAAACAACTCTGCCACATCCACTCTGTCCATGCCTTTTAACATTCAAAATGTTTCTATGAGGTCTCCCCTCATTCTTCTAAACTCCAAAGAATACAGTCCAAGAGCGGACAAACGTTCCTCATATGTTAACCCTCTCATTCCCGGAATCATTCTAGTGAATCTTCTCTGCACCCTCTCCAACGTCAGCACATCCTTTCTTAAATAAGGAGACCAAAACTGCCCACAGTACTCCAAGTGAGGTCTCACCAGCGCCTTATAGAGCCTCAACCAGGTAGTATTGGTGGGTTTATTAACCTGTCAGAAATTTGATGGCAGAAGGTCGTAGTCAGAAATTCATAAAAGCATACCCCTTGGGCTGGGTACCTTTGATGTACCCAGTCCTATCGGCCTGCTCCTGCCTCCTAGCCCTCTATACCCACCCATGTACTTCTGCCATATACTTCTCTTAAATGTTGAAATTGAAGCCACATTCACCACTTCTGCTGTCAGCTTGTTCCACACTCACCAGCTTCTGAGTGAAGATGCTGCCCTTGGCTGCCCCCGGTAGTAGATGTTTGCCTCTCCGACTGGAGGCCTGTGACTTTTTGCAGTGCCGCAGGGATTGGTGCTGGGTCTGTTGTTTGCCGTCTCTATCAGCAACTCAGTTGATGATGTGGTTAACTGGATCAGGAAATTTGCAGATGACACCAAGGTTGGGGATGTAGCGGGCAGTGAGGAAGACTGCCATGGCTTGCAGGGGGATCTGGATCAGCTGGGAAAAATGGGATGAAAAATGGTAGTGGGAATTTAATGCAGATAAGTGTGTGGTGTTGCACTTAGGCAGGACCAACAAGAGTAGGTCTTGTACAGTGAATGGTAGGGCACTGAGGAGTGAGGTAGAACAAAGCGATCTAGGAATACAGATCCATAATTCATCGAAAGTGGCATCATGGGTAGATATGTTGGTAAAGAAAGCTTTTGGCACATTGGCCTTCATAAATCAATGCATTAAGTATAGATAGGATATTATGTTGAAATTGTTTAAAACATCGATGAGGCTAAGTTTGGAGTATTGTATGCAGTCGTTGGTCACCAACTTACAGGAAAGATGTAATCAAGGTTGAAAGAATACTGAGAAAATTTACATGAATGTTGCTGGGTCTGGAGTACCTGAGTTATAAGGAAAGATTGAATAGGTTAGGACAGTGTTCTTATGAGAGCAGGAAAGTGAAAGGAGATTTGATAGAGGTATGCAAAATTATGAGGGGTAAAGATAGGGTAATTGCAAGTAGGCTTTTTCCACTGAGGTTGGGTGGGACTAAAAATAGAGGTCATATAACCATATAACAATTACAGCACGGAAACAGGCCATCTCGGTCCTTCTAGTCCGTGCTGAACTCTTACTCTCACCTAGTCCCACCGACTTGCACCCAGCCCATAACCCTCCATTCCTTTCCTGTCGATATAGCCGTCCAATTTAACTTTAAATGACAACATCGAACCTGCCTCAACCACTTCTGCTGGAAGCTCGTTCCACACAGCTACCACTCTCTGAGTAAAGAAGATCCCCCTCGTGTTACCCCGAAACTTTTGCCCCTTAAATCTCAACTCGTGTCCTCTTGTTTGAATCTCCCCCACTCTCAATGGAAATGGGTTAAGGGTGAAAAGTTTAAGGGCAACATGAGGGGAAACTTCTTCACTCAGAGGGTAATTAGAGTGTGAATAAGCTGCTGACATAGTGGGGTACATGTAAGCTTGATTTTCAATGTTTAAGTGACATTTGCATAGTTACAAAGATGGGAGGGGTACGAAGGGCTCTGGTCCCAGTGCAAATTGATGGGAATAAGCAGTTTAAGTGGTTAGGCATGGACTAGATGGGTCGAAGGGCCTTTTTCTGTGCTCTACTTTTCTATCACTGTAAACATTTCATCTTTCATCCTTAACCTATGACATCTAGTTCTAGTTTCACCGAATCTCAGTGGAAAAAAGCCTACTTGCATTTACCCTTTATAATTTTGTGTACCTCTATCAAATCTCCCCTCATTCTCCTACGCCCCAGGGAATAAAGTCTGAACCTGTTCAACCTTTCCCAAAACGGTGCCCTGTTAGGAGAAGAAGCTGCTCGTAGAATGTTGGGTCTAATCTCCTCTATGTCCTCCCTGCTGGTCGCCCTGGAAAGGAAGCATGGCTTGGGTGGTGAGGGCACTTGGTGATGTCTGTCCACACGCTCCGTGATTATCACTGTGTACTGGTTTTGAATATTTACTATTGGACCATGGAGACAGCTCAGCCTTGTCCCAACCAAACATTTCTTCTGGACTCCATCATTCTGCAGTTATTTCTCTGACACTGGTTGATCTCTTTCCAGTTCCCTGTCCTTATCTGGTTCACCCTCACTCGTATAGCGTATGGTCTTAAGGCATGGTATACAATGTCTTGATACTTCCATCCCCTGCTGGGAAGACCCAAGGGACTGTACTTGAGTTCATGAGGCAAGTTGGGCTTCTTTGTCTTCCTTGAAAAGAGATCCAATCAGTTCCTCTGCACTCGCACAACCCATGGGTGAACTTGTTCTCACAGTCGTGGAGCTGTACAGCACAGAAAGAAGCCGTTTGGCCCATCTGGTCTGTGCTGAACTGTTATTTTGTCTCATCCCATCGACCTGCGTCTGAGCCATAGCCATTCATACCTCTCCCATCCAGGTACCTTCCCAGCTTCTCTTGAATGCTTCAATCCAGAAGCATCCACTGTTTCTGCTGGCTGCTCGTTCCACACTCACACCACACTGTGAGTGAAGAACTTTCCCCCCAGGTTCCTCTTAAATATCTCACCTTTCAGCCTTGCCCATGACCTCTATTTGTAGTCCCACCCAACCTCCATATAAAAAGCCTGCTTGCATTTACCCTATCTATACCCCTCAGAGCTTTGTATACCTCGGTCAAATGTCCCCTCAAGCTTCTACATTTCAAGCAGTAAAGTTGAACGATTCAATATTCCCTTGTAACTCAGGTTTTCCACAGCCACAACATCGCTGTCATTCTCAGTACTCCTCCAGTCTGATGTGTGGGGCATGTCACCTTCTTCACTCAGGGCTCTGGTCCAGGTGCAGGTTGATGGGACCAGGCAGAGTTAATCAGCATGGAGTAGATAGGCCGACGGGCCTGTTTCTGTTCAGAAGTGTTCTGTGACTCTCTGTTCCATATTCTTGCTAGTGTCAACATGCACCATAGACACGACAGCAAAAACCTGCCCCAACCACCTCGTGATATTATCTAGCCTCACCCTATTGGAGATATTCCATGTATTCAGCCCCACTCAATCCCAGTTCTCCTCCACTCAAAATTAGCTTGTGTTCTTGGAGGCACAGGAGACTGTTGATCATAAGATATAGGAGCAGGTTTTAGGCAATTTGGCCTGCTAAATCTTCCCCACCATTCTATCATGGCTGCTTTATTAACCCTCCTAACCCCATTCTCCTGCCCTCTCCCCATAACCTTTGATGCTCTAACTAATCAAGACCCTATCAACCTCAGTTTTAAATATACCCAATCAGTTTCTCTCTACAAAACTCCTATGACAATTGGTGGGAGGGCAGGGAGAAGAAATAACCTGAAGTTAGAGAAAAAAAGATGTTTAAGCCATCAGGTTGGAGACTCCGGGAGTGGCCTCACCGTAGCAGTGAGGGATGCCGTGGACGGATATATCAGATTGAGAATGGCAAGTAACTCTGGCAAAAGAAACTCCTCCACACCTCTGTTCTAAAGGGATGTTCTTCTATTCTGCAACTGTGGCCTCTAGGACTATAGACTCCCCCACTATAGGAAATACCCTCGCCACATAGACTCTGTCTAGTCCATTCAGCAGGTTTCAATTAGATCACCTTCATTCTTCTAAACTCCCAGCAATTTGAGATCCAGAGCCATCAAATAGTCCTCATACATTAACCCTTTCATTTCTGGAATACATCTTGTGAACTTCTGCTGTCCAATGCCAGTACATCTTTTCTGATATAAGGGCCCAAAACTACTCTCAATATTCTGAGTCCAGTCTGACCAGTGCCTTATACAGCCTCACCATTACATCCCTGCTTTTGTGTTCTAGTCCTCTTGAAATGAAGGATAAAATTACATTTGTCTTCCTTACTACCAACGCAACTTGCAAGTTAAACTTTAGCGAATCCTTCACAAGGACTGCCAAATTCTTTTGCACCTCTGATTTTTGAATTTTCTCTCCCTCCCCCCCCCCCCACCCCCGGCCATTTAGGACAGCGTCTACACCTTTATTCCATCTTCCAAAATGGATGACTATATACTTCCATCCACTGTATTCCATCTGCCACTTCTTTAGTCCATTATCCCAATCTTTCTTAAGTCCGAAACAGTTCTGCATTGTCCCTGCTTCGTCAACACGACCTGCCCCTCTCTTTGTGATGTCTGCAAACATGGCCAAAAAGCCTTCAATTCTGTCAGACAGATCATTGATGTACAACATGAAAGGAAGTGGCCCCATTACTGGTCCCTGCGGAACACCACTGGCAGCTGTGTTAGCATGGGCTCTTGTTTAGCAGCCTCATATATGTCACCTTGTCAGATTTTCTGAAAATCCAAGTAAACAACATCCACTGACTCTCCTTTGTCTATCCTGCTGGGTTATTTCCTCAAAGAATTCCAATAGGTTTGTCAGGTAAGATTTCCCCTTTAGGACATGTTCTGACTTTGGCATATTTTATCATGTGCTTCCAAGTACCTCAAAACCTCATCCTTAATAATGGACTGCAACATCTTCCCAACCACTGAAGTCATGCTAACTGATGCTTTGACAAAGGCCTTCTGTCTCTGGGATTAACTCAGCTTCTCTCTCTGTAGATGCTGGTTAACCTGCTGATTCTTTTCAATGTACTCAGTTTTATGTCAGGTTTTAGTCATCTGCAGTTTTTTATTGAGCACCTATTGAAGTTGTATCCAGAATATTCAGTATTTATTGATGTAGCTACATTTCAATAATAGCAAGGTTATTCTCTGCGCTAATTTTGATATTCCAGAACTGCATACTGCAGAGGTGTCACTATGTATTGGAGTACTTGTGTCAGTGTGCACTGCTGGAGAACTGAATAAATTTGAATGTGTATCAGGCATCGCAAGAGTTGTCTGCCCTTCTTTCTTTGGGACCTACCCTGACGTTCGTTGTTGGGACCTCTGCAGAAGACCCTTTCCCTGCTCCGTGACCCCCCCACCCCCATGGACCTCTCTCCATGTAACGTAGCACTATCCCCCCCAAATATCCCTCTTTTTGCCCCAGGACCTCACATATCGACCTTTCTGTCTGCTGACCCCTCTTGCTGCACCAGAAGGTTGCCCGTGGAGCCCAGTTCTTGCACCTGAACCCCCCTCTCTCTCTCTCTCTCTCTCTCTCTCCCCCTGTGCCAGGTTCTCCCCGTTAGACCCCTCTCTACGCCGCGACCTGCTCCGTGCATTCACCAGGCCAGGCAGCATCTCTAGGAAGAGGTACAGTCGATGTTTCGGGCTGAGACCCTTTGTCAGGACTAACTGAAGGAAGAGCTAGTAAGAGATATGAAAGTGGGAGGGGGAGGGGGAGATCCAAAATGATGGGTGAAGACAGGAGTGGGAGGGATGGAGCCAAGAGCTGGACAGTTGATTGGCAAAAGGGATATAAGAGGATCATGGGACAGGAGGCTCAGGGAGAAGGAAAAGGGGGAGGGGAGAAAACCCCAGAGGATGGGCAAGGGGATTAGTCAGAGGGATAGAGGGAGAAAAAGAGAAAGAATGTGTGTATATAAATAAATAACGGATGGGGTACGAGGGGGAGGTGGTATATCAGCGGAAGTTAGAGAAGTCAATGTTAATGCCATCAGTTTGGAGGCTACCCAGGCGGAATATAAGGTGTTGTTCCTCCAACCTGAGTGTGGCTTCATTTTGACAGTAGAGGAGGCCGTGGATAGACATATCAGAATGGGAATGGGATGTGGAATTAAAATGTGTGGCCACTGGGAGATCCTGCTTTCTCTGGCGGACAGAGCGTAGGTGTTCAGCAAAACGATCTCCCAGTCTGCGTCGGGTCTCGCCAATATATAGAATGCCACATCGGGAGCCCCGGACGCAGTATAATCACCCCAGCCGATTCACAGGTGAAGTGTCGCCTCACCTGGAAGGACTGTCTGGGGCCCTGAATGGTGGTGAGGGAGGAAGTGTAAGGGCATGTACCTCTACCTCTACCACCACTGCTCCGTCTAGCGGAATTCGTCCTTACTCTTAATAATTTCTCCTTCGCTCCTCCCACTTCCTCCAAACTAAAGGTGTAGCCATGGGCACCCGTATGGGTCCTAGCTATGCCTGTCTTTTTGTTGGCTTTATGGAACGATCTATGTTCCAAACCTATTCTGGTATCTGTCCCCCACTTTTCCTTCGCTACATCGACGACTGCATTGGCGCTGCTTCCTGCACGCATGCTCAGCTCGTTGACTTTATTAACTTTGCCTCCGACTTTCACCCTGCCCTCAAGTTTACCTGGTCCATTTCCAACACCTCCCTCCCCTTTCTAGATCTTTCTGTCTCTATCTCTGGAGACAGCTTATCTACTGATGTCTACTATAAGCCGACTGACTCTCACAGCTATCTGGACTATTCCGCGAAAATGCCATCCCCTTCTCGCAATTCGTCCGTCTCCACCGTATCTGCTCTCAGGATGAGGCTTTTCATTCCAGGACGAGGGAGATGTCCTCCTTTTTTAAAGAAAGGGGCTTCCCTTCCTCCACCATCAACTCTGCTCTCAAACACATCTCCCCCATTTCATGCACATCTGCTCTCACTCCATCCTCCCGTCACCCCACTAGGAATAGGGTTCCCCTGGTCCTCACCTACCACCCCACCAGCCTCCGGGTCCAACATATTATTCTCCGTAACTTCCGCCACCTCCAACGGGATCCCACCACTAAGCACATCTTTACCTCCCCTCCCTCTGCTTTCTGCAAGGATCGCTCCCTACTCAACTCCCTTGTCCATTCGTCCCCCCCCCCCCCATCCCTCCCCACTGATCTCCCTCCTGGCACTTATCCTTGAAAGCGGAACAAGTGCTACACATGTCCTTACACTTCCTCCCTCACTACCATTCAGGGCCCCAGACAGTCCTTCCAGGTGAGGCGACACTTCACCTCTGAGTCGGCTGGTGTGATATACTGCGTCTGGTGCTCCCGATGTGGCCTTTTATATATTGGCGAGACCCGACGCAGACTGGGAGATCATTTTGCTGAACACCTACGCTCTGTCCGCCAGAGAAAGCAGGATCTCCCAGTGGCCACACATTTTAATTCCACATCCCATTCCCATTCTGATATGTCTATCCACGGCCTCCTCTACTGTAACGATGAAGCCACACTCAGGTTGGAGGAACAACACCTTATATTCCGTCTGGGTAGTCTCCAACCTGATGGCATGAACATCGACTTCTCTAACTTCCGCTCATGCCCCACCTCCCCCTAGTACCCCTTTGGTTATTTATTTATATACACACATTCTTTCTCTCTCTCTCCTTTTTCTCCCTCTGTCCCTCTGACTATACCCCTTGCCCATCCTCTGGGTCCCCCCCCCCCTTTTCCTTCTCCCTGGGCCTCCTGTCCCATGATCGTTTCATATCCCTTTTGCCAGTCACCTGTCCAGCTCTTGGCTCCATCCCTCCCCCTCCTGTCTTCTCCTATCATTTTGGATCTCTCTCTCCCCCTCCCACTTCCAAATCTCTTACTAGCTCTTCCTTCAGTTAATCCTGACGAAGGGTCTCGGCCCAAAACGTCGACTGTACCTCTTCCTAGAGATGCTGCCTGGCCTGCTGCGTTCACCAGCAACTTTGATGCGTGTTGCTTGAATTTCCAGCATCTGCAGAATTCCTGATGCTCCGTGGACTTACTCATTTCCACCTTTGTGGATCTCTTTCCACGTGCGTAACCCTTCCAGTCTCTCCCGCTAAAGACAACTCTCCTTGCATTGGGATCTCCCCGTAGACTCCTCTCCCTGCGCCGCTATCTCCCCCATAGAACCCCCACTCCCAATGCGCTGAAAACTCCCCTGTAGACAAATACACCTGCGCCGGTACCTCCCCCCTGTAGACACCCTCCCCTCACACCCCCCCCCACTTTGCCGGGATGTCCCCTGTTAGGACCCTCTCCCCGCGTTGTGACCTGAGCCCGAAGACCCCTCTCCCTGCATCGTGATCTCCCCCATAGACCACCCTCCCTCAAATGGTGTCTCCCCCCGTGGACCCGGGATCTTATCAGTAGGCTCCTCTCTTGCGCCGGGACTCCCCGCCCGTAGATCCCTTCCTCTGTGTTTCCATTTTGGCTGGCAGTCAGTTTCCTGTTTCACTCTGAGCGACCGGGAATCGGTCTGTATTCCGGGAAATCAGGGGCGAGTTTCGTTTTCGCCGCGCAGTTGCTCGCTGTCTCCCTCTGCTGCTCGCAGCCTGGAGCTCAGGGGAATTTCCATTCAGGTTGGTTCGTCGCAAATCCTGTGGAGCCAGTGTGAGCTCCGATGGGATCCACGGAATTGTTGAGGTTTCCCGGAATTCTTGCGGCAGAGGCGTGGAGGAGGGAAGGCGGGACAAAGGGGACCATTTATAATAGCAGCGACATTTCAATTTTCTAAATATTGACTGGGATTGGTGGCTGTCCTTCCTATTCGACGATGACGGGAAACATGTGCGGGGGTGTTTTAAGTGGAGAGGTCGTCATCCCCTTGGCTCGCCACAGAACGGGGGCCTTGGATCTAGTCATAGTCATACTTTATTGATCCCGGAGCGGGGGGGGGGGGGGATGGGGGATTGGTTTTCGTTACAGTTGCACCATAAATAATTAAATAGTAATAAAACCATAAATAGTTAAATAGTAATATGTAAATTATGCCAGGAAATAAGTCCAGGACCAGCCTACTGGCTCAGGGTGTCTGACCCTTCAAGGGAGGAGTTGTAAAGTTTGATGGCCACAGGCAGGAATGACTTCCTATGACGCTCTGTGTTACATCTAGGTGGAATGAGTCTCTGGCTGAATGTACTCCTGTGCCGAACCGGTACATTATGTAGTGGATGGGAGACATTGTCCAAGATGGCATGCAACTTGGACAGCATCCTCTTTTCAGACACCACCGTCAGAGAGTCCAGTTCCATCCCCACAACATCACTGGCCTTACGAATGAGTTTGTTGATTCTGTTGGTGTCTGCCACCCTCAGCCTGCTGCCCCAGCACACAACAGCAAACATGATCGCACTGGCCACCACAGACTCGTAGAACATCCTCAGCATCGTCCGGCAGATGTTAAAGGACTTCAATCTCCTCAGGAAATAGAGATGGCTCTGACCCTTCTTGTAGACAGACTCTCAGTGTAGATCTCACCCGTGCAGGCCTCCGACATTGACTTCGCGTGGTAGAATAGAAAAGTCCATTGACTGAGATTACTTCAGTGTTAAAGGCTCAGAGGATTCGAAATTTTACAGCTGTATCCGGAGAGCATTTCAATAGACCAACGGGCGAACACGAGTAAATAGGAGCAGGAGTTGGCCATCTGGTTCGTCAAGCCTGCTCCGCCATTCAATAAGATCATGGCTGATCTGGCCACGGATTCATCTCCACCGACCCGCCTTTCCCCCATACCCTCAATTTCCCTTCTATGCAAAAATCTATCTCACCTTGTCTTAAGTATACTTACTGAGGTAGCCTTCACTGCTTCATTGGGCAGATAATTCCACAGATTCACCTTCTTTGGGAAAAGCAGTTCCTCCTCATCTTTGTCCTAAATTTACTCCCCCAGATCTTGAGGTTATGTCCCCTAGTTCTAGTCTCACCTACCAGTGGAAACAACTTTCCTGCCTCTATCTTATCTATCCCTTCCATAATTTTAATGTTTCTATAAGATCTCCTATTCGTCTGAATTCCGGTGTGTACAGTCCTAGGTGACTTAATCTCTCCTCATAATTTCACCTCTTCATCCCTGGAATCAACCTGGTGAACCTCCTCTGCACCACCTCCAAAGCCAGTATATTCTTCCTCAGCTAAGGAGACCAGAACTGCAATCAATACTCCAGGTGCAGCCTCACCAGCACTCTGTATAGTTGCAACATAACCTCCCTGCTCTTAAATGCAATCCCTCTAGCAATGAAGGCCAACATGCCAACTGCAAACCAACCTTTTACAATTCATGCACAAGCACTCCCAAGTCCCTCTGCACAACAGCATTCTGTAATTTTTCACCATTTAAATAATAATTCTATCTTTCATTCTTCATACCAAAGTGGATAACCTCACATTTATCAAGACTGTACTCCATCTGCCAGACCCTTGCCCACTCACTTAACCTACCTACATCTCTCTGCAGGCTCTCTATATCCTCTGCAAAAATTTGCTTTTCCACTCAATTTAGTGCCATCAGAAAACTTGGGTACACTACACTCTGCCTCTCTTCCAAATTGTTAATGTATCTCATGAACAGATGCGGGCCCAGCACAGACCCCTGTGGTAAACCACTCAACACTGATTGCCAAACAGAGAAACATCCATGTATCCCAACTCTCTACTTTCTATTGGTTAACCAATCCTCTATCCATACTAGTATATCACCCTAAACTCTATGCATCCGTATCTTATGGATAAATCTTTTATGTGGCACCTTATCAAACACCTTCTGGAAATCCAAGTAAATAACATCCATCTGTTACCCTCTATCCACTATGCTTGTTATATCCTCAAAGGACTCCAGTAAGTTTGTTGAACAGGACCTGCCCTTGCTGAATCCATGCTGCATCTGCCTCGCTATTTCTTCTTTAATAACTTCAAGTATTTTCCCAGCTGCAGATATTAAATCAACTGGCCTATAGTTACCTGCCTTTTGGCTACATCCTTTTTTGAACAATGGTGTGAAATTCACCTTCTTCTAATCTGCTGGGACCTGCCCAGAGTTGAGAGAATTTTGGTAAATTATCACCAATGTCTCGACAATAACCTCTGCCAGTTTGTTCAGTACCCTGGGATGCATCCCATCAGGACCAGGGGACTTATCTATCTGTAGGCCCACAAGTTTGCTCAGCACTACTTCTTTAGTGATAGCTATTGTATCAAGGTCCTCAACTCCCATCGCATCCATATCATCTCTTTGGCATGTTAGACATATCCTCCACCATGAAGACCGAAACAAAATAGTCATTCAAAGCCTCGGACATTTCCTCATTACCTGATATCAGTTCCACTTTGCTGTCCACCAAGGGACCTATGTTCACTTTAGCCACCCTTTTCCAATTTATATAATTATAAAAACTTCTACTAACCATTTCTATATTTTGTGCTAGTTTATTTTCATAATCTAGCTTCCCTTTCTTTATTGCTTGGTTAGTGGTTCTTTGCTACTTTTTAAAAGTTTTTCCAATCTTCCAGTTTCCCACTACTTGGTGACTTTGTACACATGAGTTTTTAGGTTGATGCCCTCCTTTATTTCCTTAGTTATCCAAGGCTGGCTCTCCCCATCCTTACTGTCCTTGCTTTTAACCTTTGTTGAGTACCATGAAAAAGCTCTGAAATGGCTGGCATGAGAGGACACAGTTTTAAGGTGCTTGAAAGAAGGTACAGAGAAGATGTCAGAGGTAAGTTTTTTATGCAGAGAGTGGTGAGTATGTGGTATCGGCTGCCAGCGACAGTGGTGGAGGTGGATACGATAGGGTCTTTTAAGAGACTCCTGGATAGGTACATGGAGCTTAGAAAAATAGAGGGCTATGGGTACCCTAGGTAATTTCTAAGGTAAGTACATGTTCGGTACAACTTTGTGGGCTGAAGGTTCTGTATTGTGCTGTAGGTTTTCTATGTTCTATGAAGGTATTCCGCTGTTCCATAACCGTCCCACCATATAGCCTCTGTTGCAAGTTTACCCTGTCCAAGTTTATTCCTTATCCCATTGTAGTCTCCCTGATTTAGGCATAATACACTGGCTTTAGTTCAAACTATTGAACCCTCTGTGATGACTCCTTCCAAGAGGCTCCCTAACTGCAAGATTGCTAATTTTACCTGTCTCAATGCACAGGACCAGATCTAAGATAGCACGTTCCCTTGTAGATTCAGTAACATTCTGTGCAAGAAAGCCATCATGCATTCTGTGAAGACCTCCTCAAGACTGCCCCCACCAACTTGATTCTCCCAATCTATGTGCAAGTTAAAGTTCCCCATGATGACTGCTGTTCCATTTTCACATGCATCAGATATTTCTCAGTTTATTGCCTGTGCCACTGTAATGTTAGTATTTGGTGGTCGGTGGACAACTCCCACCAGTCATTTTTTTTCCCCTTTACCATTCCTAATCTCTACCCAGATGGATTCGATAATCTGCTCCTTAGATCTTATATCATCTCTCACTATTGCCCTACCTCATCCTTAATTAAGATGGCTATCACACTTCCCTTACCTTTTTGCCCATCTTTCCTTATTACCTGATATCCTTGGATATTTAATTCCCAATCCTCTCCACCATGCAACCATGTTTCCGTAATGGTCACTAAACCATAGTCCTTTGTACTGATTTGTGTCACAAGTTTACTGCCCCGTTTCAAATACCATAAGCATTCAGATAAAGCGACCTTGCACTCACTTTGCTTTTAAACTCCTGTAATCTTTGTCTCTTTTGTACTTAGACCATAAGATCATAAGGTACAGGAGCAGAAGTAGGCCATTCAGTCCAATTAGTCTGCTCCACCATTCAACCACGGGTTAATCCAGTTCTTCCAGTCACCCCACTCCCCTGCCTTCTCCCCATACCCCTTGATGCCCTGGTTAATCAAGAACCTATCTATCTCTGCCTTAAATGCACCCAATGACTTGGTCTCCACAACCGCTCATGGCAACAAATTCCGCAGATTTACCACTGTCTGACTAAAGTAATTTCTCCACATCTCTATTGAAAATGGCCATCCTTCAATCCTGAAGTTGTGCCCTCTTGTCCTAAACTCCCCTTCAATGGGAAATAACTTAGCCATATCTAATCAGTTCAGGAATGTTTCTATGAGATCCTCCCTCATTCTCCTGAACCCCAGGGAATACAGCCGAAGAGCTGCCAGATGTTCCTCATCCGGTTACCTTTTAATTCCTGGAATCATTCTGGTGAATCTTCTCCGGTCTCACTTGACTTTTCTGCACTCCACTCTTACTTTTCTCCTTTTTAACTGTTGCTTTCACTTTATATTCATCCACACTTCTCTCTGTTACTTTATCCACACTTCTTCAATCTGTTGAACTCACCCCCTGCTATTTAGCTAAAGCTGTCTACCGCCCTCATTATGTGATTCACCAGGATCCAGGTCCCAACATGATTCAGGTGGAGCCCCTCCCAATGGATCGGCTCCCTCCTTCCCCCGTACTGGTGCCAGTTTCTCATGAATTCAAACCCACTTCTCCCACACTAATCCTCGAGCCACACATTTAACTCTCTAATCTTCTTGACCCTATGCCAATTTGCACGTGGCTCAGGTAGTAATCCAGAGATTACCACCTTTTTGGTTCTGCTTTTCACTTTATTCACTAGCTGCTCAAATTCCCTCTGCAGAACCCCTTTCCTCATTCCACCTATGTTGTTGATACCCACATGGACCACGACAACTGGATTTTTCCCCTCCCACTGAAAATTCCTCCGTAGGTCAGATTTGATGTCCCAGACCCGGGCACCAGGCAGGTAACACAGCCTTTGGGACGCTGTATGCTCGCGACAGAGAACTCTGTCTATTCCCCTGACTATACTATCCCTAATTACCATTACATTTCTCTTCTCTCCCCACTCTTGAATGGCTCCCTGCACCACAGTGCCACAGTTAGGTTGCTCATCCTTCCTACAGCCCCACTCTCATCCACACAGGGAGCAAGAATCTCAGACCAGCTCAAGGGCTGAGGTTCCTCCAGCACTGTCACTTGGATCCCACTACTTGACTCAATCACAGTCACACTCTCTTATCCCTGACCTCAGACCGAATTTGAGGCAGCTAATCTAATGGGTGTGTCTACCTCCTCAAACAGAGTGTCCAGGTAACTCTGTCCCTCCCTGCGCTGGCTGCCTACTCCATTTCCCCCTCCTGACAGTCTGCCTCCAGCAGCTTGGGAGTTACTACCTTCCTGTAGCTCCTTTCTATCATATGACCAGAACACCATCAGCTACAGGAGCAGAATTAAGGGTGGTGGGGGTGTGGAGAAGTGGAGTGCAGTAGCGATGAGGGCTTCCACAATTAGACATGACATTCTTTGATGTGAAAGACACCATAAGACATAGGAGCAGAAATAGGCCATTCAGCCTATCAAGTCTGCTTCAACATTCCATCATGGCTGATCCTGGATCCCACTCAACCCCACACACCTGCCTTCTCACCATATCCTTTGATGCCCTGACCGATCAGGAAACTATCAACTTCCACCTTAAATATATCCATGGACTTGGCCTCCACTGCACTCCGTGGCAGGGCATTCCACAGATTTACTACTCCCTGGCTAAAAAAAAACTTCCTCCCTACCTCTGTTTGAAAAGGTTGTCCCTAAATTTTGAGGCTGTGCCGTCTAGTTCTGGATACCCCCACCACTGGAAACATCCTCTCTGCATCCACCCTCTCCAGTCCTTTCAACATTCGGTAGGTTTCAATGAGATCCCCTTGTATTCTTCTAAATTCCAGTGAGTACAGGCCCAAGGCTGCCAAACGCTCCATATATGTTAACCCCTTCATTCCTGGAATCATCCTCATGGACCACCTCTGGACTCTGTCCAGTGATAATGCATTTTCTGAGATACGCGGCCCAGAATTGTTGACAATACTGCATGTGGCCTGACTATGAAGTAAGACACCTGGACAGTATGTTGCCTCCAAGACGCCAGGGTCAGGGGCATTTTGGACAGAGTCCACAGTGGGGTGTGCAGCCAGAAGTCGTGGGACACATTGATACCGATGACATTGTAGCAAAAGAAAGAAGGTCCTCAAGAGAGAATTTAGGGATATAGGTTGAAAGCTGTAAAGTGGAACCTCCACGCAATATCTGCGGGCAGGTTTGCTGGAGTTGCTGGGGAGGGGTGGGAACTGATGTGATAGGGCAGCTGGTATAGCAGCAGATGCAGTGCATAGTGAGACTGCCAGGAGGTACAGACAGATGGTAGGGCAAAATTGCTGTTAGTGGAGTGAGTCGCAGTGCACCAGGGGGACAAAATTGAAAAGGGGATAAATACAGGACTGAAGGTTTTATTCTGAGGCCCTAGTTAAGAAAAAAAAACAGGTTCTTAGCAGGTATAGGTGGGTAGGAACAAATAAGGTACTTATGGAGTATAAGAAATGCAAGAGAACATTTAAGAAAGAAATCAGGAGGGTTAAAAGAAGGCATGAGAAGCCTAGCAGACAAGGTGAAGGAGAATCCTAAGGGATTCCACAGATACTTTAGGAGCAAAAGGATCGCAAGGGACAAAATTGGTCCTCTGGAAGATCAGAATGGTAATCCATGTGTGGAGCCAAAAGAGTTGAGAGAGATGTTAAATTGATTTTTGCAGCTGTGTTTACTTGTGAGGCAGACATAGAATCTATGGAAGTGAGGCAAAGCGGCAGCGAAGTCATGGACCCTGTACAGATATGAGAGGAGGAGGCGTTTTCTGTCTTGAGGCAAATTAGGGTGGATAAATTTCAAGGGCCTGACACAGTGTTCCTTTGGACCCTGTGGGAGGCAAGTGCAAAAATTGCAAGGGTCCTAGCAGAAATATTTGAATCATCCTTTTTGACAGGTGAGGTACAGGAGGATTGGAGGGTAGCTAATGTTGTTCCGCTATTTAAGAAATGCTCTAAAAATAAGCCCAGAAATTATAGGCCAGTGAGCCTGACGTTATTAGTGGAAATGTTCTTGAAAGGTATTCTGAAGGACCAGATATATGAGTATTTGGATAGACATGGACTGATTAAGGATAGTCAGCATGGCTTTAGGTGTGATAGGTCATGCTTAACCAACCTAGAGTTTTCTCGAGGAAAGTACCAGGAATGTGGATGAAGGCAAGGCAGTGGATGTTGTCTCTATGGACTTTAGTAAGGCATTTGACAGGGTTTCGCATGGGAGTTTAGTCAAGAAGTTTCAGTTGCTTGGCACTCAAGATAAAATAGTATAATTGGATTAGACACTAGGTTTTGGTAGAAGTCAGAGAGTGGTACTAGATGGTTGCCTCTCTTGACTGGAGGCAAGTGACTAATGGAGTGCTTCAGGGATCAGTGCTGGGTCTGTTGTTTGTCATCTCTATATCAATGATCTGGATGATTATGTGCATAACTGTGTCAGCAATATGCAGATGCCGCCATGATTGGGGGCACAGTGGACAGCGATGAAGACTATCAGAGCTTGCAGTGGGATCTGGGCCAGCTGGGAAAATGAGCTTCAAAATGGCAGACGGAATTTAATGCAGACAAGTCTGAGGTGCTTCACTTCAGAAGGACCAACCAGGGTAGGTCTTTAGGTCTTTCAGTGAACAGTATGGCATTGAGGAGTGTGGTAGAACAAAGGGATCTGAAAATACAGATCCATAATTCATTGAAAATGGTATCACAGGTAGGTAGGGCTATAAAGAAAGCTTTTGGCACGTTGACCTTCGTAAATCAAAGCATTGAGTAGAGCAGATGGGATGTTATGTTGAGGTTGTACAAGATGTTTGGGAGGCCTAATTTGGAGTATTGTGTGCAGGTTTGGTCACCTACCTACAGGAAAGATGTAAATAAGTTTGAAAGAGTGCAGAGACAATTTACAAGGATGTTGCTGGGACTGGAGTACCTGAGTTATAAGGAAAGATTGAATGGGTTAAGACTGTATTCCTTGGAATGTAGGTGTTTGAAGGGAGATTTGAGAGAGGCATACAAAATTATGAGGGGTATAGATGGGATAAATGCAAAGAGCTGTTATCTACTGAAGTTGGGTGCATTTACAACTAGAGGTCATGGGTTGAGGGTGAAACATGATAAGTTCAAGGGGAACATGAGGGGAAATGTCTTCATTCGGGGGTGTTGACAGTGTGGAATGAGCTGCCATCGCAAGAGATGGATTTCAACGAGCTAGATTTCAGAACTTAACAGAAGTTTGGATAAATACATGGATGGAAGCGGTATGGAGGGCTATGGTCCCGGTGCAGGTCAGTGGCACTAGGCTGTTTGAATTGTTCTGCATGGACTAGATGGGCCAAAGGGCCTGTTTCTGTTCAGTACTTTTCTATAACTCTATATCACGCCAGCAATGCTCGGCAAAACAACACACAACTAGCAACAAAACAATCCCCTTCCCTACCTCCCACACACCGACACAGACATCCCTCCAACACCCTTACAGCCCTGTGGATTTCCAGCGGTCTCGCGGACAATGAGCCTCCGACTTTCGCAATGGACCTCAGACTTGTAGACCTATACCTTCAACCATTGGCCCTGGGCTTCCAGTCTTCCCACTGACCTTCGGCGTTTGAACTTTGTTATCGATCCCAGAACTCGCTGGTGGCGGAACTCCAAAATGCTGGCCTCGAAATCTTGCCGACTTGTTTACCAGAGAGCACTTGCTTGCACAGTCATCCGATCTCGGGACCCACGAACCTGGTAGGGGTACTCGCTAATCCGGTTGGCCACCAGTCCTGGCACTCAGCTTTCCTGGTCCACAGTGCTTCCCAGCTCAACATCCATGCCTAGACTCTGACCAGATATCTAATTCCTCTGCACCTTTGTCCCTAAACTTTAACTCAACATCAAACTCCACTCTCCGCCCCCCCAAACCATCCATAATAAACAGCTGAATATGAGCCACGACCTTAACGGACCCTGTAGCTCGATGCTATCTAGGTCACTTTCCCTGCTGGCAGCTGCGTATACGACCCTCTCCCTGTGCTGGGACCTCTTGTGTAGAGCCCTCTGGTGTTGGGATCTCCCTGCGGGGGCTTTTCCCTATGTTGGGTCATCCCACGTGGAACCCTCCTCCTGTGTGGAAGCTGCTCCGTGTACTGGGTCCTTCTGTGTGTCCCTTTCCCTGTGCCGGGTCTTCTCCTGTTGACCTTTTGCAAAGTGCTGACCCCTTTCCAATGGACCCCTCTCCCTAAGCTGGGATCCCACTCCCTGTGCTGAGACTTCCCTTGTGGAGACTTCGCCCTGTGCTGGGAGCTCTCCCATTTGCTTGTTTCATGTTCCCTGTTGCTCTGCACTGTGAGCGGCTGCGAATTTCCCAGTATTCCGGAAATGCAATAAATCCATGTAAAACCATATTCAACAAAGACCGACAAGCATCCTATGTGTAAAAGAGGTCAAATCATTGCAAATAATGAACAATGCAAATAAGTTATCCCGAGAACAGGAGGTTCAGAGTCCTGGAAAGTGAGTCCACAGGCTGCGAAGTCAGTTCAGCCTTGAGGCTAGTGATACTGGTCCAGGAGCCTGCCCGATGGCTCTGGTTGCAACAAATGCTCACGAATCTGGCGGCACAGGACCCAAAACTCTTATACTTCCCGCCAATGGTAATAGCGAGAAGAAAGGGACACTGGTCAAACGAAGGCAGATGGGCTACTCGCCCCTGAATTCTTCTGGTACTTTACTTGCACCAGATTATAGCAGCTGCAGTCTCCGGTGTCACCATTGTAGCTTTGTTCTGCTCAGTACAGTTACTGACTGCCCTCTTCAATTCCATGGAGCCCGTGTCGAGACGTGGACTAGTGTCCTTCTACGAATCAACTTTGATTGAATCCCCATTTATTTTACAGTATTTAGAGAAACAGTCCCTTCCGGCCCATTGAGCCATGTCGCCCAACAAACCACCTATTTAACCCTAGCCTAATCACAGGATTGTGTTGACGTGTGGCCAAGTGGTTAAGGCGTTCGTCTGGTGATCTGAAGGTCGCTAGTTGGAGCCTCGGCTGAGGCACTGTGTGTGTCCTTGAGCAAGGCACTTAACCGAACATTAATCTGCGATGACACTGCTGCCAAGCTGTATGGGTCCTAATGCCCTTCCCTTGGACATCGGTGGCGTGGAGAGGGGAGACTTGCAGCATGGGCAACTGCTGGTCTTCCATACAACCTTGCCCAGGCCTGCGCCATGGAAACCTTCCAAGGTGCAAATCCATAGTCTCATGAGACTAACGGCTGCCTTTATATAACTCACAGGATAATTTACAATGACTAAATAACCTACTAACTGGTACATCTTTGATCTGTAGGAGGAAACCATGTGGCCACATGGGGAAAGTACAAATTCCTTACTGATAGTTTCAGAATTGAACTCAGGACTGCGATGCCCCTGTTAGGTGGATGGTATCCATCTGTCATGAAGGACAATGGATGATGATGATGATCTTCACAAGCCTGGGCAGAAGCTATGGAGACCCAGAGATGCCCAGATGTCAAGATCCCCCTCTCGGCCTCACCAGTGTAGTCCAAAGGAAAGCAAAGCAATAAGTTTGGCACCAGCTTGGCTGCAGGAGCTGCCGGAAGGATGTTCAATGATGTCCAACCACCTTAGGGGTTCGACTCCGGATATGTTGTCTGGGTTTAGTCCCATTACCCTTCATCTCTCCTGAGGCTGCCCACAAGTCAGTGGGCTATTTACCCATAGCTGGGGATCTGGTTCACAGGCACCAGGGGGTGTCCACATACCGGTGGGCCTGCATGCTGCGTGTGCAGTGGCCAGACGTCCTCCCCATTCTCTGTAGCTCAGTCTGAGTCCGAAAGGAGCTCACTTTCCGTGTGTCGCCAGTGAGGAGGCTCTACACAAGGCTCGCTGTTGGAGAGGCTATGTACTGGCAGGGGGAGACCTACACATTCAGTTCTCCTTTTCGCAAGAATGCTGGCCAGCTGTGGAGGCTGAAAGTGAGAGCGGCAAGCACTACCCACTACACAACCACACTGGACACATCGGAACAACCATTTTGACCAGGGTATGTAGCAAATATTAATTTCAACAGCAACCAATCTTCAGATTTGAATGTGGATTGTAAATTGAATTAAAATGCAGCTATGAACAGTGGTCTTCCTGGAGCTGCATTCATTGCAAACCAGGAAGCACCCATTCACTTGAGGTCTGCATATGCATGAATGCTGCTAGAGGGAGATAATGCTGATTAAGATATGCTTGGGAGTGGGGAGTGTGGGTGTGAAGAAGGAGGTGTTTGAAGATGACATGAAATTCAAAGTATTGTAATTATAGAATTGGCTTACTGTTACCTTTTATCTTTAGCATATAACAACATCATGTAATATTGTGTCAAGCAGGCCTCTCCTTCCAAGAATGTCGTGAATATGATGCCTGCTGCTCATTTTTTGGATTCTATATCTATTAACTTCAGTGTCTTTGCAGTGACTATTTTCACAATCACAACATTTAGGAGCTCTCGTCCGAGATACATTTGTGACTAGCAATCTCAGTAGTCGAAGTGGGTGAGTACTTTTAATATTAGCAACCACACTTGGATCTGTTCAGGTTGGTGACCATGGGATCACAAAGTGTCACAAACACGGTGGAGAGCTGAACTGGTGGATATAAAACTGGTGTGTGTGTGTATATATGAGTGTTTAAGAGACTAAATATTTTTGTGCTAATTTGGTGAGACAGGCCGCTAGTTACCCACAGAAGGCAAAGAGTGGTTGTTAGACGGGTCATATTCTGCATGGAGGTTGATGACCAGTGGTGTGCCTCAGGGATCTGTTCTGGGACCCCTTCTCTTCGTGATTTTTATAAATGACCTGGATGAGGAAGTGGAGGGATGGATTAGTAAATTTGCTGATGACGCAAAGGTTGGGGGTGTTGTGGATAGTGTGGAGGGTTGTAAGAGGTTACAGCGGGATATTGATAGGGTTCAGTACTGGGCAGAGAAGTGGCAGATGGAGCTCAACCTAGATAAACTGGAAGTGGTTCATTTTGGTAGGTCAAATATGATGGCAGACTCTAGTATTAATGGTCAGACTCTTGGCAGTGTGAAGGATCAGAGGGATCTTGGGGTCCGAGTCCATAGGACACTCAAAGCTGCTGTGCAGCTTGACTCTGTGGTTTGAAAGCATACGGTGCATTGGCCATCATCAATCATGGGGTTGAGTTTAGGAGTGGAGAGGTAATGTTGCAGCTACGTAGGACCCTGGTCAGGCCCCACTTGGAGTACTGTGCTCAGTTCTGGTTGCCTCACTATAGGAAGGATGTGGAAACCATCGAAAAGGTGCAGAGGAGATTTACAAGGAAGTTGTCTGGATTGGGGAGCATGACCTATGAGAATAGGTTGAGTGAACTTGGCCTTTTCTCCTTGGAGCGACGGAGGATGAGAGGTGACCTGATAGAGATGTATAAGATGATGAGAGGCATTGATCGTGTGGATAGTCAGAAGCTTTTTCCCAGGGCTGAAATGGCTACCACAAGAGTGCACAGTTTTATGGTGCTTGGAAGTAGGTAGAGAGGAGATATGAGAGAGTGGTGAGCACGTGGAATAGGCTGCCGGCGATGGTGGTGCAGGAGGATACGTTAGGATCTTTTAAGAGTCTCCCGGACAGGTACATGGAGTTTGGAAAAATAGAGGGCTATGGGTAACCCTAGTAATTTCTATGGTAAGATCATGTTCTGTACAGCTTCATGGGCCGAAGGGCCTGTATTGTGCTGTAGGTTTTCTGTTTTCTACATTTCTAGGAATAATTAAATAAGCAGACAGATAGATAAATAAAATATTGCAAATGAGGAATAATGAAGTCGTGTCAACGGACTATTCTAAAATCTGATGGTGGAAGGGAAGGAGCAGTTCCTAAAATATTGAGTAGGTCTTCAAGCTCCTGTATCTTCCCCCCCCCCCCACCCCCCGCTTGCAGTAATGAAAAGATGGCATATCCCAGATGCTGAGCATCTTTAAGGGGCACCGGCACCACTTTAAGATGTCTTTAGTGATAGTGTGGGTTGTGCCCATGCTGGAGCTAGATTTGCTTACAACTCTGTGCAGCTTTTTGCAATCCTTGTGCAATGTCCAAAGAAGAGAGAAACTCGAGCATCCTGAATGATCTCCACGGTGCGACCGTAGGGATTTGCTGGAGTCTTTGGTGACATACGTGTTGAATTTCCTCATGCTCTTATTAAGTTCAGCCGCTGGCATGCCTCCTTCATGGTTACGTCATGTTTAGCCCAGGATAGATGTCAACACACTGATTTGCTTCTCTGATATCATGGAGAAAAAAAAAATGTTGTATGACAGCAAGCCACAGGGCTTTCTATCTCCTTCTTGTGCCCTGATACATCTGGATACAGCAACTGCTCTGCTTACGTCAAGAAGAAATAACAAAATGTTTTGGAATTCAGCCCAAAAAAGAGAAAATATCTTTCTATATAAAACATATACAGTAGATATATATTCCAGATGTATAGTTCAAGCACAGCACTGCTAACTTGGCAATGTGTTGTGTTACGAACCCATAGGTTTTGTTTACTGTGGAGTGTCACTTTAAAACAGCGCTTCAGTGAGGCAGGACTGTGAGGTTGTTCACTGACTGACTCGCAGCTTGTTTACTTTTAAAACAAGGACAGACAGTCACAGTCAGAAGAGAGAGAGAGGAGCGAACCTGGAAAAGGGTAGCAGCTCCAGCTTGTCGAAGCTGGGGATTTGGAACTCTGTTGTACCCACAAGGGTGGGTTGATCATCGATCCAGTGCACATCGAATGTGTGGCTGTCACTCCGTATAATCCATAGCAGTGGATTAAGGAATGTCCTGTGGGACCACTCGAAGTTAACCCTTGCCTGGGTATGTTATGTGTTAACCTCTTGAAGACGACATCCCTGTGACAGATCACTCTGGTGGTAATTTGTATGTGGATTTGAAACGGCTCGACGGAGGATCTTCGACAACTGATATTTATTAATTACCATCATGGAGCCTGTGGAATTTGACGTAATTGCCTTCTCTCTACGTTTTGCCTTGGATTACAAAGATCCCTCTCCCATCCTTTATTCCGTGGATGAACTGAACTTTCATACTTTACCATCTCAAGACTCTTAAGTCTTGTTCCCCCGAGCTCAATAATTTGGGAGTTATATTTACACACACATACACATAACACTGTTAACTTCTGTTTATCTTGGTTAAGTTGCTATATTATAAGTAGATACTAATAAAGATAGTGGTTTTAACATCACAACCAGACTCCAGTATGAACTCTATTGCTGCTGGTTTGTTTCTAACACGTTACAGTTCGTAACAGTTGGGCCAGGTCCTCGAGCTTTGTCCGGAATTGGATCATTTCTGGATGATGAATGTGAGCAAGAACGAAGGTGTCCCAGGATGCGTCCACTGTTTCATGGCACCTGACCCAAACCAACACCCCTCAACGTACTCACTGGAATTTAGAAGAATGAAGACAGATCTCATTGAAACCTATTAAGTGGGGGCCTGAGGGGCCCAGCTAGAGTGGATGTGAAGAGGATATTTCCTTTAGTAGGGGAGTCTACGACCACAGTTTGCAGTCTCAAAATAGAGGGATCATTTTAGAAGAGAGATGAGGAGGAATTTCTCTTTAAGCCAGAGGGTGATAAATCTGTGGAATTTGTTGCCACAGCAGCTGAGTAGGCTAGGTCGTTAGATGCATTTAAGGTTCCTTCAGTTAGTCCTGACGAAGGGTCTCGGCCTGAAACGTCGACTGCACCTCTTCCTACAGATGCTGCCTGGCCTGCTGCGTTCACCAGCAACTTTGATGTGTGTTGCTTGATAAATTCTTGATTATTTAGGTTATGGGGAGAAGGCAGGAAATGGGATTAAGAAGGAAATGGATCAGGCATGATAAAATAGCGGAGCAGGATCAATGGGCTGTATGGCCTAGTTCTAACCCTATGTCTTGTGATCTAATTTAGTCACTCTGGTCATCTCCCGGTCTCCAGGAAACCCAGCCCCCTCATGGCACAGGAGGAGACCACACTGACATCCTGCACATATCCACTGCTTGGTCAGAAAATAAAATACGTCCCAGTTCAGACTTCCGACCAGCAGAGGGAGGCAGAAATCGGATAATTTGAGCAAAGTGAAATGAGATTACGAGGTAGAGCCATGAAGGGAGCTTCTGTCACTGGGTGAGAGTCGGCAGTGGAAGATTCAGCACTCTTGTCATCTCGAACCTATCCTTTGCCGAGGAAATAATTAAAAATCCCCTCAGGCCCCCAGAAATGTGTTTCCTTCTCTCCTGTAGAAGCTTGAGTTATACCTTGTCAGATCTTTGGGATAGGATCACAGGGAGCAGCAGAGAAACTGGCCCTTTGAACTATTATTCTGCCTAGTCCTGCTGGCCTGCACATCCATACCCCTCCCATCCATGTGCTTATCCAAACTTCTCTTAAATTTTGAAATCAAACCCATATCCACCACCTCTGCAGTCAGCTCGTTCCACACTCTCACCAACCTCGGAGTAAAAATGCTCTCCCTCAGCTTCCCCTGAAAATTTTCACCTTTCACTCTTAACCTATGACCTCCAATGATAGTTTAGTGGAGAAAGCCTGCTTGCAGTTACCCAGTCTCTAATCCTTATAGTTTTGTATACCTCTCTCCAACATCTCCCCTCATTTCTCCTTAAAATGCATCTACTTTTTAAACCAAATTAGACACCTAGTACCATTTACCCTAAATATAATAATATCCTTTGTGAGCTTCTTTAGTCTATGATGTTAATGCTATTTTCAGTTTCACCCACACCCTTATAATTTATTTTCTAATTTTATTTTTGCTACACCTGTTGGCAGTGCATGTCCCGTTGACTGTTCTGAGTATCTGTAGTAATTGGATGGCTCCTATAATAGGACTCAACAGTCCAAATTCTCAGGCAAGTCGGAATGCAGGCACTGAAGCGTTGCTGTGTCCGAGTCTCGGCAAGTACTACGACGGTTAAATACTATCACAATGAAACGATAACAAGCTGACACGTGCCTATTCACGAGTGCAATTGCCGAATCTGCTGCACTGCCGAATCCGTGGTTGTAACAGATAAGTGCCAGAAGGAAGATCAGAGGGAAGGAACGAATGGACAAGGAAGTCGCGTAGGGAGAAACCCCTGAGGGAAGCAAAGAGTGGGGGATGGCAGGGAAGGATGTGCTTGACAATGGGATCCTATTGGAGGTGGCGGAAGGTCTGGAGAATTGTGTTCTGGATGCCGAAACTGGTGGGGGTGGTAGGTGTGGACAAGAGGATACCTATCCCTGGCAGGGTGGCGGTAGGATACGGTAAGAGCAGACGTGCATGAAATGGAAGGGTTGCGGTTGAGGGCAGTGAGAATGGTGGAGGAAAGGAAGCCCCTTTCTTTGAAAAAGGAGAACGTTATCTTCGTTCCAGATTGAAAAGCCTCATCTTGAGGCAGATACGCCGGAGACGGAGGATTTGAGAGAAGGGGATATTGTTTTTACAAGTGTCAGGGTGGGGAAAGCTATAATCCATCGAGCTGTGAGAGTCGCTGGGTGTGTAATAGACATCAGTAGATAAGCTGTCTCCAGAGATAGAAGCAGTGAGATCGAGAAAGGTGAGGGTGGTGTCGGAAATGGGCCGGATAAATTTGAGGGCAGGGTGGGAGTTGGAAGCAAATTTGATGAATTTTAGGAGCTCGGCATGGGTGCAGGAAGCAGCATCAACACAATCATCGAAGCAGCGTAGGAAAATGGGGACGGCCGCCAGTGTAAGCTTGGAACATAGACCGTTCCGCCTTCCATGCGATGAGGCCGCACTCAGTTCGGAGGAACAACACCTTATATTCCGTCTGGGTTGCCTCCAACCTGATGACATGAACATCGACTTCTCGAACTTCCGGTAATGCCTCCTCCTTTTCATTCATAGTCATAGTCATACTTTATTGATCCCGGGGGAAATTGGTTTTTGTTACAGTTGCACCATAAATAATAAATAGTAATAAAACCATAAATAGTTAAATAGTAATATGTAAATTATGCCAGTAAATTATGAAATAAATCCAGGACCAGCCTATTGGCTCAGGGTGTCTGACCCTCCAAGGAAGGAGTTGTAAAGTTTGATGGCCACAGGCAGGAATGACTTCCTATGACGCTCTATGCTGCATCTCGGAGGGATGAGTCTCTGGCTGAATGTACTCCTGTGCCCACCCAGTACATTATGTAGTGGATGGGAGACATTGTCCAAGATGGCATGCAACTTGGACAGCATCCTCTTTTCAGACACCACAGTGAGAGAGTCCAGTTCCATCCCCACAACATCACTGGCCTTACGGATGAGTTTCTTCTTCCACGGCCTTCTGCTCTCTATTGGACTCCCCCTTCTCCAGCCCCGTATCTCTTTCACCAATTAACTTCCCAGCTCTTTACTTATCCCCCCCCATGATTTCACCTATCACTTTATGTTCCCGTTTCCCTTCCCCCACCTTTTAAATCTACTTCTCATCTTTTTTTTCCTCCCTGTAGTCCTGCTGAAGGGTCTTGGCCAGAAACGTGGACTGTATATTGATTCACAAAAGCTGCCTGGCCTGCTGAGTTCCTCCAGTATTTTGTGTTCATTGCTTGGATTTCCAGCATCTGCAAAATTTCTCTTGTTGGTCACAGGGATCTATGTTGGGATCACCTGTTCTTTTCGATATATGCCAATGACTTGAATGAAAGAATTGATGAGTTTGTTGCAAAGATTGTGTACAATACGAATACAGGTGGAAGGGCAGATAGTTTTGAGGAAGTAGATAGGCTACGGAAGGACTTTGACAGATTAGAAGCACGGTCAAAGAATTGCCAGACTAAGTACAGTGTCGGAAAGTGGATGGTCATGCTCTTTGGTTGAATAAATAAAAGTATAGACTATTTTCTGAATGGAGAAAAGAAAATTAAACATCTGTGGTGCAAAAGAAATTGCGGGTCCTTGTGCAGGATTCCCTAAAGATTAATTTGCAGTTTGAGTTGTGGTGAAGAAGGCAAGTGCATTGTTAGCACTTATTTGAAGAGGGCTTGAATATAAAAGCAGGGATGTAATGTTGAAACCTTATAAAGTACTGGGGAAGCCTCACGAAGTAATTTGAGCAGTATTGAGCCCCTTATTGCCGTCAAATAAAGAACGCTTGATGTCTCTGGGCCTGTACTCCCTGGAATTGAGAATGAGGGCTGACCTGATTGAAACCTAACTAATGGTGAAAGGCCTCACAGAGTGCATGTGTCATGCACCTGCTTAGTCCCGCGATCGGGGTCTTCTGACGCCTTGGGAGCAGTTGCTGCATGGTCGGATGACCAGCCTATACTTCCATTGGCGTCAGGCAGAAGATCTCTGAAGAGTATTTCTAGTGGCTGTGCTCACTCGTCTTGTAAATACATTGTCTGTAAGAAGGCAATGGCAAACTAATTGTGTAGAAAATTTACCTGTTCGGGGAAATACCAGGATCGTCCACGTCATGACATGACAGATAACGAACGAACGAGCGAGTTGGTCACAGGTTGGATGTCAAACGATTGGAGGCAGTAAATTAGATTCTTCTCATTCAGGAAGATCAGCAGACAGGATGGCCGATTCAATGTCTGAGAGGCTAAAGTTAGAGGAAAGATATTCATTAGAAAACATGCCGATGGAAGCAGCAGTGTCTGCACGTGACGAGGTCGGGGGTGACAAGGGAGAGTCAGCACAGCGCTAGTAGAGGAAAGATATTTTTGTATAGTTTGAGTGATTTTACAAGGAGGTACCTGAGTGCTCCCCCACCGGCATATAAGTCAATTGCCCTGCTCACTTCCTACGATAAGCAGAACAAATATGTAGTTCAGGCCAACGATTAGCAGGGCCAAGTTGGTGCTAGAAACAGACGTCAGTGTGATGGGCACTTGACAGCCGACACAGACTTGATGAGTCGACTGCGTTCATTTCGGTGTTTCCAGAGCCATTCGCTTGGGAATCTGCCGTGTGTCCTATCGTGTCCGGTGGTCCCAATGCCGCCACCCCTACGTTGGCAAGAGGCGTCGTGAATTAGGGGACGGCTTCGTGGAGCACTCCTGCACCACGTGTCATTCGCCACCAGCAAAACTTACCGGTGGTCAAATAGTTTACATGGATTCCGATTCTCGTTCCGACGCAGCGGTGAATGGCTTCCACTTGTACTGAGATGAGGCCACCCTCAGGGTGGAAGAACAGCACGTTATAGTCCACATGGGTACTCTCCAACTTGATGGCATGAATATTGGTTTCTCCTTCTGGTAACAAATTCCACCCCCCTCCGTTCCTCTATTCCCCACACAGACCTTCTCACCTGTTTATTACTTACACCTGGGACCCCTCCTCATTTCCTTTTTCCTGTGTCGCACTGGCTTTCCCATCACACTCCAGCTTCTCCAGCCCGTGACCTTGCCACCCACCCGGTTTCACCTGCCACTTTCCAGTTAGATTCCTTCCCCTCAACCCACGCTTTTATTCTCTCTATAGCCTTAGTCCTGAAGAAGGGTCTCGGTCCGAAACGTCGACTGTTTATTCATCGCCAAGTATGCTGTCTGACCAGATGAGCTCCTCCAGCATTTTCTGTGTGTTATCCAGATACTGTAAATTGTTTGTATTCTGACTAGTTTCCCAGCACGTTCCCGAGTATTTCCAAAATTCATCGCAGATTTAAATCTATCAGGATTTCTCTGGGCCGCCAATTGTGGCAAATGTGATACCGCAGGAAAACTGAACATACCCAGCTCAACTGTTTATACTTGCATTGCTTTGTGATGTTGTATGTGTCACTGAATCGAGGCTGAAGGATTATAGCTGGGAGTTTAATCCTGACATCAGTGGTTGGGAAGATGTTGGAATCGATTGTTGAGGATGAGATTACAGAGTACCTGGAGGCATATGACAAGTTTCCTGAAAGCCATCATAGTTTCCTGAAATGAGAATCCTGCCTGACGAACCTACTGCAATTCTTTGAGGAAATCACAAGTAGGGTAGACAAAGGAGATGCTGTCGACGTGGTGTGCTTGGATTTTCAGAAGGCCTTTGACAAAGTGCCACACATTAGGCTGCTTAGCAAGGTAAGGGCCCATGGAATTACAGGGAATGTACTAGCGTGGGTGGAGCATTGGCTGGTTGGCAGAAAAGAGAGACTGGGAATAAAGGGATCCCATTGTGGCTGGCTGCCAGTTACCAGTGGAGTTCCACAGGGGTCGATATTGGGACTGTTACTTTTTGTGATGTATGTCAATGATTTGGACTACGGTATTAATGGATTTGTGGCTACATTTACCGGTGATACAAAGATAGGCGGAGGAGCGGGTAGTGTTGAGGAAACAGAGAGCCTGTAGAGAGACTTAGATAGCTTAGGGTAATGGGCAAAGATGTGGCAAATGAAATACAATGTTGGAAAGTGTATGGTCATGCACTTTGGTGGAAGAAATAAACGGGCAGACTATTAGTTAGATGGGGAGAGGATTCAAAATGTAGAGGTGCAAGGGACTTGGGAGTCCTTGTGCAAGATACCTTGAAGGTTAACCTCCAGGTTGAGTGGGTTGTGAAGAAGGTGAATACAATGTTGGCATTCAATTCTAGAGGTATAGAATATACCTCTAATAATTCCACGCGGTAGGCTTATTCAGAAATGTCAGAAGGCATGGGATCGAGGGAAGTTTGGCCAGGTGGATTCAGAATTGTCTTGCCTGCAGAAGGCAGAGGGTGGTGGTGGAGGGAGTACGTTCGGATTGGAGAGTTGTGGCTAGTGGTGTCCCACAAGGATCTGCTCTGGGACCTCTACTTTTCGTGATTTTTATTAATGACCTGGATGTGGGGGTAGAAGGGTGGGTTGCCAAGTTTGCAGATGACACAAAGGTTGGTGGTGTTGTAGATAGTGTACAGGATTGTCAAAGATTGCAGAGAGACATTGATAGGATGCAGAAGTGGGCTGAGAAGTAGCAGACCCGGAGTTCAACCCGGAGAAGTGTGAGGTTGTACACTTTGGAAGGACAAGCTCCAAAGCAGAGTACAAAGTAAATGGCAGGATACTTGGTAGTGTGGAGGAGCAGAGGGATCTTGGGGTACATGTCCACAGATCCCTGAAAGTTGCCTCACAGGTGGATAGGGTTGTTAAGAAAGCTTATGGGGTGTTAGCTTTCATAAGTCGAGGGATAGAATTTAAGAGTCCCGAGGTAATGATGTAGCTCTATAAAACTCTGGTTAGGCCGCACTTGGAGCACTGTGTCCAGTTCTGGTCGCCTCACTATAGGAAGGATGTGGAAGCATTGGAAAGGCTACAGAGGATATTTACCAGGATGCTGCCTGGTTTAGAGAGTATGGATTATGATCAGAGATTAAGGGAGCTAGGGCTTTATTCTTTGGAGAGAAGGAGGATGACAGGAGACATGATAGAGGTATACAAGATATTAAGAGGAATAGATAAGAGTGGTTATCCAGCGCCTCTTCCCCAGGGCACCACTGCTCAATACAAGAGGACATGGCTTTAAGGTAAGGGGTGGGAAGTTCAAGGGGGATATTAGAGGAAGGTTTTTTACTTAGAGTGGTTGGTGCGTGGAATACACTGCCTGAGTCAGTGGTAGAGGCAGATACAGTAGTGAAATTTAAGAGACTACTAGACAGGTATATGGAGGCATTTAAGGTGGGGGGGCAGGGTTTGAGGGTCGGCACAACAATGTGGGCCGAAGGGCCTGTACTGTGCTCTACTATTCTATGTTCTATTTTCTATAAGAGCAGGGATGTGATATGGAGGCTCTATAAGGCACTTGTGAGACCACACTTGGAGTATTTTGAGCAGTTTTGAGCTCCTTATTTTAGAAGGGATATCTATCTTCCTATCTCTTATGGTCCTTATGGTCTTATGGTCCAAAGATTCACACAGTAGCAAAAGGCCAGACAGGAAGGCAAAGGGGGCTGTGTTGCTCTGTTGATAAAATCAGTGGAAAGATGTGACATGGATCAGACAGTTTTGCATCACTGTGGATAGAACTAAGGGACTGCAAGGGTAACTGGCCTCTGACGAAAGTTATACACACACCCCAAACAGCAGTAAGGATGTGCTCTACAAATTATAATGGGAGATAGAAAATACTTGCCAAAAGGGCAATGTTATTACAGTCGTGGGGGATTTCATTATGCTGGTAGATTGGGAAAATCAGGTTTGTGTTGGATTCCAAGATCTGGGATTTCTAAAATGTCTATGAGATGGCTTTTTAGAGCTGCTTACGGTTTAGTGCACTTAGGGATCAGCTATTCTGGACCGAGTGTTGTGCAATAAACTGAAATTGATTAGAGAGCTTAAGGGTAAAAGAACCCTTGGGGGCACTTGATCATAATATGATCAAACTCACTTCGAAATTTGAGAAGGAGAAGCTAAAGTCAGATGTATCAGTATTACATATTACAGTGGAGTAAAGGAAAATACAGGGGCATGAGAGGAGTTGGCCAGGAATTGGTTGGAAAAGAACACTGACAGGGATGACAGCAGAGCAGCAATGGCTGGAATTTCTGAAGGCAATTCGGAAGGCACAGGATATATACATCCCAAATAGGAGGAATTATTGTAAAGGGATGATGACACAGCAGTAATTAACAAGAGGAGTCAAATCAAACATAAATGCCCAAGAGTGGGCGTACAACAGATCAAAAATCAGTGGGTAGTTAGGGGATTGGGAGGCTTTTAAATTCTAACAGAAGGCAACAAAAAGTCATTCAGGTAAAGAGGGAATACAAAAGTAAGTTAGTCAATAATATTAAAGAGGATACCAAAACTTCCTTCAGAAACATAAAGTGTAAAAGGGAGGCGAGAGTGGATATCAGACTGCTGGAATGCTATGCTGGAGAGGCAGTATTGGGAGACAGGGAAATGACGGATGAACTGAATCAGTCTTTACTGTGCACGAGCAGTTTGGTGGAAGTTACAGGTGTCGGGGGTCATAAAGTGTGTGAAGTTACCATTACTAGGGAGAAGGTACTTGGGAAACTGAATGGTCTGAAGGTAGATAAGTCGACTGAACCGGATGGTATACACCACAGAGTTCTAAAAATGGTGGCTGCAGGGATTGTGGAGGTATTGGTAATGATTTTCTGCACTTGGATTTTCAGCTGCCCTTTGACAAGTTGCCATACCTGAGGCTGTTGAACAAGCAACACCCCATGGTATTACAGGTGTAGGCTTCTCAGTAATATTAGATGGACTGTTACCTGTTAATTGCCTATTACAAAATGGCTTCTCTGAAGTGTTAAAATAAAATGGTTTCTCGTACTGTTAACTGTTGAGTAGGGAGTTCTCTGTGGCAGCATGTTTGGGTTATACTTAGTGATAATGGAAATTGTACTCGTTTGCTAGCCAATGGAAGTCATGTTATGCTATCTTGTATGTGTGTGCTGACTTGAGGAGCGCGGGATTTTTCAGGAGGCGAGCGGAGAGGACAGACGTGTGGGGAACGGTCAGCGGTTCCAGGGCGGCAGATACCGGGCCTCGGGGGTTCGGTTGGTGGCCGGAGTCTCGAAAGGACGTTGTGGATGGAATTGGAGACGTGAGCTCCAACGTATTAAAATATTACGTGCACAAGACTGATAAGTCACTTATGTTGCGCCTTTTCTTTTAGTTGTTTCTACTAACCCATCATTACAAATTGCCATAAAGTGTATTTCGTTACTCGCACTTTGTCTATTGTTTGATACTGGAGTACCTGCTGATATTTGGGGGTCTCACATTGTATCCGCACCAAACGTTTACACTGTTTGGTGGGGGTCGACGGCTATTCACCCTAGAGAACGGGAGTCGGGGGGGGCGGGGTTAAAGGAATGGATCTAGCAGGGATAAAACGTCGTTATTGTGGCTATCCCTCGAGATCGAGGATGATGGTCTTCGTTCTGAAGAAGTGGCCCACAGAGCGAAGACGCCTGTGCGTGTATTTGTTTAACGTGTACTTAATGTTGCGCTCCAAGAAGCACACGATACTTCACAAATCAACCAATTGATTCCAATGGCATGGAAACCACGACGACTGGAGCTGATGGATTTGTTGCAGCCTTCATCCGCCTTCAGAGCCGTTGAGTTCGAAGTAACTTCGCCCGCCTGTTCCACCCTTGAGGTCTTGGTTGGATTGTTCTTTGTCAGGGACCTCACCCTCGACCTTAATGCCATGGGTGACCCTACCAGGAGCATAGCTCCAGACGGCATCGCTCTCGGGATCTTAGGACCACACACGCTTCTCCACCACGACAAGGTGACAATCCACGGAGAAGGGATAAAACGGGCCGATTGGCAGGAGGCAAAGTGTGGGAATAAAGGGCCCCTTTTCGGGTTGGCTGTCAGTGAATAGTGGTGTTCCACAAGGTCTGTGCTGGGACCAATTCTTTCTATGTTACATGTCAATGATTTGGATGATGGAATTGATGGTTTTGTCGCAAAGTTTGCTGATTATAGGAAGGTAGGTGGAGGGGCAGGTAGTTTTAAAGAAGTAGAGAGGCTACAGAAGAACAGACGGATTACAAAAATGAGCAAAGAAATTGTAAATGGAATACAGTATCGGGAACTGTATGGTCAGGAACTTTGGTCGAAGAAAGGAAAGGGTTGACTATTTTCTAAGTGGAGAGAAAATGCAAAAATCTGTAGCACAAAAGGATTTGGGAGTCCTCGTTCAGGATTCCCTAAGGCTTAATCTGCAGGTGAGGAAGGCAAATACAATGTTAGCATTCATTTCAAGAGGATTAGAATATAAAAGCAAGGATGTAGTGTTGAGTCCTTTTGGTGCACCGGAGAGGCCTCACTCTGAGCAGTTTTGGGCCCCTTATCTTACAAAGATGGGTAGATGGAGCTCATCAGCCTGGGAAGGCAGTCCATCTAAGAGAGGGAAAACTCAAATTTCAAAACTCTGCTGCCTTGCGGACATACCCACTTATGGGAAAGGCTTCGGGAGTAAACCCTGAGGACAAATCTGGAGCTGGAGTCCCTAAGGCAGTCCGACGTTGCTTTCAACCAGGCTCTGGCAACTCCTGCGACATCACTGGCGCCAAGCTGTATCGGCCCTTGCCCTTCCCTTGGACAACATCGGTGACTTGAAGAGGGGATACTTGCTGCTTAGGCAACTGCCGGTGTTCCATACAACCTTGCCCAGGCCTGCGCCCTGGAGAGATTGAAGCAGGACTTTCCAGGCGCAGATCCATGGTCTCGCGAGACTAACAGATGTCATCCATCTTACAAAGGATAGTCCTTCACTGAACTTGCCCAAACTTGGTCCAAGCAACCAAACTGCTGGGACACCTGTGACCAACTTTAATTAGAAACATAGAAAACCTGCAGCACAATACCGGCCCTGTGGCCCACAAAGCTGTGCTGAACATATCCTTACCTTAGAAATTTTCCTAGGGTTACCCATAGCCCTCTATTTTTCCAAACTCCATGTAGCTGTTCAGGAGTCTCTTAAAAACCCTATCGTATCCTCCTCCACCACCATTGCAGCAGCCCATTCCAAGCACTCACCACTCACTGCGGAAAAAAAAACTTACCCCTGACATCTCCTCTGTACCTACTTCAAAGCACCACAAAACTGTGCCCTCTCGTGCTAGCCATTTCAGCCATGGGGAAAAGCCTCTGACTATCCACACGATTAATGCCTCTCATCATCTTGTACATCTCTATCATGTCACCTCTCATCCTCCGTTGCTCCAAGGAGAAAAGGCCGAGTTCACTCAACCTATTCTCATAAGGCATGCTCCCCAATCCAGGCAACATCCTTGTAAATCTCCTCTGTACCCTTTCTATGGATTGCACACCCTTCCTGTAGTGAGGCGACCAGGACTGAGCGCAGTACTCCAAGTGGGGTCTGACCAGGGTCCTATACAGCTGCAACTTTACCCATCGCCTCCTAAACTCAGTCCCACGATTGCTGAAGGCCATTGCACCGTTTACCTTCTTAACCACAGAGAAAACCTGCGCAGCAGCTTTGAGTGTCCTATGGACTCAGACCCCAAGATCCCTCTGATCCTCCACGCTTCCAAGAGTCTTACCATTAATACTATATTCTGCCATCATATTTGACCTACCAAAATGAACCACCTCCCACTTATCTGGGTTGAATTCCATCTGCCACTCTCAGCCCAGTTTTGCATCTTATCAATGTCCCGCTGTAACCTCTGACAGCCCTCCACACTATCCACAGCATCCCCAAACGTTGTGTCATCAGCAAATTTACTAACCCATCCCTTCACTTCCTCATCCAGGTCATTTATAAAAATCATGAAGAGTAGGGGTCCCAGAACAGATCCCTGAGGCACACCACTGGTGACTGACCTCCATGCAGAATATGCCCCTTCTATAACCACTCTTTGCCTTCTGTGGGCGAGTCATTTCTGGATCCACAAAGCAATCCCATGACTCCTTACTTTCTCAATATGGATCCCATGACTCCTTACTTTCTCAATATGTCTTGTAAAGTAAGTATATGTTCGGCACAGCATTATGGGCCGAAGGGGCTGTATTGTGCATTAAGCTTTCTATGTTTCTATGATAGGCTCATGATTAGTCCGTGTCGAATGAACCTATCAATCGTACGATTTTGGAAAGTAGGAGAAAGCCGCAGTACCCACAGAAAACCCACGCGATCATAGGAAAACGTATTAACTTACAGACCGCTTAGGGAAATTAACCCCGGTCGCAGACGCTGTGTTACGAATTATGATAACCTTTACGCTACCTTGATGAACAGAGCTTCCCGGATTATGCATCCGGCTTTCCGTGGGACAAGAATCTTTTAGGCTTATGGACCAAATTTTAATCATAATTCAGAAGTATGTACATCAACATTTTACAGAAGAAAAAAATATATTTGACTATGATGAAGGATGTGTGCACAGCAGTTTTCAGATTCAGCGACTGGACGAGACTTAGACTAAATAATACAAGACAGCGATTTCAACTCCCAAATGAAGTGGGGAACTTAAATTTATTGAGCTGAATAATTCAACACTGAAAGTGGGATTTGTGTGGGCGATCCACAATTGACTGGATTGTGCATCCGCTTTCCCGTTAGGAAGCAATCCTTGAGGCTTCTGCCCTTGGAATCGGGAAAGTCATCAGTCCAGGGCAATAGTACACACACCTTGGAAACGACCAGAAAGTATGCACAGAGCAGGAGGACATGAAGCTACCCTCTGGATGGGATTTGCAAACTAAGCATGAGTAGACAGGACAGTCAGCCCTACTACCCTGAACTGGGATCCACCCACCACAACCCTCCTCCAAAGTGATGATCAGACAAGAAACAATTCTGCTTAGACGGGAATGTTAAATATCTAAACCAGGAACTTGGAATCTATATTAATTTGTGGGACATTCTCAAGCAAGGCGCTGCAGATGACGGAAATCAGAAATAAATCAGGAGGTCGTGTCCTATTCATTCGTCCAGGCATCAATTGCGGAGAAACAACTTATGGACCCGGAGGTAACAGGTTTACTCCTCATTTCGGGGGTAACAGGATACACTTGGACACAGGTGGACTGAGGATCAACGAGTTTGCCGGTGAGAGGCTTGTTTATTCTCCTGCATGGTTGCAGCTCGACCTGCTGAATTCATGCAGCATTTTTGTGTGTATGTTCCCCTTGATTTCCAGCATCTGCAGAATTTCTTATCCAGGTTGGCATGGGGTACCAGAAAGGTACTGGACTCCGAACAGTAGGTATCAGGATGGTGTGACAAGGATGTGCATTAGAACAAGGTTCCATAGCGCATTACTTGTGAGGGGTTGACAAGGATAATTCGCTGGGTATAGGAACTACGAACATCAATTAGCATACAATGTAGAGAAACAAGAAAACCCTTTGCCACCGGGGGTAAAGAGATTATTTTTTGGGCGAAACGGTTATCGGCAGTTAGCCCGGCACAGTGTTTAACGGCGTTGCTTCATGTGGTTATGGTGGAAGGGGGCACACTGGCAATAGCCGTTAGTAACTTCCGCCTTCCCTCGGAGCTGCAACAGCTGCTGCCCCGGCTTTTTGCATGATTCTTTCAGCTGACTCCACCATTACATCCAGCGATTTTTTCAGCGTCAGGAGCGCCACGCCAAAGGACAATATGCCACCCACAACAGTACCGAGAATGGGCCCAAAGGGCCAGTTGCCTCCCGAGTACAATTTGCCCACAACATGCCATTTGGCCCCGGCAGCTACCAGCGCCATCGGCGTTATCAGCATTAGATCGTTTCTGGTGAAATCCCCAAACAGAAATTTGCGCGCTGTGTCGTTCCACAGCTCCGGCACACCTTGTCCCCACTCTCCAGGCCAGTTTGCCGAGGGACCGATCGTCCAGACCCATACACCTCCGCAAGAATCGGATACCCGAGGCAATGATAACCAGGTCACAGGGAAGTGGACATAACAGCACGTTAACTGCACCGACAACCCCCGAAGCGACGGACAGAATCAGCACGTAACGCTGTAGAACATTACGTTTTCTCTGTAAAGCCACATCGGATGTGTAGGGGAGCGCCGCCAGGAACAAACTCTTCTGTGCTTCTGATAGATTGGACACCACTGTTTCCCTTAAAGCAGGAAAATCGTACCAGTCCGGATTATATGCGGAACAAAGGAAAACCCGGGGATTTTGTACTTCTGAAGCCTCTAGTGAGGAGGTGTACTCTTTCCTCACTCTCTGGAGCATCTCCTCCTGGTTGTAACCCCTCTTCCGGCTCTCCGACCTGACAGTGTCGTCGATCTTGGACCGCACCAGATAGAAATGTTTACCCGCCTTCTTCAGCGCTTTGGCTAGTAACTGGTCACTGTCCGCGAACCGACCGTCGGTCACAATGATCAACAGGTCATACTGGGAAACCTTCGTCCCCTTCATTAACTTTCGCAATGGGAACCAGGGCGTGTTCAGCCCAGGGAAGTCACAGTACTGGACATTAGGGAGGGTGGGATGGCGGTAAGGTGTTATTCCAGTAGCATTTTCTGTACAGCCGATTGGGGAGGTCCCTTCATCATTTTCATTCAAATCGAGCAGCGCGTTGATTTGCTCGTCGCAGATTCGCCCATGACCGCAATCCGAAGGAGTACGTTGGTGAACTACTTTGATTTGCTCTTGACTACTGACTGGAGACTCCTCTCACCTTCACGGAGATCTGCAGCCGCCAGCTCCGAGTTGTAGTGAACGCCAGCCATTGCTCACTGAAAGAAGAAGGCGTGTTTATTATTTCGGAGTTGGTGGTAATCGGGCTATCAGAATGGATATCAGAAGGGTGTGTGAGCAAAGTAGATTGAAAATTGACATGGCGGGAGAAGACAGAAGTTGGTACTGGAGACTCGTCTTCTCATTGGAGTTTTGCAGTTTGTGGTGTTTCACAGGTTCCCTGCTTCTTGTCATTAATATTAACGATTTGCACGAGAATGTTGTTAGTATGTTCGCTAACGTTGTCGATGACAGAAATATTGGCGGTACAGTGGACAGTAATTAAAGTTGTCTACGATTACGGCAGAATGTAGATCACCTGGGAAGATTGGCCAAGGAATGGCAACTAGAATTTATTCAGATCGCGTGCGAAGCGATTCATTTTAGTAATATAAAGTAGTGCAGGGTAATCACGGTGATTGGGAATTCCCTGAAAATGGCACCACAGGTAGACAGGGCAGTGACTGAGACAGTCGGCATGCTTGCATTTACCTTTTCTGTCATATTGCAGCTGTACAAGGCGATAGAAAAACACCCTCCTAGTGTCCTATGTGAAGGTCGGGTCAAGCTGTTATAACATGGCTGTGATAAGATGTGCCTGGAAAAATATCAATGGTTGGGTGACTATTTTCACAGACAATATAAATATTGGTGGTTTTGTGGATAGTGTAGAAACTTGCCAAATAATACACCGGGATGGGGAGCATGGTCACGAAGCGGATAATTGGGATTGGGATTCGATCCCTGTCGGTGTTTTCATGAAGTCTGAAGGTTTGCTCTGGGTACTCCGGTCTCTTCCAAGGTTCACAAACATACGCGTTAAGGTTAGAAAGACCCTGCTATGTCAACAGGATCAGACTGATCACCTGGCTGTGCTTCTACTCCCTGAGTACAGGTAGAGACTGAAGACTGCAGCACCAGTAGCGAGGACCGAGAAGATGTGGACAAGGCAGGCGCAGGAGCGCCTACAGGACTGCTTTGAATCGGTGGACTGGACTACTTTCGGGGATTCATCTTAGAGTCTGAATGAATACACACCGCAGCTGTTCCCGTCTTCATTACAACCTGTGTGGATGAGTGCGTGCCACTGTTAACATGCCGTAGATAATGAAATCAAAAGCCGTGGATGAAGCAGGAATTGTGTGGTCTGCTAAGGGGTAGATCTGTGGCGTTTAATCTGGTGACCCAGAATGGTACAAGAAAACAAGGTACAGCTTGAGGTGGACTACTCCAAGAGCTAGGAAACACCTCCGATAAATCAAGAGGGGTTCAGATTTCTGGAGCAGAGATTTTCTGGGGCAGAGGTGACCTGTACAAAAGGGACGAGTCGCACTTGAATGGAGGGGGGGTGGGGGGGTGGGGGTCGGAATCCAATATCCTTGTGGGTAGGTTTGCTAAGGCTTCCGGGAGTGGTTTAAATTAAGCTGACAGAGGAATGAGAATCTATATGATAAGCGGAAGATGAGCCAGCAGCTTTACAAGTAGATGATGGGCGTAGGGAAAGATAAGCCAATGATTCAGTACAAATGCAGAGAGTGCAAGGAGTTAAATTATACCATACAGGCAAAATTCAAAAGATCGAAGAATGTAGGAATGAAGAAGTTCTATTTAAATATATGTAGTATTCGGAATAAGGTGTATGAACTCATGGCACAATTAGAGGTTAGTCGGTATGATGTTGTAGACATCACTGAGTCGTGGCTGAAAGATGGTCATATTTAGGAGCTTAAAATCAAAAGATATACTTCGTACCGAGCACTTAGGAGGCAATGAATCATAATATGATTGAATTTATACTACAATTTGAGAGGGAAAGCATTAGTCAGATCTATCAGTATCACATTGGGAAAAGAAAAAGGTGATTACAGAGGCATGAGAGAGGAACTTTTCCTGGTGGATTGGAACGGAATACTGGCGGGATTGACAGAAGTGCAGAGATGTCTGAAGTTTCTGGGAATAGTTCATAAGGGACAGAATAGTTATGCCCCAGAGAAGAGGAAGTTCTCAAATGACAAGTGTAGGCAACCGTCGCTGACAAGGGAAGTTAATGACAACATAAAAGCCAAGGAAAGGGCATATGACGTAGCAAAAGCAGGTGGGAAGTTGGATGATTGGGAAGTTTATCAAATCCAACAAAAGACAACTAAAAAAGGCCATAAGAAGTTAAAAGATGAAATATGCTGGCAAACTAGCTAATAATATGAAGCAGAATACTAGAAGTCTTTATCAGTTATATAATGAGTAAAGGGGAGGCGAGAGCCGACATTGGGCCCCTGAAAAATGAGGCTGGTGAGGTAGTAGTGGCGGACAAAGAAATGGCGGATGGACGTAATAAGTACTTTGCATCAGCCTTCTCTGTGGATAACACTAGCAGTGTCCCAGAGGTTCGTGGGTGTCAGGGTGCCGTTGCTATTACAAACGAGAAATCTCTTAGCAAACGGAAAATTCTTAAGATGGATAAGTCATTTGCACCAGATGGACTTCATCCCAGAGTTCTGAAAGAGGTTTCTGAGGAGACAGGAGATGCATTGGTTATGATCTTTCAACAACCACTTGATCCTGGCATAGTTCCGGAGGACTGGAAATTTGCAAATTCCCCTTCACATTTTAAGAAGAGAGGAAGGCAAAAGAAAGGAAAGTATAGGCCACTTATCTTAACCTCAGTGGTTGGGAAAGTGTTGGATTCCATTATTAAGGATGAGGTTTTGGGGTTCTTGGAAACTAATGATAAAATAACTCAAGGTCCGTATGGTTTCCATTAAATGAAATGTTGCCTGACAAATCTGTTACGAGTTCTTTGAGAAAGTAACAAGCAGAGTGGGTAAAGGAGAGGTAGTGGATTTCATTTACTTGGATGCTCAGAAGGCATTTGGAAAGGTACACACACGAGGCTGCTTAAGATAAAATCTTATGGCATTAGAGGAGTGATACTGACATGGATAGTGGAATTGCTGACAGGCAAGAGGCAGCGAATAGGAATAAAGGGGTCAATTTCTAGTTGGCTGCCAGTGACTAATGGTGTTCCTCATGGGTCAGTATTGGGACAGCTACTTTTCACGTTGTTTGTAAATGATTTCGATAGTGGAATTGATGTCTTTGTGGCAACACCTGCAGATCACACAAAGATAGGCAGAGAGGTACGTAGTGCTGAGGAAGCAATGTGCTTGCAGAAGGAATTAGACAAATTGGAAGACTGGCCAAAAAGTGGCACGTCGAATAGTGTCTGATAATGCATTTCGGTAAAAGGAACAACAGTGCAGACTATTATCTAAATAGGGAGAAGGATCAAGCATCAGAGGTACAAAGGGTCTTAGGAGTCCTCGTGTTGGATTCCAAAAAGGTTAATTTACAGGTTATGCCTGTGGTAGAGAAGGCAAATGCGATGTTGGCATTCATTGCAAGGGGAATAGAATATAAAAACAAGGAGATAAGACAGTGGTTAGGTCGAACTTGTCGATAGGTGTGGGGCCTATTTATCAGAAAGTATGCGTTGTTATTGGAGAGAGTCCAGGGGAGTTTCGCGTAGATGACTCCAGGAATTGGGGGGGGGGGGGGTGGCGGGGAAGAGGGTTACCATATGAGGAAGCATTTGGCAGCTTTGTGTCTGTACTCACTGGAATTTAGAAGAATGTGGGGTGGGGGTTTCTCAGTGAAACCTACCGAACATTGAAAGGACTAGATAAGTCGAATGTGGAGATGATTCCTACGTTGGCCGTATCCAGAACTAGAGGATACAACCTCAAGATTGAGGGGCGACCCTTTAGAACAGGATTTTATTTAACCAGAGAGTAGTGAATTTGTGGAATATTCTGCCATGGACTGCAGTGAAGGAGAAGACCGTTGGTATATTTAAAGCGATAATTGAGAGTTCCCGATTGGTCGGGGCATCAAAGGATATGACGAGAAGACAGGTATGTAGGTTTTGAGTAGGATGCGAAATCAGCCTTGATGGAATGGCGCTGCAGAATCGATAGGCTGAATGGCCTTATTCTGCTCCTATGTTTTATGATCTTTTGGAAACCCAACATCATGAATGTCAGTGATACTTCCAGGCGATCTCGCCTTTATGCTCGGTTTGAAAGGGAGAATAAAACTACATCTATGAGGGTTCCTACAGCACCCACTGGCCCTGCGATCTCTGTCTCGGAGGATGACGTCAGTCTGTTTCAGGAGGGTGAACTGTAGCAGGGCGCCAGGCCCCGATCTGGTAAGTCTCTGAAAACTTATGCCAACGAACTGGAAGGAGATTTCAAGACATTTTCAATCTCTCACTACTACAATCGGAAGTTCCCGCCTGCTTCAAAAGGGCAACAACTACACCAGTGCCTAAGAAGAGAAGTGTGACAGTCAAAAATGCTGGATAAACTCAGCAGGCCGGTCTGCATTTATGGAAGAGAGTAAACCGTCTATGTTTTGGGCAAGGAGCCTTAGTCATGAAATAGAAAGAGAAGACTGGAAAGAAAGAGAAGAATTAAGAGTAGGAAGGTGGGGGAGGGGAGGAACCAGTACAGGGTGGTACGTTGTAGGTGAAACTGGATGAAGGGTGAAGTGAAAAGCTGGGAAGTTGATTGTTGAAGGAGTTAAAGGGCTGGAGAACGGGGAATCTGATAGAAAAGGATGGAAGACCATGGAAGAAAGGGAAGGAGAAGCCCCAGAAGGACGTGATGGCCGAGTAAAGAGATGAGGTCAGAGAGAACCAGGAATGTGGAATGATGAAGTGGGTGAGGAAAATCACCGGAAGTTCGAGAAATCGATGTTCATGCCGTCATGTTGGAGGATACAGTGTTGCTTCCCCAAACTGAGTGTGACTTCGTCGCGGTAGTAGAAGGGACCAGGGAATGACATGTCGGAGTGGGAATGGGAAGTAGAATTGAAATGGCTGGCCACTGGGAGATCCCGCTTTTTCTGGCAGACGAGTGGACAAGGGGATCGCGTAGGGAACAATCGCTGCAGAAAACGGAAAGTGGGACGGAGTGGTGTCAGGGCAAGATGCTTGGTGGTGGGATCCCGTTGACGATGGCATAAATTACAGAGAATTATGTGCTGGATGCAGAGTGTAGTAGTGTGGTAAATGAAGACAAGAGGAACCCTATCCCTGGCCGTGGCGGAGCGAAGATGGAGCGCGGGAAAACGAGCCCGAAGCAGCATGTGCCGTATTTACGACTATCGTCCAGTAGCGCTCACATCTGCGGTGAAGAAGTGCTTTGAGAGGTTGGTCAGGGCTAGAATCAACTCCTGCCTCATTAAGGACCTAGACCCATTGCAGTTTACACTTCGTCACAACAGATCTAGGGCAGACGCGTGGCCTTGGATCACGAGCAATATAAATAAATACCGCTGTCAGGATGCTGTTTCTTTTAACACTGTCACTCCTGCAGAACTGATCGAAAATCTACAGAACCTGGGCTACTCCACCTCCCTCTGCAACTGGATCCTCGACTTCCTAACCTGAAGACAATGATCTATACGGAGTATAACCGGCGCACCAATCCTGAGTTGGAGGGCTTCGAGAGAGGAGGCGTCGCACAGGTCCGGGGGCAAAGTTTAAAAGGAGAAAGCTTCGAGGGAACTTATCTATAACCGGAGCACCAAACACGAGACACTGCCTAGCGGAGCGATCATCGACGGAGTGGTCAGAGGCACAGTTGAAGGGCTTCGGCGAGATAAGTGGGTAAGTGGATATCGTTTTTTTTTTCCCCCGCGTTTTTTTTGGAGGACTAGAGAGCATGTCTGTAGGGTTAGTACTTTGCTCTAGGTGTCAGATGTGGGAATTTTGGGAATCCTCCAGTCTCTCAGATGGCTACATCTGCGCCAGGTGCGTCGAGATGAAGCTCCGAAGAGACCGTCTTAGGGATCTGGAGATGCGGCTTGATGACCTACAGTTTATTAGGGAAAGTGAGCGGGAGACAGATAGAAGCTACAGGGAGTTAGCCTCCCCGAATCTGCAGGAGCTAGGTAGGTGGGTGACTGTCAGGGAAGGAATGGGAAGAGCTCAGATAGTAAAGAGCACCCCCGTGGACATCTCCCTCAGTAATCATTATCTCATTAAGGATGCTGTTGGGGGTGGGGGGGGGGGGGTGACCTGACAGTGGACGACCACGGCGATCGAGTTTCTGGCACTGAGCCTGGTTGCGTGGTGCAGAAGGGAGAGAAGAAGATGAGGAATGCAGTAGTCATAGGGGATTCCATAGTGAGGGGAACAGACAGGGAGGTTCTGTCATCCTGACAGAGATAACCGCATGATGTGTTATCACCCAGGTGCCAGGGTGCGGGATATTTCGGATCAGGTGCAGAGTATTCTGAAGGGAGAGGGTGAACTGTCAAAAATCTTGGTACACGTTGGTACCATTGACACGTGTAGAAAAAGGGAAGAGATCCTGAGGAGAGAATTCGGGGAGTTCGGTAGGAAGATGAAACGCAGGACCTCCAGGGTGGACATCTCAGGATTGCTGCCTGTGCCACATGCTAACGCGAGCACGAAAAACATGATCAGGCGTATTAACGCGCGGCTGCGAGACTGGTGTAGGGGGCAGGGCTTCGGGTTCCTAGATAACTGAGTTCTGGGAGAGGTACGACCGGTACAAAAAGGACTGGTCACACTTGAACCCAAAGGGGTCCGATATCCTAGCGGGCACATTTAATAAAGCTGTTAGGGATGGCTTAAACTAATTTGTCAGGGGGATGGGAACGGGAGTGATAGGGCCGAGGAAGGGGAAAACAGAAATAAATCAAAGATAGCGTGCAACAGAAGTGATAGAAAGGACAGGCAGGAGATGAGGCATAACCACAGCCAGTAGGATGAGTTACAGGGCAATAGAGTTGTGGGGCAGTTCAAACAGAGAGCAACAAGTACTGGACTGAAAGTGTTACATTTGAACGCACGCAGCAGGAGAAATAAAATGGACGATCTTGAAATTCAACTACAGATTGGCAAGAATGACGTTGTGGTCATCTCTGAAACTTGGCTAAAGGATGGCTGCCATTGGGAGTTGAACGTCCAAGGCTATACAATGTATCGGAAAGATAGGTTTGTAGGCAGAGGGGTTGGTGTGGCTCTGTGTATAAGAAATATAATTAAGTCGTTAGAATGGGATGACATGGGATTGGAAGGTGCAGAGTCTCTATCGGTTGAATTAACAAATGGCAAGGGTAACAGGACCCTAATTACAGTTGCATTCAGGCCTCGCCGGGATGTGGGTTACAAATTACAGCAGGAGATAGAAAAGGTGTATCAGAAGGGCAATGTGACGATAATCGTAGGGATTTTAACATGAAATTGGATTGGGAAAACCAGGTCAATACTGGACCTCAAGAGAGAGAATTTGTAGAATGTCTAAGGGATGGCTTTTTAGAACAGCTTGTTGTTGAGCCCACTAGGGGATCGGTTGTGCTGGATTGGGTGTTGTGCAATGATCCGGAGGTGATAAGAGAGCTTCAGGTTAAGGAACCCTTGGGGAACAGTGATCACAATATGATCGAGTTCACTTTGAAATTTGAGAGGGAGAAATTAAATTCCAAGGTGTCGGTATTTCAGTGAAATAACGAAAATTACAATGACATAACAGGGGAACTGGCCAAGGTTGATTGGAAAGAGACACTAGCAGGAAGGACAGCAGAGCAGGAATGACTGGAGATTCTGCGAAAAATGCGATAAGTGCAAGACAGATATCTTTCAAGTAAAAAGAAATTTTCGAATGGAAGAAGGTGACTACCATGGCTGATTAAGTGAAGTCAGAGCCAAAGTAAAAGCAAAAGAGAGGGCATACAAGGAAGCCAGAGCTAGTGGGCGTCATGGTCCGGTCCATGAATTCCGCATTCCAGTTCACGGTGTGGTCCGTGGACTCAGGACTCCGGGTCTTCCAGCGGTCCCTTGTTTTGGTTGAGTTAATCATAGGCACCTGATTCCCATCTTGGAGCTTGGCATATAAGTAGCCTTGGGGTTGAGTGTGAGCTGCTGGTTTGTCTAGTCAAGATCCCCTGGGTGCAACCTGCTGGTGGAAGGCTTGAGCGGCCACTTGCCATCTTTGGGCCGTGTTGGGGAAACATTGCTTCATGAAGCCTTGCTGTCAGTAGTCGGAGCAGTCTTTGTGGTATGTATTCGGCCGTTTCCTGGGCCAGCTGAGTGGCCGTCAGCCACTCCGAGCTAGGTAGGGATCTGACTGTTTCCGTAGCCAGCCGAGGCTGCTGGCTGTAACTGCTATTTGGAGCAACCCCGATGCAGAGAGGGAACTGTCCGTTGTTCGTTGGTGTTTGTCTCTTCCTGTCCTCGCTTCCGTGGGGTAAGTCAAGCCGTTCTACTGTTGCCCTGCGGGGGGTGGGATCTGTCTTGTCCTCGCCTCCGTGGGGTAAGTCAGGCCGTTCTGCCGTTGTCCTGCGGGGGGGGGGGGGCGGGGAGGAGATTTGTCTTCTCTTGTCTTCGCCTCCGTGCGGAAGGTCAGGTCGTTCTGCAATTACCCGACGGATGGTCCTGTCCCACCTTGGTGTGGAGAAGAAGTTGAGTCCCGGCTTGTCTAAGTATAAGTCCCAGCTGTATGTCTATGTACTGTCCTGTCTCATGTTGGTGTCGTGTTAAAGATGAATCCCGGCTTTTCGAAGGATAAGTCCCGGCTCCATGTTGATGTATAGTTCCCAGTCTGTCTCCGAGCTCCAACCTCCGAGTTATTAGCCTCCGCAGCCTGAAGTCCCCAGCCTGTAAGCCTCAAGACCAAGACCCCAGCCACGTCCTGTCCTGTAGTCATGTCATGCCCTTGCCTAGTTCTGGGGCCCGAGCCCGAGGCAAGACCTAGGTCCTGGGTCCTTGTCCAGTCTCTGGCTCGGAGTCCAAACCCAAGCTCCTAGTTCATAGTTCCTTGTCCGGGTTCCCTGTTGTGTCCTTGTCTTAGCCCAAGTCTGCGTTCTTGTCCCTGCTCCTTGTCTGTATCTTGTCACGTCCCTACTCTAGTCAAGTTCTGTTCCTTGTACTTCAGTGTCTGTGTCTTGCATTTGGGTCCACTACCAGCGCGCCGATTGTGACAGTGGGAAGATGGAGGATTGGGAAGCTTTTTAAAAACGTGCCAAAGGAAACTAAAAAAGTCTTTCGGAAGGAAAAGGTGAATTATGAGAGGAAGCTGGCGACTAATATCAAAAATGATATTAACTGCTTTTTTAAGTATATAAAGGGTAAAAGAGAGTCGAGGGTAGATATAGAACCAATACAGAATGATGCTGGAGATATTGTAATGAGAGATGCAGAGATGGCAGAGGAACTGAATGCGTATTTTGCATCAGTCTTCACAGTGGAAGCGCAGGTAGTGTTGAGGAAAAATAAAGCTTGCAGACAGACCGAGATATTTTAGGGGAATGGGCAAAGTAATGGCAAATGAAATACAATTTTGGAAATTGTATGGTCATGCACTTTGGTGGAAGAAATAAACTGGCATACTATTACTTAGATGGGGAGAGAATTCAAAATGCAGAGATGCAAAGGGACTTGTGAGTCCTTGTGCAAGGTACTCTAAAGGTTAACCTGCAGCTTGAGTCGGTTGTGAAGAAGGCTAATGCAATGTTGGCATTCATTTCTGGAGATATAGAATATGAGGGCAGGGTTGTGATGTTGAGGCTCTATAAGGCAATCGTGTGATAACACTTGTAGTATTGTGTGTAGTTTTGGGCTCCTTATTTTAGAAAGGATATACTGACATTGGAAAGGGTTCAGAGAAGATTCACTGAAATGATTCCAGGAATGAAAGGGTTACCGTATGAGGAACATTTGGCTGCTCTTGGGTTGTATTCCCTGGAGCTCAGGAGAATGGATGGGGGCGGGGGGTGGATCTCACAGGAACATTCCGAATGTTAAAAGGTCTGAACAGATTAGATATGACGAAGTTATTTCCCATTGTACGAGAGTCCACCACAAGAGGGCGCGAATTCAGGATTGAAGGCACAGGAGCAGAATTAGGCATTTCACTTCATCTAGTCTGCTCCGCCATTTCATCATCCCTGATCACTCATTCCATTCAGCCCCATACACCTGTCCTCTCACGATATCCCTTGATGCCCCGACGAATCAGGAATCTATCAACTTACTGGTTACCTCACTGCAGGAAGCAGGTGGATAGTATAGAAAGAGTACAGAGGTAATTTACAAGGGTGTTGCGTGGATTGAAGAGCGTGCCTTATGAAAACAGGTTGAGTGAACTTCGCTTTTTCTCCTTTTCTTCGTTTGAATAACCAAAGGCGTTTCCTCAGGGCTGAAATGACTAACACGAGGGAGAATAGTTTATGGTGCTTACAAGTAGGTACAAGGGGGATGTCAGATGTAAGATTTTCACACAGAGAGTGGTGGCTGCATGGAATGCAAAGCCGGCGATGGTGCTGGAGGCGGATACAATAGCGTCTTTTAAGAGACTCCTAAATAGGTACCTGGAGCTTAGAAAACTAGAGGGCTACGAGGTAGGGTAATTCTAGGCAGTTTCTAGAGTAGATTACATGATCGGCACAACATTATGGGCCGAAAGGTATTTAATGTGCTGTAGATTGCATTGTAAATAAAAACTTCCGCTTTAAATATATCAAAGAACTTGGACTCCACCGCGGGTCGTTCCACAGATTCACCGCTCTCTGGCTAAAAAATAAATCCTCCTTATTCTGTTCTAAGGGGTTGCCCCTCAATTTTGAGGCTGTGCCCTCTAGTTCTGGATATCCCGACCAGAGGAAACATCTTCTCCGCATCCACCTTATCGAGTCCTTTCACTCTTTGGTAGGTTAAACTGTCAGAATCAAAATGGCGTAAACCCACTCCCCTCAGTTATATCAGAAGGAAAAAAAGCACTTTACTATGCATCCCGGAAGTGTCCCAGACGCCCAAAGCACTCAGGCGGGTGTCCTAGAGAAGAGGCACTGAGCGGCAAATTTATAATTTGCCAATCCAAGGGCAACTGTGTCACTGGAATATTGAACATCGGGGAGAAGCGCTGAAACGACATAGACCTCCTGCAAAAGGGAGAACGTGTCATTGACAGGTCTTAGTAGGAGAGAAACCAACTGAATATGAATGTCCACGAGTTATGTCACAGATATCCGATCGGTTTGCAACCTCTGGAAAAGTATCGGCATACTCAGTTAAGTGACGTGAAAATCGTGAAAATATCAATAATTTACCAGCATCACGGATGTTAACACAATGACACAGAAGTGTTGCTTAGTGCTCTTAATCAGAACTGAAACCAATTCTAGGCACTCCCTGAATCAGACAGTAATTATCCAAGAAGCTCTCCCAAGCCCCATTGTTTTATTGGCGCTATCAAACTCAAATTCTCTCCCCTCTCCCCTGAAATTCAATCACTTCGACGAATCTGCTCACCCTGCGTCCTTGGAGGACTCCGGGGAACCCCAAACCGTCATGGGCAACGACCGATGACCAGACTAAATTTAGGGGGTGAATTTAGGGGGTGAGGTAACGGGGAGCAAGAATAGAGAAGGCAAGAGAATCTTCACGGGGAGAGGTTTGCAATGAGCGAGCCGGTACAGCGAGAATCGCCTGCGGGAGACCATTCATAGCATAGCAGGTGCCCATAATAAGCAAGTATTCACTGTCTCATCGAAATTGAAATACTTTTCAGCTCAGGCTCCAGACCAGCAGATGGGAACAGAGAGCGGCTGCACCTCACAAAATGAAACTATTTCAAAGGCGGGAGGGGCGTGGGGGAGGAACAACAGAGAACAAGAACAAAACCAGTAAGGGAGCTTACGTCACACGGAGAGGTTCACATTCAGATTTCCTGTACAGGGAGGGAGATCTACCGGAGACGTCCCAGACAGTGGGTCATTTTCTGAAGCTGCGCGATTGACGGTAACTTCGGGAGTACTCGAAAACTTCTACACCGATAGTACAGGTATCAACTACTTAGATTAGTTTCGATCATTCACCAAATGCACATTGAAACATCGGAATGTACGGTAAAATGCGTTATTTGCGACAGCTACCAACACTGTCTGACAATATGCGGCTTTCCATGTTTCTATCACCCACGTACCTACCTAAGCAATGCTTCTAAGCCCCAATGTGTCTGCCTCTACCACCACCATAGTACAGTCAACATGTTCACCCCTGTCTCTGACATTATGCTAGGTAAAATAAGGATAAAGTTAACGTTTAGCTTTATTTGTCACGCGTACGTTGAAACATTAAAACATTAAAATATAAAGTCAAATCCGTCGTTTGTGTCTACGACTAACACAACCAAGGGTGTAAACACGAGGAAATCTGCAGATGCTGTTAGTTCAAGCAACACACATAAAAATTGCTGGTGAACGCAGCAGGCCAGGTAGCATCTATAGGTAGAGGTACAGTCGACGTTTCGGGTCGAAACCCTTCGTCAGGCTAGGGACAGCCTGTAACTGTCCCAATGTTAACATGACATTCGCATGACATAGTAACCTTAGGTGTGTGTATTTAGAATGAGGAAGGAAACCGGAGCACCGAAGGAAACCGACGTGGCCACCGAGAAGTCATACAAACCCCTTACATTCGGCAGCGAGAATTGAACCCCTTTCGCTTGCGTTGTAAAGGGTTACACTAACCTTCGGGCCTTGCATGGGAGGAATTCCAGTCCTGACAATAGTCACCTCAGTGCCCACAGTGGTGTGCTCCTAACTCTAATAGTGGCCCATAGCAAGATGTCCTCAATTGGGAATGACGAGAATTCCAGAGCGGTGGCACTGAGTGGTGAATCTTGATAATAATTGCGCGGATCGAAGCGAATCCAAGCAATTGGGGTGTGCAGAAATGGGAAGGGTACATTTATGACGACAAAAGAGCGTGCAGAAGTGGGCCATCGCGGATTCCCGGCCCTCCGTAGAGGAGGAGACCCTTGGGGAAGACCCCTTTGAATGTGACGGTGCACAGGGTTGGTCAGATATCCCGGCAGTTTAAAACCTTGGCCAAAGTTTGGGACTATTCAGTAAAGTGCTTTCAAAAGGCATGAATAATTTACCTGTGAGGAGTTTCCTGCAGTGTCACAGCTGTTTGCACCAACGCGCTGTTAATCGCTCTCAACCTGGAATGAAACGAGTTCTGTGCACTCCCTGTACAAAAGTCAAATTATTCCCGGACACGCCCCTGTTGATGGGCGCTGTCACCGTCCAACCGACTCGGGCACATTCCATTCATATTCAATTACCCAGATCCATCAATAAACATGTGTCCCGGGAGGGCTCCATGAACCACAAACCCTTCGATACAGAGAGATACACCAGAAATTCGCACTTTGTCCAGACTAAATAGAAATATCTCAGCTCCGGGCTCCGACCAGCAGAAGGAAGCAGAGTGCGGCAAACTGACATTCACTCGGTGGTGGGGTCAGTGCAAAGGGTAAGAAGAAGAGAACTGGCGAGGGATGGTCCGTCACCGTGTCTAGAAGCAGCCCTCCTAACACCGAAGAGATTCCATGCCTCTCAATCTTCTGCACATGTCTATCCAATCTCTTTTCAGTCTCCTCACTTCCGATTAAAGTAATGCCGAGGATGTGTCTTCAACTGAAACATTTCATCATAGGCAAAAGCTACTGATCCTCCCCAGTGCAATCACACGTCCCCTGTTGTGAGGAGATGAAAAATGATCACAGCTGATCTACTCCACCTGTGGCTTGGCCAAAGCTTTTTAAAAAAAAAATACCTTAAACTTCCTTGCAGTTATACCCCTGGCTACTGAGGTGAAATGTACCCCTTGCCTTCTTCTCCATTCTACCTACTTCTGCTGCTATCTTCATAGATCCTACTAGGGCACAACCACATACCCTACAGTGAATGTCTAAGGCGTACACAGCAGTCACCTGCCTTCGGCATGAATGTGTGACTCGTGGTGAACCAAATACAGCTCAAACATTTGCCGAAAGTTCCGTTGTGATTTGTTACGTGAGATCTCAGTTCCAGAGCAGACGTCCTGAAATAGATGGCAACTCCGAACGCAATCCTGAAGCCTTTGCGCATTTAACTGACACATCTTTTAAACACGCCACGATTTATATGACAACGACAACAAATTAACTGGCAGACGTGCAAGTAACAAAAAGAATGTGATATATAGCGCACTCTGCAAAATGTGCTTGTACATATGAATATTAGTGGAACGTTTTAGACAGCTGATCAACTCAAAGCAAAATGAGTCTCCATCCTTGTGCTAAATGTTTGGAGATTAGACATTCTATATTGGGGAGAAAGAATGGAGAGGGTAATGTGTGAATGCTCGATTATTTTGTAACTGGGCTCAGCTCAACACTGAATATATTGTTGTAGCAGGGCAATGTAAGATTATTCCGGCTTTTTGTTCACTAGACTTCAGCGAAAATAGGCTCGGGCAAACCCAAATTGGGATACTAAGTAAATTTCCTGTATTTTACTTCTGTTATACATTGTTCGCCAAGAATGAGTCCGAAAGACGCGCTATGGGATCTTTGTGTAAGATATGGGAGCCCTGGGAGGGCACCGGTCTCTTAGATAACTACACCTTTACGATGTACATCGAGCTGTTTCTTCTTATAGGCCTTGCTCAAGACCTGGAGCTGCAGCCCCATTACCTTCGGCTCACGTGGGAAAATGAGGTGATGGACAGGAGTTACAGGAAGGAAGTCACTCCCAAGTTGCAAGAGAGATATATTCTACGTGACTGCCAGCAGAGGGAAAGGCAACAGGTAGTCAGTGCAGAGTATCCAGGTGGCCGTTCCACTCAATATCAAGTACACAGCTTTGGATACGGTTCCGGAGCGGGTGGGACAACCTACAGGGAGAAGTCACAGCGAAAGGGTCGTTGGCATGCGGCTCAGAAGGGAAGGAAAAGGAGTGCCGTAGTGATTGGGATTCTATAATTAGCGGAGCAGAAAGCAGATTCTCTGAACATGACTGAGACACCCTTATGGCACTCCGTTCCCCACCCCCTCTCCACCCCCAGGTGCCAAGGTCACGGAATACCTCGGATCGAGTCCACGGCATTCTGAAGGGGATGGTGAGCAGAGGGAAGTCGTGATACATATTGGTTGCAATGACATAGTCATAGTCATACTTCATTGATCCCGGGGAAATTGGTTTTCGTTACAGTTGCACCATAAATAATAAATAGTAATAAAACCATAAATAGTTAAATAGTAATGTGTAAATTATGCCAGGAAATAAGTCCAGGACCAGCCTATTGGCTCAGGGTGTCTGACCCTCCAAGGGAGGAGTTGTAAAGTTTGATGGCCACAGGCAGGAATGACTTCCTATGACGCTCTGTGCTCCATCTCTGTGGAATGAGTCTCTGGCTGAATGTACTCCTGTGCCCACCCAGTACATTATGTAGTGGATGGGAGACATTGTCCAAGGTGGCATGGGGTAGGAAAAGGAAGGAGATACTGAAGAGACTTATATAGGAAGTTAGGAAGAAAGCTAAAAAAGCAATACCTCCAGTGTAGCGGTCTTTGGATTCCATCTGCTACCTTTTCCCCAATTCTTCCAATTTTTGTAGTTCCTCCAGCAATCGCATTGCTTCATCAGCATTAACTGTCCCTCCGCCTATCTTTGCTCCATCTTCAAACTTTGCCACAAAACCATCAATTCCACTATCTAACTAATTGACAAACAACATGAAAAGTAGCGGTTCCAATACTGACCCCTGAGAAACAGTACTGTCAACGGCAGCCAACCACTCGCTCCTTCCATGCCATTATCTTTCCTGTAACGCCATAGGATTTTATCTGGTTAAGCAGCCTCATGTGTGGCCTTCTGAAAATCCAATAAATGACATCCACTGCCTTTCCTTTGTCTATCCTGCGCGTTACTTCCTCGAAGAACAGTAATAGATTTGTCAGGCGGATTTCCCTTCACAGAAGCCATCCTGACCTTGACTTATTTTATCATTAGATGCAGAAATATTCTAAAGAGAGGATGCGGCAACCATGGCTGACATTGGAAGTCAAAGACAATATGAAGACTGAAGAGAGGCCATATAATATGGCAAAAACAATTGGTGGGAAGGTACAGGGTTGGGAAGATTTTAAAAAACAACAGAAAACAATTGTAAGAATCCATAAAAGAAAAAAAAGATAAAATATGATGATAACCTATCCAACAATACAAAAGAGAATACAAAGAGTATTTTTAGGTATATTAATGGTAAATTGAGGATGTGGTGCTGCTGGAAATGACGTTTAAGATATAGTAATGGGGGACAAAGAAATGACGGACGAACTTAACTAGTTTTCGTCTGTCTTCACTATGGAAGACGCTAGAAGAATGCGAAATCAGAGAGTGTCAGCGGGTAGAAGTGATTTCCCTTGGCGTTGCTAAGGAAAAAGTGCTTGGAGCGCAGAACAGTCTGAAAGTAGATAAATTACGTGGACTAGATGGATTACACTCCAGATGTTTGAAAGAGGCAGCGGAAGAGACTGTGCAAGCAATAGTAATGATATTCAAGTATCACTAGATGCTGGAATGCTTCCGCAGGACAGGAAAACTGCAACTTTCACTTCACTCTTTAATAGAGAGAGGCAGAAAAAGGAAATCATACCACTTAACTTGACTTTTGTGGTGAAAAATGTTGGGGTCTATTGCTAACAAAGAGGCTTCGGAAGAGTTGGAGGCACGTGACGCAAAAGGACAAAATCTGCAAGGATCCTTCAGGCGAAATCTTGCCTGACTAATCAGTTGGAAGAATTCTTTGAGGAAATGACTGACAGGATGGACAAAGGAGAATCAGTACATGTTGTTATATAAAATCCTGGCAAGCCTGTTGGTCGCCAGGAGGCGCCCATGGGGGGGGGGGGGGGGGGAGAATACTATCACGGTCCTGTCCCAGAAGTCCACATTGCGGTTCGCGGTCTGGTCTGTGGATTCCGTGCTCTGGTTATTCCGTTTTTTCCCTTGTTCCGTTGGGTGTCTTGATTGAGGCGCCTGATTCTCGTTTTGGACTGGCTACATAAATAGCTCCTGGATTCAGCTTCTTTCGCTGGATCGTCCCCATTCGAATCCTCGGCAAGTCTCCTCGGCAGCACCCCATCAGGAACCTGGCAGAATATCTCTCCAGGAGGCCCTGCGTCCTAGAAAGGATCCCGGCCCCGAGCCCAACAGCCTAGCCTAGCCATGTCCTGTCCTGGAGCCACATCCAGTCCAGGAGTACCCCATGCAGTCCAAGTCAAGGCATCGTGTTCCGGGTCCCAGTCGACTGTCAAATCCGATCCTAGTCCCGAGTCCTAGCCTAGACCCAGGTTCCGAGTCGCTGTCCAGTCTCTGGTTCGGAGTCCTCGTCCAGGTCCTGTGTTCTAAGTCCAAGTCCTAGCCCAGGCCCTGTGTCCCTGTCTAGTCCAGGGCCTGTGCCTGTGTCCAGCTTCGTTTCTTCCCGCTTCTGCTTTGCTCTCGCCTGGATTGCCCTCCGATCTATCCTTGCTCCCCGACTTCCCTTGCTTTCTTGATAAACTCATAGCCCAGTTCCTAGTACTTCAGTGTCTGTGTCTTGCATTTGGTTCCGCTCCCATCGCCACCCATGCAACAGAGTATGTAGTGGTTGTGGGGGTAGGAGTTGATGGGGTGGGTTAATGGATAGAGGTGTTGATCAGCCTGACGGTTTCGGGAAAGTAACTGCTTTTAAGTTTGGCAGTCCTGGCGTGGATGCTGCGTTGCCTCTTCCTGACTGAAGCAGGAAAAACAGTCCATGAACAGGGTGTGTGGGATCCTTCATGATGTTACTGGCAGTTTTATGGATCCTTTGTCTATACATGACCATGATGGCGAGTAGATCAGGACCCGGATCTTGAGCTGAAACATTACAGAGTTTCCCCAGCATTTTTGCTTATTGGTGGTTCAAAGCATTGTTTTGATATAAGTACCCAAGGTAGACTGGTGTCCTTTGGGAAGGAAGAGGACATTGTGTCTTTGATCCTGGCGTACAATATAATGGTTGATCTTATTTAATCTCAACTCTGCATCACAGGGCGCCACAATAGCTTAAGACGCCATACGTTATCGTAGGGAGAGACAGGGTAAATGTGGGAGAAGACAGTGGAGAGTAGAATTGCGGAGAAAATGCCACAGAGACAATATGCGGCTAATTTATAATTTCACCAATCCAAGGGCAATTGGGACTTGGGCGGGGGTGGTGTACACCATCGGGTACAAAGACTGAATCGACACAGAGCGCCTACAAAAATGGCGAATGGGTCAGTATAGATCTCACGCCCTTGATAGAGGAGTCTGTAGGAGAGAAATCAGCGCAATAAGAACGTCAACAGGATTGGTCACAGATTTTCTATCAGTTTGAAACGTCGGACAAAGTTTTGAAATACTCAGGTGACGTGAAACTGGGGAGAATATGCGAAGTGTGCAGTTTTCGAAAACCTATCTACAGAAAAAAGGTAAACAGGGTTGAAAGAGTAGAGAAAAAAATAAAAGGATATTGGCATGTCTGGAGGACCTGTGTTATAGGAAAAGATTAAAGAGGTTTGGACTGTATTTTATAGAGCGTAGAAGATTTAGAGGAGATTTGGTAGAGGTATACAAAATTATGAGGGGCATTTTTCCACTGAGGTTGGGTGGGACTACATTCAGAGGTCATGGGTTACGGGTGAAAGGTGAGAACATGAGGGGGAAACCTCTTCACTCAGGGGGCAGTGGAAGTGTTCAGTGAGCTGACAGCATAAATGCTGCATGCGAGATTGATTTTAAAACTTAAGAGAAGTTTGGATACGTACAAGGATAGTAGGGGTATGGAGGGCTATGGTCCCGGAGCAGGTTGATGGGAGTAGGCAATTTAATTGGTTTCGGCATGGATAAGATGGGGCTAAGAGCCTGATACTTTGTTGTACTTCTCAGACTCTATGACTCTGCCAGCAGCTTATCAGGAAGGAGTTTCCTGCAGCACCATGGCTGTTAACAGAATGAAGCAGAAATGTTTTTTTGGTACTCACAATGGATAATAAAACTGATTCTAGGTACTCCTGAACTAGAGAGTAATTATCCAAGAAAACGTCCACCCGCTCTTTTGATAGGCGTTATAACCCTGTAATTGCTCCCCTCTCCTCCCATCTTTACTCACCTCAACCAATCGCCTCACCGTGCGTCCCGGGACCCTCAACCGCTTCATGGTACAGCAGTAACCCACACTGGACAACGGCCAGTGACCAGGCAAAATTGAAATACATTTTATTTCGGAGTTTCGACCAGCAGGGTTACGCAAAGAGGGACTGTACTGAGCAAAGTGAGACGAATCTAAGGAGTGTAAACAGCGGGAACGAGAACAGAAACGGCAGTAGAAGTTCTATTTCAGGGAAAGTTCCAGGGTGTGCGATCCTGCACAGGAAGAGTCTACATGGGTGGTCTAAATATTTAGGTATTTTATTGAACTCGAGCAAATTGTCACATTGGGAAAAAATGAAAACTTCTCCGGACCGGTACCGGTACCAAAAACTTACATGGGAGGAATCAGTTCCTGGAAGTGTCACTGCAGTGACGACAGTTGAGTCCAGTGACAATATTAAATTGAAATGCATCTCAGTTCGAGGCTCCGACCAGCAGGGGAGGCAGAGCACAACTGTTCTGAGGGAAGGGGTCTGGAACAACTGGAATGAAAAACAGAACTGACAAGGGATCTTCTGTCATTGGGAGAGGTCCACAGTGGGCGACCTTTTACAGCGAGAATGCTCTTCGGGAGAATAGTCATAACATTGAACAAAAAACCATTCACCCACTGCCTGGTCTAGCTTGAAATATAGAACATTCAAAACATAGCAAACCTACAGCACAATACAGGCCCTTCGGCCCTCATTGCTGTGCCGAACATGTACTTACTTTAGAAATTACCTAGATTTACCCATAGCTCTCTTTTTCTCTAAGCTCTATGTACCTAATCGCGGCTCCGAGCAGCAGTCTTCCATTTTCTAACATCCACATGCCTACCTAACGCACTTTTCAATATCCCTAATGTATCTACGTCTTCCAACACAATAATGCAGTTAATAAGTTCAACCCTGCAATAGCCTCTGACATAAGCAAAGTAAAATAAGGATAAAGGTTAAAATTTAGCTTTATTTATCGCGCATACAGTGCAATCTGTCGTTTGCGTCAAAGACGAACACTGCTGAGGGTGTGCTAGGGGTAGTCTGTAACTGTTCCAACGCCAAAGTAGCATGCGTACAACTTACTAACCTGGGAGTCTAGGACGAGAGGGCACGACTTCAGGATTGAAGGAAGTCCATTTAGAACAGAAATGCGGAGAAATTACTTTAGTCAGAGGGTGGTAAATCTGCAGGATTTGTTGCCACGAGTGGTTGTGGAGGCCAAGTCATTGGGTGCATTTAAGGCAGAGATAGATAGGTTCTTGATTAGCCAAGGCATCAAAGGGTATGGGGTGAAGGCAGGAGAGTGGGGATGACTGGAAGAATTGAATCAGCCCATGATTGCATGGCGGAGCAGACTCGATGGGCCAAATAGCCTACGTCTGCTCCTATATCTTATGGTGCTATGGTCTAACCCTTGTCAGTACGTATTTAGAATGAGGGACGAAACCGGAGCAACGTGGCAAGCGGGAAATTGTACAAACTCCTTATAGACAACGGCGGAATTTAACTCCTTTCTCTGGCGCTGACGCTAACGTTGTCCTATACATGGGAGGAATTCGATTCTTGGGAATGTCACCTCAGTAATATGCCTTTAACTCCAGTAGGGGCCCATAACAGGGCGTCCACATCTGGCGACGGCGAGCATTGCCAGAGCATGGCATTGAATGGTGAATCTTGATAATAATTTCGAATAATTAACGAAGGGAATCTGGGCGACTGGGGTGTGTAGTAAATGGAGACGGCACATTCAGAACGGGCAGGAGAAACCCAAATTGGGCTGAAAGGGGCTGTCGCGGAGATCTGGACGTTGGCAGAAGTCTCCCTTGGGGAAGACCCCTCTGAACGTGACGGAGCACAGGCTGGTCACAGATATCCCGTCAGTTTAAAACCTCGGAGAAAGTTTGGGACTAGTCAGTAAAGTGCTTGAAAACGAGATGAACAATTTCTTATGAGATGTTTCCTGCTGTGTTTAATGAAAGGCACCAAAGCGCTGTTCACAGCTGTCAATTGGGAATGAACCAAATTTTGGGCACTCCCTGAATACGAAACAAATTATCCCCGAATACGAATCAAATTATCCCCGAATACGCCTCTGTTTGATGGGTGCCGTCATCTTCCAAATGGCTCAACCACATTTCCGTCATAGTCAGTTACCGAGACTCATCAAATAAACATAAGTTACAGGAAAGCTCCAGGAACCGCACCCCTTCGTTACACAGGGACACACACCGGAGATTCGCTCACTGCCCGAACCAAATGGAAATACAGCTCAGTTCGCGGCTCCGACCAGCAGAGCGAGGCAGACAGCGGCGATATTGGACAAAGTGCAATTGACTCGGTGTGTACAGTGGGCCGCAGAACAGTGGGGTGCCAAAAAGAGACCTGGCAAGGGGTGGTCCGTCATTCTATCCAGAAGCAACTAAACTGGCACTGAAGAGATTCAACACGGGAGGGTAGGTTCTACACACAAGTAGACAGAGCTAAAGTAGAATCCGAAAGCCAGGCAGGCCTGTCTTCAGGAGATCCACAAACCAAGTCCTAGTAGAAAGAAGCAGTATACAGGAGTTTCAAGCGCGCAAAGTAGGGTCTGCATGGCTGCTTTCGCCATATACGGGATGATCTGTTGTGGATTCGGATGAACAGGGTGTGACCCTACCGGGGATATCACAATATTGGGACACGGTTACAAGCGGCTTTCACCACTGCGGAAAGGATAATGCATTCTGACACTCCAATACTAGAGTTCGGCCCAGTATGTCCATGCCCGACCCTCGAGCCCCATCACACTGACCCCTGATTCCAGCAGTGCTGTACTCAAAGTCCTGATCTGAATATTGATTACATGTTATACGTGCGTCTTGTCTACCGCCCACACAGGAGCTACCTTCCTGATTCACTAGTTGATAAAGTTTTTCTTCGAATCCCCTCCAACTTTAAACCCGTGCCCTCTGATCGTTTACTAGCCGGTCAAAGGGAACTTATCCATGCCTTTCCATCTTCTGCTCATGTCTATGCAATCTTTCTTAAGCCTCCTCTCCTTCCAATAGAAGTAATTCCGATCTATCCAGTGATTCTTCGTAACTGAGAATTCCCATCGTAGACAAACGCTACTGATCATCCCCAGTGCAATCACATCTCCCCTCTTACATGAAGATGAGAAATGCTTACAATACTCCAGCTGTGGCTTGCTCAATGTTTTACAGATTTGTACCTTAACTTTCCCTGAAGTCACACTAAGACTTTTTGGCGAATGAGGGCAAATGTTCCACTTGCCTTCTTCTCCATCCGATCTAACTCCGCTGCTGCTTTTGGAGATCCTTGGACTTGTAAACAGGGTCCCCTAATCTTCTTGAATTCTCCCTTGGGCCATAACCATATATAGTGAATGTCCTAGGCGTACACTGCACTCAAATGCCTTTCTACGTGAATATATGCCTCATTGTGAACCAAAAATAGCCCAAATGTTTGCCGGAAATTCCGATGTGAATGACTATGTGAGGCCCCAGCACCAGGGCAGACGTTCTTAAATAGGCTGAAACCTGAAGGAAATCCTAAAGTCATTGCTTATTTAAAAGGCATATTTTTCAACAAGTCACATGTTATGTGACAATGTCAACAAATGAACTGGCGGTCGTACAAGTAAAAAGGAGCATATGACGAACAATGCAGACCTCAAAGTGTGCTTGTACATGTGAATATTAGTTGAAAAATTAATTCATAGATGATAGATAAGTGTTATAGGTTTTCCATCTTTGTTGTAACGTTTATTCTGTTACTCATTCTTTCGGGCTCTCTTCTGTTTTCGTGGATGTCTGCAAAAAGCAAGAACATCTCTCTCACACACACTCTCTCTCACACTCTCTCACACACACAAAGACACACACACACACACACACACACACACACAAAGGACAGAGAGATGTCACCTTTTTTCACAGCGAGAGGGGAAACTAACCAAACAAACTGTTCGCTGGTACAATGTTACAGTCTGCCGCGTCGGTTTTATTCCGATGTTCCGTTCTCCCGTGATGCATCAGTCAACGACACCGGCATGGAATCGGTTCAGATCAAGTGGTATCTTCTTTGTCTAAGATGTAGGAACTCTGGGAGACCTCCAGTCTCCTTGATAACTAAACCTTCGCGAAATGCATCGAGCTGCATCTTCTCATAGGCCGTGCTAAGGAACTGTAACTGCAAACCCGAAAATCTTCGGCTCATACGGGAGGAAAAGAAGAGGTGATAGATAGGAGCTACAGGGAGGTAGTCACAACTAAGTTGCAAGAGGCAGATACCTATGTGACTACTAGGAGAGGCGAAGGCAATAGGCAGCCGGTGCAGTGTACCCCTGCGATAGTTCCCCTTGGTTACAACTTAAAACAGGAAGTCGCAGCGACCCGAGCCATGGCACTGTAGAGGGAGAGGGGGAGCGCTGTAGTGATAGGGGATTCCATGATTAGAGGAGCAGAATGCAGAAATAAAATCATATTTGGAGCTTAACATTCAAAGATACACACTGTATTGAAAGGACAGGCAGGAAGGCAGAGGTGTTGGTAAAAATATAAATCAAATGAATAGAAAAAGGTGACATAGGATCGGAAGATGTAGAATTGTTGTGGGATCCAAGCAATGGGCAGTATTTGAGCTGCAAAATACAACGGGAGATAGAGAAGTCACGTTAAAAGGACAATGCTGTTATTATCATAAGCGATTTCAATATACAGGCAGATTGGGAAAATCAGTTTGGTGCTAGATCCCAAGAGCAGTTATTTGTAGAATGTCTATGGCAGCTTTTTAGAGGAGCTTGTGGTTGAGCCAATGATAGGAATGGGAATTCTGGATTGAGTGCAATGTGGTTACCTGAATCTGATTAGGAATTTGAAGCTGAAGGAACCCCAAGGAAGTAGTGATCATAATATAATACTACCTGCAATGTGAGAAGGAGAAGCTAAAATCAGACATATCAGCACTACAGAGGAGTAAACGAAATTACAGAGGCATGATAAATGAACTGTCCAAATTTGTGTGGAAGGAGGCTTTAGCGTGGATGACGGGAGAACAGCAATGGCTGATGGTTCTGCAGGATACTCGGAAGAAGCAGAGAAGATACATTTCAAAGATGAGGAGTTATTCTAACGAGAAAATGAGGCAACCGTGGCTGACCAGGGAAGTCCAAGACAACATAGGGGCTGAAGAGGGGCCATATAACATAGCAAACACATAGTGGGAAGGTAAAGGACTGGGAAGCTTCTAAAAACTAACAGAAAACTATTTAATAATCCATAAAGAGAGAGAAGATAAATTATGAAGGTATACTATTCAATAATATAAAAGAGGATATAAAGCATATTTTAGATGTATAATGGGTAAAAGAGATGAGCGGGGAGATCAGGCCACTGGAAGGTTATCGGTGTAGAAGTAGGAATGGGGTAAGAAGTGGCAAACGAACTTAGAAACCATAGAAAAACTACAGCACAGAAACAGGCCTTTTGGCCCTTCTTGGCTGTGCCGAACCATTTTCTACCTAGTCCCACTGACCTGCACACGGACCATATCCCTCCATACACCTCCCATCCATGTATCTATCCAATTTTTGTTAAATGTTAAAAAAGAACCCGCATTTACCACCTCGTCTGGCAGCTCATTCCATACTCCCACCACTCTCTGTGTGAAGAAGCCCCCCCCTAATGTTCCCTTTAAACTTTTCCCCCCTCACCCTTAACCCATGTCCCTGTTTTTTTCTCCCCTTGCCTCAGTGGAAGAAGCCTGCTTGCATTCACTCTATCTATATCCATCATAATTTTATATACCTCTATCAAATCTCCCCTTATTCTTCTACGCTCCAGGGAATAAAGTCCTAACATATTCAACCTTTCTCTGTAACTGAGTTTCTCAAGTCCCGGCAACATCCTTGTAAACCTTCTCTGCACTCTTTCAACCTTATTTATATCCTTCCTGTAATTTGGTGACCAAAACTGAGCACAATACTCCAGATTTGGCCTCACCAATGCCTTATAAAACCTCATCATAACATTCCAGCTCTTATACTCAATACTTTGATTAATAAAGGCCAATGTACCAAAAGCTCTCTTTACGACCCTATCTACCTGTGACGCCACTTTTAGGGAATTTTGTATCTGTATTCCCACATCCCTCTGTTTTACTGCACTCCTCAGTGCCTTACCATTAACCCTGTATGTTCTACCTCGGTTTGTCCTTCCAAAGTGCAATACCTCACACTTGCCTGTATTAAGCTCCATCTGCCATTTTTCAGCCCATTTCTCCAGCTGGTCCAAGTCGCTCTGCAGGCTCTAAAAACATTCTTCACTGTTTACTACACTTCCAATCTTTGTATCATCAGCAAATTTGCTGATCCTATTTACCACATTATCATCCAGATCATTGATATAGATTACAAATAACAATGGACCCAGCACTGATCCCTGTGGCACACCACTAGTCACAGGCCTCCACTCAGAGAAGCAATTCTCTACTGCAACTCTTTGGCTTTTTCCATTGAGCCAATGTCTAATCCAATTTACCACCTCTCCATGTATACCTAGCGACTGAATTTTCCTAACTAACCTCCCATGCGGAACCTTGTCAAAGGCCTTACTGAAGTCCATGTAGACAATATCCACTGCCTTCCCTTCATCCACTTTCCTGGTAACCTCCTCGAAAAACTCCAATAGATTGGTCAAACATGACCTACTACGCACAAAGCCATGTTGACTCTCCCTAATAAGCCCCTGTCTATCCAAATGCTTGTAGATTCCGTCTCTTAGTACTCCCTCCAATAAAAAACTTACCTACTACCGCCGTTAAACTTACCGGCCTATAATTTCCCGGATTACTTTTCGATCCTTTTTTAAACAACGGAACAACATGAGCTCCAATCCTCCGGCACCTCACCTGTAGACAGCGACATTTTAAATATTTCTGCCAGGGCCCCTGCAATTTCAACACTAGCCTCCTTCAAGGTCCGAGGGAACACTCTGTCAGGTCCCGGGGATTTATCCACTTTAATTTTCCTCAGGACGGCAAGCACCTCTTCCTTTTCAATCTGTACAGTGTCCATGATCTCACTACTTGTTTCCCTTAATTCTATAGACTTCATGCCAACTTAATAACTATTTTGCATTGTCTTCACTATGGAAGAGACAGGCAGAATGCAGGAATGCAAAGGATGCTAGAGGGCAGAAGCTGTTACTGAAGCGAAGATGCATGGAAAGCTGCAAAGTCAAAAGGTAGGTCAGTCATCTGGACAAGATCAACTACACTTCAGTATTCTGAAACAGGTAGCTGAAGAAATTGTGGAGGCATTAGTAATGATCTTAAAGAATCACTAGATTCTGGAATGGTACTGCAAGAATGCAAAATTGCAAATTTCACTCCTCCCTTTAACAATGCAGGGAAGCTGAAGAAAGAAAATTATCGGCCAGTTGGCCTGACTTCAGTGACTGGAAAGATGGTGGAGTCTTTTGCTAATGAGGAGGTTTCAGAACACTTGGATGCATGTTATACAAAAGACCAATGTCTGCATGGTTTCCTGAAGGAGAAATCTTGCCTGACAAATCTGTAGGAAGAATACTTTGAGGAAATAACAGGCAGGATAGACAGAGGTGAATCAGTGTTTATTAGGATTTTCAGAAGACCTTTGACAAGGTGCTCCACATGAGGTTGCTTAACAAGGCCCTATAGGACCACAAAAACCACTGGCATTGATAGAATATTGGCTGACAGGCAGGAGGCAAAGTGTCCTTTTCAAGTTGACTTCCGGTGACTAGTGGGTACCACAGTTTCGGAGTCGGGACAGTTCTTTTGAAGATATATGTCAATGATTTGGTTGGAGGAATTGATGGCTTTATGGCCATGTTTGCAGATGATATGAGGATAGGTGGAGGGGCAGGTATTGTTGAAGAATCAAAGTGTCTGCAGAAGGACTTATGCAGATTGGGGGGATGGACAAAGAAGTGGCAGATGGAATATAGTGTTGGGAAATGCATTGTCATGGACTTTTGCAGACGGGATAAACGTGTGGCTTATTTTCTAAATGGGGGGAAATTCAAAAATCATAAGTGCAAATGGACTTGGGAGTCCTTGTACAGAATTCCCCAAATGATCAATTGCATGTTAACAAGGTGATGAGCAATGCAAATGCAATGCTGTTATTCATTTTGAGAGGACTAGGGTACAATGATGATTTATAAGTCATTGTTCAGACTGCCTTGCAATATTGTGAGCAGTGTTGGGCCCTTTATTATAAGAAAACATGTGCTTGCATTGGAGAGGATCCAGAGGATGTTCATGATACTGGTCCCAGGAATTGAAGTGTTAACATTTAAAGAGCATTTGATGGTTCTGGGCTGTACCTCCTGGTGTTCTGAAGAATGAAGGGGAATCTCAGTGAAATCTATCGAATATTGAAGGGCCTCGATAGAGTGGATGTGGAGAGGAAGTCCCCAACGTGGGGCAGTAAAGGCCAAGTCATTGGGTATATTTAAGAAAGAGGTTAATAGGTTCTTGATTATTCAAAGCATCAAAGGTTATGGGGAGAAGGCAGGTGAATGGGGCTGAGCAGGATAATAAAGCAGCCATGATGGAACAGCAGGCCGTTCTCAATGGGCTGAATGGGTCAATTCAGCTCCGATGTCTTATTGTCTTATTCCTTAATCCAGCTAAGGGATTATAAAACCTATGTGCACAGAACAATCATTTTGCTTATTTATTTATTCATCCATTTGCTTAGTTTGCTGATTTAGTTACTTATAATTATGTATTAATTTTATGTGCCCAATTTGTCTGCTTTTTCACATTGGTTGTTTTCCAGTCTTGTTTGTGTGTGATTTTTCATTGATTCTACTGTATTCCTTTGACTGTGAAAGCCTGGAAGAGAATGAATCTCAGGGAGATATGTTGACATATATGGACTTAGGTAATACATTTAATTTGAACTTCGAATTATACTGTAACTATACAATATTCGGGCAAACTGAAAGGCATCTTCAGGACAAAGTGGTGCAATGGACACCTTGCAAACAGTCAGATGCCGAATAATGGGTGGTTAGCAAATCGAGTTCATTCTGAAGTCATGTACATTCTGAGAATAAACAATATCTGGAATTAAAGAAACAGGTTGCTTGGCAACTGCAGACAGGATTGGCAAGCTGTAGGGTGGGAGAGATATTTATAATTAAAGTGTATATTTTAAGGTGTGGTGTCCTTGGGTTCTGTTGATGTAAAATATGACACAGCGTTTTTTAAAATCACTCTGGAACTGGTTGGCACTATCGTGGTGTGACGGACTGGTGTAGGTGGAAGGGTTTATGCTTTAGGAATATTTGACATCTTTTCTGGGGCAGAACTCACATTTTCAAAAGGAATGGGTTATATCCAGACCCAGAAAAGTCCGATGTCCCCATAGCAAGATGTGCGATTAAACTACTTTGGCGGAGTATCTGTATGCATATATCTATGTATCTATCTAGCTGTTTATTTATTAATTTATTTGCTTATTATATAAATGGCAATATACTGAAGCACAAGAACACATGCTTAGGAACCCTGAACACCATGTCATGAAATAGCCAACCTTTTCATTTCTACCAAAGTGCATAAACATACACTTCCCGACACTGTATTCCATCTGCCACTTCTTTGCCAATTCTCCTAATCTATCCAAGTACTTCTGTAGCTTCCCAATTTCCTCAAAACTACTTCCTCCTCCACCTACCTTTAATTGGTCTCCAACCGTGTACCAAAGCCAAATCAGTAACATATAACGCAAGGATCAGTTCCAATGCAGACCCATGTAGAACACCACTAGTCACTGGCAGCCAACGAGAAAAGGATCCCTTTATTCACAATAACTGGCGGGTGACAAAATAGTAACTTGGGGGTTAGAGTGGCATGGTAACTTAGGGGTGACAGGGTAACGTAAGGGGCAACACGGGAACCTAGGGGTGACACGGTAACACAACCGAGAATATAGGACAGTACAGCACAGGAACAGGCCAGTCAGCCCACAATGTTGTGCTGAACCACCTGAAAAGCAAATCATAAACTCCCATTCACTAATCCCTCCTACCTGATGATAACAGTTGGGTCTTCGATTGCAAGAATCAGGAGGGAAGAAGAGTCCTCAGGAGCAATGGCATAATCGTTTCTTCCCATCTGCGCTGCGTAGGTTTATAGCGAGGATCAGAGTGCATGGATTGGTTCCACTCTTTATAGACTATGGCGACATTACAGAATGGCACAGTGAGCTGTGACTCCTGCGGCGACCACAAGGCTGTAGGCTGAGTATCGGAGCTTTTCTTCTCCTAGACAGACTTCTTAGCAAGGCAACGAGTCTTGAAATTGAAATGATCTTTCTCCGATACTGGTGCCAACCAATGCTGATGAAAATACCCGCCTGCGCAGGTAAGCCGCTGGACACTCGATCGTGGCTTGATGAGGGAAACTCAGCAAGAACAGGGATGCCATGTGAAGGCGTTGCTATGGGCACCCGAGTGTCGGAGAGGCCGCATGTGAGTGACCCCTCCATGGCATGCCAAACAGTAGTCCTGTGGTGATCACTACACCGGGAAAGGAAAGGCTATGAGAGAAGCCTCACCTTCCTTGAGCGAGCAGGACATCCAAACCAGGACTTACCATTCCCCTACCTCCTACCTATACCATGTCCATGTACTTCCATCCTCCTTACATACATGCCCAATCTAAATGTCACTTAAAATTTTGTATTTACCTCTACCATCATACCAGGCAGGACATTCCAGGCATTCTTGATTCTCTGAGTAAAAATCTTACCCATCACATCCCCCTTCAACCTACCCCTTCTCACCTTCAATATATGCCTTCCATTATTAGACATTTCAATCCCAGAAAACAGATATTCTCTGTCCACTATCTATGCCTCTCATAATTTTGTAAACCTCTGTCACATTTCCTCTCAGCCTCCGACATGCCACCGAAAACAAAGTAGGTTTATCCATCCTCACGTGACAGCACATGCCCTCTACACCAAGCAGCATCCTCTTAAACCTCTTCTGCAGCCTCTGCAAAGCCTCAACATCCTTCCTATAGTGGAGTGACCAGAACTGTATGCATACTCCAGACGAGCCCAAACCAGAGTTTTATAAAGTTGCAAGGTAACATCCTGACATTTGAACTTAATGTCTTGACTAATAAAAGCAGACATTCCATAAGCCTTTGTAACCAGGTTATTAACATAAAATACTCTGCAGACGGTGGAGTCAAAGCAAAGGTCACAACATGCTGAAGGAGCTCAGCAGGTCGGGCAGCAACCGTGGAAACGATCAGTCAACGTTTCGGGCCAGAACCCTTCATCAGGACTGAAGAGGGAAGGGGCAGAGGCCCTATAAGGAAAGTGGGGGAGGGTGGGAAGGAGAAGGCTGGTAGGTTCCAGGTGAAAATCCAGTAAGGGGAAAGATAAAGCAGCGGGGGAGGGGAAGCAGGGGGTGATAGGCAGGAAAGGTGAAGAAGGAATAGGGGAAAACACGATGGGTAGTAGAAGGAGGCGGAAGCAAGAGGGAGGTGGTAGGCAGCTGGGGGAGGGGGCAGAGTGACATAGGGATAGGGGAAGGGAGGGGGAAGGAACTACCGGAAGTTGGAGAATTCTATGTTCATACCAAGGGGCTGGAGACTACCTAGACGGTATATGAGGTGTTGCTCCTCCAACCTGAGTTTAGCCTCATCATGGCAGTAGAGGAGGCCATGTATGGACATAACCAAATCGGAATGGGAAGCAGAGTTGAAGTGGGTGGCTACCAGGAGATCCTGTCTGATGTGGCGGACGGAGCGGAGGTACTCATAGTCATACTTTATTGATCCCTGGGGAAATTGGTTTTCGTTACAGTTGCACCATAAATAATAAATAGTAATAGAACCATAAATAGTTAAATAGTAATATGTAATTTATGCCAGTAAATTATGAAATAAGTCCAGGACCGGCCTATTGGCTCAGGGTGTCTGACCCTCCAAGGGAGGAGTTGTAAAGTTTGATGGCCACAGGCAGGAATGACTTCCTATGACTTCTCTGTGCTGCATCTCGGTGGAATGAGACTCTGGCTGAATGTACTCCTGTGCCCACCCAGTACATTATGTAGTGGATGGGAGAAATTGGCCAAGATGGCGTGCAACTTAGACAGCATCCTCTTTTCAGACACCACCCTGAGAGAGTCCAGTTCCATCCCCACAACATCACTGGCCTTACGAATGAGTTTGTTGATTCTGTTGGGGTCTGCTACCCTCAGCCTGCTACCCCAGCACACAAGAGCAAACATGATAGCACTGGCCACCACAGACTCGTAGAACATCCTCAGCATCGTCCGATAGATGTTAAAGGACTTCAGTCTCCTCAGGAAATAGAGACGGCTCTGACCCTTCTTGGAGACAGCCTCAGTGTTCTTAGACCAGTCCAGTTTATTGTCAATTCGTCTCCCCAGGTATTTGTAATCCTCCACCATGTCCACACTGACCCCCTGGATGGAAACAGGGGTCACCGGTGCCTTAATTCTCCTCAGGTATACCACCAGCTCCTTAGTCTTTTTCACATTAAGCTGCAGATAATTCTGCTCACACCATGTGACAAAGTTTCCCATTGTAGCCCTGTACTCAGCCTCATCTCCCTTGCTGATGCGTCCAACTATGGCAGAGTCATCAGAAAACTTCTGAAGATGACAAGACTCTGTGCAGTAGTTGAAGTCCGAGGTGTAAATGGTGAAACGAAAGGGAGACACGACAGTCCCCTGTGGAGCCCCAGTGCTGCTGATCACTCTGTCGGACACACAGTGTTGCAAGCACACGTACTGTGGTCTGCCAGTCAGGTAGTCAAGAATCCATGACTCCAGGGAAGCATCCACCTGCATCGCTGTCAGCTTCTCCCCCAGTAGAGCGGGGTGGGTGGTGTTAAACGCACTGGAAGAGTCAAAAAAACATGACCCTCGCAGTGCTCGCTGGCTTGTCTAGGTGGGCGTAGACACGGTTCAGCAGGTAGACGATGGCATCCTCAACTCCTAGTCGGGGTTGGTAGGCGAACTGGAGGGGATCTAAGTGTGGTCTGACCATAGGCCGGAGCAGCTCCAGAACAAGTCTCTCCAGGGTCTTCATGATGTGGGAGGTCAATGCCACGGGTCTGTAGTCATTGAGGCCGCTGGGGCGCGGCGCCTTCGGCACAGGGACGAGGCAAGACGTCTTCGACAGCACAGGAACTCGCCGGAGCCTCGGGCTCAGGTTGAATACATGGCGAAGTACTCCACATAGCTGAGGGGCACAGGCTTTGAGCACCCTGGTACTCACACCATCCAGTCCTGCAGCCTTGCTTGGGTTGAGACGTTTCAGCTGTCTTCTCACCTGTTCAGGTTCATAAGCCTCCTCCGACCATTTTCTCACTGTCCTCGAGGTTGCAGGTTTACTCTTCACCAGAGGCACGTAACAAGGTTTTAGATGCACCAGGTTGTGATTTGACCTTCCCAGTGGGGGGAGGGGAGAGGAGCTGTGTGCATCCTTAACGTTAGCGTACATCAAATCCAGAGTCGATCGATGATCTCTGATTAGTAGTGCAAACCACCCCCTCTTTAACTTCCTTCCCTATCTTTGCGAAAACTTCTAAAACATGATCCACTCTTGCCCATCTCTGAACCAAATTTCAGTAATGTCATGGTCCCGTCTGGCAATCCCCCACCTTGCCATTTGCATCAAGATTTGGGCCTCGATCACCTCATTTAGATTCCAATCATTCCCAAATACCACTAACTACACGCACCTGCTTCCCATCAAACGGCAGGATAAAAACCCTGTGACCACAGCAAGAAGCTGCTAGTTCATTAGTTGACTCTTGTGAGAGTAACCATTGTTTCTTATTCCTGAGAACTGTTAGTTCTAAGCTTCGCATCGTCTCCTGGATATTGGTTCCCTGTTCGCGGAGGTGCTACGCCTAAGTGTGTCCTACACTTGGGTTTGTCCCCAGCCACGACCTTGCAACAGAACGAACCGGCCAACATGAACTCAACGGCCACGAATCCTCTGCAACAAGCCCTCGCCAGCCAGGGCTCTCTATTGGGCTTGCACGATCAGCTGCTCTGGGAAGTCATGGAAAACCTCCGTCGCCTGTCGGTAGATGTAAGAAAGGTCAGTGAACAGGTAGACGTAAGAAAGGTCAGTGAACAGGTCGACCGAGTATCCACCTATCTTACCCCGTCGACTCCGAGAACTCCGTCTGACCAGCCCAGACAGTCTGTAGTGGCGACGCCCGAGGCGTCAACAACACTTCCGCTAAGGGAGCCGCGCGTTCCTGAACCAGAACCCTACGCCGGAGATCTGGGGAAGTGCCGGGCTTTTCTCCTACAATGTTCCCTGGTGTTCGAGCAGCAGCCATCCACGGACAGATCTAAAATAGCTTACATTATGGGGTTATTACGAGGAAATTCCTTAGCGTGGGCCACCGCGATTTGGGATAATCAGCCAGAGACCTGCTCTTCCTTCCCCACCTTCATCTCAGAAATAAGGAACATTTTTGACCATCCCGTCCGCGGTAAAGATACCGCTAAGCGGCTACTCACCCTCCATCAAGGCTCACGTAGTGTTGCAGAATACTCCGTGGAGTTCTGGACGCTAGTGGCCGACGCGGGCTGGAATGATGAGCCACTCCAGGAGGTATTCCGGCAAGGCCTCTGTGACAAGGGAAAGGACGAGTTGGTGGCTATGGATGACACTAACAGCCTGGATTCAGTGATCCCCCTAGCCACCAGGCTGGACAACCGACTCCGAGAACGACAGAGGGAGAGAACCGGTCGTTCTTTGGCCACCCCACGGCACGCTTTACCATCTACTCCTAGCCCTAACCCCTATCCTCCCACTCCTAGAATAGCATCCGGACCGGCCGTTTCCTCTAGCCCGGGAGAGGAACCAGTGCAGCTGGGACGGAGCCGTCTTTCTCCCTCAGAGCAACTCCGGAGATTAAGAGCAGGGGATTGTTCCTATTACGGTCAGTCTGGCCATTTTCGTGACACCTGTCCCCTTCGGCCAAAAGGGAGGGCTCACCAGCAGAAAGGGGGACCCTGGTGAGCCAGACCACATTCCCTTCTGTCCACCAATCCCGGATGCAAGTCCAAGCCACTGTAAGCTACAACCAATTGTCCTTGTCTGCCTTGATAGACTCCGGTGCTGAGGGGAATCTGCTTGATGAAGATAACAGCCCAGGCCAGAATTCCTGGAGAGCCGTTGACTACCCCTCTGGAAGCCCGGGCACTGGACGGAAGACTTCTGGCCCGAATCACTCACTGTACCCCACCACTGCCTTTGATTCTCTCGTGGAACCATCGGGAACAGGTACAATTTAACTTGATCTCCTCCCCTCAAACCCCAATAGTTCTTGGCTACCCATGGTTGAGCCGCCATAACCCTTGCATTGATTGGTCCACCAGGAGGATAGCCAGCTGGAGTCTGTTTTGTCACGCCACCTGTCTGCAGTCGGCCCTTTCCCCTGCGAAAACCACCTCGACCTCACCTGCAGTTGAACCCCCTGACTTGTTTAGGGTTCCAGCGGAGTACCACGACCTGGGATACGTGTTTAGTAAACAACGCGCCCTTTCCCTGCCTCCACACCAACCATACAATTGTGCTATTGACCTACTCTCCGGAGCTCCTCTGCCCACCAGTCGGCTGTATAACTTGTCCCGGCCAGAGAGGGAAGCAATGGAGGGTTACATCAGCGAATCTCTCGCGGCGGGCATCATCCGACCCTCATCCTCCCCGGTGGGCGCAGGGTTCTTCTTTGTGGGGAAGGATGGCTCCCTACGTCCCTGAATCGACTACCAAGGCCTAAATCATATAACCATAAAGAACAAGTATCCACTGCCTCTAAGTTCTGTGTTCGAACCACTTCACGGAGCCACCATCTTCTCGAAGCTGGACCTACGAAGCGCTACCATCTGGTCCGAATAAGGGAGGGGGACGAGTAGGAGACGGCGTTCAGTACCCCTTTAGGCCACTTCGAGTACTTGTCATGCCTTTTGCCCTCACCAACGCCCCTGCAGTCTTTCAGGCCTTGATTAACGATGTACTACGAGACTTTATTAACCGCTTTGTGTTTTTCTATCTGGATGACATCCTAATCTTTTCCAGCAGTCCCCAGCAACATGTTCCCCATGTCCGTCAAGTCCTGCAGAGACTGGGGGAGAATAAGTTATTCGTAAAGGCGAGCTCCACGTCCCCCTCGGTCAGCTTCCTGGGTTATATCATCGAGAGCGGACAGCGAGAAGATCCAAGCTGTGACGGAGTGGCCCAAACCCACGGGCCGCAAGCAACTCCAACAGTTCCTAGGGTCTGCGAACTTCTATCGCTGGTTTATTAGAAACTACAGTCAGGTGGCGGCTCCTCTGACCCGACTTGCCTCATCTGCCACACCTTTCCTTTGGAAATCCGAGGCGGACTCGGCATTCGCGGAACTAAAGAGGCGCTTCACGTCTGCTCCCGTTCTGATTCAACCGGACCCCTCCTGTCAATTCATTGTGGAGGTTGAGGCCTCCGACTCCGGGGTGGGAGCGGTACTGTCCCAACGTTCGGTCCCGGATCAGAAACTACATCCCTGTGCCGCCTTCTCTCGCTGACTGTCTTCCGCTGAACGAAATTACGACGTGAGGAACCGGGAGCTACTGGCGGTCAAGCTGGCGTTCGAAGAATGGAGACACTGGTTGGAGGGGGCGGAAAACCCGTTCATGGTGTGGACAGACCATAAGAACCTTGAATATATCCAGACCGCCAAACGCCTGAATTCTCGCCAGGCCGGTTGGGCATTATTCTTTGGCCGGTTCAGGTTTACCTTCACGTACCGTCCGGGATCCAAGAACAGAAAGCCGGACGCGCTATCCTGCAGGCATGACTCCAAGGATAATACCTCCAGTTCCGAGACTATTATCCCACCCTCCTGCGTGGTTGCCACCCTCACTTGGGAGATCGAGGCTAAAGTAAAGGAAGCCCACCGGGACGACCCGGACAATGGACCCGGCGATCGCCTGTACGTGCCCGCCTCCGTCAGGTCCTAGGTTCTCCAATGGGGGCACACATCCCGGTTCGCCTGCCACCCGAGAGTGATCGGACCCTGGCTCTCCTGAGGAAGCACTTTTGGTGACCGTCCATGGAGGCGGAACAACTGTTCTTGTCTCAGCTTGTTCCATCTGTGCCCGGGGAAAAGTTTCTCATCGACCACCTGCGGGGCTACTTCGTCCTCTACCTGTTCCTGCTCGTCCCTGGTCACACATCGCCTTAAACTTCGTCACCGGTCTACCCCCCTTCCCGCGGAAACACCACAGTCCTCACCGTGGTAGACCGATTCTCTAAGGCGGTGCACTTTGTGGCCCTCCCTAAACCTCCTTCCTCTCAGGAAACCGCAGATCTTCTCGTCCGCCACGTCTTCCGTCTCCACGGATTCCCCGCGGACATCTTCTCCGATCGAGGTCTCCAGTTTGTCTCGCAAGTATGGAAGGCCTTCTGTCAAGCCTTGGGCGCATCGGTCAACCTGTCATCCGGCTTCCACCCCCAGACGAACGGGCAGACGGAACGGGCAAACCAAGACCTGGAGGCGACGCTTCGTTGCGTAACGGCGAACAACCTATCGACCTGGAGCGACCACCTCCCGTGGGCTGAGTACGCCCACAACACTCTGGTGAGCTCTGCCATTGGGAGGTCTCCGTTTGAGTGCTCCCTTGGGTACCATCCCCGCTGTTTCCCGCGCAAGAAGAGATTGCAGTACCGTCGGTTCAGGACCATATTAATCGGTGCCTTAAGATTTGGGAGGAGAAGCGCACGGCCCTACTCAGATCCACAAATCGAAATAAGAAGACAGCCGACGGACATCACATCCCGGCGCCAGAGTACCAACCTGGACAGATGGTGTGGCTGTCCTCCAAGGCCATCCCGCTCAAGAACGAACATAGAAAACTCGCCCCTCGCTTCCTGGGACCATTCAAGGTGGAAAGGGTAATCAATCCCACAGTGGTCCGCCTAAAGCTGCCTAGATCCATGCGCATCCACCCAACCTTTCAAGTGTCTCAGTTAAAGCCAATTTCCATCAGCCCGCTGTCTCCTTCCCCCCTCCCCCCGCCGAGACTCTCCCACCTGCCCGTATCATCGACAATCATCCGGCATACACCGTCCGACAACTACTAGATGTGCGCCGTCGGGGCAGGGGTCTCCAATATCTGGCCTGACGAAGGGTTCCGGCCCGAAACGTTGACCAATCTTTTCCACTGATGCTGCCCGACCTGCTGAGTTCCTCCAACGTGTTGAGTGTTGCTTTGACCACAGCATCTGCAGATTATTATGTGTCTCCAATATCTGGTACGGGTACGGTCCAGAAGAGCGTTCCTGGGTCCCCAGCTCCTTCATTCTAGACCCTTCCCTCATCCAGGATTTTCATCGGGACCATCCGGACAGGCCGGGAGGATCGCCTGGAGGCTCCCATTTTTGGGGAGGGAGGGGGTTACTGTCATGGTCTCGTCTGGCAATCCCCCACCTTGCCATTTGCATCAAGATTTGGGCCTCGATCACCTAATTTAAATTCCAATCATTCCCAAGTACCACTAACTACACGCACCTGCTTCCCATCAAACGGCAGGATAAAAACCCTGAGACCACAGCAAGAAGCCGCCAGTTCGTTGGTCGACTCTTGTCAGAGTAAACCTTGTTTCCTATTCCTGAGAACTATTAGTTCTAAGCTTCGCATCGTCTCCCCGTTCGCGGAGGTGCCACGCCTAACGACTCTGCCTGAGCATCTGTGTCCTGCACTTGGGTTCGTCCCCAGCCACGTCCTTGCAACAAGTAATGGCTGCAATAACATAGTTCCCTGCACTGATCGTGCTCTAAGTTCATCACCCTTGTCCATAATACTCTCAGCATTAAAATCTCCACATTTCAAACAATCTGATCCATCATACCTGCTTTATCTTTCAATATTTTTCCTGATCTCTACCTTCTGGTCTAATCCTTCCCTTACTAACCCGGGGCTGTGGTTCCCAGCCCCCTGCAAGACTATTTTAACTCTGCAAAGGAGCATCAGCAAACCTCTAGGCCAGGATATTGCCTCCCCTTATAGTTCATGGCAACCAGTCCCTCTTGTCCAAGTCCTTACTTCTCAAGAAAAGGTTCCAGTGACCCAAGAACTTGAAACTCTGTCCCCTGCACCATCTACAGCCACTCATTCACCCGTGCTACCACCCCATTCCAACCTGCACTAGCCCATGGCTCGGAGTAATCTGGAGATTGCAACCTTGGAGGTCTTTCTCTTCAGTCTCTTTCCTACTCTATATAGTCACTGAGTAGGACCTCTTCCCCTCTTCTGCCTATGTCATTGGTGCCAATGTGCACCACAACTTCTGACTATTCACCTTCCCCTTTGAGAATATCCTGCAAACGTTCCAATATATCATGGACGATAGCACCCCAGATTCAACGCACCATCCTGGTGGCCCTTTTGCAGCCACAGATTATCCTTCTGTCCCCCTAGCTACTGAGTCCCCTATAATTCCTGCACTGCTTGACTTTATCCTTCCCTGTCAAAGCTCAGAGCTGGCCACAGTGGCACTAGCCTGGCAGCTGCAGACATAACCTGGGTCATCTAGTGCTCAGCAGTATCCAAAGGGTATACTTGAAGTGTGGCCACAGGGAGCCCTGCACTGACTTCTTAAACCTCCTACTTCTGGTAGTCACCCATCAACTGTCCAAAGCATGTACTATTGGTGTAACCACCTCTTCACAAGTCTTGTCTGTAATACCTTCAGCCTCCTGAATGATCCTGAGTACCTCCAATTCTAGCTCCAATTCCTTGTCCTGGTCAGTCAGGTGCTGAAGGTGAGTGCACTTCCAACAGATGTAGCCATCAGGGAAACCATGTTTCCCAAATTTCTGTTTCTGACAGGAGCATTCTATCCTTACTACTCTATACCCCCCCCAAAAAAAAGAGGCTTGCCTCTTAACTGTGCCTTCACCTGTTCACGCCAAAGCCTTCACAGGCTATCACTGGCACACTTCAACAATGGCCACTGGGTCTGAGCATTCCCTGCTTTTATTTGCAGCTGAAATGAGGCCTCTGACAGTGCCATTTTCTGCTCATGTGTAGTCCAAAATGACTGGCTTTGCAATCCTCTGCTCCTTTTATCCTTTCTATCAACCTCTACAGGGTGCTGACCCAATAGATACTCTGCTCACCAGAGACATCGAAGAAAGACCAGCTTTACCCAGGTCTGCTCTTATTCCTCTCCTAGGTTTGGTAGGTCTTCAATGCCAACACTGTGCCTGCACAGTGTAAAGAGTCTAGCCTTGTCTGAATCTGCTGCTTTTATCTGTTCACCCAACTTCTGTAGGGCTTTGACCCAGTACACACTCCTCTCCCCTGAGGTGCTGAAAAAAGACCAGCATTACACGAGGGGGGCAGCACAGTAAGGGTGACAAGGTAACATAAGGATAACACTGTAATGTGGGGGACACTGTAATTTAGCAGGGGACACTAATGAAGGGGTCAGTTATAGGGGGTTGAGACTGTAATGTAGGCATGACACAGTATAAATAGGGTGGGGCTAAAATGCAACCAGAAGGTGAGAAGCAGCCCATGCAGATATGCAAAAAGGGGCTGCAGACTCTCACACTCCATGTACGTGGTCTCTTCCAGCCTGCAGAAGTGCTAATGCGGCTGGGAGATCCATGTACAAACTAAAAAAAATTATTACAAGTCACTGCTGTATGCAGCAACCTCCACCCCAGGTGTATGGGGAGAACTCCCTCGTAAAGGAACTTCCACTGGGGACTCCCTTCACCTCCAGGTGGCAAGACCAACCACCATGGCATGTCAGTGGACAAGGGGAAGGAAGTGGAGGGTGTGGAGCATCAGCCCATAGAGGTACCTCCTACTTGCATGCCTGAATGGGATTGTGGGTGTCAAGGACACAGCTCAAGTTGTGTGGACTCGGCTCTTGGATAAGGTTGCGGGGCCTGGGCCTGACAAGCAGCTCAGCCTGAGTCGTTCCACACACCTGAGCTGCACTGACATCTGTTGTGGCAGGGCAACGGTCAACTAGAACTCTGCCCCCTGCCAGAGGAGGGGATTCCTGGCCTGAGGCAACCATGTTCCAGACTTTCAGTAGGTCCTGATAGAAGCCGGACAGACTCTGCAAAGCAGCACGACTGATGTTCACCGGTGGTAGCTCCATATCTTCGTGAAGACAGCAGCCTGTCCGGAGGAAGAAATTTGCCAACATGTACCACCTGAGGGGAGGGGATGCTTGGCGTACAGGAATCTCTGCAGGATCCTGAGGTGGAGAGCTGCCAGTCACGTGTGTACACACACCAATGACTGTCTGCTCTCTCCCACTGGGAGACTCAACACTGCTGCAGAGACCCAGTGTTTCCTGTTACCCCAGAAGAAATCCATTAACATCCTCTGCATTCTTGTGACAAAGGAGGCAGGAGGGACCAAGGTGACCATCTGGTACCACAACTTGGAGGCTACCATCTGGTTTATGACCACCACTCTGCCTCAATAGGAAAGCACCCTGAGAAGGCCTGACCAGCACCCAAGCTGGGCCATGACTTTCATCTCCAGCTCCTGCCAGTTTGCCAGCCAGGTAACAAATTTAGACCAATCTGTAGAAGTGTTTTCACTTTAATGCAAAAGAATCTTTTCTGTTGATCTGTGTGGAAAAAATTAAATCTACACTTCCAAGGGGGAGTGAATACTTTTAATAGGCACTGTAGAAATGGTGGTGAATATGTGGAATTCATAAGACCATAAGACATAGAATCATAGCCGATCCATTTTTCTTCTCAGCCCCAAACTCCAGCCTTCCCCCTGCATACCTTCATGCCCTAAGCAATAAAGAATTTATCAACCTCTACCTTAAATATACATAGATAGCCTCCACGGCTGCCTGTGGCAAAGAATTCCACAGATTCACAACTCTCTGACTAAAGAAATTCCTCCTAATCACCATTCTAAAAGGACACCCCTCTATTTTGAGGCTGTGTCATCTGGGCTTAGACTCTCCTGCCATAGGAAACATCTTGTCTGCATCCATTCTATCAAAGCATTTCACCACTCAATAGGTTCCATTCAAGTCATCTTTCAATCTTTAAAATTCCAGTGAACATAGGCCCAAAGCCATCCAACATTCTTTATAAGACACACTGTTCAAATAAGAATGATTTTTCTGAATCTCCTTTGAACCCTCTCTAGTTTGAGAACATCCTTTCAAAGATAAGGGGGCCAAGACTGCTCACAATACACCAAAAGAGTGCTCACCACCTCTTTATAAAATTGCAGCATCGCATCCTTTCTTTTATATTTTAATATTCTTGAAATAAATACTACCATCACATTTGCCTTCCTCACCACAGACTCAACCTGCAAATTAACTTAGGGAGTGTATACATGCACACCCAAGTCCATTTGCCCTTGTGATTTTTGTATTTTCTCAATATTTAGAAAATAGTCACCCCTTACATTTCTTCCATCAAAGTGCCCAACTATACCCTTCCCAACCCTGTATTCCATCTGCCATTTCTTTGTGAAAAGAATCCGTCCCAACATACACCCCTGTGTAACACCACTAATCACTGGCGACCAATCAGAAAAGGCTCCCTTTATTCCCATTCTTTGCATCCTGCCAGTCAGTCACTGATTTATCCATTCTAGAATCTTTCCTGTAATACTGTGGGCTTGTAACTTGTTGTGTATCCTCATGTGTGGCATCTTGCCTTTTGAAAATCCAAGTATACAACATCCTTCAATTCTCCTGTGTCTATCCTGCTTGTTATTTCTTCAAATAATTGCAACAGATTTGTAAGGCAATATTTTCCCTTGAGGAAACCATACTACCTATGGCCCATTTTATCACGAGCCTTCAAGTACCCCAAAACCACATCCATAACAATTGACTCCAATATCTTCCCAACATTGAGGTCAGACTAACTGGCCTATAATTTCTATTCTCTTGCTTTTCACCATTCTTGAAAAGTGGAGTGGTACTTGCAGTTTTGCAGTCTTCCACAACCATTGCAGAATCAATTCATTCTTGAAAGATCATTACTGATACCACCTCACTCTCTTCAGCCACCTCTTTCAGATCACTGGGGTGTACACCATCTGACTTACCCACCTTCAGACCTTTCTGTTTCCCAAGAATCTTCTGCCTAGTAATGGGAACTTCACGCACTTCATGACACCTGACTCCTGGAACTTCCACCATACTTCTTGTGTCTTCCACTTTGCCACAGATGGTTGTGGAGGCCACATCACTACGTATAATTAAAGTGGAGGATGATAGGTTCTTGATTAGTCAGAGCACCAAAGCTCATGTGGAGAAGGCAGAAGAATAGAGTTGAAACGGCTAATAAATCAGCCATGATGAAATGGTGGAGTAGACTCGACTGGTCCAATTTTACTCCTATTTCTTATGTTCTTGTAGTCTGACAGGCTTTGGGAAGTGGAGTCGGCAGGATATCATGGTCCCTTGTAACTTTCTGCCCGTCATTTTATACCAGTATATCCCCTAATGCACCTTCCTTCTGCTTCCCATCCCTCAATCTTCTCACAAATCCAAAACACATCAGCACTTGGAGTAAACGGGTGCCGATTGGTTCACTTAAGCTTAGCAACACCACAGACAATGGGTCTGCTGTGGAGTGCGGGTGAATATCAATGAGCTGTCTGACCAGGGATGGTGGGAGGGTGAGAAAGACTCCTTTGTGCAGTCAGCTCACTGAGTACAATGCAGGATATTTATTCTGAGTCGGAGACTGTGCCCTTGTTTCATTTTGATTCCAAAGAGGCGATCCCTTCTTGGGAGCAGGATGTACCAAAGCATTGTCCAAATATAAGGCAACAAAGGAGACAGATTCGAAAGTGGAGGCTTTCAGGACTTGAGAGTCAGGGTAACACATACAAAGTGCTGGAGGAACTCAGCAAGCCAGACAGCATTCCTGGAAAGAAACAAACAGTAAACGTTTTCGACCAAAACCCCTTACCGTGACTGCCCGACCTGTTGAGTTCTTCCAAAATTTTGTGTCTGTTGAACTTTGAGAAATCTAATTTATGGGGGAATAATAAAGTTAATGGCAGGACCCTTACTAGCATTAACATCTTGGGGACCAAGTGCATAGCTCACTGAAAGTGGACACACACGGAGAAAGGATGAGAGATTGCCATCATTAGTTGGAACATTGAATGTAAGAGTCCAAAAGCCATGTTACAGCTCTACAAAACTTTGATTGGACTACAGGGAAAATCGGATACATTTCCCATCACCCTATGACAGGAAGGATGTAGCTGCTTTGGAGAGAGTGCAGAAGTGGTTTACCATGATGCTGCCTGAGTCGAAGCTATAAGGAGAGGTTGGGCGTCCTAGCACTGTGTTTGGTGGAGCATCAGAGGCTAAGGGGACCTGGTGGAAGTTCATAAGTGTATGTGAAAGGCACGGCCAGACAGCTGGTATATCTCCCCCCACACCGAGACTGAAATGTCTAAATTGGAGCATTTCTGTTTAAGGTGAGATGTATGCGATGCATGGGACAAATTATTTTTACATAGTGGTGCGAGTCTGAAACAGGCATTGGGGTGTTGATGGATATGATAACGGTGTTTGTGTTTAAGAGGTTGTTGATAGGCACATGAATATACAGGTAATAATGGGAAATACAATTAGTGACTCTACTTTATTAGGTACACCTAATAGGTATACCTATGCTTGTTAATGCAAATATATAATCAGCCAAACACGTGGCAGGAACTCGATATATAAAAACATGCAGTAATGGTGAATGAATTTCAGATCGGGGAAGAAATACGATCTAAATTACTTTGAACTTGGAATGATTATTGATGCCAAAAGGAGTAGTTTGAGTACCTCAAAAACAGCTGATCTCCTGGGATTTCCACACACAGCAATCTGGAGTTTACAAAAAATGTTACAAAAAAAAAATCATCCCGTGAACGGCATTTCTGTGTGGGGAAAATGCTTTGTTAATGAGCGAGGTCAGACAAAGATTGCCAGACTGGTTCAACCTGACAGGAAGGCATCAGTAACTCAAATGACCACAAATTATAACAGTGGCATGCAGAAATGCACCTCTGAACGCACAGCATGTCGAATCTTGAAGTGATGGATTACAGCAGCAGAAAACTATGAATATATACACTCAGAGGCCACTGAGCATATGGGAAAAGTACACTGTTAATGAAAGGACCCCTAACAGCTTAACATACAGAGGAATGTATGTTCCTTTGAAGTCTAAGTCGATAGTTCCCTGAAAGTGTACATATTGTGCAAGTGATAGATCACCTTCATTAATTGGGGCTTTGGATATGAGTGAGGAAGTTATGTTGCAGTTGTAGAAAACTTTGAATAGGCTGTACTTGGAGTACCGAGTGATTTCTGGTTGCCCCATTTCAGGAAGGATGTAGCGGCTTTTGAGAGGGTTCAGGCGAAGTTTACCAGAACGCTGCCTGGATTAGAACGTTTGGGCAAGTTTATAAAATTATAGGACCCTCTGAGCAAGAGCAAGTTTAGATAAATGAGTTATTTTCTCGGGAGTACCAGAGACCAAACTGAGACCTGATAATGGTTTATAAAATATTGAGAAGTATAAACAAACAGTTGGTGTCTTTTCCCGCAAGGGTGAAATGTCTAGTACTAGGTGGGCTGTTTTATGGTGAGACTTGTGGGGTATACCCTCGTACCCCATCCGTTATTCATTTATAAAACTTCCGCTAATGCCCCACCTCCCCCTCGTACCCTATCCGTTATTTATTTATATACACACATTCTTTTTCTCTCTCTCCTTTTTCTCCCTCTGTCCCTCTGACTATACCCCTTGCCCATCCTCTGGGTTTCCCCCCCCCTCCCCCTTTTCCTTCTCTCTGGGCCTCCTGTCCCATGATCCTCTCATATCCCTTTTGCCAATCACCTGTCCAGCTCTTGGCTCCATCCTTCCCCCTCCTGTCTTCTCCTATCATTTTGGATCTCCCCCGCCCCCCCCCCCCCCAAACTTTCAAATCTCTTACTACCTCTTCTTTCAGTTAGTTGTGATGAAGGGTCTCTGCTCGAATCGTCGACTGTACTTCTTCCTAGAGATGCTGCCTGGCCTGCTGCGTTCACCAGCAACTTTGATGTGTGTTGCTTGAATTTCCAGCATCTGCAGATTTCCTCGTGCTTGTGGGGTAGATATTTTTTTGGTGGGTACCTGGGACCGGCTGTTTAAGAAGTTCTTAAATAGATATGTAAATATACAAGGAGTAAAGGGTTATGAGTCATGCGCAGGGAAAAGGGGGAAAGGAAATTAGATTAATTCGGCATCACAACATGATATACAATCACGTTGAGTGATGTCACAACAACATCGCATTCAACGTTAGTAAGACCAAGGACCTAAGGAACTGATTGTGAACGTCAGCAAAGTTGGGAGAGCACACTAGTTTTCGTCAACTGGTCAGTAATGGAGAGGGTAAGAAGTTTCGAGTTCCTTGGTATTAATATCCAAATCTATTCAGATGCGTCTGCAGGATCGCGGACATCCCAGGAACTAACGCTCTTAACTACCTGGGATATGGGTCAGCAGAGATCACTCAGTTGTCCGGTTGGGAGGAGACTGGTGGCCGGCGCGATAGCCAACCAATCAGAACAAAGAGCTGAACCAATATGAACACCAGTACTCGGCAGAAAGAACAGTCAATTACGCACCCCCACTGCTGACGAAACGTTTGCGACTTTGTCTCCAAGCTCGGCGAACGACACTACAAACAGTCAGATCTATCCTGGGCCTAACATAATGTTGCACCGATGTCTGCGGCTATACTTCATTCGAACTTTGAGGAGGTTTAGTAAGTTCCCAAAGCCTCTAGCACACTTCTACAGCTGTTTCGTGGAGAGTATTCGAACTTGTTGCATCACCGTCTCTCATGGAGATGCCATTGCACAGTTTGTGAAATGTCTGCAGGGAGTTGTAGATTCACCCAGATCCCTCTGGGGCGCAACGCTCTCCACCACCGAAGACATCTTCAAAAGGCGAAGCCTCAATAAGGCGGCATCCATCACGAAGGACCCTCAACATCCATAACATGCCCTCTCATCATTGCTCCCAGGAGTCTCCGGACGCACATATAGTATAACTTCTCCCCTTTGCCATCAGATTTCTGAACGATCCATGATCGCTACTGCAATATTCCGTTCTTTTTCACTATTTATTTATCTAATACATATTTATTATTAGAATTTATGATATTTGTAACTATTGCACTGCCACAAAGCAACACATTTCACTCCATATGTCAATGAAGTTACAAGTACTTCTGACCGGACATTGTGGGCTGAAAGGCATGTTGCCCTGATGCATTGTTCTGTTTCACGTATCATTCAGAAAGTGGTGGACCTTAGTAAATTCAGTCACGGAGTCAAATCAGAGCATTGATTGCTTATTTTAGGCTATTAGTGAGTGGGGAATGCGGGGATGTTGCGGGAGGTGGAAGATCAGCCGTGCTTTTGATGAGCAGTGGAACAGGTCCAGGGGTCGAATGCACCGCTCCTGTTCTTATCAACAGGCACTGCCCACCGGAAAGGGAGTGGAAGAGCCCCACAGCCAGGCACGGCATTTGCTGATTCCCCAAAAGCCAGGAGTAAGACAGTCTTGGAAACAGGGCAATAACAATCCGTACCCCATTGTGACCTCACACCCACCAACATCCTCCTTTCCAAACCCATCCTAGCCCTTCACCCACAGACCGTCCTCCCACATCATTACCTTCCCATGAATCACTCCTTCATCCCACTGACCTCATCCTGCTCCCACCCCCATAGTAAGCTCACTGCACCTCCATCAAACTGCCCTTCCCAACTCTTCACCAACTCCTAAATCACCCGCTATCCCCACTGACCAACACCAACAACCTTCACTGGCCTCGGTGCCTTCATCCCCCTGCCCCAAAGCTGCACAAACAATAAGGAAGCTTGTACGTTCTTCCCGTGAGCTTATGGGTTTCCTCGGGATGCTGCAGTTTGCTCCCACAGTTAGAGGGTTAATTGGTCATTGTAAACTGTCCTGTGATTTGGCTCGGGATAAATGCTGGGCGCCAGGGCTCGTTGGGCCAGGAGGACCTGTTTCATGCTACATCTCTAAATAAAATAAATAAAATCATCCAAGATACCCATAGTTTGGATTGTGATACCTTCTTGCAGATATCATCTGGCAGGGGTACTCTGAATAAAGATTTAAATGTTCTTCCTCCTTGCTATCTGCTAAATTAAAATGGAACTCTTTCCAGCAAAATAGCATTAGCCTGGAGTCAGATTATTTTGAGAAAGTAAGAGGAGTATAAATCTTAAGGGTTAGCGAAAATGAATAGATCTAAAGAAGTTGAGATTACTCTGCAGGCCCCGGCAACAAATGGCCCCTTATTGGAAAGGTCTACTGGTATGTATTTAGTTGGGTATAGAAAGGGAGTCAATTTTTTATGCAGAAGGAAATATATTCTTAGGCTGGCTAATAGGTAATGGTAGTTCTAAGGGTTGGTGAAAGAGACAAGGGGAGAGGAGAGAGGGGAAAGAAAGATGCATGAAAAGTTTTGTGTCTGCAAATCCCTTGGGCATTCTGCTGATCAGCCCATTCAGTGAATAAATAATAGTTTTCTCTCTGTACTGCCACGTCATGGACTATTTGGTTTCATTTTGCATCACAGATTTTAGATAATTCCATTAAAGTAATTCCTTGCAGTTTAACACCGGTATAATGCATCCTTTGTTTGCGAATACATACGCGAATGTCTCTTGCTGAACCAGAAAAAGAATGGAACAAATTTTAAAATATTTTCATTACAGGTGCATAAGTCTAACATCCCATATGACCATAGTCCTGACCAGCTACTTTCTTTTAACCATTTGGTTGAACCCTAGTCACTACAGGTTTGCAATACATTGAACACTTTGCACTAAAATGAGCTCTATCCTTATTCCCTTTATGTTCTCCCTTGGTGCATAATTTGTTTCATTCGTTTTTCTTATGAATGCTGCTAACATGATACTCCGTTCCTGTAATGCTGCTGAATTGCATCTTTGCATATTGATGTCAACAGTCCCATCGTGACCTCAGACTCCTCACTCTCTTCGTGGTCATCCTTGTTCTGGGTTCTCGCCATTCCATCAGTTTTCATTGGTAATAGTTGGGTTAAGATCCCCATATGATATACTAAGTGTGAATATTCCCACATCCCGTCTGTGCTCCCATTCACTTGCACCAGATATCTGTCCCAACAGGATTTTCTTGATAATGGGTGCGTGTGCAGGATAAACAAGTACCAGCTTCATCCAGGGTGTAGCTGAGTGACTTCCAAGGGGAAATTGGACAAATACTTAAAAAAGAAAGTCTAGCTGAAGAGCACATATGTAAATAATTTTAGAGATTCCAATTAGCAGCACAGACATAATGTGATGAATGGTCTTCTTCAGTTCTTTATACCACTGGGGTCGACCTGGTGATTTACACAATAACTTCATTAGCCCTTAATCATCATCATTATGTGCCATGTCATATGACGTGAGCGATCATTGTCTTCCACCTGTTGGCCATGAATGCTCTTGGCAAATATTTCTACAGTACTGGTTTGCCATTGCTTTCTTCTGGGCAGTGTCTTTACAAGACAGGTGGCCCCATTATCAATACTCTTCAGAGATTGCCTGCCTGGTGTCAGTGTTCGCATAACCAGGATAAGCACCAGCTGTTCATACCACCATCCACCACCTGATTCCTCGGCTTCATGTGGCACTGAGTGGGCCAAAGCAGCTGCTATATATTACCCAAGAGTGACCTGTAGGGCAGAGAGGTATCTCTATCCTGCAATCCCTTAATACATCCCCCTAATTTCAAGTTACAATATATAGTTGGAATCACAGAGACATGGCTCCAGGGTGACCAAGGATGGGAGCTCAACGTTCAGGGATATTCAATATTCAGGAGGGATAGACATGAAGGAAGGGGAGGTGGGGTGGCGTTGCTGGTTAAAGAAGAGATTAACGCAATAGAAAGGAAGGACATAAGCCGGGAGGATGTGGAATCGATATGGGTAGAGCTGCGTAACACTAAGGGGCAGAAGACGCTGGTGCGAGTTGTGTACAGGCCACCTAACAGTAGTAGTGAGGTCGGAGATGGTATTAAACAGGAAATTAGAAATGTGTGCAATAAAGGAACAGCAGTTATAATGGGTGACTTCAATCTACATGTAGATTGGGTGAACCAAATTCGTAAAGGTGCTGAGGAAGAGGATTTCTTGGAATGTATGCGGGATGGTTTTTTGAACCAACATGTCGAGGAACCAACTAGAGAGCAGGCTATTCTGGACTGAGTTTTGAGCAATGAGGAAGGGTTAATTAGCAATCTTGTCGTGAGAGGCCCCTTGGGTAAGAGTGACTATAATATGGTGGAATTCTTCATTAAGATGGAGAGTGACATAGTTAATTCAGAAACAAAGGTTCTGAACTTAAAGAGGGGTAACTTTGAAGGTATGAGACGTGAATTAGCTAAGATAGACTGGCAAATGACACTTAAAGGATTGACGGTGGATATGCAATGGCAAGCATTTAAAGGTTGCATGGATGAACTGCAACAAATGTTCATCCCAGTTTGGCAAAAGAATAAATCAAGGAAGGTAGTGCACCCGTAGCTGACAAGAGAAATTAGGGATAGTATCAATTCCAAAGAAGAAGCATGCAAGTTAGCCAGAGAAAGTGGCTCACCTGAGGACTGGGAGAAATTCAGAGTTCAGCAGAGGAGGACAAAGGGCTTAATTAGGAAGGGGAAAAAAGATTATGAGAGAAAACTGGCAGGGAACATAAAAACTGACTGTAAAAGCTTTTATAGATATGTAAAAGGGAAAAGACTGGTAAAGACAAATGTAGGTCCCTTACAGACAGAAACAGGTGAATTGATTATGGGGAGCAAGGACATGGCAGACCAATTGAATAATTACTTTGGTTCTGTCTTCACTGAGGAGGACATAAATAATCTTTCAGAGATAGTAGGGGACAGAGGGTCCAGTGAGATTGAGGAACTGAGCGAAATACATGTTAGTAGGGAAGTGGTGTTAGGTACATTGAAGGGATTGAAGGCAGATAAATCCCCAGGGCCAGATGGTCTGCATCCTAGAGTGCTTAAGGAAGTAGCCCAAGAAATAGTGGATGCATTAGTGATAATTATTCAAAACTCGTTAGATTCTGGACTAGTTCCTGAGGATTGGAGGGTGGCTAATGTAACCCCACTTTTTAAAAAAAGGAGGGAGAGAGAAACCGGGGAATTATAGACCGGTTAGCCTAATGTCGGTGGTGGGGAAACTGCTGGAGTCAGTTATCAAAGATGTGATAACAGCACATTTGGAAAGCGGTGAAATCATCGGACAAAGTCAGCATGGATTTGTGAAAGGAAAATTATGTCTGACGAACCTCATAGAATTTTTTGAGGATGTAACTAGTAGAGTGGATAGGGGAGAACCAGTGGATGTGGTATATTTGGATTTTCAAAAGGCTTTTGACAAGGTCCCACACAGGAGATTAGTGTGCAAACTTAAAGCACACGGAATTGGGGATAAGGTATTGATGTGGATGGAGAATTGGTTAGCAGACAGGAAGCAAAGAGTGGGAATAAACGGGACCTTTTCAGAATGGCAGGCAGTGACTAGTGGGGTACCGCAAGGCTCAGTGCTGGGACCCCAGTTGTTTACAATATATATTAATGACTTGGATGAGGGAATTAAATGCAGCATCTCGAAGTTTGCGGATGACATGAAGCTGGGTGGCAGTGTTAGCTGTGAGGAGGATGTTAAGAGGATGCAGAGTGACTTGGATAGGTTGGGTGAGTGGGCAAATTCATGGCAGATGCAATTTAATGTGGATAAATGTGAAGTTATCCACTTTGGTGGCAAAAATAGGAAAACAGATTATTATCTGAATGGTGGCCGATTAGGAAAAGGGGAGATGCAACGAGACCTGGGTGTCATTATACACCAGTCATTGAAAGTGGGCATGCAGGTACAGCAGGCGAAGAAAAAGGCAAATGGTATGCTGGCATTTATAGCGAGAGGATTCGAGTACAGGAGCAGGGAGGTACTACTGCAGTTGTACAAGGCCTTGGTAAGACCACACCTGGAGTATTGTGTGCAGTTTTGGTCCCCTAATCTGAGGAAAGACATCCTTGCCATAGAGGGAGTACAAAGAAGGTTCACCAGATTGATTCCTGGGATGGCAGGACTTTCATATGAAGAAAGACTGGATGAACTGGGCTTGTACTCGTTGGAATTTAGAAGATTGAGGGGGGATCTGATTGAAACGTATAAAATCCTAAAGGGATTGGACAGGCTAGATGCAGGAAGATTGTTCCCGATGTTGGGAAGTCCATAACAAGGGGTCACAGTTTGAGGATGAAGGGGAAGCCTTTTAGGACCGAGATTAGGAAAACTTCTTCACACAGAGAGTGGTGAATCTGTGGAATTCTCTGCCACAGGAAACAGTTGAGGCCAGTTCATTGGCTATATTTAAGAGGGAGTTAGATATGGCCCTTGTGGCTACGGGGATCATGGGGTATGGAGGGAAGGCTGGGGCGGGGTTCTGAGTTGGATGATCAGCCATGATCATAATAAATGGCGGTGCAGGCTCAAAGGGCCAAGTGGCCTACTCCTGCACCTATTTTCTATGTTTCTATGTTTCTAATATGAGTTGCTATCTTAGAAAGTTCATTTTCCTTCAGAAGATGGAGATTGTTGGAAACACCCAGCAGGTTAGGAAACCGATAATGTTTCTAGTCGAAGGCCCTTCTTCAGAACAGAGAAGAGATGTGTGTGTGTGTGGTGGTGGTGGGGAGGGGGGGGGGGGCACGGGAGGACAGCAAAGGGATTATCTGAAATAGGTGCTGTCCAGGAGGGTCTATGATGTTGGTCCACCTGAGAGGGAGTAGGAGTCACTTCTTGTTAATTTCAGCCGATCTGTCTGAGGGGTGTGTACAGAGTAATGAGTGAGCAAGCATACAGCAACAAACTGTACCGGAACAGAAAGATGCTGGAGAAAATGGACATGATGTGGTAGCCTTCATTACTCAGGAGTTAAGTTCAAGAGCTGCGAGATAATGCTGCAGATCTCTAAAACTGCAGTTCAAGCACACATGGAATATTGTCTTTAATCTGGAAGCACGTGGAAGCTTTAGAAAACATGCAGAGGAGATTTAACAGGATGCTACCTGGATTAAGGGGCAGTTTTATGAAGATAAATTGAGCAAGATAGGGCTTTTTTGCTTTGGAGCAGAGGATGATAAAATGTGAATTGATTGAAATGTACAAGATCATAAGAAGCGTAGATTGAATGGACATCCAAAGACTTCTTCACAAAGTGAAAATGACAAGCGTAGGATTAGGAATAGTCAGCGTGTTTTGTCAAAGGCAGGTCGTGCTTACGAGCCTGCTTACATTTTTTGAGGATATGACTAAACACTTTGATGAGGGTAGAGCAGTAGATGTAGTGTACATAGATTTCAGCAAGGCATTTGATAAGGTACCCCATGCAAGGCTTATTGAGAAAGTAAGGACGCATGGGATCGGGGGGACATTGCTTTGTGGATCCAGAACTGGCTTGCCCACAGAAGGCAAAGAGTAGTTGTGGATTGGTCATATTTTGCATGGAGGTCAGTGACCAGTGGTGTACCTCAGGGATCTGTTCTGGGACCCCCCTCGCTTCGTGATTTTTATAAATGACCTGGATGAGGAAGTGGAGGAATGGATTAGTAAATTTGCTGATGACACAAAGGTTGGGGGTGTTGTGGATAGTGTGGAGGGCTGTCAGAGGTTACAGTGGGACATCCATAGGATGCAAAACTGGGCTGAGAAGTGGCAGATGGAGTTCAACACAGATAAATGTGAGGTGATTCATTTTGGTAGGTCTTCATCTACCGTGAGATTGAGTTTAAGAGCCGAGAGGTAATGTTACACCTATATAGGGCCCTGGTCTGACCCCACTTGGAGTACTGTGATCAGTTCTGGTCACCTCAATACAAGAAGGATATGGAAACAGAAAGGCTGCAGAGGAGATTTGCAAGGATGTTGCCTGGATTGGGGAACATGCCTTATGAGAATAGGTTGACTGAACTCGGCCGTTTCTCCTTGGAGCGGCAGAGGATGAGAGGTGACCTGATAGAGGTGTAAAAGATGACAAGAGGCATTGATCATGTGGATAGCCAGAGGCTTTTTCCCAGGGCTGAAATAGCTAGCACGAGAGGGCACATTTTTAAGGTGCTTGGAAGTAGGTACAGAGGAGATGTCAGGGGTCAGTTTTTATGCAGAGAGTGGTGAGTGCGTGGAATGGGCTCCAGTGACGCTGGTGGAGGAGGATATGATAGGGTCTTTTAAAAGACTACTGGATAGGTACTTGGAGCTTAGAAAAATAGAGTACTCTAGGTAATTTCTAATGTAAGTACATGTTTGGCACAGTATTGTGGGCCGAAGGGCCTGTACTTTTCTGTAGGTTTTGTATGTTTCTATGACTAATACGAGAAGGCACAATTTTAAGGTGATAGAATGAAAGCGTGGGGTGGGGAGAGGGTGATGTCAGAGGTAGGTACTTTACACACAGAGTGGTAGGTACCGGGAACACTGCCTGGGTGGTGGTAGATGCAGATATATGAGGGTAATTTTAGATTTTGTGAAAAAGGGACATTGACGTTAGCAAAATGGAGAGGTCTGTAGGAGTGAAGTATTAGATTGATCTCAGAGTAGATTAAAAGGTCAGCACGCCCTTCTGGGCTAAAAGACATAGTGTGCTGCACTGTTCTATGTTCTGTGGACTGTGTGTTCCACTCAGAGGGCTAGGCGGCATCTGGGTGGGCAGGGGTGAGAAGTTTGCACTTGGTAGTTACTGCTGGGCGCGTTGTCTCAGAAGTGGCCCTCCGTTTGTGCCTTGTTCCTTTCCTTCAGTCTGGGTAACGTGCTCCCCAGAGTGTGGAGGACTGAGCGGGCTTGCGGTGCCATCAGCAGGAACTCGTTGCCTGGCACCCTCTCCTGGACTTGTTCGCAAGCCATGACGACCAGGGGTATGACCGGGCCCAGGCTATACAGGTGCTGGCTCTGGGTTTCCAGCACCTTCACATGTCCGTGGAGGGTGGACAGGTACTGGGTGCAGCTCTTGAGTTGGCACTGTGCGTCAGCCAGCGAAATGCGCATCTGCTTGAGCTCTAGCAACTCTCCCTTCACCTTGCTCAGTGCCTCAGCCGCCTTCTCCGCCTCCTTCTCCAGTTCCGGTGCCCGCTCCTCGATCCGAGCCAGCTCCTCCTCGTCCTTCTTGATGCCCGCCACCATCTGCGCAAGCTCCTTCGAGGCTGCCTCCACTTCCGACTTCCTGAACACCCGCTCCTTCTCAAAGGACACCGCCATGGGGATCCCTGCAAGAAGACACACTACAGCGTTGGAGGTTGTTCCTTTATTGCTGCTGAACCCACTTGTCTCCCCTTGCCCTCACCACCTCCTAGTCCACGTCTGACTTATAAGCAACTTGATCCTTCAGCTCTCTATCCCAGCGTGCTGTGATTAATGAGTCCACCGGGAAAGTCAAAGGCCCGATGTCTGAGAGTCTGAGACAACCCGAGACCTACCACAGCCTGTCAAGCGGTTGGAGGATTGCATATCTGGGGCGTTTGTTGTGTTATGTGTTGTGCTGCCGGGCATGGGCGAGCATGATATGTCTGTGGTGGAATTTGTGCCCACACTTGCGGGCTACCCCAGAACATCCTTGGGTGTGTTGTTCATTAACACAAGTGATGCATTTCACTGCACGTTTCGATGTACGTGTGATAAACGAATCTGCGTCTCTATTCATTCCTGTCCATTGAAGCTGTCTGACCTGCTGAGCTCCTCCAGCGTTTTGTGATACAGCTTCTGAATGAGATTCAGGTTTGTCGACATTTCAGGATGAGACCATCCATCAGGACTGGTAAGGAAAGCGTAAGAAGCCAGAATAAAAAGGTGGAGGGAAGGGAAGAAGTACAAAGTACCTCTCTCTCTCCATAGAAAAAACATTTGGACAAATGCCCTTGAAGGAAGAGTTCAGAGGAATATGACGAGTTGTGCCGAGTAAATTTTTTTCTAGAAACATTGCAAATAATTGTTATTTTTCTTGCAAATGTGATGCTTTGTGCTGGGAAGGTCGATGCAAGGAAGCATCATTGCACCAATTTCAAGTTCTTGGACCATTGGACCCTTTTCTGGAAGGAGTGACCTATACAAGAGGGACGAGAAATTCCAGTAGAACCATAGAGCCATAGAGAATTGCGGCACAGAAATAGACCCTTCGGCCCATCTAATCCGTGCTGAACTGTTATTCTGCCTAATCCCTGCACCTGGTCCAAAGCCCATTATGCACCTCACAATAATGTATTAACCAAATGTACCTAAAATTCTGAGATCGAACCTGCTTCCATCACTTCCACTGACGTCTCATTCTGCACTCTGAGTGAAAAGGGTCTCCCTCATATTCTCCTTAAACGTTTTACCTTTCACCCTTCACCCATAGCCTGTAGTTCTGATCTCACCCAACCTCAGTGAGCATATCTTTTAAATGAGAGCGGGGAAGTTTAAAGGAGATGTGTGGGTCCTATTTTTACACAGATAGGTAGGTGCCTGCAGAATGTTGGCGGGGTGAAAATGGAGCAGATAACATAGTGGAATTCATGTTCGACACTACAGGAATATGCAGGTATTGGAGGGGTATGCATCATGCGCAAGCAAATAAGATTAATGTAATTTGGTATCATAGTCAGTGAAGACAAGATGGGCCAAAGGATCTGTCCCTGTGCTATACTGTTCTGTGTCTATGTTCCAATGTGTTGCAGTGAGACTGCAGGTACGGACGGTGTGCAATCGCATGCAGTAGTATGGTTCCGTGTATATGTGATAAATAAACTGAATCTCAGTTTGAATTTGAATCTGAATCTGAATCTAAATCACTCTGCCTGAATAGTGACTGTTCACCACACAAGGGTTTGGGGTGCATGTTTGTGTAGTTGGTACATCTGCTTCAATCTTCTCCTTGGGCACTGCCAGGGAGTAGTTTACACATTCTCCGTGTGACCAATAGGTTTCCTCCAGAGTCTTCTATTTCCCCATTTGACCAAAGTCATGAAAGTCCAGGGGTTAATTGTTCATTGTTCTTTGCCTCTAGTGTGAAGGTGAAGGCTACAATCTGCAGGGAGTTTTGGGAAATGTGAGGAGAATGGGCTCAGTGGGGACCAGGAGAGCTCTGAGTGCTACATAGACTCTTAACAGTGGAGCAACACAAATAAAATGCTGGAGGAGTCAGCAGGCCACGCAGCAACTATGGAAGGGAATGAACATTGGATGTTTCTTGTTGAGACCCCTTCATTGGGACCGGAAAGGAATAGAAGCCAGAATAAGAAGGTGGGATGGGTGAGACCAGGGAGATGTGTGGCGGGGGGGGGGGGGGTGAGAAGCTGGAGAGTGATACGTGGACGAGGTAAAGGGCTGAAGGAGCGAGGATCTGATGGGGAAGGAGAGTGCACCATGGATGTAAGGGAAGGAGGAGGAGCCCCTTCCTTTCCTCTCTGCAATTTTGTCCTCCATGAAAGAAGAACACAAAAGCTGCACCCAGTAATCCAGATTTGGTCTTACCAATCCAGTGCAACCTAAATAAATGCTGCTTTCTGTAATTTGTCACTCAATATGAACATAGAGTCCTGATGAAGGGTCTAGGCTTGAAACATCGACTGTTTATTTCTCTCCATGGATGTTGACCTGCTGAGTTCCTCCTGAATTTTGTGTGTGTTACAAAGATTCTTAACAGCTTACCCCTTTTGGAAATATGAACATTTGCATTGCCAAGTGCTCCCACTTACCAATACATGGGATAACAAATGTCAGCCCAATACCGATGTCTCTCCCAGTCCGCTTCTCACCCAGTTTGGCCCTGGCCATTGCCAGGGTCTGCTTTGCCTGCCTGAGTGACACGTTGGCACTTTGGACCTGCCCTTTGAGCCGCTTCCGCTGATCAGCCAAGCCAGCCAGTAGCTCCTGTGTGTCCTCCAAGCCTGCCTGGAGCTCTTCTTGCCTCCTGCTCAGCTTGCCTTGCTGAGACGTCAGCTTCTCACAGCCTGTATCAATGAGACTGACAATGTTGCTGGCAGCCTCCTCTGCAGCCAGGATCTCCCTCTGTGCCTCCTTGGCCTTATCCTCGATCTCCTCGCACAATGAGCTGTTGAGTTCCTCAGACGGCGCGCTGACCGCGAGCTCCAGCACAGATAACAGGGAAGAGATGCCTCTGAGGAACTGGTGCAGAGTGGCCTCTTCAAAGTTCCTCCTGTAATCCTCCATTGAGCCTTTAGGTTCAGCCTAGAACACGAGAAGCAATTAACACCACTCAGCAAGAACTCAGCACCAAAAATAGAACCTAGAACACTACAGCTTAAATGTCCCAAATGTGTCTGCCTCCACCAGCAGCCCCAGCAGTGTGTTCATGCAGGCATATATCTGTGAAAAAAAAACTTAGCTCTGACATTTCCCTATACTTTCTTCTGGTCAGCTTAAAATTATGCATTCTGATATTAGGTACTACCGCCCTGGGAAAAGGTCTTTGTCTAGCCACTCGATCTATGCCTCATCATCTTGTACACCACTATCAAGTTGCCTTTCATCCTCTTTCACCCCAAAGAGTAAAGCTCCATCTTGCTCAGCCTATCTTTATAAGGCATGCTCTCTAATCCAGACAGCATCCTGGTAAACAAATCACAAGCAAGAGAAAATCTGCAGATGCTGGAAATCTGAGAAACACACACAAAGTGCTGGAGGAACTCAACAGGCCAGGCTGCATCTATGGAAAAAAGCACAATCGACATTTCGGGCCGAAACCCTCCGGCAGGACTGTTGGAAAAAAAGCTGAGGGGTAGGTTTGTAAGGCGGGGGTGGGTATATGTGAAACTTGGGGATGGCGGGGAGAGGGATGGAGCAAAGAGCTAGGAAGTTGATTGGTGAAAGAGACAGAAGGCCATGGAAGAAAGAAAATTTTGCCGGGGGGGGGGAGGAGATAACATGACAGAGGAAAAAGGGGATGAAAAATGGTTGAGGGGGCATCACTGGAAGTTTGAGAAATTGATGTTCATGCCATCATCCTGGTAAATCTCTTCAGCACCTTCTCTAAAGTTTTGACAATGCTCCTATAATGGGGTGACCAGAACTGAATACGATACTCCAAATGTTTTGTAACCACAGTTTTATAGAACTCCAACATTACTTCACAGTTCTTGAACCCAATTCCCCGACTTAAGAAGGTGAATACACCATACGTGTGGGCACATGGCCAAGTGGTTAAGGCATTGGACTAGCAACCTGAAGGTCGTGAGTTTGAGCCCCAGCTGAAGGAACGGTTGTGTCCTTGAGCAAGGCACTTAATCACACATTGTTGTGCGATGGCACTGGTGCCAAGCTGTATGGGTCCTAATGCCCTTCCCTTGGACAACATTGGTGTCGTGGAGAGGGGAGACTTGCAGCATGGGCTACTGCTGGTCTTCCATACAACCTTGCCCAGGCCTGCGCCCTGGAGAGTGAAGACTTTCCAGGCGCAGATCTATGGTCTCACAAGACTAACGGATGCCTTCTTTTTTACACCATACGCCTTCTTAACCACCCTATGAACTTGCGTGAAAATTTTGAGGAATCTCAGGATATGGACATCCATCATCAAAGATCCCCACCACCTAGGTTATGCCATCTTTTCACAGCTACCACTGGGCGGGACGTACAGAAGCCTGATGCCACACACTACCAGGTTCATGAGCTGGTACTTCCCATCTACCTTTCAGTTCTTGAACCAAACTTCAAAACTCTAATCACTGTAGTTTAGGAAATCTTTGTGCACGTTGATCGCTTTGCACTATTGTGGTCATTGTGGTCTAACGGTGTTTTTGTAAAAATGTTTAATTTATGTTTTTGAATGGGGCTTATCTGAGGCTATGTGTCTGCAATGGTGCAAGTAAGTTTTCTTATCTCACTTGTGCACGTGTGTACGTGCACATTTAACGGTAAACATGACTTTAGCCACCAGAGCTGCAAAATCTGCTAAATAGCATTCCAGTTCTCAGTTATCGCTTCAAAATACGCTTTCCCAGGAAACCACAGTGCACGTCACCCTCCTCACTGACCACAACGCAGAGCTGAGGATTAGAGCTCAGGACAAGAGCTGATCTTTGGTACCCTGGTGTTGGGGACGAGTGGGAGCTGGCAGTGAGAGGCAGACAGACAAAGGTAAAGATGAAGTGAGGAAGTATAAAAAGGTCGTCCCTGGTTAGGTCTTGTTATTTTTAGGAGGCTAGCCATGCATTCAAAGGTTTCTGGAAGTGCTGCCAATATGTGGGACATAGAGTCTGAGTTTTCCGGGGAAGATTATCCGTGCCTGGGAAACAATTGTTCCAATTTCATTAGTTCTGAGAATATGTTGTCCCAAACCCTAGTCACATTTCAGAGAACCACATTGATCGCAGTGCTGCAGCCCCCCCCATTCACAGGATGGGATTTCTGAAAGAGTGAAAGGCAGTGCCTTACACCCAATCCACACCCTACTAATATCTTCAATAATCACAACAATTGCTGCCTTCACTGCCCCTCTTCAGAGGATGGGGTATCAGAGAGAAAATAGGATGATGTCTGACATCAGAAAGGGAAAGAAGGCTTGAGTGCAAGAATTAAAAGGTCAGATTTCCATGGTGGGGAAAAAATGAGTCACCGTACACCGTGGTGGTAAAGTCTCCTGATCCATGGGAGGGTAGAAGATGATAAGAGGCACAAAACAACTGGAGAGCCAGGGACCTTTTCCCCAGAGCAGATATGACTAATATAAAGGGGAAGGTGCATTGTATATGGTCATACCACACTTGTAATATTGTTCAAAGTTCAAAGTGCATTTATTATCAAAGTACATATACGTTATAAAATCTTGAGATTAATTTCCTAACAGGCAGCCACGAAACAAAAAAAACCCAGAAAGAACCCATAAAAAAAGACCTTTGAACACTCATTATGCCGAGAAAAAGACACATCATGCCTATAAAAATGAACCTATAAATCAATAATGAAATAAATTGTGTTCGTTTCTGATCGTCTCATTAGGAAGAATGTGGAATGCTTTTGAGATGATGCAGAAGAGATTTACCAGGATGCTACCTGGAATCGAGAACATGTCTTATGAGGATAGATTATGTGAGCTTGGACTTTTCTCTCTCCAGTGAAAAAGGATGAGGGGTGACGATAGTGTTATAAAAGATTGTAAGAAAGATAGATCATGGACTTTTTTCCCCAAGACTGATCTGACTAATACAAGGGGGGATAATATTAAGCTGATGGAAGAGGGGAGATTTCCGAGGTAAGGTTTTTATGTGGAATGCGCTGATGGGGATCATGGTAGAAGCAGGTACATCAGACATTTAAGAGATTCTCTGGTAGGCATACAAATGAATGAATAATGGAGGACTGTGTGGGCATGTTGATCTTTCAGTAGGTTAAAGAGTCAGCACAACATTGCAGGCTCTATGTCCTATGATACACTTACCTTAGCAGCTCATCAGAAGGATTTCTGGGATGGTATTGGGAGAGAAGGTCAGCTACATGACAAGGGTAGGGGTTATTAGCATATCAGGAGAGAGTATATAGATTGGGACTGTGTTCCAGAGAGTTTATGAGTATGAGAGATGAATACATCAAAATAAAATCATTTTCATACTGAGAAATAAGATGGGCTATGGAGGCGGGAAGGGTTAAGTTAATCTTGGAGTAGGTGAACAGAATGACACAACATCGTGGGCCAGTACTATGTTGTAATGTTCTCTGTTCAAAGGAAGATGCAGCCGGGACTGAAGGACACCAGACGTTTCAGGCTCATCATTTCCCTTCATAGATGCTGCCTGACCCGCTGTGTTTCTCAACATCTTTGTTGCTCCAGATTTCAGTATCTGTTATCTCTTTTGCCTCCAAATTTGTACGGGACTTCCAAGATAGATGTTATTCCAGATTTGTCTCACAAGAACCAGGATTCATTATCTCTGAATATGGAGTCATCCATTCATGGCAGATTTCAGAGGAATTTCCACTTGAGACTGGTAAACCATTAGAATTCCTGACCACAGAATATGGTGGAAGCTCAGACACTGAGTACATCGAAGGTAGGCAGAGATATTTTAGGAATACGGCATTGGTACTGAGTTAAAATGTCACAGGGTCCTGTTGAAAGGTAGAGCCAGGTTGGAGGGGCTGAATGGCCTCCTTGTTTTATTTGGGAGAGAGGGAGGAGCAGCTTGTGTGAGGATGAGGGAGTGGGAGAGAGAAGGAGTATAAAAATAGGAATGGTATGAGATTTGTTTACATTAGCTTTAGATTAATAGTACTTATTTGTCATTTGTACATTGAAACTTCCGGTAAAATGCGTTGTTCGTGTCAAATCAAATCAGTGAGTATATGCTGGGGGTAGCCCACAACTATTGCCATGCTTCTGGCACAAACATAGCATGCCCACTGTTTCCTGACTCTGACCTCACTGCCTTTAGAATGTGGGAGGCAACCAGAGCACCCGGTCATGGGGAGCATGGACAGATGCCTTGCCACATAGACACTCCCTGGGCTCGAATTGGGTGAATTTTTGGGTATATTTAAAGAGGAGCTTGATATGATCTTGATCTGTAAAGGCATCAAAGGTTATGGAGAGAAGGCAAGAGAATGGGGTTGAGGGGGATAAAAAAAATCAGCCACAATGAAATGGGAAGAGAATGGAGGAGTGGAGGGAAGAGCTCGGAACATGGCAGGTGGGTGGGGAGATGGAAGCTCGGAGAATGGGGAGGAATGCGTGAGTGTGCGGGGGAGTCATGGTGATAAAGAATGGGGGAATTATGGGGCAGGGACACAGGTTGTGGTGGGGAGATTATTTTGGGGAATGTGTTTGGGGATTCGCAGGGTTGGGGTAGAATGTGGGAGTGAGAGGAGAGTCGGAGGGTGGAAGGGGGTGAGTGGGAGAGTGCAGGGTGTTCTTGGATTTTGGAGAGAATGATGGAATGTAGGGAGAGATAGTGAAGAGAGAAAGGGCAGTGGGGTAGTAGATGATAGGAAGAAAGGGAAATTGCATGGAGTACTTGGAGGGTGGGGATGAATTGGAGAGTGTAGGGAGAGTCACTGGTGAGAGAAAAGGGCAGTACTGAGCGAAAGGATGAGGAAAGGAGTACTGAGTGAGAACGGGGGAGTGTGGGGAGAGTCAGTGTGGAAAGGGGTCATGTGGGGGATTGGAGGGTGGGAGGAGAATGAGGGGCTGTGGGAGGACTCGGTGGTAGGAGAATGGAGAGAGTAGTGGGAGACTCTGATTGTTGGGGGAAGGAGGTTGGGAAGTGTGGGGAGAGAAAGGGGTAGTGCTGGAGGACAGAGAGTGGGGGAAAATGGGGAGAGTAGGGAAGGCTCAGGTTGTGGGGGATAAATGGGGGTGTCGTGAGATGGAGGGGGGAGAATGAGGGAGTTGGGGTGAATGGGGGAGGCTCATTGTGGGGGAAAATGGGGGAGTGTGGGGAGATAGAGGGTGGAGGAGAATGGATGGGTTGGGGGTATGGAACTGATGCGCATGTGAGAAAGAATAGCTTATGGGGATATACTGTAAGTGGAATGATGGACTGATGGAGTTGTGCTGAGGCTGCATAGATTTCCTGGGCTGAATGTCCTGCATCAGAATTTATGCTGTCAGTCTGATGGATGGAAAATTGCACAAGGGTGGAGTTGCTGGCCCCCAACTTCAGGGATCCTGGTTTAATCCTGACCTCTGGTGTTGTCAGTGTAGAGTTTACGAGATTTCCCTGTGTCTGTATGGGATGCTCTCCGGTGTTGCAGTTCCCTTCAAAATCCCAAAGATGCACAGGTTATGGGTTAAATAGCCACTGTAAATTTCTCCCTGGTATCTGAGTGAGGGGTGGAATATTGGGGGGGGGGGTTGGTGTTGGTGCTGAGACTTTGGTCAGATCCCATTTGGAGTATCGTGAGCAACTCTGAGCTCCTCATCTACAAAAGGATGCATTGGCCTTGGAGAGGATCCGGAGGAGGTCCATGAGAATGATACCAGGGATGAAAGGGTTAACTAATGAGGAGTGTTTGATTGGTCTTGACCTGTACACACTGGAATTTAGAAAAATGTGGAAGGGATCTCTTTGAAACCTATCAAATATTGAAAGGCCTAGATAGACTGGATATGGAGAAGATGTTTCCGATAGTCAGGGAGCATGAGACCAGAAGGCATAGCCTCAAACTGCAAGGAAGTCCCTTTACAGCAGAGATGAGGAGGATGTTTTTTGTTGTAATTGAAATTCATTGCAACAGCTGGCAGTGGAGACCAAATCATTGGGTACATTTAAAGCAGAAGTTGAAAGGTTTTTGATTGGCCAGTGGGTCAAAGGTTAAGAGGAGAAGATAGGAGATTGAAGTTGAGAGAGCTAATAGATCAGCCAAGGTGGAATGGCAGAGCAGATTCGATGGGCTGAAGGGTCCGTTTCTCTGCTCACCCCTTATGGTTTGGGTGAAGGGAGAATGAAGGAGTGTGTGGGGAATTGGAGGTCGGGGGTCAATGAGGAAGTGGCAGAGACCCGGGGTGTGGGAGGACTCAGAGAGTTGGATAGAATGGTGGAGTGTAAAGGGGATTTGGAGGGTGGGAGGGAAATGGAAGAGTGGTGGGAGGAACTTGGAAAGTGTAAAGCTGGGGGATCCAGATTTGATTGAAGTTTACATGAATACATGCATGGGAGGGTTATGGTCCATGTACGGGTTTTGGGACTAAGCAGAGGAACGGCTCGGCACAGGCTAGATGGGCTGAAGGGCCCATTTCTCTGCTGTGGGGATCTGTGACTATAACTATTTAACCAACAACCCCATTGTGTCGAACCTCTCCTTTATCGAATTCCCAAAGCAGAGAGCAGTACTAACGTGGACTTTGTGGTTCAAAGGGCCTATTTCTGTCTCTCTGTCATTCGCTGCTGTTCTCAGTATTGATTGATCTTCTCTGAGCAGGGAATGCATGATCCATTCTGCGCCCACACTTTGTCTTTTGTGACAGACATTCATTCTGTTTGCAGCTCTCGTGAACCACATAATGCCGCCTTTGTACGACTGTCCCCTAAGTTGTAACAAGTCCCAGTCCCACTGAATGAGACTTTATGTAGGTCGAGGAATGCTAGTGAGGGAGATTTTCCTGTCTCCGGGACACTTCAATAAGCATTCATTTTCTTTTGTCTGGAAATAACAAACCTCGTCCCATCTCCGAGTTTCAGTTAAAGCTGATCTCCGCACAGACATATTCTGTGCCGCAGGCATGAAGCAGTCAGCAAATGGCCACTCTCGGAGATGGGACACGCCGTCCAAAACAGCGAGGGCAGGGAATGCAGCGGGATATTGTGGCAAGGGCAGAGTGTGCTAGGTGACCAGATTCTGTGCTGTGTAACATCGCCGTGAAAGCAGATCAACATATCACTGGAGTGACACACACAAAATGCTGCAGGAGCTTAGCGGGTCAGGCAACATGTTTGGAGGGAAAGAAACTTTCGACGTTTCAGGCCCACCCCCTTTATCAGGACTGCTGAAGGGTCTCGGCACCAAAAAAAAGGACTGTTTATTCCCCGTCATACATGCTGCCGGACCTGCTGAGTTCCTGCAGCATTTTGTGTGTGTCACTCTGAATTTCCAGCATCTACAGAATCTCTTTTATTTAAGATATTTCTGGAGACAGGCAATAAGATCACAACAGGAGGGAGACCTGCAGCCATTGGGAAGAGCTAAAGTTTACAGAACATGGAACATAGCACACTACAGCACAGTTCAGGCCCTTCGGTCCAAAACTACTCAAAAATCAATCTAACATTTCCCTCCCACAGAGACCTCCAATTTTTCGATCATCCTTGGGCTATCTTAGAATTCCTTATGTATCCGTAATGTATCTGCCTCCATCACCACCCCGGCAGGGCGCTCGAAGCCCTGCTGGTCACGGCTTATTAACAGCTAAATCCACAGAACACAGGGCAATAAGAAAGAAACAGGCCCTTCTGTCCACAATAGCTATGCTGACCATGATTCCAATTTAATCTACCTGTTCATAGTCCATATCCCTCCATTCTCTGCCTGATCATATGACTGTCTACACACCTTGATCATGATCGCATCTGCCTGTAGCGCTTCCCTTGGCAACCCGTTGCAAGCTGCCATCGATCCGTGCGTAAAACTCTTGCCTCATGTATCTCTTCCCCTCTCACCTTCTCGCAGTATCCTGTGTTATTTGAAGTAATTCCCAATGATGAGACTTCCTGCCTCCAACAACCTTTCAGAAACCATGTTCAATATCAGAACCACCACAGTGTGAAATTATTTTCAGCTCTAAAACCCCTAAATCTCTCCTGAATTTTTCATCAGCCCCCTTCAGTCTTTGTGTCCTTTGGTTCCCACTCCTGAACTAACAACCCACTCACATCCCTACACCCAAAGTCAAAGAAAAACATTAAGTATGTAAAGCAAATCCATTGCTAAAGTACCTACGTCACTCCATACTACCTTGAGATACATTTCCTTGCAGGAATTTATGGGAAAATACATAGATAGAGAAAATTTATGATCAACTATACACAAATGAAGACTGACAATCAGTCAATGTGCAAAAAAAAGACACATTTTTAAAATGATATATGGCCAAATAAAGTATATAGAGAATTTTACAATCCATCTATCGATCGATAGAGCAAGCAATCTTTCTACTTATATACATCTGTATTATACAGATGTGGTTATATCTCTATAACTATCCCCTCTCAACTTTCTCCAATCACATAAAAAGTTGCCTCCTTGTATTAGTGATTTCCACCCTGGGGAAAAGCCTCTAGCTATACAACTGATCCTCTTGTCCTCATTTATTCCAGAGAGAAAAGACCTAGTTCAGTCAACTTATCCAATAAGTTCAGCTCTCTCATCCAGTCAGCGTCTTGGTAAATAACCTCTGCACCTGCTCTAAAGCTTCCTATTGTGAGCCGACCAGGAACGAGCACAATACTCCAAGTGTGGTCAAACTAGAGTTTTAAAGAGCTGCAAAATTACCTTGTGGCTCCAGAACTTAATCCTCTGACTAATGAAGACCAACATTACATACGGCCTCCTTACAACACTATCAACTTGCGTGGCAACTTTAATGAATATATGGACATGGACCACCAAACCCCCTTGTTATTCCACACTGCTATGAATCTCTGGCCTATGAGCACTTAAATCATTGTCTTATTATTATTACTATTATTATAAAAACTGTAATTTTTTTAGCTCAAGCTGGTAAAATCTGAGGTGCAAGCATGGTCAAATACATTCATTTCTCAATTGCTGGTAACTTTTGGACTAGTGGTGTTTAGTATTGCGGCTTTCTGAAGATTTACATAGATATTGCTGCATAGGCCTAATTGTTTAATGCTATTGTGTAGTGACAATGGGATGATACCAGTTGTAGATATTACTATGGGGATAATGCATACCCTGTTCATGTTCCACTGTCTTTTAATTTCCACTTTTATTTCAACATATTTCTGGTGTTTTTCACTTATTGGTTTCTGTAAGTTTTGTGAGTTTGGACTGGCTATATCCATAAAGTAAGCTGTTCTTACTTTTTTATCCTGTATTATTGTAACCAGACGGTTATTATGGATTTCCTATCTGTAATAACGGATGAGTCATAATGCAATTTCTGGTATATAGACTCTTAAAACTGGGTCAGGCTTGTATTTAAAGCTGGTGTGATTTCATTTATGAGTTTGTATTTTAAAGCAAGACTTTGATGAGTGACATTTGCCACAATTGTGCCAGCATAAGTAATCGGATTGTGTTAAATTCTACAGGATCCTGTATGTATTGGATTGCTTCCAGTTTCTCTCAGCATTTTTTACATTGATCATCTTCAATTTCTTGGTGTTTTATTATGTATTTTTGATATTCCTTTGAGTTATTCCACAAGGAACTTCTATGTTTTATTAGTATAATTATTGTTGCTGTTATTATTATTAACATCATCATCATTATTATTCTCTTTTTGTGTTTGCATTGCTTGTTGTTTTTGCACATTGATGTTTGTCTGTCTTGTTGGCTGTGGTCTTTCATTGATTCTGTTATGTTCTTTTGCACTTACTGTGAGTGCCCGCAATAAATTGATTCACAGTGTTGTATATATTGACATATATGGACGTTGAAAATAAGCTTACTTTGAACTTTGAAAGTTGAATCTCACCAGCTAATCTGAATACCCCAATCAACAAATGTAATTTTAAAAAACCTCTGCCAAAGTTTCAGTGCTTTGACACAACAAAAAAGTTCCACTCAGTGGTAATAATAAATAAAACAGAGCAAGACAGTTGTCCAGAAGCTAAATGGCAAAAAGTTGATTCTAATGTTTGTGGAAAATTTGAGACCTATAAAACCTAGAGCTCTGTCTCACGCAGTCGACGCTCACAGAAATCAGGCAGACTAGTAAGGAAGGTGTGTGGCGTGTGTGTCCTCCTCAGTAGTGGCATGGTGTTTAAGTGTCAGGAAGTCATGTTACAGCTGTATGAAACTTTGGTTAGTTCGCACTTCGAGTACGGTGTGCAGTTCTGGTCACCTCTGATACGAGAAGTGTATGGAAGATTTAGAGAAGTGGTTTACCAGACACGTTAACAACGTTGAAGAGGCAGTTAGCTAGACACAGAAACAGGAAGGGAAAGGAGAGATTTAGTCTATATACGGTTTAGATTGACTTCAAAGTCAGCACAAGCATGATGGGTTGACGAGCGTGGCGCTACGGTGTACTGTTATATTCATACATCTCTACAGCAGAGACATAAAACGATATTTTATAAACACGAGAAATTCTGCAATGCCGAAAATCCAGAGCAAAACATACAAAATGCTTGCGAACCTCAGCAAGTCAGGCAGCATCGATGGAAATGAATAAACAGTTGACATTACGGGCCGAGACCCTTCTTCGGGACTAGGAGGCGGAGCGTGGGAGGTGGGTGGGGAGGGAAAGATGCCAGAATGAAATAGTGGGGGAGGGGAATGAGGACTAGCTGGAACGTAACAGGTGAAGCCAGGTGGGTGGGAAAGTTAAAGGACTGGAGAAGATGAAATCTGATAGGACCATAGGAGAAAGGGAAGGAAAGATACTGGGTCACGGGTGGTGATAAACAAGTGAGAAGAGGTAAAAGGCAAGAGTAGGGAACAGATGAAGAGGGGAGGATGCGGATTTTGTTACTGAAGAAATCAATATTCATGCCATCAGGTTAGAGTATACGGAGGCGTTGCTCTACCAGCCCGAGGGTGGCCTCATCATGGCACAAGAGGAAACCAATGACTTCTTCTTATGCCACAATGATTTTTATTATTTTCCTCTCACAGAGCACAGGCATAATGGAGAAAATGATATTCTTTCCTGCATTGTAGGCGAGAGGGGGTACGTTCAAGGGGAATGTGGGCGTGTGTTTTTTACTTAGAGGTTCGTGGATACCTGGAATGTGCTATCCGGTATGGTGGTAGTGGCACTGGAGGTTTTTAAGAGGCGTTTGGATGGGCACATGGATGTAAGGAAGATGGAGGGATATGGGCATGGTGCAGGTCGGAGGGATTAGTGTTCAGGTGTATTTGATTAGCTGTTTCGACGCTACATTCTGGGATGAATAGTATGTTTTGTGTTTTGTTCCTCTATGTTCAATGTTCTTCCTGTTTTCCAATAATCTGACGTTTAAGGAAGGGGTATGGATCGTTATGGTCCTGTTGTATGTAAATGCGACAAGGCAGAAATCAGGTCGGCATGGAACAGATGGGCTAATCTGTAATGCACTAATGCTCTGTAATGCACTAATAGCCTATGGCTCTAACTTTGTTCCTGAGTTCAAAGTCAACCGTAAATAACCCCTAAAGCTGTATAAACACGAGATATTATGTCGACACCGGAAATCCAGCGCAACGCACAGGAAATGCAAGAGGAACTCAGCAGGGCGGTCAGCCTCTATGGAGCGGAATAAAAAGGAGACGTTTTGGTTCCAACTCCTTCATCGGAATTGGAAAAGATCGCAAAATCTTAATGGGACTTGACGGGGTGGGTGCATGAGTAATGTTTCACCTGACGGGGGTGTTTGGAACTTTTTCCTGGGTGAACCCTGTCTCGTGCGGGTCACTCCTCCTGTGGCGGACAGGGGCGAACTGAGACTGACGAGGGAAACCGTAGTGACTCATTCCAGAGAAGACAGTTCTCTCTGAACCGAGTTCCGAGCCGGGAGAGCTTTCCCGCCTTTAACCTGGGCCATTTGTTCTTCCTTGGCATCTCGCTGTTCGCAGGCCCACTGTCTCGCGTGGAGTATCTCCATCCCTGCCACACAGCAGAGATCCGTTGTGTTACTTTTTCTCACCGTGGGTTAATTCTATCTCTGTGACTTCCGGTTAGTGGGATTTCTTGCTGTCCTGGGATAATTCCCCCTTCGATCACCTTCTGGAACAGGAAGAGGAAATACCGGAATTGTCCACCAGCATCTCTAGATAAGGCGCGCTCTTCAATTTGACGTGGCACCTAAACGTACCTCTATTTCTATCTCGCCGATGACGGAGTGTTCCTGCTACTTCTTCTTTCGATTTATATTTCCATATCTGAAGTCTGTTTTTGCTTTTTCGTTTAAGTCAATCTCTCCTCTCTCTCTCTCTGACATCTCCATCTCTCTCTTCTCTCTGCCTCTTTCTCCCTATCTCCCTCTCCCCTTCTCTGCGACTCTCTCTCCTCCCCACTCCACCTCCGCGTGTCTCCCCCTCTCACCACACTTATCCCCTTCTCGCTCTTCCCCCCCCCCCCGACCTCTCTCTGTATAATGCCTCCTCTCGGTCCCAGGTGATCTGCCCTCTTCTATGCCCCCGGATTATTTGTTCTTCTCCGTCTCTCAGTACCGGGTTAACTGCTTGGGTCGTCCCGCAGTCTCGGGTGCTGTCCCTGTCTGTGTGTCGATGGAACAACAGACAAACTTTTAGCGAAACTCAGCGGCTCGTGGAGTATCTCTTGGGGAGATTCATCGACATTTCGGGCCAAATCCCTGCCTCTGGACTGAGAGTGGACGTGAGTAAAGAATTTCTCTCTGTCTCGGGCGGTCTAAGTCTGTCACTGTTCCGGGCGGCCAGTGGTCCCCGGGCTCTTTGCCCCAGTTGAACACTGCTTAAATCCGTCTCCGTGGACACCCCTCTGTCGATCTGAACTGAAACGTGTCGAGGTCCGCCACAGCCGAAATGTACCCCACCATGTACCGCCAGGTAAATCTCCCCCCTCCCCGGGAGGGATTTCTCTTCTAGCGCCCGCAGTATCCCCTTTTATATCTGGGTGAGCCGTGTCCCGGACCAGCTGCCGCTCTCTGCGCCCCCTCAGTCCGAGGGCTAATCGTAATAACCTCTTGAGGCGGGAATCCCGGGAACTGGGAAATAACAGGGAGGCGGAGGGAGGAAGGACACGCAGGGTAATACAGAAGCAGGTGCTGAGGAAGGGAAGGGGTCAGGTGTGAGACAGGTCAGGGGAAGAATAACTCTCCTACCTCCATTGCAAGACTTCGTGTAGACGATGTTTCAAGAGGCGGGTCAGCGATGAGAAGCAGCAGCACAGTGGAGATTCCGTAGAGCAGTCTGTCTGGTCTGGTCCGGTCCTTAGCACAGGGTAGAAGGGCGGAGCTTACGGGTGACAGTGGGAAAAAAAGCGAGGGATCCGAGAGCGACGTTAACATACTTTACACGCGGTTTCGCAGGGCGTGAGTATTGGAGGGGTGGAGCAGGGTCTTGAGCAAACAAGCTTTAATGGAAAGCGGATCACAGCGGAGTATGCGGTGAACAAGACCGGAGAGAGGTGGGAGACTCCAGAGAAATGAGCAACTGAAAAGAGGGCCGGCCGGAATGAAGAAACCAGGGAGGGAAAGAGCGAGCAGAGTACCGGCTTCAAACTCATTGATAATGAATTCCGTAAGAGCTGCCACTGGGACAGGTGATCCACCCGGACCAAACCTGTGCTGTACCGGGCAGGACGATCTCAGACAGCCTCGCGCTGCTGAGGGACACCATCGCCTACGTGCAGGACAGGGGGGTGGACGCCTGCCTGGTCAGCTTGGACCAGGAGAAAGCCTTCGACAGGATATCGCACACGTACATGGCGGACGTGCTCTCCAAAATGGGATTTGGGGAGGGAATCCGGAATTGGATCAGACTGCTCTACACAGACATCCGTAGTGCAGTCCAGGTCAACGGGTGGGAAACAGACAGCTTCCCCATCAGGTCTGGAGTCAGGCAGGGCTGCCCCCTCTCCCCTGTCTTGTTTGTCTGCTGCATAGAACCCTTTGTGGAAGCCATCAGGAGGGATGAGGGCATAAGAGGGGTGACGCTGCCAGGCAGTGGAGGGACCCAAGTGAAAACCTCCCTGTACATGGACGACGTCACCGTCTTCTGCTCTGATCCGAGGTCAGTTCGCAGGTTGATTGGCACCTGCGAACAGTTCGAGCTAGCGTCGGGGGCCAGGGTCAACCGCACAAAGAGCGAAGCCATGCTCTTTGGCAACTGGCCCGACCGATCCAGCGTCCCCTTCACCATCAGGTCTGACCACGGGAAGGTGTTGGGGATCTGGTTCGGAGGGGCTGAGGCGTGCAACAAGAACTGGCAGGAGCGGACTGCCAAGGTGAAACAGAAACTGGGACTGTGGGGAGGGCGCTCCCTGTCGATAACGGGCAAGAACCTGGTCATCAGGTGTGAGGTGCTCTCAGGGCTGCTGTACTTGGCGCAGGTCTGGCCCGTCCCCCGCTCCTACAGCTCGGAAATCACCCGAGCTGTCTTCAGATTCGTCTGGGGATCCAAGATGGAGCGGGTGAGACGGACCGCCATGCACAAGTCCCTGGACAACGGGGGCAAGAACGTCCCCAATGTCGCCCTCACCCTGATGGCCAGCTTCGTATGTGGCTGCATCAGGTTGTGTGTAGAGCCCAGGTATGTGGGCACCAAGTACCACTATGTGCCCAGGTTCTACTTGTCGCCCTGGCTGCGAAGGATGGGTCTGGCCCCACTCCCGCGCAACGCCCCAGTCAGCTGGTCGTTGCCGGCATACCTGTCCCACGTAGCAAAGTTCTTCCAGGAGAACGCCTTTGACCACAGGGCCATCAGGCAGTGGTCGGCACGAAGTGTCCTGCAAGCACTGCAGGAGAAGGACGTGATGGACACAGTGGGGTGGTTCCCTGAGCAGACTGTCCAGTTCATCTGGCAAAATGCCTCATCACCAGATCTCACCAACAGGCACCAAGACCTCGCCTGGCTGGCGGTGAGAGGGGCCCTCCCAGTCAGAGCCCTCCTGTACGCCCGGAACGTCGTCTCCGCACCCCACTGCCCACGGGAGGACTGCAGTGAGGAGGAGTCTGTGACCCACCTCTTTGCACACTGCCAGTTCGCAAAGAGGGTGTGGAGGAGGATGGACGGGCTAGTGTCACGTTTCATCCCCAGCAGCTGCGTGACAGAGGACTCTCTGATCTACGGGCTGTTCCCGGGGACGCACACGGAGACCAACATCCGGTGCTGCTGGCAGATCATCAACTCGGTGAAAGACGCTCTTTGGTCAGCCCGAAACTTGATGATCTACCAGCACATGGAGATGTCCGTGGGAGAATGCTGCCGACTGGCACACTCTCGGCTGCAGGAGTACGTGCTGAGGGACGCACTGAAACTTGGTGCAGCCACCGCAAGGGCCCGGTGGGGAAGGACCACAGTATAGGTTTCTCCACCCGTGGGAGTGGGAGGGGTCGGTGGGCGAGGAGTATACCCCTCAACAATGAGATGCTAAGCTGAACTACTGGAGTGCCACGTGGGTGGCTATAAACACGGGTATTTTACTGAGTATAATGGAAACGTATGTAAAGGATGAAAAGTTATTGAATGGTTTACTGTATATATTTATTTTTGAATAAAGTATATTTTGAAATAAAAAAAAGAGCTGCCACTGGGGGGCAGTAGAGGGGACAGGTGAGCGCCAACATTCAGACATAGAACATAGAGCAATACAGAATGCTGCACAGCCAATCAGCACGCCATGAAACATATGATGTGTATCATGCATATCTCTCCATATTCAAGCCGCTAAAACTCCATCAAACCACCTGCTTCCACCATTATATCTCGTAAAATATATCAGGCGCCCAACTCTCCCTGTGTAAGCAAACTTCTCCGTTCACGTCGCGTTTAAACATTCCCACCGCCACTAATCTTAAAAGCAAGTTCTCGGGTGTTTGACATTGCCACCTCGGGAGATGATTCTGTCTGTCTACCCTCTCTATGATCACAGAATATTGGACAGTACCGCATAATATAAGCATTTTGATCCACAATGTCGTCCCGACATTTTAACATACTCCGAGATCAAGCTCGGCGTTCTCTCCCGCACACACCTCCATTTCTCTTTCATCCATGTGCCTATCTAAAAGTCTCTTAAATGTCTCGAATGTATCTGCCTCTATCACAAGACCCAGCAGTGCCTTCTATGCACTCCACTCTCTGTATAAAAATACTTCTGACGTGTCTCCAAACTGTCATCAAATGACTTTAAAACGATGTTCTGTGATAGTGGTTATTGTCCCCCTGGGGGAGAAAAGGTGCTGGCTGTCCACTCGATCCGCGCCTCTCGTCATCGTATGCACCTCTATCCATTTAACATTCATCCTCGATCGCTCAAGCTTTCCTCATAAACTATGCTCTCTATTCGCTCCCTAAGGCATCCGCTTCCTTCCTCTGTTGAGAGAACCATAACTGAATTCAATATTCTTATCTGTCGACTAACAAGACGATGAAAGAACGGCAGTGGAAGTTTTCTACATGCACTTTCGCAAGGCCTTTGACAAGGTCACGCGTGGGTCATTGGTCAAGAAGGTTCAGTCGCTGGGCATTCAGGAAGATGTATCGCTTTGATTTCGACGTTGGTTTCGCGGTAGAATCCAGACACTGGTAACAGATGTCTGTCTCGCTGACCGAATGCCCGAGACTGGCGGTGTGCTGCAGGGATCGCTGCTGCGTCCATTTTGTTTGTCATTTTATGAATTATGTTGCTGGGATTTGAGAACCTGAGTTACAGGGAAACGTTCAATAGGTTATGACTTTATTGCCTGGAGCGTGGGAAACTTAAGAGAAATTTGATAGGACGTAACTTAATTGCTAACAGGCTTTCACCACTGAGGTTGGGAGAGGTTAGAACTAGAGCTCTGGGGTAAGGATGAATATTTAAGGTGAACCTGAGGGAGACTTCTTCAACAGAGGGTGGTGCGAGTGTGTAACAAGAGGTGTTTGAATTTCAATGATTAAGACAAGTTTGGATCGGTAAATGAATGAGAGGGGTATGGTGGTCTATGGTCCAGGTGCAGTTTGATGGGACTAGAGATAAGAGTTCAGTATGCACTCGATGGGCTGAAGGGCTTACTTCTACCTTGCAGTGACCTATGATTCTATAACAGAGTTTTACACAGCTGCACAATTATTTCATGGCTCTTGTGCTCAGTCCCCTGACGAATGATTGCCGGTATACCATACTCCTGCTTAACAACCCTATCAACTTGTGCGGCAACTTTGAGATATCTGGGGATATGGAAGCAAAATCCCCCCTGTTCCTCCACACTGCAAAGAATCCTGTCATTAACCCTGTATTCTCTCCCTTCATCAATTTGTGTCGTCACTTCCTCAAAAAGGTAAATCGGGCTTGCGAGGTTGTTCTGTTCGTTGGCCTATAACCATTGATGAAACGCAAAGCCAAGAGACAAAACACGCCAGAACTAGAAAGAAACCTTTTCTTGAGTAAAAGTACGCAACTACAAAAATCTCAGAACTCCACAGTACATCCCAAAGCACTACTATTTTAAATGGCTCACCCAAGAGCATTGTAGACGTTGATGGGATCAACGGCCAATTAGTAAAAGTCGGCCTGCGATTGGCTGTTTCTGCTCACCGTAGCGCCCCCTTCAAGAAGACGATTACCTGTAGGGTTTGAGCGGAGGGTTGATTTGGGTTGGAACCACCGTCTGAGTCTCAGACGGGAAAGGGTCCCGACTATGTGGAAAACATTATGTTTCGTTCCACTACCCAAGAAGGGCCAGCCGAAGGTCTTGAATGACTACCCTTCAGTGGCCCTGATATTGCACATCACGAAGACCCTAGAGAGGCTGGTCCTGGCTCACCTCCGACCCCTGGCCAGATCAGCCCTCGATCCCTTGTCGTTTGCCTACAAGGAGCACATTGGGGTTGGCAATGCTGTCATCTACCTGCTGAACAGAGCCTACTCCCATTTGGATAAACAGGGCAACACTGTGAGGATTATGTTTTTTTTTTGATCTCTCAAGTGCCTTCAATACCATACAGCCCACATTGCTGGGTAGAAAGATTCGTTCAGTGCAGGTTGGCACTTCCATTGTGCCCTGGATATTTGACTACCTGACTGGCAGATCAGAGTGTGTGCGGCTTCAGAGCTATGAGTCAGACATAACTATAAGCAGCACAGGGGACTGTATTGGATCCCTTCCTGTTTACCCTGTATACCTCCGACTTTAGATACAACATGGAGTCATGTTCTCTGCAGATAATTTCTGACTCAGCAATAGTTAGTTGTATAAAGGGAGGTCTGGAGGATGAATATAGGGTCCTGGTGGAGGACTTTGTCGAATGGTGCAGACAGAATTATCTACAGCTCAACATCAGTAAAACAAAGACATGTTGATGGACTTTAGAAAGACCAAGCCTGCACTGCTTCCTGTTACTATTGATGGTGAGGACATGGATGTGGTGAGAAGCTATAAGTACCTGGGAGAGCACCAGGACAACAGACTTGAGTGCAGCACTGATACAGAGGCTGTATACAAGAAGGGCTAGAAACGCCTCTATCTCCTGAGGAGACTGAGGTCCCTTGGAGAATGCAGGCCTCTGCTTCACATGTTCTACCAGTCTGTTGTCTCCAGTACAATCTTCTATGCGGTAATGTGCTGGGGCAATGGCAACAACACGTGTGATGCCAATGGGCTCAATAAACGGATTAGAAAGGCTGGCTCTGTTATAGAAGTCAAACTGGATATAATGTAGAATAAAGGACCCTTCAGAAAATCCTGCCATTCCTGGAAAATATCTCTCACTTCTGCATGCCACCGTGACTGAACAGAGGAGCACTTTCAGTAATGGACTAAGACAACTGCACTGCTCCAGAGAACGCTATACTGTATAAGGTCATTGTTACCCTCAGCCATTAGGCTCTATAATGTGTCAGCCTATAGCCTGGGAAGTGCTGACACCCTCCTGTTAGACAGCTATTAACCTCTGTATACTAGAGCTCCGTTAAAGCTCTGTTAACCGCACCCTGTTATCTTGTCCATTTTATTTTAAGGTACAGTAAACTTATTTTCTTTTAATTTTTCTCACATCTCTGTTAATATTTGTATATCTGTGCACTTGCAATGCTACTGTGACACAGTAATTTCCTTTGGAATCAATTAAGTATCTATCTATCTTACTTTAGCGATCCGTCGTTCTTAGTGGTTGCAGGCTATCACTTTCGATTCGCAATGTTGCTTTCGGCTGTGATCACGCTGGTGGTTGGTTCCGTTGGGGTTAATCGGACTCACTCAGGAGATGACGGTCCGTCTCTGTGTTTTCTGGTCTGCCCGAAGAACATGCTGTGGCCTGCGGGAGCACGTGGTTGGAAATGGTTGATGTGGTGACGCTAGTGATGTTCACATACGATAACGTCGTACAGCACTTCCCCATTCGTCTGGCAATCTGACCCGACCCCAGGTGTCTTTCCTATTGTGATACTGTCTGGCCCACACTGCAGCTGCGGGATGAATGACTTCACCGGTTGACCAAGGTCTGCGTGACAGCCTTTGTGCACTGACCATCCGCGCTCCTGGATGTTGGGCGCTCTGGATACTCGATTGCATCCAACACTGTGCGCAGTTTTCTTCCCAAAAGCGCCTCAGTTTGAGACTTCCTCTGGAGACCAGGCTGCGGTGCTATTCTATTTGTCAAGAGGTTGCGTTTGTGGTTGCTCCCTCCCCTTCTGATTTCAGAAGCGGCCGTTTGAAGGTATCCACCAACCGCTCTATTTGGCGGTGGGACTTCCGTCGATATGGAGATGAGCGGATGTAGATAATACCCCGGTTCTGGCAGAATTCAGCATCTGTGAACTGAACCGAGCGCAGTCGCTGGAAGGAAGTGATTTTGTCATCTCAATGCCGCGGAAGATCTGCAGCAGTTTTTGAGTGGTAGCCTCTGTCGTTCTTGACATCATAGGTAATACTTTTGGCCATTTGGAGTGAGAGTCGACCAGATAGATCCGTTGATTGTTTCAAGGAAGTCAAGATGTACTCCGTCAACGTCTACTCGACTCCAACGTCTGGTAGCCTGACGCCATTGTTGCGGACCGGCTCTATTTAGGTTCTTTACTACCATAGAGCACCAAGTACACTGCTTGCATATGGATGTTTTATCTTAGCCTATGCCCAGCCAGTACACAAAGTTTCTTGCCAAGGCATTGGTGGTATGACCTGATTTGAACGGCCAATGTCTTCGTATCGAACTCATTCAGAGGGGTGATCCAGAGATCAACCTTGTCCACCCAGTTAATGCCAAGGGCATTCAGATATGGCTGGTCTGTTAGAGGAGGAACTCAGCAGATCAGGCAGCATCTATGGAAAAGAGTACAGTCGACATTTCAGGCCAAGACTGTTCATCAGGGCTTGTACCAGTTGCTTCTTGACCAACTGATGTTGATAAATACGTTGATGTACTGTCTTCTGGGGGCAAAGTTAGCTTTGAATGTGAACACTACTCTACTTTCAGATTTTCATGTCTTCTAGAAATTCTTGTTCTTGTGTCCCTCTGGCCTAGAAGACAGTGAAGGACGGCTAAAGCAACCTTTGTGATCATTGTGTTGGCATTTGCTGCAAATGTGTCTTTTTTTTGTATTGGCTGTTTCTTGCATAATGCTATGCACCACAGTTCCAAGAAATTGTGTTTGAGCTCTGAGATGTGCTGAGTCATGATGTCTGGGCTAATCGGAACTACATTAACATGGCTGTATTGGACCAGGATGGAATCCTGTTTCAAGTCAATCAAACTCTAACGTTCTTGAGTGACAACTTGTAGAATCATATCAGAGCCTTGCTTCAATCTGGGCAAGTGTCATTTGCAAATGTTTGCAGCACCAAGTGTTTGAAGTCCACAAATAAGTCTGCCATAAATGCACCCAATGACTTGGCCTCCACAGCTGATGTGGCAACAAATTCCACAGATTTACTACCCTCTGATTAAAGTAATTTCTCCACATCTCAGTTCTTAAAGGATGTCCTTCAATCCTGAAGTTGTGCCCTCTTGTTCTAGAATCCCCTACCATGGGAAATAATTTTACCATATCTAATCTGTTCAGACCTTTGACAGTTGGAATGTTTCTGTGATATCCCCCCTCATTCTCCTGAACTCCAGGGAATACAGCCCAAGAGCTGCCAGACTTTCCTCAAATGGTAACCCTTTCATCCTGGAATCATTCTCGTGAATATTCTCTGAACCCTCTCCAATGTCAGTATATCCATTCTAAAATAAGGAGCCCAAAACTGCACACAATACTCCGAGTGTGGTCTCACAAGTGCCTTATAGAGCCTCAACATCACATTCCTGCTCTTATATTCTATACCTCTAGAAATGAGTGCCAATATTGCATTTGCTTTCTTCACAATCAACTCAACCGAGAGGTTAACCTTTAGGATCAAACCAGTTTGGTCTGTGGTGGTACCACTGAGTAACTCTTGGTGATGGACATTGACGGGAGGTGATGGACATTGACGTCCCCCACCCAGAGTACATTCTTTGCCCTTGCCACCCTCAATGTCTCCTCCAAGTGCGGCTCAACATGGAGAAGTACTGATTCATCAGCTGAGGGAGGACAGTACGTGGTGATCAGTAGGAGGTTCCCTTGCCCATGTTCAAACTGGTGCCATGAGACCTCATGGGGTCCAGAGTCAATGTTCAGAATTGCCAGGGCAACTCCCTCTCTACTGTATACCACTGTGTCACCACCTCTGCTAGGCCTGTTCTGCCGGTGAGACAGTACATACCCAGGAATGTGCATGTTGGAGTCTGGAATGTTAACTGTAAGGTATGATTCTCTCATTACAACTATATTAGGTTGTTACTTGACTAGTCAATCAGACAGCGCTCCCAACTTTGGCACAGGTCTCCAGATGTTAGAAAGGAGGACTTTGCAGGGTCAACAGGGCTGGTTTTGCCTTTATCGTTTCCAGTGACTAGGTTGATGCTGGGTTGTCCATCCGGGTTTATTCCTTATTATTTTCTTTTTAGCAGTTGGATACAACTGAATCGCTTGCTAGGCTATTCTATCCCCTGATTTAATGCCATCTGTGCCTAAGTTGGACTGCACCCACCAGTCACTGGCCCCGAATCCAAAGTCGGAGGAGCAACATAGGTTGGTTATTTTGTGTTTTCATGAATTTCATACCAAGGATCTTTTAATCTGTCATACGTGTTGAGTAGGAATGACCGATTACAGCGGGAAAATGATCAGAATTGTGGAAGATTATACACCGGAGGTTATGGCTGAATGTGCCAAATATAAAGAGGTTATGTCGCTGCTTTATAACAAAGGGTTTAAGCCCTCCCTTTGCTTCCCCACAAGTCTTAGAATTTTTGATCACATCTTTTAACTCTTCTGTTAATTAGTTTTTAAAATGGATCAAAGTATTACTTTACTTAGTTTTAATGTGAAAGGGTTAAATCATCCTGTGAAACAGAATAAGAGTTTTACTTATATTAAAAAGTTAAGGGCCGCCATTATTTTTCTACCAGAAGCACATGTGCATAGTTGTGACAACGCACGCCTTTTTAATCGGTGGAGGGGTTTACAATTTCATTCTTCATTTAGAGCAAAATCTCGAGGGGTCTCGATATTTACAGATAATACAATTTCTTTTGTTCAACATAAAGTTGGCTCTGACCTTAATGGGTGATTTGTCATAGTGTCAGGGAAACTAGATAATAAATTAATTGTATTTGCTAATGTGTACACCCCCAATTTGGATGACACAGGATTTTTTTGAGTATTTCTTTTCATTCCTCCCAGATTTGGGTCTTTATTCTTTAGTGATGGGAGAAGATTTTAATTATTGTCTAGACCCACTATTAGATCATTCTTCTCCTATATCAGACACACCTACTAAATCAGCTTTATTTATTCAATCCTTTCTAATGAAATGTGATACTGTCGATGACTGGCATTTTTTTTTCACCCAGCAGAAAGGGAGTATTCATTCTTATCTTGTCCATCATTCCTAAGCTAGGATTGATTTTTTTTATTGATAGTCAAATGATTCCATTAGTTCGATCCATTGAATATAAAGAAATAGCTGCATCTGACCACTCTCCTGTATTTCTATCTTTAAATCTTCCTGGTTTCACTCATATGAACAGATCCTGGTGCTTTAATTTAACTTTATTATCTGGTGAGGACTTCCTAAAATTTCTGGAGAATCAAATTACTCTTTTTTTTTTAAGACAATATGTTGGAAGAGACTTTTAGTCTTATCATTTGGGATGATTTTAAGGCATATATTAGAGAACAAATTATCTCCTATGCTGCATATATTAAGAAAAAGCTAATAAACAGAGAACTGACTTAGTTAATCAATTAAAACAGTTAGACCAGAAATATGCTTCGGCACCAGACCCTGAAATATACAAAAGACGTATTGAAATTAAAACTAAATGTGATCTTCCTAGAACGTATCCAATTGAAAGCCAACTTTTAAAAGCTAGAAGCCAATTCTATATAAATGGAGAAAAAAACTGGTAAACTATTGGCTAATCAATTGAAGACCTTTATAGCTAAATGGCAAATTAAAGAAATTTGCAAAACCAATGGTGATTTGACAACTGACCATTTTGAAATAAATGACACTTCTAGAGAATTTTATTCTAAACTGTACAGTTCTGATTTTGTTAAAGATAATAATGCAATGAACAATTTTTAGACCAATTAAATATTCCTGGACTTTCGGTTGATAATCGAAAGCAGCTGGATCGACCTATTTCTCTGGAGGAAATCACTGAGGCTGTACATTCATTGCATTCTAGGAAATATCCATGACCTGGTAGATTCTCTGGAGAATTCTATAAGGCTTTTTCTTCATTGCTTATACCTCATTTATGTTCTACCCTTACTGATTCCTTCAAGGTCTGTAGGTTGCTACAGTCTTTTTATGAAGCTTCCATTTCGTTTATTCTTAAAAAGAATAAGAATCCCACTGAATGCTCTTCATATAGACCAATTACTTTACTTAATGTTGATGCTAAGATCCTATCTAAAGTTTTGGCCCGTAGACTCAAGAATATTATACCTTCTATAATATCTGATGATCAGACAGGATTTATTAAAAATCGATATTCCCATTTTAATATACAGTGATTGTTAAATGTTATGTATCCTCCATCCAAGGAAATATCGGAATGTGTGATATCTCTGGATGCGGAGAAGGCTCTTGACCGAGTTGAATGGAATTAGCTACAAACCCCATTTCCAGAAAAGTTGGGATATTTTCCAAAATGCAATAAAAACAAAAATCTGTGATATGTTAATTCACGTGAACCTCTATTTAACTGACAAAAGTACAAAGAAAAGATTTTCAATAGTTTTACTGACCAACTTAACTGTATTTTGTAAACGTACACAAATCGATCTGGACTATTATTATAAAACACTATATGGTAAAGTACTCTTCTTTTTGTTTTTTTTAACCAACCAGCTTTGTCTTAGTAGTGGCTGTACATTTTCTAAAATAATATAATTAACCATATTATTGTATTTCATAATTCAATTTATTTGATTTGATTTATCATGAATATGAGATACAGTGATTGTATCAGTGTGATTTATATATAGTGCATTATATGCTACCTTATTTTGACCTATAATAAGTATCCTTATGAATTCTGTATTTATGTATATGAAATTTAATAAATTTAATAAAAATATTGGAAAAAGAAAGAGAAGATTCTTAGGGACAGGATTTCCAAGCATTTGGAGAAACATTAAGGACAGTCGGCATGGTTTTGCCAGGGGCAGTCGGTGTTTCTGTTAGAGCGAACCTGGTCTCCCAGATCCTGCATTCCACTGCTCGTGTTAGGAAAACCATACCCATGCAGACCTTGCCTCTTAGCTGTGTTCAGCCTCTTCTCTAAACTGTAACAGCCAAAGTCTCATCACTTTGACCTCGAAAATAACCACTTAACTACAATGGCCACTTGACTGCAGGCTGCCCCCCCTTTCTTAAGGCAAAACAAAATTTGAGCTCTGCTGGCTTCTCCCCTCTGCTTCTGAGTTTCCTGGGTATCGTTTGTTGAAAATAATGAATTTACCATGTAAGATGTTAATCTACAGGAAAAGGTAGTCTGAGATATTATTGCCTTTGCTTCCTCTTTCTGTGTGCTCAATAAATGCTGCAATGAGGAAGTAGAGTCAGCTGGATAGATAAACTGAGGAAAATGCGACTGCCAGTCTCTAAAGATAAGCACTGAACACCTTACTGCAGTGACTCTTTTCCTGTGTGCTGCTGTGGGTATGTACCTGTGTGTTTCTCTGGGTAAGCACCTGGGTATTTCTGTGGATAAATACCAGTGCATTTCTGTGGGTACATATCTTTGCATTTTCGTGGGTGTGTTCCTGTGTTACTTTGTAGGTTTGCACCTGTGTGTTACTGTGGGTATGTAGCTGTGTGACTCAGTAGGTATGCACATGTGTGTTTCTGTGCATAAGTATCACTGTGTTTCAGTGGGTATCTACCTGCATGTTTCAGCGGGTGCGTACCTATGTGATTCAGTAGGTATGTGCCTGTGCGTTTACATTGGAATATCTGTCGCAGCATCTGGCATAGTTTGATTTGTGGTGTGCATCCTGCATTCTGTATGCTCCTTTGTATAATTGCAATGTTCTGTATGGGGCACGACTGCGAAAACATGGAGATGGTTTCATGCCCTTTGGGCAGCTGTGTATCTCTGATCCTCTCCTACTGGGGTTGCTCAGACTAACAGTGTGAACTGTAAGGCATATACTTAGTGAAAATTAATCAGAATCACAGAATATCTACAGTACATCTCAGTAGGTCCACTGGGGAAATTGCGGGAATCCAAAGAATAAGTGGATGTACTTCTGGGAATTTAATTTATCTGAACAATCTGGATGTTTATTGAGGTAGCCTTATGGATGTGGAGGGTTTGCAGATTGCCAGCGACCGTATTTTCGCGAAGGACCCTCATATCCCCCCACAGCCAGCTGAATCACTCGCCCATTGTTATTCTCACGTCCCCACATAGTACAGTCATCTGGCACATGAGAAGCTCACAGGATCAATAGTGAGTATGGTAACATTGAACACAATGAGTGCAGAGCGCGGTAGGGCATTCCAAGGTGTTGCAAAAAAAAAATGCTGAAGTTGAGTTTTCCAGTTCCAGCAGCATTTTAAGAGTGACTTGCAAGGTACCAAATGGAAGCAGCCTCTAGTGGAGCGGCCATTTTTGGGAGTGTCTGCGTTTGAGCTGTAAGTGCTGTGTTTGTGCATGTGCTGAGGCTTTTGTTTAGGGAGCTTTGGTGAGAGGAGGCTGAGTTGAAGTATGGTTTTCCTTGGAATCCCTCTCTTTCTTGGTGAACTTCAGGTGTTCATCATGTTAGTGGCATTCTCCTCCTGCAGAATGTGGGAGATCAATGAATGTTCCTTTGTAACTGGTGACCACACAGGGAGGAAATGCACCTAGCTGCAATTAGCTGCCTCACCACATTAAGGAACCGGAGCTGGGGTCAGATGTACTTAGGATGACCTGGAATACTAGGAGCATCATAGACAAGAGTTTTAAAGAAGTGGTTGCACCTGATGTGCAGGCAGCAGATAGCAATTACCAATAAAGAAAGGTAGAAGAAGTAGTTAATCAGGCCAGGAATCCCCTGTGGGCACTGACATAGAAAAAAATTGTTGAGGGTAGAGTGGTGGATGTGGTGCATATGGAGTTTAACTAGGCATTTGACAAGCTTCCCCATGGTAGGCTCATTCAGAAAAGCAGGAGATATGGGACTGAGGGAAACTTGGCTGTGTGCATTTGGAATTGTCTTGTTCACAGTAGCCAGAGGGTGGTAGAAGATGGAATGGATTCTGCCTGGAGGTTGGTGACCAGTGATATTCCACAGGGAGCCTTCCTTGTGATTTTGTGAAATAACTTAGCTGAGAAAGTGGAGTGGTGGATTAGTATGTTTGCCGATGACATGAACATTGGTGTAGTTGTGGATAGTGTGGAAGGGTATCATAGTAGAGCTACTAGGACTTGATGTTTCAATCCCTATGGTAAGTTGGCACTCTCGATGTTGGCAGTGGGCTTGGAGAACAGGACATTAATAGGATCCAGAGTTGGGCTGTGTGGTGTCAGATGGAGTTCAAACCAGAATAACATGAAGTGATTCACTTTTGGAAGGTCAAACTTAAAGGCAGAGTACACAATGATTTGTAGGATTCTTAGCAGTGTGGAGAAACAGAGGGATCTAGGAGTCTATGTTCATAGATCCCTTAAACTTGCAGCCAAACTTGATAGGGTGTTAATAAGTTACTGTATATGGTGTGTTAAGTTACTGTACAGTGATTGGAAGATCAGGATTTATCCTGCCACTGTCTGTAAGGAGTTTATATATTTTTCCATGATCATGTAAGTTTCCTTTAGGTGCTTTGGTTTCTGCTCACATTCCAAAGTCATACTGGTTAGTAATTTGCTGGCGTCAGACATGTGGTGACACCTGTGGGCTGCCCAGTGCATCCTTGCACTGTAGCAGAGCCAGGGTAGGATCACAGTTAGTGAAATGCTGTTACAGGTCGTGACATCGGATTTCAGATTTCAGTCCCAGTGTCCTCCATAAGGAGTCTCTGTATACTCTGGTTTCCTCTCATAGTCCAAAGACATACCGGGTAGCTGAGTTGGTCATTGAAAATTGTCCCATGTTTAGGTCAGGGTTAAGTTGGGTTTGCCAGGGGTTGCTGTACAGGGTGGCTCGAAGGACCAGCAGGGCCTATTCTCTAAATAAATGAATAAATTATAGGAAATATGTAATCAGTTTAGAGACAGTGCAGAGAAGATTTACCAGTGTGCAGCCTGTATTAGTGAAGTGCAGAGCGTCAGAGGATGAGAGGCACAGATAAAGTGATCAGCCAGTACATTCATCTCAGGGTGGTAGTGGTCAATCATGGAGGATATTCAAAGATCAAAGTTGTAAGTAAATTTATTACCAAAGAACATATGTTACAATATGCAGCCCAGAGATTCATTTTCTTGCGGGCACACTCAAAAATTCCAATAAACGTAAAAGATTCAGTGAAAGACCACACCAACTGGGTGTACAACCACTGTGAAAAGTGACAACAAATGGTGCAAATACAAAAAGAAAGACACATTAATAACAATAATAATAACAACAACTTGAGATTGACATGACAGGATACAGGGACAAGCTTCATCAACAGTTTATGGTGCAATATCACTCCATTCAAGTAAATGTATAATGATAGCAAATAGTAAGAAATAACTTAATCCCTTTAGACATGTTAAGCCAACTAAAACATGAAGTTTTCACACAGTCCTGTAGGAAGCAGGTGTCGGACAAAGAGGTTGGGAGTTCTGTCCCTACCTAGTGTGAAAGTTTAAATGCTGAGTCAACAATGTTCAACCACAGAGAAAACCAAACCTCTCACTACACCATGTGTCCTCTACATGACGTCCTGGGAACTACTTTTCTGTCCAGGTTCCTCTCTGTGCTACAGTTGCAGGGGAAAATGAGAAAAGAAGCATCTGTAGGCCATTCAGTCCTTCATACTGACTCTGTTGTTCAGCGACATCATGGCTGATGTCTGTAATTGGTTCTCCTTTCCTCTGTCTCCAGATCTACACTCCATATGTAAAACTCTGTTGCTAAAAGTGGTGATGCAGATAGGCAGGACAGTACAGAAATGCTTCGCACGCTGACCTTCCTAGAACAGGACAGGACAGGACAGATTCAAGATTCAAAAAACTTTATTGTCATTCTAACCATACATCAGCTCTGCAGGGCAGACTGAGACAGTGTTTCTCAGAAGCAGTGCAATCATAACATAACAAATGCAACACTAAATAATGAACATAACAATAAATAGTAAAACACAATAGCTACATGTCAATTAAAATCAAGTTATAAGTGTCCAGTGCAAGTTAAAAGTGTCCAAAGCAGAGTCAGGTAGAGCAGCTATTTAGCAGTCTGACTGCCTGTGGGAGGAAGCTGTTTAGTAGCCTTGTGGTTTTAGTTTTGATGCTCCTGTAGCATTTGCCTGATGGCAGAAGAACAAACAGTTCATCGAGAGGGTGTGAGGGGTCTTTAATGATGTACTGTGTCTTCTGGAGGCATCGACTCTGAAAAAGGTCTTGGACAGAAGGTAGGGAGACCCCAATAACCTTCTCTGCTCCCCTAACCACCCTCAGCAAGGCTTTTTTGTTGACAGCACTGCAGCTGGAGTACCAGGTTGTGATGCAAAATGTCAGCACACTCTCAACCACGCCTCTGTAGAACGTAGTTAAGATGTTAGTGGGGAGTGATGCTTGTTTAAACTTCCTCAGAAAGTGCAATCTCTGCTGGGCCCGTTTCACAATCCCAGTGGTGTTCCTGGACCAGGTGAGATTGTCCGAGATCTGCACCCCAAGGAACTTGATTTTAAGTAAAAGAGTTGGGACACTTCAACCAAAGAATTGATTGTAGACTTCAGAAAAGTGTAGCAAAGGCTAAAAAAAAGCCATTAAGAAGGAAAAGATGGAATACAAAAGAAAGCTAGCCAATAATATTAAAGAAGATACATCAAGTGTATAAGAAATGGGAGAGTGGACATTGGACCACTGGAAAACAATGCTGGAGAGGTAGTAATGGGGGACAAGGAAATGGCAGATGACCTGAATAAGTACTTTGCATCATTCTTCACTGTGTAAGAAACCAACAGTAAAGTTCCAGAGTGTCAGAGGTCAGAAGTGTGTGAAATTGCCATTACTAGAGAGAAAGTTCTTGGGAAACTGAAATGTCTGAATGTAGATAAGTCACCTGGACCAGGTGCTGTACACCCCAGAGTTCTGAAACAGGTGACTGAAGAGATTGTAGAGGCATTAATAATGGTCTTTCAAGAATCACTAGGTTCTGGAATGGTTTTGGAAGACTGGAAAATTGCAAATGTCACTCCACTCTTCAAAAAGGGAGAGAGGCAAAAGAAAGGAAATTATAGGCCAGTTAGTCTGACCTCAATGGTTGGGAAAATGTTGGAATCAATTGTTCAGGATGTGGTTTCAGAGCACTTGGAAGCATACGATAAAGCAAGCCATAGTCAGAATAGTTCCTTCTTGCCTGACAAATCTGTTGGAATTCTTTGAAGAAATAACACACAGGAAAGACAAATGAGAATCAGTTAATGTTGTGTACTTGAATTTTCAGAAGGCTTTTGACAAGGTGCCACACATGAGGCTGCTTAACGTGGTATTACAGGTGGCTGACTGGCTGGTAGCAAAGAGTGAAAATAAGGGGAGCCTTTTCTGACTATCTGCCGGTGACTGGTGGTGTTCCACTGTGGTCTGTATTGGGACCAATTCTTTTTTATGTTGTATGTGAATGATTTGGATGGTACAGGTGTTGGCCATATTGCAAAATTTGCAGATAATATGAAGATAGGTGGAGGAACAGATAGTTTTGAGGAAGTATGGAGGCTACAGAAAGACTTAGACATATTAGGAGAATTGGCAAAGAAATGACATATGGAATACAGTGTGGGGAAGTGCATGGTCATGCACTTTGGTAGAAAAAATAAAATGGTAGGCAATTTTCTAAATGGAGAAAAAGATTAAAAGTCTGAGGTGAAAGGCGGACTTGGGAGCCTTGTGCAGGCTTCCCTAAATGTTAATTTGCAGGCTGGGTCTCTGGTGAGGAAGGGAAATGTGACGTTAGCATTCATTTCAAGAGGACAAGAATATAAAAGCCAGAATGTAATATTGAAGCTTTATAAAGCACTGGTGAACCCTCCCTTGGTGTTTTGAGAGCAGTTTTGGGCCCCTTATCTTTGAAAGGATGTGCTGACACTGGAGACAGTTCAAAGGAGGTTCACAAAAATGATTCCAGGATTGAACAGCTTGTGACATGAAGAGCATTTGATGGCTCTGGGCATGTATTGACTAGAATTCAGAAGAATGAGGGGTGACCTAATTGAAAGCTATTGAATATTGAAAGGCCTTGATAGAATGGATGTGGAGAGAATGTTTCCTATAGTTGGAGAGTCTAGGAAGGGAAGGACACTGCATCAGGATAGAGGGGCCTCTTTTAGAATAGAGATGAGGAGGAATTTCTTTAGCCAGAGAGGTGAATATGTGGAATCATTGTCACAGGCATCTTTATCATAGCCATAGTGATAGAGAAATACAGCACAGAAACAGGCCCTTTGGCCCATCTAATCCATGCCAAAGCCTTTTAAACTGACTACTCTCATTGGCTTGCACCAGGACCATTGTCCCCCATGTACCTACTAACCATGTACCTAACCAAATTTCTCTTAAATGTTTAAATCAAGCACATGTTCAACATGTGCTGGCAGCTTATTCCACACTCTCAGGACTGTCTGAATGAAGAAGTTTCCCCCAATGTTCCTCTTAAGCTTCTTAACTTTCACCCTCAAGCCATGACCTCTGGTTGTAGTCTCACCCAACCTGAGTGGAAAAAGCCTGCTTGCATTTACTCTTTCTATATCCTTCATAATTCTGAATCCTCTATCAAATTTCCTCTCATTCTTCTACATTCTAAGGATTACAATCTTAACTTATTCAATCTTTCCTTACGACTCAGGTTCTCCAGACCCAGCAACATCCTTGTAAATTTTCTCTACACTCTTCCAACCTTGTTGACATCTTTCCTGTAGGTAGGTGACCAAAACTGCACACGATACACCAAATTAGGCCTCATCAATGTTTTATACAAGTTCAACGAACCATCCCATTTTCTGTACTCAGTGCATTAATTTATGAAGACCAATGTGCCAGAAGATTTCTTTACAACCCAATTTATCTGTGATGCTGCTTTCAACAATTTATGGATTTGGTATTCCCAGAGTTCTCTGTTCTACCACACTTCTCCATGTCCTACCAATCAGTGTGAAAGATCTACCCTGGTTGACCACACTGAAGTGCAGAACCTTGCATTTGTCTGCATTGAATTCCATCTGCCATTTTTCAGTCTATTCCTCTAGCTGATGCAGATCCCTCTGCAAGCCATGATAGTCTTCGTCACTGTCCACTACACCCCCAAACTTGGTGTCATCTGCAAATTTGCTGATTCAGTTGACCACGTTATCATCCAGATCATCTATATAGATGACAAACAACTTAGGACCCAGCAGTGATCCCTGTAGCATGCCATGAGCCACAGGCCTCCAGCCAGAGAGACAACCATCTGCTACCACTCTCTGGCTTCTCCAGCAAAGCCAATGTCTAATCCAATCTACTATTCAATCTACTACCTCATCTTGAATGCCGAGTGACTGAACCTTCTTGACTAGCCTCCTATGCCAGATCTTGTCAAATGCCTTTCGGAAGTCCATGGCTGTTACTGTCTTACCTTCATCCAATTTCCTGGTAATTTCCTCAAAAAGCTCTGTAAGATTGGTAAGATGTGACCTTCCATACAGGAAGCCATGATGATATCCTTAATCAGTCCGTGTCTATCCAACTACTTATGTATCTGGTTCCTTTGAATACTTTCCAATAACTTTCCCACACCTGATGTCAGGCTCAACATCTTATAATTTCCTGGTTTCTCCCCACATCCTTTTTTAAACAATGGAACAACCATGCTATCCTCTAATCCTATGCTACCTCTCCTGTTGCTAAGGATGTTTTAAGTATCTCTGCTAGGGCCATGGCAATTTCTGCACTTGTCTCCTGTAGGGTCCAAATGGACCCCTCACCAGGTCCTGGGGATTTATCCATACTGATTTGCCTCAGGGTAACAAACATCTCCTCCTCTGTAATCTGTACAAGGTCCATGAGGTTGATGACACTTTGCCTCACTTCCAAAGGCTCTGTATATATATCTCCTGAGTAAATACAGATGCAAAGAATTCATTTAAGATCTCCCTCATCTGTTTTGTCTCTACACATGGATTAGCATTCTGGTCTTCCAGAGGACTAATTTTTCCCTTGCAATCCTTTTGCTCTTAACATGTCTGCAGAATATCTTAGGATTCTCCATCACCTTGTCTGCTAGAGTAAATGCATGCCTTATTTTAGCCACCCTGATTTTGCGTTTCTTACAATCCATAAGCAGCTCATTTGTTCCTTCCTGCCTATACCTGCTATGCCCTTCCTATTTTTCTCTTAACCAGGGCCTCAATATCTCTTGAAAACCAAAGTTCCCTGCACTTGTTATCTTTACCTTTTTTTCTGACAGGCATATATAAGATATGTACTCACAAAATTTTGTTTTTGAAACCCTCCTACTTTCCAAGTACACCTTTGCCAGGTCATTTCTGATACCATCGAATTGGCCTTTCTCCAATTTAGAACCACAAACTACAGACCAGACCGATCTTTTTGCATATTTACTTTCAATCTACTGGCATTGTGGTCAATAGATGCAAAGTGTTCCCCTTCACAAACTTCTGTCACCTGCCCTGTCTTATTCCCTAATAGTAGATATAGTGTCACACTCTCTCTTGTTGGGACTTCTATGCACTGATGAAGGGAACTTTCCTGAACACATCTGTCCCATTTTACAGTATGGGTTCCCAGTCAAGATATGTTTCTTGCAACAGTTTGCAATCTCTTTCCAACTTTTTTCCCTCTGAAGTCCCTAGGACTGTTGGGTGGTCAGTAATATTAACCAGTAACATGGTCATACCTTTCTTATTACTCACTTACACCCATAATGATTCACTAGTCGAGTTCTCCAGTCAGTCTGATGGAGCACTGTCGTGACATTTTCCTTGACTAATAATGACACCCTTCTTCTGTTAATCCCTCCTGCTCTGTCATGTGTAAAACAATAGAACACCAGAATATTGATCTGCCAGTCCTGTCCGTCCTGCATCCAAGTCTCACTAATGGTTGCACTATGCTTAACCATTTGATTCCTGACTTTGTCTGAGGTCTTACCAGCATCTGTCTTCACTCACTTTTCTGGCGCTCTGGTTCCCATCCCCCTGAAACTCTAGTTTAAAACCCACCTTGAAGCATAACCAAACCTTTCCCCTAGGAAATGAGTTCCCCTCTAGATCAGGTGCAAACCATCCCTTCTGTACATGATGGAATAGCGGAGCAGATGGTCTGAGGAGACCATCATATAGGATCATAATAAGCTGCAGAGTTTTGTGAATTCAGTCAGCTCCATCAGGGACAATAGACTCCCAGGCACCCAGGACACCTTGAAAGAGTGAATCCTCAAAAAGATGGCATCCATAATTAAGAACCCCCGTCACGCAGGACATGCTCTCTTCTCATTGCCACCAGTAGGAAGGAGGTGCAGGAGCCTGAAGGCACAGACTCAATGATTCAGGAACGGCTTGTTTTCCTCTGAAATTAGATTTTTGAATGGACATTGTAGCCATGAACACTTCCTCATTACTTTTTTTAGTTTACACAATTTAATTTATTTAAATTTAACTATATATATAGTGCCTATAAAAATTATTCCCCCCTTGGAAGTTGACATACTTTAATGTTTTACAGCATAGATTTAATTTGGCTTTTTTTGACACTGATCAGCAGAAAAGGACTCTTTCATGTTAAAGTGAAAACAAGTCTCTCCAAAGTGACCTAAATTAATTACAAATATAAAACACAAAATAATTGATTGCGTAAGTATTCACCACCCTTTAATATAACACACTAAGTCATCCCTGGTGCAACCAATTGGTTTTAGAAGTCACATAATTGGTTAAATGGAGATCTAATTTTGGAGACCTCTGTGCAGTCAAGGTGTCGGAACTGATTGTAGTAAAAATACACCTATATCTGGAAGGTCCAACTGCTGTTGAGTCAGAATCCTGGCAAAAACTACACCACACACCTAATCTCAGTATCATCGACAAATTTGCTGTTCCAGTTAACCACATTATCATCCAGCTCTTTGATATAGATGACAAAGAGTAATGGACTTAGCACAGATCATTGTGGCATTCCACTAATCACAGACCTCCAGTCAAGGAGGCAACCATCTACTCCCACTTTTTGGTTCTCCCACAAAGCCAAGATCTAATCCAATTTACTACTTCATCCTGAATATCAAGCAATTGAAACTTATTGACCAATCTTCCCTGCGGGATCTTGTCAAATGCCTTGCTAAAGACCATGTAGACAACATACATTTTAATCCACTTCATCCACTTCCCTGCTAATTTCCTCAAAAAACTCTATAAGATTGGTTAGACACAACCTACCATGTACAAAGCCATGCTGGCTATCCTTAATGTCCATATCCATCCAAATATTTATATATCCCGTCCCATAGAATACTTTCCAATAACTTTCCCGCTGCTGATGTCAGAATCACTGGCATATAATTTCCTGGTTTATGTTTAGATCCTTTCGTAAACAGTGGAACAAAAGTGGCTGTCCTCCAATACTCTGGTATCTCCCCTGCTGCTCTAGATGTCTGAAATATCTCTGCTAGTGTCCCAACACTTCTGCACTTGCTTCCTCTTGGGTTTGAAGGAACTGCTTGTCAGGCCCAGGGGATTAATCCACCCTGATTTGCCTCAGGACATCAAGTGGAGTTGATGCCATTTTGCCATTTTTCAATAGAAACTGTGTCCACCTCTTGAGTAAATAAAGATTGTGCTCCACACATGGATTACCTTTCTGATATTTCAGAGCACCTATTTTGTCCCCTGCAATTCTTGTGCTCTTAACATATCTGTAGAGTCCCCCAGGATTCTCCTTCACCTTATCTGCTGGGCAACCTCACATCTTCATTCAGTCCTCCTGATTCCTTTATTAAGGGTTCATTTGCATTTCTTGTACTCCATAAGAAGTTCATTTGTTCCTATTCGCCGAAACCTGTTATGCACCTCCTTTTATTTTCTTTACCAGGCTCAATATTTCTTGGAAAACAAGGTTCACAACACTTGCTCTCTTTACCTTTTATTCTGAAAGGCACATACAAGCTTTGTACTCTCAAAATTTTACTTTTGTAGGCCTCCCACTTACCAAGCACACCATTTCCAGAAAACAACCTGTCCCATTCCAGATAATTTCTGATACCATCAAAATCCACCTCTATCAAATTTACAATCTCAACCCACAGACCAGACCTATCTTTTTGCATATATATCAGTCTGCTTAACACTGTCCTCATGGACGTCATTTCCCTCTCCCTGATGAATACTGAGGCAATACAATCATTAACAATGTCCCCTACGTCCTCCAACATCAGGCTCATTTTCACTGCTATCCCTCGTATCGTTATCTGGCCAGCTCATTACCCGACACCAAGTTCAATACAGCCCTTCCTTCATTGGATTATCTACATACCAACCTAGAAACCCCTCCTGCAGACACCTGATAAATTCTGCCCTGTCTAAATCTCTTGCAGAATTGAACTCCCAGTCCACATTGGGGAATTTGAAGACTCCCACGACAACAACTCCGTTGTTTTTAAAACCTATCTGATCAACCTGTGTATTTGTTCCTTAATGCCCCAATGACTACTGGGGATGTGGGTGTGTGGTATAACCCTATCACAGTGATTGGACCTTTCACATTTTTCTGTTCTACACATACAGACTCAGTGGATGAGCCCTCCATTCTGTCCCCTGTGAGTGTAGCTGTGATTTTGTCTCTGATCAGTAATGCAAACTCCACCCCCTCCAGAATCACCTCACTCCAGCAGCTGTCTCCTGCCTTCACAATCCCCTCCCCACACCAGGCTCTCTCTCTGTCTGCCTTCATCTATCATTCACCTGACAGTCTCCTCCAGCTCCACATCCCGCTCACATCCCTCGCTGGCATTATCTTACATCCCACCTCAGTCCACCTATCAACTCAGTATCCTTCCTCACCACTCCTCGTCTTCCCTTTAAACTGGTCATCTCCCCTCTCAGTCCTGATGCAGGGTTTCAATATGAAACATCGACAATTCCTTTCATTGAGTCATAGAAAGTACAGCACAGAAACAGGCCCATCGGGCCATCTAGTCCATGCCAAAATGATTTAAACTGCCTACTCCATCGATCTGCTCTGGGATCAGAGCCCAGAGTCCATATCCCAACTATCCATGCACCTCTCTAAACCTCTCTTAAATGCTGACAACGAGCTGGCATTCACCACTTGTGCTGGCAGCTCATTCCACACTCTCATGACACTCTGAAGGAAGAAGTTTCCCCTCATGTTCCTCTGAAGCTTTCTACTTTTCACCTTTAACCCATGACATGTGTAGTAGTCCCACCCAACCTTAATGGAAAAAGCCTGCTTGCATTTATCTTGCCTATACCCCTTCTAATTTTTTATGCCTCCATAAAAACTCCTCTCAGTCTTCTACATTCTAAGGAATACAGTCCTGATGTATTCAATCAAGAATTACAGGTATGTTGCCTGGATTGGGGAGCATGCCTTATGAGAATAGGTTGAGTGAACTTGGCCTTTTCTCCTTGGAGCGACGGAGGATGAGAGGTGACCTGATAGAGGTGTATAAGATGATGAGAGGCATTGATTGTGTGGATAGTCAGAGGCTTTTTCCCAGGGCTGAAATGGCTAGCACATGAAGGCATAGTTTTAAGGTGCTTGGAAGAAGGTACAGAGTAAATGTCAGGGGTAAGTTTTTTACGCAGAGAGTGGTGAGTGCGTGGAATGGGCTGCCGGTGATGGTGGTGGAGGCGGAAACGATAGAGTCTTTTTTGAGACTCCTGAATGGATACATGAAGCTTAGAAAAATAGAGGGCTATGGGTAAGCCGAGGTAGTTCTAAGGTAAGGACATGTTCGGCACAGCTTTGTGGGCTGAAGGACCTGTATTGTGCTGTAGGTTTTCTATGATTCTATGTTTCTAAACAGGGTTATTATCACTGACACACTTAGTGAAATTTGTTTCTCTGTGGTAGCAGTACTGTCACGTACCCTGTGATGGGAATAAAGAACCAGCAGAGATGGAAAACACTTTGGAGTCCAGTATTGCTATTAATCTATAATATTTATTAGTAACTATGCAATACAGTAATATAAATGTAGATAAATCAAACAGGTTAGCAATGATGATGATATATATAAGTAAGTAAATCAGTAAGTGTGGAAATATATGTGAAAAACCAAGTTTCTTCAAGTCTAGGGGTAAAAAGATACAGTCTTACGATGATGAGTAAAGTTCAGTTCAGTTCATGGTATTGAGTTGAGTAGTGATGGAGAGAGAGAGATTTGAATCTTCAGATGAGCTGACTTCGTCGATCTTCTCGTTGTCCTCCGAAATCCTTTAAAAGTCACCGACTGTGACTTCAACAAAGGGGACTGGTTTTCTGTGGTGGAGCTATCCCCCAGGCGAGGGTGGACATACGGACAACTCCCCACCAGTCAATCCCTTTTCTCACTGCAAGAGGGACTGATTGATCTGCCTGATCGATCCTCCAAAAACCCACTTTTTCTGTGGACACAACAAAGCTTATTCAGTGTCCAAAACATGTGTCTCCAGTCTATATCATCTGACCTGCTATTTTATCTTCCCATGCTAAGCACCAACTGTCTCTCAAATAACTCCTCCCTCCTCTGTCTGTGGAAGAATACAAGCAGGCGATGTCCTTGGAGAAAGCATAAACAACCTGTGAGCAGTCTTCATCTCTCTCTCTCTCTCTCTCTTTCAAAACAACAAGTCAGTGTTAAATAACTCTCTCTCTCTCTTTTCAAAAGCACAGTTCATAGGGGTAATCAAGTACAGTTCATAGGGGTAATCGAGCAGTTCATAGGGGTAATTCAGGACCCCGTCACGGTACAGTGCAATGTACAAAAATTACTTTGTTACAAATTAATAATTAATACATAATGTGAAAGAGAAATAATAAGATTGTGTTCAAGCATTCATAGACTGTTCAAAAATCTGATGGCAGAGGGAAAGAAACTGTTTTGAAAACATTGAGTGTGCGTCTTCAGGCTCTTGTCCCTCCTCCTTGATGGTAGTGATGAGAAGTGGGTGATAGAAAGATAGGTGGAGGGACAGGCAGTGTTGGGGAAACAAGGAGTCTGCAAAAAGACTTGGTCAGATTGGGAGAATGGACAAACAAGTGGCAGATGGAAAACAGTGTGGGGAAGTGTATGTTCATCACGTTTTTGTTGAAGGAGTAAATGGGGAGCAAATTCAAAAATCAAAAGTTGCAAAGTGACTTGGGAATCCTACTTCAGGATTTCCTAAAGGTTAACTTGTAGGCTGAGTCAGTGGTGAGGAAAGCAAATGCAAATGTTTGATTAGATTTTGTGTATTTATGTTTGTGTTTCTTGTGAATGCTGTTTATCTGGTGCTCTGTACCAGTGGTGCAACTACAAGTAATTTGTCATTTCCCCCTGTACACACCTGGACTGTGTGTTTGATGATAAATTTGACTTTGACATCATAAATTGATTTGGTGCTGTGTATACCGAGCAAAATTACCGGAGTGTTGGACAACACCATGGGCTACCATAGACTATTGACCTCACCACGGATCTCTGGCCTGTTTCCGTGGTGCAGAAAGGAGAGAAGAAGATGAGGAATGAGGTAGTCATAGGGGATTCGATGGTGAGGGGAACAGACAGGAAGTTCTGTCAGCCTGATAGAGATACCCGCATGGTGTGTTGCCTCCCAGGTGCCAGGGTACGGGTTGTCTTGGATCGAGTACAGAGTATTCTGAGGGGAGAGGGTGAACAGCCAGAAGTCTCGGTACATGCTGGCACCAATGACATAGGTACAAAAAGGGAGGAGGTCCTGAAGAGAGAATTCAGGTAGTTCTGCAGGAAGTTGAAAAGCAGGACCTCCAGGGTAGTAATCCCAGGATTGCTGCCTGTGCCACATGCTAATAAGCACAAGAAAAGCATGATTAGGCATATTAATGTGTCGCTGAGAGACTGGTCTAGGGAGCAGGGCTTTGGGTTCCCGGATCACTGGGGCCTCTACAACCTGTACAAAAAGGACATTTTAAACCTGAACCCGAAGGGCTCCAAGATTCCAGCAGGCAGGTTTAAAAGAGCTGTTAGGGAGGGTTTAAACTCATTTGGCAGGGAGATGGAAAGCAGAGTGATCGGGCTGAGGAACAGGAAAACAGAAATAAATCAAAGATAACGTGCAACCGAGATGATAGAAAGGACAGGCAGGAGATGAGGCATAATCACAGCCAGTGGGATGCGTTACAGGGCAATAGAGGTGTAGCGCAGTTAAAACAGAAAGCAACAAATACTGGACTGAAAGTGTTATATTTGAATGCACGCAGCATAAGAAATAAAATGAACGACCTTGAAATTCAGCTACAGATTGGTAAGTATGACGTTGTGGCCATCTCTGAAACTTGACTAAAGGATGGCTGCCATCAGAAAGATAGGTTAGATAGGTTAGTAGGCAGTGTGGCCCTGTGTATAAGAAATAATTTTAAATAATTAGAAAGGGATGACATAGGATAGGAAGGTGTAGAGTTTCTGTAGGTTGAGTTAAGAAATGGCAAGGGTAAAAGGACCCTAATGGCAGTTGTATACAGGGCCTCCAAACAGCAGCTGGGATGTGGATTACAAATTACAGAGGTAGATAGACAAGGCATGTCAGAAGAGCAATGTCATGATAACCATTGGCTATTTCAACATGAAAGTGGATTGGGAAAACCAGGCCAGTACTGGACCTCAGGAGAGAGAATCTTTAGAATGTCTAAGGGTTGGCTTTTTAGAACAGTTTGTTGTTCAGCCCACTAGGGGATCAGCTGTGCTGGATTGGGCATTGTACAGGGATCCAGGGGTGATAAGAGAGCTTAAGGTTAGGGAACCCTTAGGAAAGAGTGATCACAATATGATTGAGTTCACTTTGAAATTTGAGAAGGAGAAACTAAATGCCAGTGTGTCAGTATTCAGTAGAATAAACAATATTATATTGGCATGGGAAGGGAGCTGGCTGAAGTCAACTGGAAAGGATACTAGCAAGAAGGACAGCAGAGCAGCAATATCTGGAGATTCTGCAGAAAATGAGGGAAGTGAAAGACATATATTCCAAATAATAAGACATTTTCAAATGGAAGAAGGACACTACCGTGGCTGATAAATGAAGTCAGGGCCAAAGTAAAAAATGGCTGTGAAGCCCAAATTTTTGAAGCTCCCTCCTTGACCTGGGTGGAGTCACCTTTATTTTACTCCTCCACCTCAGGGTGAAGGAGCAACACCTTACATACTGTCTGGGTAGCCTCCAACATGATGGCACGAATATAGATTTCTCCTTCTGGTAAAAAAAATTCTCTCCCCCTCCCCTCTTCTTCTATTCACCACTTTGGTCTTCACCTCTTCCCACCTGCCTATTACCTCCTCCTTCCCTCTTTCCTGTGGTTCACTCTCCTCTCCTATCAGACTCCTTCATCCCCAGCCCTTTACCATTCCCACCTGCCTGCCTTCACCTGTCATGTTCTATCTTTTATTCTGGTGCATTCTCCCTTCCTTTTCAGACCTGATGAAGGGTCTTGGTCCAAAATGTCGACTGTTTATACCTCTCCATAGATGCTGCCTCGATTGCTGAGTTCCTCCAGTATTTTGTGTGTGTTTCTCTGGATTTCCAGCACCTGCAGACTTTTGTATTTACCCTTACTTTTCACCTCTCAGCTCCGATTGGCTGCTGTTCAAGCTCCGTATAATGACCTGACTAGATGATGACCAAATCTGTACAATTTGTCCACGTGTGGTCTCACTGGCATCTTGTTACACGACCTTCCAACTCTTGCACTCCATACCCTAGTCGATGAAGACAAACGTGCTAAACACTGTCTTCACCATCCTATACTGTCTTAGGGTACTCTGTGCCTGAACCCCGAGATTTTCAGACAAAGGCACTCAGTAAATTCAACAGACATCAATATAGTTTTGCATATGAAGCTGAACAAATGTTAGGGATAAAGTACAATATGTTCACACATCAGCCATGATGTCACTGAACAGCAGGGTCAGCATGAGGGGACAAATGCCCTCCAGTTGCTTCTTTTCTCATGTTCCCCTGCATCTGTTGCACAGAGAGGAACCTGGGCAGAAAATCAGTTCACTGGAGGCCATGTACAGGACACACAGGGCAGTGAGAGGTTTGCTTGAACATTGTTGTCTTAGGGTTTAACCCATCACACCAGATGGGGTCAGATCTTCCAGCCTCTTTGTCCAACACCTGCTTCCTACAGGACCATGTGAACATGCCCTGCCTAAATGCTACACACCCACACTACTCATCCCGTTTTCCCTTACCTCTTTTCACAGACAGAAACCATCCCTTAATCCAACCTTCTGCTCAGACATAATTCTGCCTTCATTTCAAAGCAAAGCCATCAGAGTCTCTTGGATGAGCACTCCACTCTTCAAGAAGTGAGAGAGGCAGAAGAAATGAAACTATTGGCCAGTTAGTCTGAACTCAGTGGTTGGGAAGATGTTGGAGTCGATTATTAAGGATTAGGTCTGGGGGTACTGGGAGGCACATGATAAAACAGGCTGCAGTCAGCATGGTTTCCTCCAGAGAAAATCTTGCCTGAAAAATCTGCTGGAATTTCTTTGAAGAAATAAGAACCAGGATAGACAGAGAAGAATCGGTGATTCTTGGATCAGTACTTGGATTTTTACTTTTTGATAAGGTTGCTAAAGAATGATAAGAGCCCAGGCATTACAGGAAAGATATTAGCATTGGCTGATTGGGAGAAGGCAAAGAGTGGGAATAAAGGGATCCTTTTTGGACTAATGCTGTTCCACAGGGGTCTGTTTATATTGTATGTCAGTGATTTAGATGATGAAAATTAATGGCTCTTTGGGTAGCTTTGTGGACGGTATGAAGATAGGTGGATGGGCAGGTAGTGTTGAGGAAGCAGGGAAGTGAGTATATGGAACAAGCTGTTTGAGGAAGTGGTAGAGGGGGTACAATTACAACAATTAAAACACATGAGAACAAGAACCTGGATAGTAAACCTTAGAGGGATTATGGGTCCAACACAAGGAGATAGGACCAGTTCAGATAAATATCTGGTGAGAAGGGACATGTTTGGCAGAACGGCCCATTTCTGTGTTGTATAAGTCCATGACTCTCTCACCCTCAGCCCCTGTTTGTTCTTCAGGCCTGTCTCCATCCCACAGTTCAGTCCGTCAGCACATCGGTGCCAACTGGTCACCACCTGCGGCCAGTCCCATTCTACCCTGGACCCGTTTGACACTGACATGGTATCCCCTGGGTCCAGCTCTTTTCTGACCTTCAGTAGTTTACTGCCCACAGGTGTAAATGCAGGTACAGTCCTGATCCAATCACCAGGAGTTGTGAAGGTGCGTGAAGCTGGAACGGTGCAGATACAGTGTGACCTGCAGAGTGACAACGTGGAATACACTGTGGATCAATACAATGTACACTGGTACAACTCACGCAATAAACTGACAGATAAAGGATTTGTACTTAGTCTTTACAGTAATGGCCATGTTTACAGATCACGGGGCTTCTCCGATCGATTTCAGCTTTCCAGGAATGTCACCACTAACAGCTACTCACTGACCATCAGCAACGTGAAGCTCACCGACTCTAGACTTTACATCAGTGGCATTCGGGGAACGGTCTTTGGAAAGGGAACCCAGCTGAATGTGATCAGTGAGTACTTCATGTTGGTTCTGTTTTCCAGTCACGTCCCTGTATCAATGAGTAATGATGATATTGTATATTCAGTTTTACAGAAACAGGTGTTATTACAAGTTTATAAAGGGTGGTCCAAACTTAATGTGGATAAAAAATCACTGCCTGCCGAGCTGAGGGGTACGTAGGGATGGAGAATAAATATCAGCATTTCCAGTGACATCAACATCCCGTGAATGCAGAAAAGTAAAAAAAATTACAGAATATTCAGAAACAGCTCAATAATCCACCATCTTCCCTTGGTTCTCCACCTGGTTCACCAGGTGAAGTTTGTCACCTTCCCCGTCCACTCACCCAGATCTCCGGTTCCTGAGCTCCCTTTCAGTTTCCCCCACACCCTGACAATCTGACCAGATTAATGACATTGAAACATCTTTTATGTTTACTTAAACACCTTTCTTTGAAATGTGATTTAAAAGCGAGTTTGAGCATGAAGAGAGTAAAATGAGAGATCTATGGAGATCAGGTCGATGGGACGACACAGAACACCAGAGCTAGACGGACCGAAGGGCCTGTTCCTATGCTGTCGTGGTATATGACTCTGTGACTCTGGAAGATCTGACACTCCAATACCAGCCGATCCCTGAGTGTGCTGGATGATCTGAGTTTTCACATTTCAGATTCCAACCTCTTTCTGCAACTTCAAATCAGCTGTTTAGACTTGATGGGCTGAGTGGCCTAATTCTGCTCCTGTGTCTCATGCTCTTATGGTTATTTACAACTGCAACATAATATCTCAACTTGTGCACTCAAATTTCAAAGTAAATTTATTATCCAATACACATATGTCACCATATAAAATACTGAGATTCATTTTCTTGCAGGCTTTCAGAGAAGAACAACGAAATACAATTCAATCAGTGAAAAACTACAGACAAACCAACACAAAAAAAAAGCACTTATTAATAAATAAATAAATAAAGTGGATTCCGGTGAATTGGGACATCAGGTAATTGGGGTAACCACTTATTTGGAACAACACTTGAAGAACAAAATCTGATTGTGAAAATGGTCAGAATTCCCTTCATTTATTTGGACAATATGCCACTTCATGGGACAGGGGACTGTTGCCGAACAGTTTCTAACCGGGGTCAGTCGTGTGCGCTTGTGTGGCTGGTAGACACTATGCAATGCTTCAAGAGAATAGTTTTAAGAGAGTGTCAGTTGCATGTTTGTGTTCAGAAAGCGGTGACTTTTATCACCGATAGTGTGAGAAATAAGCTGCAGGACCAGTCAGATTGGAGATGCCAGAAATGTCTGGGAGTGAAAATGAAATGATTTCATGACTTCATCAATTGAGGAAATATGAAGGTATTTTCTATACAGTTTTAATAATTTCCTTGAAACTTCAGCTAATGGGGAAAGCACTGAATTGAGCCAAAATGTACTGATGCCAATGTGATCTAATGAACCGGAATCCACTGTAAATAAATATCACTGCGAACAGGAGTCGTAGAGTTCTTGGATGTGAGTCCATAGTTTGTGCAATCGGTTCAGTGTTAATAGACAATAGACAATAGGTGCAGGAGTAGGCCATTCGGCCCTTCGAGCCAGCACCGCCATTCACTGTGATCATGGCTGATCATCCACAATCAGTACCCCGTTCCTGCCTTCTCCCCATATCCCTTCACTCTGCTATCTTTAAGAGCTCCATCTAACTCTTTCCTGAAAGCATCCAGAAAATTGGCCTCCTCTGCTTTCTGAGGCAGAGTATTCCACAGATCCATAACTCACTGGGTGAAAAAGTTTTTCCTCAACTCCGTTCTAAATGGCCTACCCCTTATTCTCAAACTATGGCCTCCGGTTCAGGACTCCCCCAACATTGGGAACATGTTTCCTGCCTCTAGCATTTCCAATCCCTTAATAATCTCATATGTTTCAATCAGATCCCCTCTCATCCTTCTAAATTCCAATGTATACAAGCCCAGTCACTCCAATCTTTTAACATATGACAGTCCCGCCATCCCGTGAACTAACCTCGTGAAACTACGCTGCAGTCCCTCAATAGCAAGAATGTCCTTCCTCAAATTTGGAGACCAAAACTGCACACAACTTCTAAGTTTTAAGTGATGTTCTAACTTTAAGCATTTCTATAATTTTAGAAATGTTTTCAGCTTTGTTGAGTTGTGTTTTGAATGTTAATCATTTCCAACAACTCCTGACTGCCAGTGGCTTTCAGAAGTGCTGCGAGACCTTGCCAGCTTTGACAAGGGGGCACAGTGGAGATTTGGCTCCTACCCTCGGTTTCCAGAGGAATTCTGCAGACAAGGCTTGATCTCACCACCTCTGTGTCTCAGTAGCACTGTTATCCACACAGCAACTCCATCCAACCACCCCTCAAGCTCGGTTTAAAGTGACGATATTGTCCTTATCCAGTCCCCGAGCATACAGCGTGTCATTGAGGGTCACACGGCGTGGTTATGGTGTACCATGAGCAAAGCCAGGCTGGAAGACACTGACGTCCACTGGTATCAGAAACTACCTGGGCAAGACATGGAGTGGGTTTTAACACACAGGGCAGGAGGCAGATCAGAGTGGGGACAGGGTTTCACTGAGAGGGTCCAGTCCTACAGAGACACGTCCAACAGCAGCTTCACCCTGACAGTCACAGACGTGGTACACAATGATTCTGCCGTCTATTACTGCAGAGTGTGGGGAGACATCGACGGGAACAGCACCCAGCTCATCGTAACCAGTGAGTACAAGTTCTATTTATTCAGCAGTGTGTTCCTGAATGTTGTGTGGGGAAAATCACATCTCATCAGCTTGATTGAGTTTCTGAGGAGGGGATGAAGGTAATGGAGGGTTGGGAAGTGGATGTTGTCTACATTAACGTTAGTAAATCTTTCAATCATGTGACACAGTAGTGTAGTGGTTAGTAGAACAATTTACAGTGATTGAGGTTCAATTCCCACAAAATACTGGAGGAACTTAGCAGGCCAGGCAGCATCTTTAGAAATGAGCACAATCCAGGGAACAAGAAATGGGAAGGGTGGTTGATTGTCTGGAAGACTGTCAGTAGTGACTGGGATCAGGGCTGGGCCCCAGCTCCAACAATCTGTATCAATGAGGGGACCAAGTGTCTCCAAGCCTGTCAGGGATGCAGAGGTGCTGGCAGTGTGATTGGTCAGGAGGGTGCAGAGTCGTATGGGGATGGAGACACACGGAGTGAACGTACAAGGTGAAGACAGTTGGAATATCATGTGGACAAATGTGAGCTCATTCTCTTGGTAGGAAAAATAGAAACAAAGAGTAATTTCTGAATGGATTTCTGAGGGATGTTCATGTCCTGGGGAATCTGGGTGGCCTTGTACACAAAGATCAAACCCAACAGACAGGTACAACTGGTGATTCAGAAAGGAACCCCTTGTCCATTATTGTGGGACAGATTTGAGTACAAGAGTAACGATGCCTTACTGGAATTATGGTCTCTAGTGAGATGTCAACAAGGAACAGGAAGTCTCTGAGGGTCGTGCTTTATTCAGTCACCCACTAGGTCAGTTGGTGCAGCAGGTGGAACAGCATCATTCCTTCAGGGATTGGGTAAATACTTGGAAAGAACTTTTCACAGGACTCTGGGGAATGAAGGGACTGGGATCAGTGAGCACCTTTTTCAAAGAGCTGGCACAGGAGGATGGGTCGAATGGATTCCTTCTACACTGACATTGAGCTTCCCAGATGTTTACCCACTGATGTGATTTCCTTTCCGTTCCTCAAACAGAGATGTCCCGAGCCCCATCGTAGCTGGCCTGGCTCATTCTGGCTGTCGTGCTGGGAGTTCTGGCTGTCACTGGAGGCATTTTCCTCATCAGACGCAGAGCGTTTAGAAACCACCCGTCCCGTACGTGTGACTAAATGGTTCATTCTGATCCGATTGTTGTGTGGGGTTATTAAAATGTGAAGGTCGGGGACTGATTGTGAAAGAGCCCGTCGTTGTGTTGTGACAGCAATGTGGGACTCACAGCTCGGAGACGGCTGTTACTGATACTTTATACTCTATTTCACAGACCCACCCACAGAAACTGATCACCGGAGCCCAGGGGCAGATTATGAAAATGTTTCCGTGGCCAGGGATGTCCCGGTGAGTTCTGATGCTTTTCTCAGATAAGTAGAATTGTGTGGGGATTGCTCTGGTATGTTCTTGGCTTCTTACATCAGGGATATTCCCCAGTGACATTGTGGTTCATTGAATATTTCTGCAATGTCTGAATGATCTGCAAATGTATGTGGTGTAACTGTTTCTGGATATTGACCACAGACCGTACAGCTGTACAGCACAGGAACAGGCCTTTCTGCCCATCAGGGCTGTGCCAACCAGGATGCTACATGAAACTAATCCCCAGCGACACAGACAAAATGCTGGAGAAATTCCACAGGTCAGGCAGCATCTATGGAATGATTGGGGCTTTGGACCAAACCCTTCATCAGGCCTTGAAAGGATGGACACAGAAGCCAGAATGAGAAGCTGTGGGGTGATGGGTGGGAATACAGGCAGGAAGGTGATAGGTGGAGGCAGATGGGTGGAAGGTGGGGTGGATGAAGTAAGAAGCTGGGAGGTGATAGGTGGGAAAGCTAAAAGACTGAAGAAGGAAGAATCTGATAGGAGAGGAGAGTAGACTATTGGACAAAAGCATGGAAGAGGGCAACATGGGGAGGTGATAGGCAGGTGAGGAAAATGAAAGAGTGTGTGAAAAATACCTGAAGTTATAGAAATTGATGCTCATGGCATCAGATTGCAGGCTATCCATATGAGGCTTCCAATGAGAGAATGGCCTCATTTTTGTCATAAAGCAGGCGACGGACCTGTTGGAGTCCATGATTTAAAGTTGCAGCTCAAACTACAATTCTCCACATGTGGTGGGTTCTTGTTCTTGGACTCGCCGTTCAGCCTGACATTTTGATGCAAGACCATTAAATACTGGAGCGGAATTAGACCATTTGGCCCATAGAATCTGCTCCACTATTTCATCATGGCTGATCCAACCTTCCTCTCAGCCCCAATTTCCTGCCTGCTCCCCGTATCCCTTCATCCCCTGACCAACCATGTGTGGACTAGAAGATGTGCACTTTCATAGACAAACTTATTTCTTGCTGTAGTTGTTGACTGAAGTTTTGCAGGAGGCTGAAAGAAATATTGAGACAGTAGGTGGTGTGTGCAGCTTTTGGAAGAGGACCCCTGCACTTAAACTATCTCTCTGCCTCTTCATCTCCCTCTCCTCCCCCTCCCTCTCACCATCCCCCCTCCCTCTCTCCCTTCCCCTCCCCTTCTTCCCTTCCACTTCTCCTCCTCTCCTCCCTCTCCCTTCCCCATCTCTCCCTTTCCCCTGTCCCTGTCTCTCTGTCTCTGTCTCTCTCGTGTGTCTGTCGGTCCTCGAGTCGAGGGGCTTGGAGATGTGACGCGGCAGACTGTAACATCGAAAGAGTGAGCTGCTGATCTCCCCCTTTTGGTTGCTACATGATCAATATTCTTCCCTACCTTGCTACTGAGAGAAACCCTGTCTGAGATGAAGTGTTGGGTTGGACAATAGTTTTTTGATGCAGTCTAGATCATGGTCTCTTTGGGGAGTTTGCTTTTGCTTGAATGGTGGGTGGTTGGGTCAGAGCTTTTGCTGGAGCAAGTGGGGTGGGGGAGTAGGGAGGGTCGATGATTTTGCTGCTTGTGAGTGGGAGGGGGAGGGGGCTTTGGGGGTTCTAACATTTCTGTCATTCACTCTTTGGGTTTCCTGTTTTGTGGATATCTGCGAAGAGTAAGAATTTCAGGTTGTATACTGTATACAATCTCTGATATTAAATTGAGCCATTGAACGTGTTACAATGGGAATGGGATTGGAATTAAAATGGTTAGCCATCTGAAATGCTGCTTATTGTGAATGGAACGGAGGTGCTTGTGAAAGCAGTCGCCCAATCTGCACTGGATCTCACCAGTATTGAGGAGGCCCCATTGGGAGTCCCAACAGATTTGAAGGTGAAGTGTTGCCTCAACTGAAAGGATAGTTTGGGGCCCTGAATGGAGCTGAGGAAGGAGGTGAATGGGCAGGTGTCATCTTCTTCCTTTCCAAAGATGCTGCCTGACCTGCTGAGATCCTCCAGAATTTTGTGTGTTTTGCTCTGAATTCCAGCATCTATAGAATATTTTGTCTTTATCAAAATAATCCCATCTCCCTGCAAATGATCCCACAACCAATATTCCCATCAAAAATTATCTGACTTTAAGAACTCTTTATCTTGTTATTTCACATTCTCGTTATTTATTGCTATTTACTTAAATTTGCATTTGCACAGTTTGAAATCTTCTATGCTTTTTTTCTTTCATTGATCCAGTTTACAGTTACTGTTCTATAGATTTGCTGAGTATGCCCGCAGGAAAAAGAATCTCAGGGTTGTATGTGGAGACATGGATGTACTCTGAAAATAAATTTTCCTTTGAACTTTCATCCATTTCCCTCCATGTTCCTGTGTCTGTCTAAATGCCTCTTAAATGCTACTGTTGTGTCTGTTTCCAGCACCACCCTGGCAGTGTGTCCCAGACACCCACCACCCTCTGTGTGAAGATAACTTGCCCCACACATCTCCCTTAAACTGTCCTGCTCTCAACTTAAAGCCAGTGTTGACAATGTTTAGACCGATGTAACGGTTCAATTCTGTTCTGTTGTAGGGTTCAGGAGGTCACCAGCTCGATTCAAACAACACCTACACGGTAAGGAAGGTCACCTTTGGAACATTGAAGCTTTTCCCACAGCATGAGCTGTGAAGCTGTTGTTCACACCATTTCTGTGTTCTCTACTAGGCTCTGCAACGTCCCACTCAGTCCATCTATGGTCATCTCCAAGGTACGTAGCAACATCTATGGACAGGGCGACTAAACCACATCAACTGCTATGGAAGTGGTGAGAATGTGGCGAAGTCTTTAGACAGGAACACCCAGTGAGCAATGAGCCCCGTGTGGTGATGGGTCTGAGTCAGATCTACTGGCGAGATGAGGAAGGGTTCAATGTTCTCAGCCATTTTCACAATTGGATTGTGGTGCTCTCAGTTTCGATAGAGGAGGAGTTCATCTTCAAGTTCACATGCCTTAGATTTTTGAATTTTTTCTCCATTTAGAAAATAGTCTAGCTCTTTATTCCTTCTATTAAATTGCAGGACCACACATTTCCCGACACAATATTTCATCTCCCAGTTCTTTGCCCATTCTTCTAAACTGTCTAAATTCTTCTGTAGCTCTCTGCTTCCTCAACACTCTCTGCCCCTCCACCCGTCCTCATATTGTCTGCAGAATTGGCCAAAAGCCCTCAATTCTGTCTTTCAAATCTCTAGCATTTCATGTAAGAGGTTGCAGTCCCAACACAGAACCCCAAGGAACACCGCTAGTCACCAGAAAAGATTCCCATTATTCCCGATCAGCCAATATTGTACCCATGCTAGTGCCTTCCCTGTATGTAATACTATTGGCTCTTAAATTGCTAAGCAGCCTCAGATGTGGCACCTTGTCAAGGCTTTCTGAAAATACAAGTGCACAACATCCACTAATTCTCCTTTGTCTATCCAGCTTGATATTCCTTCAAAGAGTTCCAATAGATTTGTCAGGCAAAAGTTGCCCTAAAGGAGGCCAATCTGACTTCAGCCTATCTTTTCATGTATCTCCAAGGACCCAAAACCATATCCTTAACAATTGACTCCAACTTCTTCCCAATCACAGAGGTCAGACTAACAGGGCCATTATATTCTTTCTTCTGCCCCTCCCATTTCTGAATAGTGGAGTGACATTTGCAATTTTCCAGTCATCCGGAACCATGCCATAATCTATTGATTCTTGAAAGATCATTATTTATATCTCCAGAGTCTCTTTAGCCAACTTTTTCAGACTTATCTACCTTCAGACCTTTCAGTTTCCCAAGCACCTTCTCTCTCGTAAAGACAAATTCACCCACTTCTGACCCCTGAGTGTTTCAAACTTCCAGCATACTGCTGGTGTCTTCCAAAGTGAAGACTGATGTAAAATACATACTCAGTTCGCCCATTTCCTTGTCCCCATTACAAGTGTTCCAGCGTCATTTTCCAGCAGACTGATATCCACTCTCACCTCTCTTTTCCACTTTGTATAACTGAAGGAACTTCTGGCATCCGCTTTAATATTATTGACCAGCTTGCCTTTGTATTCCATTTTCACCTTCACTCTGACCTTTTTATTTGCCTTCTTTTGGTTTTTAAAAGCTTCCCAATCCCCGAACTTCCACCTAATTTTGCCCTATTTTATGCCCTCTCTTCTGTTTTTTTATGTTGATTTTTTGACTTTGACTTTTCTTGTCAGCCACAGTTGTGTCATCTTACCTTTAGAATACTTCTTCCTCCTTCCTATGGATCTAGAACACAGAACATAGAAAACCTACAGCACAATACAGGCCCCTCGGCCCACAAAGTTGTGCCAAACATGTCCCTACCTTAGAAATTACTATGCTCACCTATAGCCCTCGATTTTACTAAGCTCCATGTACCTACCTAACTGTCTCTTAAAAGACCCTATCGTATCTGCCTCCACCACCATTGCCAGCAGCCCATTCCACGCACTCACCACTCTCCGAGTAAAAACTTACCCTTGACATCTCCTCTGTATCTGCTCCCCAGCACCTTAAACCTGTGTCCTCTAGTGGCAACCTTTTCACCCCTGGGAAAAAGCCTGTGACTATCCACATGATCAATGCCTCTCATCATCTTATACATCTCTTTCAGGTTACCTCTCATCCTCCATTGCTCTAAGGAGAAAAGGCCGAGTTCACTCAACCTATTCTCATAAGGCATGCTGGACAAGGACTCCGAGCCAGAGACTGGACAAGGACCCGGAACCTGGGTCTTGAACACAGAGCCGGGACATAAGGCCGGGACTCATACACAAAACACAGAGCCGGGGCCCCTCCTTGGGAACAGGACGTAGGGCCGGGACTCATACACAGAATGCTGAACAGGACGAGCGGTTCCCAACACAAGGTAGCGGCAAATGGCTGGACCTACCTAGCGAAGGCATGGACACAGAGATGATTCCCAACATTAGGTAGCGGCAAGCAGCTGGACCTACATAGCAAAGACGTGGACACAGAGACAGTTCCCAACACAAGGAAAGACAGTTCCTTATCTTGACACAGCAAGGCTCCAGTCTTGCTCCAGTGGTAGAACATGATGGCGAAAATAGGTGAAGACATAGGCAAGGCTTCAGGCGAAAGGTAGCAGGCGAGGCTTCAGGTGAAAGGTAGCAGGCAAGGCTTCAGCCAAGGGCAACAGAGGGAAGGGGAAGGGAACAGTCCAGCAACTCAAGCTGAACCCAGGAGCTATTTATGTAGCATCCTAAAATGAGAATCATGTGCCTCAATAGAGGCACTCCTACAGAACAAGGGAAAACCTGGAATGAGGATTGATGAACCAGACTGCGAACCGGAATGCGGACTCCACAGACTGGACCATGACAGTACCCCCCTCTATGGGAGCCTCCTGGTGACCGAACAGGCTATCTCAGACCATAGACGACCTGGGCGGTGGGGGGCATTGACCAGGAGGGAACCCAGGATGGTTGGTGAGAATAAAATGACAGTGTCTGTGTTGCTGGGTCCATATTTGACTGGACTGTTCTGTTATAAGGGGGGTGTTGGTGGTGGACCTAAATGCAAGACACGGACACTGAAGTACTAGGAACAGGACTAGATGTGTCAAGAAAGCAAGCAAAGTGGGGAAGAAATGACGCCGGACGCTGGACAAGATGCTGGAAAGCGGGACCTGGACGAGGAGCTAGGAACTTGGAACCTGGACAAGGACTCCGAGCCAGAGACTGGACAGGGACTCGGAACCTGGGTCTTGACTTGGGCTCGGACTCCTGATCTAGGCGAGGACAGGACGTGGCTACAGGACTGGACGTGGCGGGAGGACGTGGGACTCCTGGGCAGGATGCGGGACCAGAACTGGATGAGGACACGAAGCTCAGACTTGGTGTTGGGAGACAGAAATGCAGAACACAGAGCCTTGGTCTTGGGAGACAGGACTCATCAGCTAATAACTCATCAGGGGTGATTGATAAGTTCATGGCCTAGGGTAGAAGGAGATGAGTTATTAATTTCAAACTTTCTGCATAATCACTCAAGGAGTTGAACTGCATGTGCATGTAACGAGAGCTGTATAACTCATCTTCTTCTACCTAAGGCCATGAACTTATTAATCACCCCTTCTGTGGACATTTTCTGGAGGTCCAAGATCCGTATGGTCCACGACCGCTGGACTAAGTGTGTACATGTAGGAGGGGACTATGTTGAAAAACAAATGTGCTAGGTTTCCTAAAATTGACTCCTTCTACCTTAGGCCACGAACATATCAATCACCCATCGTACACAACCAGAGTACCATAGTTGCTTAAATTACAGTAAACCAGTATGTTGAGGGTCTCTTTGTTGAGCACCTTTGCTCAATTCACAAGCAGCAGGATTTCCTGCTGGGCAATCATTTTAATTCTAATCCCTATTCTCATTCCAACGTGTTGGTCCATGGCTTCCTCTTCTGCCATGATGAGACCATTCTCAGGTCAGATATGAACTCTTCATACTTTGTCTGGGTAGCCTCCACTTAATGGCGTAAACAACGCTTTCACTAATGTCTGTATTTCCCCACCCCTCCCTCTTCTTCAATTCCCCACACTGACACACCCCACCCCTGCTTTATTTCTTCTCTTCTCCTCATCCGTCTATCACCCTCTCCTAATGCCCTTCCTCCTTCCCTTTCTCCCTTTCTCCATGGTCCATCTCCTGTCGTATTAGAATCCTTCTCCAGACTTTTGCCTTTTCCACTGATCAACTCCCAGCTTCTTACTCCGCTGCCCCCTCCCCACTAACCTATCACCCTTCAGATTGTCCTCCTTCCCCCCCCACCTTTCACCCTTAACTCATGACCTCTAATTCTATTTTCACCCAATCTCAGTGAAAAAGGCCTGCTTGCATTTACTCGATTATTTACCCCACATTATTTTGTCTACCTATATTTATTTTGAGAACATGATGACATACTGTGTATGTCCTAATAATAAAGAATTATGGGTAATTATGCAATTCCAGTGCAGAATTCCAGAATATCTGGAGATATGTTATCATTATTTTCCCTTTAAAAATATTCCTCTTTGATATGTTTACGATCGGTCCATTTTACACCAACACTCTGTACAAGCTTGTGTCAAAATGGTTGTTGTGATGCATCTATTGTAATGGTGTAGTGAGTAGCGCTTGTCGCTCTCATTTTCAGCTTCCGCCGCTGGCTAACAGTCTTGTGAAAAGGAGAGGTGAATGTGTAGGTCTCTCCCTGGCAGTACAGAGCCTCTCCAACAGCGGGACTCATGTAGTGCCTCCTCACTGGCGACACCCGGAAACTGAACTAATTTCAGACTCAGGCTGAACTCCAGGGGACAGGGAAGAGGTCTAGCTCCAGCACACGTAACATGCAGGCCCACAGGGGTGTGGACATGTCCTGGTGCTCTTGAACCAGATCCCCAGCAACGGGTAGATCTTCCCACTGCCCTATGGGCAACTTTGGGAGAGACGAAGGCTACAGGACTAAACCCAGACAACAAATCCGGAGTGGAGTCCCTAAGGTGGCTGGATTCATTGATTATCCTTCCGGCAGCTCCTGCAGCCAACCTGGTGCCAAATGTAGTGCTTCATTAGCTTTCCTTTGGACTACACTGGAGAGGCTGAGAGGGGGATCTTGATGACTGGGCATCTCAGGATCTCCATATCTTCTGCCCGGAGAAAAAATAATTTGGGGCCAAGGAGATGGCAGCTGAACTAAATGAGTATTTTGCATCAGTCTTCTCTGTGGAAGACACTAGCCGTGTGCCAGATGTTGAAGGGTTTGAGGGAAGAGATGTGAGTGCTGATACTGTTACAAGGTAGAAGGTGCTCAAAAAATTGCAAGACCTAAGGGTACATAAGTCACCCGGACCAGCTCAACTGTGCCTAGGGTTTTCAAAGAGTTAGCAGTAGAGATTTTGGAGGCAGTAGTAATGATCTTTCAAACATCATTGGACTCTGGCATGGTGCTAATGGACTGGAAAATTACAAATGTCACTCCACTCTTAAAGAAAGAAGGAAGGCAGCAGCAAGGAAATTATAGACCAATTAGCTTGACATCAATGGTTAGGAAGATTTTGGAATCAATTGTTAAGGATGAGCTTACGGAGTATTCGGTGACCATGGGAGATGATAAGACAAAGTCCGCATGGTTTCCTGAAGGGAAAATCTTGCCTGACAAACCTGTTGGAATTCTTTGAGGAGATTACAAATAGGGGAGATAAAGGGGATGCAGTGAATATTATATATTTGGACCTTCAGAAGGCCTTTGACAAGGTTCCACACATGAGGCTGCTTACTAAGTTAAGAACCCATGGTATTACAGGAAAGTTACTGGCTTGATTAGAACATTGGTTGATTGGCAGGAGGCAGCGAGTGGGAATAAAAGGATCCTTTTCTGTTTGGCTGCCAGTGAATAGTGAGTTCTGGAGGGGTCGGTGTTGGGACTGCCTCTGTTTATGCCATATATAAATGGAGAGGAAATCCAAAAATCTGAGATTCAAAGGGACTTAGAAGTCCTTGTGCAGAACACCCTAAAGGTTAACTTGCAGGTAGTGTCAGTGATGAGGAAGGCAAAGGCAATGTTAGCATTCATTTCAAGATGTCTAGAATATAAGAGCAAGGGTGTGGTGCTGAGGCTTTACAAGGTGCTGGTGAAGACTCACCTTGAGTATTGTGAACAGTTTTGGGCCTCTCATCTTAGGAGAAATGTGCTGGCATTGGAGAGGGTCCAGAGGAGGTTCACAAGGATAATTTCGTGAATGAAAGGGTTATCATACAAGGAACAGTTGATGGCCCTGGGTCTGTACATCTTGGAATTTAGAAAGATGAGGGGGAATCTCATTGAAACCTTTCAAATATTGAAAGGCCTAGACAGAGTAGATGTGGAAAGGATGTTTCCCATCAACACAAACAAAATGCTGGAGGAACTCAGCTGGCCAGGCAGAATCTATGGAAAAATTATATTCTACATTTCAGGCATTTTGTGTGTGTAACTTGGATTTCTCTTGTTTGTTGGATGTTTCCCATAGTGGAAGGGTCTAGCACGAGATGGCACAATATCAGGATAGAGGAGAGTCCATTTAAAAGAGAGATGTGGAGACATTTCTTTTACTGGAGGTTGATGAATTTGTGGAATTTATTACCACAGGCAGCTTTGGAGGCCAGGTCTTTAGCTATATTTAAGGCGAGCTTGATCGGTTCTTGATTGGACATGGCATCAAAGGTTACAGGGTGAACATTGGGGAGTGGGGCTGAGGAGGTGAAAAAAAGATCAGCTATGACTGAATTGCGGAGAAGACTTGATGGGCCAAATGGCCTAATTCTGTCCTGTGTTTTATGGTGTTTACACTTCAGACTCAAACTCTTGCTAAACTAAACATTGACAGAAGGGACCAACAACTGCTTCAAAATTTATATTTGAACAAAACGGCTGCGGTAAAAATTGATGATAATATAAGCAGTTGGACTAAAATTCAAAGAGGAGTAAGACAGGGATGTGTTGCCTCACCAGAGTTATTTATTATCTATAGTGAAATGATTCTCAGAGAAATAGAAGACCTAGATGGGATAAAAATTGGAGGTGTTAACATCAACATATAAGATATGCAGACGATACCATCCTAATAGCAAGTGCTGCAGAAGATCTACAAATCCTCCCAGACAAAGTAGTACAAACAGGTGCAGATTTTGGTCTAACCATCAATGTAAAAACTCCAAGTGTATGGTCATATCAAAAGAGCAGGATACTCCTAACTGCTAATTCTACATGGGTAACCAAGAGACTGAATAAATTGAATAGCTTTAACTACCTTGGTAGCTTTATATCACAAGATGCTAGAAGTAGAAATAAAAAGAAGAATTGCCATTGCTAAAACCAACTTCCGAAACATGAAACCCATTTTTACCAACAGACACATTTCTATGACAATAAGGCTTAGGCTACTAAAATGTTACATCTGGTCAATCCTGCTGTATGCTTCCGAAACATGGACTGTAACACCAGAACTCCAAAGAAACTTAGAAGCAACAGAAAGGTGGTTTCTTAGAAGAATGCTGAAAATATTATATAGAGATTGGTAACTAATGAGACAGTACTCCAACTTGCCCATACAAAAAGATCTTTAATGAGCACATGAAGTGAGAGGAAACTTAAATTCCTGGGCCATGTCATCAGAAAGGGAGAAATAGAATGCCTTACATTACCAGCCATATACCTGGGAAACGCGAAAGAGGAAGGCAAAGAAGAAAATATATGGACACTGTGAAGGAGCTAACAGATCTAAGTGCGCAAGATATCATTGACGCTGCGTGGGATCATCCGAAGTGGAAAGCCATGATTGTCCAAGCGTGTAACGCACAAGGCACATGAAGAAGACACTTCAGACAGCACATGACACTGAGATGCAACCAGTATATCATAGTTCCTTACATTGCACAGCTCCACATTCTCTCCCTTCTTGCTGTGTTTTAGATGTTTGTGTTTTACCAACAACAGCAGCAGCAATTCAAAATACTCTTAGATCCTACTCATTAGATCTTCCTCTTAAACACTTCCTCCCTTCTCCCATTCAGATTCTTCATTAATATTGTATTCTCTATTCTCACATGGTGAATTGCCCAGATATTGAAGGCAATGTGCTCTGTGAGGAAAGGTCTCGACCTGAAACGTCGACTGTCCGTTTCTCTCCTCCGAGGCTGCCTGAACGCTGAGCTCCTGCTTGGTGTGTGTGGCTCTGGTAGAAGGGAAGTGTTTGTCATGTAGCATAACAACCACCAGAGGCCGCTGTTGGTCCAACATCCCACTCAAACGAGGTGGGAGGATGCATTTCTGCCCCGTCAATGGTGAGAGTGTTTTTGGTGACATACAAAGCTCCTCAAACTCCAAAGGAAATGCCATGCAGTCATGCAGTTCTGCTGCCATGTCTTCTTGGTAACTGCATCGAAACGTTGGACCCAGGATAGCTCCTCAGAGATGTTGACACCCAGGAACTTGAAATTGCTCACTCTTTCCACTTCTGCTCCCTCTATGAGGACTAGTGAGTGTGTTCCCTTGTCTTACCCTATCTGAAATCTACAATCAATTCCTTGGCAGGTAGAAATATTCCAGTGGTTAGTGCTGATGTTCCATTACCTTCTCCTGTTTGATGTATTATTGCAGTTTTGACTTTTACACATCAGCACACACATTGTCAAACTCCCTGAGCCTGTTCACACTGACAGCAGAACAAATAGATTCACAGAGTAATACAGCGAATCTGTGAACCTTCAGCCCATCTAGTCCATGCTGACCAGTCATGTAGCAGAATTGGCGTCCCTGGGTGGGCTCAAGGATAAATCTCTTTGCTCAGCAGGAGACTGAAGTCAAACCACGTGGGTGAGGTACAGAGATCTGGGGCTGTGTAATTCACAGTTACTGACCCAGGATGAACAATTGAGGAAATCCTTGGGTAATGGGGGAACTGAAGGAAATTCATATTAGGCAGAAAATGGTGTTGGGTAGACTGATGGGACTGAAGGCTGATAAATCCCCAGGGCCTGATGGTCTGCATCCCAGGGTACTTAAGGAGATGGCACTAGAAATCATGGATGCATTGGTAATCATTTTCCAATGTTCTATAGTTTCAGGATCAGTTCCTGAGGATTGGAGGGTAGCTAATTTTATCCCACTTCTTAAGAAAGGAGGGAGAGAGAAAACGCCTGTTTCTGTGAAACTGAACATACAGTATCATCAGTACTCATTGATGCAGGGACGTGACTGGAAAACAGAACCAACATGAAGTACTCACTGGTCACATTCAGCTGGGTTCCCTTTCCAAAGACCGACCCCCAAATGCCACAGATGTAAAGTCTAGAGTCGGTGAGCTTCCCGTTGCTGGTGGTCAGTGAGTAGCTGTTAGTGGTGACGTTCCTGGAAAGCTGAAATCGATTGGAGAAGTCCCATGTTCTGTAAACTTGGTCATTACTATAAAGACTAAGGACTATTCCTATTCCTTTATCTATTGGTTTATGACATCACTTGCACTAGTGATATACAAATTGATCACCATGATATTCATATTGCTCATATCTGGGACACACTGTATCAGCACTGTTCCAGCTTCACGCTCCTTCACAACTCCTGGCGATTGGATCAGGACTGTCTCTGCATTTACACCTGTGGGCAGTAAACAACTGAAGGTCAGAAAAGAGCCGGACCCAGGGGATATCACGTCAGTATTAATCTAGTTGGTGATATAGACCCAATTGTGACCAAATGGCACTGATGTGCTGACGGGCTGAACAGTGGGTTGGAGACAGGCCTGAAGAACAAACGGGGGCTGAGGGTCACAGAGTCATGAAATTATACATCACGGAAATGGGCCGTTCTGCCCAACGTGTCCCTGCTGACCAAGATGTTTCTCTGGCCTGGTCCTATTTCCCTGTGTTGAGTCCATAATCCTTCTAAAGTTTACAGTCCACGTTCTTGTTGTCATATATTTCAAATGTTGTACTTGTACCCCCTCTACCACTTCCTCTGACAGCTCGATCCGTATACACACCACCCTCTCTATGGAAAACATGTCCCTCTGGGCCCCGTTCAGTCTTCCCCCCGCCATCTTAAACCTACACCCTTTCGTTTAGATTCCCCTTCCCTGCAAAAAGGACTCGGACCACCCACCATATTAAAGATTCAAAGTATATTTATTATTAACATGTGTACACAGAATACAACTCTGAGATTCATCTTCCCACAGGCAGTCACTGAACAACAAAACAACATGGAATCCGTTCAAAAAAAAACATTAAATACTTAATGTGTGAGAAAAGAACAAATTGAGCAAACGGTAAAATTTGTCTAGCTCCCCCATGATCTAAGACATGTCTCCGGTCACATCAGACTCTTTCACTACAGCAATAAATAGCCCAGTGTATCCTGATTCTGTTTGTAATTTGAGCCCTCTGCATGAGTCCATAAATGTTTTTGATAATTACTTCTGCATCCTTTCCTGTGTACTAACCAAAGACTGTAATATACAGGAGCAAAATTTCGTCCATTTATCCAATCAAGTCTGCTCACCATTTCATCATGGCTGATCCATTTCCTTCTCAGGGGGGAGGAGAAGATGGCGGCGCGACGCAGCTCGCAGCGGCCACTCCGATGGTGATGTCTGTTATTTGTCAAGTAGGGTGCCGTGCACAATCCTGATTTGATAGAGGCAGATGTGAGAGCACGGAGGAACATCTGGTGAAACTTCTGAAATGCCTGCTTCACTGCTGCTGCTAATGTGTGGTCCAGAATCTCCGGGGGGAAGGCCCCGAGTCCTCGGTTTTGCTTGTTGCTCGATGGCCGGGGCGAAGTCGAAGTGCTCGGCAGAGGATGGTGCTCGGAGAGGCTGTGACGGAGGGGCTGATCGGAGGCTCGAAGTTTTCGGATAGACTCTGAGTCCGCTGCGATCAGGTGCTTCCAATGGTGCTTCATCGGCAAGTTTGCGGCACTTGGAGGTTCATGGCAGGGAGAGTTTCTCTCTTCTGCGGCCTGCTTGAGATGATGAGTCGATTGAGACATTGAGACTTTTTTTTTACCATGCCCATGGTCTGCACTTCATCAAATTACGGTATTGCTTTGCACTGTTGTAACTATATGTTATAATTATGTGGTTTGTAAGTTTTAGTCTTCGTTTGTCCTGTGTTTTTCTTATGATATCATTCTGGAAGAACGTTGTATCATTTTTTAATGCATGCATTTCTAAATGACAATAAACGAGGACTGAGTGTCCTCATAATCTAATCAAACATATTTTCCTGGCTTATCCCTTCATGACCTGACTAATCAAGAACCTATCAACCTCTGTCTTAAATACTCCTAATGACTTGACTTCCACAGCCGTCCGTGGCAATTAATTCCTTAGATTCACCACACTATGACTAAAGAAATTCCTCCTCATATCTGTTCTAAATGGACATCCCTCTAGTTTGAAGCTCTGCCCTCTTGTCCTAGACTCTCCCACCAAAGGAAACATTCACTTCACATCCAGTCTATATAGACATTTCAACATTTGATAGGTTTCAGAGATATCCACCCTCATTCTTCTAAACGCTGGGTGAAGAGTCTTCAATTATAGCTGATATGATAACCCTTTTATCCCAAGAATAATTGTCTGGAACCATTTCAGAACCCTCTCTAACCTCAGACTGCCACGGTCCGGTCCGTGGATTCTGTATTCTGGTTATTCATTTTTCCCCTTTTTCCGTTGGGCGTCTTGATTGAGGCAGCTGATCCTCATTTCGGGCTTGCAACATAAATAGCTCAGGGGTACAGCTATTCCTTTGCAGGACCATCCCCGTTACAATCCCTGTCAGAACCCATACCCAGAAGCTCAGCACCCGAAACTCACATCAAGAAGCTCGGCATCAGAAACTCATACCAAGAAGGGTCCCGGCCCTATGTCTAAGAAGGGTCCTGGCCCTGTGTCCAAGAAGAGTCCCAGCTCGGTGTCCTGTGTCCAAGGTTGAGTCCCGGTTCTGCGTCCAAGAAGAGTCCAAGTCTAATCAAGTCGGAGTCTGAGCTCGAGCCCGAGTTCCTGGTCAAGTCAACCCAAGTTCCTGGTCAAGCCAAGCCTGGGTTCTAAGTCAAGCCAAGACAAGACCCAGGGACCGAGTCCCTGCCAAGACCTGAGTTCCGAGTCATGTCTTGATTTCTCAGTCAAGTCTGCATCCAAGCTAAGCCTAATCCGAGTTCTAGTGAAGAACCAAGACAAGACCCAGGTACCAAGTCCCTGCCAAGACCCGAGTTCCCAGTCCAGCTCAAGTCCCAAGTCCAAGTCCAGGTTTTCCGATTTATTATTCCACGTCTTCGCCCACGTTGTTATTTTGTCCTCGCTCCTTGGCTCCCCTAGTATTCTTAATAAACATAGTCATGTTCATATTACCTCAGTGTCTGTGTCTTGCATTTGATTCCGCTCCCAATGCCCCCTTGTGACACAGCCTATTCCTTCTTCAATAAGTGGCACCAAACTACCCACAATACTCCAAGTAAGGCCTTGCCAGTGCCTTATACAACTTCAACATTACATCCTTGCTTATATATTTTAGTCCTTTTGAAATGAATGCAAACATTTCATTCACCTTCTTCAACATTGACTGAACTGACATATTAACCTCTAGGGAATTCCAAATTCTTTTGCACCTTGCAATATTGAATTTTCGCCCTGTTGAGGAAATAGTCTATGCTTTTATTTCTTCTACCAATGTGCATGACCACACACTTCCCAACATTATATTCCATCTGCCACCTATCTGCCCATTCTCCTAATGTATCTAAGTTCTTCTGCAGTCTCCCTGCTTCCTCAACACTATATGTCCCTCCACCTATCTTCATATCATCTGCAAATGTAGCCAGAAAGCTATCTAATTTCATCATCCAAATCATCGACATACAACATAAAAAGAAACGGTCCAAACACAGGCTCCTCTGGAGCATCACTAGTCACTGGCAACCAGTCCAAAAAGGATCCTTTTATTCCTAGGGTTTAACCTTTCACACCAGGTTGGGACAGATCTCCCAGCCTCTTTGTACAACAACACCTGCTTCCTAAAGGGCCATGTGAACATGCCCTGCCTAAATGCTACACGTCCACACTACTCATCCCATTTTTCCTTGCCTCCTTCCACACACACAAACCAGCCCTTCCAACCTTCTGCTCAGAATTAATTACACCTTCACTTCAAGCAAACTCATCAAAAAAGTGTGTTGCCTCTAAGATGCCAGCATCAGAGATGTTTCAGATCAGATCCACAGCATTCTGAAGTGGGATAATTGTGGTAAATATTGATACCAACATAGTTGTGAAACAGGATCAGTCCAGTGGAAGACAAGCTGGACTAGGACCATCAATCTACAGGTTATGCCTCTCAGGGACTTGGGCTATATTGGACTGTATGTTGTTCTGCTACCATGACTATATGTGCTGTGTGCTGTTGGTACTGTGTTCTGTGCCTTGGCCCCAGAGGAACACGGTTTCATTTGGCCATTTTCATGTGTGTGAGTGAATGACAATTGAACTTGAACTGAACAGCCAATATCGGGAGTTCGGAAGGAAACTGAAAAGTATTTCTCCATTCCCAGGATGTTGATGCCACTGGCATTGCTGATAATTATTCTCCAGGGAGTTAGGAAGGAAACTGGAAAGCAGGATCTCAGGGGTAGTAATCTCTGGATTTAGTTCACAATGAGATATTAGAGCACCTTGATGTCAATGACTGAGATGCCTCTCTGACAGTGTGAGCATCATCTATGTGGAAACATTTGATGCACCACACAACATGCGGATGAGACAGGCACCCCCTCTCTTCGAGGAGCGGGCATTCTATCTGGCCACAGCTGATGTGAGGAAGATCCCAGTAAAGCTGCAGGGCCTGACAACATACCTGTTTGTCTGCTCAGAGACTGTGCAGCTCATCTAGCAGATGTTCTCACTGACATCTTCAACATCTCCCTGGATTAGAACGTCTTCAAGGCCTCCAGCATTTGACAAACTTTATCCCATCTAGTCCTCTTAACAGTGTAGGGTTCCAAGTCTGTATGTGGATACTTAAAATCACCTCCGAAAATAACCTTATGTTTTTTGCAGCTGTCAGTTAGCTCTGTTCAAGTTTGTTCCCTTAAATCCCTCGGACTATTGAGTGGTTGTAGTGGTGTGTGAGCACGTGTCCATCGTGAGTGATGAAGACCACTGATTAAAATCTATGAGCTGTCTGCAGGATGGTTTTCCAAGGTTAGTCCATCAAGAGGAGGGGCTGCACTGCATCTGTTTTGGGTAATGAGCTGGCCAGGTGACTGACATTTCAGTTGGTGAGCGGTTAGGGTACAGAGACCACAACTCCAAGTTTTAACAGAACTATCGACGACGATGAGCATGAAACTTGTGACAGAGTATTGAACCACAGAAGGGCAGGTTACGAGACCATTAGGAAAGATCTTGGAAAAATTAATTGGGAAAAGCTGTTTTTGGGCAAGTCCACATCTGACGTGTGGAGGGTGTTTAATGACCAACTGCACAGAGTACAGGACAGGGACGTTCTAGTAAGGAGGAAGGACAAGGTTGGAAATTTAAGAGAACCATGGATATTCAGAGAAGTGGTGAAGTTAGTCAGAAAGAGGAAGTGTATTTATGGTTTAAGTTCAAGATTCAAAGTGAATTTTATTATTAGAGTACATATGTGTCACTACATACAAACCTGAGATTCACTAAACACAAAGTACTCTGCAGATGCTGGGGCAAAGCAACACTCACAACACGCTAGAGGAACTCAGCAGGTCGGGCAGCATCCGTGGAAACGATGAATCAACATTTCAGGCCGGAACCCTTCGTCAGGACTGTAGGGGGAAGGGGCAGAGGCTCTATAAAGAAGGTGGGGGAGGGTGGGAAGGAGAAGGCTGGTAGGTTCCAGGTGAAAATCCAGTAAGGGGAAAGATAAAGGGGTGGGGGAGGGGAAGCAGGGAGGGGATAGGCAGGAAAGGTGAAGAAGGAATAGGGGAAAACACAATGGGTAGTAGAAGGAGGCGGAACCATGAGGGAGGTGAGAGGCAGCTGGGGGAGGGGGCAGAGTGAAATAGGGATAGGGAAAGGGAGGGGGAGATAATTACCGGAAGTTGGAGAATTGTATGTTCATACCAAGGGGCTGGAGACTACCTAGACGGTATATGAGATGTTGCTCCTCCAACCTGAGTTTAGTCTCATCATGGCCTGAGATTCACCTCCTGTGGGCATACTCAACAAATCGATTGCATAGTCACTACAACAGGATTAATGAAAGATCAAGTAGAGTGCAGAAGGAAACACATGCAAATATAAATAAACAGTAATAAATAACAAGAACATGAAATAACAAGATAAAGAGTCCTTAAGGTGAGATCACTGGTTGTTAGAGCATCTCAGTATGGGCAAGTGAGTGTAGTTACTCCCTTTTATCAAAAGCCTGATGACTGAGGGATGGTAACTGTTTTTCAACCTGATGGTCCGTGGCCTGAGTCTCTTGTATCTTATACCTGATGGCAGCAAGGAGAGAAAAAAGAGCATGGCCTAGATGGTGAGGATCTCTGATGATGGATGCCGCTTTCCTACAACAGCCTATCATATACAGTAGACGTGCTCATTGGTTGGAAGAGCTTTACCCATGTTCAAGCACTCATCTGTGGATCGAATACATCAGGGTTGTAACAGACTTTATTAAAATAGCTGAAGATGGGTGTGTCCCCGGTAAATAGTGTTATACCCTGAGAAAGATTTCACTGCCAATGTAATGGTCTTTCTGTGGAAGCAGTGGTTGGGTAATGGTGAGAGATAACAGGTGGTTTGGAATGTGAGCTGGGTCCTTTGTTCAGCGGGAGATGAACAGACAAGACGCTGGAGAAAACTGTTTTAGGATATAATCCAGCGGGGAGATTGTGCCTCGATGGAGCCAGATGCCGAGATTGACTGAGGATCGTTGAACTGAGCTCCAACTGGTTCACGTTTAACTGTTTAATTACAAAGGGCCCTTTTTGTTTTTTTTCTTTATTTTCTTTACTATCCTTCTAGTTAAGATTCATAAATATAATTCCTTTAATCATACGCAGTGTGCTGTCTGTTGTTTCTTGGCACTGAGCTGTAACAGAGTAGCAAATTACACAGCGTCCACACAAACCGGGCTTTGGATGGGAGAGATGTCTCAATCTCACAGGTTTGGCAGGATCGGAGTGTGTCTGCCCTAGACTTACACAGCCAAGGAAACCAACAGGGTTTCAATAGTTCAGAGTCTTCCCCAGTCAGAAGTTCTGGATGAACCATGAAATCTGAAATTTGCTGAGGGCCAGATTAGATACATTTAAGTCTGGACACCAAGGAAGCTGCAAGAGGAGCAAATATGATCTCTGGAAAGTGATCTCTCGGGCAAAGCAAAATTCCGGAGCAAACTGAAATCATCGAGGGATGCTTGACAAGGTGTGAATGCCATAATTTCCCACAAAGTTAAATCAAGCAAGGTGGGGTACACTGGGGCTTCACTTCCAGGTGAGCTCAATGCCTTCCGTGCCCACTTTGGCCATCAGTACATGCTAACTGTCACACCTCCTTATGTTCCTTTGATTTCAGTATCTGCAGCTGATGTGCAGGCAGCCTTCAGGAGAGTAAATCCAAATAAAGCATCTGGACTGGACGGGGTACCTGGCCACGTACTGAAGACCTGTGTGACCAACTGGCTGGTGTGTTCACTGATATCTTTAACCTCTTGCTTCAGCAGCAAGTGGTATCCACCTGCTTCAAGCAGCTTCAGTTATATCACTGCCCAAGAAGAGAGTGCTGACCTGTCTCAGTAACTACCACCTAGATACATCTATATCCACAGTGATGAAGTGTTTTGACAGGAGCAACATGTCCAGAGCAGATGCTGTCTCTGGCTCATCACACAACCCTGGAACATTCAGACAGCAAAGATGCATACGTCAGCACACACTTTATCAATTACAGCTCAGCATTTAATACCACCATCCCTTCAAAACTAATCAATAAGCTCCAACCCTTAGCCTCACAACCAGCTTTTGCAATTAGATTTCCCCATTTCTAGACTCCAATCAGTTCAGATTGGCAAAAACACCTCCTCCTTGAGTGTACTTGGCCCCCTGTTCTGCTTGCTTTACACTGTGACTGTGTGGTTAAGCACAGCTCCAGTACCATATTCAGTTCTGCTGATGACATCTCTCTTGTGGACCATATCAAACGTGGTGAATCAGAATACAGGAGGGAGATTGAAAATCTGATTCAGTGGTGTCATAACAACAACCTCTCACTCAATGTCAGCAAGACGAAGGAACTGACTGTAGCCTTCAGGCCAGGGAAACCAGAAGTCCATGAGCCAGTCCTCAGCGGAGAGTCAGAGGAGGAGATGGTTAGCAACTTTAAGCTCCTTGGTGTTATCATTTCGGAGGACCTGTCCTGGACCAATCACATTAAGTGCATTTGTGAGGAAAGTATGGCTGCATCTCTACTTCCTTAGGAGGCTGCAGAGATTTGGCATAACATCAAAAACTTTGGGAAACTTCTGTAGATGTGTAGTGGAGAGTATATTGACAGGCTATATAATGGTCTGGTATAACACCAATGCCTTTGAAAGGAAAATCCTACAAAAGGTAATGGATTCAACCCAGTACATCATGGGCAAGGAGCTAACATCTAACAGATGACCTCGAGAATTATAAAGGAGCCTGAGAAGAATTCAAGAAGGGGAAGAGAGCCAGGAAGGGCCATGAAAAGTCTTTGACAAGAAGGTTTAAAGGGAATCCCAAGGCATTTTGTACAATGTGTACATAATGTGTGGAGACGGGCAGACTGATACACGGGTAGCAGCTCGCTCTCCGTGTCACGCTGACCTGCTTGCATATTGGTTTGTGTATCGTTGGCACGACACCAATAGCATAGAGAGTTGGGACACAACATCCATGGTCGACTCTGACCATCGAAGGCCTCATGACAATCCCAGAGGGCAGCACTGTCGAGTACTGGTCGGCGCAATGATTTACAGTGCCGGCTGTGAGATTGGGGTTCACTTCCCACCACTGTCTGTGAGGAGTTTGTACGTTCTCCCTGCAACCGTGTGGCTTTCCTCCCACATACCGAAGACGTACAGTTAGGGTTAGTGAGCTGTGGGTGTGATATGTTGGTGATGGAAACATGGGGACATTTGCCCAGCACAGTCCTTGTTGATTTGATTTGATACAGGCAATGTATTTCACTGTATGTTTCAATTTACATGTGACAAATAAATAAATCATTTTAATCAGAATGTTCAACTCCTCCTCTCCTCACAGAGCCACCATCTGGGGAACCTGTTCTGTGAAACTTCTGTAGGGTTCTCAGTATATTAACTGTAATGTTAACTGTTAACTGCTAATAATAAAATGGCTTCTCTGAAGTGTTATAATGAAATGTCTTCTCTGTAATGTTAACTATGAGGTAATGTTCTCTGTAGCTGAAATGTTTGGGTTATAACTAATGATAATGGGAAGACTAACTAATGGGAGTCTTGTTATTCTCTGTACGTGTAGGAACCAGGGATGGTGCGGGGAAGTTCGGTGAGGAGAAGCAAAGAGAAACTTCACTGCACTGTCTCCATAGCAACTGTCCCCTTTGTTATGTCAGGACCCCACAGGTCTGCTCTCACCATGACTGTGTATCGTGGGAAGGTCTATCGTATGTAGATTGCTTGCAATAAAGGTCAACATGTCATTTGCCTTCTGAATGTCTGCTACATGTACAAGCTGCCTCAGAGTGGGGAGATTTAAAGAAGATCTGAGGTCTTCCACACAGAGTGATGAGGACCATCCAGATTTCCATCCCCACTATTTACCAGGACCATTGTGGACAAAGGGCCTGAAGCTCTGTTGGGGGCCCCCACCACCCATCCCACAATCTCTGTATCACTGCCGTCAGGAAGGATGTGCAGGAGCATCAGGACCTGGACTGTCAGACTGGGTAACAGCTTCTTCCCTCAGTCTGTGAGACTAATGAATATCCTGTCACCACTGATGTTTCATCAATAGGACAGTGGACCATTTATTGTTTACAATGGCAAAAAGTTGTCTTGCAGGTACAACAGGTTATTAAGAAAGCGAACGGAATGTTGGCCTTCATTGCTAGAGGGATTGAATTCAAGAGCAGGGAGATCATGCTGCAACTATACAGGGTACTGGTGAGGATGCACCTAGAGTACTGTGTACAGTTCTGGTCTCCATACTTGGAGGAAGGATATATTGGCTTTGGAGGCAGTGCAGAGGAGGTTCACCAGGTTGACTCCAGGGATGGAAAGGTTAACCTATGGGGAAAGATTGAGTCGCCTGGGACAATGCTCTCTGGAATTCAGAAGAATGAGAGAGGATCTTATAGAAACATACAAACTTTTTAAAGGGATAGATAAGATAGAACTAGGAAAGTTGTTTCCATTGGTAGGTGAGACTAGAACTAGGGGACATTGCCTCAAGATTCAGGCGAGAAGATTTAGGACGGAGATGAGGAGAAAATATTTTCCCCAGAGAGTGTGAATCTGTGGAATTCTCTGCCCAGGGAAGCAGTTGAGGCTTCTTCACTAAATATATTCAAGAAACAGTTAGATAGGTTTTTACATAGTAAGGGAATTAAGGGTCATGGGGAAAAGGTAGGTAGATGGAGCTGAGTTTACGGACAGATCAGCCATGGCGGGGCAGGCTCGATGGGCCGGATGGCCTTCTCCTGCTCCTATTTCGTATGTTCATATGTTCTTATCTGTGCTGTGCTCTACATGCATTCTGAATGATATTTTATTAACATATTGATGGTAATATTTTGGTTTATGTGCTGTGTGTACTATGTGTTTTGTGGAGGCACCGTGGTCTGGAGGAATATTGTTTGATTTAGTTGTATACATGTACAGTCAGATGACAATAAACTTAAACTTCAACAAGCTGCCACCGGAGATGGTGGAGCAGATAGAATTATAACATTTGAGACATTTGAACAGATGCTTGGATAAGAAAGATGCTAAGGGATGGGGACCCAATGCATGGAAATGTGATTGGTGTAGATTGGCAATGTGGTCAGAATGTACAAGATGGGCCGAATGGCCAGTTCTGTAACACTGTGCTTTACTGTGAGTCCATGACTCACACAGGTTATCACTATGTTCCTTACAGTATATCTGCTATGCCCTTTTACACTTCTTTCAATTTCCCAATTTTACCACAAAGCAACGTGTGAAGTCATCATGTTCTCATTTACTTTCCTCTTGCTTGACCACATTTCTGCATTTACTGTCTCAAAAACTCCTTTCTGCTCCCTCAGTGCACAGTGTCTGTAAGCGTTTACCGGGCTCATTGATTAGGGCACCTGATCCTCATCCGAACTGGCAGCATAAAAATTCCAGCTTACATCTACTCGATGCTGGACCGTCACTCCGCAGCCCGTTTGGCAATGCATGTTCTGGGCCGCCGAGAATGGTGGATCCTAAGTGGCTTCGGTGCCTGGGGTTGCTTCCGGAATTCTGTCTCTCCATGTTCAGCTAAGTGATTGCCAGCTGTTTGCCGCTTCATGTGCTACCCCATGTCAAGATACGAATTGCCTGTCGTTGTTTGGTTTTGTCGTCTCGTGTCCAGCTGAGTATTGCAGGCCGTTTGCCGCTACTCCGAGCCAAGATATGAATTGCCTGTCTTTGTTTGGTTTTGTCATCCCGTCTCCAAGTCCGAGTCCAGGCTGCGAGTCCAAGTCAAGTCCGAGTCCAGGCTCCATGTCTGAGTCCGAGTCCAGGTTCCGTGTCTGAGTCCAGGCTCCATGGCCAAGTCCCAGTCCAGGTTCCTGCGGTTTGTTGTCCAACGTTCACGTCCACGTAAGCATCTAATCCTCACTCACTGGCCTTCCTGGCAACTATTAATAAAATACACTTCTGCTAATGTTACCTCTGTGTCTGTGTCCTGCATTTGGGTCCGCTCCCAAACGCCCCATTGTAAAACTCTCAGAATTTTCTCCAGCAATTTCCCTACAGATGACCTGAGACTCACTGGTCTATAGATCCCAGGATTTTCCCTTGTTCCCTTCTTAAATATAAGTACAACATTAGCCACTCACTAGTCCTCCGGGATCTCCCCTGTGGCAAATAAGAAGATGAAGATCCTGGTCAAGGGCCCAGAAATCTTGTCTCTTGCCTCCTGGGGTAAATCCCATCAGGCCCTGCAGATTTATTCATCTTAATACTCCTTAGGAGGCCCAACACTTCCTCCTCCTTGACTTCTAAACACCATAACGTATTTATACACTCAGCACAGATCCATTAGTCCACCATATTTTTTTCCTCCGTAAATACTGAAGCAAAGTACTCATTAAGTACCTCACTTACATTCTCTGCATCCAAGCAAATTTCTCCCTCACCCCACCGCTTTATCTTTGAGTGGTTCCACCCTCTCCCTAGTTATCCTCTTGTTTTTGTTGTACGTATAGAATGCCTTGGGTTTCACCTTAATCCTGTTTGCCAAGGACTTTTCACATCCCCTCCTGGCTTTCCTAATTCCCTTCTGTAGTTCTTTTCTGGATTCTTTATATTTCTCATCTGCTTCGCTTGATCCTAGCTTCCAAAGTGTTACATACTTTTCCTTTTTCTTCATGACTAAATTCATCACTTTTCAGGGCATCCCTGTCCATCCTTATAACAGGAGCACACCTTTCCTGTACTCTGTGCAATTGTTCCTTGAACTCCCTCCACATGTCTGATATGTTCCCAATTAATGCTTTTTAGTTCCTGCCTAATGCAGTCATAATTTGCCTTACTCCAATCTTTATCCTTACCGATAACTATCTTAAAAGTTAAAGATTTCTGGTCACTGTTCCCTAACTGCTCACTCACTGAAAGCTCAGTCACCTGGCCAGGCTCATTACCCAACACCAGGTCCAGTACAGCCCCTGTTGCAATGGGGCGTTTGGGAGCAGACCAAAGTGCAGGACAAAGGCACGGAGATTTGACACAGAGACGGATTTGGACTTGACTTCGACTTGGAGCCAGAACTTAGACTTGACTTGGACACAGAGCCTGGACTTGGACTTGACCAGAACACAGAGCCTGGACTCGGACTGGGACATGAAGAGACAGAATTTTCAACGCAGAGTAGTGGCAAATGACTGGACCTACTCAGCAGGAAACGAGATCACTAAACCAAATAATAACAGACAATATGTATCTTGACACGGAGAAGCTCATGAAGCAGCAAACGGCTGATAATCACTTGACTGGACATGAAGCCTTGACTGGGACTGGGACTCAGAGCCTTCAAAACAAAACAATGACAGACCACTCACATCCTGACTCGGAGCAGCAGCAAAACAGCCGGCAATGCTCAGCTGGACACGAGACGACAAAAACAAACATCAACAGACAATACGACTCTTGAGATGGAGAAACTCCTGAAGACGGTCCCTTATTTTTGGCGGCTCAGAAGACGGTCCCTTATTCTTGGTGGCTCGGAATGTTCATTGCCGCCCTGGCTACGGTGACGAACCAGCAACGAGTAAATGTAAGCCGGAGATTTATGCTGCCGGTTTGAATAAGGATCAGGTGCCTTAATCAAGGAGCCCAGTGGAACACTGGGAAAAGGAAATTAACTGAAATGAGAAGTCAACGGACCAGATTGTGACAGCCCCTCCTCTCATTGGGCCATCCACATACTGATTTACAAAACCTTCCTGAGTATGGTTAACAGATTTTACACCATCAAAACCCCTTGCAGAAAGAATGTCCCAGTTTTTATGAGGGAAGTTGTAATCTCCAAGAGACCAACCTTATTATTTTTTACCCATTTCCTTAATCTGAATAGGTTTTGGTACCTCAATGTCCCGATGGCTATTAGGGGTTTGTTTTATAATTCCATCAGTCTGATCACATCCTTCCTATTCCTGAGTTCCACCCAAATGGACTCAGTGTCTGTCCCCTGAATGTCTGGTCCCTGATTAGTAGTGCAAAACACACCCCACCCTACTCTTTTACCTCCTACTCAATCTTTTCTAAAACTACAAAAATCTCGTGCATTAAGCACCCATTTCTGTCCTTCTCTTGACCAAGTGTCAGTAATGGCTACAACATTGTAGTTCCATGTACTGATCCCTGCTCTGGGCTCATCATCCTCACTGAGGTGGTACATTTTGGTAGGTCAAATATGATGGCAAAACATAGCATGAGTGGTAAGAAACTCTAGGCAGTATGGAGGATCAGAGGGATCTTGGGGTCCCAGTCCATAGGACACTCAAAGTAGGTTGACTCTGTGGTTAAGAAGGCATCCATCATTGGCCTTCATCAATCATGGGATTGAGTTTAAGAGTTTAGCTCTGTAATGTTGCAGCTATATAGGATCCTGGTCAGACCCCACTTGGAGCACTGTGCTCAGTTTTGTTCGCCTCACTGTAGAAAAGACCTGGAAACCATAGAAAGGGTGCAGAGGAGATTTACAAGGATGTTGCCTGGATTGGCGACCATGCCTTATGAGAATAGGTTGAGTGAACTCGGCCTTTTCTCCTTGGAGTGACGGAGGATGAGAGGTGACTTGATAGGGGTGTACAAGATAATGAGAGGCATTGATCGTGTGGATAGTCAGAGGCTTTTCCCCAGAGCTGAAATAGCTAGCACGAGAGGGCATAGTTTGAAGGTGCTTGGAAATAGGTACAGAGGAGACGTCAGGGGTAAGTTTTATACGCAGAGTGAAAAGTGAGTGCGTGGAATTGGCTGCCGGCGGCGGTGGTGGAAACAGAAACGACAGGGTCTTTTAAGAGGCTCCTGGATGGCTACATGGAGCTTAGAAAAATAGAGAGCTATAGGTAAAGCCCAGGTAGTTCTAAGGTAGGGACATGTTCGGCACAGCTTCGTGGGCCGAAGGGCCTGTATGGTGCTGTACGTTTTCTATGTTTCTACCCATAATCCTCCAAGCATTAAAATGTAGTCACTTCAAACTATCTGACCAATCAAACCTTTGTTTCGATTTTGCTGTTCAATACCATCAGATGAAGGAGCAGAATGAGGCCATTTGACCCATCAAGTCTGCTCTGCCATACAATCATGGCTGATCCTGTTTTGTATCTCCTCCTCAACCTCTTCCCGTGCTTCTCCCGTAACCTTTGATGACGTTTCCAATCAAGAACTTATCAATCTCTGCCTTAAATACACCCCACGACCTGGCCTCCATGGTTGCATGTGGCAACAAATTCCACAAAATGACCACCTTTTGGCTAAAGAAATTTCTCAGCATCTCTGTTTTGAAAGTGCACCCTTCTATCCTGAGGCTGTGTCCTCTTGTCCTAGACTCTCCCACCATGGGAAACATCTTTACAACATCTACTCTGTCTCGGCCTTTCAATATTCGAACGGTTTGAATGAGCTCCCCCCTCAACCTTCTAAATTCCAGTCAGTTGTCATAAGGTGGTGGCTGGGAATGGATCCAAATGCAAGACACAGATACTGAAGTACTAGGGACAGGACTAGGATACAGGGAGAGGGCTAGGACATTGACACTAAAACCGGGAACCCGGAACAAGATTGGACAAGAGAGCTAGGAAACAGGGCGAGGACTCCGAGCCAGAGACTGGACAAGGACCCAGAAACTGGGTCTTGCCTCTGGCTCAGACCCCAGAACTAGGCAAGGACGTGACTTGGCTGGCAGGCAGGACGAGGCTGGAGTCTTCAGACTCGAGGCGAGGCCGGAGACCAGAGACTCGAGGCGAGGCTTGAGTATTGGAGTCTTGATGCTTGGCTTAGGGTGTGGTTTGGCTAGAGACTTAAGGTGAGGTGAGGCTTGAGTGTTGGAGTCTTGAAGCTTGGCTTAGGGTGTGGTTTGGCTAGAGACTTAAGGTGAGGTGAGGCTTGAGGCTTGAGGCTTGAGGCGAGGCAAGGCTGGAGGCTTGAGGCTTGAGGCTTGAGGCTTGAGGTGAGGCAAGGCTTGCGGTTTGAGGCAAGGCGAGGCTAGAGGCTTGAGGTCTTGAAGCTTGGCTTGTGGCGAGGCTCGGCTTGGCTAGAGACTTGAGGTGATGCTTGGCTAGAGGCTTGGGGTCTTGAAGCTCCTCCTGGGCAGGGTGTGGATCACCTGGGCAGGGCGCGGATCACCACCCAACGGAGGCAAGAGACAGGAAGGGACAGAACCAACCATAGGGTAATGGCAATCTGGCCTGGCTTACCCGACGGAGGCAAGGGACAGAACCAACCGTAGGGTAACGGCAATCTGGCCTGGCTTACCCGATGGAGGCAAAGGACAGGAAAGGACAGAACCCACCACAGGGTAACGGCAATCTGGCCTGGCTTACCCGACAGAGGCAAGGGACAGAAGCAACCGTAGGGTAACGGCAATCTGGCCTGACTTACCTGGTGGAGGCAAAGGACAGGAAGGGAGCTAGGTATGGGGTGGCTCCAGGACAAGACTACAGGTGAGACGAGGTGAGAGTTACCAGCAAGACAGGGCAAGGCATCAGGTGAGGAAACAGAAGGCAGGGGAAGGGATACAAGGAGTAAGGACAAGAACAATCCGGCAGCCACGCCCTGGTCTCTGAAGGTATTTATGCAGCCAGTCCCAATGAGAATCAGCTGCCTCGATTAGTGCTCGACAGGAACAGAAACAGGGTACACAGAAAAACCTGGAGCAAGGGGCGATGGACTGGACCGTGAACCGGAATGCGGACTTCATGGACCGGACCATGACAGTATACCCCACTCTACGGGAGCCTCCTGACAACCAAACAGGCTATCGAGACTATAGACAACCCGGGCGGGTGGGAGGGTACTTAACAGAAGGGAACCCCGGGTAGCAAGAGGAAGATGACAGTGTCTGTGTTGCTGGGTCCATGGTTGGCTGAATTGTTCTGTCATAAGGTGGCGGCTGGGAACGGACCCAAGTGCAAGACACAGACACTGAAGTACTAAGGACAGGACTAGGATACAGGGACAGGGCTAGGACATGGACACGAAAACTGGGAACATGGAACAGGACTGGACAAGAGAGCTAGGAGCCAGGGCTAGGATTCCGAGCCAGAGACTGGACAAGGACCCAGAACCTGCGTCTTGCCTGTGGCTCGGACCCCAATACTAGGCAAGGACGTGACTTGGCCGGCAGGCAGGATGAGGTGGGAGTCTTCAGACTTGAGGTGAGGCTGGAGACCAGAAACTCGAAGTCAGGCTGGAGAGCAGAGACTCGAGGCGAGGCTGGAGAGCAGAGACTCGAGGCGAGGCTGAGAGTAGAGACTCGAGGCGAGGCTGGAGAGCAGAGACTCAAGGCGAGGCTGGAGAGCAGAGACTCGAGGCGAGGCTGGAGAGCAGAGACTCGAGACTAGAGACTTGAGGTGAGGCTTGAGGCTAGAGACTTGAGGTGAGGCTTGAGACTGGAGGTTTGAGGCTTGGGGTCTTGAAGCTTGGCTTGGGGTGAGGCTTGGCTAGAGAATTGAGGCGAGACGGCTAAAGGCTTGAGGCGAGACTTGGCTAGAGACTTAGGGTCTTGAAGCTTGGCTTGGAGCGAGGCTCGGCTAGAGACTTGAGGTGAGGCTTGGCTAGAGACTTGAGGTGAGGCTTGGCTGAAGGCTTAGTGGGGCCAAGCTCCTGTGTATTGTTATGGATAGGGAGTCTTTATGCTAGAGCCATACTTGACTCAGGGTCACAGGTCATTTTGCTGTACTGTTCATTTTACAACCAGTATCTGAAGCATTTACCATTGACACCACTCAGTGCTCTAGAGATCTGGGGTCTCAGTGCTGGTGATTATCCGTACGATGGTTAGTTGTCAGTGAAGCTGGAGTTCTTGGAGGTTGATGTGGGCGTGGCTGAGGTCTTGATACATTAAGTGCTGGTTTATTCAGACCCCATTGAGAAGGGCAGCGTTTCAATTTTTGTGGGGACCAATACTCCTACTGTGAGGAGGCTCATGGGAGCCTGCGAGGAGAAAGTTGGAGAGAGATTTCTGAGAACTTTGTCCATTCACCCATGTACTTTGAGCTGTTTTTGAGGAAGTGCGTGACTCCATTGGGCCAGGTAACAGGATTAGATGAGGGACTGTGTGGTTCAGCTAGTCAAAGCCAATTGTGTTACAGCCCGGGGAAGTAGTGAGAGTGATGGGAAACCCCAAATTTCTCTGAGTGGCTGAGTCCGATGCCCTCTTAGTAGAAGCTCCAGAAGACCAGGAAGAGGAGTCGGGCTTACCTGCTGGGCTACCAGTGAGTCCTGAACTGCAGAAACCCTCGGTTGTACAGGTGAACAAGATGGCAGTGATTGTCAGGAACACTACGAGGAGGGAAGTAACCTTCAAGAGGGGAATTCCCCGGCACATTTTTCCCCGGTGACGGTAATGTCTATTGTCCCTGTGAGACAAGCCGGGAAGAAACTCTTGCTGAACAAGGGAATGTTGACTGCCGAGTCCTTCAACTCTGGGGACTCCCTGGTACCTGCAGGTTGGAAGAGGAGGTTGATAGAGAAGATGTTGAAGCTGGAAGGCGTCTTTTCTCCTGACAAGTTTGATGTGGGTTGTTTCAAGAGCACTCGCTACACTATCCAGGTGATTGCGGACACCCCGTTCAGAGAAAGGTCACAGTGACTGGTCCTTGTAGAGGTGGAAGATGTTTGGCAGCATTTGTGTAAGCTGAAGGAAGCTGGGATCATCACTGAGACTAGGAGCCCCTATGCGTCCCCAATAATAGTGTCTAGGAAGAAGAATCGGAAGGTACAGATTTGTGTGAATTATAGGACTCCAAACAGGCGTACTGTCCCCGACCAGTATACGGTCGTAAAGATTGTGTCATAGTGGGGGGCACTAGGAGGCAGACCCAACTGCAAGACACAGACTCTGAAGTACCAGGAACAGGATAGGACAGGACTAGAGTTAGGGCCGTGACTGGATGTAGACTAGGAGCTGGGACAAGAGCACAGACTTGGGTTCCTGGAGGCTTGGGTTCTTCGTGGCTTGAGTTCTTCAAGGCGAGGACATGACGTGGCTTGGGTTCGGACTCCGAGCCAGAGACTGGACAAGGACCCAGAACCTGGGTCTTGACTCAGGCTCAGACTTCGAACTAGGCGAAGACATGACGTGGTCTTGGGAGACAGGACTAGACAAGGCTACAAGACAGAACGAGAGACTCCTGGGCAGGTTGAGGGAACTCCAGCACAGGACAAGGCACATGGACAGGACAAGAACATGAAGCCTTGACTTGGTACTCAGGAAAAGCCGAGCTTTGGATTTGGGATGACAGGAACTTTGGAACCTTGGACTTGGGACAACAGGAACCTCAGAGCACAAAACCGGAAGCCTTGACTTGGTCATGCAGGGGACAAGAACACAGAGCCTTGGTCTAGAGCACAGGAACACAGAGCCTTGGACTTGAGAGACAGGAACACAGGACATGGAACATAGAGCCAGGACCCTTTCTTGGGAACAGAATGCTGAACAAGACAAGACGGTTCCCAACACTAGGACAGGAAGGGACAGATCCAACCGCAGGGTAACAGCAAAGATGGCCTGACTTACCCCACAGAGGCAAGGACGGGATACTGACAAGACAAACCAGCAACCACACTCGAACCCAGGGCTACTTATATTCCCAGCCCCAAGATGAGCATCAGGTGCCTATGATTAAGCCCAACTGAAACAAGGGACAGCCGGAAGATCTGGAGTCCAAAGCCCACGGACCGGGCCGTGAACTGGAACGTGGACTTCGCGGACTGGACCATGACAGATTGAAGATAAGTTGGCCTGTCTGAGTGATGTGAAGTGGTTCAGTGTGCTGGGTGTGAGGAGTGGATATTATCAGTTCACCATGAGTGAGGTTGACAAAGAGAAGATCATATTTACGGTATAGGTCCACTGGGATTCTTCCAGTTTGAAAGGATACCCCAGGGTATATCAGGAGCCCCTGCAACCTTCCAGCCGGTCATGGAGAAAATGGTGGGGGATATGAACTTGCTTGAGGTATTGGTGTATCTCGATTGACTCATAGTATTTGTGGCCATCGTGGAGGAACATGAAGGGAGGTGACTGAAGGTGCTGGGCCGCCTGAAAGCTGAAGGGTTAAAACTTTCCCTGGACAAGTGCCAGTTCTGCAAGACAGTCAGTTATGTTGAGCACATTGTCTCATGGGATGGAGTAGCTTGGATCCATCTAAGATCGAGGCGTTGACCACATGGCCAAGCCCCCAGACCGTGATCGCTTTGCGCTTGTTCCTCGGTTTCTGTGGGTACTATTGGAGGTTCATGAAGGGCTACGCAAAAGTGAGCCACCCGTTAAATTAGCTTCTGTGTGGTTACCCTCCCTTGGGGAAGAAAGAGGCGAGGACAAAAGGAGAGGAGGGTAAAGAGTATCTGAGCTTTTGGGAACCTTTCGGAGTGAGGTGGAATGCGAAATGTGAAGAGGCCTTTCAGTCGCAGAAGGAGCTGCTGACCCAGGCACCTGTGCTGGCTTTTGCAGACCCCCGATTGCCGTTTGTACTACATACGGATTCCAGCAGGCAGGGCTAAGCGGGTGTTCTGTATCAGGATCAGGGCACAGTGTTGAGACCTGTTGCATTTATCAGCCGGAGGCTGTCACCCTCTGAGAAAAACTTTCCCATGCACAAGTTGGAATTCCTGGCCTTGAAGTGGGCTGTGGTGGATAAGTTGTGTCACTACCTCTATGGTGCCAAGTATGAGGTGAGGGCGGACAACAATCCCTAACTTATATCCTGACCTTGGTGAAACTGGATGCCACAGGCTTACTGCAACCTGAGTGCTCTGAAGACAAACCAGTTGCCGGAATTGAGTTCCGGGGAAGTGGCAGCTGCTCAGTGAGATGACCAGGGCATCAGTACCATTATGTCAGCAGTCAAAAAGGGAGACATGGCCCAAACGGAGAAGACCGAAATACGCTGCGGTGCTTACATTACCGAGAGAATGGCCCAAACTGGAGTTAAGGAACCAGATCCTATACTGGGTCACGTCACCTCAGGACCGGCCTCGGCATTCCCAGCTGGTTCTACCAGACAAGTACCGGGGGATTGTGTTGAAGTCACTTCATGATGATTCTGGCCATTTTGGGGTTGAAAAGACCAGTGGATTGCTCAGAGGTCGGTTCTACTGGCTCCAAATGTACGTGGCTTATTAGCGGCATCAACAGAGCTCTATCAAGAGGGATTTCTCACAGATCGGCGGTGATTGTTTGAAGAGGGAGCTTTGAGGGCATTTGTTCATTGTATGTGGCCTATCAGCAGCATCAACAGAGCTCTACGAATTAAATAAAAGTACAGAAGGGATAAGCGGAGCGGCCATATTTGGGAGTAGGCCAGTTGCGAGAGTAGAAGCGAACAGCTTTGGCTCAAATCAGGCTTTGGCGCGGAGGAGGCGTTGGCTCTATGTAAGGCGTCTGTTAAGGTTTCCTTTTTTAATCTTTTTTTCCTCTCTTAATGTACCATTGAAATGGTTGTTGTGTGTTCTTCATGCTGGATATTGGAGTCTTGGGAGACCCAGAGCCTCCCGGGGAACTACTTCTGCGTGAAGTGCATCCGGCTGCAGCTCTTTCAAGACCGTGTTAGAGATCTGGAGCAACTGGATGACCTTTGGCTTGTACAGGAGAGCGATGATATCATTGGTCAAAGTTACAGAGAAGTGGTCACCCCAAAGTTGCAGGAGGCGAGCAGCTGGGTAGCTGTCATTAGAAATGGAAATAGGCTGTTAGAGCAGAGCACCCCTGTGGCCATTCCATTCAAGAACAAGTATACCATTTTGGATACTTTTGTGGGGGATGACCTCCCGGGTGAATGCCACAGCGACTGGGTAACAGGCACGGAGCGTGGGTCCGTGGTGCAGAAGGGAAAGAGAGAGAAGGGTGCAATAGTGATAGTGAGGGGAACAGACAGGAGATTCCGTGGACATGTACAGGACACCCGGATGGGATGTTGCCACCCGGGTGCCAGGTTCAGGGATGTCTCAGATTGCATCCACAACATTTTGGAGAGGAAGGGGCAGCAGCCAGATGGCTTGGTACATATTGGTACGAATGCCAAAGGAAGGAAAAGCAATGAAGCCCTGAAAAGAGAATTTAGAGAGCTAGGTAGAAAGCTGAGAAGTGGGACCTCCAGGGCAGTAATTTCTGGATTGCTGCATGTGCCACTTGTCAGTGAGGGTAGAAACAGGGTGATTTGGCAGATAAATGCGCGGCTGAGAAGCTGGTGCAGGGGGCAGGGCTTCAGGTTCTTGGATCAATAGAATCTCTTCTGGCTAAGGCATGACCTGTTCAAAAGTGATGGGTTGCACCTAAGCCCAAGGGGGATGAATATTCTGATGAGCAGGTTTGTTGGAGCTGTTGGGGTGCATTTAAATTAACTCGGCAGGGGGATGGACTCAGATTGTCAGGAAGTGCAGGCAGGTGACGGGATTTGGTTGCACCCAACAACGGAAGTATCAAATCATTAGCAATGCAGAGTCAGAAAGGATAGAAAATATGGTACTCCAGGTGTTGTATCTAAATGCACGTAGTATAAGAATTAAGGTGGATGATCTTGTGCAATATTTCAGATTACCAAGTATGATGATGTGGCCATCACTGAATTGTGGCTGAAGGATGGTTGTAGTTGGGAGCTGAATGTCCAAGGTTGCACGTTATATTGGAGGGATAGGAAGGCAGGCAGAGGAGGAGGTATGGCTCTACTGGTGAAGAATTGCATCAAATCAGTAGAAAGGTGTGACATAGGATCGGAAGATGTTGAATCCTTGTGAGTTGAGTTAAGAAACTGCAAGAGTAAAAGGATGTTGATGGCAGTTATCAACAGGCCTCCACCTAACCAGTGGCCGAGAGGTGGGCCACAGGTTACAATAGAAAATAAAAAAGGCAAGTCAAACGGGCAATGTTATGCTAGTCATGGGAGATTTTAACATGCAGGTCAATTGGGAAAATCAGATTGGTAATGGATCTCAAAAGAATGAGTTTGTTGATGAGGTAGTTTTTTAAAGCAGATTGTTGTTGACCAACAAGGGGATCAGTAATACTGGATGAAGTGTTATGTAATGAACTGGAGGTGATTAGGGAGCTTAAGGTAAAAGAACCCCTAGGAACCAGTGATCACAATATCATTGAGTTCAACTTGAAATCTGATAGGGAGAAAGTAGTCTGATGCAGCAGTATTTCAGTGGAGTAAGGGAAATTACAGTTATATAAGAGAGGAGTTGGTCAAAGTGAATTGGAACGAGCCGAAGGCAGGGATCTCAGCACAGCAGCAATGGTGTGCGTTTCTGGGAAAAATGAGGAATGTGCTGGACATGTGCATTCCAACAATGAAGAAATAATGAAATGGTAAAATAGTACAACTGTGGCTGACGAGGGAAGTCAAAGCTATTGTGAAAGCAAAAGAAAGGACATACAACAAAGCAAAAATTATTGGGAAGATAGATGTTCGGGAAGTTTTATTTTAAAAGCTACAGAATGCAACTCAAAAATCGTGAGAAAGAAAGTGATGAAATTTGAAAGCAAGCTGGCAAATAATATCAAAGTGAATAGTAAAAGATTTTTTTCAAGTATGTAAAACATAAACGAGAGATGAGAGTGGATATAGGACTGGTTGAAAATGCGGCATGAGAAATAATAACGGGGACAAGGAGATGGCTGCTGAACTAAATAAGTATTTTGCATCAGTCTTCACTGTGGGACCCGGCTGGTGGCGTAGTGATATTAGCGTCGGACTTCGGGACGAAAGGTCCCGGGTTCGAATCCAGCCTGCCAGCTCCCCTCCCCTGCACGCTTTCCACCCGTGCTGGGTTACGAGCTGGTGATCTCTTTGGAAACTCACCCGGCAGAAGGCAATGGCAAACCACTGCTGTAACTTGCCTCGTACGCGAATCCCCACTACGTCAGAGAGGCGTGGACCGAAATCGCTATCCGGAGAAACTCCGGATGTGACGTACCTTTCCTTTTCCTTCACTGGGGAAGACATTAGCAGTATGCCTGATGTTGTAGTGTGTGAAGGAAGAGAAGTGGGTGCAGTTACTGTTACAAGGGAGAAGACGCTCAAAAAGCTGAAAGACTTAAAGGTACATAAGTCACCCAGCCCAGAGCAACTGCACCCTAGGGTTCTGGAAGAGGTAGCTTGAGAAATTGTGATGGCATTAGAAATGATCTTTCAAAAATCATTGGACTCTGGCATGGTGCTAAAGGACTGGAAAATTGCAAATGCTACTCCACTCTTTAAGAAAGGAGGACGGCAGCAGAAGGGAAATTATAGACCAGTTAGCCTGACCTCAGTGGTTGGGAAGATGTTAGAGTCAAGGAAGAGGTGAAGGAGTACTTGGTGACACAGGACAAGATAGTACAAAGTCAGTATGGTTTACTTCAGGGAAGATCCTGCCTGATGAACCTGTTGGAATTCTTTGAGGAGATTACAAGTAGGATAGATAAAGGGCATGCAATGGGTGTTGTATATTTGGACTTACAGAAGGGCTTTGGCGATGTGCCACATACGAGGCTGCTTACCAAGTTAAGAGCCCATAGTATTACAGGAAAGTTACTAACATGGATAGAGTATTGACTGATTGGTAGGAGGCAGCGAGTGGGAATAAAAGAATCCTTTTCTGGTTGGCTGCCAGTGACTAGTGGTTTTCTGCGGGGCTAGTGTTGGGACAACTTCTTTTTATGCTGTATATAAATGATTTAGATGATGGAATAGATGGCTTTGTTGCCAAGTTTGCAGATGATACAAAGATTGGTAGAAGGGCAGGCAGTGTTGAGAAAACAGGTAGGATGCAGAAGGACTTAGACAGATTATGAGAATGGACAAGAAGTTGCAAATGAATCACAATGTTGGAAAATGCATGGTCATGAACTTTGGTAGTGGAAATAATTGTGCCAACTATTTTTTAAATGTGGAGAAAACCCAGGAATCTAAGATGCAGAGGGACTTGGGAGTCCTTGTGCAGATCACCCTGAAGGTTAACTTGCAGGTTGAGTTGGTGGCGAGGAAGGCAAATGCCATGTTAGCATTCGTTTCCAGAGGTCTAGAATACAAGAGCAGGGGTGTGATGCTGAGGCTTTATAAGGCACTGGTGAGACCTCGCCCTGAGTATTGTGAACAGTTTTGGTCCCCTCATCTTAGAAAAGATGTGTTGGCATTAGAGAGAGTCCAGAGGAAGTTCACAAGGATGATTCCAGGAATGAAAGGTTTATCATAGGGAATGATTGATATCTCTGGGTCTGTACTCACTGGAACTCAGAAGGATGAGGGGGATCTCATTGAAACCTTTCGATGTTGAAAGATCTGGAGTAGATGTGGAATGAATTTTTCCCATGGTGGGAGAGTCTAGGATGAGAGGGCACAGCCTCAGGGTCGAGGGGCACCCTTTCAAAACAGATAATGCAGAGAAATTTCTTTAGCCAAAGTGTAGTGAATTTGTGGAATTTGTTGCCACATGCATCTGTGAAGACCAGGTCGTTGTGTGTATTTACAGCAAAGATTGATAGGTTCTTGATAGGACATGACATCAAAGATTATGGGAAGCAGGGCGGGAACTAGGTTTGAGGAGGAGATTTTGAAAAAAAGGATCAGCCATGATTGAATGGTGGCGCATACTCGATGGGCCAGATGGCCTAATTCTGCTTCTGTGTCTTATGGTCTTTTGGAATGAAGCTGGAGATCGAAAAGAACTGCAGGTCATGCATTATGCATACAGAGGAAGATGTTGCCTAGGAGGGCCACTCCATTGTCCCATTTGCAGATAGCAGGGCACCTTGACCTGGTGTGTATCAATTTCCTGTCAATCGAGCCAGATGCCAGCAACATGGTGAATGTCTTGGTCATTATGGATTACTACACCAGATATGTGCAAACTTTACCAAGGATCAGAGGGTGTCCACGGTGGCCAAAGTGTTATGGAAGAAGCATTTCATTTATTATGGCCTGTGCAGGAAGATCCACAGTGATCAGGGACAGGATTTTGAGAGTAGGCTCATACATGAGCTATTGAGCATGCTTGGAGTCGAGAAGTCTGGGACTACTCCTTATCCCAGCCTGAAAGGTTTAATCAGAACTTGCTAGACATACTAGGAACCTTGGAAACTAGCAAGAAGAACAAGTGGAGTTGACATATTGGACAACTGGTCCACTGCTACAACTGTACCCAAAATGAACCTCACCATATTACCTGATATTTGGTCGCGAGGTGTGGTTACCCAGCAACCTTTGTTTTGGGGGTGGTGAGGAAGACCTACACCGAAGACTTATCTAAGGTCTGATATGAGAAGGGAGCTGAAAAAGGCTTATAAATGAGCTGTGGTTGCAGCTGCCAAGTAGAATCAAGGAAATAAGAGGAGGTATGAGGAAAAGGTTAGGTTCTCCCAACATGCCGGGAGACTGAGTCCTCATAAGGAATTTTGGGTTACCTGAGAAGCATAAGTTGGCTGACTGCTGGGCGGCTACGCTCTATGTAGTGGACAGTCAGATGTCAAATGTACCAGCTTTCCAGGTGAAACCAGAGGATATGAAAGGTTCTGTCAATATTCTCCATTGGAACCAACTTCTGCCTCTGGGACAAGAGGTGTGGGTTGACCCAGAGCCCGACCTGGACCCTACACCTAGTAAGAAGACTTATGGCGATACAGAACGACTGAAGGACCAACAGCAGGAGATACTAGACTGCCCCCCACCCCTGAATGGGATACGGACTTGAAGGATGAGGAAATGGGGGTGTGGTATATACTGCATTGTGCTAACTCCTGACAGATTGAGGAAGAGGCTCCCAACCCTTCTCACACTGAGTCTGATGAAATCGGAGGGACTATCTGTGGACAGGCTAGGTTTCAGCAGGACCATGAAGGGGATGAAGCAGGGCTCAGCCAAGGGACAGAGGGAACCAAGTTGCAGGAGGGCACGTGTGATAGACTGGGAGAGACCTCGCCAGATAGACCAGCAGTATCCCACGGAGGGTCAGAACCTAAAGTAGATGACGGGGTAAGGAGGTCTTGGTTACTGTTGAAGATAAGAGATAGGAGAATTGTATCCCATCCAATGAGGATGGCCAGATTTAGGGGAGGTTGCTCTGGGGAGGGACACTAAGGTTGGGCTTGGGGCTTCATTGGGGGAGAAGAGAGAAGGCAACGGAGGGAAGAGGTCGTAGGAGTCGACCCGGAGTGGGGCCGTGACTCGACAAAGCTCGGGGAGATCGAAGGAGAATCGGCAAAGGGGAAACGGTAAGCTCCATATTAGACTGTTTCATTAAAATGGGCCCTTTTCTTTTTTGGCTTTTTCTTTATTAACCCTTTAGGCAAATGGAGAATTATAAAGCTAAATCTTTATGTTTTATGAGGTGTACTGTCTGTTATTTCATGGTACTTATCTGTAACGGGGTTATGAATCACACAGCGTCCACACAAGTGTAGGCCCCCCACCTCCAGGGAACAGACTGCACAGAGGACTGCGGGTGGCTGGGGTTCCACGAGAAGAGGGGCGGTTGGTAGCGTGTGCTATAACTGTGGGGAAGAGGGACACTTCCGGCGGGAATATGAGCGGCAGGAAGCCCCTCGGAGAGCGAGCCCCTGGGGATGCAAGCAGGGGGAGGTGTCGGGGAACTTAGAGGAGACCCAGTGAGGGAATGGCCTGGTGTCTCTGAGGGAACACAGCCCCAGCAATGTACCAAGGAACCCCCGAAAGCGAAAGACCCTATTCCAGACGGATTAGTGGGAACCCACTCCAGCGTGTCACTACGGATAGAGGGAATGTACGCTAAAACCATACTCGACACCGGGTCGCAGGTCACATTACTCAACTGTTCGTCCTACAATCAGTATCTGAAGCATTTTCCCTTGACCCCCATTCAGTGCACTGGAGATTTGGGGTATCAGTGTTGGTGATTATCCGTACGATGGTTACTTGTCAGTGAAACTGGAGTTCTTGGAGGCCAATGTGGGAGTGTCTGAAGTTCTTGAGACGTTAGTGCTGGTTTGTCCAGATCCGGTTGAGATCGGGGTTATTTCAATTCTGGTGGGGACCAGCACCCCTCTTGTACGGAGGCTCATGCGAGCCTGAAAGTAGAAGGCGGGTGAGAGTTTTTTAGGGACCCTGTCTGTGCACCCAGTGTTTCGATCTACATTTGAGGGAGTGCGTGGCCGCAATGGGCTGGATACTAAATTTAAACGAATGACTGTGTGGTGCACCCAGTCGAAGTCTAAGGTGATACGGCCCAGGGAAGTAGCAAGAGTGATGGGGACCCCCAAATTTCCCGGAGTGCCTGAGGGCAAGGCCATCTTAGTAGACGCTCTGGAAGACTTCGAAGGGGAGTAGTGATTTCTGGCTAGGGTGCTGGTGAGGCCCGAATTGCAGAGACCCTCGGTGGGACAGGCGAGCAGGATGGCTGTGATCGTCAGGAACACTATGAAGAGAGAGATCACCTTTAAGAGAGGGATGCCCCTGACGCATTTGTTCCCGGTGACAGTAATGTCTAGCGCTCCTGTGAAGCCCGCTGGAAAGAAACTGTTGGAGAAAAGGGAAAAGTTGACCGCTGAGCATTTAACTCTGGGGATTCTTCTGTGCTGCCGGGTTGGAACAGAGGCTGGTAGAGAAGATGTTGAAGCTGGAAGGTGTCTTTTCCCTGGGCGAGTTTGATGTGGGTTGTTTCAAGAGCATTTGTCACACCATCCGGCTGACCGAGGATACCCCGTTTAGAGAGAGGTCACAGCGACTGGTCCCTGCAGACATGGAAGACGTACGGCAGCATTTGTGTAAGTTGAAGGACGCTGGGATTATCACTGAGTCCCGAAAAAACCCATATGTGTCCCCAGTACTAGTGGCCCGGAAGGAAAACGGGAAGGTACACATGTGTGTGGATTATAGCACTCTGAGCAGGCACACCATCCCTGACCAGTATACGGTCCCGAGGGTCGAAGACGCGCTGGCCTGTCTAAGCGCTACAAAGTGGTTTAGTGTGCTGGACTTGAGGAGTGGATATTACCAGATCCCGATGAGTGAGGCCGATAAAGAGAAGACGGCATTTATATGTCCTGAGATTCTTCTAGTTCGAATGGATGCCCCAGGGCATATCGGGAGCCCCTGCCACCTTCCAGAGGGTAATGGAGAAGATGGTGGGGGATATGAACTTGCTCGAAGTGTTGGTATATTTGGATGACTTGATAGTACTTGGATCCACCTTGGAAGTACATGAAACAAGGCTACTGAAGGTGTCAGGTGGCCTGAAGGATGAAGGGTCAAAACTTTCCCTGGACAAGTGCCAGTTCTGCAAGACGTCTGTTAGCTATGGATGGATGGCATCCGTTAGTCTTGTGAGACCATGGATCTGCGCCTGGAAGGTTTCCAGGGCGCAGGTCTGGGCAAGGTTGTATGGAAGACCGGCAGTTGCCCAAGCAGCGAGTCTCCCCTCTCCCCTCTCCATGCCACCAATGTTGTCCAAGGGAAGGGCAGGGACCAATACAGCTTGGCACCAGTGTCGTTGGAGGAGTTGCCAAGGGTGAGGTTGAAGACAGCATTGGACTGCTTTGGGGACTATAACTACAGATTTGTCCTCAGAGTTTACGCCCGAAGCCTTTCCCATAAGTGAGTATGGCCTCAAGGCAGTGGAGGTTTGAAATCAGAGTTTTCCCTCTCTTAGATGGACTGCCTTCCCAGGCTGATGAGCTCCATCTACCCGTACCACTGGTTTTAAGGCTCCAGGACCTGCCTTCGCCCCTTCTCCTGTCAGTAGAAACAGTTATGCCAGGTTTAGAGGCTAAGCCACACGAGAAGGCCAGGAGTTGGACTTGGTTTTCAGAGGCTATTTGAGGTGCATGCCATGAGGAGCACTTTTAGGTAGTGGGAGCTTGTCCCCACTAACACTCCTCAGCTTGACAACCTATGTCAGGCATATAATCTCGTGGTATGGAGTAGCTACAGACCCGGCTAAGGTAGAAGCGGTGACCACTTGGCCAAGGCCCCAGACTGTGAGTGCTCTGCACTCGTTCCTGGGGTTCTATGGTTATTATCGGAGATTCGTGAAGGGCTATGCCAAAGTGAGTCACCCCTTGAACCAGCTTCCGTGTGGTTACCCTCCCTTGGGGAAGAAAGGGAAAGGAAAAAAGGACAGGGAAGTTGGAGAATATCTACGCCCGTCGGAGCCCATTGGACAGAGGTGGCATGCAAAATGTGAGGAGGTTTTTCAGCCGCTGAAAGAGTTGCTGACCCAGGCACCGGTGCTGGCTTTTGTGGACCCCCGATTGCCATATGTACTGCACACAGACGCCAGCCGAGAGGAGTTAGGGGGCGTCATGTATCAGGATCAGGGCACCTGGTTGAGGCCTGTGGCATTTGTCAGCCAGAGTTTGTCGCCCTGCGAGAGAAACTATCCCACCCACAAGCTGGAATTCCTGGCGTTGAAATGGGTGGTGGTGGATAAGCTGAGTGACTATCTCTACGGGGCCAAGTTTGAGGTGAAGACGGGCAACAACCCTCGCACTTATATCCTGACCTTGGTGAAACTGGATGCCACAGGCCATCGGTGGTTGGCAGCGTTGTCTGCCTATGATTTCAGCCTGAAGTTCCGGCCGGGGAGCCGGAACATTGATGTGGATGCTTTTTCCTGACGGATGCATGAGAGACTGGTCAGGGATGAGGAGTGGGAGAGCGTTCCTGCCCCAGGGATGAAGGCCATGTGTCACTTTACCATCACCGTGAAGGCCGAGGAAAAGGAAAAAGGAGAGGTCAAATAGAGCAGTGGCTCAATTGGGGGCTTCTGATGACACCCTACTCCCAGTTTACTCTAACCTATCTGCTCTGAAGACCAAGAAGTTGCCAGAATTGAGTTCTGGGGAAGTGGCAGCTGCCCAGCGAGATGACTCGGGCATTGGCACTATGTGGTACGCGGTTGAGAAGGGATACATGGAGAAGACGAAAAACACTTTGGTGCCTCCATTACTGAGAGAATGGCCTCAGTTGGAGTTGTGGAACCAGATCCTATAACGGGTCACGTCCCCCTGGACCAACCTCAGCACTCCCAGCTGGTCCTGCCTGAGAAGTATCGGAAGATTGCATTGAAGTCACTTCATGATGATTCTGGACATTTGGGGGTGGAAAAGACCTATAGATTGCTCAGAGACTGGTTTTACTGGCCCCGAATGAAGTCGGAGGTTGAAGAATACTGCAAGTCGAGCATTCGCTGCACACGCCGGAAGACACTGTCTACGCAGGCAGCTCCTCTGTCACACTTGCAGAGTGCAGGGCTCCTGGACCTGGTGTGTATGGATTTCCTATCCCCAGAACCCAATGCCAACAACACAGCGAATGTCTTAGTCATCACGGACTACTACACTAGATATGCTCAGGCTTTTCCTACCAAGGACCAGAGGGCGACTACGGTGGCAAAAGTGTTATGAGAGAAGTACTTTGTTCATTATGGCCTTCCCAAGAGGATACATAGTGACCAGGGACAGGACTTCGAGAATAGACTCATCTATGAGTTACTGGGTGTGCTTGGAGTTGAGAAATTGAGGACCATGCCCTATCACCTGCAGGACGATCCCCAGCCTGAGAGGCTTAATCGAAACTTGCTAGACATGCTCAGGACCCTGGAGATCAGCAAAAAGAGCAGGTGGAGTCAACATATTGGGCATCTGGTTCACTGTTACGACTGTATACGAAATGAAGCTACTGGGTACTTGGCATACTATCTGATGTTTGGGCGCGAGGCAAGGTTGCCCATTGACCTCTGTTTTGGGACTGACACAGATGACGTACAGCTGAAACATTATCTGCAGTATGTGTCTGATATGAGGAGAGAGCTGAAAAGGGCTTATGAATTGGCTGGGGTTGTGGCCGCCAAGCAGAATCGAGGAAATAAGTGAAGGTATGATCAGAAAGTGAAGTTCTCCCAGCTCCTGCCGGGAGACCGAGTCCTCATAGGGAATTTGGGACTACCTGGAAAGCACAAGTTGGCTGATCGCTGGGCGCCCACACCCTATGTGGTGTTGCATCAGATGCCAAACCTACCAGTTTTCCGGGTGAGACCAGAGTAGAGGAATGGGCCTGCCAAGATTCTCCATTGGAACCACATTGGGACAAGAGGTGCAGGTAGACTCAGAGCCCGACTTGCAGCCTACATCTAGTAACAGTACTTTGCGAAAACGCAGGGCGACTGCAGGACCTGCAAGGGGAGAGGCTGGGTCGGGCCCCGCCCATGAGAGGGATACTGATTCGGAGGATGATGATTTGGATGTGTGGTACATGCTGCCTTTCGCTAACTCCCCATTGATTGAGGACGAGACTCCTGGCCCTTCTCCCACTGAGTCAGGTGAGGTGAGGGGGGCTATTGGGCAGCCTGGGGTACTGCAGGACCCTGAAAGAGAGCAGGTGGGGACTGAACACGAGACAGGGGGCTCCGAGTTGCGGGGGGTTTTGAGTGATAGATCGTGTGAGGTTTTGCCAGGCAGACCCGAAGTATCCCCAGTAACATCTGAGCGGGAAGAGTTAGGTGAGGAGGTACAGAAGTCTCAGAGAATTAGGAATCCCCTGGATAAGTTGGCCTATGTAGTGCCTGGGGACAAGGCATGATATCTACTCTTCTGGGGAGCTATGTCACTGCTTTCTGTGCTTGGATTGGGCTTTGTGTTTTGCAGGGGGGTTGGCGAATTATCTCAACATCAACGTCATGAGGGCATTACTAAATTCAGTGGGGCGAGAATGTAGGGTTTCTCAGTAATGTTAACTGCTAAGGCTAATGTAATGGTTTCTCTGTAATGTTAACTGCTGATGTTATGGTTTCTCTGCAGCAGTGATGTTTGGGTTATAACTACAGATAATGGGTAGCTAACCAATGGGAGAAATGTTATTATTTCTTGTATGTCTGGGAGCTGGGGTTTTCGTGGGCTTTTGGTCGAGGAGAGTGAAGAGGAAGGGGGTGTGCAGAGAGTGCTGGGTGATCACTGGACGGCTTATACAGGAATCCGAGGGTCTGGGAGTCGGCGACTTTTCGGCAGAGGTCGTTTATGGAGGAATACCTGAGGCGTGAGCTCCAATGATTTTGTGCACTAGCTATTTAATAAAAGTGGCGCCTTTTTCTTTTATATTTTGTTTCTCTACTAACCACACAGCATAGTAAGATTTAATCACATATGGTGTACTGTCTGATATTTTGTGTTGTGGGTTTGTACTGGGGTACATTACACAGCATCCGGCCAAACTTGAAAGCACGATTCGGTGGGGCCGAACACTGATTCCCCTAGACGAACATGAGGGGCAAGCCGAGTGGGCTACACAAACAAGGGGATTTTGGGGCTCGGACTTCAATTTGCCACGTTTGGCAGGGCTGGAGATTGTCATTCCCTAGGCATACGCAGCCAACGGAACCACAGTGTTTCACAGCCTTACCACAAAGATCCCTACAGTCTGGTGGGGAAGCAGTGTACTTGGCTTGGTTCTCACATTTGAATCTGATAATAGTATGGTGTATGGTGTCACGTACCCCATGACGGGAATAAAGAACCAGCAGAGATGGAAAACACTTTGGAGTCCAGCATTGCTATAAACTAATAATATTTATTAGTAACTATGCAATGTAGTAATATAAATGTAGATAATTCAACCAGGTTAGCAATGATTATATATATATAAGCAAGTATATCAGTAAGTGTGGAAATATATATGAAAAACCAAGCTTCTTTAAGTCTAGGGGTAAAAAGATACAGTCTTACGATGATGAGTAAAGTTCAGTTCAGTTCGTGGTTTTGAGTTGAGTAGTGATGGAGAGAGAGAGAGAGAGAGAGTTGAATCTTCAGGTGAGCTGATGCCGTCGATCTTCTCATTGTCCTTCGAAATCCTTCACAAGTCACCGACTGTGACTTTAGCAAAGGGGACCGGTTTTCTGTGGTGGAGTTATCACCCAAGCAAGGGTGGACACATGGACAACTGCCCAGCAGTTAACCCCTTTCCTTTTCATTGCAAGAGTGACTGATCTGATAATGGTGTATGGACATAAGGAGTGAGTTTCAGTGACAGACATGTAAATGTGGATGAAAACATTCAGCTACTCTACAGTTTGTTACTATTTTTTCAGCAGTTTCTGCAGGACTGCCCACTTTCCCCATCACTTCCTCTTCACACCAAGTGCCTTTGAGCTGAATTAAGCATGTGGGGAATTCAAAGAGGAATCAGTCACTTGTGAAATACCAACGGGGAACATCAGGTCTGAATGAGCAGGAATTCAGTTTTTAAAAAAGAAACGAGAAGAAATGTTTGCAGTGATAATCACAACCTTGACTCTGTCTGTCTGTGCAATGGGTAAGTAAATTCCCAGCGTGGGGTCACCCAGTCTAAGACTGGTTTCATCTGCCTTTGAGTTTAATTTACCAGTTGTGAGCAATGGTGCTGTGTATGGTTTTGTTCATACTCTTATAGGAAGGATGTTATTAAACTAGAAAGAGTGCAGAAACGATCCGCCAGGATGTTGTCTGGTCCTGGGGGTCTGCATCACAAGGACAGATTGGGAACTGTACCTCCCTTAATTACAGTTCTCTGCAGAGAGTGGTGCAGACAGCCCAACTCATCTGTAGATGTGAACTTCCCGCTATTCAGGACATTTACAAAGACAGGTATTTAAAAAGGGCCTGAAGGATCATTGGGGAGGCAAGTCACCACAACCTCAAACTGTTCCAACTTCTACCATCCGGGAAACGATACCACCAGGACCAACAGTCTCCGGGACATCTTCTTCTACCAGGCCATCAGACTGATTAATTCACGCTGATACAATTGTATTTCTATGTTATATTAACCATCCTGTTGTACATACTATTTATTACAGATTACTATAAATTGCACATTGCACATTTAGAAAGATGTAATGTAAAGATTTTTACTTCTTATGTATATGAAGGATGTAAGTAATAAAGCCAATTCAATTCAATTCTAATTGCATACACTAGGAACTTCCGTCTTAAATATACCCATGGACTTGGACTCCACCGCAGTCTGTGATAGATTCACTACTCTCTGGCTAAAAATATTCCTCCTTATCTGTGCTCTAAAAGGTCACTACTCAATTTTGAGTTTGTGACCTCTAGTTCTGGATACCCCCACCAAAGGAAACATCATCTCCACATCCACCCAATCTAGTCCTTTCAAAATTCAGTAAGTTTCAATGAGATTGCCATGCGCTCTTCTAAATTCCAGTGAGTACAGACCCAAAGCTGCTAAATGCTCCTCATATCTGAACCCTTTCATTCCCGGAATCATCCTCGTGAACCTCCTCTGGACTCTCTCCAATGGCAACACATCCTTTCTGAGATGTGGGGCCAAAAACTGTTGACAATACTCCAAGTATGGCCTGACTAATGTCCTATAAAGGCTCAGCATTATTACCTTGTTTTTATATTCTATTCCCCTTGAAATAAATGCCAACATTGCATTTGCTTTTTTTACCCCAGACTCAACCTGTAAATTCACCTTCTAGGAGTCTTGCACGAGGACTCCTCAGTCCCTCTGCACCTCTGATGTTTGAACCTTCCCCTCATTTAGACAATATTCTGCACTATTGCTCTTTTTACCAAATTACATTATCATACATTTCCCAACACTCTATTCCATCTGACACTTCCTTGCTCATTCTTCCAATTTGTCCAAGTCCTGCTGTAATTGCATTGCTTCCTCAGCACCACCTATCTTTGTATCATCTGCAAACTTTCCACAAAGCTATCAATTCCATTATCTAAATCATTGACAGACAATGTGAGAAGTAGCAGTCCCAATATTGACCCCTGAGGAACACCACTAGACACTGGCAGCCAACTAGAAAAGGCACATTTTATTCCCACTCGCTGCCTCCTGCCTGTCAGCCATTCTTCTATCCATGCCAACAGCTTTCTTGTAATGCCATAGGATTTTATCTTGTTAAGCAGCCTCATGTGTGGCACCTTATCAAATGCCTTCTGAAAATCCAAGCAAATGACATCAACTGCCTCTTCTTTGTCCACCCTGCTTGTTACTTCCTTGAAGGACTCTAACAGATTTCCCTTCACTGAAACCATGCGGACTTTGACTTATTTCATTCTTAGTCTCCAAATACCCTGAAGCTTTATCCTTCATAATGGACTACAACTCTTTCTGAACCACTGAAGTTAGGCTTATTGGTCTTTGGTCTATAATTTCCTTTCTTTTGCCTTCCTCCCTTCCAAAAGAGTGGAATGGCATTTGCAATCTTCCAGTCTGCCGGACCATGTCAGAATCAAGTTATTCTTAAAAGATCATGTGCAATGCATCTGTTATCTCTTCAGCAACCTGTTTCAGGACTCTGGAATGTAGTCCACCTGGTCCCGGTGACTTATCCACCTTAAGACCTTTGAGTTTGCCTGGCACTATTTCCTTTCTAATCGCAATAGCACTTACTCCTGCTCCTTGACAGTCACGGACTTCTGGCACAATGCTAGTGTCTTCCACAGTGAAGGCAGATGCAACATACCCATTAAGTTCATCTCCCATTTCTTTGTCCCCCATTAGTACCTCACCAACATCATTTTCCAGTGGTCCAATGTCAAGTCTCACCTCCCTTTTATTCTTTATATAACTGAAAAAGCTTTTAGTGTCCTTATTTATATTATTGGCTAGTTTGCCCTCATATTTTATCTTTTCTCTTCTTATAGCTTTTTTAGATGCCTTTTGTTGGACTTTCAAAAGCTTGCCAATGATCCAACTTCCCACTCATGTTTGTTACTTATATGCTGTTTCCTTGGCTTTTATGCAGTAATTAACCTCCCTTACCAGTCACAGTTGCCTACCCCTGCCATTTGGAACTTCTTTCTCTGAAGAACATATCTATCCTGCGCCTTGTGAACTATCCCCAGAAACCTCAGCCACCTCTGCTCTGCCATCATGCCCACCAGTATCTCCTCCAATCCACCTGGGCAAGCTCCCCTCTCATGCCTCGGTAATTCCCTTTACTCCATTGAGATGCCGATACATATGACTTATGCTTCTCCCTCTTAAACTACAGTATGAATTCAATCATATTATGATTACCACCTCCTAAGCCTGCCTTTACATTAAACTCCCTAATAAGATTTGGGTTATTACACAACTTCCAATCTATGATAGCCTTTGCTAGAGTAGGCTCAACCACAAGATTCTCTAAAAAGCCATCTCGTCAGCATTCAACAAATTCCCTCTCTTGAATTCTGACGCCAGCCTGATTTTCCCAATCTACTTGCATATTGAAGTTTGAAGTCCTTTATTACAGTTGTATCATTACCCTTATTACATGCTTTTTCCAGCTCCCTTTGCAATATCACCCCCATATCTTGTCTACTATCTGGATGACTATATATTATTCCTATAATGTTTTTTCCTAACTTGCAGTTTCTTAACTGCACCCACAAAGATTCAGTATTTTTTGAGGCAATGTCACCTGTTTCTAAAGATGTAATTCCATCTCTTACCAACAGAGCCACACCACCATCTGCCCATCCTTTCGAGACAAAGTACATCCTTTGATGTTAAGCTCCCAACTATGGCCTTCTTTCAGCCACGACTCAATGATGCCCAGAATGTCATACCAAACAATCTCTAATTGTACCACGAGTTCATTCACTGTATTCCGAATGCTAGGCACATTTAAATACAGCACCTTCAGTCTTGCATTCCTTGCCCTTTTGAATTTTGCCTCTGTGGTACAACTTAACTTTTAAGCAAGAAGTAAGATTCGAAGCAAGAAGGCTGCGAGTGGAACGGCTCAGGATTTCCGGAGCGAAGGCATTTTACTACTCAGGGTAAAGAGAGGCAAGACTGTGCAGGTGAGTGACGTCAGCCAGTAGAGCAGGAAAAGTTTACAAAGAAGATGGCCATAACCAGCGGGCAGCGGAATGAGAGTGTAGCAGAGTGATAGGGCTTTGGCTCAATGGGATTAGGCTGTAACGGGACGAGGCGAGGTAGGTTTCTGGATCATTGGGAACTCTTTTGCAGCAGGTGTGATCTGTACAAAAAGGATGGGGTGCAATTGAATCCCTGGGGGACCAATATCCTGACAGGGAGGTTTGCTTAGGCTACTGGGAAGAGTTTAAACTAGAATTGTTGGGGGGTGGGAACTGAACTGAAGAGACTGGGGAAGAGGCTGTTGGCTCACAAATAGAGAAAGCTGGGAGACAGTGTGTGAGGGAGGATAGGCAGGTGATAGAGAAGGGACGCGCTCAGACTGATGGTTTGAGATGTGTCTATTTTAATGCAAGGAGTATTGTAAACAAAGCGGATGAGCTTAGAGCATGGATCAGTACTTGGAGCTATGATGTGGTGACCATTACAGAGACTTAGATAGCTCAGGGACAGGAATGGTTACTTCAAGTGCCGGGTTTTAGATGTTTCAGACTGGGGAACAGCTTCTTCCCTCGGGCTGTGAGACTAAAGGCAAAAGAGGTGGGGGCGTGGTTCTGTTGATCAGAGATAGTGTCACGGCTGCAGAAAAGGTGGATGCCATGGAGGGATTGTCTACGGAGTCTCTGTGGGTGGAGATTAGGAACAGGAAGGGGTCAATAACTCTACTGGGTGTTTTTTATAAGCCACCCAATAGTAACAGGGATATCGAGGAGCAGATAGGGAAACAGATCCTGGAAAGGTGTAATAATAACAGAGTTGTCATGGTGGGAGATTTTAATTTCCCAAATATCAATGGTATCTCCCTAGAGCAAGGGGTTTAGGTGGGGTAGAGTTTGTTAGGTGTGTTCAGGAACGTTCCTTGACACAATATGTGGATAAGCCTACAAGAGGAGAGACTGTACTTGATTTGATATTGGGAAATGAATCTGGTCAGCTGCCAGATCTCTCAGTGGGAGAGCATTTTGGAGATAGTGATCATAATTCTATCTCCTTTACAATAGCATTGGAGAGAGATAGGAACAGACAAGTTAGAAAAGCATTTAATTGGAGCAAAGGGAATTATGAGGCTATCAGGCAGGAACTTGGAAGCTTAAATTGGGAACAGATGTTCTCAGGGAAAGGTACGGAAGAAATATGGCAAATGTTCAGGGGTTATTTGTGTGGGTGTGTTGGTGCATGGCCAAGTGGTTAAGGTGTTTGTCTAGTGATTTGAAGGTCACTAGTTCGAGCCTTGGCTGAGGCAGCGTGTTGTGTCCTTGAGCAAGGCACTTAACCACACATTGCTCTGCAATGACACCGGTGCCAAGCTGTATGGGTCCTAATGCCCTTCCCTTGGACAACATTGGTGGTGTGGAGAGGGGAGACTTGCAATATGGGCAACTGCCGGTCTTCCATACAACCTTGCCCAGGCCTGCGCCCTGGAAACTTTCCAAGGCACAAATCCATGGTCTCATGAGACTAACGGATGCCTATAAAAAAAATTGTGTGGAATTCTGCATAGGTTTATTAAGAGATTGGACATGTTGGAGGCAGGAAACATGTTACTGATGTTGGGGGAGTCCAGAACAGAGCCCAGAATTTGAGAATAAGGGGTAGGCCATTTAGAACGGAGTTGAGGAAAAACTTTTTCACCCAGAGAGTTGTGGATCTGTGGAAGACTCTGCCTCAGAAGGCAGTGGAGGCCAATTCTCTGGATGCTTTCAAATAAGAGATAGATAGAGCTCTTAATGATAGCGGAGTCAAGGGATATGGGGAAAAGGCAGGAACAGGGTACTGATTGTGGATGATCAGCCATGATCACAGTGAATGGTGGTGCTGGCTCAAAGGGCCGAATGGCCTACTCCTACACCTATTGTCTATTGTCTATTGTCTATTGTCTAAATCTAGTCAAGAAAAAAAGAAAAGCTTACAGAAGGTTCAAAGAGCTAGGAAATGTTAGAGATCTAGAAGGCTAACAGGAAGGAGCTGAAGAAGGAAATTAGCAGTGCGAGATGGGGCCATGAGAAGGCCTTGGCAGGCATGATTAAGGAAAACCCCAAGGCACTCTACAACTATGTGAAGAGCAGGAGGATAAGACGTGAAAGAATAGGACCTATCAAGTGTGACAGTGGGAAAGTGTGTATGGAACTGGAGGAAATAGCAGAGGTACTTAATGAATACTTTACTTCAGTATTCACTATGGAAAAGGATCTTGATGATTGTAGTGATGACTTGCAGCAGATTGAAAAGCTTCAGCATGTAGATATTAAGAAAGAGGATGTGCTGGAGCTTTTGGAAATTCGCCGGGACCGGATGAGGTGTACCCTAGGCTACTGTGGGAGCTGAAGGAGGAGATTGCTGAGCCTCTGGCAATGATGCTTGCATCATTAGTTGGGACAGGAGAGGTTCCGGAGGATTGGAGGGTTGCGGACGTTGTTTCTTTATTCATGAGAGGGAGTAGAGATAACCCAGGAAATTACAGACCAGTGAGTCTTAACTCAGTGGTTGGTAAATTGATGGAGAAGATCCTGAGAGGCAGGATTTATGAACATTTGGAGAGGGGGTGTAATATGATTAGGAATAGTCAGCATGGCTTTGTAAAGGTCAGGTCATGCCTTACGAGCCTGATTGAATTTTTTGTGGATGTGACTAAACACATTGTTGAAGGAAGAGCAGTAGATGTAGTGTATATGGATTTCAGCAAGGCATTTGATAAGGTACCTCATGCAAGGCTTATTGAGCAAGTAAGGAGACATGGAATCCAGGACGTCCATTTAGAACAGAGATATGGAGAAATTTCTTTAGTCAGAGGGTGGTAAATCTTTGGCATTTGTTGCCATGAGCAGCTGTGGAGGCCAAGTCAATAGGTTCACTTAAGGCAGGGATAGATAGGTCCTTGATCAGCCAGGACTTCAAAGGGTTTAGGGAGAAGGCAGGGGAGTGGGAAAAACTGGAAGAATTGGATCAGCCCATGATTGAATGGTGGAGCAGACGATGGGCTGAATGGCCTACCTCTGCTTCTATATCTTATGGTCTTATGGTCTTAATGAGGTGGAAAGTGTTCTGACCGGTTGTTTTAAGGTCTGATATGTGAACACCGATGCCTTTAGTGGAAAATACTACCAAGTTAGTGGGTGTGATCCAGTACATCAGGTGTAAACCCTACCAACCATTGAGAACAACTACATGAAATGTTGGCGTAGAAAAGCAGAATCCATCATCAAAGATCCTCACCACCCAGGCCATGCTCTTCTCACGCTGCTGCCGTCAGATAAAAGGTACAAGAAGGTACAATTGTCTCAGGACTCACACCAACAGAGTCAAGAACAGCTCCTACCCCTCGACCATCAGGCTCTTGAACAAATGATAACTACACTCATTCTGTTTCCAGTGATCTCACAACCAATGATTTCACTTTGAGGACTCTTTACCTTGATATTTCTTGCTAGTTATTTATACTTGCATTTTCACAGATTGTTGTCTTCTGTACTCTTGCTCTTTCATTGATCCTGTTCACAGTTACTTTTCCATAGATTTGCTGAGTGTGCACAGGAAAAAGAATCTTAGGGTTGTATGTGGTGATATGTTTGCACTCTGGTAATAAATTTTACTTTGAACTTTGGAAAGATTTCACCAGGTTCCACAGATGTGAGCATACAAAACCTGAGGTAAATTTGAAAGGTGGGTAAAGAAACAAAAGAGAGAGAGGGGGTCTGATATCAGCAATGTGTGTCAGGAGGTAAACCTCAGGGGCCTCAACTTCTCACATGTATGTTAGTGACCAGAGGCAGGAATGAGGAGTTGCATATAAAAGTAAAATACTGCAGCTGCTGCAAGCGTGAAAGAAAAGCCAAAACATGCCAGGCAACAGAGCGTAGTCATAGTCATACTTTAGAAAGAAACTGAGTTCATGGTTTACACAGAAAACCTGATGATGCTCACCCAGGTTTGCCGATACTACTGAGTAAGGAGAGAACATTGGCAGTGCAAGTTACAATGATGAATCAAGTGGCCAAAACTGCGGAAGATGGAAATGGTTGAAAAAAAATCTCAAAATATCCAGTATAGTCACATCTTGAGCATCTTATGTTCAAGGGTCATAGAATCACAGAGTACTACAGCAGAGAAACAGGCTGTTCTGCCCATCTATTCCATGCCAACCTGATCTTCTACCTAGTCCCATTTACCTGCACCTGGACCATATCCCTCCATAACCCTGTGATCCATGTACATATTCAAACTTCCCTTAAATGTTACAATTGAACCTATATCCACCACTTCCACTGACAGATCGTTCCAAACAGTCACCACCCTCTCAGTGAAAAACCTCCCCCTCAAGTTCCCCTTGAATATTTCACCTTTCAGTCTGAACCTGTGACCTCTAGTTCCAGACACAGTCAACCTGAAGTGAAGAGGCCTGTATGCATTCACCCTACCTCATAAGTCTGTATACCTCTATCCAATCTCCTCTCATTCTCCTACACTCCAGTGAAAAAAACGTCTGAAACGATTCAATCTTCCACTATAACTCAGATCCTCAAGTATCCTTGTAAATATTCACTGCAGCCTTTCAATCTTATTGATATCTTTCCTGCTGGTAGGTAACCAGAGTAGGTAGGCTTTGCGCTTAATTCTCCAAATTCAGCCTCCACAATGCCTTACAAAATTTCAATATCCCAACTATTGTACCCAATACTCTGATTTATGAAAGACAATTTACTAAAAGCTCTCTTTATGATACTGTCTGAGAATGCACTTTCAATGATTTATGGACTTGTATTCCCATATCCCTCTGTTCTACCACATCCCTCTGTGCTCTACTGTTCATGGTATTAGTCCTACCCTAGTTTGGCCTCTCAAAGTGCAGCATCACATACTTGTCTGCCATTTTTCAGCCTATTTTCACCTCCCAATGAGCCCCCGCTCCTTCTCTTTCTTCCATGGTTCCCCTGCCCTTTCTGATCAGATCCTGTGTATTTTACCTCCGCTACATCTCCCTTCCCAGCTACTTGCCTCATCTCCTTTTGCCACTCATCTACTTTCCTCCTCACCTGGGAGCACCTATCACCTGCCAGCTCGTAGTCCTTCCTCCCTACTCACCATCTTATTTTAGCCTCTTTCCAGGCCTGTTGAAGGGTCTCTACCCAAAATATTAACTGTTTATTCCCCTTCAGAGATGCTGCGTGACTTGCTGAATTCTTCCAGCATTGAGTCTGATCGTCAATATTCTACCAGAATTTCATCTGCCTCTCCAACAATACTGAAAAGTGCATTTCTCCCATTACATAAATCCAGAAAGTTCACTTTTGCAATCTATATTTCCTTGTGGTTGCTATAGCCGAGGGTTATAACAGGGACAAACTCCCACTACCTGTTAAATGCTCCCAATGGCGTGTGCCTCAAATACCTCTAGCTACCAAGTCTAGCTCCTGTCCTTCATGTGTGGCTTAACTACTGAGCATGGAGGAACCATTTCTACTGACAGGAGAAGGGGCACAGGTGGGTTACTAGCACCCTAAAACCAGTTGCTTTGAGCAAATGGGGCTCGTCAGCCGTGGTTGACGCTGGGAGTAAACCTTGAAGGAAAAATATGGAGCTGGATTCCCAAAGGCAGTTCTATGTTGAGTTCAACACTGACTGGCAACTCCTGCAACGATGCTGGTGTCAATCTGTATCGGTCTCTGCTCTTCCTTTGAGTACGTCAGATGCATGGAGAGGGGGAGCCTGCTGCATGGACAACAGCTTGCTCTCCATATTATACTGCCTTGGCTTGTGTATTGACTTTGACAGCTAGTGCACAGCAGCCATGGTCATCCCTGATGACGAGGGCCTCTCTCTCTCTCATTTTCAAACCAGTTTAAAATGGTGTTCCTGACGGCTTGAATAAACCGTCAGTAATGGATGAGTATGAGTAACAGGTCCGAGAGAGCCTTGTTGGCAGGTGTAATGAGAACGGCCTTGTTCTGCCGAGACCAAATTGTGCTACTTTTACAACTCTATTTATACCCAATGAGTCTCCTTTTGGTGGGAAGAGGTGAATTAGGATAAATGTAGATGAAACCTTTTCCTGTTGCTCAGTAGTAAATGTGAGATAATAAATTGGAGCTGCCTAAATCTCTCAGCAGTTAGCAAGCATTTAATGGATATATTGGGAACTGCTGACATAATTACCATCAGAGTAGCAATTGCCTGCATTCTTATCGACAATCTGCTGGTGACAGAGGGAGGAGGTGAATGGGTAGATGTATCACTTAGGCTGCTTGAAGAGATAATTGCTTGGAGGGAGGGAGATTAGTGAGGTGGGACAAATGGACAAGGGAATCCTGGAGGGTGTGATCCTTGTGGCAGGTAGGGGTCTGGGAGGAGGTAAAGATAGGTTTAGTGGAAGGATCCCTTTGGATTTGGCAGTAGTTGCAGAGGGTGATCTGTTGGATGTGAAGACCGATGGGGTGGTAGGCAAAGACAAGAGGAACTCTATCACTGTTAAGGTGGTGGGAAGATGGGAAAAGCATGGATTTTCGTGAAACGGAGGAGACGCGTGTGAGGGCAACATCAATAGTAGAGGAAGAAAACCCCATTCTTCGAAGAAGGAAGACATCTCTGATGTCCTGGAATGGTAAGTTGAGTCTTGGGAACAGATGTGGCAGAGGTGAAGGAACAGAGAAAAGAGAATTGTATTTTTACAGGAGATAACACAGTCAAGATAACCAATGGAATCGGAAGGTTTATAAAAGGTGTCAGTTGACAGTTTGTCTCCAAAGATGGAGACAGAGATATTGAGAAAGAGGAAGAAGATGTCAGAGATGGGTGGTGAATTTAAGGCAGGGTGGAAATTTGAGGCTAAATTGATGAAATTCATGAGCTCAGCATAGGTGCATGAAGCAGCACCAATGCAGTTGTCACTGTAGCAGAGATTCATCTTCTCATGGGCATACTCAATAAATCCAATAACCATAATAGGATCAATGAATAACCATACCAACAGGGTAGACAACCAAAGTGTAAAAGACAACAACTGCGTAAATACAAAAGAAAAAAAATCATAATAATTTTTAAAGATATAAACATGAACTTTGGACTAGATAAGTACGGAACATTAAACATAAAGAGGGTGTAATCAAGCCCGTAGAATCGAACTAGAAGGATACAATACACTGATGGATGAATATACTATAATGATCTGGAATATCAACAAGAAAAGAAAAAAGATCAAACTCTGTTAAAGGGAAAACTTTCGACAAAATTTACTTCAAGGTTTAAGAAAATCTGCCGAACAGAGTTCAACAGTTAAAATATAACAAAGGCAATAAACACTTTCATTATACGCATATTAATGTATTCTTTTGACATAATATCTTGCTCTGAAGCCAACCTGGAAAATTTAAAAATTTACTGAACACTGAACCTTTACTCAGTGTCAGTAAAACAAAAGAGCTAGTGATCGAGGAAGCAGGAGGAGTGCACGTCCCCACAAGAATCAATGATGCCGAGGTGGAGATGGTGGTTGGCTCCAAGTTCCGAGAGGCCTGCCTGAACCAACCATGTCGATGTTATGTTGAACAAGGTACAGCATCATGTCTTCTTCCTCAGGGAGTCTAGGGAAATCTGGCATATTCCCAAAGACCTTCACTAATTTTTATACAGAGAGCAGTCCATCTCAATGCATCACAGACTCATATAGCAACTGCTCTGCCCAAGACTGCATTAAAATTGCAGAGTTGTGAACACAACCCAGTCCATAGCAAAATCCACCCTCCCTCCATACACTTCTCAATGCCTTGGGAAAGCAGACAACATAATCAAAAACCCTTCCTTGTTACAAGAGTGTAGGAAGTGAACCCAAGTGCAGGACACCGGCATGGAGATTGAGTCCAGATGCTTACACGGGTGTAAACACGGAACAGCTAACAGGAGAAATCTTGTCATGGAGCTCTGATATGGAGCCTTGACACGAAGTCTTGATGCGGAGCCTTGACACGAAGTCTTGATGCGGAGCCTTGACTCAGAGAAATGGAGTCTCATAGGTAAACCTTGAAACAGGAACTAGACTTAGAAGAAATGGTTGTAAGCAGTCGGGGAGCATAGTTATCTCACAGGAAAAATGACCAATAAACTGGCGACTAGTGGTTGTGACGCCGGGGTTCTTATACTGCAGTTCGTGTTGGAGACCAGGTGTGCTGTCATCAAAGCGAATTAGCAGTAAATGGGAAATTAACTATCAGAGTCAAGGCATAATCAAAGGAGATTAGGAGCAAGATAGGGGATTAACGGTCAAGACCATGACATTCATACCCTGGATGTACTTATGTTCTCCCCAATTCCGATTGGAAAAAAGATATTAGGCATAAAAATATGCAGCACAATTTCTATTCTATGATAAAATTCTTGAATGGACTTCTTGTGTAATAAAGATGAACTCTTGATCTCTCACTCTAATGTCACATTAATGTCTACCTACCCTGCACTTCTCACTCAATGTCGGTAACACCAAGGAACTGATTGTAGACTTCTGGCGAGGGAAACCAGAGGTCCATAAGCCAGTAAACAGCTGGGGAACAGAGGTGGTGTGTGTCAGTAAATTTAAACACCTGGGTGTCACTATCTCAGAGGACCTGTCCTGAACCAATCATATGAATATAGTTGCGAAGAAAGCACACCAGCACGTCTACTTCCTCAGGGGATAACTACAAACATTTGTAACATGCTGTAGGGTATCACTGCTGTGTAACATGCTGTAAGGTTTCTCTTTAGTAGCAATGTTTGGGTTATGACTAGAGATAACAGGGTTAGGAATGCTGTTGTTCTTTCTTGTGAGCTGGGAGAGAGATTTTAGTGGTCTTTTGCCGGGGATAGATGAGGAGAGAAGACGCAAATGGGGAGAGTTGGTAGAACAGCGGACGGGGTGGACTTGGAGCGAGGGTCCAAAGGGCAGCAATGATTGGAGGGGGTCGATGGTGGACGAATGGCCATATCTGTGAGCTCCAACATTGTGCAACAGACTGTTTAATAAGATAGGGCCCTTTTTTTTCTTTTTTTCTTTTTTTGTTTCTTTACTAACCAAATGGTCAAAGTAAGAATTATAAAGCTTCAACATTTATTGTGTATTGTTTGTAATTTTGGGGTAATGATTAGTAACAGGGGACACATCGTGCAGCATCCACCCAAACAAGATTTCTTAAGTTTAGCCAGACCGGGGGCTATCACCCCCTATATTAAGCCGCTAGCCAAAGCGAGAGTTACACATTTAAGGACTCTTTATTTGTTATTTCATCCTCATTATTTATTGCTATTTATTTATATTTGCATCTGCACTGTTTGCTATCCGTTGATCCTGTTTACAGTAAATGCCTGTTTTCTCCTTTCATTTTGTCTTGGCTCCATCTCTCCCCCTCCTGTCTTCTCCTATCATTTTGTCTTGGCTCCATCCCTCCCCCTCCTGTCTTCTCCTATCATTTTGGATCTCCCCCTCCCCCTCTCACTTTCAAATCTCTTACTAGCTCTTTCTTCAGTTAGTCCTGACAAAGGGTCTCGGCCTGAAACGTCGACTGTACCTCTTCCTACAGATGCTGCCTGGCCTGCTGCGTTCACCAGCAACTTTGATGTGTGGTACAGTAAATGTTCTATAGATTTGCTGAGTACATCCACAGAAGAAGAATCTCAGGGTTGTATGTGCTGACATCTATGCACGCTGATAATAAACCTCAATTTGAACTTTGAAACTTGAACTTTCTCTATAACTTTGATGCTATTTTCTGCCATCAGTTGTTGCATTTTCTTGATGTGGCTGTGTTTGGAAAGATCTCTCTGCAAGATATGCAGAGCAAAGCTTTGTCCCGGATGCTGGGCACTAGCCTCTGTGGCATCCAGGATATCTTCAATGAGCGATGTCACAACAAGGTGGAATCCATCATTAAGGTCCCCCGTCTCCTAGGACAAGCCCTCTTCTCATTGTTCTTATCAAGGATGGGTTCAGGAGCCTGAATGCACACACTCAGTGATTGAGAAACTGCTTCTTCCTCTCTGCCATCTGATTTCTGATGGACATTGAACCCACGAACAATACCTCACTACTGTTTCTTTCTCCTTTTGCACTAAACTTAATTTTTAAAATATATATACTTTTTACAGTAATTTATAGTTTTTATAATTATATATTACAATGTACTGCTGCCACATAACAAATTTCACAACTTACGTCAGTAATAATAAACTTGCTTCTGATTCTGATTCTGATTTACTGTAATGTATCTTGTGCAGAATTAAGACCATCAGACCATTTGATATAGGAGCAGAACTAGGCCATTTGTCCATTCGATCTGATCCAGCATATAAACATGGCTGATCTATTTCCCTCTCAGCCCAAATCCTCTGCTTTCTCCCCATATCACTTCATGCCCTGACTAATCAAGAATATATCCACCTCTGCTATAAATACACGAAAAGACGGCCTCCATATCTGCTCGTGGCAACGAATTCCACAGATTCACCTTTCTCTGACTAAAGAAATTCCTCCACACCTCCATTCTAAAAGGATACCCCTTTATTCTGGTCTGAGACTCTCCCACTATACGAAACATCCTCTCCACATCTACCCTTTTGAGGCTTTTCAATATCCAATAGGTTTCAATGAAGTCACCGCTCAGTCTTCTGAATTACACTCTATGGTCCACTCTTCTGTTATATCAGATTCTTTCTTCACCAGACCTTTATCTTTCACGCCCACTTGGCTTCATCTCTCATATTCTACATTTTCCTTTCCCTCCCCCAACATTTTTATTCTGGCATCTTCCTCCTTCCTTGCCAGTCCTGATGAAGGGTGTCTGCCCGAAACATCAAATGTTTAATCATTTCCATAGATGCTGCCAGACCTGCTGAGTTCCTTCAGCATTTTGTATGTTACTCTAAATTTCCAGCATCTGCAGACTTACTCGTGTTTTTGGTCTGCAGATTCCCTTGTGTTTCCCTATCGATTCTTTCTGTTTTATCTGACTTTAGGGTCGCAGCTCAGCCGCCGATTTTCTGGAGAAAACAAACCAAGTTTGTCCAAACTCCCCTTCTAACTAAAGTTCTGCAATGCAGGCCACATCCTGGTGAACCTCTTCTGCATCCTCTCCAAATTCTCCACAGCCTTCCTGTAACGGGGTAACCAGAACTGCACAGGAAATGTTCCCCAAACAGAACTTCACACAGCTGCTGCATGACTCCTTGTGCATATGCATTCTGTACCTGCAATCATAAACACAAGAGATTCTGCAGCTAATGGAAATGCAGAGCAACACACACAGACAATGCTGGAGGGACTCGGCAGGTCAGGCAGCATCTGTGGAGAGGAATAAAGAGTCAATGCTTCTAGCTGAGATCCTTCTTCAGCGCTGCATTGCCACTTTCAGTTAAAAATTGATTTGTACCACAAGATCCTCCTGTACACCAATGCTCCAAGTAGTCCATCCAGTTATTGTATACTGTCATGTACATTTAACCTCCCAAATTGTAGCACCATACACTAATCAAGATTAATTTTTCTTTCCCAATCTTCAGCCCAAATCTGCAACATGGATCCCTCAGTACCCACTGACACTCTTTTAAACAATCCACAATGCCACACATTTCCATTTTTGTGTCATCAGCAAACTAACATATTAGCCCACATAAATCTCAACTAATATCACGAAAAAGCAAAGGCTGCAATATGGTTCCTCTTGGAAACCACTAGTCACAGTAACTAGCAGAGTAACAGCCCTTCACCATTCCTATGTCTTCTCTGGCCAGTTTTGAATCCAATCTAGAATTGCAGGACAGCTGGTGGAGTTATTGTGGAGAATGATATCCTGAAGCCTACCTACAAAGTAAGGAATCAAATTTTCAAGCATGGTGGGACTAATGTTCTGAGCTGCACATATTCCAATACAGGGAGTATTGTAGGAACGGCAGATGAGCTGAGGGCTTGGATCAGTGTGTAGAATTGTGATATTGTGGTCATTAGTGAGATTGTTGCAGGAGGGGCAGGACTGGCAGCTCAATGTTCTGAGGTTCTATTGCTTCTAACTGAGATTCCAGACTATTGCAAGAAACATAAGTTTGTGATAGTAGATGATTTTAACTTTCCACATATTGGTTTGGAATCCCATACTGTAAAAGGGTTGGATGGGAAAGAGTTTGTCAAATGTGTTCTGGAAACTTTCCTTCATCAATGTATAGAGGTTCCACTGAGAGAGAGTGATACTGCATCTCTTATTAAAGTTCAAAGTAAATTTCTTATCACAGTACATATATGTCACCATATATGACCTTGGGATTCATTTTCCTGTGCGTATACACAGTAAGTACAAAGAAACACAATACAGTCACTGAAAAATCACACACAAGACGAACAAAATACAACAAACTGTGCAAATACAAAAAGATAAAAAAACAAAAAAGAAAACAACAAATATCAAGAACATGAGATGAAGAGTCTGAAAGTTGTGGGAACAGTTCAGAGATGGGGTGAGTGAAGTTGACTGAAGTTATCCCCTCTGGTTCAAGAGTCTGATGGTTGTGGTGATAACTGTTCCTAAATCTGGTGGTGTGGGTCCTGAGGCTCTTGTACCTCCTGCTCGATAGCAGCAGTGAGGAAAGAGCATGGTCTGGATGGGGACGAGACAGGGCAGGTGAAAGAGGTGTGTGTGGGAATCACTTTGGATCTAGTGATTATATTTACATTAGTTTCAAGATAATTATGGAGAAGGGTAAGTCTGGTCCATGGGTTGAGATTCTAAATTGGAGAAAGGCCAATTTTAGTGGTGTCATAAAGGATACGGCAAGTGTGGAAGGGGCAAATTATTTCCTGGTAAAGGCGTTCTTGGAAAATGCCTCAATTTATGACACATGACTTCAGCCACATAAGATCTGTGGAATCCTCTGGCCAATGAAGCAGTGGAGGCTATCTAAGTAAATATATTTAAGGACAAGGTTGGATAGATTTTTGGATAGTAGAAGAAGTAAGGGTTATGGGGAAAAGGCAGGTAGGTGGAGATAAGTCCATGGTCAGATCAGCCATAATCTTATTGAATGGCGGAGCCGGCTCGACAGGCCAGGAGGCCGACTCTTGCTCCTATTTCTATGTTCTTATGTAAAACAATGCTGACTGTTCCTATTAAACCTATGTAAGATCCCATTGCGAAGAATCTTCTTCAGTCATTTCTCTACCACAAATGTAAGGCTCACCAGCCCATAATTTCCAGGTTTTCCTCTGATCCCCTTCATAAACAGAGGAACAAATTGTCCTCTCTTCTCTTACATGGGATCTCACTTGTGGCTAAAGAGGACACAAAGATTTCCTCTTTTGTCTCTCTCAATAACCTGAGACAGATCCCATCAGGCCCTGGGAACTTACCCAGCTTAATGTTCCTCAACAGACCTGACATCTCTTCCTCCTTAATATCAATATGACTTAAATCATGGGTTCCCAACTGGGGTCCAAGAACTCTTGGTTAATGAAAGGCTCTATGGCATGGAAAAGGTTGGGAATCCCTGCCCTCAATCAGCACACCCTTTCCTGATCCCACTGACTCGGAGGTAGAGAATGCCACATTCACTAGTCCTTATGAAAAATAGTTAACTTAACCTCAGGTCGAAACAGCCAACAGATTACACTGAGGCTCTATATCCAACTAGACTCATACAATCATAGAGAAGTACCGAAAAGAAGGCGGCCATTTGGCTCATCTAGTCTATGCCAAAACCATTTATACTGCTAATTCTTGACGACCTGCACTGGGATCATAGGCCTCCATATCCGTACTATCCAGGTACCTATCCAAACTTCTCTTAAACCTTGAAGTCTAGCTTGAAAGCACCATGTGTGCTTCCAGCTCACTCCACACACTCATGAACTTCTGAGGGAAGAAGTTTCCCCTCATGTTCCCCTTAAATTTTTCACCTATCACCCTTAATCCATGATCTCTGGTTGTAGTTCCACCCCATCTCATAGAAAAAGCCTGCTTTGATTTACCCTCTCTATACCCTTCATAATTTTGTATGCCTTTGACAAATCTCCTCTCAATCTTCTACGTTCTAAAGACGCAGTCCAAACCTATTCAATCTTTCCTTGTAACTCAGGTCCTCCAGACCTGGCAACATCTTTGTAAAGTTTCTCTGTACTCTTTCAAACTTATTTACGTACATCTTTCCTGCAGGTACGTGACCAAACCTGCACACGATACACCAAATTAGGCCTCACTAACATCTTATACAGCTTCAACATAACATCCCATCGCCTGTATTCAATACATTAATGAAGGCTAATGTGCCGAAAGCTTTCTTTACAACCATATCAACCTGTGATGCCACTCTCAATGAATTATGGACCTGTATTCCCAGGTCACTTTCTTCCACAACACTCCTCAGTGCCCTACCGTTCACTGTGTAAGTTCTACCCTGGACGGTCCTACTGAAGTGCAAAACCTCACACATGTCTGCAGTAAATTTCATTGGCCATTTTCTAGCCCATTTTTCTACCTGACGTGGATCTCTCTGCAAGCTTTGATTACCTTGTATCTAAATGCGCGTAGTATAAGAAATATGGAGGATGATCTTGCTGCAGTATTACAGATTGCCAGGTATGATGTTGTGGCCATCACTGAATCGTGGCTGAAGGATGGTTGTAGTTGAGAGCTGAATGTCCAAGGTTACACGTTATATCAGAGGGATAGGAAGGTAGGCAGAGGGAGTGGTGTGGCTCTACTGGTAATGAATGGCATCAAATCAGTAGAAAGATGTGACATTGGGTCAGAAGATGTTGAATCCTTGTGGATTGAGTTAAGAAACTACAAGGGTAAAAGGACGTTGATGACAGTTATATACAGGCCTCCCAACAGTGGCTGGGAGGTGGACCACAGGTTACAACAGGAAATAGAAAAAGTGAGTCAAAAGGGCAATGTTATGGTAGTCATGGAAGATTTTAACATGCAGGCCGATTGGGAAAATCAGGTTGGTAATGGATCTCAAAAGAGTGAGCTTGTTGAATGCCTAAGAGATAGCTTTTGAGAGCAGTTTGTCGTTGAGCCTACTAGGGTATCAACTATACTAGATTGGGTGTTATGTAATGAACTGGAGCTTAAGGCAAAAGAACCATTAGGAACCAGTGATCACAATATGACTGTGTTCAACTTGAACTTCAATAGGGAGAAAGTAAAGCCTGATGGAGCAGTATTTCAGTGGAGTAAGGGAAATTACAGTGGTATGAGAGAGGAGTTGGCTAAAGTAAATTGGAAGGAGCTGCTGGCAGGGATGTCAACAGAGCAGTAATGGTGTGTGTTTTGGGGAAAATGAGGAAGGTGTATTCCCAAAATGAAGAAATACTCAAATGGTAAATAGTACAACCATGGTTGACAAGGAAAGTCAAGCCTATTGTAAAAGCAAAAGAAAGGACATACAACAGAGCAAAAATTAGTGGGAAGATAGAGGATTGGGAAGTTTTTAAAAACCTACAGAGAGCAAGTAAAAAAATCATTAGAAAGGAAAAGATGAAATATGAAAGCAAGCTAGGAAATAATATCAAAGTGGATAGTAAAAGTTTTTTTCAAATATGTTAAAAATAAAAGAAAAATGAGAGTGGATATAGGACCGCTAGAAATGAGGCCAGAGAAATAATAATGGGGATAAGGAGATGGCTGCTGAACTAAGTGAGTATGTTGCATCAGTCTGCACTGTGGAAGATGCTAGCAGTGTGCCAGATGTTGAAGGGTGTGAGGGAAGAGAAGTGGATTCGGCTACTGTTACAAGAGAGAAGGTGCTCAAAAAGCTGAAAGACATGAAGGTACATAAGTCACCCGGACCAGATAAACTGCACGCTAGGGTTCTGAAAGAGGTAGCGTTAGTGACTGTGGTGGCGAAATGGAAATGTTCTTTTAAAAACCTAAGATATTACAATCTAAGATGCAAAGGGACTTGGGTGTCCTTGTGCAGAACACCCTGAAGGTTAAGGAAAAGAGATGTCCACTCACAATTTTCTAAATACTAACTTGAAGGGATGAGTAATTATGTAATCATTTATTTTGTGTTTAATAACTGTAATAAATTTAGACCAATTTGCAGAAATTTGTTTGCATTTCGACACCAAAAAAGTGTTTTCTGTTGATCAGTGTCAAAGGAGCCAAATTAAATCATCTGTGATTTAATGCTTAAAACATGAAAAGTTCCAAGGCAGGGCAGAGGGTGAATAATTTTTATAGGCACTGTATATCCGGTCCCTGAGAATACCTTCCAATAACTTTCCCCCACTGACGTCAGATTCACCAGCCAATAATTTCCTGTTTCTGTTTACAGCCTTTTTTAACCAGCAGAACAACATTTGCTGTCCTCCAATCCTCTAGTAGCTCTTCTGTCACTAAGAATGTTTCAAATATCTCTACTCGGGCCCCTGCAATTTCTGCAGTTGCCTCCCATAGGGTCCAAGGAAACTCCTCGTCAGGCCCTGGGGATTTATCCACCCTCATTTTCTTAAGGGTAGCAAGCACCTCCTCCTCTGTAATATGTAGAGGTTCCATGAAGTTGATGCCGCTTTACTTCACTTCTCTGTGTCTGTCTCCCAAGTAAATACAAATGCCAAGAATACATTTAAGATCTCCCATATGGATTAACATTCTGGACTTCCAAAGGACCAGTTTTGTCACTTGGAATCCATTTTTCTCTTAACATACCTGTAGAATCCTTTATGATTCTCCTTCACCTTGCCTGCAACCTCACGCTTTCTTTTAGCCTTCCTGATTTCTTTCTTCAGTGTTCTCTTGCATTTCTTATACTTCATAAACACCTCATTTTTTTATGCCTGCTATACACCCTTTTTCTCTGAACCAGGGCCTCAATACCTCTTGAAAAGCAAGGTTTCATTCACTAGGGTCTGTGGTGTTAGTCACAGAGTATTACAGCACAAACAAAGGCCCTTCAGCCTGACTGGACATTGCTGACTACAGCATCCTCCCTGCTGGTCCTAGTTACCTGTGTTTGGAACATAAACCTCCAAGCACCTATTGAAGTTACTCAGAGGTTGCAATTGGATCCAGCTTGACCTCTTTCTCTGACATCTCGTTCCAGATACTAAGTACCCCCACTGTAAAGAAGTTACCCCTCAGGTCTCTTTTAATGCCTCTTATCTTGTACCTGTCTCTTCAAGGTTTGGACTTTCCAACTCTGGGGAAAGGACTGTGACTGTCCACATTATCCATACTCCTCCTGATTTTACTAACTGCTCTAAGGTCACCTCTCGTTCTCCAGTTTTCCATAGAATAATGATCGAGTGTGACCAATCTCTCCCTATAACTCAGGCTCTCTCATCCAGGCAGCATCTCCATAAATCTCTTCAGCACTGCTTCCAGTTTGACAATGTCCTTCTGCTAACAGAATGACCAAAACTGTACATAATACTCCAAGTCTCACCAATAATTTACACAAATGGACCATACTCTGTCAAGTCTTACTCTCAATGTCCTGGCTGACGGTTAAATGATTTCTTTACCAAGCTGTCTACCTGTGATGGCACTTTCAACAAACTATACACTTGTACTCCGAGATCCCTCTGTTCCATTACTCTCCTTGGTTCTCTACCATTCATAGAACAATCCTCTCACTTTCCAAATTACATCACTTCACTCTTATCTAGGCTGAAATCATAGGTTCAAATTCAAGTACTTTTATTATCAAAGTATGTATACATTATACAACCTTGAGATTCGTCTCCTAACAGGCAGCCACGAAACAAAGAAACCCAAAAGAAACAATTAAAAAAAAGACTGTCAAACACCCAAAGTGCAGAGAAAACAAAAGATATCATGCAAACAATAAATGCAAACAAACAGTGTGCTGATGGTCCACAGAGAGAGTTTGTTCATGGACCCTTGGTACAGCACAGAGCAGGGCAACGAACTGAACCTGCCGGACCCTCACCTCGGGCACCGACAGCCTGACCCTTTCAATGTGGCCCAGCAATGAAATCATCATCCAAACATCAGTTTCAGTCATTTCTGTATGCTCCAGTACTTGGACCATGATATCTTGATTCGGCCTGTACCCAACCTTTCTGATTCAGCCCAGTGCTTTAAAAACATCGGGTTTATCACCATTCCTCAACCCATCGCTGATGATCCGGATCTCCTTGCAATCAATGAGGAACCGATTGTATAGGTGCTAATGTTGTGTAAATTGTAGAAACGGTGACTGGAGACCGGCTGGCCAAGTGTGATTAGATTTACTGTATAAATTTGAATTGTAACCTTACGTTGGTGGAGACATTGTAAGGAACGGCTCTCTTTAAATTTATGAATTATAGGCAATGACTAGTTTTGAGGTCTTTGCCTACTCTGTGTTTGATCAGTCCTAAACTCTCTAACAGTAATTCATTGTAATCTGCTTCACCATCAACAAATTCCCTTAATTTAGTATCATCAGTAACTTTATTAATTAGAATTCAGTCGGAGAATCGACCTGCAACCATCACCCTCTGCTTCCTATCATTGCGCCAATTCGGAATCCACCTCTCTAGCTCCCCCTGAATCCCATGCAGCCCTACCTTGCAGGCCATCCTGATTTGCAGGAGTTTGTCAAAGGCCTTACGAAAGTCCGCATAGATAACATCTACCCCTTTAGTTACTTCTTTGAGAAAAAGCAAAAATTTTGTTAAAACATGACCTCCCAGGCACAAAAATCATGCTGACCATTTCTGATCAGACCATAAGACCATGAAACATTGTGGCAGAATTTGGACTCAGAGCCCATCAAGTCTGCTCATAGCTGATCCATTTCCTGATCTGGCCTCGATAGGAGATTTGATAGAGGTTTACAAAATTATGAGGGGTGTGGATGGAGTAAATGTGAATAGACACTTTCCACTTAGATTAGGAGAGATAAATATGAGAGGACATGGCTTTAGGGTGAAAGGGGAAAGGTTTAGGGGGAACTTCTTCACTCAGAGAGTGGTGGGAGTGTGGACCGAGCTGCCATCTGACGTGGTAAATATGGGCTCACTCTTAAGTTTCAAGAATAAATTGCATAGGTACATGGATGGGAGAGGTCTGGAGGGTTATGGACTGGGAGCAGGTCAATGCAGGTCACTGGGAGCAGAATAATGTCTCGGCACAGACTACAAGGGACAAATGGCCTGTTTTCTGTGCTGTTATGTTCTATTATATGGTTCTATCCAAGTGATATTGTGCCTTACTCTCCTCTTCAATCAGACCCTTCTTCCTCAGCTCTCTAGCTCTTCTTCCCATCAGCTCCCAGATTCTCATATCACCCCCAACGTCCCTCTCGCCTGGCCTCACGTGTCACCTGCCAGCTTGTATTCTTTCCCCTTCCACCTTCCTATTCTGGCTTCTTCCCCCTTCTTTCCCAGTCTCGCTGAAGGGTCTCAGACTGAAATGCTGACCGTTTATTCCTCTATAGATGTTCTCTGACCTGCTGAGTTCCTCCGCCACTGTGCGTGTTGACCCTCAGAACTGCATTCTGTAACTTCCCTATCACAGAATTCAGCCTCTCCAGCCTGTAGTTCCCTGGACTACCTCACTAGCCTTCTTGAACATTAGAACAACACCAGCCACCCTCCGGTCTTATGGATCTTCACCAGTAGCTAACAATAATGCAAATATCTCTATAAGGGCCTCATATATTTGATGGGTTACAATGTGATTCCCCTTCCTTCATCAAAGTTCCTGTGAGTACATGCCCAGACCCATGAAATGTTCTTCACATTTTAACCCGTTCATTCCTGGAATAATTTTCATGAACCAGCACATCCTTTCACAAATAAGGGCCGTCAATTGCTCACCATATTGGAAACACAGAAACATAGAAAACCTACAGCACAGTACAGGCCCTTCGGCCCACAAAGTTGTGCCGAACATGTCCCCACCTCAGAAATTACTAGGGTTACCCATAGCCCTCTATTTTTCTAAGCTCCATGAACCTATCCAAAAGTCTCTTAAAAGACCCTATCGTATCCGCCTCCACCACCGTTGCCGGCAGCCCATTCCACGCACTCACCACTCTCTGGGTAAAAAACTTACCCCTGACATCTCCTCTGTACCTACTACCCAGCACCTTAAACCTGTGCCCTCTTGAGACAGCCATTTCAGCACTGGGAAAAAGCCTCTGACTATCAACATGATCAATGCCTCTCATCATCTTATAGACGTCTATCAGGTCACTTCTCATCCTCTGTCGCTCCAAGGAGAAAAGGCCGTGTTCACTCAACCTGTTTTCATAAGGCATGCTCCCCAATCCAGGTAACATCCTTATAAACCTCCTCTGCACCCTTTCTATGGTTTCCACATTCTTCCTGTAGTGAGGCGACCAGAAATGAGCACAATACTCCAAGTGGGGTCTGAACAGGGTCCCATATAGATGTAACATTACCTCTCGGCTCCTAAATTCAATTCCATGATTGCTGAAGGCCAATACACCATATGCCTTCTTAACTACAGAGTCAACCTGCGCAGCTGCTTTGAGCATCCTATGAAATTGGACCCCAAGATCCCTCTGATCCTCCAGACTGCCAAGAGTCTTACCATTAATGCTATATTCTGCCACCATATTTGACCTACCAAAATGAACCATTTCACACTTATCTGGGTTGAACTCCATCTGCCACTTCTCAGCCCAGTTTTGCATCCTATCATTGTTCCCCTGTAACCTCTGACAGCCCTCCACACTATCCACAACACTCCCAAACTTTGTGTCATCAGCAAACTTATTAACGCATCCCTCCACTTCCTTATCCAGGTCATTTATAAAAATCACAAAGAGAAGGGGTCCCAGAACATACCTCTGAGGCACTCCGCTGATCACCGACCTCCATGCAGAATACGACCCATCTACAACCACTCTTTGCCTTCTGTGGGCCAGCCAGTTCTGGATCCACAAACCAATGTCCCCTTGGATCCCATGCCTCTTTACTTTCTCAATAAGCCTTACATGGGGTACCTTATCAAATGCTTTGCTGAAATCCATATACACTGCATCTACTGCTCTTCCTTCATCAATGTGTTGAGTCACATCCTCAAAAAATTCAAACAGACTCATAAGGCACGACCTGCCCTTGACAAAGCCATGCTATTTCTAATCATATTACACCTCTCCAAATGTACATAAATCCTGCCTCTCAGGATCTTCTCCATAAACGTACCAACCACTGAAGTAAGATCTGAGAGCAGTTCGACCAATGTCCTATACAGCCTCAGTATTGCATCCTTTGACAGAATATTGTGTGCAGTTCTGGTTACCTACCCAAAGGAAAGATAACAAGGCTGAAAGGATGCAGAGAAAATTTACACGCATGTTGCAAGTACTTATATAAACCATATAACTATATAACAATTACAGCATGGAAACAGGCCATCTCAGCGCTCATAGTCCGTGCCGAATGCTTACTCTCACCTAGTCCCAGCGACCTGCATTCAGCCCATAACCCTCCATTCCTTTCCTGTCCATATAGCTATTAAATTTTACTTTAAATGACAGTGTCAAAACTGCCTCTACCACTTTTGCTGGAAGCTTGTTCCACACAGCTACCAGTCTCTGAGTAAAGAAGTACCCCCTCATGTTACCCCTAATCTTCTGTCCCCTAATTCTCAACTCATGTCCTCTTGTTTGAATCTCCCCCATTCTCAATGGAAAAAGCTGATCCACGTCAACTCTATCAATCCCCCTCATAATTTTAAATATCTCTATTAAGTCCCCACTCAACTTTCTACGCTCCAAAGAATAAAGAACCAACTTGTTCAACCTTTCTCTGTAACTTGGGTGCTGAAATCCAGGTAACATTCTAGTAAATCTTCTCTGTACTCTCTCTATAATTTGGTGACCAGAACTGTACACAATACTCCAAATTTGGCCTTACCAATGCCTTGTACAATTTTAACATTACATCCCAGCTCCTATACTCAATGCTCTGATTTATAAAGGACAACATACCAAAAGCTTTCTTCACCACCCTATCCACATGAGATTCCACCTTCAGGGAACTATGCACCATTATTCCTAGATCCCTCTGTTCTACTGCATTCTTCAATGCCCTACCATTTACCATGTATGTCCTATTTTGATTAGTCCTCCCAAAATGTAGCACCTCACATTTATCAGTATTAAACTCCACCTGCCATCTTTCAGCCTATTCTTCTTACTGACTTAAATCTCTCTGTAAGCTTTGAAAACCTACTTAATTATCCACAACGCCACCTATCTTAGTATCATCTGCATACTTACTAATCCAAATTACCACCCGATAATCCAGATCATTAATGTATATGACAAACAAACAACAATATTAGAGGCACACCACTAGTCACCAGCCCCCAATCTGACAAACAGTTATCCACCATTACTCTCTGGCATCTCCCATCCAGCCACTGCTGAACCCATTTTACTACTTCAATATTATTACCTAACGATTGAACCTCCCTAACTACCCTTCCGTGTGGAACCTTGTCAAAGGCCTTACTGAAGTCCATATAGACAACATCCACTGCTTTACCCTTGTCAACTTTCCTGGTAAACTCTTCAAAAAATTCAATAAGATTTGTCAAACATGACCTTCCACTCACAAATCCATGTTGACTGTTCCTAATCAAACCCTGTCTATCCAGATAATTATATATACCATCCCTAAGAATACTTTCCATCAATTTACCCACCACTGACGTCAAACTCACAGGCCGATAATTGTTAGGTTTACTTTTAGAAACATTTTTGAACAACATAAGAAATACGCCAATCCTCCAGCACCATCTCCGTTTCTAATGACATTTGAAATATTTCTGTCAGAGCCCCTGCTATTTCTACACTAACTTCCCTCAAGGTCCTAAGGAATATCCTGACAGGACCCGGAGACTTATCCACTTTTATATTCCTTAAAAGTGCCAGTACTTCCTTTTCTTTAATCATTATAGTTTGCATAACTTCCCTAAATGTTTCCATTACATTACACAATTCAATATCCTTTATCCTTAGTGAATACCGAAGAAAAGAAATTGTTCAAAATCTCCCCCATCTCTTTTGGTTCCACATATAGCTGTCCACTCTGATTCTCTAAGGGACCAATTTTATCCCTCACTATCCTTTTGCTATTAATATAACTGTAGAAACCCTTTGGATTTATTTTCACCTTACTTGCCAAAGCAACCTCGTATCTTCTTTTAGCTTTTCTAATTTCTTTCTTAAGATTCTATTTACATTCTTTATATTCCTCAAGCACCTCATTTACTCCATACTGCCTATATTTATTGTAGCTATCTCTCTTTTTCCGAATCAAGTTTCCAATATCCCTTGAAAACCATGGCTCTTTCAAACTTTTAATCTTTCCTTTCAACCTAACAGGAACATAAAGATTCAGTACCCTCAAAATTTCACCTTTAAATGACCTCCATTTCTCTATTATGTCCTTCCCATAAAACAAATTGTCCCAATCCATTCCTTCTAAATCCTTTTGCATCTCCTCAAAGTTAGCCTTTCTCCAATGAAAAATCTCAACCCTGGGTCCAGACCTAATCTTCTCCATAATCATATTGAAACTAATGGCATTGTGATCACTGGACCCGAAGTGCTCCACAACACATACCTCCATCACCTGACCTACCTCATTCCCTAACAGGAGATCCAACACTGCCCCCTCTCTAGTTGGTAGCTCTGTATATTGCAGCAAAAAACTATCTTGCACAGATTTGACCATCTCCAAACCATCCAGCCCTTTTACAGTATGACTTTCCCAGTCTATGTGTGGAAAATTAAAATCTCCCACAATCACAACCTTGTGCTTACTACAAATATCTGCTATCTCCTTACAAATTTGCTCCTCCAATTCTCACTCCCCATTAGGTGGTCTATAATACACCCCTATAAGTGAGTTACTACACCTTTCCCATTCCTCAATTCCACCCAAATAGCCTCCCTAGATGAGCCCTCTAATCTATCCTGCCAGAGCACCGCTGTAATATTGTGTCTGACAAGCAATGCAACACCACCCCCTCTTGTCCCCCCAATTCTATCACTCCTGAAGCAACAAAATCCAGGAATATTTAGTTGCCAATCACACCCCTCCTGTAACCATGTTTCACTAATAGCTATGACATCATACTTCCAGGTATCAATCCATGCTTTAAGCTCATCCACCTTTCTTATAATGGTCCTAGCATTAAAATAAATGCATTTAAGAAATTTTCCACCTCTTACTCTCTGTTTATCACTAACTGTGCAAACAGCTTTTCTATTTTCTTTTCCTTCCTTCTCCCGTACATCTCTTCCTACACTCTGGTTCCCCTCCCCCCTTGTATCCAGTTTAAATCCACTGGAACCTCTCTAGCAAACCTACCTGCAAGAATATTTGTCCCCCTTCAGTTCAGATGTAAACTGTCCCGCCGGAACTGGAAAACTGCCCAATTATCTATAAATCTGAAGCCCTCTCTCCTGCACCATGTCTTCAGCCACGTGTTGATCTGCGCTATCCTACTATTTCTAAACCCACCTGCACGTGGCACTTGTAGCAATCCTGAGATTGCTATCCTGGAAATCCTGTCCTTTAACTTGGCGCCTAACTCCCTAAATTCACCTTTCAGGACCTCCTCACTCTTCCTACCCACGTCATTGTTCCCTACATGGACCACGACATCCGGCTGCTCACCCTCCCTCTTGAGAATACTGAAAACTCGATCCGAGATATCGCGGACCTTGGCACCAGGGAGGCAACAGACCATCAGGGATTCTCGTTCTCTTCCACAGAACCTCTTATCTGTCCCCCTAACTATTGAATCCCCTATCACTACTGCTCTCCTCTTTTCCCTTCTTCTCTTCCGAGCTGAGGGTCCCGTCTCGGTGCCAGAGACGCAACCACTGCAAATTGTCCCTGGTAGGTCGTCCCCACCAACAGTATCCAAAATGATATACTTATTATTGGTGGGAACAGCCACAGGGGTGCTCTGCTCATTCTGTCTATTTCCCTTCCCTCTCCTGACAGTCACCCAGCTACCTGTCTCCTGAATCTTAGGGGTGACTATCTCCTTGTAACTCCTGTTTATTTCTGCCTCTGCCTCATGAATGATCCAAAGTTCATCCAGTTCCAGCTCCAGTTCCCTAACTCGGTTTGTCAGGAGCTGCAGCTGGATGCACCTTTCACAGGTATAGTCATCAGGGACGATTGTGCTTGCCCTGACTTCCCACACACTGCAAACGGAGCACTCAACTGCCCTAACTGCTGCCTCCAGTACCTACTCCTGAGGTAACTAAATTAATTAAAGGAACTTACCTGGCCTTACCTCACTTGGAGTGAAGCTCGTCTTTCAGCCTCTGCTCGCCGAAGCCTCTTGAGACAAAGCCTTCCTACCCTGTCTCCCACTACTCCGTTGCCCACTACAACATTGTCTGCTCTGTTAATCTGCTCACTTTTAAACTCTCCCGCTACCTCACAGTCTGACTTTCAGGTGCTTGTGCAGTCGTGCCCCGTTCAACTGCCGAAGAAAAAAAATACTTGAGGACTAAAGTATAGGGAAAGGTTGAATAGGTTGGCTGCTTCTGTGCTGTTGTGCTCCATGACTCTAAGTCAGGTTGCTGATGTATAGTCAGATCCACCTGGCATATTGTATACAGTTCCCATTGCCCTGGTGTAGTGAGGATGTGGAGACTGTGGAAAGCCTGCAGACGAGCTTCACTGGGATGCTGCCTGGATTAGAGGGAATGAAATACAAGGAAAGCTTGGTCAATCTCGGGTTGATTTCCCTTTTGGTAGAAATATCAAACACCAGACACAATTTTACGTTTAGAGCAGGGGACAGTTTAAAGGTCATGTACGTATGTAGAGTTTATATGTACTTCTGTAGTGAGCAAAACAGTTCTGAATTGTCTTACCGCTTATTTCTCATCAACTATCAGTGACAAAACACTGCTTTGTGAACAAAAGCACATGCTTTGATGCTATTTAAAAACTATTCGTTCGAAGCAGTGTTGTGTAACGACCTTACAAGTGCACGCTGCTGACACTCGTTACAAACTGTGCAGTAACAACCTCTTGTCCCAATTAAGCGACATAGTGTCCCAAATAAATAAAGTGAATGTTGAATATTTTCTCAATTAGTTTTTGTTATTTAAGAGATGTCCCAAATGAGCAGCTGCCCGATTAACCGATGGCCCAATGAACCGGAATCTACTGTATCTGCCTGGAATAGGTTACTGGGGTAGTAGTGGAGCAGGGAGTTTGTTGACTTGAAGAGGATTTTAGATGGACACGTGAATACAAAGGGAATGGAGGGATATGAATGATACATAGCAGGAGGATATTTAACATAAATGAGCATCAAGATTGGCACAACATCAAGGCCAGATGTCCTGTCCAGTTCTGTAATGTTCCACGTTCAATTCGAAGTGGGTGGTGATTACTTGAAGCACATATTTATCACCCAACCTTGGTCTCACCCGAACTCTGTAAACTCAGGAACAGCTGGAACATTATATTAATATCAGAAGCAATAAAGTGTTTGTACTTTCACTAGAGGTCATGTAACAAAAGATGTCTGCTTCAAGCTGGGGTTGAAGTGACGATATTCTCCCTTACAGGTGCAGACGTTCCTGTCCTTATCCAGTCCCCGAGCATACAGCGTGTCACTGAGGGTCACACGGCGTGGTTATGGTGTACCATGAGCAAAGCCAGGCTGGAAGACACTGACGTCCACTGGTATCGGAAACTACCTGGGCAGGACATGGAGTGGGTTTTAGTACACAGATTAGGAGGCAGCACAGAGAGGGGACAGGGTTTCACTGAGAGGTTCCTGCCCTACAGAGACACGTCGAACAGCAGCTTCACCCTGACAGTCACAGACGTGGTGCACAGTGATTCTGCCGTCTATTACTGCAGAGTGTGGACATACATCGAGGGGAAAGGCACTCAGCTCATCGTAACCAGTGAGTACAAGTTCTATTTATTCAGCAGTGTGTTCCTGCATTGGGAGTTATTCCACCACCACTCACTTCCCGTGGCTGGGCACATTGTACTGAAGAACACAGTGTAATACTGGAGCCCCATCACTGGGACACGATCCAGAGCACTGTGGCCCCTAACTCATGGGTGGGGAGCACCAACGTGGTGACTGACCGTCTGCTCTGTGTGTCCAGTTGGATATTTGAAAATAAATTTCAACGTGGAGTGTGTTATCACAGGAGAGAAAAGGAGAAACGGTTCAGTGTTCAGAGTCATAGATTAGGGTCTCTTAAATCTAAACCACCTCTTCCAAAAGCTGCAAAGCTGCTGAATTCAAAACCTAAAACTATAAGGGATGTAGACTCAGTTTACACTTTTAATCGCCAACTCAAAAAACTATTTATTTAACAATTAACATCTTTTCAAAGTTCAAAGTAAATTTGTTATCAAAGACAATATATGTCACCATATTCAACCCTGTGATTCATTTTCTTGCGGGCATACTCAACAAATCTACAACAGAATAATCACCATTGTAGAATCAATGATAGACTGCACCAACTTGCTCTTGGATGCAAGATGGTGTCGGCGAGTCACGACAACGTTCTCCGGGCTGCATGCAGCTTTTTGTCTTTAATTATAATGTTTCCTTCTTTTTTTTCATTTTATTGTCATGTTTGCCCTTTCACTCTTTTTAAAGTACATTGAACTACACCGTCTGTATGAAGAGTGCTCTTTGAATAAGTTATTATTATTATTACAGCTCAGCACTGTACAAAAGTGCCTGACTAAAAGCCTTGGCTGGTGATAGATTTCAATGAACCAACTCAATTTAAGACAAGGTTGAATAGATTTTTGCATAGTCGGGGAATTAAGGGTTATGGGGTAAAGGCAGGTACGTGGACTTGAGTCCATGGCCAGATCAGCCATGATCTTATTGAATGGCAGACAGGTTCGGTGGGACAAATGGCCAACTCCTGCTCCTTTTTTTTCTTGTTTTGTGTCAACTCTCCCTCCTCATTCAAGCATTGATAATTCAACCACTCACTGAACAGAAATCTGGAAGTTGTTTGTGACCACTTCCATGGGGTTAGAGATAGCTCTGCCCCATTGAGTCAGGGAAAGGAAGGGAGGGTGAAGGAACCATGGTTGACAAGAGAAGTGGAACATCTGGTCAAGAGGAAGAAGGAAGTACACTTCAAGTTTATGAAGTAAAACATCAGACGGGGCACTTGAGGGTTATAAGGAAGAATCTTCATTTGGGATCTGGGAGAGCTGGAAGGAGCCTTGGGGAGTAGGAATAAGGAAACCCTCAAGACATTCTACGCATACCTGAGGAACAGGAGAATGGCTAGACTGAGAGGTGGACCGATCAGGGATAAAGGGAGAAATATTATCAGCCGATGCCACATGGTCTTCAGAACTCTCTCCAAATGATAACAGACCCCATGACTGTAGGGCAGCCAAAACGTCAGAACCAGCCAGATAGAGTTGAGCAGTAAAGAGGCTGTAAATTATTTTTGTGGTTGACATTTAATTAAATTTTAGAAATTCTTGAATTCTGGGGAAATATTCTGCCTTGTATTGAGCTCCATAAATATACATTAATGTCTACATATCCAACACACAGATCCAGCGGATGATCCCGTCCTTGTGCAGGATCCACCAATCAGCAAGGTGCCGGAGGGTGTAACTGTTCAGCTCCACTGTGCCTTATATAATGCCAGTGTGACTGTCACCGATGTCCACTGGTACCACCAGCAGCCTGGGAACAATATCGAGTGGGTGTTGAGTCACTTTGTGAATGACTCTGTGAGCAGGTCTGGGTATATCTCTGACCGTTTTCAGTCTTACAGGAATGTCGTGAGTAACAGTTACATTCTGACCATCAGCCACTCATCTATTAGTGACACTGCAGCGTACAACTGCAGAGTGTGGAGTTACATCTACGGAGGAGGAACACAGCTCAATGTAACTGGTAAGTCAATGTCAGTTCACACTGACAATAACAGCATCTCAGTATTCAACCTTCACACGATGACTGTCAGACACAGGGGGTTCTGTAATGTCCCCAGTAGAACAGAGAGTTGGATGGTTTTCCCTGGAGTGTAAACTGGTAACAGTTGGGAAATGGAAAAGTGGGAAAGGACAAGTACTCTGGGATAATATAGAAAATCTTGGCAAGTCATTTTGTGGATGAACAGGTTTTACTCTATACCTCAGTACGTGTGACAATAATAAACCAATTTACTAAGAGCTTGCCCTGTGGGTGTGAGTTGTCAGAACTGGACAATGTTACCAATCGGAAAAACAGTCAGAGCAAGTGGACAGGAGAAGAGGATAAAATGATGCGTGTAAAAGAAACAGACTGGCCATTAAATTCAAAGTAAATAAGAGAATACAATTAATGGCAGAAGGAATATTATTAGAGTCATTGAGTCAGAGAAAAGTACAGTAGGCCTTTCAGTCCATCTAGTCTGTGCTGAACCATTTAAACTGCTTACACCCATCGACCTGCACTGAGACTTCCGTATCCTGATCATCCATGTACCTATCCAAACTTCTCATAAACTTTCAAATCGACCTTGCATGCACCACTTGTGCTGGCAGCTCGTTCCACACTCTCACCACCCTCTGAGTGAAGATTCCCCTCATGTTCCCTTTAAACTTTTCACCTTCACCCTCAATCCCTGTCATCCAGTGATAGTCCCACTGAACCACAGTGGAAAAAGCCTCCTTGCATTTACCCTATCTGTACCCCGACAACTTTGTATCCTTCTATCAAATCTGCTCTCAATTTTCTACATTCTAAGGAATGAAGACCTAACCTGTTAAATCTTTCCTGAGAGCTCAAGTCCTCTAGTCCTGATGACATCCTTGAAAATCTTCTCTGTCCTCTTTCAACCTTATTTACATCTTTCCAAATCTGCATAAATACTCCAAATTACACCTCACCAACATCTTATACAACTTCAACGTAACATTCCATCTCCTGTACTCAGTACTTTGATTTATGAATACCAATGAGCCAAAAGTTTTCTTTCTGACCCTATCTACCTGTGACAACTTCCAATGATTGCAACAGTTCTGTCAATAGCTGATAATGTTCCTGCTTGGTTTCAGTCTGCAGGAGTAGATCTACATATTGTACCAAGCACTTGGGTTTTGAAAACCATTTTAACCCTTCACCTAAGTGTTGGTGAAATATAGATTGGGAAATATGGAACCCCTGTGGCAGGGCAGTCCATGTATACTGCTGCTCCTGAAAGGTAAATGCGAACTTGTATTGACACTCTCGTTCTAGTGGGATAGACCAAAGTCCATTATTTACGTCTTAAACTGTGAACCTAATCTGAGGAAAGACATCCTTGCCATAGAGGGAGTACAGAGAAGGTTCACCAGATTGATTCCTGGGATGGCAGGACTTTCATATGAAGAAAGAATGGATGAACTGGGCTTGTACTCGTTGGAATTTAGAAGATTGAGGGGGGATCTGATTGAAACGTATAAGATCCTAAAGGGATTGGACAGGCTAGATGCGGGAAGATTGTTCCCAATGTTGGGGAAGTCCAGAACGAGGGGTCACAGTTTGAGGATAGAGGGGAAGCCTTTTAGGACTGAGATTAGGAAAAACTTCTTCACACAGAGAGTGGTGAATCTGTGGAATTCTCTGCCACAGGAAACAGTTGAGGCCAGTTCATTGGCTATATTTAAGAGGGAGTTAGATATGGCCCTTGTGGCTACGGGGGTCAGGGGGTATGGAGGGAAGGCTGGGGCGGTGTTCTGAGTTGGATGATCAGCCATGATCATAATAAATGGCGGTGCAGGCTCGAAGGGCCGAATGGCCTACTCCTGCACCTATTTTCTATGTTTCTATGTTTCTATTGTGCTCTTTCATTCTGTTTGACCACCGTCTCCCGGCAAGTTGCTACAGTTGGGGCTGTTAATGCAGTTACTTCATTCAGCTCTCGATAGTCTATTGTCAGTCTCTAACTACCATCTGGTTTCCTCACTGGTCACATGGGTGAGTTGTTAGTGGAGGCTACTGGCCTTTCTACCCCTTGACGCTGTATTACCTTTCCTACATCTTCCTCTGCTTTTTTTGGGAAACCCATATTGCTTTTGAGGTTTGTGGTCTGGACCTTGTATGCACACACTGTCAGACATCTTTCCTCAGTCAAGCTTGTGCCTTGCAGATGCCTCCGAGTTCTGTGCAATAATTTGCTGCACCGTCTGATTATTGCTATCTCCTCCGGTTTTATCCACATTTCACACGTTGTCCTGATGTTCTCCTGCTGGGATCTGCATGTGGTGCATGCTATTCATGCCAGTTGGCATCTGCCAAATCATACAATTAACTGGGTCAAAACAAAGCCCCGCTTTGTCCATATAATCACTCCCCAGTACATGTTCCTGCTCCCTGGGTAATTTCATCATCACTACTGAATGTTCCAATGCTATGTCTCCTAACCTTATTTCCAATGGTACACTCACATGTCCCACTTGCGAATGTCCTGTGAATCCACTTAGAATAATTTTTTCCTTGTATCTCCCAATTTGCATTATTCATATTAGTGGTGTTGATGGTGGCTCGGGATTCTCCAGTGTCCCATAAAAAGGTAAACAGGGCTGCCTCTGATCCTGCCATTCACTAGAGGTAAAATCCCACCTTGTGTCACACATCCATGTTGGTGAGTCCTGACATCGTCACTGAAGCTCAGGGTACAATTCCCTGGATGGTGGTGTCTCCACCATGTTATTTTGTGGGCTCAGTCTTCCTGGCCCCTCCGAGGACAAACCCCATTGCTCTGCTCTTTCTCATCTCAGGTTTGGACATTCTCTCTTAATGTGCCCATTTTGACCACAGTTATAGCATTAAATTACTACAGCTTCTGTTCTCCCTGTTCCTGGCCCTGTTCCATTTCCTCTGCCCTTCCTTGCTCCTTGATGGTGTGGCAGGGAGACCCTCGGGTGGGTCCCCTACCCTCATTATTCCTCCAGGCAGATGCCTGACCTTCGACAGGCATCACCTTCCCATTAGAGAGTTTAGTTGGTCTTTGTATCTCCTTTTCCCGCACTCTACACATTTTCCTCAGTACCCTTGCCTCAGTATGTGTGTACAGAAGGATCAAACGTTTCCAGTGCACTTTTAGATTCATCAGTGCAGTGAGTCTCGAGTGTCCTCAACCAACTATTTGATGCCTCTGGTCCTAAATGGTCCAGCTCTAATGCTGTCCCATAAATCCCTTGGGACACAGTCCATAAACGGGATGTGAATGCAGTGGGATGTTCACCTCTCCTTTGATAACATCTGACTAGCGCGTCTACCGGGTCTCCTCTGTTAACACCCATAACAGTCATTACTGCGTTTTTCAGTTCCTCACTTGTTCCCCCACCATGTCATTGAATATCTGGCAAAGCTGAGTGTATATTTGGGTGTAAACACATTATAATCAATTTCCTTTACTCAGAGTTGTCTAGGCCATGTATTATTCTCTGATGACTAGTTGCTTGAAAAAGCTCTCGAGGATCGTCTCCGAGCACACAAGTCCTGATATCTTTAGCAATATCTCTAAGGTGATTCTGATTTTGATTTGCTTCCCCTGCTCCCCCCTCTCTGATAGTAACTAGGGGGTGCCAATCGTGCAGACGGTAGCACCGGCTCTCGTTGGTAGGGCGTCGGTGGGAGCTCCTCGGGAAATGGTGTTTCATAATTATTTTAACCATATCTTCATCTGCTAAATCATGCCAATCAATGTCTCTATATTCACCTTCCTCCCCTTTTTCAATTCCAAAAGCACATATTATTCCTCACTGTGCAGCAAGTTGGTTCTGCAGCTTTTGAATGTGCTTTAAACACTTTGCATGATCACCACTGTTACTCTTCCTTTCCTGTGCTGATTTCTGAATCACATTCAAAGCCGTCTTTAAATCACTGCACTGTTTCCTTAATCCTTCCACTTCATCCTTCACTTGTTCGGCTGCTTCCTCCAGTTTACTCTTGTCTGTAAGTAATTTCTCACACTTCAACTGAAATGGTTCGTGTGCATCAAGCCCATACCTCTCTGACCCTGTAAATCAGTAACTCTTTCTCGATAGGTTTCTACCTCCTTTTGGAGCCTCTTGTGTTCTCCTACTAACCTCTCCCGCTCGGTCTCAGCTTTTAGCCATTTTTCTATTATTTCCTGTTGTAACCTATCTCACTCAGCTTCTGCTTTTTACCGATATTCTAGGATTTCCTTCTGTAACCTCTCTCGCTGAGCTTCTGCTTTTTGCCGATATTTGTTTTCTAGTTCCAATCTGTGCCGTTCCGCTTTAGCATTTTGTCGTAATTCCATCAAATCCTCAATTAAACACCCAGCTGCTACTGTTCTTTCGTAATTGTTTAAACTTCCTGCTCGACAGCTTCCCTTGGGCGATTTTCCACAGATCATCACCAGCAGTTTTCCCTTCACAGCCAGGGTGACTCACAAACTCCTCGTACTGTGGCCACTTCTCCAACACGTATTTCTGGTGGTCTCCCCTCCAAACGAAACAATCCAAGACCTGTGGACTTGCAGAATTTCCTGAATTCATCATCCTAGGTTAGTAAACACTAACTACCAAGCCCCAGATCACTATAACACACCCAGGTGGTCCGACTCTGACTCGAGTCTCCTGCTGAACAAAATGATTTATCGTCCAGCCCACCTAGGGACGCCAATTCTGTTACAAGAATCAGCATTTGTAATAATGATCGGTGAGGAACAGAGAATCTGTAGTCATTAACAAGTACAGTGGCATGCAAAGTTTGGGCACCCTGGTCAAAATTTCTGTTACTGTGAATAGTTAAGTGAGTAGAAGATAAACTGATCTCCAAAGGTCATAAAGTTAAAGATAAAACATTCTTTTCAACATTTTATATGATGAGAACACTCAGTCCTCTTTTATTGTCATTTAGAAATGCATACAATTTTAAGCAAGATTAGTGTATAGTTTTTGTTTTGTACAATTTTAGAGTGAAAAAAAGGAAAGGAGTACCATGCAAAAGTTTGGGCACCCCAAGATATTTGAGCTCTCAGATAACTTTTACCAAGGTCTCAGACCTTAATTAGCTTGTTAGGGCTATGGCCTAGTCACAGTCATTGTTAGCCATGTGGTCGATGTTTAGAGATCTCTTGCGGGATGTAAGGGATAAATTTGTCCCGGTGAGGAAGATAAAGAATGGTAGGGTGAAGGAACCATGAGTGACAAGTGAGGTGGAAAATCTAGTCAGGAGGAAGAAGGCAGCATACATGAGGTTTAGGAAGCACGGATCAGATGGATCTATTGAGGAATATAGGGAAGCAAGAAAGGAACTTAAGAAGGGGCTGAGAAGAGCAAGAAGGGGGCATGAGAAGGCCTTGGCGAGTAGGGTAAAGGAAAACCTCAAGGCATTCTTCAATTATGTGAAGAAAACAAGGATGACAGGAGTGAAGGTAGGACCGATTAGAGATAAAGGTGGGAAGATGTGCCTGGAGGCTGTGGAAGTGAGCGAGGTCCTCAATGAATACTTCTCTTCGGTATTCACCAATGAGAGGGAACTTGATGACAGTGCGGACAATATGAGTGAGGTTGATGTTCTGGAGCATGCTGATATTAAGGGAGAGGAGGTGTTGGAGTTGTTAAAATACATTAGGACAGATAAGTCCCCGGGGCCTGACGGAATATTCCCCAGGCTGCTCCACGAGGTGAGAGAAGAGATTGCTGAGCCTCTGGCTAGAATCTTTATGTCCTCGTTGTCCACAGGAATAGTACCGGAGGACTGGAGGGGGGCGAATGTTGTTCCCTTGTTCAAAAAAGGTAGTAGGGATAGTCCAGGTAATTATAGACCAGTGAGCCTTATGTCTGTGGTGGGAAAGCTGTTGGAAAAGATTCTTAGAGATAGGATCTATAGGCATTTAGAGAATCATGGTCTGATCAGGGACAGTCAGCATGGCTTTGTGAAGGGCAGATCGTGTCTAACAAGCCTGAAAGAGTTCTTTGAGGAGGTGACCAGGCATATAGATGAGGGTAGTGCAGTGGATGTGATCTATATGGATTTTAGTAAGGCATTTGACAAGGTTCCAAACGATAGGCTTATTCAGAAAGTTAGAAGGCATGGGATCCAGGGAAGTTTGGCCAGATGGATTCAGAATTGGCTTGCCTGCAGAAGGCAGAGGGTGGTGGTGGAGGGAGTACATTCAGATTGGAGGATTGTGACTAGTGGTGTCCCACAAGGATCTGTTCTGGGACCTCTACTTTTTGTGATTTTCATTAACGACCTGGATGTGGGGGTAGAAGGGTGGGTTGGCAAGTTTGCAGATGCCACAAAGGTTGGTGGTGTTGTAGATAGTGTAGAGGATTGTCAAAGATTGCAGAGAGACATTGATAGGATGCAGAAGTGGGCTGAGAAGTGGCAGATGGAGTTCAACCCAGAGAAGTGTGAGGTGGTACACTTTGGAAGGACAAACTCCAAGGCAGAGTACAAAGTAAATGGCAGGATACTTGGTAGTGTGGAGGAGCAGAGGGATCTCGGGGTACATGTCCACAGATCCCTGAAAGTTGCCTCACAGGTGGATAGGGTAGTTAAGAAAGCTTATGGGGTGTTAGCTTTCATAAGTCGAGGGATAGAGTTTAAGAGTTGCGATGTAATGATGCAGCTCTATAAAACTCTGGTTAGGCCACACTTGGAGTATTGTGTCCAGTTCTGGTCACCTCACTATAGGAAGGATGTGGAAGCATTGGAAAGGGTACAGAGGAGATTTACCAGGATGCTGCCTGGTTTAGAAAGTATGCATTATGATCAGAGATTAAGGGAGCTAGGGCTTTACTCTTTGGAGAGAAGGAGGATGAGAGGAGACATGATAGAGGTGTAAAGGATAATAAGAGGAATAGATAGAGTGGATAGCCAGCGCCTCTTCCCCCAGGGCACCACTGCTCAATACAAGAGGACATGGCTTTAACGTAAGGGGTGGGAAGTTCAAGGGGGATATTAGAGGAAGGTTTTTTACGCAGGGAGTGGTTGGTGCGTGGAATGCACTGCCTGAGTCAGTGGTGGAGGCAGATACACTAGTGAAGTTTAATAGACTACTAGACAGGTATCTGGAGGAATCTAAGGTGGGGGCTTATTTGGGAGGCAGGGTTTGAGGGTCGGCACAACATTGTGGGCCGAAGGGCCTGTACTGTTCTGTACTATTCTATGTTCTCTGTTCTATGTTCTATGAAAGGCCAGGTCATGCAAATTTCAAAGCTTTATAAATACACTGACTCCTCAAGCCTTGTCCCAACAATCAGCAGCCATGGGCTCTTCTAAGCAGCTGCCTAGCTCTCTGAAAATTAAAATAAATGATGCCCACAAAGCAGGAGAAGGCTATACGAAGATAGCAAAGTGTTTTCGGGAAGCCGTTTCCTCAGTTCGTAATATATTTAAGAAATGGCAGTTAACAGGAACAGTGGAGGTCAAGTTGAGGTCTGGAAGACCAAGAAAGCTTTGAGAGAACTACTTGTAGGATTGCTAGAAAGGCAAATCAAAACCCCCGTTTAACTGCAGAAGACCTTCTGGAAGATTTAGCAGACTCTGGAGTGGTGGTGCACTGTTCTATTGTGCAGCGATACCTGCACAAATATGACCTTCATGGAAGAGTCATCAGAAGAAAACCTTTCCTGCATCCTCACCACAAAATTCAGCATCAGAAGTTTGTAAAGGAACATCTAAACAAGCCTGATGCATTTTGGAAACAAGTCCTGTGGACTGATGAAGTTAAAATAAAACTTTTTGGCCGCAATGAACAAAGGTATGTTTGGAGAAAAAAGGGTGCAGAATTTCATGAAAAGAACACCTCTCCGACTGTTAAGCACAGGGATGGATCGATCATGCTTTGGGCTTGTGTTGCAGCCAGTGGCACGGGGGACATTTCACTGGTAGAGGGTAGAATGAATTTAATTAAATACCAGAAAATTCTGGAAGAAAACATCACACCGTCTGTAAAAAAGCTGAAGGTGAAAAGAGAAGTTTGGATAGGATAATGACCCTAAACACACCTCAAAATCCACAATGGACTATCTCAAGAGGCGCAAGCTGAAGGTTTTGCCATGGCCCTCACAGTCCCCTGACCTAAACATCATCGAAAATCTGTGTATAGTCCTCGAAAAGAGCAGTGCATGCAAGACGGCCCAAGAATCTCACAGAACTAGAAGCCTTTTGCAAGGAAGAGTAGGTGAAAATCCCCCAAACAAGAATTGAAAGATTCTTAGCTGGTTACAGAAAGTGTTTACAAGCTGTGATACTTGCCAAAGGGGGTGTTACTAAGTACTGACCATGCAGGGTGCCCAAACTTTTGCTTTGGGGGCCTTTTCCTTTTCTGTTATTTTGAAACTAGAAAAGATGGAAATCAAAAAGTAATCTTGCTTAAAATATTAAAGAAATGTGTCATCTTTAACTTGATGCTTTTTGGAAATCAAGTCATCTTTTACTCACTTAGCTATTCATAGGAACAGCAGTTTTGACCAGGGGTGCCCAGAATTTTGCATACCACTGTAGCTTATTGTTTCAACTACAAAGCACATGGGTTCACACTTTTATCTACCTGTGTGCTCCCTACTAGAACCCCTGACCCTCCATGAACAGTCATGAAGAGGAAAGGTATTACCCGGGAAAGAAGTCTCCGCTGACCTGGAGTTCCTCGTGGTCCCGATCTCCAACTGTCCGTGGCGTCCTCCTTATCTGAGATGGTTGCTTGCTGGCTGCTGGAGAGTTATCACCCCCTGCGTATTTGCAGCTCCTGAGTCTTATACTGTTCTTTATCAATTGAATCATTGGACCTCCATCCCATTGGCTCAAGGTCACGTAACCTAGCTGGGTCACTTTCTTACTGGTCATTGTATAGAGCTACAACCAACATTGTTTCATGGCACTGGCCACTTCAGCCTTCTGTATTTGTGCCTTTACACTCTGATTGATCCAAACAAGTTAAATGAGGCAACATAGAGAGAGCCTAATGAGGTTACAGATTGCTTCTTTGGTAGGTCTGGCATTTTACATAACAAGTAGCTACTCCTCTGAGAATGGTCCCAGGTTTATTGTTCTGATTTGATTGTCCCAGAATCAAGAACCAGTTCAGAGTCCACATCCTTTATAGAACAAATGACTACTTAGAAACCTTAGAAACCATAGAAACTACAGCACAGAAACAGGCCTTTTGGCCCTTCTTGGCTGTGCCGAACCATTTTCTGCCTAGTCCCACTGACCTGCACATGGACCATATCCCTCCATACACCTCCCATCCATGTATCTGTCCAATTTATTCCTAAATGTTAATAAAGAACCCGCATTTACCACCACATCTGGCAGCTCATTTCATACTCCCACCACTCTCTGTGTGAAGAAGCCCCCCTAATGTTCCCTTTAAACTTTTCCCCCCTCACCCTTAACCCATGCCCTCTGGTTTTTTTCTCCCCTTGCCTCAGTGGAAAAAGCCTGCTTGCATTCACTCTATCTATACCCATCATAATTTTATATACCTCTATCAAATCTCCCCTCATTCTTCTACGCTCCAGGGAATGAAGTCCTAACCTATTCAACCTTTCCCTGTAACTGAGTTTCTCAAGTCCTGGCAACATCCTTGTAAACCTTCTCTGCACTCTTCCAACCTTATTTATATCCTTCCTGTAACTTGGTGACCAAAACTGAACACAATACTCCAGATTCGGCCTCACCAATGCCTTATACAACCTCATCGTAACATTCCAGCTCTTATACTCAATACTTTGATTAATAAAGGCCAATGTACCAAAAGCTCTCTTTATGACCCTATCTACCTGTGACGCCACTTTTAGGGAATTTTGTATCTGTATTCCCAGATCCCTCTGTTCTACTGCACTCCTCAGTGCCTTACCATTAACCTTGTATGTACGGGGTCTTTCTTTTTGTTAAATTTAAAATGGCGTCTTTGTTATGTTAGTCTGGGGAATGCGGCTTTGTTGTGCTTTAACGCTGAAGAGAGTTTGCGCTAACAGCTTGTTTTACTTTTAAAGTAGATAACCGCCTTCTATTAGCCAATGGGTGGTTATGTATCGCTTTGTTTTCGGATACCATGCTGTATGATATGACTGTGGACTGAGTTTTGGCAGGGAGTCGGAGGAGAGACGGGGAGTCGGGGGAGAGACGGGGAGTCGGGGGAGAGACGGGGAGGACGGTGGAGAGATGGGGAGTTGGAGGAGAGACGGGGAGGACGGTGGAGGGACGTGGAGTTGGAGGAGAGACGGGGAGTCGGAGGAGAGATGGGGAGTTGGAGGAAAGATGAGGAGGATGGCTCCGGTCAATCACTTAGGGTGGTCCCAAGCCGTGAGTTGACAGGATTCGGGGGGGTTGTCAGGAATCGATTGAGCTCCAACGGTAGCGCGCAAAGAACTTGGACTTTGATAAATGTTGGCGCCATTTTTTTCCATTACTTTCCTATCTGTATCAAATGCATATTAATGTCATAGAATTAGTAATATCTATAAAGTGTATGTGTTAAAATTTACTGGGTGTGCTGGCTGATGATTGATGTTTGTGATTGATTCGGGCGGCGACTGACCCTGAGGGGAGTGTTTAAGCAGGTGCTGGGCGGGATTTCCCCTAGACATACACGAGCCAATATAACGGAACGTTACAAGTGGGGGCTACCGTCAGGGATTTGGATTTTTTTTTCGGGAAAGTTGTACTTGTCGTTGCGGTAAGTGGTGTGAAGATGGATTGAGACAAGATTGTCAGTTGGTGTGAATTGGATGAGGTACCGGTGAATCATGCGTGTGTGGTAAGCGGGGTCGATTATCGCATTCTGGCAGAGGTACTGGTGCGAGGGTTGAGTCTGATTAAAGGTATCGGGCAGGTAGAACTTGTAGCTAGAAGGGGTGGGAAAGAACTGGATTCCAGCTGGATGTTGGTGCGGACGAGTGCCGACGTCATGACGTTGGAACTACCAGCGACAGTCCAGGTCCAGGGGGAGGCGGGGCCGTGGGGTCTCCACACTCTCCCCGAGGACGCAAGTGAGGAGGTGCCGGAGGAGGAGGAGCTAGATGAGGCCCCCGGCCGGGTGCCCGTAGCAAGAGGTAGAGGTGTGGAGTGGGAAGGTTTGGCCAGGCCTCGCCCCCATGGGCTTGAGGAGACTGCCGAGTTAACGGCTGCCATTACCTCCCTGGCGAGAAGGGTTGAGGTGCACCGCCCGAAGCTGAGAATTTTCTCGGGAGCCAAGCCCACCCCGGAAGGGGAGGATGACTGTGAGACCTGGGTTGAAGATACATCCCAATTGTTAGAGGTGTGGCCAGTTTCGGATGAGGAAAAGAGACAGCGATTGGTGGAAAGCTTAAGGGACGATGCAGCCCGGGTGGTCCGCGATCTGAGAGCGGCACGCCCCTTGGCTTCCCTATCGGAGTGTTTGGACGCTTTGGAGGAAGTGTTTGGACTGTCAGGGGATCCCTGGCGGCATTTAGCGGATTTTCAACGGATGGGGCAGAGAAGAGGGGTAAAGCTCTCAGACTATGCTTTCAGGCTGGAAGGAAAGCTTACGGGGTTGCGGCGACGAGGGGTAGTGAGGGAGGATGAAGTGGCTAAGTTAAGGATGAGCCAGATATGTAGCGGTTCCCGGGAGGATGACAGGGTGGCTTGGAGTGTACAGCAGTTATTTAAGCGGAGCCCCCCTCCATCATTCGGACAGCTGATCCGAGAGGTACGGGCCGAGGAATGTGCTTTGGGCCGACCAGGGGGCTCGGACCCTCAGGGACGGTTCTCAGCGGTTCAGGAGGTGGTAGCCGGGGTGAGACCAGATAAGTACATGACCGATATGAGGAGAGAGTTGAAAAGGGCGTATGAGTTGGCTGAGGCGGCAGCCACCAAGCAGAACCAGCGGAATAAAAGGAGGTATGATCAGAAGGTAAAGTTCGTCCAGCTATTGCCGGGAGACCGAGTCCTTACCCGGAATTTAGGACTACAGGGTAAGCACAAGTTGGCGGACCGTTGAGCAGCCACCCCCTATGTGGTGGAGAGTCAGATGCCGAATCTCCGGGTTTACCAGGTGAGACCTGAGGGCGGGCAGGGGCCTGTCAAGGTACTCCATCGGAACCACCTGTTGCCTCTGGGTCGAGAGGTGAAGGTAGACCCAGAGCCCGAATGGGAGTTTACGCCTAGTACGAGGACTATGAGAAGGCATGGGGCGAGGGAAGAGCCCGCTGCGTAGAAACCGAGGCCGGTCCCCACCTCGAGAAGGGATATGTCATCGGAAGATGATGATTCGGATGTGTGGTACCTGCTTCCGTTCGCTGATTCCCCGGTGCCGGGAGAAGAGATTCCTGGCCCTTCCATCACTGAGTCAGGGGAACCGAGGGAGGGTGTTGCAGAGCCGCCTGTATTACAGCCGGCATTGGGGGAGGAGAGGGTGGAGGCAGAGCCCGAGCCAGAGGGCTCACCGGGGCAGAGGGATCCCGGTGAAGGGGAAGGTCCGACAGATAGGCCCGAGGGGTCAACTGGGGTGTCTGAACAGGGAGAGTCAGCAGAGGAAGTCCAGAGGTCTCAGAGGAGTAGGCTTCCCCCGGAAAGACTCACTTATGTAGCGCCGGGAGAGCAGGGTGTGATCTCTACTGCCCTGCAAAGTTATGTCACTGCTTTATGCACCTGGGTTGGGTTTTGTGTTTACAAGGAGCACTGGTGAACTCTGTTAACGTCATGAGGGCATGACTTTTTGTGGTGGGGGGAGAGTGTGTAAGGGGTCTTTCTTTTTGTTAAATTTAAAATGGCGTCTTTGTTATGTTAGTCTGGGGAATGCGGCTTTGTTGTGTTTTAACGCTGAAGAGAGTTTGCACTAACAGCTTGTTTTACTTTAAAGTAGATAACCGCCTTCTATTAGCCAATGGGTGGTTATGTATCGTTTTGTTTTCGGATACCATGCTGTATGGTATGACTGTGGACTGAGTTTTGGTGGGGAATCAGAGGAGAGACAGGGAGTCGGAGGAGAGATGGGAGGATGGTAGAGAGACGGGGAGTTGGCGGAGAGACGGGGAGTCGGAGGAGAGACGGGGAGGACGGTGGAGAGACAGAGAGTCGGTGGAGAGACGGGTAGTCGGGAGAGAGACGGGGAGTCAGAGGAGAGACGTGGAGGATGGTGGAGGGATGGGGAGTCGGTGGAGAGACGGGGAGTCGGAGGAGAGACGGGGAGTCGGAGAGGAGACGGGGAGTCGGAGGAGAGATGGGGAGTTGGAGGCGAGGCGGGGAGTCGGAGGAGAGACTGGGAGGACGGTGGAGAGACGGGGAGTCAGAGGAGAGACGGAGAGGACGGAGGAGAGACGGGGAGTCGGAGGAGAGACGGGGGAGTCGGAGGAGAGACGGGGATTTGGGAGAGAGACGGGGAGTCGGAGGAGAGACGGGACGGACGGTGGGGAGATGGGGAGTCGGAGGAGAGACGGGGAGGATGGTGGAGAGATGGGGAGGACGGTGGAGAGACGTGGAGGACGGTGGAGAGACAGGGAGTCGGAGGAGAGACGGGGTCAGAGGAGAGACGGGGGGTCGGAGGAGAGACAGGGAGTCGGAGGAGAGACGGGGGTTCGGAGGGGAGACGGGGGTTCGGAGGGGAGACGGGGAGTCGGAGGAGTGACGGGGAGTCGGAGGAGAGACAGGGTGTCGGAGGAGAGACGGGGAGTCGGAGGAGAGACGGGGAGTCGGAGGAGAGACGGGACGGGGAGGATGGTGGAGAGACGGGGAGTCGGAGGAGAGACGGGGAGTCGGAGGAGAGACAGGGAGGACGGTGGACGTGCGGAGAGGCTCCGGTCGATCACTCAGGGTGGTCCCGAGCCGTGAGTCGACAGGATTCGGGGGGTTGTCAGGAATCGAATTGAGCTCCAACGGTAGTGCGCGAAGAACTTGGACTTTGATAAGTGTTGGCGCCTTTTTTTTTCATTACTTTCCTATCTGTATCAAATGCATATTAATGTCATAGAATTAGTAATATCTATAAAGTGTACTTGTTAAAATTTACTGGGTGTGCTGGCTGATGATTGATGTTTGTGATTGATCCGGGCGGCGACTGACCCTAAGGGGAGTGTTGAGGCAGGTGCTGGGTGGGATTTCCCCTAGGCATACACAAGCTAATATAACGGAATGTTACATGTATGTTCTACCTTGGTTTGTCCTTCCAACGTGCAATACCTCACACTTGTCTGTATTAAACTCCATCTGCCATTTTTGAGCCCATTTTTCCAGCTGGTCCAAGTCCCTCTGCAGGCTCTGAAAACCTCTGAAAACTTGTTTGAGAATGGTCTCAGGTTTAGCAGATCATTACCTGAAACTTCCTGTGTCCACATTCAGTTGTTCTGATTAGATTATCCAAAAGCAAGAAACTGTTCAGAGTCCACAAAATGGGGGGAAACAAAGATAACTGGCTTGTCTGCTCCCCATGTCCTTGATTAGACTGAAGTTTCTTCTGACCAACACAATAATAAACCAATTTACTGAGAGCTCACCTTGTGGGTGTGAGTTGTCAGACCAATCGGAAAAAACAGAACAAGTTGAAGGGAGAAGAGAATAAAATGGTGTGTGTAAAAGAAATAGACTGACCATTAAATTCAAAGTAAGAGAATACGATTAATGGCAGAAGCAACATTAATAGAGTCATTGAGTCATAGAAAATGTAGCACTGAAACAGGCCTTCAGCGCATTTGTCTCTGCATACCCCAATCATCCAAACTTCTCTCAAACGTTGACATCGAGCTCGCATACGCCACTTGCACTGGCAACTCATTCTACACTGTCACCACCCTCTGAGTGAAGGACATTTCCCTCATGTTCTCCTTAAACATTTCACCTTTCACCCTCAGTCCATGTCATCCAGTGGCTGTCCCACCCGACCTCAGTGGAAAAAGCCTGTTTGCATTTATCCTGTCTATACCCCCCACAATTATGTATACCTCTATCAAATCTCCCCTCAATCTTTTACGTTCTATGGAATGAAGACCAAACCCATTAAATCTTTCCTCAGAGTTCAGGTCTTCAAGACCTGGTGACATCCTTGAAGATCTTCTCTGTACTCTTTCAAATTTATTTACATCTTTTCTACAGGCAAGCAACCGAAATTGCATACAATACTCCAAATTACACCTCACTGACATCTTATACAAATTCAACATAACATCCCATCTCCTGTACTTAATACTTTGATTTACGAATACCACTGTGCCAAAAGTTTTCTTTATGACCCAATCTACCTGTGATAACTTCCAATGAATTATAGACCTGTACTCCCAGATCCCTTTGTTCTACCACACACCTCAGTGTCCTAAAGTTCACAATCTACCCTGTTTGGTCCGACTGAAGTGTAACACCTTGCACTTGTCTGCATTAAATATCATCTGCCATGTTTCAGCCCATTTTTCCAGCTGCTCCAGATCCCACTGCAAATTTTGATAGAATTCCTCATTCTTCTCTGCACCCCTAATCTTGGTGTCATCTGTTAATCTGCCGATCCAGTTAATCACATTATCATCCAAATTATTTATATTGAGGAAGATCAACAACAGACCCTGCACCAATCCCTGCGGCACTCCACGAGTCACAGGCCTGCAGTCAGAGAGGCAACCAGCTACTGCCACCCTCTGTCTTCTCCCACAAAGCCTAGGTCGAATCCAATTTCAAATGCAGGAAATCAAAATGAACATTCACAAAATGCTGGAGGAACTCAGCAGGCCAGGCAGCATCTGTGGAGAAGAGTACAGTCAAAGTTTTGGGCTGAAACCCTTCTACAGGTCTGGAGGAAAAAAGCCGATTCGAAAACTGGGAGGAGGGGAGAGAGAAAAGCACAAGCTGATAGGTGAAACCTGAACGGGGAAGGATGGGTTAAAGTGGTGGGAAGTTGTTTGGTGAAAGAGACAGAAGGCCGTGCAAGAAAGAAAAGAGGGGAGGAGCACCAGAGGGAGGCAATGGGTGGGCAAGGAGATAAGATGAGCGAGATGAAAGAGGTGGGAAATGGTGAAGGAGGTGGGTGGGTGGGGAGCATTACCAGACGTTTCAGGAATCAATATTCATGCCATCAGGTTGGAGGCTACCCAAACAGAATATAAGGTGTTGTTCCTACAACCTAAGTGTGGCCTCATCACAACAGTGGAAGAGGCCATGGATGGACATATCAGATTGGGAATGGGAAGTGGTAGTAAAATGGGTGGCCACTGGGAGGTCCCACTTATTCTGGCAGGCGGAGCATCGGTGTTTGTCGAAGCGGTCTTCTATTGTACAGTACCTTCCAATAACTTTCCCACTTCTGATGTCAGGCTCACCAGCCTATAATTTCCTGGTTTATTTTCATAGTCATAGTTATACTTTATTGATCCCGGGGGAAATAACTATGACTATGACTATGAAAATAAGCCAGGAAATTATAGACTGGTGAGCCTGACATCACAGCCTTTCTGAAACAGTGGAACAACATTAGCTATCCTCCAATCCTCCAGTACTTCTCAAAGGGTGATTTAAATATCTCTGATATCTGTAGCAATTTCTGCACTTGCCTCTCACAGGGTCTGAGGGAACACCTTGTCAGGCCCTGGGGATCTATCCACCCTAATTTGCCTCAAGACAGCAAACACCACCTCCTCCTCTGTAATCTGTATAGGGTCCATGACGTTGATGCTGCTTTGCCTCACTGCTATAGACTCTGTGGCTGCTTCTGAGTAAATACAGATGCAAAAAAAAATGTTAATCTCCCCCATCTCTTTTAGCTCCACACATAGATCACCATTCTGGGCTTCCAGAGGACCAATTTTGTCCCTTGCAATACATTTGCTCTTAATATGTCTGTAGAATCACTTAGGATTCTCCTTCAGCTTGTCTGCTAGGTTGAGATCATGCCTCCCTCTCACCTTCCTGATTGCTTTTTCTCTTGCATTTTTTATACTCCATAAGTACCTCATTTGTTCCTACTTGCCTGTACCGGCTATGCATCTTTTTTTTTTTATTAAACAGGGCTTCAATATCTCTTGAATTAACAGGTTCCCTAACCTGTTACCTTTACCTTTCATTCTGACAAACGTATACAAGCTTTATACTCTCAAAATTTCACTTTTGAAGGCCTCCCACTTACCAAGTACACCTTTGCCAGTAAACAATCTGTTCCAATGTACACTTGCTAGATCCCTTGTGATTCATCAAAATTGATCTTTCTCCAATTTAGAATCTCAGCCTATGGACCAGACCTACCCTTTTCCATTCATACTTTGAAACTAATGGCATTATGATCATTAGATGCAAAGTGTTCCCCTACACAAACTTTTGCCTCATTCTTTAATAACAGATCAAGTTTTGTACACTCTGTCTTTGGGACTTCTGATTGGGGAAACTTCCCTAAACACATTTGACAAACTCTGTCCCATCTAGTCCTTTTACAGCATGGAAGTCCTAGTCAAAATATGGAAAGTTAAAATCAGCTACTATAAACCTTATGTGTCTTGAAACAGTCTGCGATCTCTCTGCAAATGTGCTCCTCTAAATCCCGCAGACTGTTAGGTGGTCTGTAAAATAACCCCTCTAACGTGGTCAATCCTTTCTTATTTCTCAATTCCACCCCAATGCCTCACCACACGAGTTCTCCAATCTGTCCTGACTGAGCACTGCGGTGACAATGTGCCTGACTGGTATTGTTGCCCCCACCTCCTTTACTGTCTCCTGCTCTGTCACATGTGGAACAACAGAACCCCAGACTACTGAGCTGCCACTCCTGCTCCTCCTGCAACCAAATCTCATCAACGACAAGATAATTCCAGCTGCTGATCCACATCCCGAGCTCACCTGCATTTCCTCCAATACTACTTGCATTGGAATCCATGCAGCTGGACATTAGTCATCCTGTGCACAACCTATTGATTTCTAACTTTGTCTGCTGTCTTAACAACATTTGTCTCCACAATCTCTCCACTGTCTGATCAGGTATTCTTATTCCCATTCCCTGAAACTCTAGTTTAACCACTCCACCCCTGACCTCCGTGCAGCACTAATGAATGTGGCTTTTGCTTTAGATTTCCAGTAGTGACTCCTATCACCTTCTAACCTCTATCTCACCCTTCCCTCCATCCCTTTATTCTGGCCGTCTTCCCTCTGCACTCTCAGTCCTGACACAAGATCCCAGATTGAAATGTCACCAATTCCTTCCTTCCCCTCAGATGTTCCTGACAAACCTTTGGCATGCTTTCTTCTTCCAAGTTTGCTTTTTGTGACAGATTCCAACATCCACAGCCTCTTTCCCACCATGATCAGCTCTTTGTTTTTTGAGCGCAGTCTGGTTGTTAGGTAATCCTGATCTGAATTTGAGAAGGAATTAATTCTTTGTATAATCACAATTTCCTCGTACGTTAAAGGAGAGAGTGATTTCATGGGCTGTGGCCAAATATTAAAGAGATAGTAAAGGCAGTGTTTTTCCTTGAGAAGGATATAGGATGCAAGTTTCTGTGAAGAAATGCAACTTCCCACTGACTCCTGGGAATTACTGGCCCATGACCCAGGAAGCGATATTCAGGATGGTATCGAGAACTTTGAGGCCATGCATTGGGAACACACGGAAACGCTGCTGAAGGAACATCACCTTAGAAACCATTACACAATATTCCAGATCCACAGTCACCAGGATATCACATCACGACAGAAATATGTAGTTGAAACCTTTTGCCATGAAGATTATCACATATTTACTCACCATACCTACATATCACCTTCATTACACAAGCAGGACATCCAGGTTCCTTTGGACACCAACACTTTTCAATCTCATTCTTCCCATCTGACAATTCACTTACCTGTTATGTCTGTCTGAAATCTCTCCACATTCTCCTCATAGCTACACTGCCAATCAGTAACTTTATCCATCACACAGTCCCCTCACTGACATCACCGATCAATTCACTGTGATACACCAACTCTCAGAGTCACACAATCCTAAAATGGCCATTTCTATTTCAGAAACTGGTTACTTCTCACACTGTGCACTGTAGTTTATTTAATGATCTATGTCTTCACAGGAATCTCCTCTCGACCCTCTCCAATGACACGACATTCTTTCTTGGATAAGTGGCCCAAAAATGTCACTCCACTCTTTAAGAAGGGATGGAAGCAAATGAAAGGAAATTATAGGCTAGTTAGCCTGACTTCAGTGGTTGGGAAAATGTTGGAGTCCATTATTAAGGACGAGGTTTCAGGGTACTTGGAGACACATGATAAAACAGGCCAAAGTGTGCACGGTTCCCTTGAGGGGATATCCTGCTTGACAGATCTGAGGAATTCTTTGAGGAAATAACAGGCAGGGTAGAGAAAGGAGAGTCGGTCTATATCGAGCCCTCAGATTTTCAGAAGACCTTTGACAAGGTCCACATGAGGCTGTTTAACAAGATAAGAGCCATGATATGACAGAGAAGATACTAGCATGGAGTAAGAATTGACTGATTGGCAGGAGGCAAAGAGTGGGAATAAATGGAGTGACATTTACAATTTTACAGTCTTCCAGAACCATTTCACAATCGAATGAATCCTGAAAGATCATTAATAATTCCTCTGCAATCTCTTCAGCCACCACTTTCAGAACCCTCGGGCATTGACCATCTAGTCCAGGTGACTTATCTACTTTCATACCTTCCAGTGCCGTAAGCACCTTTGCTTTAGTTTAAGTTCAAGTTTAAGTTTATTGTGATTTGACTGTAAACATGTACTGCATACAACCACACAACACAACGTTCCTCCAGACCACAGTGCACACACAAAACATTTATCACACACAGTGGAGATTCAGGCTTTCAGAGGAATTCTGTAGACAGGGCTTGTTCTCTCCACCTCTGTGTCTCAGTAACACTGTTCAAGACCACGTTCCCCACACAGCAACTCCGTCCAACCACTCCTCAAGCTGGGGTTGAAGTGACGATATTCTCCCTTACAGGTGCAGACGTTCCTGTCCTTATCCAGTCCCCGAGCATACAGCGTGTCACTGAGGGTCACACGGCGTGGTTATGGTGTACCATGAGCAAAGTCAGTCTGGAAGACACCGATGTCCACTGGTATCGGAAACCACCTGGGCAGGACATGGAGTGGGTTTTAACACACTGGGCAGGAGGCAGATCAGAGTGGGAACGGGGTTTCACTCGGAGGTTTCTGCTCTACAGAGACACGTCCAACAGCAGCTTCACCCTGGTGCTCACAGACGTGGTGCACAGTGATTCTGCCGTCTATTACTGCAGCGTGTGGGGAGACATCAACGGGAACGGCACCCAGCTCATCGTAACCAATGAGTACAAGTTCTATTTATTCACAAAATAATCTGCAGATGCTGAGGTTAAAGCGACTCTCACAACACGCTGGAGGAACTCAGCAGGTCAAGCAGCAACCGTGGAAGCATCCTTCACATTTCCTGCCTATCCCCACCCCTTTATCTTTCCCCTTACCGGTTTTTCACCTGGAACCTACCAGCCTTGTCCTTCCCACCCTCCCCCTACCTTCTTTATAGGGCCCCTGCCTCTTCCCTCTACAGTCCTGACGAAGGGTTCCGGCCTGAAACGTTGACTCATCGTTTCCACAGATGCTGCCCGACCTGCTGAGTTCCTCCAGCGTGTTGTGAGTGTTGCTTCTATTTATTCAGCAGTGTCTTCCTGAATGGATTTATTAGATATAGTAAGCACGACGTTGTGTGGCGAAAGTCATGTCTCATCTGCTTAATTGCGTTTCTGAGGAGGTGACGAGGATAGTGGAGTCAGTTGGTACAGCAGGTGGAACAGCATCATTCCTTCAGGGATTGGGTAAATACTTGGAAAGAACTTTTCACAGGACTCTGGGGAATGAGGGGACTGGGATCAGTGAGCACCCTTTTCAAAGAGCTGGCACAGGAGGATGGGCCGAATGGATTCCTTCTACACTGACAGTGAGCTTCCTAGATGTTTACCCACTGATGTGATTTCCTTTCCATTCCTCAAACAGAGATGTGCCGAGCCCCATCGTACCTGGCCTGGCTCATTCTGGCTGTCGTGCTGGGAGTTCTTGCTGTCACTGGAGGCATTTTCCTCATCAGACGCAGAGCGTTTAGAAACCACCCGTCCCGTACGTGTGACTAAATGGTTCATTCTGATCCGATTGTTGTGTGAGGTTATTAAAATGTGAAGGTCAGGGACTGATTGTGAAAGAGCCCGTCGTCGTGTTGTGACAGCAATGTGGGACTCACAGCTCGGAGATGGGTGTTACTGACACTTTATACTCTATTTCACAGACCCAGCCACAGCCACTGATCACCAGAACCCAGGGGCAGATTATGAAAATGTTTCCGTGGCCAGGGCTGTCCCGGTGAGTTCTGATGCTTTTCTCAGATAAGTAGAATTGTGTGGGGATCGCTCTGGTATGTTCTTGGCTTCTTACATCAGGGATATTCCCCAGTGACATTGTGGTTCATTGAATATTTCTGCAATGTCTGAATGATTTGCAACTGTATGTGGTGTAACTGTTCCTGGATATTGACCACAGACCATACAGCAGTACAGCACAGGAACAGGTCCTTCTGCCCATCATGGCTGTGCCAACCTGAATGCTACATGAAACTAATCCCGAGCAACACATGAAATGCTGGAGAAGCTCTGCAGGTCAGGCAGTATCTATGGAAAGGTAGGAGCTTCAGGCTGAGGCCCTTCATCAGGCCTTGAAAGGGGGAAGAAAGCAGAATGGGAAGATATGGGGAGGAGAGGGGGCATAAGCTAGAAGGTGATAGGTGAAGACAAGTGAGTGGGGGAGGAGGATGCAGTGAGTAGCTGAGTGGTGTCAGTGGAAAAGCTAAAAACTGAAGACACACAGGAAAAGGTGATAGTCAAATAAGGAGGTAAGAAGAGAGCCAGAGTGGGGAATGGAGGAAAAGGAAAGGGGGATGTGAGAATTTACTGGAATATAGAGAAATCACTGTTCTAGCTATCAGTTTGGAGTCTGCCCAGATGGAATATGAGGTGTTTCTCCTTCAACCTGAGAGTAGCCTCATCATTGTAGTAAAGACGGCCATGGATCAACATGTTGGAATTGGAATGGGGATTGGAATGAAAAACGAGAAGACAGAAGGCAATGGAAGAAAGGAACATGGGAGGATCACCAGAGGGAGGTGATGGGCAGGTAAGGAGGTAACATGGGAAATAGGAATGGGGAATGGTGAATGAGTGGGGCCTTGCAGTAAGTTCAAGAAATCAATGTTCATGCCACCAGGTTGGAGGCTACCCAACTGGAATATAAGGTGTTGATCCTTCAACCTGAGTGTGGTCTCATCGTGACAGTGGAGGAAACTTCGGACTAACAAGTCGGAATGGGAATGTCCTTTCCTATCAGATTCCCCCTTCTCCAGACCTGTAGCTCTTTCGCCCCACCACCCCTCCTAGTTTCTTCTGTCACCCAGTGTGTCTTCATCCTCTCCCCCACCCCCTACCACTCCTCATCTTTTTTTCTCCAGGCCTGATGAAGGATCTCAGCCCGAAATGTCAACTGTATTTTTTTACATAGATGCTGCCTGGTCTGCTGAGTTCCTCCAGCATTTTGTGTCTGTTACTTGGATTTCCAGTATCTTCAGATTTTTCTCTTGTTTGTAATGATTCAGTTGTGTTCTCTTGTAGGGTTCAAGAGGTCACCAGGTCGATTCAAACAACACCTACATGGTAAGGAAGGTCACCTCTGGAACATTGAAGCTTTAGGCACAGCACGAGCTGTCAAGCTGTTGTTCACACCATTTCTGTGTTCTGTACTAGGCTCTGCAACATCCCGCTCAGTCCATCTACGGTCATCTCCAAGGTATGTTACAACATCTTTGGACAGGCCGGCTAAACCATATCAACTGCTGTGGAAGTGGTGAGACTGGAGAAGTCTTTATACAGGAACAGCCAGTGAGCAATGAGCCCCGTGTGGTGATGGATCAGCGGCAGCTCAGTCTGATCACCAATTGGACCAGGGTGTGAATTCACACCTTTTACTGAATCAGGTCACTCAGCCATGCACAGACATCCTCACAGTCCTGGTAAAGCTGAGTGTCTAAAAGACCCAGTGCTGTTCATCACCTCCATTGGTTTCAAGGCTGAGCAAGTGTTGTCCCTGATTTTTCCAGCAGGATCTGTTACATGAGTTGCTGGAATTTGGAAGGTGATGCCCAAGGCAAAATTCCCACTCACATACCCCGTCCTCTTCTGGACCCATCAGTAATTCCTCAGGGAATTACGTTAGGGAAAGGACATCCATCCCTGAGCAAGCTCACAGTGTCATCTGAACCAGATCTACTGGCAAGATGAGGCAGTGTTCAACGTTCCCGGCCATTTGCAGAATTGGATTGCGGTGCTCTCAGTTTAGAAGAGTTCATTTTCATGTTCAAGTTTCTTCAAGCCAGTCTATGGTGTCATGGCGACAGCACCGGACTTCAATCCGGTCCCAGGTTTGAACCTGTCCGGTACCTGGCACACTTCCTGTCTGTAATAAGTGGACAATAGACAACAGACAATAGATGCAGGAGCAGGCCATTCAGCCCTTTGAGCCAGCACCGCCATTCACTGTGATCATAGCTGATCATCCACAATCAGTATCCAGTTCCTGCCTTATCCCCATAACCTTTGATTCCGCTATCTTTAAGAGCTCTATCCATCTCTTTCTTGAAAGCATCCAGAGACTTGGCCTCCACAGCCTTCTGGGGCAGAGCATTCCACATATCCACCACTTTCTGGGTGAAAAAGTTTTTCCTCAATTCCATTCTAAATGGCCTACCCCTTATTCTTAAACTGTGGCCTCTGGTTCTGGACTCACCCATCAGCGGGAACATGTTTCCTGCCTCCAGCGTGTCCAATCCCTTAATAATCTTATATGTTTCAATAAGATCCCCTCTCAGCCTTCTAAATTCCAGAGTACACAAGCCCTGTCACTCCAATCTTTCAATATATGACAATCCCGCCATCCCGGGAATTAACCTTGTGAACCTACGCTGCACTCCCTCAATAGCAAGAATGTCCTTCCTCAAATTTGGAGACCAAAACTGCACACAATACTCCAGGTGTGTTCTCACCAGGGCCCTGTACAGCTGCAGAAGGACCTCTTTGCTCCTATACTCAATTCCCCTTGTTATGAAGGCCAGCATGCCATTAGCTGTCAACTCAACCTCATGAAAACAGATATATTTTAACAAAATGGCTAGGTGCCCACAAGGCATAGAGAGGAACCACAACCAGGTGTGTTCAAGACCCCGAAGGCAGTGGGGAATAAGCTGCTGTTGCACCTCGATGTGTGTAACTTCAGGCTCCTGTACCTGCTGCCTGAAGACGGCATTAAGTAGCTGATACGGCCCGGATGGTGGGGTTCTCTGATGGATGGCACCTTCCTGAGACATCATCCCTTGTGGATGTTCTCAATGGTGGGAAGAGTTGTACTCATGATGGAACTGGTTCAGTCCTGGACTCTCTGTGGCCTCTTGTGTTCCTGAACACTGGAGCTCCCACACCTGAACATGGTACAACTAGGTGTGATCACACTATCCCCGTGTGTTCCTGTACACTGGAGATCCACACCAGAACATGGTACAACTAGGTGTGATATCACTGATTCCCTTGTGTTCCTGTACACTGGAGATCCCACACCAGAATGTGGTACAACTAGGTGTGATCTGCCTGATTCCCTTGTGTTCCTGTACACTGGAGATACCACACCAGAACGTGATACGAGAGGAGCTGCCAATATTAATGGAGTCCATTCTGATGGATGTAGAGAAACCATTTGTTCTCGTGGGGAATCTAGAACATGGGGCAACTGTACAATATCACCATAGCCCAGCTGCTCTGGAAACACTGGTGTTGCCAAGGAGATATGCAACCCTCTCCAACACAGGTGGGAATTCTCGGTTGGAACCGGCTGGAATTTGCTGGTTTTGTACTGTGAAGGTTGGTCAGAGCTGAAACACATCGGCCAGTATCTGATCAAGTGACAGAACGGATTAGAGGGACTGAGTGGTCTTTTCTCCACATCCACTTTGCATAGTCTGTTCAGGGCCCCTGATATGAGTCCAGCATCAGGACAGCAGCATTGTGTTGCTGATAGAGTCCCCCATCAGCACCCTGCATCCAGCAGTAGCCTGGCATGGTAGTGAGAAACATCCATGTTGTCCATATCATTATCCCTGGCCACAGGTCCATTCTCAGGGCCAGCAGAGGTGACTTATTCCTGAGTCCCAAAACTCTGATAGTCAGAGACTCGGGAAAACCACTCAGACAGTGCCTGCCACATAGTTTAACTCTCCCATTCTTCACCGGCTCACCTCACACAACTCATTTTTTTGTTTCAGCTGACAATAAACCACCGTCTCGCAGCTGAGCCACAGCGGGTATGACCTCGGCTGGGGGAGGAACCCCGGATGGATTTCTGCACAGACACACTCATCAGACATGGAAGAGTTTAAGGCCCAGACATTCTACTCATTTGATGTGCAAGACAAGAATTTTACCAGAGGCAACATTTGGGATGTTTCTATCAGGGGAAACTGACCCGGGTGGGAGGTTGAGATTGAGGGGGTGAAATGCGATCAGAGCCCAGTTATTAGAACATAGAACAGTACAGCACTGGACTGGCCATTCCGCCCACAAAGCTGTGCTGATCTTGGTGACAATTTGTACTAAATGTCCTCCTCCTGTGTATCATCCATATCCCTCCGTTCCCTTCAATGTCATTTCGAACATCGGACACAGAACAATACTGCACTGGAACAGACCCTTTGGACGTGATGTGTCGAAATAATTAAAATTCACAATCAAATGCCCAGTGAAACTAATCATTTCTGCCCACTCAATGTCCATATCCCTCCACTTCCTGCCAATTCATGTGTCTATCCAAGGACCTCTTGAACGTCTCTGTCACATTTGTCTGCAGCGCCACCCCGGCAGTGAATTCCAGACTCTCCCCCTCTCTGTTTCAGAAACTTGCCCCTCATATCTCCTTTGAAATTACCCTCTCTCACTTTCAATGCCTGTCCTCTGGGACGAGACATTTCACCGGTGGAGAAAAGACACTGGTATCTATCTGTGCCCCACATAATATTATATACATTAATATATTTGGGCACCACGGTTGGGTAGCGGTCAGCGCGATGCTATTTCGGCTCGTGACGTCGGAGTTCAGAGTTCAATCCCGGCATCCTCTCTGAGGATTTTGTACGTCCACCCTGTGGAATGTGTGGGTTTTCCCTGGGTGCCTCGGTTTCCTCCCACAGTCTAAAGATGTATCAGAGAGGTTAATTGGTGATTGGGTTCGGGTTACATCAGGTCTGTTGGTGGTTGCTGGTCTACACGGGTCAATGGGCCGGAAGGGCCGACTCCACACTCTATCCGTAAATAAACAAACAAACTTCTAACAAACCCGAGATATGCAATTCACCAGATCCAGGTCCCATCACGGTTCAGGTGGAGGAACTCAGCAGGCCAGGCAGCATCTGTGGATAAAAACACAGTCAATGTTTCGGGCTCGGATTTCCAGCATCTGTCACAACCACGGATTCGGCAGCGCAGCAGATTCAGCAATTGCGCTCGTCAATACGCACGTGTCAGCTTGTTATCATTTCATTGTGATAGTATTTAACTCCATTCATTCCGTCGCAGTTTTTGTCGAGATTTGAACATAGTTACGCTTCGTTATCTGCATTCCACCTTGCCTGAGAAATTGGACCATCGAGTCAACTGTCTCTGAAGACCAGCGATATTCGTTTAACTCTTAGTTGTTCTTTTCAGCCACAGTGTAGACTTCGTTTTCGATTTGAGCGTTTTAGTTAATGGCTCTGTTTGGCCTAGTGTTGACTGTTTTCTTTCCCTTTAACACTGTTCGCAATAAAGTCTGTGAACTATTGACCTGCTTCAGTGTCTCTCACTCCGCACTTGGGCCCTGTCTGAACCGGGTGACAGCATCTGCAGGTTTTCACTGTTTTATGGTTCAGGTGGAGCCCGTCCCAATGGAACAGCTCCCTCCTTCCCCAGTACTGGTGCCAGTTCTCCATGAATTCAAACCCACTTTCCTACACCAATCCTAAAGTCACGCATTTAACTCTCTAATCTTCTTCACTCTGTGCCAATTTGCATGTGGCTCAGGTAATAAACCAGAAATTACCAGCTTTTCGGCTCAGGCTAGGAAACACCATCTCCTCTGTAATCTGTAAGAGTCTATGAAGTTGATGCTGCTTTGCCTCACTTCTATAGAGGCTGCGTCCGGCTCTTGTCTAAATACAGATGCAAAAGTTTATTCAAGGTTTATTTTCTGGTTTAAGATGGCGCTGGTGCAGCTCAGTGATGACTCGCTGGTGGCAAATAAAACAAAAAAAATGCAACAAAATACTTTATAAATCACACTTTTTCTGGTAAGCGATTACGACAAACAATAGACAGTCACTCCCCTGCTGGAGTTGAGCTTTTGAACGGACTGTACGACTCTCCAGGGTAGCATTAGCAAACTTCGCAGCCAGGATATTTGTTCCCCTACAGCTCAGGTGAAACCCATCCCTTTTGTACAGGTCACCCCTTCCCCAGAAAAGATTCCAATGATCCAAAAATTTGAAACTCTGTCCCCCGCACCATCTCCGCAGCCACTCGATCATCTGTGCTACCACCCATTCCTACCCGCACTAGCCCGTGGCACAGGGAGTAATCCAGAGATTACAACCTCGGAGGTCCTTGTCTTCAGCCTCTTTCCCAGCTCTGTATACTCACTGTGTTGGATCTCTTCCCTTTTTCTGCCCGTCATTGAATCAATATGCATCACAACCCCTGGCTCTTTCCCTCCACCCTACGTGCTGATTCAGGAAACTTTCCTGAACACACTTGACAAACTCTACAGCATCTGATCCTTTTACAGCATGGGAGTCCCAATATGAGGAATGTTAAAATCACCTACTATAACAAAGTTATGTTTTTTGAAACAGTCTGCAAACTCTACAAATTTGTTCCTGTAAATCCCTCTGACTGTTGGGTGGTCTATAATATAGCCCCATTAATAACGTCATAGCTCTTTTATTTCTCAGTTCCAGCCATAATGCCTCACTAAATGAGCTCTCCCATCTGTCCTGACTGTGCACTGCTGAAACGTTTTCCCTGGCTAGTAACGCCACCGTCCTTCAGTCCCTCCCATTCTGTCACGTTTAAAACTACGGAGCCCCAGAATATTGAACTGCCAGTCCTGCCCCTCCTGCAACCAAGTCTCACTAATGGCTACAATGTCATAATTCCAGGTGTTCATCCATGATCGACCTTCCATACAATACTTCTCACTTCGAAATAAACGCAGCTCAGGACACTAGTCTCACCATGCTAAATCTTTTGATTCCTGACTTTGACTGAGGCCTTCCTTATATCTGTCTCCACAAACTCTCCACTAACCCTTCCGGCCGTCTGGTTACCCATGCAATTCTAGCTAAACCTCACCGAGCAGCATTGGCAAACCTTCCCGCTAGGCTATTGGTCCCGTTCAATTCAGGTGCAATCGTCTCTACTGTACAGGACCCCGCTTCCCTGCAGGAGAACCCAGTGATCCAAAAATGTTATACCCTCTCTCCTACATCAACTCCTTGGCCACATGTTAAACTGTATAATCTTCCTAGTTCTGGCCCACTTGCACTCAGCACAGGTAACAATCCTGAGATCACAGCCGGGGTGGCCCTGCCCTGTAACTTCGCACCTAACTCCCTGAACTCCCTTCGCAGAAGCTCATCTCTCGTCCTTCCCATCTCATTGATATCTATATGGACCATGACCTCTGACCATTCGCCCTGCCACCTCAGAATGCTGAGGACTCAATCCGAGGTGTGCTGGACCCTGGTACCCGGGAGGAAACATATCATCCGGGAATCTCATTCTCACCCATGACCTCTGACCGTTCGCCCAGAATGCTGAGGACTCAATCCAAGGTGTGCTGGACCCTGGTACCCAGGAGGAAACATATCATCCAGGAATCTCATTCTCACCCACGGAACCTCCTTCCCATTGTCCTCTTGCCACAGCTTGTCTCTTCTCATCACTTCTCTTTTGAGTCACAGAGCCAGACGCAGTGTGATTTTCCTCTGCTGCGTCGCTCCCTCCAACAGCAGGCAGAGTGATAACCTGTTGTTGAGGGGGATGGCAACAGAAAGCCACTCTGTATCTCTAAATACATAAAGATCAGTCTGAACCTTTTCTCTCACATTACCCTCCATTGTTCTATCATATATATGCCTCTTAAAGGTCCCTAGTGTTTCTGCCTCTACCACCACCCCGGCAAAGTGTTACACACACCTACCACTCCCTGAGTAAAAACCTACCTCTGACACACCACCCCTCAATACATTCCACCAATCAACCCGAAATTATGCCCCTTGTATTAGCCATTTTCACCCTGGGAAGAAGTCTCTGGTCATCTACCGGATATATGACCTATCACCTTGTACTCCTCTATCAAGACACCTCTCATCCTCCTTCTCTCCAGAGGGAAAAGCCCAGGTTCACTCAACCTATCCTTATAAGACATTCTCTCTAATCTAGGCAGCATCCTGGTAAACCTCCTCTGCTCCTCTCGAAAGCTTCCACAACCTTCCTGTAATGGTGTGACCAACTGAACACGATACTCCAAGTGTGGTCCAACCAGAGTTTTATAGAGCTGCCATATCATCTTGCAACTTTGAACTCAATCCTTGGACTAATGAAGACCAATAGATGCAAATATCTTCTGGAATATTCCATTTCATTGAAGAAACATCAACCCAATGATGAAAATTTTACCGAGCCACCACAAATCCAAAATATTAAAAAATATTTTTATTAATATCTATTTTCATTAAAATTCAGCATTGGTAACAGCTGGGTGTAGAGAGTGATCCTGGTGTTCAGTGCGTGGGAGCACAGGTACCCCTGCCTCGGAGAACTGGGTCACGGTAGTCAGGGTCAGTTGGAGTGTGTGATCCTGGCTCCACTGTCCTCCCACCTTCAGATAATTCCAGCCAGCCATGGGGGCAGGAAGAGTCCACAGGAAGAGTCCAATGGCTAACAACAGGCAAGCAGTGATGAGAAAGATCCGGTCAATCACCATGGCAACGTACTTCCAATCTTCTTTGACATGCAGTGGTGGAGGAGAATGGGGAAAAATCAGGTGAAATTGGGAAAATGGAATGTGCAGCAGTTTTGGGATATCTGCTACTCTCCATCTGAACGGAGAACTTCGAACTTTGAACTTTGAACTTCTCCAGGATCAGGTCTAGAAATTCCAGATCTACTAGATATTCAGTGCAAAGTGTGCCATACACCTAGAAATGAGTGAGAGAGACAGTAGCAAGAACCTGCAACTTTTTGAGCAGTGTAACAAAGTCTGGATGTTGCAGAATTCTTGGGGAAATTAAGATTAATCTCCTGAGCTCTGCTCTCACCAAAATCTGGGAGCACATTCTTCAGGCATTTTTGTCACATTGGAACCATGGGAGACGGCTGACAATACTTGAGGGACTGAGGTATAGAGAGAAGTTGGACATTATTCATTAAATCGCAGGAAACTGAAGAGTGATCTGAAAGAGAAGCATGGATCGGGTAGGTACAGAAAACCACAGGAGCAGAATTGGGCCACTTGGCCTATTGAGTCAGATATGCTTTTTCATTACGACTGATTTACAATCCCATTCAGCCCTATTCTTCTCCCTTCTCTGTGTAATGTTTAACATCCAAACTAATCAAAACTTATCAACCTCCACTATAAATATACCCAATGGCTTAGAGTCACAACCGTCTATGCCAATGAATTCCACAGTTTTGCCATTCATTGGCTGAAGAAACTTCTTGTCATTTTTGTTCTAAAGGGATAAAACTATTCTAAGGCTGTGCTCTCTCCTCCAATACTCGCACATTATTGGAAACATCCTCTCCACGCCGACTGTATCTCGGCCTTTCAATATTCGATAAGTTTCAATGAGATCCCTGCTCATTCTTCTGAACTCCAGTGGCTATAGACCCACAGCCATCAAGCACTCCCGGAATCATTCTTGTGAATCTCCTCCGGACCCTTCCAATTCCAACACATCCTTTCTAAGATGAGGGACCCAGAACTGCTTGCAATGCTCCAAGTGTGGTCTGGCCAAAGCCTTATAAAGCCTCAGTCACTCAGTCTTTTTCCCAGAATTGTGCAATTATGAACTGGCAGGGAGGAGAGATTTGATTAAAATTTGTGTTGCAACTTCCTTACAAAATATGATGGTATCTATGTGGAAAGAGCTGCCAGACAAAGTGGTTGAGACAGGTACAATGACAACTTTTAAAAGACACTTGACACATTTCTTTAATAGCTTAAGCAAGAAAGCTTCTTTATTTCCATCTTTTACAGTTTCAAAATAACAAAAAAGGAAAAGGGCCCGAAGCTAAAGTTAGGGCACCCTGCATAGTCAGTACTTAGTAATACCCCCTTTGGCAAGTATCACAGCTTGTAAACTCTTTCTGTGGCCAGCTAAGAGTCTTTCAATTCTTGTTTGGGGGATTTTCGCCCATTCTTCCTTGCAAAAGGTTTCTTGTTCTGTGAGATTCTTGGGCCGTCTTGCATGCACTGCTCTTTTTGTGGTCTATCCACAGATTTTCGATGATGTTTAGTTCAGGGGACTGTGAGGGCCATGGAAAAACCTTCAGCTTGCGCCTCTTGAGGTAGTCTATTGTGGATTTTGAGGTGTGTTTAGGATGATTATCTTGTTGTAGAAGCCATCCTCTTTTCATCTTTGGCTTTTTTACAGACGGTGTGATATTTGCTTCCAGAATTTGCTGAAAATTAATAGAATTCATTCTTCCCTCTACCAGTAAATGTTCCCTGTGCCACTGGCTGCAACACAAGCCCAAAGCATGATCGATCTACCCCCGTGCTTAACAGTTGGAGAGGTGTTCTTTACATGAAATTATGCACCCTTTTTTCTCCAAACATACCTTTGCTCATTGCGGCCAAAAAGTTCTATTCAAAAGGTTCAAAGGAACGTCCAAACAAGTCTGATACATTTTGGAAACAAGTCCTGTCGACTGAAGAAGTTAAAATAGAACTTTTTGGTTCAAATACATTGTTTAGTGTAGACTTCAGCACAACGTTATCACAGTGCGTGGTGTCGGAGATCAAAACTGAATCCCAGGGATCAATTGTGTCAGGTAGTGTAATCTTATCACAAAGTTATCACAGCTCAGGGAGTCGGAGTTTGGAGCTCAATCTCCGAACTCTAAGGATTTACAGTTCAGGCTGAATGGTCTAAATTGGGGTACACATGTACACAGTGTATTGAAAGGACAGCAGGTAGGCAGAGGAGCAGTGTGGCTCTATTTGTAAAAAAATGAACTCAAATCCTTAGAAAATAGGATCAGAAGACATAGATTCCTTGTGAGAAAAGTTAAGAAACCCCAAGAGTAAAAAGACACTGATGGAACTGATACAGGCCTCCAAGCAGCAGCCAGGATGTGGGATACAAGTTATGGGAGACAGAAAAGGCATATAAAAGGGGCAATGTTACGATAGTGAAGGGAGAATTCAGTATGCATGTAGACTGGGAAAATCAAGTTGGTGCTGGATACCAAGATAGTCAATTTGTAGAATGCCTATGAAATGGCTTTTTGAGCAGCTTGTGGTCGAGCACACGAGGGAAAAGGCTGTTCTGGATTGGGTGTTGAGTAATGAACCTACTTTGATTAGGGAGCTTAAGGTAAAGGGGGCCCTAGGAGGCAGTGATCCAAATATGATAAAATTCATCCTGCAGCGTGAGAGGGAGAAGATAAAGTCAGATGTATCAGGAAAGGGGATTACAGAGGCATGAAGGAGGAGCTGGCCAAAGTTGATTGTCAGGGAAGACAGCAATTGCTGGAGTTTCTGGGAGCAATTCAGAAGGCACAGGATTGATACATCCCTAAGAGCTAGTATTCTAAAGGCCGGATGGCACAACCATGGCTGACAAGGGAAGTCAAAGCCAACATAAAAGCAAAATAGAGGACATATAATAGAACAGATGTAGGTGGGAAGTTAGGGGATTGGGAAGCATTCGAAAACCAACAGAAGGCAACTAAGTAGCTAGAAGGAAGGCAAGGATGAAACATGAAGGTCAGATCGTCAATCATATCAATGGTTCAATGTATCATTTTAATATCAGAGAATGTGTACAACCTGAAATGCTTACTCTTCACAAACATCCACAAAACAGGAAAAAAACCCAAAGAATGAATGAAAGAAACATCAGAACCCTGAAGGCCCCACTCCCCCCGCAAGCAAAAAGCATCAACACACTTGCACCAGTCCCCTCCCCCACCCCACGCAAGCAATAGCAAAAGTCCCCCAAAAAGACCTTGATCTTGAGTCCATCCCAGCATTTCAGTATCTTAGGCAGGCTCTCTCTCGCTCGCGAGGGAGAGAGAGGTCGCTCCTGCAACAAGAAGAGTGAGAGACCAGCTTATAATGTTATATTTCTCTGCATTGTGGAAGACATGAGAAGTAAGCCAGACGTTTCAGAGTGTTGGAGGGCAGAAGTGGGTGCAATTGCTATTACTAGGGAGAAGGAGTTTGGGAAGCTGAAAGGTCTGAATGTAGATAAGTCACCTGGACCAGATGGAGTACACCCCAGGGTTATGAAAGAGGCAGCTACAGAGATTGTGGGGAATTAGCAATGATCTTTCACAAATCACTAAATTCTGCCTTGGTTCTGAAGGATTGGAGAATTGCAATGTCACTCCATCCTATAACCATATAACAATTACAGCACAGAAACAGGCCATCTCAGCCCTTCTAGTCTGTGCCGAACTCTTACTCTCACCTAGTCCCACTGACCTGCACTCAGCCCATAACCCTCCCTTCCTTTCTTGTCCATATATCTATCCAATTTAACTTTAAACGACAACATCAAACCTGCCTCAACCACTTCTACTGGAAGCTCATCCCACACAGCTACCACTCTCAGAGTAAAGAAGTTCCCCCTCATGTTACCCCTAGACTTTTGCCCTTTAAGTTTCAACTTATGCCCTCTTGTTTGAATCTCCCCCACTCTCAATGGAAAAAGCCTATCCACGTCAACCCTATCTATCCCCCTCATCATTTTAAATACCTCTATCAAGTTCCCCCTCAACCTTCAACATTCCAAAGAATAAAGACCCAACTTGTTCAACCTTTCTCTGTAACTTAGGTGCTGAAACCCAGGTAACATTCTAGTAAATCTTCTCTGTACTCTCTCTATTTTGTTGACATCTTTCCTATAACTTGGTGACCAAAACTTTACACAATACTCCACATTTGGCCTCACCAACACCTTGTACAATTTTAACATTACATCCCAACTCCTATACTCAATGCTCTGATTTATAAAGGCCAGCATACCAAAAGCTTTCTTCACCACCCTATCCACATGAAATTCCACCTTCAGGGAACTATGCACCATTATTCCTAGATCACTCTGTTCTACAGCATTCCTCAATGCCCTACCATTTACCATGTATGTCCTATTTTGATTAGTCCTACCAAAACCTAACACCTCACACTTATCAGCATTAAACTCCATCTGCCATCTTTCCACCCACTCTTCTAACCAGCCTAAATCGCTCTGCAAGCTTTGAAAATCGACTTCACTATCCACAACTCCACCTAGCTTAGTATCATCTTACTCATCCAATTTACCGCCCCATCATCCAGATCATTAATGTATATGACAAATAACATTGTATCCAGTACAGACCCCTGAGGCACACCACTAGTCACCGACCTCCAATCTGACAAACAGTTATCCAACACTACTCTCTGGCGTCTCCCGTCCAGCCACTGCTGAATCCATTTTACTACTTCAATATTAATATCTAATGATTGAACCTTCCTAACCAACCTTCCATGTGGGACCTTGTCAAAGACCTTACTGAAGTCCATATAGACAACATCCACTGCTTTACCCTCATCAACTTTCCTAGTAACCTCTTCAAAAAATTCAATAAGATTTGTCAAACATGACCTTCCATGCACAAATCCATGTTGACTGTTCGTAATCAGACCCTGTCTATACAGATGATTATATATACCATCCCTAAGAATACTTTCCATCAATTTACCCACCACTGACACCAAACTCACAGGCCGATAATTGCTAGGTTTACTCTTAGAACCCTTTTTAAACAATGGAACAGCATGAGCAATACGCCAATCCTCCGACACCATGCCCATTTCTAATGACATTTGAAATATTTCTGTCAGAGCCGCTGCTATTTTCACACTAACTTCCCTCAAGGTCCTAGGGAATATTCTGACAGGACCCAGAGACTTATCCACTTTTATATTCCTTAAAAGCTCCAGTACTTCCTCTTCTTTAATCATCATAGTTTCCATAATTTCCCTAATGTTTCTCTTACCTTACCCAATTCAATATCCTTCTCCTTGGTGAATACCGAAGAAAAGAAATTGTTCAGAATCTCCCCCATCTCTTTTGGTTCCACACATAGCTGTCCACTCTGATTCTCTAAGGGACCAATTTTATCCCTCACCTCACCATCCTTTTGCTACTAATATAACTGTAGAAACCCTTTGGATTTATTTTCACCTTACCTGCCAAAGCAAACTCATTCCTTCTTTTAGCTTTTCTGATTTCTTTCTTAAGATTCTTTTTACATTCTTTATATTCCTTGAGCACCTCATATTCTCCATGCTGCCTATATTTATTGTAGATATCTCTCTTTTTCCGAACCAAGTTTCCAATATCCCTTGAAAACCATGGCTCTCTCAAACTTTTAACCTTTCCTTTCAACCTAACAGGAACATAAAGATTCTGTACTCTCAAAATTTCTCCTTCAAATGGCCTCCATTTCTCTATTACATTCTTCCCATCAAACAAATTGTTCCAATCCACTCCTTCTAAATCCTTTTGCATCTCCTCAAAGTTAGTCTTTCTCCAATCAAAAATCTCAACCCTGGGTCCAGACCTATTCTTCTCCATAGTTATATTGAAACTAATAGCATTGTGATCACTGGAGCCAAAGTGCTCCCCAACACAAACCTCCGTCATCTGACCTATCTCATTCCCTAACAGGAGATCTAACACTGCCCCTTCTCTAGTTGGTACCTCTATGTATTGCTGCAAAAAACTATCCTGCACACATTTTACAAACTCCAAACCATCTAGCCCTTTTACAGTATGAGCTTCCCAGTATATGTGTGGAAAATTAAAATCTCCCACAATCACAACCTTGTGCTTACTACAAATATCTGCTATCTCCTTACAAATTTGCTCCTCCAATTCTCACTCCCCATTTGGTGGTCTATAATACACCCCCTTAAGAGTTACGACACCTTTGCCAGTCCTTAATTCCACCCAGATAGCTTCCCTAGACGAGCCCACTAACCTATCCTGCCAGAGCTCCGCTGTAAAATTTTGTCTGACAAGCAATGCAACACCTCCCCCTCTTGTCCCTCCGATTCTATCACATCTGAAGCAATTAAATTCAGGAATATTTAGTTGCCAATCACACCCCTCCTGTAACCATATTTCACTAACAGCTACCACATCATACTTCCACGTATAAATCCATGCTTTAAGGTCATCCACCTTTCTTATAATGCTCCTAGCATTAAAATAAATACATTTAAGAAATTTTCCATCTTACACTCTGTTTATCACTAATGGTGAAAACAAATTTTCTATTTTCTTTTTCTTCCTTCTTCCCTACATCTGTTCCTACACTCTGGTTCCCCTCCACTCTCGTATCTAGTTGAAATCCACCGGAGCCTTTCTAGCAAATCTACCTGCAAGGATATTTGTCCCCCTCCAGTTCAGATGTAGACCGTCCCACCAGAACAGGTCCCACCTTCCCTGGAAAACTGCCCAATTATCTATAAATCTGAAGCCCTCCCTCCTGCACCATGTTTTCAGCCACGTGTTAATCTGCGCTATCTTACTATTTCTAAACCTGCCTGCACGTGGCACTGGTAGCAATCCTGAGATTGCCATCCTGGAGGTCCTGTCCTTTAACTTGGCTTCTCCCTCCCTAAACTCACCTTTCAGGACCTCCTCACTCCTCCTACCCATGTCATTGGTCCCTACATGGACAACAACATCTGGCTGCTCACCCTCCCTCTTGAGAACACCGAGTACTCGATCCGAGATATCATGGACCTTGGCACCAGGGAGGCAACAGACCATCCGGGATTTTCGAACTCTTCCACAGAACCTCTTACCTGTCCCCCTAACTATCGAATCCCCTATCACTACTGCTCTCTTCTTTTCCCTCCTTCCTTTCTGAGTTGAGGGTCCCATCTCGGTGCCAGAGACACCACCACAGCAACTTGTTCCTGGTAGGGCTGGAGGCAGGATCTCGCCTGACAAATCTGTTGGAATTCTTCGAAGAAATAACAAGCAGGATAGATATTGGAGAATCGGTTGATGTCGTGCACTTGGATTTTCAGAAGGCATTTGACAAGGTGCCACACATGAGGCTGCTGAACAAGATAAGAGCCCATGGGATATATATTAGCATGAATAGAGCATTAGCTGCCAGTGACTAGCTGTGTACTGGAGAGGTCAGTATTGGGACCACTTTTCCGTATGTCGTATGGCAATGGTTTGGATGATAGAATTGATGGTCTTGTGACCAGGTTTGTGGACAATACAAAGACAGGTGGAGGGCTAAGGAGTGCTGGGGAAGCAGACAGTCTGCAAAAGGACTTAACAGATTAGGAAGCTTGAGTCTGTGGTGAGGAAGGCAAGTGCGAGGACTGGAATGAAAAAAACAAGGAAGTAATGCTGGGGCCGCACTCAGAGTATTGTGAGTGGTCTTGTGTTCCTTATGTCAGAAAGGATGTGCTGGCATTGGAGAGGGTTCAAAGGAGGCTCACGAAAGTGATTCCAGAAATGAAATGATTATCAGATGATGAGAGTTTGATGGTTCTGAGCCTGTACTCGCTGGAATTTAGGAGAATGAGGTGGAATCACATTGAATACTATCGAATAAATGGCAGAGTGCCGAACCAGGTTTCACTGAGTTAGGGAATCCACACAAGGGGTGTGTGAAAAGAGCTACTTTTTAAACTGTGTAAAAGCCAAAGAAAGGGCAGATAAGGTAGCAGAAGTCATTCTGCTAATTCTGCTCGTATGTCTTATGGCCTTAATCAGGCCGATGTTCAAGATTTCTAAGGCAGAGTTTTGTGGCAGAGTCTCTGAGTTGAGGAGCAACCAAACTGCAAGAAGCTTTCATTAGAAAGTGGGAATATAATTCATCCAGATGTAAGCAGAGCAGCTATTCTTGAAGTGGTTATTGTTCTGGAGTGGCCTTGGCTCATCAGGCTTAGGTGAGATCAGGTTTTGCTGATGTAGATTGTCTTGTAAATTACTGTCTCTCTGTTTTTATTTCTTTATTCCTCATCTATTAGTGCATAGTATAGAAAATGGCTCCAGGATCTGGGTTTTGTATGCAGGCAGGATATGGGAAGTTTGGGAGACCTCCAATCACCTGGATTAACACGCCCGCACGAGGTGCACCAAGCTGCAGCTCCTGAGAGAATATATTAAGGAACTGGAGCTGCAGCTCAGTGACCTTCGACTGATACGGGAGAATGAGGAGGTGACAGACAGGAGTCACCCCTAGCTAGCAAGAGACAGGTAACAGAGAGACAGTCAGGAGAAGGAGGGGAAATGCACAGCCATTGCAGAGTACACCTGTGGCCGTTCAGTTCAAAAGTATTTAAATTTAGATACAATTGAGGAGATCATCCTACCATGGTGGTGGGGTGGGGGAGCCACAGTGACCGGATCTCTGGCACTGAGTCTGGTGCTGTGACTCAGAAGAGCAGAGAGGTGAAGAGGACTGCAGTGTTGATAGGAGATTCCTTAGTCAGAGGAACAGAGACAAGGTTCAGTGGCCACGATAGAGACACTGGGACGGTTCGTTGTCTCCCTGGTGCCAGGATAAGGGATGGCTCGGATCATGCCCACAGCATTCTCAAGGGTGAGGGTGAGCAGTCAGAAGTCTTGATACATATTGGCACCAATGACTTAGGAAGACAAGGTGAGGAGGTCTTGAAGAAAGGTTTTGGGGAGCTAGATGGAAAGCTGAGAAACAGGACCTCCAGGGCAGTACTTTTAGGTTTCTACCTGTGCCACAAGCCACTGAAGGGAAGAATAGGATGATCTGGCAGGTGAATGCAAGGCTGAGGAACTGGTGCATGGGGCAGGGTTTCAGGTTCATGGATTACTGGGATCTCTTCTGAGCAAGGTATTCCCTGTACAAAAGGGACAGCTTACACTCGACCCGAGGGGGTCCAATATCATAGAACATAGAACATAGAATAGTACAGCACAGTACAGGCCCTTCGGCCCACAATGTTGTGCCAACCCTCAAACCCTGCCTCCCATATAAGCCCCCACCTTAAATTCCTCCATATACCTGTCTAGTAGTCTCTTAAACTTCACTAGTGTATCTGCCTCCACCACTGACTCAGGCAGTGCATTCCACGCACCAACCACTCTCTGAGTAAAAAACCTTTCTCTAATATCCACCTTGAACTCCCCACCCCTTACCTTAAAGCCATTTCCTCTTGTATTGAGCAGTGGTGCCCTGGGGAAGAGGCGCTGGCTATCCACTCTATCTATTCCTTTTATTATCTTGTATACCTCTATCATGTCTCCTCTCATCCTCTTTCTCTCCAAAGAGTAAAGCCCTAGCTCCCTTAATCTCTGATCATAATGCATACTTTCTAAACCAGGCAGCATCCTGGTAAATCTCCTCTGTACCCTTTCCAATGCTTCCACATCCTTCCTATAGTGAGGTGACCAGAACTGGACACAATACTCCAAGTGTGGCCTAACCAGAGTTTTATAGAGCTGCATCATTACATCGCGACTCTTAAACTCTATCCCTCGACTTATGAAAGCTAACACCCCATAAGCTTTCTTAACTACCCTATCCACCTGTGAGGCAACTTTCAGGGATCTGTGGACATGTACCCCGAGATCCCTCTGCTCCTCCACACTACCAAGTATCCTGCCATTTACTTCGTACTCTGCCTTGGAGTTTGTCCTTCCAAAGTGTACCACCTCACACTTCTCCGGGTTGAACTCCATCTGCCACTTCTCAGCCCACTTCTGCATCCTATCAATGTCTTTCTGCAATCTTTGACAATCCTCTACACTATCTACAACACCATTAACCTTTGTGTCGTCTGCAAACTTGCCAACCCACCCTTCTAGCCCCACATCCAGGTCGTTAATGAAAATCACAAGAAGTAGAGGTCCCAGAACAGATCCTTGTGGGACACCACTAGTCACAATCCTCCAATCTGAATGTACTCCCTCCACCACCACCCTCTGCCTCCTGCAGGCAAGCCAATTCTGAATCCACCTGGCCAAACTTCCCTGGATCCCATGCCTTCTAACTTTCTGAATAAGCCTACCGTGTGGAACCTTGTCAAATGCCTTATCAAAATCCATATAGATCACATCCACTGCACTACCCTCATCTATATGCCTGGTCACCTCCTCAAAGAACTCTATCAGGCTTGTTAGACACGATCTGCCCTTCACAAAGCCATGCTGACTGTCCATGATCAGACCATGATTCTCTAAATGCCTATAGATCCTATCTCTAAGAATCTTTTCCAACAGCTTTCCCACCACAGACATAAGGCTCACGGGTCTATAATTACCCGGACTATCTCTACTACCTTTTTTGAACAAGGGAACAACATTCGCCTCCCTCCAATCCTCCGGTACCATTCCCGTGGACAACAAGGACATAAACATCCTAGCCAGAGGCTCAGCAATCTCTTCTCTCACCTCGTGGAGCAGCCTGGGGAATATTCCGTCAGGCCCCGGGGACTTATCTGTCCTAATGTATTTTAACAACTCCAATGTCTCCTCTCCCTTAATATCAGCATGCTCCAGAACATCAACCTCACTCATATTGTCCTCACCATCATCAAGTTCCATCTCATTGGTGAATACCGAAGAGAAGTATTCATTGAGGACCTCGCTCACTTCCACAGCCTCCAGGCACATCTTCCCACCTTTATCTCTAATCGGTCCTACCTTCACTCCTGTCATCCTTTTTTCCTTCACATAATTGAAGAATGCCTTGGGGTTTTCCTTTACCCTACTCGCCAAGGCCTTCTCATGCCCCCTTCTTGCTCTTCTCAGCCCCTTCTTAAGCTCCTTTCTTGCTTCCCTATATTCCTCAATAGACCCATCTGATCCTTGCTTCCTGAACCTCATGTATGCTGCCTTCTTCCACCTGACTAGATTTTCCACCTCATTTGTCACCCATGGTTCCTTCACCCTACCATTCTTTATCTTCCTCACCGGAACAAATTTATCCCTTACATCCCGCAAGAGATCTCTAAACATCGACCACATGTCCATAGTACATTTCCCTGCAAAAACATCATCCCAATTCACACCCGCAAGTTCTAGCCTTATAGCCTCATAATTTGCCTTTCCCCAATTTATCCTTGCGGGCAGTTTGGTTAGACTTGTCTGCATTGATCGAAGCTAATGGCAGTGTAATGGGAACTGGAGTGACAGTGCTGAAGATGAGGTAGTTGGTTTACGAAGAGAGGCAATGTATGGTGAGACACCTAGCGAAGAGAGGCTGATGATAGGGGAAAATTACAGTCAACAGGATGAGTTGTAACGTAAAAGGCGGACAAAATTTAAAAGAGTGAACAGAGGACTTAAGGTGTTAAGTTTTCATGTGCGCTGTATATGGAATAAGGTAGGTAAACTTGTAGCACAGTTACAGATTGGCAGGTATGATGTTGTAGGCATCACTGAATCATGGGTGAAAGAAGATTATAGCTGGGAGTATAATGTCCAAGGATACAAATTGTATCAAAAGGACAGGCAGGAAGGCACAGTGGGTGGCGTTGCTCTGTTGGTAAAAAGTGTAATTACATCACTAGAAAGAGGGGACAGAGGGTCAAAAGGTGTTGCATCATTGTGGATAGAGGTAAGGAACTGCAAGGTCAAACAGATCCTGTTGGGGTTTATAACAGACTACAAAAGAGTAGGAAGGACGTGCCCTACAAATTACAACAGCAGATATAAACTGCATGCTGAACGGCAATGTTACAATAGTCATGGGGTCCTCAATATGCAGGTAGTCTGGGAAAGTCAGGCTGGTTTGGTGCAGGATTCCATGAGGGGGAATTGCTAAAATGACTACAGGGTAGTTTTTTAGTGCAGCTCGTGGTTGAGCCCAATGCGGATTCAGCTATTCTGGATTGGGTATTGTGCAATAAGTCAGAATTGATGAGACAACTTAAGGTAAAAGAATCCTTAGGGGAAAGTGACTATAATACGATCAAATTCACCCTGAAATTTGACAACATAATGGCCAAAGTGAGGGCATGTAACACAGCAAAAATTAGTGGGCAGTTAGAGGATTGGGAAGCTTTTAAATACCAAAGAAGGCAACTAAAAAAGTCATTAAGAAGGTGAAGATGGAATATGAAAGTATGCCAGCCAATAATATTAAAGAGGATACCAAAAGTATCGTTGGATACATGAAGTGCAAAAGGGAGGCAAGAGTGTATATTGGACCGCTGGAAAAAGATGCTGGACAGGTAGTAATGAGGGACGAGGAAATGGCGGATGGACTGAATAAGTATTTTGCATCAGTGTTCACTATACTACAGTATAGTGGAAGTTCCAGGTGTCAGAGGTCATGAAGTCCATGAAGTTACCATTACTAGGGAAAAGGTTCTTCAGAATCTGGGAAGTCTGAAGATAGATAAGTCACCTGGACCAAATGGTGTACACCCCAGGGTTCTGGAAGAGGTGGCTGAAGTGATTGTGGAGGAATTAGTAATGATATTTCAAGGATCACTAGATTCTGGATAAACAAAGGAGAATTGGTTGATGTGTGTACTTGCATCTTCAGAAGGCCTTTGACAAGGTGCCGTACATGAGGATGCTTTACAAGCTACGAGCCCATGGTATTACAAGAAAGATTCTAACATGGATAAAGTGATGGCTGATTGGCAGGAGGTAATGACTGGGAGTCAAGGGAGCCTTTGCTGGTCGGCTGCTGGTGACTAGTGGTGTTCCATAGGGTCTGTGTTGGGACCTATTCATTTTACGTTATATGTCAATGATTTGGATCATGGAATAGATGACTTTCTTGCAAAGTTTGTGACGATATGAAGATAGATGGAAGGGCAGATAGTATTGAGGAGAAAGAGAAGCTACAGAAGGACTTAGATTAGGAGAATGGGCAAAGGATTGGCAGATGGAATACAGTGTCAGGAATTGTATGGTCATGCACTGGTAGGAAAAATAAAAGGGTTGACTATTTTCAAAGTGAAGAGAATATACTGAGGTGCAAAGGGACTTGGTAGTTCTTGTGCAGGATACCCTAAACATGAATTTGCAGGTTGAATCTGTGGTGAGGAAGGCAAATGTAATGTTATCATTCATTTCAAGAGGATTGTAATATGAAGTGTGTATACTACTGGTGACTGTGGTGGAGGCAGATACAACAGGGTCTTCTAGGAGTTTCTAAGAGCTTAGAATAATAGAGGGCTATGTGGTAGGGAAATTCTAGGCAGTTTCTAGAATAGGTTACATGGTCTTCACAACATTGTGGGCTGAAGGGCTTGTAATGTGTTATAAATTTCTATGTTCTATAAAGGCAAGGATGTAATGTTGAGACTTCATAAAGGACTGGTGAGGCCTCTCTTGGAGTAATTTGAGCAACTTGGGCTTCTTATCTTAGGATGAATATGCTGAAACTGGAGATGGGTTCAAGAGAGTTTCACAAAAATGATTCCAAGATTGAACGGCTTATCATATGAAAAGCACTTGCTGGCTCTGGACCTGTATTCACTGCAAATCGGAAGAATGAGCGGTGACCTCATTGAAACCGATGAAATGGCTAAAGGTCCTGACAGAGTGGATGTGGAGAGGATGTTTCCTATGGTGTGAGCGTCAAAGAGCAGAGGATACAGCCTTAGAATAGAGGCATGTCCTTTTAGAATGGTGATGGGGAAGAATTTCTTTAACCAGAGAGTAGTGAATCTGTTGCCACAGACAGCTATGAAGGATGTCATTATGTTTATTTAAGCAGAGGTTGACAAAATCTTGTTCGATCATAAGAACATAAGAAATAGAAGCAGGAGTCGGCCGTCTGGCCCATCGAGCCTGCCCCACCATTCAATAAGATCATGGCTGATCTGACCATGGACTCATCTCCACCTACCTGCCTTTAATTCCCCCGTTATGCAAAAATCTATCCAACCTTGTCTTAAATATATTTACTGAGGTAGCCTGCACTGCTTCATTGGGCAGAGAATTCCAAAGATTCACCGCTCTCTGGGAAAAGCAGTTCCTCCTCATCTCTGTCCTAAATCTACTCCCTCAAATCTTGAGGCTACGTCTCCTAGTTCAAGTCTCACCTACCAGTGGAAACAACTTCCCTGCCTCTATCTTAACTGTCCTTTACATAAGTTTATACATTTCTATAAGATCTCCTCTCTTTCTTCTGAATTCCAAAGAGTACAGTCCCAGGTAACTCAATCTCTCCTCATAGCCTAACCCCCCTCATCTCCAGAATCAACCTGGTGAACCTCCTCTGCACTGGTCAGGGCATGAAGGGATACGGAGGGAAGGCAAGAGATTGGGGCTGAGAGAAAGAATGGATCAGCCATAATGAAATGATAGAGCAGACTCTATGGTCCAAATGGCCTAATTATGCTCATGTATCTTATAGTCTTATAGTCTTAACATATCTGTAGAATCCCCTAGGAGTTTTCTTCACCTTGTCTGCTCAAGCAACTTCATGTCTTCTTTTAGCTTTCCTGATTTTTTCTTCAGTATTCTCTTGAATTTCTTGTACTCCATGAGTATCTCATTTGTTCCAACTTGCCTACACCTGCAATGCGTCTCCTTTTTTTCTCTCAACCAGGGCATCAATATCTCTTGAAAACCAGGATTCCCTCCCCTTGTTATCTTTAACTTTTATTCTGACAGGCACATAGAGGATTTCTCCTCTCAAAACTTCTTTTTTGAAGGCCTCCCACTAACCTAGAACACCTTTGCCAGAAAGTAGCCAGTCCCAATCCAGATCATTTCTGATACCATCAATATTGGTCTTTCTCCAGTTTAGAATCTCAACCCGCCAGACCTATCCTTTTGCATATTTACTTTGAAACTAACGGCATTGTGATCACGAGATGCAAAGCGTTCCGCTACACAAATTTCTGTCACCTGCCCTGTCTCATTCCCTAACAGCGGATCCAGTATCGCACTCTCTCTCATTGTGACTTCTACACGGATGAAGGAAGTTTCCCTGAACATATTTCTTGCAAGAGTCTGCGATCTCTTTATGAATTTGTTCCTCTAAATTCCTAGGACTGTTGGGTGGTCTGTAATATAGCCCCATTAATGTGGTCAAACCTTTCTCATTTCCCTGTTCCACACATAACGCCTAGCTAGATGAGTTCTTCAGTCTGTCCTGACAAAGTACTGAGTGACATATTCCCTGAATAATAAGTCCACTCCTGCTCCTTTAACCCTGCCCACTCTGTCACGACTAAAACAATGGAACCCAAGAATATTGAGCTGCCAGTCCTGCCCCTCCTGCAACCAAGTCTCACTAATGGCTACAACGTCATAATTCCTGGTGTTCATCCATGCCCTGAGCTCATCCGCCTTTCCTACAATACTTCCTGCATTGAAATATGTGCATCTCAGGACACCACTCGCACAATACTCAACCTATTCATACTGACTTTGTGTGAGATCTTACGAATATCTGCCTCCACAACCTCTCCACGAACTGTCTGGCACTCCAGTTCCAAACTGCCTGCAACTCTAGTTTAATCCTCACCATGCAGTATTAGTAAACCTTCCCGCTGGGATATTAGTTCCCTACAGTTCAGCTTGCATTTCTTCATTAGAATGTGATATGTCTGTGAGTCCACAGATAGGCATTGAAAGCCTTTTGTTTTACATTTTGTTTCAGAGGTACATTTCATTTTTTCGAAATGTGGGTCAACACAAGAAGCTTTGCTGAATTTCCAGCAGCAAAGAGCTAGAGCAAGGAATACTGAATGGGTGGATTGGACGGGATTTTGCTTGTCAACTGGGAGGGAAACTGGTCTGACAGTGGTGTGGAGAACGCTATAGAAAATGAATGTTGCCAGAGGTTATCACCAGATTCCAGTGTTAGTGGAGAGTAGAAATTTGGCTACAATGGACATAGAATAGGTGGAATGTCTATGAAACATGTTTGCAAAGAAATGTAGACTAGACAATTTAGGAGAGGAGTATATTAAGAGACAATAGCATATTATGATGGAGAATGGGAAGATTTGTGAGAAACGAGGTGACAGGGGCTCAAGAAAATGCTGAATCATTGTGGGTTAAGTTAAGAAACTGCAAGGGTTAAAAAAACCTTTATGGGACTAATATATAGGCCAAATAGTGGCCAAGATGTAGGATTGAGATGGCAAAGGGAGCTGGAAAGGGCATGTAATAAGGGTCATGTCACAATTGTAATGGGTGGTCTTCAACATGCAAGGGGATTGGGGAAATCTGGTTGTCACAAGAGAGGAAATTTGGTGAATGCCTCTGAGATGGTTTTTTATTAGAGAAGCTTAAGGTAAAAGAACACTTAGGAGCAGTGATCATAATATAGTTGAATTCATACTGCAATTTGAGAGGGAGAAGCATACATCAAATGTAATGTATCACAATGGAAGAAAGCGTTTAATTGGAGTAAGGGGGATATGAAGCTATCAGGCAGGAACTTGGAAGCATAAATTGGGAACAGATGTTCTCAAGGAAGTGTACAGCAGAAATGTGGCAAATGTTCAGGGGATATTTGCATGGCGTTCTGCATAGGTATGTTCTAATGAGACAGGGAAAGGATGGTAAGGTGTAGGAACCGTGGTGTACAAAGGCTGTTGAAAATCTAGTCAGGAAGAGAATAACATCTTACAAAAGGTTGAAAAAACTAGGTAATGAAAGAGATCCAGAAGATTATAAGGCAAGCAGGAAATGAGCTTAAGAATGAAATTAGGAGACCTAGAAGGGTCCGTGAGAAGTCCTTGGCAAACAGGGTTAAAGAAAACCCCAAGGCATTCTAGAAGACACCCAGGTTAGTACTTAGTTGAGGGCATGTTATGTTGGTGATGGAAGCATGGTGACATTTGTGGGGTTCCCTAGCACATCCTCAGACTGTCATGGTCCGGTCCCTGAAGTCCACATTCCGGTTCACGGTCCAGTCCATTGACACTTGCTCCAGGTTTTCCTGTTTACCTTGTTTCTGTTGAGCACTCTAATTGAGCCACATGATTCTAGTTTGGTCAGACTCATAAATACCTCCAGAGACTAGGGCTTGGTTGCTGGATTGTTCCTGTCTGAATCCCTTCCCTTCCTTCTGTTGCCTCGCCTCTGACCCTTGCTTGCACCTTGTCAGTCTTGCCCTGGAGCAACCCACTGGTGGAAGGCTAGTGCAGTCTTTGAGATATGGATTTGGCTGTTCCACAGCCTGCTGAGGTTACCGGCTGTCTCGAGCCTTGGAGCCGCCCTGGACACAGCTCACTTCCTGTCCTGTGCCTCTGTCGGGTAAGCCAAGCTGATTGCTGTTACCCTGTGGTTGGTTCTGTTCTTTCCTGTCCCTTGCCTCTGTCGGGTAAACCAGGCTGTTTGCTGTTACCCTGCAGTTGGTTCTGTCCTTTCCTGTCCCTTGCCTCTGTTGGGTTGGAGTCCCACGTCCTGCCCAGGAGTTGCCTCGAGTACCCTTGCCCTGTCATGTCCTTGTCTGGCCTTCAAGACCAAGACCCCAGCCTCAAGCCTTGAGATCGTGATGGGGTCCTGAATTACCCTTATGAACTGTGCTTTAGAAAAGAGAGAGTTATTTAACACTGACATGTTGCATTGAGAGAGAGAGAGAGACGAAGTCTGCTCACAGGTTGTTTATGCTTTCTTCAAGGGCATTTGCCTGCTTGTACATTTCTTACACAGAGAAGGGAAGGAGAAGGTATTTGAATGACAGCTGGTATCCAGTACGGTGAGATAAATAGGAGGTCAGATGATATAGACCTCAGACACATGTTTTGGACACTGAATGAGCTTTGTTGTGCCCACAGAAAAAGTGGGTTTTTGGAGGATCGATCAGGCAGATCGATCAGTGGCTCTTGCAGTGAAAAGAAAAGGCAGTGACCGGTGGGGAGTTGTCCATGTGTCCACCCTTGGCTGGGTGATAGCTCCACCACAGGAAACTGGTCCTCTTTGCTGTGGTCACAGTCGGTGACTTTTAAAGGGATTTCGGAGGACAATGAGAAGATCGATGGTGTCAGCTCACCTGAAGACTCAAATCTCTCTCTCTCTCTCTCTCTCTCTCTCTCTCTCTCTCTCTCTCTCTCTCTCTCTCTCTCTCTCTCTCTCTCTCTCTCTCTCTCTCTACCACTACTCAACTCAAAACCATGAGCTGAACTGATCTTTACCCATTATTGTAAGACTATCTATTTACTCCTAGACTTGAAGCTTGACTTTCATATATATTTCCACACTTACTGATTTACTTACATATATATAATCATTGCTAACCTGTTTGATTTATCTACAGTTATATTACTGTATTGCATAGTTACTAATACATATCATTAGTTAATAGCAATACTAGACTCCAAAGTGCTTTCCATCTCTGCTGGTTCTTTATTCCCGTCACGGGGTACGTGACAAGACCAATACCCCAGCCTCAAGACTTGAGACCAAGACCCCAGCCACGTCAGGTCATACCCTTGCCTGGTTCTGGGGCCCGAGCCCGAGGCAAGACCCAGGTTCTGGGTCCTTGTCCAGTCTCTGGCTCAGAGCCCAAGCCCAGGTTCCCAGTGCATAGTTCCTTGTCGGGGTTCCCTGTCTTGTCCATGCCCTAGCCCAAGTCTGCGTTCCTTTCCCTGCTCCTTGTCTACATCCTGTCACGTCCCTACTCTAGTCAAGTCCTGTTCCTTGTACTTCAGTGTCTGTGTCTTGCATTTGGGTCCGTTCCCAGCACCCCCCTTGTGACATGGACTGTGTTGGTCATTGACACAAACAATGTATTTCACTGTATGTTTTGATATTTTGATGTACATATGATAAACAAAGCTAATCTCTAGATTCAAGCAAATGGTTCACATGTACTGAGTTACAGTGAGAGACGTGGTTTACCATGGCAACTGTGCTGATCATTTCATCTTTTCAGTACGTTGAGGTAGTACAAGGGGAAAACAATCTGCAGAGTGTTACATGTCCGGAGACAGTGAGGTGCAGACAGACAATAAAGTGCAAAGAATATAATGAGGTGTATTGTCAGGTCATGAGTTCATCTTCTCAATGCTCTTATAGAACCTGCCATTTACTGTGTTACTGTATTTACCTCGTAAATTTGTCCTTCCCACGTGTAACATCTCACTCCATCTGTCACTTCTCTGCCCACATATACAACAGATCTAAATCCCAGTGAAATCTTTGACAATCTTCCTCAAATTCCAGAACTCCATCAAATTCTATGTCATCTGCATACTCCCTAATCAGCCCACCTATATTTTAGACGATAAGACCCATAAGACACAGGAGGAGAATTATGGTATTTGGCCTGTTGCGTCTGCTCCACCATTTAATCATGTCTAATAATTTTTTCCTCCTCAACCCCATTTCCTGGCCTTCTCTGCGTAACCCTTGATGTCATGTCCAATCCAGAGCCTATCAACCTGACCTCCATAGCTGCATGTGGCAACAAATTCCACAATTTCACCACCCTCTGGCTAAAGAAGTGTCTCCGCATCTCTGTTTTGAATGGATGCCCCTCTATATTGAGACAGTGCTCTTGTCCTAGACTCTCCCTTCATGGGAAACATCCTTTCCACATCTACTCAGTCTAGGCCTTTCGACATTCAAAAGATTTCAATGAGATTCCCCTTCATCCTTCTAAATCCCAGTGACTACAGACCTAGAACCATCAAACGTTTCATATATGATAGACCTTTCATTCCTGGAATCATCCTTGTGAATCTCATCTGGACCCTCTCCAATGCCAGCACATATCTTCTAAGATGAGAAATCTTAGAATACTCAAGGTGAGGCCTCATCAGCACCTTATAAAGCCTCAGCATCATATCCCTGCTGTTTTATTCTAGTCTTCTTGAAATGAATGTTAACATTGCATTTACCTTCCTCACCACTGACTCAACCTGAAAGTTAACCTTTAGTGTGATCTCACAAGGACTCCCAAGTCCCTTTGCATGTCAGACATTTGGATTTTCTTCCCATTTTGAAAATAGTCCACACATTTATTTCTACTACCAAAATGCATGACCATGTGTTGTCCAACATTGTATTTCATTTACCACTTTCTTGCCCAATCTCCTAATCTAATCTCAGTCCTTCTGCATTCTATCTGTTTCCTCAACACTACCTGCCCCTCCACTAATCTTCATATCAACTTGTCAACAAAGCCGTTTATTTCATCATCTAAATCATTAACATACAGCATAAAAAGAAATGGTCCCAACACAGACCCCTGCGGAACACCACTAGTCACTGGTAGCCAACCAGACAAGGATCCTTTTATTTCCACTCGCAGCCTTCTTCCAATCAGCCAATGCCCTAACCACCTTACTAAATTTCCTGTAATACCACAGGCTCTTAACTTGGTAAGCAGCCTCATGTGTGGCACCTCGTCAAAGGCCTTCTGAAAGTCCAAATATACAACATCCACTGCATCCCCTTTATCTATCATACTTGTAATCTCCTCAAAGAATTCCAACAGGTTCGTCAAGCAGGATTTTCCTGTTTCACCAAGTACTCCATCACCTTGTCCTTAACAATTGACTCTAACATCTTCCCAACCACTGAGGTCAGGCTAACTGATCTATAATTTGAAAGAGTGGAGTGACATTTGCACTTCTCCAGTCCTCTGGCACCATGCCAAAGTCCAATGACTTTTGAAAGATAATTTCTAATGCTGCCCCAATCTCTACCACTACCTCTTTCAGAGCCCTAGGGTGGTCATCTGGTCTGGGTGAGTTACGTACTTTTAGATCTTTCAGCTTTTTGAGAACCTTCTCTCTCGTAACAGTAACTGCACCCACTTCTCTTCCTTCACATACAACAATACCTGGCACACTGCTAGTGTCTTCCACAGTGAAAACTGATGCAAAATACTTATTTAGTTCATCAGCCATCTTGTTCCCTGTTATTATTTCTCCTGCATCATTTTCTAACGGTTCTATATCCACACTCGGCTCTCATTTTTTTCATACTTGAAAAAGCTTTTAACATCCACTTTGATATTATTTGCTAGCTTGCTTTCATATTTCATCTCTTCCCTTCTATTGATTCTTTTAGTTGCTCTCTGTAGATTTTAAAAACTTCCCAATCCTCTATCTTTCCACTATTTTTTGCTTTGTTGTATGCCCTCTCTTTTGTTTTCACATTAGCTTTGACTCTCCTTGTCAGCCATGGTTGTACTATTTTGCCATTTGAGTATGTCTTCATTTTTGGAATGCACATGTCCTGCATCTTCATTTCTTTCCCAGAAACACACACCATTACTGCTCTACTGACATCCCTGTCAACAGCGCCTTCCAATTTACTTTCACCAACTCCCTCTCTCATACCACTGTAATTTCCCCTACTCCACTGAAATACTGCCACATCAGACTTTACTTCCTCCCTATCAAATTTCAAGTTGAACTCAATCACAATGTGATCACTAGTTCCTTAGGGTTCCTTTACCTTAAACTCCCTAATCACCTCTGGTTAATTACATTACACCCAATCCAAGAGAGCTGATCCCCTAGTAGGCTCAACGACAAACTGCTCTAAAAAGCCATCTCTCTGATTTTTGTCCAGTGCAGTCCAATAACAGCATTAGACAGCTGTAGCTGAGTCTGTTTGTATGTACCTCCAGGTTTTTGTATCTTCTGTTGATGGGAGAGGAGTGAAGCGAGAATTTCTGGGGGCGGGGCTGGGTCTTTCATTACGCTGGCAGTTTTACTGAGGTAGCAACAAGTGGAAACTGCTCACGGAGGAGGTGTCCAGAACACTCCACTGTTTCTTGCAGCCTTGGACAGCGTAATTACTGTACCAATCTGTGATGTATCCAAACAAAAATACTTTTATGATACACTGATAAAAATTTCTGAGATTCAAAGGCAACCTGCCGAATTTCCTCAGTGTTCTGAGGAAGCAGGTAACCTGATCCTGGGTCCTGAAGAGGCATCTCAGCCTGAAATGATTACTTATTCATTTCCATAGATGCTGTCTGACCTGCTGAGTTCCTCCAGCATTTTGTGTGTGTTGTCCTGCTGCCTACGTGGTTTGACCAGAACGGGCTGTTTGTGATGTTCAGATTTGTCACGGAATGTTGCAGAACACGTTCACCAGGATGCTGCCCGGAATAACATGTGTTTGCTGCAAGGACAGGCTGGGCAAACTTGGGCTGATTTCTCTGGCGTGTTGGAGGTTGTGGTTCCTATGGGTGCAATCTCCGGGGGAGGGTTCAGAGTCACAGATCCAGGCTCGAGACAAACTGTGCAATGTGATTAACGGGCATGAAATAGCACATCCTGATGCTTTCCCCTTCATCATGGGGGATTTTAGCTTGAAAAAAATCTCTAAATAATTATTATCTGCAAATCACCTGTAGTACCAGAGGAACCAACACACTGGACCACTGCTACACCACCATCAAGAGTAAGATATCCCATACTCAGTCTGATCACCTGGCTGTAACTCTACTCCCTGAGTATTGACAGAGACTGTAGACTGCAGCACCAGTAGAGAGGACCGCGAAGCAACGGACAAGGGAGGGACAGGGGAGCTTACAGCAATGGTTGGAATTGGTGGACTGGACAGTATTCAGAGATTAATTTTTGAGTCTGAAAGAGTACAACACAGCAGTCACTGAGTTCATTAAAACCTGTGTGGATGATGATATGCCCACAAGAACTTATTATCCCCACTCAAGTCAAAAGCCCTGGATGAACCAGTAGACTCGTAGAAGATCTCCCATGCCCATACACCTGGCCTGAGCGTGAGACTGGATTGCTCTGGGGGCCAAGCTGACTTGGAGAAATGGAGGTTGGCTTCGGGCCGGGTGGTGAAATCTGGGCCTGGAGCAAGTCGTTGGGCAGCATGGCTTAGGGCTGGAGACTTTCACTGCTTTGGGTCCTGGGTCCGAGTGTGATGTATGATAAACTATCTGGACAATTTAAATGAAATACTGGAAAGACAGGGTGTCAGGATTGGAATTGAGAGCTAATTTGGCTCGCTCTCTCATGATATTCGCTCCTCTCTCTCTGCCACTGAGGCTGTGAAGACTACCCCCAGCTACCGTGATCTGTGGCTGTTAATATGATGGACCGATACCGAGGCCTTGGTGTGCTCTGGGGTTCAGATGTAAGGACTCAATTTGGTTTGGAATGGTGTGACTCACTACTATTCTTCGCATGGTTTGTGTTTTTTCCCCCCTTTCTCTACACATTGGGTATTGGTCATTAGGAAAATTAATTAGGTAACATGCAAGTTACAACTTCAATAGATTTCAATATGTATGTTTAATGTCAGAGAAATTTAAACAATATACATCCTGAAATTCTTTTTCTTAGCAAACATCCACAAAAACACAGCAGTGCCCTGAAGAATAAATAATAGTTAAATGATAGAATCCCAAAGCCCTCCTCAACTCCCTCTTCTGACTCATCAGCAGCAGCAAAGCAACGACCCCCCCACCAGCAAAAAGCATCGGCTCCTCCCCATCGAGCACTCAAGTGTGCAGCAAAGCATCAATAAAGACAGAAAATTGCAGTACCCCAAATACTACTCCTTCACCTGGTAACCTGGTAAACCTCCAGGTGACACTGGAGAAGAGAAGTTCTGTCACAACCTCAGGTATCAGTAGAATACTCAGAGCTCAGAGTTTTTGCTGTTGTTTTTTTTTTATTCCTTGCATTTTATTAACTATAATAATAGTTAACTATGATTGTTGCACTTTGGGTTTGTTCTGTGCTATTGTTAGTTCTTCTCTAGTTTACTTTAAGTTGTTATTGTGCTTGAATAGTTCCAATTAATTCTGAGACTTTATGGGTATCCAATTAAGTATCCTTGGACTTTTGTCTCTGATTAGAAAATTCACTTGTAAACTTGTTATTCATCAGGGAACAGATTCTTTCATGCCCTGGACTGTATTTCAAGGGGCAGTGCTAACCATTCATTGGCTCTGTTACCCTGATCCCTGCCTAGTGAAGTTCTAGCCGAGTTATTCCAAGTTATCTAAGACATTGTAAGTTCTACTCTTTTGCTTTCTCTTTCATAAATAACCCTTCCGAGTCTCTGTGTGATCCTGAGCTTGTGTCCTAAGACGCAGCCTGACAAGAATCAATGCAAGATCTCGGCTGAGACCCATTGTGTGAAGTTCCATGCTGGGTGGGAACGTGAGGAGGTGACGTATATCTCTCTGAAAGACCAGGATTTGGAACACACTTGCCTCTCTCAAAGTGGGACACAGGAGGGACTGTAGTCTACACTGAGGTTCTGGCACAAGGACACAGGAATGCAGTGGCCCCAGGGATCCCAGTGTGAGGGAGACAGGCATTCCTGGAGTCATCAGAGTGTCTGAGCACCACATGTCACTATAGTGAGGACCTGATCTAATGTGTTCTGTGAACTTTATCTGCCAGTGTGATGTTTCAGAAAGAATGCACCAACTTTCAGAAATGTAATTCTGGTGAGTATTGTTTTAAAGATGATCACAGGCTCAGTGTGAATTTATGTTAGTTAGGAGAACAATTCTATCAAAAGTGATGCTAACAGTATGGAAACTGATGAGGTGGAGTTATTGTTGAAAAATGAGAACTGGGGCAGAATGTTAATTAAACCGACAATGGGGGTGTGTATCCCTGAAAGTGGGGTCACAGGTAGACAGAGTGGTGAAGAAAGCTTTTGACCCACCGACCCACTGCAATCTGCACAAAGTAGAGAAGGAATATTGATGACAGCACTGAGAGCCGTGAGTCTGTTCACGAGGAGCACACGCCACGTATTTGTGTAGAAGGAGTGACCCCACTTCACAAACTACCCATCCACATCTGCACGAAGCACCTCCTACCACAGCTGTGGCAGAGTCTGCACATCATTCCCCTCAGAACACAAAGCTGGAGTGAAGACAAGTTATCCACAAGCTTGGGCCATTCCTGAGAAAAGGCAAGTTCCGTCTCAGCTTGTCCCAACTTGTAACAACTAGTTTCAGTTCCACTCCCGACTCTGATTCTGAGCTGACGTGCTGTTTGAACACGTTCCCTTCCCTTCGAGTAACGTGCAGGATCCAGTGTCAGTCCAGGTTGTGCATTAGACTGTGGGAGATCAGGGGTAGGCCACTCAGCCCCTCAGACTACCCCACTCCTCAGTATGACCAGGATGGTCTACCCCAGGCCTTATCTCCCCTTTTGTCCACAGCTCTCAATTATCTGATCTTTCAACAATCTGTCTGCTTTCCTTTTAACTATCCAGTAATTCAGCATCGGGAAGAACAGTCTTGTTTGTACATGTAGCTGTTAAATCCCACATTTGTTCACAGGGACCGAGAATACAATATATCTTGTTCAGAGTTCACAGTAAACTTACTATCAAAGTACAGATATGTCACCATATCCAACCCAGAGATTCATTTTCTTGTGGGCATACTCATAAATCCAGAATAGAATGATAATCAGAATAGAATCAATTAAAGACCAAACCAACTAGGGCATTCAACTAGTGTGCAAAAGACAATGAACTGTGTAAATACAAAAAGGAAGAATAAGTAATAATGATATTAAATAAATAAGCAATAAATAACAAGAACCTGCAATGAATGGTCCTGGAAAGTGAGTCCACAGGTTGTGGGAACATTTCAATGATGAGTTGAGTGAACAGCCTGATGGTCGAGGGGTAATAACTGCTCCTGAACCTGGTGGTATGAGACCTGAGGCTCCTGTACCTTCCTGAAGGCAGTAGTGAGAAGAGAGCCTGGCCTGGGTAGTGAGGTGGCAGGGAGGGGGTGGTCCCTGATGATGATGTTGCTTTCCTGCGACAATGCTTGTGCTCCTGTTATCAGACCATAAGACTTTCAGACATAGGAGCAGAATGAGGCCATTCAACCCATTGAGTCTGCTCTGCCGTTCCATCATGGCTGATATATCATCCCCCTCAATTCCATTCTCCTGCCTTTTCCCCATAATCTTTAATACCTTGACTAATCAAGAACCTATCAACCTTTGCTTCAGAAATACTCAATGACTCGGCAGTCTGTGGCAATGAATTCCACAGATACACTGCTCTCTGGCTAAATAATAAACCCTCCTCATCTGTGTTTTAAAGGGACATCCCTCCATTATAGGAATTGACTAACATAGATTAAAGATTAGCTGGAACAAGATTACTTAAGTGATTACAGGGCATAGAACAAGATTGTTTTCCCATCCCCTATCCTGAAAGCACAAGTACGATGGGCCAAATGGCCATTTTCTATGTCCACAGTGAATGTCTGATCAATCCATACTGATATAAGGGTTCAGTCCCTCCATCCCTACTCACCATATTATCCCAGTTGGCTGGTTTCCCTCTTTCATTGTATTTTGAATTTATTTTATCCAAAAGATGTCAAAGTCATAGAAAACTACAGCACAGAAACAGGCCCTTCAGTCCATCTAGTTTGTGCTGAACTACTAACCTGACTAGTTTTATCAACCTGCTTCTGGACCATAGTCCTCCATAGTCCTCCCAGCCATGTACCTATCCAAATTTCTCTTCGATTCTGAAACTGAAGCTATCTCCACCACTTCAACTGGCAGCTCGTTCCACACTCTCACCACCCTCTGAGTGAAGAAGTTTCCTCTCATGTTCCCCTTTAACATTTCACCTTTCACCCTTAAACCATAACCTCTAGTTCCAGTTTCACCCAACCTCAGTGGAAATCTCAACGTAGATTGGGAGACCGCTTCACCGAGCATCTACGCTCTGCCTGCCAGAACAAGCGGGATCTCCCAGTGGCCGCCCATTTTAATTCCACTTCCCATTCCCATTCCAATATGTCCATCCATGGCCTCCTCCATTGTCGTTATAAGGCCACTCTTAGGCTGGAGGAACAACAGCTTATATTCTGTTTGGGAGGCCCACAACCTGATGACATGAAGATCAATTTCTCAAACTTCCAGTAACGTCTCTCCATGCCTCACCATTTCCCATCCCCTTTTCCCCCTCTTATTTTACCTCCTTGCCCACTGGTCACCTCCCCCACCCTTCTCTCTTTCTTCCATGGCCTTCTGTCTCTTTCACCAACTTCCCAGATCTTTGCTTCATCCCTCCCCCACCACGTTTCACCTATCAACTGGCATTTCCCTCACCTTTCAAATCGACTCGTCAGCATTTTCTCTCCAGTCCTGCCGAAGGGTTTTGGCCCAAAACGTCGACTGTCTATTTCTCTCCCCATGACGCTGCCTGACCTGCTGAGCTCGCGGAAGGGAAGTGCTTGTCATGTAGCACAACAACCGCCGGAGGGCGGTGTGGGTCCATTATCCCAATCATCAGGATGCGTTTCTGTCCCGACGATCGTTTATCTCCGGAGCTCGCAGACCCAAAAAATGTCTCACTGGCGATTGGGACAAGAAGCAGCAAGTAGAAATATTCCAGTGGTTAGTGCTGATGTTCCACTACCTGCTCCTGTTTGGTGTACTATTGTAGTTTTGACTTTTACACATCAGCACCCACATTGTCAACTTGTCCTCAGACTCCCTGAGCCTGGTCACACTGACAGCAGAACAAATAGATTCACAGAGTAATACAGCAAATCTGTGAACCTTCAGCCCATCTAGTCCATCCTGACCAGGATGCCCCTGTCTACATGAATCCAACTGACCTGAATTTGGCCCATATCCCTCTAAAACATTCCTCTCCATGTACCTGTGCAAATGTTATTTTAATGTTGTAATTCTACCAGTCTGCTCTTTGTACTGGGTGTTGGGTTGGAGATACTTCTCCATCAAAGGAGGTGAAAGACATTTCTTCCCTCCACCAGCCTACAGGTCACCCTTGGGCAAGGTGTAGCACCTGCTTTGCCCCTGTCCCCCATCAGGGTCATGTGAAGCCATGGGAGCAGGTGGTGGATGGTTGTATGAGCAGTCGTGTATATCACCAGTCCTGGTTATGTGACCATTGACGCCAGTCAGACAATCCCTGAGAAGTATTGATCATGGCTGGCATCACCCATCTTGTAAAGACTCTGCCCAGAAGAAGGCAATGACAAACCAGTTCTGTAGGAAAAATTGGTAAGAGTAATCATGGTCATGGGATGATGATCACCCACGTCATACGACACGGCACATGATGATGATGATGATAATTTGCTAGCAACAGCATACAAGCTAAATAATCCAATACATGCTGTCCCTGCCCAGGAGTGTCTGATAGAACTTAACCCTATACGGAATCTATTTTATCCTGGCCAGTTCAGAAATCAGTTTTGTCCAGTCAGCAGGAGCTCCCCCTTTAGGGCCAAAATCAAAGTTGAGTTTAATGTTGAACACATGAGTACCTGTGTGTACAGGTGTCATGAAAATCTGACTGGAAGCAGCATTGGAATTGATTTATGATTGTCACATGGATGGAGATTCAGTGAGAAATCTGCCCTACACACTCTTCATTACATGACAATATCATTAACAGAATGCAGAATAAAGTGTATCAGCTACAGAGAGAGTGCAGTGCAGGCTGACAGTGAGGTCACTGTGAGGTAGATTGGGAGGTCAGGAGTCCATATTCTCGTACCAGAAAATCCCTGGATAACCACATCTGCACCATGTGCACCGAGCTGCAGTTCCTCAGAACGTGTTAAAGAACTGGAGCTGCAACTCGATGACCTTCGGAGATGATAGATCGGAGTTACAGGGAGGGAGTCACCCCGAGGCAGGTGAATGGGTGACTGTCAGGAGAGGGAACGGAAATGGGCAGCCGGTACAGATCCCCCTGTGGCCGTGCCCCTCAATAACAAGTGTACCGTTTTGGATACTGTTGGGAGAGTGACATACCAGGGGTGAGCCGCAGTGACTGGGTCTCTGGCCCTGAGTCTGGTGCTGTGGCTCAGAAGGGGATGGGTCTGAGGAGGAATGCAGTGGTGAAAGGAGGAGTAGATGAGAGAGTCTGTCGATGCGACAGAGACATAAATGGTATGTTGCCCCAGGTACCAGGGTCAAGTACGACTCAGAAGATGTCCACAACATTCTAAAGGAGGGGGGAGAGCAGCAGGTGTCTTGGGACATATTAGTACCAATGACATAGGAAAGAAGAGAGGGGAGGTCCAGAGGACAGAATTTAGGGAGCTAGGTAGAAAGCTGAAAAGAAGGAGCTCTGGGTTAATGTTTTCTGGATTGCTGTCTGTGATGTCTGCCAGCGAGGGTAAGAATGGGATGATTTGGCAGATGAATCTGTGGCTGAGGAACTGGTGCAGTGAGTGGGGTTCAGAATTATGGATCATTAGTCATAGATTTATAGACCTTTAATCTTCAGTATTGACCGCAGGACTTGGCAATGATGATGACAGACGACCCTGGATGAAGACCCCAAACAGTAAGCCTTGAACTCTGGACTTGCTGACGTGTAAGCCTGAACACGCTGTCTCAATCTATGGTCTTGCATATTCGTGTACCCAGTGGGTCACCAACCCTCGTGTCTCAGTCCTTTGGTCAATACCGGGCTCCACAGAGGTGGGATACATCGTTGACACCCCAGTTGTCACTTCAATTTTGATATTTCAAAGCAAATGGGTCAGGTAGTGAGTAAAGCTCCCTCTGTGAGCTGTGTTTTGTGCTCTGCCTGTTTGCAAACAGTGATCACCAGTTACTGTGTGAGAGGGTCAAGAGGGAAATGAATGAATGTTTGAACAGAGCATTTATTAGATCCATCCAGATGTGCTCAGATACTCTTGTGTGTTTTGCCAGTGCTAATCTGCTGATGAAGGTCACTGAGTTGGAGAAAGAGTTCAATTCAAGAGCTGTCACGCTTCCTACCTCAAAACAACAGCAGATCCCAAGCCACACTATGTTCTATGTTCTAGGTACATGGATGGGAGGGGTTCAGATGGCTGTGTCCAGGTGCAGGTAGATGGAATTAGGCAGGATCCAGGTTGTCACAGATTAGATGGGCCAAAGGGTCTGTTTCATGACTCTATGGCACACAATTCCCAACAGCAACAACTGCAATTTTACTGAGCTTCAGACAGAGGGCTGCAGGAACCTGCAGAGAATTGAGGACACAGCCTCTCTGGTGTGTGCATGTGTGTGTGTGTGTGCACACATTTTTTGCTCTGAGTGCATAAAGGAATTTAAACTGCGCGCCACCCTCTACCTTGCCGGCACATTAAGTATATTTGAGGATCACATGTGATCACATTTCCTTTTCTGGTTTCTGACGGGGACAGTGTGGACAAAATGGATTTTGGGATGATTTGTCTGCAGATTTTAGAACTGGCTGATTAATGTTGTTTTTATGGAAGAAATGATTGATTCACTATGTTGAATTCCAAAGAAGCAAAGGGTGGGAAGCGTAAAAAAAATTATTATTTCATTAAAAGCTTAATGAAAGGTAGAAACTGGTCCATCGTAAGCTCATGAGGTCAGGAATGTGCAGCTACAATACTGTACAATACAGAAACCAGTGTTTCCTGTGTATTGTGTGTGAAAGAGCTTTGACCAGTAGCAAATCCAGACATCAGAAGTTTTGAGAGGAGGGGAATTCAATCAGGTCCATTGCCCAAGTACAAAAGGCAGCAGTGGGTTGTTACAGTGAAAAGGAGTTTTGACCAGCAAACAAACATCATTTGTGATTGATTAGAAAGCAGGGGCAAGTGTATAGCAATCACCTAAGTGGTGATCTTGAGGCTTTAGCTCTTTAAGATTTCGCTTAGAGAGGCTACAGTCAGAGAAAGCAAAGGGAAGAAAAATTCCAGGTTAATTTGTTTTTCTTTCCCTTCTTTACATCTACTGAGATAGGACAATTGAGATACCAGGCATGATTTCTGAATGCTCCTCTTGTGGGATGTGGGAAGGCAGGGAGATCTGCAGTGCATCCAGTTACACTTCTAACAAACTGAGTTAGGGGGTTGGAGCTGGAACTAGAACTGGATGAACTGATAATTTGGGAGACTGAGGGGGTGACAGACAGGACATTTAGAGAGGTAGTTACACAAGGTGCAGGATGCAGAAAACTGGGTGACAATTGGGAAGGAGAAAGAGGTCAAGGAGCCAGTGCAGAGTAACCCCATGGCCGTTCCCCTCAATAGCAGGTATATCACTTTGGATAATGTCGGGGGTGAGACTGAGTGGGGGCAGTTGACCTGAGAGAGGAAAGTCACAGTGGTTGGGTCTGGCACTAAGTCTGCCTCTGGGACTCTGAAGGGAAATGGGGAGAAAATGCACACTTTGGTGATAGAGGATTCGTTAGTTAGGGGAACGGACAGGAGGTTCTGTGGGTGAGAATGAGATTTTCGGATGGTATGTTGCCCCCTGCGTGCCAGAGTCCAAGGTATCTTGGACTGGGTCCTCAGCATTCGTAAGTGGAGGGTGAACAGCCAGAAGTTGTGTCCCATGTAGGTACCACGTACATGGATAGCATGAGTGACAAGGTTCTGCTGAGGGAGTTCAGGGAGCTGGGTGCTGAGTTAAAGGGTGGGACATCCAGGTTATGATCTCAGGATTGCTCTCCTTGCCACGTGCCAATGAGGCCAGAACTAGGAAGATTATATAGTTTAACATGTATCTACAGAGTTGTAGAAGGGAGGGTGTAAGATTTTTGGATCATTGGGCTCTCTTCCAGGGAAAGTGGAACCTATACAGAAGGGACGTTTTTCACCTGAACTAGAGGGGGTCTAATATCCTCGTGGGAGGGTTTGTTAATGCTGCACGGTGGTGTTTAAACTAGAGTTGTAGGGAGATGGAATCCAGAGCACCAGAATAGTTTGCGGAGAAGTTGTGGAGGCCAGTGTTGGTAAGACCTCAGACGAAGTTAGGAATTGAAGGATAGATCATGGTGTGATTAGTGTCCTGAGTATCCTATATTTCAATGCAAGAAGTACCGTAGGAAAGGGGGATAATAGTGCTGAAGATGAGGTAACTGGTTTACACACACAGGTGAGGTGTAGTGAGGAGAGGCTGTTGATACAGCAAAATTGCTGTCAGTGGATCAGTTCAATGTAAAAGGTGGACAAAATCAAAAAAGGATGAATACAGGACTGAAAGTGTTGTATTTCAAAACAGTTTATGAAATAAGGTAAGTAGGTTCGTTCATTCCTTATTTTTCTTTCTTTTCTTATTTAACACTTGAGAGAATAGGAGAGTTGTCTGCAGAGCCAGTGTTCTGTTCTGGGTGTCAGATGTGGGATTTCCAGGAGACTTTCAACCTCCCCGATGACTACATCTGCACCGGGTGCATTGAGATGTAGCTCCTGAGAGACCGTGTTGGGGAACTGGAGCTGCAGCTCGATGACCTTCGGCTTGTTTGGGAAAGTGAAGCAGTGATAGACAGGAGATACAGGGAGGTTGTCTCCCCAAGGCTACAGGAGACAGAGAAATGGGTGATTGTCAGGAGAGGGAAGGGAGAACATATAGTGGAGAGCACCCCTATGGTTGTCCCCCTCAGCAATCAGTACACCATCTGGAGAACGACTGGGGGAATGACCTACCTGGGGAAGCAACAGTGGTCGTGCCACTGGCACTGAGTCTAGCCCTGCGGCTCAGGAGAAGAGAGAACTGAAGAGGCTGGCAAGAGTAATAGGGGACTCTATCATTAAGGGAGCAGATAGGCAAGTCTGCGGACATGAAAAGGAAACACGGATGGTAGTTTGCCTCCCAGGTGCCATTGTCCACAATGTTTCTGAACATGTCCACAATATCCTGAAAAGTGAGGGTGAACAGCCAGAAGTCCTGATACATATTGGTACCAATGACATGGGTAGAAAAAGGGAGAAGGTTCTGAAAAAAGAATATGGGGAGTTATGAAGGAAGCTGAGAAGCAGGAAATCAAGGGTAATAATCTTGGGATTGCTGCCTGTGCCATAGGACAGTGATGATGGGAATAAAATGAGGTGGCAGATAAATGCGTGGCTGAAGAACTGGATCAGGGGGACAGGGATTCAGATTTAGACCATATGACCATAAGATTTAGGAGCAGATTAGGCCATTCAGCCCATTGAGTCTGCTCTGTCATTCAATCATGGCCTGATCTACTTCATCTAGTCATCCCCACTCCCCTGCTTTCACCCCATACCCTCTGATGCCCTGGCTAATCAAGAACCTGTCTATCTCTGCCTTAAATACACCCAATGACTTGGCCTCCACAGCCACTCGTGGCAACAAATTCCACAGATTTACCACCCTCTGACTAAAGTAATTTCTCCACATCTCAGTTCTAAAAGGACGTCCTTCAATCCTGAAGTCGTACCCTCATGTCCTAGAAGCCCCTACCATGGGAAATATATTCCAGATCATTATGACTGCTTCTGAGGCAGGTGGGACCTATGCAAAAGGGACGGGTTGCACTTGAATCCGAGGGGGACCAATATTCTTCTAGAGCTGTTGTGAGTGCATTAGACTCGTATGGCAGGGAGATAGGAACCAGGATGATGGAAGTGAGGATGAGGTTGCAGGCTCACAAGTAGGTGATGTAATTTGAATGTTAGGAAGGACGGGCCGATGACTGGGTACAACTGTAGACAGAACAAGGAGTTAAGTTGTACCACAGAGGCAAAACTCAAAAGTGTGAAGAATGCAGGACTGAAGACGCTGTTTTTAAATACATGTAGCATTTGGAACGTAGTAAGTTGATGAACTCGTGGCACAATTACGGATTAGTGGCTATGATATTGTGAGTCATGGCTGAAATAAGGCCATGGTTGGGAGTTTCAGGTCAAAGGATATACTTTGTATCACAAGGACAGGCAGGAAGGCATAGGTGATGATTTGACTAGTTGGTAAGAGTTGGAAAGAATGTATTGTTATTGGAGAGCATCCAGAGGAGGTTTGAGAATGATTCTGGGAATGAAGTGGTTAGCATATGAAGAGCATTTGGCAGCTTTGGGCCTGTACTCACTGGAATTTAGAAGCATATATGGGGATCTCATTGAAACCTACCGACTGCTGAAAGGAGTAGATGTGGAGAGAATGAATCCTATGATGGGGGTATCCAGCACTAGAGGGCACAGCTTCAAAATTAAGGGGTAACCTTTTAAAACAGAAGTAAAGAGGAATTTTTTTAGCCAGCGAGTAGTGAATCTGTGGAATGCTCTGCCAAGTCTGTGGGTATATTTAAAGCAAAAGTTGATAGATTCATGATTAGTTGGAACATCAAAGGATATGGGTCGAGGGCAGGTGAATGGGGTTGAATAGAATCTGGGATCAACCATGATGAAATGGTGGAACAGACTCGATGGGCTGAATGACCTAACTCCACTCCTATGTCTTAAAGTCTAAAATAGGTAGATATGGGTCTGTCGATGACAGTCACATTGTCCCGTCATGGAAGGCCACCTGGGCCCAGTCAGTGACGAGAGTGTGGTGGAGGAGGGCATTCAGACCATCATAGCTGTCATGGTAGAGTCTGCTATCCCCATCACCCCGTCACCTCCCAATCTCAACAGCATCTCTCTAAAGTGTGTTTGTTTGTTCCACTTTTTTCCTGTTCCCTTTTGCAATTTCCTCTTGCTTTTGACTGTATAGGCTCTACATTGTACTTTACTGGCCATTCCTTCAGGTAAAATCTGGCTGTGAAACCTTGTATCAGTTTGTTCCCGTTAAGTTTACTCCTGTATTCAACCCTAGTAGATCTGAGTCATCAGGATGATTGCAGAAATCCAAGAGTTCTAGTCACCACCACCTTTTCACAGAGAATTGAACACAGGTGAATACAGCACAGGGACAAGCCATACTGTTCACCATGATACTGTCATGTACCCTGTGATGGGTTAAAGAACAGCAGAAATGGAAAACGCCTTGGAGTCTGGTTTTGCTGTTAACTAATACTCGTTTATTAGTAACTACACAATACTGTAATATAAATTCAGATATATCAAACAGGTTAGCAATGATTGTGTGTGTGTATGTGTATATGTGTGTGTGTGTGTGTGTGTATATATATATATCTGTCTGTGAGCTGATGCCGTCGATCTTCCCGTTGTCCTCCGAAACTTCCAAGTTAGCCAAATTTGACCAACTTAAGAGCGCTGTCTTCAAGTGATAGTCTACCAATCCAGGCAAAGGTTAGTCTCACAGGTAGACTCCACAGGGTCGCTCTTTCACACACCAATAATCACAGATCGACCCATCACAATTGATCCTCAGTCCCACACTCGTGGGCACCTGAACAGGATAGTGGTAACTTCATCACACCTTAGTGTGCCTGCATGTCCTGTGAAACAAGCTATTATGCTGGTTTAAATACTGTTGTGCTAAACACCAGCTGTCCATCAAGTAGCTCCTCCCTTCTCTCTCTGTAGGAACTCAGAAGCTGGCAGTGTCCTTGCAGAAATCCCAAACAAACTGTGAGCAGTCTTTGTCTCTCAATAATAAGTTGTTTGTGCTGTACAGTTTCATGCTGCCTCTCTTTTTAAAAGCACAGTCCATAATGAATAACTCAGGATATCGTCACACCTCCCTCTTTTTGGGGAAAAATTTTGATCAAGGAGCAAAATTTTTAGTTTAACTGTAGATTACAAAGTTTGAAACAATACATGTATAATTATCAGATAACAGCAAAACGTGTACAACTTCTAACTTAACATCTGGATAAACAATCAGCTATAATGTTGTCAGTACCTTTTACATGTTTTATTTTCGGGTCATATTCTTGCAAGATCTGACTCCAGTTTAATAACCTTCTATTCCTATCCTTCATCTTAGTTAGAAACACTAACAGATTGTGATCCGTGTAAATCACCAGTGGTCTCTGGGCAGGACAAACATAAGCTTCAAAATGTTGTAAAGCCAGAACAAGTGATAGCAACTCCTTTTCAACAGTGGAATATTTCTTCTGGTGCACATTGAATTTCTTTGAGAAATAAGCTACTGGGTGTTCAATGTCATCCACTCCCTTCTGCCCCAGCAGTACTGCCCCAGCAGCTTTGTCACTAGTGTCTGTCACTACAGAGAATGGTTTTGAAAAATCAGGTGCTTTGAGCACAGGTTGGTAACACAATAGTTTTTAGTCATTCAAAGGCTTCCTGGCTAAGCTCACTCCATACAAATCTTTCACTCTTCCCTAGTAGTTTCGTTAGGGGGACAGCGATATCTGCAAAATTCTTACAAAACTTACGGTAGTACCCCACCATTCCTAAAAACCTTCTTAAAGCTTTCTTGCCGGTAGGAACAGGAACCTCAGCAATAGCTTGAACCTTGGCCTGTACAGGAGCCCATTGGCTCTGGCCTACTACGTAGCCAAGATAAGTAACAGTAGCATACCCAAACTCACTTTTAGCAAGGTTCACAGTAAGATTGGCCTCAGAAAGCCTATCAAGTAGTTTTTCTACAGCTGCAATATGTTCTTCCCATGTGTCATTCCATACAACCAAATCATCGATATAAGCCCCTGTATTTTCTAAACCTCAAATCACCGAATTGATCATCCTTTGGAATGTCCCTGGAGCATTTTTCATTCCAAAGGGTAAGACATTATACTCGTACAGTCCAGATGGTGTGACAAATGCTGAGATTTCTCTAGCCCTTTCTCTCAAGGGAACACACCAGTATCCTTTTAGCAAGTCAATTTTTGTGAGGTATTTAGCCTTTCCCACTTTATCAATACAGTCATCCACTCTCTCTTCTTGTTCAACTATTTTACTTTTTTCTAAGTTCACTCTCTTGTGATGCTGTTTAATCAGCTCAGCTGAGCCTACAATAACATCATGCACTGCAGCTGTGCACTGTCAGGGGACATTAGAAAACAAATTGTTATAATTGCCAATTAACCCTTTCAATTGTTTTTGCTGTGCAGGCTCCAAATGATGGACCTTGTTATTAATGTTTTGCAAAACAATTGAATTCTCGAGCCTGGTTGTTACTATATTCAGCTTGTTAAAATTATCTGGTATCTGTTTACCAGCCTCCATGACTCCATTTGTTTTCATAACAGTACTCACAGGTGCTATCTCCGAGTCATAATAATAAGGCTTTATCACATTTACGTGCACCATTTGAGTCGCCTTCCTCCATCCAAGAGTCTGAACAACATAATTCAGTGTCAATTTTCTTAATTATCTGGTATGGTCCACTAAATCTCGCTTCAAGGGGGTTGGTAAGGAGGGGGAACAGCACCGGGACCTTATCTCCAACACGATATCTCTGTTCTCTAGCTTTCCAGTCATACTACAGCTTCATCTTAATTTGAGAGTTCTACAAATTCTGCTTTGCAAGGTCACAAGCCTTGTTAAGCCTATCTCGAAACTCCAAAACATAATCCAGCACACTGATACATACTTTCAGATCAGACCACTGTTCCCTGAGCAAGGTCAAAGGTCCTCTGGGCCTGTGACTGACAACAAGCTCAAACAGACTAAACCCCAATGATTCTTGAATTGAGTCTCTAACAGCAAAGAGAAGTAAGTATATTCCCTCATCCCAGTCCCTGTTATTCTCATAACAGTAGGTTTTAATCATTGTCTTTAAAGTGGAATGGAACTGTTCCAAGGCTCCTTGGGACTGTGGGTGGTATGCAGATGACACAATTTGTTTAGCCCCCCCCTCAGAAACTATTTGCTGGAATACTCCCAATGAGTCCCAGTGTGGCTTCAGAACCGAGAGATCCACCATCGACATTATCTTACTCAGGCAGCTACAGGAGAAGAGCCGGGAATAGAGACAGCCTTTGTACATTGCCTTTATCGATCTGACCAAGGCTTTCGACCTGGTTAGCAGAAAAGGCCTCTTCACACTCCTGAAGAAGATCAGATGCCCTTCAAAGCTGCTGAATCTCATTGCCTCTTTCCATGATGGCATGCAGGGGACAGTACAATTCGATGGATCATCCTCAGAGCCCTTCCCCATCCAAAGTGGAGTGAAGCAGGGTTGCGTCCTTGCCCCGACGCTCTTCGGGATCTTCTTCTCCCTTGTAATGTTGTACATTTTCAGAACATCTGATGATAGAGTGTACCTATACACTAGGTCCAACAGCAAGCTCTTCAACCTTGCACCCCTCAGAGCAAAGACCAAAGTGCGTCAGGTCCTGATCCGGGAGATACTCTTCGCTGATGATGCCGCCCTGATGTCACACACAGTCTGGTCTCCAGAGGCTAGTCAGTTCCCTGGCACATGCTTGCCAAGAGTTTTGCCACACCATCAGACTGAAGAAGACAGATCATGGGCCAAGGCGTCAGCGAAGCCCCCAGCATCAGCGACCACACCCTGCAAGCGGTAGAGGAATTCACCTACCTAGGATCGACGGTCTCCAGCCATCTGACCCTCGATCCAGAGCTCGACAGGTGAATAGGGAAAGCCGCCGCTGCTGTGGCCAAGCTCTCAAAGTGAGTGTGGAAAAGCAACAAGCTCAAGGCAGCCACCAAGATTGCAGCGTACAGAGCCTGCATACTGAGTACTCTTCTCTACGGCAGCGAGAGTTGGACAACCTACACACGCCAAGAGCACCACCTCAACAGCTTCCTGGGCATTTCCTGGAAAGACCGCGTGCCAAACGAGGACGTCCTGTACCGGGCCAGCATGCCAAGCATGCATGTCCTTCTCACACAGTGATGACTGCGCTGGCTTGGCCACGTCCGCCGCGTGCAGGATGGCCGCATCCCCACGGACATCCTATACGGAGAATTCACCGCAGGATCCCAGCCCATTGGGTGCCCACTGCTGTGTTAACAGGGACGTCTGTAAACGTGACCTGAAGTCTGCTGATATCAGGGTGGACACTTGGGACGCGACAGACTGTACGTACAGGCATTACCAATGCAGAGGAAAAACGAACTGGACTGTGGTCGGACAGAAGAGGGAGAAGGAAAACTGCAGCAGTGACGACCCAGCCGCAGACATCACCCTCCCTGTGCAGCAGCTGTGTCGAGGACTGCCGCACAGGAAGTGGCTTATTCAGCCACAGCCGACGCTGTTCCACACCCAGTTGAGTCCTGAACCGGGTGCATCCATTGTCTACTTAGACAGACGGAGCCATCAAAGTTACCACCCTAGTCGGACTGAATTTCTCTGGGCAAACCGACTGTGGTAAAGTACTTGATGAGAGCCTTCAGCACTGTTTTAGCCCTAATATTTTGCAGAGAAACTGCCCTGGGGAACCTAGAAGTGGCACACATGATAGTTAACACATACTGATGGCCAGCTGCAGTCACTGGCAGTCGGCCAACACAGTCCACCATAATTCGGGAAAATGGTTCAGCAAAAGCAGGTATTGGCCAAAGTGGTACTTTTGGAATGGCCTGGTTAGGTTTTCCCACCGCCTGGCACTTATGGCAAATTCTGCAATAATTCACAGTATCCTTTCTCACATTGGGCCAATAGAATTCCCTCATAATCCTGTGCACTGTCTTCTTTACCCCAAAGTGTCCGCCTATAGGGGTTATCATGGGCCAAGTTTAAAATTTCAGCCCTGAAAACTTTTGGAACCACTACCTGGTGCACAATAGCCCAATCCTCACTTGCGGGCACAGTGGTTGGCCTCCTCTTCCTCATTAACACCCCATTTTAAGGTAGTTTCCCGCTGACACTCTCTGAATTTCATCCTCGGAGACAGCTGTCTCCCTTTAAAGCCACAATTTCAGAATCTCGCTTCTGTTCCTCTATAAATTCCTTTCTAGATAAGGACAAGCCTTCCTCATCCACCTTACTCTCATCAGCCTTACTCCCCTCTAAGTCCTGTTGGAATAAGGACGGTAGGAAAGTCTCTGATAAATCATCACGAGCATCAGCAGACTTTTCCAACATGCTTCGAGTGACTGCGCATGCGGGGTGAACATCAGTACCCATGGGTGGGTCTTCAGCAGTGGCAGGCTTGCTCGTTAGCTGAACTGCTGGATTAACATCCCCACCTACAAGGTCATTGCCGAGCAATACATCAACATCGTACCCCTATCTTGACAGGTCTTGATACCAAGTCGCATTTCAAAACTATGTTATGATTATGAAGATACATGGTCCTCTTTTATTGTCATTTAGTAATGCATGCATTAAGAAATGATACATTATTTCCTCTGGTGTGATATCACAAAACACAGGACTAACCAAGACTGAAAAAACTGACAAAACCACATAATTATAACATATAGTTACAAACAGTGTAACAATACCATAACTTGATGAAGAATTCCATGAGCACAATAAAGTTCAAAGTTTCTCAAATGTCCCGCACTGCACACAGACAGGAGAAGGAAGAAAAACTCTCCCTGCCATGCTGACCACCATCTGACTCTGAGACATCCGAAAACTTCGAGATCTGATCGGCTCTCCGACACCGAGTACTGAGCAGCATCTCTGTCCGAACGATTCGACCTCCTGAGTAACGACAGCAGCGAACGGGCATTTCAGAAATTTCTCCAGATGTTCCTCTGTGCTTTCACATCTATTCTCCATCAAATCAGAATTGTCCACAGCCCCTATTTAACAGATATGATATCATTTTCGCTGGAGAGCTGCGCACATGTGGCGCGCTGCCAGTATGCAAAGGGATGGCCTCAATTCCTTTTCCACTACTGCTGATAACATTCACTTCAGTCTCTGTCTCAGCACTGAATTCCAAAACACTCTTTAATATCAGTGACTGAAAAGCCCCAGGATCTTGCCAGATTCCCACTAGAACCAGGGGTGACCCCTCCTTCACAGACACAAATCCATTTGAAATAAATCACTTAAGCCCTCTTGAAATCGGTCAGACCCCTCCTTCTTCAGCAGTGTCTTAACTGACTGAACACAAGCATTTGGGGTTGTCCCCTTTTCTTTTTCCTTTTTTTTTTGAGCAAAACAATTAGCTGCCACATGACTGGGCTGCTTACAATAGTAACACGTTAAACTGGGAAATTTTCCCTTCAACTGCTTTCCTTCCTCCTTACTTTTGTCACTAGTCCCCGGCTTACTTTCTGGTTTAGCTGGAGGGTTATCTCTATTACCCTTTTGGTAACTCCTATTTGGGGAAAAAAAACTAATGAGTTGAGGCATACTCATCAGCTAATCTAGCAGACTCTGACAGTGTCGCTGCCACTTTCTCATCTAAGTGCTTCCTTATACCATCAGGGACACAACCTTTAAACTGTTCAATCAATATCAACTCTTTCAGGTTGTCAATATCCTCACTTGCCCCTTTCAAAGTACACCAATGATCAAAGTACACCTGTATCTCATGGGCAAACTCTAGGCACATGCGTTCCCAAGGCTTCCTCAAATTTCAGAACTTTTGCCTGTATGCCTCCGGAACCAACTTGTAAACTTTAAGTACAGCACCTTTCACTGTATCATAATCATTCCCGTCTACAACAGAGAACGCAGAATATGCTCGTTGAGGCTTCCCCCCATTCAGACTTTGTAACAGGACAGCCCACTGATCTCTCAGCTGCTGCTGATTTATGGCCACTTTTTCAAAATGTATGAAATACCTATCGACTTCTGTTTCTTCAGATGGCTTGTATTAAACGGTGCCACCTGTTCATTACCACGGCAAGCGACTTGACGACCTTGCCGCAATATCTTCCTCTCAAAATCTCTGTTTATCAGCGTCTTCAGCCTCGAACCATCTTAATTGCAATTCATGCTCCATTTTTAATTTTGCCAACTGAAACTGAAACTCAGCCTCAGTAGGCTTCCTTCCGCGAACATTTTCAACACATCCTCAGTAAATTGCTTCATCAAAATATAATATTCAACTATTTTTCTTTGAGTTTCTACCTTAGTCATACCCTTCTTTACCGTCTTAAGTTCCAGTTCCTCAACAATTTTCTGCAGCTCATCCTTTTTAGCTCTCTTCAAAACCATAGGGTCTGGCCCTGCCAGAAAATCCTGAACATCCATGTCTGCTGTTTTTCCACATGACCAAATCAACAGATTTCTCCCAATCAATTCGAATAAGTCCCTAACCAATTTGTTCAAATCCCAATGCAAGCCCCAATTTTATTATGTACTCTGTAACAGGTTAAAGAACCAGCAGAAATGGAAAGCACCTTGGAGTCTGGTATTGCTGTTAACTAATGCTCGTTTATTAGTAACTATGCAAACCATAATATAAATTCAGATATATCAAACAGGTTAGCAATGATTTTATATATATATATATATATATATATATATATATATATATATATATATACACACACACATAAGCCAAGCTTCTTCAGGCTTAGGAGGTAAATGGGTACAGTCTTACGGTGATGGGTAAATGAAATCAGTTCAGTTCATGGTATTGAGTTGAGTAGTGTTGGAGAGAGGTGTCTAGTTCTTCAGGTGAGCTGATGCCATCGATCTTCCTGTTGTCCTCCAAGACTTCCAAGTTAGCCAAACTTGACTAACTTAAGAGTACCATCTTCAAGTGATAGTCTACCAGGCAAAGGTTAGACACACGGTTAGACTCCACAGGGTTGTTCTTTCACACACCAATAATCACAGATCGATTCTCAGTCCCAGACTCGTGGGTACCTGAGCAGGATAGTGGTAATTTCACCACACCTTAGTGTGTCTGCGTGTCCTGTGAAACAAGCAGTTACGCTGGTTTAAATACTGTTTTGCTGAACACCAGCTGTCCATCAAGTAGCTCCTCCCTTCTCTCTCTGTAGGAACTCAGAAGCTGGCAGTGTCCTTGCAGAAATCCTAAACAAACTGTGTTCTCTCTCACTCTCTCTCTCACTCTCTCTCTCTCTCACTCTCTCACTCTCTCACTCTCTCACTCTCTCACTCTCTCACTCTCTCACTCTCTCACTCTCTCACTCTCTCACTCTCTCACTCTCTCACTCTCTCACTCTCTCACTCTCTCACTCTCTCACTCTCTCACTCTCTCACTCTCTCACTCTCTCACTCTCTCACTCTCTCACTCTCTCTCCACTTCCTTCCTGTAACGTGGTCACCAGAAACTCGATTGGCCATCAGCAGGGGAATGGAGGGTCACCGAGCCTAGGCAGAATAGCAGTTGATCATGAACTAGATGCCCAGAGTGCTCTGTGACTCCCTGGGGTCCTGTTATTGACTGTAAATGGCAGAGTTGCACAACTTAGCATTCCAGTATCAAAATCCCATTGTTTAATTAATAAATACACAGAATTTTATTTTATCAAGTTAAGATACTTTGACAATAATATGAATACTTGCAAGGAAGCTGCACACTGCTTTTCTTGTCAAAGTTAATAATTTGCAATTGTTACACAATACAAATTGAGGGAGTAAACTCTTTTTCTACAAGCAGGAAACATGCCTCATTAGTAGGCAGCGTCGATCCCAGGGGATCATGGGTTTGCCCCTCTGGTGGACTGTGTCCTCTCCAGGACGCAAGCCTGGGTGGGAAGATTTGAAGAACTGGCTGTTGCCCATGCAGCGTGCTCCCCCTCTCCACATCACTGATGCACTCCAAGGGAAGGGCAAGTGCCGATACAGCTTGGTACCAGTGTCGTTGCAGAGGTTGCCAGAGTGAAGTTGTAGACAACATCAAACTGGCTTAGGGACCCCAGATTTCTTCCTCAGGGTTTACTCCCAAAGCCTTCCCAATGGGTGGGTATGGCTGCAAGGCAGTGGAGGTTTAAAATCGGAGGTTTAAAATCAGAGGTTTACTTCGCCCAGGCGGGCTGTTGTCCAAGCCTGACAAGCCCCACCTGCCCGAACACAAGTCATATTACAGCACTAACTGAGCTGAAAACTCACCCACTTTCTCATAGGATCGGCAATTGACAAGGTTTCACGTTACAGCAAATTTGCAATGTGTTCTGTCTTCAACCAATGCTACCTTTCCACCCCCCCCACCCCATTTCCCTGTAAGATGGGGGTTATCTGTATTTCATTTACAAAATACTCTATAAATTTAGCAAATGATAACTATTTTCTTGGATTCCTTTAAGGTTGTCATAGCCAGGTGGGTGTTAGGGTGGGGTGATGGTTTAGTGGGGATAAGCTCCCATTCCCTAATAAATGCTCCCACTATTGTACATGTCAAATAGCCTCTGACAACCAAGTCCAGCTTCTTGTCATTACTTGTGGCTTACCTACTGAGCCCAGTGAAACCATTTCTACTGACAGGAGAAGGGGGAAGGGCAGTTTACTGCTATCTTAAAACCAATCGCTTCAGGAAGATGGGGCTTGTCAGCCGTAGTTGGCAGTTCATAGAGAAGGAAAACACTGATCTCAAACCTCTGCTGCCTCACGACTATACCCACTCATGGGGAAATCATTGGGAGTAACCCTGATGAAAATCCAGAGCTGGAGTCCCTAACGCCACTACATTGAGCTGAATGCTGACAGGCAACTCCTGCGACACCACTGGTGCCAAACGGTATCGGTCTCTGCCGTTCATTTGGATTTATCCGCTGTGTGGAGAGGGGGAACCCACTGCCCAGGCAACAACTTACTCTCCATATCGTACTGCCGTGGCTTACTGACTAGCGTGTGTATCCAACGTAGACAGCTGGAATGCAACATCCATGGTTGACGCAGATCAACGGATCGGGGGCTCCATTTTCCCAAGTCAGATCAGGACATTTAGAAAATGTTTCAGTCCATTCTTTATGGATGTAGGAAGCAGGATAAATCTGATCCTGTCTATTCATTGTATTTGGAGTTTCAGAAGCCATTCAATAAGCACAGATACTGCACAATTTTAAAGGATTGGCAGGTAGTGGAGACAGGCATAAATGGGTCATTTCTGGAGGAAGGAATGTAGGTGTTGAACAAAGCGATTGCCCTGTCTGTACCTGTTCTCACTGATGTAGAGGAGGCCCAGGTACAACCACTAATGCTGGAGGAGATGCAATAATGCCCACCTCATAGGGGAAGGGCTGTTTCAGGCCCTGGATGGTGCTGAGGGTGGACGTGGAAGTGAAGCCACATTTGGAGTTTGGTCTTCAGTTTTGTTGTTGTTCATTGGAAAAGAGCAGATGGAGGATATTGTCAGGACTCAGGGGACTGAATTATGGAGAGTGGTTGAGCAGGTTGGGGCTTTATTCATTGCAGTGTAGGAGACTGAGGGCTGTATAAAATCACAAGGGGCAGAGATACTCAATGTGTAGAGTCCTTTTCCCAGAACTAGAGAGTACAGGTTTAAGGTGAGAGGGGAAAAGTTTAACAGGAACCTGAGGGGCAGTGTTTCTATCCAGAGAGTGGTCAGTAGATGAAATGAATTGCCAGGGCAAGTGGTTGAGGCAGGTACATTAATGTTATTTAAAATGGCCTGTTTCCTTGCTGTTTGACTGTGAATTTGTGATGGGTTTGATCTACAGTTGCAGGGGAAGTCCCTGGGGATGGGAAGAAATGGGTGGGGAGAGATGGCAGACCAGGAAGTTGTAGACAGAGTGATCCCTGTGGAAAGCAGAAAGGGGTGGGGAGGGGAAGATGTGAGTGTAGGATCACGTTGTAGTTGGTGGAAGTTGCGAGGTGTGACGTTCTGGAGTCCCGTGTGATGATTTTTACCAGCAAGAAGCGCACATATATTTAATAACCTGCTGCTACTGCTGAAGAATTATTTTTAGTCACTGGGCACGTTTGATGATGGCATATTCGGTTGTTTCCTCGGTGACTTCAATTTTTGGAGCTGTCTTCTGCCGTAGGAACTGAATATCAGCATAAAACATCTGTGATTGCTCTGACTGCAACAGAAAAACAGACATTTACAGTACTGAAACAAACCTCTCACCCCCTGGTTTATATCTGACCCATCCCCACAGGACATTGCTATGTTCGGCTGCTAAAGGCTGTTTAACTTCAGGGATCTTAGACACCAGATATACTGATGATGCGATTAGTTTGAAACAACACACACACAATCCTGGAGGAATTCATTAGTTCAGGCAGCATCTATGGAGAGGAATAAACAGTCAATGTTTTAGTTCATGAACTCTTCATCGGGGCTGGGGAAAAAAGAGGGCAGAAGCCAGAATAAAAAGGGTAGAAGGGAGATGGAGGATCACAAGATGGCAGGTGATAGGTGAGTCCAGGTTAGAGGGGAGGGTGAGAGAGGTGGAGGTGGGGGTTAAGGGTATGATGTGAGAAGCTGGGAAGTGATAGGTGGAAGTGGCAAGGGACTGAAGAAGGAATCTGATAGGAAAGGACAGTAGAAAATAGACAATAGATGCAGGAGTAGGCCATTCAGCCCTTTCAGCCAGCACCGCCATTCACTGTGATCATGGCTGATCATCCACTATCAGTATCCAGTTCCTGCCTTATCCCCATAACCTTTGATTCCGCTATCTTTAAGAGCTCTATCCATCTCTTTCTTGAAAGCATCCAGAGACTTGGCTTCACAGCCTTCTGGGGCAGAGCATTCCATATATCCACCACTCTCTGCGTGGAAAAAGTTTTTCCTCAACTCTGTTCTAAATGGCCTACCCCTAATTCCTAAACCATGGCCTTTGGTTCTGGACTCGCCCATCAGCGGGAACATGCTTCCTGCCTGCAGCGTGTCCAATCCCTTAATAATCTTATATGTTTCAATAAGATCCCCTCTCAGCCTTCTAAATTCCAGAGTATACAAGCCCAGTCGCTCCAATCTTTCGACATATGACAGTTCCGCCATCCTGGGAATTAACCTTGTGAACCTACGCTGCACTCCCTCAATAGGAAGAATGTCCTTCCTCAAATTTTGAGACCAAAATTGTACACAGTACTCCAGGTGTGGTCTCACCAGGGCCCTGTACAGCTGCAGAAGGACCTCTTTGCTCTTATACTCAATTCCCCTTGTTATGAAGGCCAGCATGCCATTAGCTTTCTTCACTGCCTGCTGTACTTGCATGCTTGTTTTCAGTGACTGATGTACAAGAACACCTAGATCTCGTTGTGCTTCCCCTTTTCCTAACTTGATTCCATTTAGGTAATAATCTGCCGCCTTGTTCTTACCACCAAAGTGGATAACCTTACATTTATCCACATTAAACTGCATCTGCCCACTCACCCAGCCTGTCCAAGTCACCCTGCATTCTCATAACATCCTCCTCACATTTCACACTGCCACCCAGCTTTGTGTCATCGGCAAATTTGCTAATGTTACTTTTAATTCCCTCATCTAAATTATTAGTATATATTGTAAACAGCTGTGGTCCCAGCACTGAACCCTGTGGTACCCCACTGGTCACCGTCTGCCATTCCGAAAGGGAGCCGTTAATCGCTACTCTGTTTTCTGTCAGCCAGCCAATTTTCAATCCATGTCAGTACTCTGCCCCCAATACCATGTGCCCTAATTTTGCCCACTAATCTCCTGTGTGGGACTTTATCAAAGGCTTTCTGAATGTCCAGGTACACTACATCCACTGGCTCTCCCTTGTCCATTTTCATACTTACATCCTCAAAAAAATTTCAGAAGATTAGTCAAGCACGATTTCCCCTTTGTAAATCCACGCCAACTCGGACTGATCCTGTTACTGCTATCCAGATGTGTTATAATTTCATCTTTTATAATTGACTCCAGCATCTTTCCACCACTGACGTCAGGCTAACCGGTCTATAATTCCCTATTTTCTCTCTTCCTCCCTTCTTGAAGAGAGGGACAACATTAGCCACCCTCCAATCCACAGGAACTGATCCTGAATCTATAGAACATTGGAAAATGATTACCAATCCGTCCACGGTTTCTAAAGCCACCTCCTTAAGTACCCTGGGATGCAGACCATCAGGTCCCGGGGACTTATCAGCCTTCAGACCCAACAGCCTATCCAACACCATTTCCTGCCTAATATAAATTTCCTTCCATTCATCCATTACCCTAGGTCCTTTGGCCACTATTACATCTGGGAGATTGTTTGTGTCTTCCCTAGTGAAGACAGATCCAAAGTACCTGTTCAACTCATCTGCCATTTCCTTGTTCCCCATAATAAATTCACCCGCTTCTGTCTTTAAGGGCCCAATTTTGGTCTTAACTATTTTTTTCCTTTTCACATACCGTAAGAAGCTTTTACTATCCTCCTTTATATACTTGGCTAGTTTACCTTCATACCTCATTTTTTCTCCGCGTATTGCCTTTTTAGTTACCTTCTGTTGCTCTTTAAAAGTTTCCCAATCCTCCAGCTTCCCACTCATCTTTGCTATGTTATACTTCTTCTCTTTTATTTTTATACTGTCCTTTACTTCCCTTGTCAGCCATGACCTCCCCTTAGTCCCCTTAGGATCTTTCTTCCTCTTTGGAACGAACTGATCCTGCACCTTCCGTATTATTCCCAGAAACATTTGCCATTGCTGTTCCACTGTCATCCCTGCTAGGGCATCGTTCCATTGAACTTTGGGCAGCTCCTCCCTCATAGCACCATAGTTCCCTTTGTTCAACTGTAATACTGACACTTCTGAGTTTCCCTTGCTCCTCTCAAATTGTAGATTAAAACTTATCATATTATGGTCACTACATCCTAATGGCTCCTTTACCTCGAGGTCCCTGATCAAATCCGGTTTACTGCACAACACTAGGACAGTAGACTATAAATAAAGGCTGGGGAACTGGAGGGAGAAGGTGTAGGTGATGGGCAGATTATTATGTAATTCACTTCCAGTTCTCTTTGTTCTATTAGTGCTTAATAAAACAATTTTGAAGCAACAGGTTTTGGGACTCTTTCCTGATTTCCAAAGTCATTTATTAACTTTGGATTAAAACATTAGAATCCGACACCTCCCTTTCATCTCATACAGTCATCGAGTCGTACAGCAGGGAAATACGGCCATGCTGATCTTTTCCCCATCGACTGAATTTCCTCTCTACCTTATATTTGAGTGCCTGTTTAAATGATTGTATCTGACTCCAAAACCATCTCAGGCAGAGATTTGTAGATATTAACCAGATTTTTTAAGTGTGCTAAATGCTCATATCTCATTCAAAACTCCTTCCTCTCATATTAAACCCATGAACACTTGCTTTTGAAGCCATCAGCATGGGACAAGAAAGTTTCTGACATTTTATTTTATTCAATATCGTAATAATCGTTCCAGCACCAGTCTCGATGGTACATCACTGACCACCCTGCGACCTCGAATAAGTAAAGCATCCCCCACCACAACCCTCTGCCTCCCAATGTTGGATCCAACTGGGATGTTTGCTTTGCATTCCATTTGCCTTCATTTTCCAGACCAGCCTCTCATTGAGGACCTTTCCAAATGCCTTGCTAATGTCCATTTAAAATTGCAGGGTGTGTTGTAGAACAGAAAGACCTAGGGGTACACGTATCCAATTCCCTGAAGGTGGAGACTCGGGTAGATATGGTGATGATGAAAGCTTTGGTACATCTGCGTTATTAGTCAAGACATTGAGTGTTCAAGTTGGGTCCTCACAGTTGCTTGGTATAATTGAGAAGGGCTGATGAGGTCAAAGTTGATGAGTCAATAGATCAAAGTTCTAGGGTAAATTTATTATCAAACTACATCTACGGCACCATTTACAACCATGAGGGCATTCACAGAAAATGCAAAGAAACAAAACAGAGTCACTGAAAGTCCTCACCCAACAGGATGGGCAAACAACCAATGTGTAAATTAGAACATGAGGCGAAGAGACCAGTTCTGGTCGCCTCACTACAGGAAGGATGTGGAAACCATCGAAAGGGTGCAGAGGAGATTTACAAGGATGTTGCCTGGACTGGGGAGCATGACTTATGAAAACAGGTTGACTGAACTCGGCCTTTTCTCCTTGGAGTGACGGAGGATGAGAGGTGACCTGATAGAGGTGTATAAGATGATGAGAGGCATTGATCATGTGGATAGACAGATGTTTTTCCCAGGGGTGAAATGGTTGCCACAAGAGGACACAGGTTTAATGTGCTTGGGAGTAGGTTCAGAGGAGATGTCAGGGGTAAGTTTTTCACTCAGAGTGGTGAGTGCATGGAATGGACTGCCGGCTACGGTGGTGGAGGTGGATACGATCGGGTCTTTTAAGAGACTTTTGGATAGGTACATGGAGCTTAGAAAAATAGAGGGCTATGGGTAAGCCCAGTAATTTCTAAGGTAGGAACATGTTCAGCACAACTTTGTGGGCCAAAGGCCCTCTATTGTACTGTAGGTTTTTGATGTTTCTGTGTCTTTGAAAGTGAGTCCATAGCTTGTGGGAACAGTTCAGTAATGGGGCAAGTGAAGTTATAAGACCATAAGAACATAAGATTAGTAGACAAGATTTTAATCCAATTATGAAACACACATTAAGAATTTGGTTTCAGTTTCGTAGATTTTTTGAGTTAAATAATTTTATTCTTTCTAGTAATAGCCATCTCAATTTTTTTTTTAACCATCAATATTGGATAAGGCCTTTTTAAATTGGAAAATGAGGGGAATAGTAACTTTTTCAGATTTGTTTTTAGGGGATTGTTCAACGTCTTTTTCTCAGTTAGTGGATAAATATGATTTATCTAATATACACTTTTTTAGATATTTACAAATTAGGAATTTTTTACATGGTTTGTTGCCAAATAAACCTGCTTATCCGCCTAATATGACAAATGCTCTCATTCAGTTTAAACCATTCAAAAAGAGTTGATAGCTATAATATATAGCTATAGAGGGGAGGAGAAGATGGCAACATGACGCAATGCATGCGGCCGCTCCGAAATGATATCGTATTTGTGAATTAGGTACCGTGCACAATCCTGATTTGATGGAGACAGCCGTGAGAAGCACAGAGGAACATCCGGAGAAACTTCTGAAATGCCGGCTTCGATTTGATTTATTACTCTTCCAATTATTTTACTTTTTTCAAAGTTTTAGATTTAATCAGAAAGTCTTTCCTATTTTTTTGGTTGTATCCTCTGAATGGACTTCCCAGTCCCCCTTTTTTTTAGTGCAGTGTTTTTTTTCCCCTTTCATTTTAAATTTAAAGTTTTTTTTCCTCTCTTTATGAATTGATAAGAGGAGAATTAAGTGTCCTTTTTTATTATATCTTGCATATTTGCTTATTACTATGTATGATTATGATAATATGTATTTCATCTTTTGTTTATATTGTTGCTGATATATATTTGAGATAATTCTCCCTTTGTCTGTATATATGTTTTCTCTAAATCAATAAAAAGATTAATAAAATTAATAAAGAAGAGAGGTAATGTTGCAGCTATATAGGACCCTGGTCAGACCCCACTTCAAGTACTGTGCTCAGTTCTGGTCACCTCACTACAGGAAGGATGTGGAAGCCATAGAAAGGGTGCAGAGGAGATTTATAAGGATGTTGCCTGGATTGGGGAACATGCCTTATGAAAACTGGTTGAGTGAACTTGGCCTTTTCTCCTTGGAGCGACGGAGGATGAGAGGTGATCTGATAGAAGCGTATAAGATGATAAGAGGCATTGATCGTGTGGATAGTCAGAGGCTTTTTCCCAGGGCTGAAATGGTTGCCACAAGAGGACACAGATTTAATGTGCTGGGGAGTAGGTACAGAGGAGATGTCAGGGGTAAGTTTTTTTACACAGAGTAGTGAATACGTGGAATGGGCTGCCGGCAACGGTGGTGGAGGTGGATATGATAGGGTCTTTTAAGAGACTTTTGGATAGTTAAATAGAGCTTAGAAAAATAGAGGGCTATACGTAAGCCCAATAATTTCTATGGTAGGGACATGTTCAGCACAACTTTGTGGGCCGAAGGGCCTGTATTGTGCTGTAGGTTTTCTATGTTTCTATGTAACTGTTTTTGAGTCTGGAGGTCCTGGTGTGGATGCTACATAGCCTCCTCCCCGACGGGTGTGGGACAAAAAAGTCCATGAGCAAGGTGGGTGGGATCCTTCATGATGTTACTGGCCCTGTTCCAGCACCTTTCTGTATCTATGTCCTTGATGGAGGGTAGCTGGTGCTGGCGATGTGTTGGATAGTTTGGACTGCCTGTTGTAGATTGTTCCTGTCTGCAGCAGTGCAGTTTCTGTACCGCGCAGTGATGCAGTTTGTTAGGATGCCCCCTACTGTACATCTGTAGAATGATGTGAGTATGGATGTGCAAAGTCCAGCTCTCTTCAGCCTCCTCAGAAAGTAGAGGTGAGTATAGGTGAGTATAGGAGAGTAGAAATAGTCTTATAACAATGGGGTGGAAGGGCCTGTTCCTACTGCTAATTCATATTAGTGTCCAAATAAAAGGTTAAAGAGGAAGTAATGGTGTTTATCTAACAGACTTTCAATATCTGATTTATTAGGAAGTAAAAGTGTTCATAGAAAACATTTCTCAATGTTATATTGTATAAAGTTACTTACCACAGTGACATTTGTGGGCCCCTGTGTATTCTTCTCCATTTCAGCTGAAATAAAATGAGAATTTGTTTGAGAGTTGCAACACAAGAATGATAATTGAACTGAAATCACATTGTGATGAAAAGTCTTCTGTTCATGCTTAGCAAGTGCATTCAGACAGGGACAGCAAACTGCAGAACATGCCATGTGAAGCATTTCCCATCAGAACCTCCACAGGGGCATGGCAAGCAAGACTCACACGTGACTCAAAGGCCAGAGTTGATTGCTTTTGTGTTATTCAGGCTGCTTTTAGCCTTAATTGGGGAACAAAAGTCAAAAGTGTAAACCGTAAGATAGAGGAGCAGAATTAGGCTATTCAACTCATCAGGTCTACTTCACCATTCCATCATGGCTGATTTATTATCCCTCTCAACCCTGTTTGTCTGCTTTTCTGCACAACCTTTGATGCCATTACTGATCAAGAACATGTTAACCTCCACTTTAAATATACCCAATGACTCGACCTCCACAACAATTGGATCTGTGGCAGTAAATTCCACAGATTCATCACCCTCTGCTGAAGGAATTCCTCCTCTAAAGGAGAATTCCTTATATTATGAGACTGTGCTGTCTGATCCTAGAATCCCATCACAGAAGGAAGCATCCTCTCCACGTCCACATTATCAAGGCCTTTCAATAGTTGATAGGTTTCAATGAGATCTCCCTTCATTCTTCCAAACTTCAGCACGAACTGGCCCAGAGCTATCAAACTCTCCTCGTACATTATTATGTTCATATTTGGAGTCATTCTGTCGAATCTCCTCTGGACCCTGTCCAATACCAGCACATCCTTTCTCAGATAAGGGGCACAATACTCCAAATGTGTCTGTCCAATACCTTATATAATACTCAGCATTACATCCTTGCTTTTATGTTCCAGCTCTTGCGAAATGTATGCTAACATTACATTTCCCATCCTCACACCAACGTAACTTGTAAGTTAGCCTTTACGGTATCCCAAACAAGGACTCCCAAGTCCCTTTGCACCTCCAATTTATGAATTTTCTCTTATTTAGAAAATAGTCTGTCTTTCTTTCTTCTACCAAAGTGCATGGCCATAGACTATCTGTCTAAGTCCTTCTGTAGCTTCTCTGCTTCTTGAACACCACCTGCCCCTCCTTTGTATAGTTCTCAAACTTGGTCACGAAACAATCAATTCCATCATCAAATTTGTTGACAAATAGTATAATATTAAAATAATCAGTCCTAATACAAACCCGCATGGAACACCACTCATCACCAGCAGCCAATCGGAAAAGGCCCCCTTTATTCCTATTCTTTGCCTCCAACCAGTCAGCCAATGCTCTATCCATGCCAATATCTGTCCTGTAAGACCATGGGTTCTTATCTTGTTTAGCTAGTGTGCAGCACCTTGCAGACAGATTCCTCTGTGCAAAGCTGATTTCAGTTGGCTTTCCAATTGGGAGTAAAGGATGAATTAAAGAACTTACTGTATGTCCTGTAGTTTGCTCATGATCACAAGTGTGAGTTCAGCCAAGGTCAAGTGGATGAGAAACATAGAAAGCCTACAGCACAATACAGGCCCTTTGGCTCACAAAGCCCTGCTAAATATGTCCTTACTATAGATATTACCCAGGGTTACCCACAGTCCTCTATTTTTCTAAGCTCCAGGAGTCTCTTAAAAAACCTATCGTATCTGCCGCCACCACCGCTGCTAGCAGCCCATTCCACGTCTCTGCTTGTATTGGTCTTGGTAGAATTCTGCCATTAATTCAACAGTAACAGTAACCACTTTTAGAGAATGTGCATGAATTGAGAAATTTTTAAAGTCAGCTGGAGACTGATGGTATGCCAGGCTGTGTCAGAAGGCAGAATACATGGTGCTCTGTAGCAGGGTGTCCTCTGGTTTGAAACAGATGTTGATGCTTACATTTGGATTGTCTGGATACAGGATCTGATTGGAATTGGCCTTAATAGAGTGGAGATTTTCACTCTATTTCTATACCTTGGTATGGTCTGCGTGTACGGGAATCTGTTATTTAGGACAATGTTGTGAGTTATTTGCTTTAATGAGGCTTGTGAATCTTTATCCTTCTCTATTTCAGAGGATGAGGAATGTTTATTTGTCTGCATATATTGAAGAGAAGTGAAAAGGCAGGACTGGAGTTGCTGTTGAGAATGATGAAATGATTGATTACTCCCTTATCCTGCATTGCGAATTATTGTTGAACATAACTATCATGTGAAGTAATTCCCAATGTGAGCACTGAAATGAACTTTTTACCTGTAACTGTGGCATACACTGTTTCCTGATATTCAGTAGAGCACCTGGGGAAATGGTGAAGATCATGTTAGTGAATTAGTTATATGATAGATGTTAATGTCTTAGAAACAACTTAACAACTTTATGAGAAGTTAAAGTAGTCAGATTATCTTTATCTATAATGAAGTTTTGTGAAAGTAACGGTTGTCTGTTTCATGTTGGTTTTAGTACTCCTGATAGAATTGGATTACTCTTATCCTCAATATATGACGCAGCAGGGTTGCCAAGATTAAGATAAGAATGGCCTAGATGATTTCAATAAAAGGGGAGATTCTGTAGATGCTGGAAATCCAAGGTAATACATACAAAATGCAGAGGTAAGGCAGCATCTATGGAGAGGAATAAACTGTTGACATTTCAGGATGAGACCATTCATTAGGATTGGAATGGAATGGGGAAGATGCCAGAATAAAAAGGTGGGGAGAGGGGAAGGAGGACAAACTGATAGTAGAGACGAGGTATAAGCAAGTCAGCTCGGGTATCTGGTCAGCACAGAGGCTGATGTTAATATGGGTATATTGGATAGAGTCATGCTGTACAGAAACAGGTCCTCCAGCCCACTCTGTACATACTGACCCATCTCTTCATCAATTCTATTTCCAGCCCTTTGTTGATGGTCCTGGTAATTCAAAGACTTGTTGAGATACTTCTCAACGGGAGTGTAGTAGTGAGCACAACGCTTTACAGTACCAGTGACCTCGGTTCAATTCCCACCACTGCCTGTAAGGAGTTTGTACATTCTCCCCGTGGCTGTGTGGGTTTCCTCTGGGTGCTCCAGTTTCCTCCAACAGATGTACTGGTTGGTAGATTAATTGGTCATTGTAAATTGTCCTGTGATTAGGCCTGGGTGAGATCAAGGATTGCTCAGCAGCACGGCTCGAAGTGCCCTATCTCAATAAATGAATAAAATATTGTGAGAGTCTCTCAGGCAGAGCATTCCAATCTCCAGCTGCCCTCTGGGTGGAAAAGTTGATTTTACATTCCTCTAAACTGTCTCAGCCTGAAATGTGGACTGTTTATTCCTCTCCATAGATGCTGTGAATTCCTCCAGCATTTTGTGTCCCCTCCTTCTGTCACACAAATCATTGTCTGTGTCTCAGGTTACTCGTCAACTGTCCCTGCTCAAGGGAAAACAGATTTAGACTTTCCATTCTTACCCCACAACTGATGCGCTCCATCGCTGGTAATATCCTGGTGAACCTTCTCCACACTTTTTACATCAATGTCCCTCCATTCCTCAATTCTTGTTAGTTTCCTCACATTCATTGTATATGCCCAACTCTTCTCCTGATGTTCCAAAATACAGCATTCAATTCCATCTACCATGGCACTGCCCAGACAACCTGCTGATCAATATTCCTAAACTTCCACACTGCCAAATTTGAGTCAAGTGAGAGGACTGCCCCCGTCTGCAGATGGAGTAGCAGTAATTTTGTGTTGCTGTTAATTTTCTTCCCCCCCACCCCCCCCCCCCCACAGTTTAAACTTTGAATTTTAAACTTTTATTTGCTGATTCTTGAGGGGGAACAATATGTCTGTCTATGAGAAGTGGGAAGGATTTACCTGAACCCAGTGATAAAGGTAATGGGAAAGGAAAGGTGCAAAAGGAAAGATCTGATGAAATGCCATTGTGGGCTGAAGATATCGTTGGGACACTGAATTCAATTAAGAATCAGAATGGATCAATTAAAGACCAACTGGAAAAGAATAGTAATGAAATGAAGTCATTTCTGGGAAAACTTGAAGACCTGGAAACTCAAGTTATTACACATGAAGAAGAATTGAATTAAATAAGCAAAAGTTGTCTGAAGCTACAACTCGTTTGGAAAGATATCAAAATAAGATTGTAGACCTGAAACTAGATCTAGCTGAAAGAATATACGAATTGTTGGGCTGCAAGAAGGAGCTGAAGATGGAGATTTAACTGTTTACTTTGGTAAGCTTTTCCACACTTTATTTCCTACCATTTTATTAAAGCCGCCTGCTATAGAAAGGGCACAGAGGGCGTTTACTTCGAAATTGAAGGATTCTAGTAAACCAAGATCTGTTCTGGTTTGCTTTCATCACTTTAAAATTAAAGTTCAAATAATGAGACAGGCAAGAAAACAGAGTGTTTTTTAGATTTATGGAGTCTCAGCTCCGTTTTTTACGAAGATTACCTGAGAGAGGTAATGGAACAAAGATCAAAATTTGCCCTGGCAATGAAACAGGCATATGATAAAAAAGTGTTTCCCTCTCTGAGGTATCCGACAAGAATTAAAGTTTTTCCTGCTAATTCTCCTCCTTATACTTTTTTTGATACAAAAGCTGCACCGGGCTTTGTACAGGCTATACCCGCCACTGTTACTGATGCCGCTGCTGAATAAACTATATGAAAGGTTGTTTGGCCATCTGTATATTATTCGCATTTTGGAAAGAAGACTTATAAAGGTCATTTGTATATTTCATTGAGAGACTAATTAAAGAAGACAAGGAGTGTTGTTCATTATTGCATATTGCTGGTTTACCCTTGGAAGGAAGACTTATGGCTCAAGTATGACTGTCTAAATGATCATCTGAGCATTCGACTGAGAAAAGAAGATAAGCGGATTGGTTCCTTTAATTTAATACTTGGTTTGAGTTTTTTTTTTCTTTTTCTAATCAGCTAATTGGTAGTTTTTTCCTACTAATAGGGCTTTATATATATATATATATATATATATATATATATATATATATATTTGGGAGGGTTTAGTTACTTATATTATTAATTAGTATTTTTGAAAATTCAGCTGGGCCAAATATACTATTAATTTTTTTCTGTTTTATTATAACATTTTATAATTGAATCTAAAGTTTTTTTAGGGAGTTAATGTTAAACTTAAAGATGGTGCTGGTTTTTCTCTCTAAGCGATAACATTAATTTGGTTCTTTCTTGTTTATTAGATGGAATGTAAATGCTTTTCTTTGCTGAGACTTTATTGTCTTTTTTACAAGGTCACTTTACTCTTTTTACTAACTGAGGGGAGGGAAAGAAAATACAGTCAGAGCGATCAGTGGCTTTGAACTCTATCATAGATTGCTTGCCTTTTTCTTGGGTTTTCGGGAAAGGGGTGGGATTAGAGTTAGGGGCCTTTTCCCATTGGGTGATTCTAGGGCATGCGTATTTTCTATCATGTGTATTCTTCATCGCCATTTTTGATCATCCCGTATTGGTATGTGCTCTGCGCATGTATAAAGTAGAATAAAATTATAGTATGGTATTTAAACGGATTAATATAATAAGTTGGAATATACGTGGTTCGAATCATCCTATTAAATGAAAAACGTCTTTTAAAATTATTAACCGATTCCAACCTGATATAATTTTTGCTCAGGAGACACATATCAGGGTGGGAGATCAAAATAGATTTTTTGGATGGTGGAATGGTTTGCAATTCCACTCTACTTCTCAGTGTAAAACAAAAGGTGTGTTTATTTTTATTAAATCTAATATTTTTATTCAAGAGGATATTGAATCAGATTCTAATGGTAGATTTTTAATTGTTAAAGGAATGATCTGTAACAGAAAAGTTGTTTTGGTTAATTTGTATGGTCCTAACTTAGATGATCCTTCTTTTTTAAAAAGGCATTTGCTTTACTGCCTGATTTAAATGAATATATGCAGATAATGGGCAGGGATTTTAACTGCTGCTTAAATCCTATGATTGATAAGAGCTCAACCAATCAGCGACTTCCAAATCATTCCACGTCATTTATTAATTCCTTTTTGATTGATTTTGGGTTGATTGATTTGTGGAGGTATCTTCATCCTGATAATAGAGAATATTCTTTTTTCTAACATGTTTAAAAAAAATTTGAGGATCGATTATATTATAATCGATCCCCACTTCTTGCCTAGTGTTAAAAATTGTGAATATGACGCTATTGCTGTATCTGATCATGCGCCTCTGAGTTTGTCTTTTGAATTTGATGATGTCATTCTTGCTCGCCCACCATGGCACATGTCTCAGACATTATTGCAAAACTCTGACTTTGTCAGTTTCATTTATAGGCATCCGTTAGTCTCGTGAGACCATGGATTTGCACCTTGGAAGGTTTCCAGTGTGCAGGCCTGGGCGAGGTTGTATGGAAGAATGGCAGTTGCCCATACTGCAAGTCTCCCCTCTCCACACCCCTGATGTTATCCAAGGGAAGGACATTAGGACCCATAAAGCTTGGCACCAGTGTCGTTGCAGAGCAATGTGTGGTTAAGTGCCTTGCTCAAGGACACAACACGCTGCCTCAGATCACTAGACGAACGCCTTAACCACTTGGCCATGTGCCAACACTCAGTTTCATTGAAACCCAGATAAAAGAATTTTTTCTTTTTAATGATATGGGGGTATGTCTAAATTAATTATATGGGATACGTTTAAAGCATTTTTACGTAGTCAGATTATTTCTTCTTCAGCTAAACTTAAAAAACAGACTAAAGCAGAATTAGATAGAATTTCAAAACAAATTAAAGATTTAGATAATATCTATGCAATTTCCCCCAATATTGATTTATTTAAACAAAGGGTGGAACTTCAATCACAATATAACCTGTTATTAACTCATCCCATTGAAGGCTATTTGCTTAAGTTAAAGAGCCAATTTTATATGTTTGGAGATAAAAATAATAAACTGCTCACATCTCAATTAAAAATGGCTGCAGCCAAAAGACAAATCATAAAAATTCGTAGGAAAGATGGTACCTTGGCTCAGGAATATGAAGAAATTAATAAGATTTTTCAAGATTTTTATGCTGAACTTTATAAATCTCAATGTCCATTAGAGTCCCCTGAAATTAATGCTTTTTCACGAAAGATTGTTTTTCCTAAAATCTCAGCTGAGGATCAAAAAACTCTTGATGCTTAAATCACTGAAGCCAAAATTCATAAAGGTACTTTTTCAATGCAATCTGGTAAGTCCCCGGGACTTGATGGTTATCCTGTAGAATTTTATAAAAAAAATTTGGAAAGTTGCTTTCTCCGTATCTGTTGGAAATGTTTAAGGATTTTTTTGTGAAAGGTGACTTACCCTCTACTTTTTATGAGGCTTCTATTTCTTTAATTCTTAAAAAAGATAAAGATACCACTGACTGTGCTTCATATAGACCTATTTCATTACTGAACGTCGACGCTAAGATTCTGTCAAAGATAATGCCAATCTGTTGGTGAATATTTTGGGTAAAATTATTTTTAAAGATCAAACAGGATTTATAAAGGGTCTCTATTCTTTTTCAAATGTTCGGAGACTATTTAACATTATATATTGGTCGTCTCTTAAAACTCCACAATGTGTTGTATCTTTGGATGCTGAAAAAGCGTTCGATCAAGTTGACTGGAAATATTTATTTAAAGTTTTAGAGAAATTTGGCTTTCGTGCTAATTTTAATAATTGGATTAAAATGATATATAAAGTCCCTATTGCTACTGTTGTCACTAACAATTGTAGGTCTCCTTTTTTCAACTTTCACGGGGGACAAGGCAAGGCTATCCATTAAGGCCTTTATTGTTTAATTTAATGTTAGAACCCCTTGCTATTGCTCTTCGTGAGGCTAAAAATATCCATGGGATTTTTGTGAATGAGACCATGCATAAGATCTCTCTTTACTCTGGCGATTTATTGGTTTATATATCTAATCCTGACGTATCTATTCCTGCCTTGCTAAAATTATTTAATGAATTTGGAGATTTTTCAGGATATAAAATAAATTTCAGTAAAAGTGAATTGTTTCCTTTAAATGATTCTGTCTCTATATATGATAATACTCCTTTTAAAGTCACGGACTCTTTTAGATATTTAGGTATTATAATTACTAAAAAATATAAGGATTTCTATAAACACAAACAACAGGTATTCTGCAGATGCTGGAAATTCAAGCAACACACATCAAAGTTGCTGGTGAACGCAGCAGGCCAGGCAGCATCTGTAGGAAGAGGTGCAGTCGGCGTTTCAGGCCGGGACCCTTCGTCAGGACTAACTGAAGGAAGAGTGAGTAAGGGATTTGAAAGTTGGAGGGGCTTTATTTTTATAAAGCCAACTTTGTTCCTTTAGTAGACTCTATGAAGTATTTATTTAGTAGATGGAGTCCACTTACATTTTCACTTGTTGGTTATATTCATATAGGTAAAATGATGACTTTACCAATATTTTTATATTTATTTCAGAATATCCCTGTTTTTTGACTAAGAAGTTTTTTGATCGGATTGATTCTATTATTTTATCTTTTATTTGGAATAATAAATGACCAACAATTAGTAAATGTCACTTACAAAAATTGAAAAAGGATGGAGGTTTTGCTTTGCCTAATCTAAGAATGTATTATTGGTCTGTTAATGTGCGATACATGTGTTTTTGGTTATACTTAGTTGATAAGAGTGATCGGCTGATGTGGGTAGACCTGGAACTGAAAGTTGTAAAACAGTTTTATTTAACCTCGTTATTGGGAGCTACTTTACCTATACAATTAGCTAAAGTTGCTAATTTAAACCTATATCCTGTGATTAAGTATTCTTTACAAATTTGGTTCCAGTTCTGCAATTTTTTTTAATCAAAAAATTTTAAACTTTGTAGTTTAATTTATCGAAATTACTTTTTTAAGCTTTCTTTGAATGATCCAATTTTTTTTACTTTGGAAAAATAAAGTTATTAATTCTTTTTTGGATTTATTTAAAAAAGATCTTTTTTGAACAATTAATTGATAAATATTCTCTTTCATACTCACATTTCCTGCAATATCTTCAAGTTAGACATTTTTTGCAAAAATACTTAAGTAATTTTCCTTACACATTGGAGGCTGACCTATTAGAGAATATTATGAGTATGAACCCTTTGATCAAGGGTTCTATTGGAAGAATTTATAATTTATTATTGCAATGGGATAAGCATCCTTTATCTAAGATTAAACAGGATTGGGAAAAGGAACTCAATTTGACTTTTATGGCGGATTTTGAAGTTGGTTAACTCTTCTTCAATTTGTGCTAGCCATTCATCGATTCAATTTAAAATTGTACATCGTTATCATTTGACGAAGGAGAGAACTTCTAAAATCTTTTCTAATGTTGATAGTTATTGTGACAGATGTAAAACTGAGATAGCTACACTGACACATATGTTTTGGTCTTGTTCTATATTGGAACAGTTTTGGAAGTCAGTTTTTTCAACAATTTCTAAAGCACTTAAAATTAATCTACAACCTAATAAATTAACTGTGCTTTTTGGAGTAATTCCTCAAAATATTCATGGTATTTCTGTGTCTGACCAACATGTTATTGCATTTGTTATATTGATAGCTAGGAGGGCCATTTTGTTGAAGTGGAAGGATACACCGGCTCCCACTTTGTCACAATGGTTCTCTCAAGTGATGCTATGTCTTAGTTTGGAGAAAATCAGAAGGCAAATCTTTGAACCTTTATTTGATTTTGAGAAAAGATGGAGCTCATTTGCTCTTTATTATCATTTGAGCTAATTGATAGATTTTTTCCACGATCTAATTGTAAATCTTTTGGTATATTTTCTTTTCTTGCTGGCAGTTTGATGTTTATTTTTAGAAGCTTTTTGTATGACACATGGCTCCGGGGTTGTACACCTAATGGGTTTCTTTTCTCCCTTTTTCTGCTTAGTAGATTTTTTTTGCTATCACAAATTTTTTTTCAATCTTTAAGATAATGTCTTTTTTGAAACTTTGTAAGTGTTGTTACATCAATGTACTCGTGTTATTTCTTTTGTATAATACAACAATAAAAAGATTTGAAAAGAAAGAAATTTGGATCAAGTGCAAATTCCACCAGTTTCTAGGTTCAGCACCAAATGTCAAAAGTAAAGCAGCATTGATAATGATGGGACTGAGACACACATTGGGATGTTGGAGAAGAGGAGGAAGCTGAGAAGCAAAACAGCCTGACTGACTGGCTTTAGGGAGTGATCATCCTCACAGTGACACACTGAATTTTACTCATTTTCACCTTGTCTCTAAATAAACAAAATGAATAAAAATGTCCTTAAATCAGACATGCCTGTATTAAATATTCATTCTTATAGACCCTGTGGAGGGAGTTCACTGTCTCCTTCAATTGCTATAGGCTGTCAAGTAAAAATTTATTTTGTGTGATGTGATCTGGGGTTCAAAGCCATCGACAATGATGGAGTGATATCGTATCTCCAAGTGAGGGTTGTGTTGGCCCTCTGCTGGCATTCCACGTGCTCCATGTCCTTCTGGGTGATAGAGGTCAGGGCTTTACACAAGAGCTTTCAAAGAAGTGATGAAGGGATCAGCAGTGGAAAGAGTGAGTAGCTTTATGTTCCTCGATGTCAACATCCCAGAAGCTGGCAGCATGGTAGTGTAGTGGTTAGCACAACGCATTACAGTACCAGTGACCCAGGTTCAATTCCCACTGCTGGCTGTATGGAGTTCACACATTCTCCCCGTGATGGTGTGGGCTTCCTCCAGATGCTCCTGATTCCTCACACAGTCCAAAGACGTACCGGTTGGTAGGGTAAGTGGTCATTGTAAATTATCCCATGACTAGGCTAGGGTTAAATTGGAGAATAACATGGTAGCATGACTCAAAGGGCCAGAAGGGCTACTCCACACCGTATCTCAATTAATAAATAAATAAAAGATCTATCCGGGGTGCAACACATTGATTCAGTCATGAAGTGGACATGCCAACAGTTCAGCAAAAATAGGAGTTTGAGGAGATTTGGTGCGTCACCAAATGCTCTTGCGAATTTCTACAGATGGACGGTGGAGAGCATTGTGACTCGCTGTACAACAGCCTGATAGAGAGGCTCCAACACACACATTGCAAGAGGGTTGTAGACTCAGCCAGCTGGGGAACAGAACCATCCCCATCATCGAGGACTATTACAGAGGCAGTGCCTCAAGAAGGCGGCATCCACCATTCAGGACCCTCACCACCCAGACATTCCCCTGCTTGTTACTCACGTCAGGAAGAATCAGAATCTGGTTTAATATCACTGGCATATGTCATCCAGACATTCCCCTGCTTGTTACTCCCGTCAGGGAGAATCAGAATCTGGTTTAATATCACTGGCATATGTCAGCCAGACATTCTCCTGCTTGTTACTCCGGTCAGGGAGAATCAGAATCGGGTGTAATGTCACTGGCATACAGTATGTCATGAAATTTGTTGTTAATGGTTGCAGTACATAATAATTATAAACTATAAATTACATTAAGAAGTTTACATATACAACATACAATAAGTTGTAATTTAAATTAAAGAAGATGTACAAAAAGAGAGCAAAAGAAATAAAAAATAATGAGGTACGATTCCAGGGTTCACTGTGTATTCAGAGATCTGAGGGCAGAGGTGAAGGTGTTCCTGAAATGTTGAATGTGTGTCTTCAGGCTCTTATAGCACCGTCTATAGTGAGTTCTTTGGGCCAGAGAGCGTTGGGTTCTGAGGTTTCTCAAGCACCTGAATTGGCTAACTGTTGTTTAATGAAACCTTATAATGACTTCGAGTTCCTTGTGTTTTACTTGAAAGATCTGCTCTTTGTAATACTGTTTCCTGGTGTTTCCTGCTTAAACTTGTTAAGGTTAGGGGTTCAGAAATGGTTTCTAAAGTCTGCCATCAGATTTCTGAATGGTCTATTGACACTGTTTTATTATTCATTGTTTCACACTTTTCATTTTGAATTTACAGTAATTTTATGTGTTTGCACTGCATGCCGACCAATATTGACTCTTCCATAGTAACCCCATCGTCTGGCACCTTGTCCATCGTCCTCTCTGCCTAAGTGTTCATTGTTAGTGCTGTCAGAGACCCAGTTTCTGATACTCTCTCTGGCAGTGTGATCTGGTATTCCTGCTCTCGGGTTGAAGAGGCCCTGCACATCCCCTCTGAGTCTCCTCCCAATCACCTTAACACCATGTTCTCGAATTTTATCTACCCCTGATATGGGGATGAGTTTTCTGCAGTCTAAAACCTATCTATGTCCCTCATAACTCTGTACACCTCAATCGTCCGTCTTGAGCTCCCCTGCCTAATGGAGACCAGACCCAGCTTCTCCGGTCTCTCCTCATAACGGAACTGTTTCACCCCAGATGACAACCTGGTCGAGCTTTTGTGTTCTCTGACTGTTTCATTCAGATTAATTTCCTTTTTCTTTGAATGTTCAATTCAATATTGTTAAAACAAGATTCAAAATCAAATGTTATTTACCCTTCTGGCATCAATCTCTGTTGAAAACATGCCCATTTTTTCACATAGCATATTGTTGTTACTAAGATGACCAGTATGAGGATACTGGTGAGAATACTGGCCAAGACTTTCCAAGACCCACCTTCATCTGAAAAATAGCAAAGATTGAGGTAGAGTTTAACATTGGTAATGTGAATTGTCCTTTGAATGACAGGTTTAATATGTGAACTTTGGAGGCCGATAGTTCTCCCTTAGACATCTCATTAACAGTCAGTAAGGGAGAGAGCACCATGCTGAAGGATGGATTTACTGGATTCAATTATCTGTCTAGTTGTATCATTGTGTGGTATGAAGCTGCAGGACCCTACAAAAGACGGTAAAAATCACCGAGATGATCACTGGGGTCTCCCTCCTCCTCATTTGTGACATTTACCGGGAGTGTTGCAGATGAAGAGCCTGAAGCACTGTGGAGGATCCCCACTACCCATCCCACAATCTCTTAGCAACACACACAACATGCTGGAGGAACTCAGCAGGTCGGGCAGCATCCGTGGCATTTACCGGGCATGTTGTAGACAGAGGGACTGAAGCACTGTTGAGGATTCCCACCACCCATCCCACAATCTCTTTGACCCATTACAGTCAGGAAGGAGGGACAGGAGCATCAGGACTGGGACTGTCAGACTGGGTAACAGCGTCTTCCCTCAGGCTGTGAGACTAATGAATACCGTCATTACTGAGGTCTCGTCACTTGGAGAGTTAGCTGGTTGCTGTTTACCTGTGCTGTTCACTACCTGCAATTTGAATAATAATATTTTGTTTTATTTGTTGTGTGTGATAAATGTTTTGTGTGTGCACTGTGGTCTGGAGGAACGTTGTGTTGTGTGGTTGTATGCAGTACATGTTTACAGTCAAATCACAATAAACTTAAACTTGAACTTAAACTAAAGCAAAGGTGCTTACGGCGCTGGAAGGTATGAAAGTAGATAAGTCACCTGGACCACATGGTCAATGCCCGAGGGTTCTGAAAGTGGTGGCTGAAGAGATTGCAGAGGAATTAGTAATGATCTTTCAGGATTCATTCGATTCTGAAATGGTTCTGGAAGACTGTAAAATCGTAAATGTCACTCCATTTATTCCCACTCTTTGCCTCCTGCCAATCAGTCAATTCTTACTCCATGCTAGTATCTTCTCTGTCATATCATGACTCTTATCTTGTTAAACAGCCTCATGTGGAGCTTGTCAAAGGCCTTCTGAAAATCCGAGGACTCGATATCCATTGATTCTCCTTTCTCTACCCTGCCTGTTATTTCCCCAAAGAATTCCACAGATTTGTCAGGAAGGATATCCCCTTAAGGAAACCATGCTGAGTTTGGCCTGGTTTATCATGTGCCTCCAAATACCCCAACACCTCATCCTTAATAATAGACTCCAACATCTTCCCAACCACTGATATAATTTCCTTTCTTTTGCTTCCTTCCCTTCTTAAAGAGTGGAGTGACATTTTTGGGCCACTTATCCAAGAAGGAATGTCGTGCCATTGGAGAGGGTCGAGAGGAGATTCCTGTGAGGATTCAGACACAGATCATTAAATAAACTACAGTGTCCAGTATGTGAGGTAATATACTAATGTGGACTATGGATTGGTTATAAACAAAAAACAGTCTGTTCAGAACCAATTTCTGAAACGTTTTAGGATTGTGTGACTCTGAGTGTTGGTGTATCACAGTGAATTGATTGGTGATGTCGGTGAGGGGACTGTGTGATGGATAAAGTTACTGATTGGCAGTGTGGATATGAGGACGATGTGAGGAGATTTCAGACAGACAGAACAGGTTAGTGAATTGTCAGATGGGAAGAATGAAATTGAAAAGTGTTGGTGTCCAGAGGAACCTGGATGTCCTACTTGTGTAATGAAGGTGATATGTAGGTATGGTGAGTAAATATGTGATAATCTTCATGGCAAAAGGTTTCAGCTACATATTTCTGTAGTGATGTGATATCCTGGTGACTGTGGATCGAGAATATTGTGTAATGGTTTATAAGGTGATGCTCCTTCAGCAACGTTTCCGTGTGTTCCCAATGCACGGCCTCAAAGTTCTCGATACCATCCTGAATATTGCTTCCTGGGTCATGGGCCAGTGGTTCCCAGGAGTCAGTGGGAAGCTGCATTTCTTCATGGAGTAAAGTACTAACCCTTCAGACATGATCTCTTGTCCTCTCTATTCCTCAAAGAATTTCCCATGTCCGGGGAGTCTAGGACAAGAGGGCATGATTTCAAGATTGAAGGACGACCACTTAGAGCAGAAATGCAAAGAAATAACTTCAGTCAGAGGGTGGTAAATCTGTGGAATGTGTTGCCATGAGAGGCTGTAGAGGCCAAGTCATTGGGTGTATTTAGGACGGAGATAGAAGGGTTCTTGATTAGCCAGGGTATGAAAGAGTATGGGGAGAAGGCAGGGAATGGGGTTGACTGGAAGAATTGACATAGGCCATGATTGAATAGCGGGGTAGACTCAATGGGCCAAATGGCCTGCTTCTCCTCCTGTATCTTATGGTCTTATGGTATTAATAGGTTAGATCTTCATTCCTTAGGATGTAGAAAGTTGAGGGGAGATTTGACAGAGCGATACAAAAGTGAAAGATGTCTGCAGTATACTGAACATTCAAGAGTGCCAGGGAAGTGAAGTATGTGTAGTGAAGATTACGACTGAGAAGGTGCTCAGGAAGCTTAATGGTCTGAGGGTGGATAAATCTCCTGAACCTGATGGAATGCACCTTGGGTTCTGAAGGAAGTAGCTGGAGAGATTGCAGAGGCATTAACAATAATCTTTCAAGAATCAATAGATTCTGGCATTGTCCCAGAAAACTGGAAATTTGCAAATGTTACTCTGCTATTTGAGAAGGGAGGGAGGCAACAGAAAGGAAACTATAGACCTGTTAGCCGGACATCAGTGGTTGGAAAGTTGTTGGACTTGATTGTTAGGGATCAGATTACGGAACACCTGGAGGCACATGACAGGATAGGCCAAATCCAGCATGGTTTCCTGAAAGGAAAATCCTTCCTGATAAACCTACTGCAATTCTTTGAGGAAATTACATGCAGGGTACACAAAGGAGATGCAGTAGACATGGTGTACTTGGATTTTCAGAAGGCCCTTGACAAAGTGCCACACATGAGGCTGCTTAGAAAGATAAGACCCCATAGAATTAGAAGGAAGTTACTAGAATCACTCACAACAAGCTGGAGGAACTCAGCAGGTCGGGCAGCATCCGTGGAAACAATGTTGACGTTCCGGGCCTGAACTCTTCATCAGCACCGTAGAGGGAAGGGGCAGAGGCCATAGAAACCACAGAAACCATAGAAACTACAGCACAGAAACAGGCCTTTTGGCCCTTCTTGACTGTGCCGAACTATTTTCTGCCTAGTCCCATTGACCTGCACACAGACCATATCCCTCCATACACCTCCCATCCATGTATCTGTCCAATTTAGTCTTAAGTGTTAAAAAAGAACCCGCATTTACCACCTCGTCTGGCAGCTCATTCCATACTCCCACCACTCTCTGTGTGAAGAAGCCCCCACTAATGTTCCTTTTAAACTTGTCCCCCCTCACCCTTAACCCATGTCCTCTGGTTTTTTTCTCCCCTTGCCTCAGTGGAAAAAGCCTGCTTGCATTCACTCTATCTATACCCATCATAATTTTATATACCTCTATCAAATCTCCCCTCATTCTTCTACGCTCCAGGGAATAAAGTCCCAACCTATTCAACCTTTCTCTGTAACTGAGTTTCTCAAGTCCCGGCAACATCCTTGTAAACCTTCTCTGCACTCTTTCAACCTTATTAATATCCTTCCTGTAATTTGGTGACCAAAACTGAACAAAATACTCCAGATTCGGCCTCACCAATGCCTTATACAACCTCATCATAACATTCCAGCTCTTATACTCAATACTTTGATTAATAAAGGCCAATGTACCAAAAGCTCTCTTTACGACCCTATCTACCTGTGACGACACTTTTAGGGAATATTGTATCTGTATTCCCAGATCCCTCTGTTCCACTGCACTCCTCAGTGCCTTACCATTAACCCTGTATGTTCTACCTTGGTTTGTCCTTCCAACGTGCAATACCTCACACTTGTCAGTATTAAAGTCCATCTGCCATTTTTTAGCCCATCTTTCCAGCTGGTCCAAGTCCCTCTGCAGCCTCTGAAAACCTTCCTCACTGTCTACTACACCTCCAATCTTTATATCATCAGCAAATTTGCTGATCCAATTTACCACATTATCATCCAGATCATTGATATAGATGACAAATAACAATGGACCCAGCACTGATCCCTGTGGCACACCACTAGACACAGGCCTCCACTCAGAGAAGCAATTCTCTACTACCACTCTTTGGTTTCTTCCATCGAGCCAATGTCTAATCCAATTTACCACCTCTCCAAGTATACCTAGCGACTGAATTTTCCTAACTAACCACCCATGCGGGACCCTTGTCAAAGGCCTTACTGAAGTCCATGTAGACAATATCCACTGCCTTCCCTTCATCCACTTTCCTGGTAACCTCTTGGTAGGCCCTATAAAGAAGGTGGGGGGAGGGTGGGAAGGAGAAGGCTGGTAGGTTCCAGGTGAAAAACCAGTAAGGGGAAAGATAAAGGGGTGGGGGAGGGGAGGCAGGGAGGTGATAGGCAGGAAAGGTGAAGAAGGAATAGGGGAAAACACAATGGGCAGTAGGAGGCAGAACCATGAGGGAGCTGATAGGCAGCTGGGGGAGGGGACAGAGTGACATAGGGATAGAGGAAGGGAGGGGGAGGGAATTACTGGAAGTTGGAGAATTCTATGTTCATACCAAGCACACTTGGAGTATTGGCTAGTTGGCAGAAAACCGTGTGGAAATAAAAGGATCCTATTCTGGCTGGCTGCCGGTTTCCTGTGGAGTTCCACAGGGGCTGGTGTTGGGACCGCTGCTTTTTACAATGTATGTCAATGATTTGGACCATGGTATTAATGACAAAAAGATAGGTGTAGAAGTGGGTAGTGTTGAGGAAACAGAGAGCCTGCAGAAAAACTTAGATAGTTTAGGGGAATGGGCAAAGGAGTGGCAAACCAAATACAATGTTGGAAAATGTACTGTCATGCACTTTGGTGGAAGAAACAAACAGGCAGACTATTACTTAGGTGAGGAGAGAATTCAAAATGCAGAAATGCAAATGGACTTTGGAGTACTTGTGCAAGATACCCTAAAGGTTAACCTCCAGGTTGAATCGGTTGTGGAGAAGGTGAATACAACGTGGACATTCACTTCTAGAGGTATAGAACAGAAGAGCAGGGATATGATGTTGAGGCTCTATGAGGCACTTATGAGACCACATTTGGAGTACTGTGTGCAGTTTTGGGCTCTTTATTTTAGAAAGCATATACTGACATTGGAGATGTTTCAGAGAAGATTCACGAGATTGATTCCAAGAATGAAAAGGTTACCGTATTAGGAACGTCTGGCAGCTCTTGGGCTATATTCCCTGGAGTTCAGGAGAATGAAGGGGGATCTCATAGAAACATTTTGAATGTTAAAAGGCCTGAACAGATTAGATATGGCAAAGTTATTTCCTACAGTAAGGGAGTCTAGGACAAGAGAGTATTATTTCAGGATTGAAGGACATCCATTTCGAACAGAGATGTAAAGAAATTAGTCAGAGGGTGGTAAATCTGTGCACTTTGTTGGCATAATGGCTGTAGAGGCCAAGTCATTGGGTGTATTTAAGCCAGAGATAGATAGGTTCTTGATTAGCCAGGGCATCAAAGGATATGGAGTGAAATCAAGGAAGTGGGGAAGACTGGAAGAATTGGATCAGCCCATGATTGAATGGAGGAACAGACTCGATAGGCCGAATGGCCTACTAAGTCTGCTCTTATATCTTATGGTCATATGGTTTAAAATTGTAGGCAGTATAGATAGGGTCAATGCAAACAGGCTTTTTCTACTGAGGTTGGGTGGAACTACCACTGGATGACAGGGATTGAGGGTGAAGGTGAAAAGTTTAAAGGGAACATGAGGGGAATCTTCACTAAGAGGGTGGTGAGAGTGTGGAACGAGCTGCCAGCACAAGTAGTGCATGCAAGGTCGATTTCAATATTTACGAGAAGTTTGGATAGGTACATGGATGATCGGGGAGTGGAAGTCGCTGTACAGGTCGATGGGAGTAAGCAGTTTAAATGGTGCAGCACAGACTAGATGGGCTGAAGGGCCTACTGTACTTTTCTGTGACTCAATGACTCAAATAATGTTCTTTCTGCCATTGATTGTCTTCTCTTACTTACTTTGTATTTAATGGCCAGTCTATTTCTTTCACACACATCATTTTATCCTCTTCTCTCGTCCACTCGTTCTGACTGTTTTTCCGATTGGTAACATCACCCAGTTCTGACAACTCACACCCACAGGGCGAGCTCTTAATAAATTGGTTTATTATTGTCACACGTACTGAGGTACAGAGAAAATCCTGTTCATCCACAAAATGATTTGCCAAGAATTTCTATATTGCATTTCACCGTGATTCTCCGACACCATCTTGCATCCAAGAGCAAGTTGGTGCAGTCTTTCATTGATTCTACAATGGTGATTATTCTGTTGTGGATTTGTTGAGTATGCCCGCAAGAAAATAAATCTCAGGGTTGAATATGGTGACAAATATGGACTTTGATAATAAATTTACTTCGATCTTTGAAGAGATGTTAATTGTTAAATAAATAGTTTTTTGAGCCGGCGTTTAAAAGGGTTAACTGATTCTGCATCTCTTAATGTTTTATGTTTTGAATTCCACAGTTTTGGGGCTTTTGGAAGAGATGGTTCAGATTTAAGAAACCATGATCTATGACTCTGAACACTGAACAGTTTCTCCTTTTCTCTCCTGTGATAACACACTCCACATTGAAATTTATTTTCAAATATCCAACTGGACACACAGAGCAGACGGTCAGTCACCATGTTGGTGCTCCCCACCCATGAGTTAGGGGCCATAGTGCTCTGGATCGTGTCCCAGTGATGGGGCTCCAGTATTACACTATGTTCTTCAGTACAATGTGCCCAGCCACGGGAAGTGAGTGGTGGGGAATAACTCCCAATGCAGGAACACACTGCTGAATAAATAGAACTTGTACTCACTGGTTACGATGAGCTGGGTGCCGTTACCGTTGATGTCTCCCCACACTCTGCAGTAATAGACGGCAGAATCACTGTGCACCACGTCTGTGACTGTCAGGGTAAAGCTGCTGTTGGACGTGTCTCTGTAGGACTGGAACCTCCCAGTGAAACCCTGTCCCCACTCTGGGCTGCCTCCTGCCCTGTGTGTTAAAACCCACTCCATGTTCTGCCCAGGTAGTTTCCGATACCAGTGGACGTCGGTGTCTTCCAGCCTGGCTTTGCTCATGGTACACCATAACCACGCCGTGTGACCCTTAGTGACACGCTGTATGCTCGGGGACTGGATAAGGACAGGAACGTCTGCACCTGTAAGGGAGAATATCGTCATTTCAACCCCAGCTTGAAGCAGACATCTTTTGTTACATGACCTCTTGTGAAAGTACAAACACTTTATTGCTTCTAATATTAATATTATGTTGCGGCTGTTCCTGAGTTTACAGAGTTCAGGTGAGACCAAGGTTGGGTGATAAATATGTGCTTCAGGTAATGACCACCCACTTCGAATTGAACCTGGGACAGTACAGAACTGGACAGGACATCTGGCCTTGATGTTGTGATGATGTTGATGCTCATTTATGTTAAATATCCTCCTCCTATGTATCATTCATATCCCTCCATTCCCTTTGTATTCACGTGTCTATCTAACATTCTCTTAAAGTCAAACAAACTCCCTTCTCCACTACTATCTCAGTAACCTGTTCCAGACAGATACAGCAGATTCTGGTTCACTGGGCTGTCGGTTAATCAGGGAGCTATTTATTTGGGACATCTCTTAAATAACAAAAACTAATTGAGAAAATTGCCAGGATTCACTTTGTTTATTTGGGACACTATGTTGATTCATTGGGACAGTAAGTTGTTGCTTAACGGTTTGTAACGAGTGTCAGTAGCGTGCACTTGTAAGATCGTTACACAACACTGCTTTGAGTGAATAGTTTTTAAGTCGCATCAAAGCATGTGCTTTTGTTCAAAAAGCAGTGATATTGTCACTGATAGTTGATGAGAAATAAGCAGTAAGACAATTCAGAACTGTTTCGCTCATTGCCTATGTACATATAAACTCGTCCCTCACATGAGCTTTAAACTGTCCCCTGCTCGAAACTTAAAATCATGTCTGGTGTTTGACATTTCTACCACGAGGGAGAACAACCCAAGATTGACCAAGCTTCCCTTGTAATTCATTCCCTCTCATCCAGGCAGCGTCCCAGTGAACCTGGTCTGCAGTCTTTCCACAGTCTTCACATCATTACTACAAGGGAACTGTATGCAATACCCAAAGTGGATCTGACTCAAACTTCATATATCTGCAACATGACTTGGAGTCATGGAGCAATACAGCACAAAAACTGGCCCTTCAGCTCCTCTAGTCTGTGCCAACCTGATTTTCTGCCTAGACCCATCTACCAGCACCCAGAGCACAGCCCTCCAGACCTGTTATATTAATGTTTCTATCCAAACTTCTCTTAAAGTTGCAACTGAGCGTAATCCACCACTTTCACTGGCAGCTCAATCCACCTTCTCAGAATCCTCTGAAAGAAGAAGTTTCTCTTCAGTTCCCCTTTAAATATTTCACCTTTCACCCTTAATCTATGACCTCCAGTTCTAGTCTTACCTCATCTTAGTGGAATAAACATGTTTGCATTTACTCTGTCTATACCCCTCATAATTTTGTGTACCTCCATCAAATCTATGCTCCAGGGAATAAAATCCTAATGTATTCAACCTTTCCCTGTTCCTCAGGTCCTCAAGTCCTGGTTCAAAGGTTGATTTTATTTTTGAAGTATACAGTACAATACAACTCTGATATTCGTCTTGGCAACACCTGTGTAAATTTTGTCTGCACTCTTTCAAACTGAGGGTAGGTGACCGGAACTGTACACAATACTTGTTCAAAGGGTGCAATGTTGAGTCTGATTCGGGCATTGGTCAGACTGCTTTGGGAATATGGTCTCAGCCCGAAACGACGACTGTACTTTTCTCCACAGATGCTGCCTGGCCAGTTGAGTTCCTCCAGCATTTCCTGTGTGTTGCTTGGAAGATGGTGAGCAGTTTTGGGCCCTTATCTACAAAAGGATGTGCTGGCATTGTAGAGGAGATTCATGAGAATGATCCCAGGAATGAAAAGGTTAACATTTGTGGTTCTGGGCTTGTACTCATAGGAGTTTAGTAGAATGAAGGGGGATCTCACTGTAACCTATCAAATACTGTAAGGCCTATTTAGGCTGGACGTGGAAATGATATCTCCTATAGTGGGACAGTCAAGAAGACTGGAGGGTGGCTGGTGTTGCTCCATTGTTCAAGAAGGCTAGTGTGGTAGGCCAGGGAACTACAGGCCGGTGAGCCTGAATTCTGTGATAGGAAAGTTACTGGAGGGAATTCTGAGGGTCAACACACTCAGTGGTGGAGGAACTCAGCAGGTCAGGGGACATCCACAGAGAGGATTAAACAATCAACATTTCAGGACGAGACCCTTCAGCGAGACTGGGAAAGAAGGGGGAAGAAGCCAGAATAGGAAGGTGGAAGGGGAGGGAATACAAGCTGCAGGTGACACGTGAGACCAGGCGAGAGGGAAGTTAGAGGTGATATGAGAATCTGGGAGGTGATGGGAGGAAGAGGTAGAGAGCTGAGGAAGAAGGGTCTGATTGAAGAGGAGAGTATGGCCCAACATCACTTAGATAGTCAAGGCTTGATCAGAAAATGGATCGGCTATCAGCAGACACGATGGGCTGAGTGGCCTAATTCTGCTACAATATTTCATGGTCTTATGGGCTGATCAGAAATGGCCATGGTTTTGTGCATGGGAGGTCATGTTTTAACAACATTTTTGCTGTTTCTGAAAGAAGTAACTAAAGGGGTAGATGTTGTCTATGTGGACTTTAGTAAGGCCTTTGACAAACTCCTACAAAACAGGATGGCCTGCAAGGTAGGGTTGCATGGGATTCAGGGGGAGCTAGAGAGATGGATTCCGAATTGGCGCAATGATAGGAAGCAGAGGGTGATGGCTGCAGGTCGATTCTCCGACTGAATTCTGATTAACAAACTTACTGATGATACTAAATTAAGGGAATTTGTTGATGGTGAAGCAGATTACAATGAATTACTGTTAGAGAGTTTAAGACTGATCAAACACAAAGTAGGCAAAGAGCTCAAAACTAGTTACTGCATTTATTTAGTAAATTTAGAGGGAGCTGTTCCTCACTATGTCTCCACCAACGTACGGTTACAATTGAAATTTATAGACTAAATCTAATCACACTTGGCCAGCTGGTCTCCAGACACCGTTTGTATAATTTACACAACATTAGCATCTATACAATCGGTTCCTCATTGATTGCAAGGAGATCTGGATCATCGGCGATGGGATGAGGAATGGCGATAAACCCGATGTTCCGATGTTTTTAAAGCGCTGGGACGAATCAGAAAGGTTGTGTACAGGCCGAATCGAGACGTCGTGGTCCAGGTACTGGAGCATTCTGAAATGACTGAAACTGATGCTTGGATGATGATTTTGGTGCTGGGCTGAGGAACTGGGGATATAAAAAAAATCATTTTGAACCTATGTAACCTCTGACTAAAAGAATAATTGGGACTGAATAGGAATTTTTGAACTGAAGTAAACTCTGTCTTCAGCAGTTACCTAAGACAGGCTCATTTCCAGTTCTCCTCGGCTTGTAGAGAGACATTGAGAGTTTGATAACATTGTACTCGTTTGAGTAAAAGAAGGAGGACTCACCGATAAGGACAGGAATGAACATCCATCTGTAATTAATTCAGGGCCTAGCAAAGGGAATAAGTGATAAGGACTGGATAGCACTTCCATTTGTAATTAAGCCTTGATCTAGCAGACTCTCTTAGCTGTAACTAAGTTTCACACCAACAGACGTGGTGTGCGTACCAGTTCAAATGACATCTTGCAACAGTAATGTTTGGGGCTTACTATGTATAAATATACGGCTGTAACCAGAGAGAGTAGGCCCACTTGTCGGATGGTGGCAGTACTTATGTGCCTTCCTTCTGACAACTGTGTCTCAAGCTCCTGCAGGAGGGTGCACAATAAACTGTTGTTAACTATAAGAAGCTGGTCTCCCGAGTTTTATTCAGATTCGACTTTAACAGGGCCACATTGAAAAGGTCAGGCTGTCGGTGCCCGAGGTGAGGGTCGGGCAGGTTCAGCTCGTTGCTCTGCTCTGTGCTGTACTAAGGGTCCATGAACAAACTCTGTCTGTGGATCAGTTCAGCACACTGTTTGTTTGCATTTATTGTTTGCCTGATATCTTTTGTTTTCTCTGCACACTGGGTGTTTCACTTTTTTAATGGTTTCCTTTGGGTTTCCTTGTTTCATGGCTGCCTGTTAGGAGATGAATCTCAAGGTTGTATAATGTATACATACTTTGATAATTAACATACTTGAACTTTGAACCTATAATTTCAGCTAAGGTAAGGGTGAGGTAATATATTTTGGAAAGTGACTCTAGCTGAGGACTCGTACTATGAACAGTAGAGCACCAGGGAGTGTAATGAAACAGAGGGCTTGTAATATGAACAGTAGAGCACCAGGGAGTGTAATGGAACAGAGGACTTAAGACCATAATACCATAAGATATAGGAGCAGAAGTAGGCCATTCGGACCATCGAGTCTGCACCACCATTCAATCATGGACTGATCCAATTCTTAGAGACATCCCAACTCCCCTGCCTTCTTCCCATTCTCTTTGATGCCCTGGCTACTCAAGAACCTGTCTATCTTTGCCTTAAGTGCATCCAATGACTTAGCCTCCACAGGTAAATTTTTTACTCAGAGAGTGGTGAGTGCGTGGAATGGGCTGCTGGCAACGGTGGTGGAGGCGGATACAATAGGGTCTTTTAAGACACTTTTAGATAGGCACATGGAGCTTAGAAAAATGGAGAGCTATGGGTAAGCCCAGTAATTTCTAAGGGAGGGACATGTTCAGCACAACTTTGTGGGCTGAAGGGCCTGTATTGTGCTGTAGGTTTTCTATGTTTCTATGTCCTTGAAAGTGAGTCCATAGCTTGTGGGAGCAGTTCAGTGATGCGGCAAGTGAAGTTATAAGACATAGGAGCAGACGTAGGCCATTCAGCCCATCGAGTCTGCTCTGCCATTCAATCATGGGCTGATCCAATTCTTCCAGTCATCCTCACTCCCCTGCCTTCTCACCATACCCCTTAATGCCCTGGCTAATCAAGAACCTATCTATCTCTGCCTTAAATACACCCAATGACTTGGCCTCCACAGCCGCTCATGGCAGCAAATTCCACAGATTTACCACCCCCTGACTAAAGTAATTTCTCCGCATCTCTGTTCTAAATGGACGTCCTTCAATCCTGAAGTCATGCCCTCTTGTCCTAGACCCCCTACCATGGGAAATAACTTTGCCATATCTAATCTGTTCAGGCCCTTTAACATTCGGAATGTTTCGATGAGATCCCCCCTCATCCTCCTGAACTCCAGGGAATACAGCCCAAGAGCTGCCAGACGTTCCTCATACGGTAACCCTCTGATTCCTGGAATCATTCTTGTGAATCTTATCTGAACCCTCTCCAATGTCAGTATGTCCTTTCCAAAATAAGGAGACCAAATCTGCACAGAATACTCCAGGTGTGGTCTCACAAGTGCCTTATAGAGCCTCAACATCACATCCCTGCTCTATATTCTATACCTCTAGAAATGAATGCCAACATTGCATTCGCCTTCTTCACAACCGACTCATCCTGAAGGTTAACCTTTAGGGTATCCGGCACAAGGACTCTCAAGTCCCTTTGCATCTCTGCATTTTGAATTCTTTCTCCACCTAAATAATAGTCATCCCATTTATTTCTTCCACCAATGTGCATGACCATACACTTTCCAACATTGTATTTGATTTGCCACTTCTTTGCCCATTCCTCTAAACTATCTAAGTCTCTCTTCAGACTGTCTGTTTCCTCAACGTTACCTGCTCCCCCACCTATCGTTGTGTCATTGACAAATTTAGCCACAAATCTATCAATTCCACAGTCCAAGTCATTGACATACATCGTAAAAAGCAGCGGTCCAAACACGGAACCCTCTGGAGCTCCACAGGTAACCAGCAGTCAGCCAGAATAGGATCCCTTTATTCCCACTCTCTACTTTCTGCTGATCAACCAATGCTCCACCCATGCTAGTAACTTCTCTGTAATTCTATGGGCACTTTTCTTGCTAAGCAGCCTCATGTGCGACACCCTGTCAAAGGTCTTCTGAAAATCCAAGTACACCACATCAGCTGCATTTCCTTTGTCTACCCTGCCTGTAATTACCTCAAAAAATTGCAGTGGGTTACTCTGGCAGGATTTTCCTTTCAGGAAACCATGCTGGCTTTGGCCTATCCTGTCATGTGCCTTGAGCTACTACATAATCTCATCCCTAGCTGTAGATTCCAACAACTTTCCAACCACTGATGTCAGTCTAACAGGTCTATAGTTTCCTTTCTGCTGCCTCCCACACTTCTTAAATAGTGGGGTAACATTTGCAATTTTCCAGTCATCCAGTACAACAGCAGAATCTATCGATTCTTGAAAGATGATTGTTAATGCCTCCGCAATCTCTCCAGCTATTTCCTTCAGAACCAGAGGGTGTATTCCATCAGGTCCAGGAGATTTACCCATCCTCAGACCATTAAGCTTCCCGAGCACCTTCTCAGTCGTAATTTTCACTGCACAAACTTCACTTCCCCGACACTCTTGAATGTCTGGTATACTGCAGATGTCTTCCACAGTGAAGACTGATGTAAACTATGCATTCAGTTCTTCTGCCATCTCTGCATCTCTCATTACAATATCTCCAGCATCATTTTCTATTTGTCCTGTACCTACCCTCGACTCTCTTTTACCCTTTATAAAAGCTTTTAGTTTCTTCTTTGATATTAGTTGCATTCTTCCTTTCATAATCCATCTTTTCCTTCCTAATGAGCTTCTTAGTTTCCTTCCACAAATTTTTAAAAGCTTCCCAATCCTCTATCTTCCCATTAGCTCTGGCTTCCTTGTATGTCCTCTTTTGCTTTTACTCTGGTTCTGACTTCACTTATCAGCCACAGTAGTGTCCGTCTTCCATTTGAAAATTTCTTCTTATTTGGAATATATCTGTCTTGCACTTCCTCAATTTTCGCAGAAACTAGCCATTTCTGCTCTGCTCTACCTCCTGCTAGTGTCCCTTTCCAGTTAACCTTGGCAAGCTCCCGTCTCACACCATTGTAATTTCCTTTATTCCACTGAAATTCCGACACATTGGAATTTAGTTTCTTCTTCTGAAATTTGAAAGTGAACTCGATCATATTGTGATCACTGTTCCCTAAGGGTTCCTTAGTTCTCTTATCACCTCTGGATCATTGCACAGCACCCAATCGAGCACAGTGGATCCCCTAGTGGGCTCAACAGCAAGCTCTTCTAAAAAACTATCACTCAGAAATTCAACAAATTCTCTCTCTTGAGGTCCAGCACTGGCCTGGTTTTCCCAATCTACTTTCATGTTAAAATCCCCCACAACTATCATGACATTGCCTTTCTGACATGCCTTTTCTATCCCCTGCTGTAATTTGTAATCTAAGTCCCGGCTGCTGTTTGCAGACCTCTATTAAACTGCCATTAGGGTCCTTTTACACTTGCCATTTTTAATGAAACCCAAAGAGATTCTACAATTTCCGATCCTGTACCATCCCCTTCTAATGATTTAATATTATTTCTTATACACAGAGCCACACCACCCGCTCTGCCTACTAACTTATCTTTCCAATACATCGTATGTTGTTGGAAATTCAGCTCCCAAAGGCAGCCAGTCTTTAGCTAAGTTTCAGAGATAGTCACAATGTCATACTTGCCATCTGTAGCTGAATTTCAAGATTATCCATTTTATTTCTTATGCTGCGTGCATTCAGTCCAGTATTTGCTGCTTTCTGTTTTAACTGCACCACGTCTCTATTGCCCTGTAACTCATCACATTGGCTGTGATTATACCTCATTTCCTGCCTGTCTTTTCTATCATCTCTGTTGCACGCTATCTTTGATTTATTTCTGTTTTCCCCTTCCTCAGCTCTATCACTCCGGTTCCCATCCCCCTGACAAATTAGTTTAAGCCCTCCCTTGTACTACTTGTACTATGAATGGTAGAGAACCAGGGAGAGTAATGGAACAGAGGGATCTTTGGAGTGCAAGTGTATAGTTTTTTGAAAGTGGCATCACAGGTAAGTCAGCTTGGTGAAGAAAGTGCTTAGCCATCAGACAGGACATTGAATGTAAGGGATGAGAGATTATGTTCTACATGTGTAAATTATTAGTGAGACTTGGAGTATTGTGTACAGTTTTGGTCACTCTTTTAGCAGAAGGACATTGTCAAGCTGGAAACAGTGCTGAAGAGATTGATGGGGATGCTGCCTGGATGAGAGGGCCTGATTTATAGGGAGAGATTGGCCACACTTAAAAACCAGAGAACGAGAGGTGACCTCAGAGAAGTTTACAAAATCATGAAGAGTATGGATAATTTGGACAGTCCAGTCGTTTCCCAAGAGTTGGGGAGTCCAAACCTTGAAGAGACAGGTACAAGATAAGAGGCATTAAAAGAGACCTGAGGGGTAACTTCTTTACAGTGGAGTTACTTAGTACCTGGAACGAGATGTCAGAGGAAGAGGTCGAGATGGTTCCAACTGCAACCTCTGGTAATTTCAATAGGTGCTTGGAGGTTTATGGTCCAAACGCGGGTAACTAGGACCAGCAGGGAGGATGCTGTAGTCAGCATTAACCTGTCAGGCTGAAGGGCCTGTGTTCATGCTGTATTACTCTGTGACTAACGCCACAGATGCTAGTGAATGAAACTTTGGTTTTCAAGATGTATTGAGGCCCTGGTTCAGAGAATGAAGGTGTATAGCAGATATAGGCAGTTAGGAACAAATGAGGTGCTTATGGTGTATAAGAAATGCAAGAGAACACTTAAGAAAGATATCAGGAAGGCTAAAAGAAGGCATGAAGTTGCAGACAAGGTGAAGGAGAATCCTAAGGGATCTTACAGGTATTTTAGGTATGGTAAATTTTCATGTTTTCCAGCATTGAAACAAAGAGGATTTAATTTGGGTCTTTAGACACTGGTCAACAGAAAAGACTTTATTGTTTCAAAGTGAAAACAAATTTCTACAAATTGGCCTAAACTAATTGCAGTCAATAAACACAAAATAACTGATGCATAATTACTCATTCCTTCAAGTTTGTATTTTCTAGATTGTGAGTGAACATCCCTTTTCAAGTCCAGCCACAAATTCTCAATTGGTTTGAGGTCTGGACTCTGACCTGGTCACTCCAGGACGTCAACTTTGTTGTTTTTAAGCCATTCCTGTGCAGCTTTGGCTTTATGCTTAGTGTCATTGTCTTGCTGGAAAACAAATCTTCTCCCAAGTTGCAGTTCTACTACAAACTGAATCATGTTTTCCACAAGGATTTCCTTGTACTTTCCTGCATTCATTTTCCAGGGCCTGCTACAGTGAAGCATCCCCACGACATGATGCAGCTACCACCATGCATCATGGCAGGGATGGTGTGTTTCTGATGATGTGCTGAGTTTGGCTTATTCCAAACATAACATTTAGTCTGATGGGCAAAATCTCAATTTTGATTTCATCAGGCCCTTCTTCCAGCTGATTTCAGAGTCATCTCTATGCCTGACTCACACCACGATGCAGGAACTCAGCAGGTCAGGCAGCATCCATGGAAAAGATCAGTTGACGTTTCGGGCCGGAACCCTTCGTCAGGACTGTAGAGAAAAGGGGCAGAGGCCCTATCAAGAAGGCGGGGGGAAGGTGGGAAGGAGAAGGCTGGTAGGTTCCAGGTGAAAAACCAGTAAGGGGAAAGATAAAGGGGTGGGGGAGGAGAAGCAGGGAGGTGATAAGGCAGGAAAGGTGAAGAAGGAATAGGGAAAACCACAATGGGTAGTAGAAGGAGGGGGAACCAAGAGGGAGGTGATAGGCAGCTGGGGGAGGGGGCAGAGTGAAATACGGTTAGAGAAAGGGAGGGGGAGGGAATTACCAGAAGTTGGAGAATTCTATGTTCATACCAAGGGGCTGGAGACTACCTAGACGGTATATGAGGTGTTGCTCCTCCAACCTGAGGTTAGCCTCATCATGGCAGTAGAGGAGGCCATGTATGGACATATCTGAATGGGAATGTGAAGCAGAGTTGAAGTGGGTGGCTACTGGGAGATCCTGTCTGTTTTGGTGGATGGAGCGGAGGTGCTCGACAAAGCGGTCCCTCAATCTGCGTCGGGTTTCACCGATGTAGAGGCGGCTGCACCGGGAACATCAGATGCAATAGATGACCCCAACAGACTCACAAGTGAAGTGTTGCCTCACTTGGAAGGACTGTTTGGAGCCCTGAATGGTGGCAAGAGAGGAGGTGTAGGGACAGGTGTAGCACTTACGCTTACAGGGATAAGTGCCGGGTGGGAGGTCCGTGGGGAGGGACGTGTGGATCAGGGGGTCGCGGAGGGACCGATCCCTGCGGAAAGCAGAGAGGGGTGGAAAGAGAAAGATGGTCTTAGTGATGGGGACCTGTTGAAGGTGGCGGAAGTTGCAGGGGATAATGTTCTGGATCTGGAGGCTGGTGGGGTGGTAGGTGAGGACAAGGGGAACTCTGTCCCTGTTGTGGTGGCGGGAGGATGGGGTGGGAGCCGAAGTGCAGGAAATGGAGGAGATGCGGGTGAGGGCATCATTGATGACAGCAGAAGGGAAACCACGATCCTTAAAGAAAGAGGACATTTGAGATGTCCTGGAATGGAAAGCCTCATCCTGGGAGCAGATATGGCAGAGACGGAGGAACTGGGAATAGGGAATGGCATTTTTGCTTGTGGCGGGGTGGGAAGAGGTATAGTTGAAGTAGTTATGAGAGTCAGTGGGCTTGTAGATGTCAGTGGACAGTCTGTCTCCAGAGATGGAGACCGAGAGATGGAGAAAGGGAAGAGAAGTGTCCGAGATAGACCAAGTGAATTTGAGGGCTGGGTGGAAGTTTGAAGTAAAGTCGATGAAATTGATGAGCTCAGCATGGGTGCAGGAAGCAGCACCAATGTAGTCGTCAATGTATTGAAGGAAAAGTTAGTGAAGCACCCGGGCAACAGTTGTTGTTTGTGCAGTCTCTCCCCTCTCTGCCAGTGAATCTTGTAACTCCTCCAGAGTTGTCATAGGTCTCTTGGTGGCCTCCCACACTAGTCACCTTCATGCATGGTCACTCAGTTTTTAAGGACGGCCTGCCTCAGGCAGATTTATGGCTGTGCTATATTCTTTCCATTTCTTTTGATTGATTTAACTGTACTCCAAGAGATATTCAATGACTTGGAAATGTTCTTGTATCCTGACTTGTGCTTTTCAATAACCTTTTTCATGGAGTTGCTTGGAGTATTCTTTTGTCTTCATGGTGTAGTTTTTGCCAGGACACTGATTCACCAGAAGCTGGGCCTTTAGATACGGGTGTATTTTTACTACGAGCAATTGAAACACCTGGAATGTACACAGTGATTTCCATTTAACTAATTATGTGACTTCTGAAACCAGTTGGCTGCACTAGTATTGATTTTGGTGTGTCATATTAATGGGGATAAATACTTAGGCAGTCAATTATTTTGTGCTTTATATTTGTAATTAATTTAGATCACTTTGTTGACATCTGTTTTCACTTTGACACAAAAGTGTCTTTTTCTGTTGATCAGTGTCAAAACAACCAAAATAAAATGCTCTGTGATTCAATATTGTAGCACAATCAAATATGAAAACTTCCAATGGAGGTAAATAATTTTTATTGGTCCTGTATAAGTATTTGGATAGACATGGACTGATTGGGGGAGGTGGATTGAGTGGGTGGGGACTTTGGTGTGGAGGAGCCTAGTAGCTTGGAAAGGGTTAGTTTGTAGTCTATGGCTGCAAAAGGGAGGGAGGGTTTGAGATTGAAGGGGGAGGGTGGGAGACTGTGGAATACCCCAGAAGTAAGGGCAGCCAAAAAAGGGGTGCATCAAGTGAAAGACCTGAAGTAATGCGGGTCAACAAATTGAAGAAAATGGGTGATTTGGAGGAATTTATAGGTCTGTATAAAACTAAAGGTCAGAAGGAAGGAGAAGGAGGATTTAGAGCTCTTAATCCTTTGAAAGTGGCAGCAGCATTAGAGAACCAAATAGATAAAGGATTCCAGGCCAAGATTTTGTCTAATGGATTGCTGAAAATTTGTTGTAAAGACATTGACCAATATAACAGTGCTAAAATGGTGGGAATATTGGTTGTGAAAGTGGAGTGTATTACTCTGAAAGAAAGGAAAGGAGTTAAGGGGGTAGTGTATGGTATTTCGTCTGGCATAACTGAAAAGGAAATTTTGGACAATATTAAAGGTGGTCGAGTGATTGAAGCCAAACGATTAAAATCAAGAGAAGGTGGTAGTTGGGATTCCCCTGTTCTTCTGGTTTTTGCAGGTGATGTTCTTCCAACTAGAGTCTATCTTGGGTGCATGTCTTATCAAGTTAGAGAATACATTAGGCCTCCCTTATGCTGTTATAATTGCCAGAGATTTGGACATGTTGCTGGTTCATGTCGAGGTAAAAGAAGATGTATGAAATGTGGAGAGGATCGTGATATTAAAGCATGTAAGGCAGCGGTGCCTAAATGCAGTAACTGTGGAGGGGACCATATAGCGGCGTTCAGAGGATGTGAGTATTTTAGTAAGGCAAAGCAGATTCAGGATGTTAGTATCCAACAAAAAATATCATATGCTGAGGCAGTAAAGAAAGTTAATAGAGAGCAAAGGATAAGTAAAGAAAAGATTGGAACGATGGGGAGTCAGTACATTCCGAGTTCTCCAACTATGGTTCCTTCAGGCATGTTGTTGATGACTAAAGAGTCTTTTTTGGCGTTTGTTGTTGATGTACTGGTTGGGGCTAAAACTACGGCCAAGAGGTCAGATATGATAAAAGTAGTTGTTGGAGCTGCAGAGAGATTCCTTGATATAAAACAGATTTCACCGGAAAAATTACATGAGTATGTGACAGGCAAGCAATCACTGAATACTTCCCAGTTGTTGGGATCAGAGAGTACAGAGGAGCTTCATGTGGATGAAGAGGCCAATAATTAGTATTTGGATGTTTTTAATATTACAATGGAATGCAAGAAGTTTATCTGCAAATGATTAAGAATCAAAAAGATTTGTTGGAACTTCTAAAGACAAGCCTGATTTGATCTGTATACAGGAGACATGGTTGAAGCCTCATTTAGATTTTGTGATCCCTGGATATGATAGTTTCAGATCTGACAGAACAGGTAAATCTGGTGGAGGGTGTGCAACTTTCATAAAAACAGGACTCCAGTTTAGAAGACTTGATATTAAATCTAACCTTGAAGTTGTGGCTGTGGAGGTTTGGAGCTCTCGTGGTCAAATAACTTTGATTAATTTTTCTAATCCAGGTAATATGATGTTATCAGATTTGGATGAAATTATGAATAAGGTAAGATCCCTAGTAATCTGGGTTGGAGATTTCAATGTCCATAATCCAATATGGGGTAGCGAAAGTAAAGATAGTAATGGAGCAGTAATAGAGGAGTTTCTAGATAAATACAACATCGTACTGCTAAATGACGGAAGGCCTACAAGATTTAATATTGTACAGAATACGCATAGTCACTTAAACCTATCTATCACTTCCTCAAACTTAGCTAGGATTGGGGAATGGGATGTTATGGATAGATACACACTAGGAAGTGATCACTATCCTATATTATGTCGATTTGGTAGAAATTTGATAGTAGAAGTTGAGGAGAGGTCTGCTAGGTATTTTTTTTTGGCCCATTGGGATGAGTACCTGGAGAAAGCTGTGGATATAATAGAAGCAATTAATAGTGACGGCTCCATAGATGATTGGAATGAATCCCTCTGTTCTATAATTCATAAAGTTGCTCAGTTGACTATTCCGCTACGGAATGTACTTAAGGCTTGAGTATTAGTTCCGTGGTGGAATAAAAATTGTGATATAGCAGTAAGAAGCAGAAATAGAGCTTACAGGAAATTAAGAAAGTACCCAGTGTTAGATAATGTTATGGAGTATAAAAAGGAAAGAGCAGTAGCAGGGAGAGTAATTAAAAATGCAAAGAGGGATAGTTGGAGAAGATTTTGTGGAATCCTGGGCCCTGAGACTCCTATAAAGCAGCTATGGATGATCATTCACAGAATGTCAGGGATATATAGGAAACCATCTATCCCAGCTTTGCTGGAAGGAGATATTGAAGCTGTAACCAATAAAGAAAAGGCTGATATGTTTGTAGCGGTGTTCCAAGCGTTACACAGTTCTGGAGAGTTAGGTGATTTGAGAAAGGAAATTATGTTAAAGGAAAGTTGGAAATTGGACAGGAGTTTGGATGATAATAGCTCCATAAATTTGTTTTTCTCCCTTCAGGAATTGCAGGAAGCTGTCAAATCAGGTTCAAACACTTCTCCTGGTAGGGATGGACTGTGTTATTAATTGCTTAAGCATTTAGATGACTCTGTATTAATAGAAATTCTAACATTGTTTAACTCACTGTGGAAAGAAGGAAAATTACCAGTAGAATGGAGGCATGCAGTGGTAGTTCCAGTTTTAAAGCCAGGTAAGGACGTGTCTAGTCCTAGTTCGTATCGGCTGTAGCTTTAACGTCAGTGCTTTGTAAAACTATGGAACAAATGGTCACGAACAGACTTGTTTACTTTTTGGAAAATAAGGGACATTTTGCTGCCTATCAAAATGGTTTTAGAACCGAAAGATCAACAATGGAATCTGTTGCCCTTTTAGATCATGATATTAAAAAAGCGTTTCAAAATAGAGAAGTAATGGTAAGTGTATTTCTAGATATTGAAAGAGCATATTATTCACTATGGAAGGATGGCTTATTAATTAAACACTATGATGCTGGAATTAGAGCTAGAATGTTTAATTGGATCAAAGATTTCCTTAAGGAAAGGACAATTCAAGTAAGAATAGGTGGAACAAGCTCCAAGTCAGTTAAAATAGGTAATGGTACCCCCCAAGGAAGTGTCATTAGTCCAGTTCTTTTTAATGTCATGATAAATGATATCTTTGATCAGGTAGGGACAAGATTTGGCAAATCATTGTTTGCAGACGATGGTGCAATCTAGAAAAGAGGAAGAAACATCAAGTATATATTAAGGAAGGTACAAGAGGCTTTAAGATCAGTTGAAAACTGGGCTAATAAATGGTGTTTCAAAATTTCTGCTTCTAAGTCCAAATACATGATTTTTAGCTTTAGGAGTAAGATTCCTGATTGTGAATTGTGTCTATATGATTCTCCACTAGAAAGAGTCAAGATATTCAAGTTTTTAGGTGTCTGGTTTGATGAAAGACTTACTTGGAGGGTTCATATAGATAAAACAATTGGAAAGTGTGAGAAAGTTGTAAATGTTATGAGAAGTATTGCTGGATGCGACTGGGGAGCAGGGCAGTAAACTATGTACTTAATATATCTAGCTATGATTAGATCAGTTATTGATTATGGTTGTATTGCTTATGGTTCCGCTGCTACGGCAGTGCTTGGAAAACTAGACACTGTGCAGTCCAAAGCATTTAGACTCTGTTGTGGAGCTTTTAGAACAACATCAGTCCCGGCGTTATGTGTGGAGGTGGGAGAAGTGCCTCTGCATTTTAGACGAATTCAGTTGGGCCTCCAGTATTGGGTAAAACTAAATGGATTCAATCACAGCTGTCCATCAAAGTGTCTTTTGCAGGGGAAGTCAGAGCACCAAAGTAAAATTAAAAGATACCCATTTTTAGATTTGGTTAATAACTGGGCTGTGAAATTCAAACTGACTGAGGAAGACATAGTTGACCAAATTTGCTTGCCACCCATCCCTTTTTGGCTCTTTCCAGAACCAGAAATAGACCTGTTCTTCCTTTTTCAGCTTAAAGGAAGCATTGCAATTTCATCAGCGTTGATCACAAATGAATATTTCAATAATAAATGGAGATCTTATCTGAAGATTTTTACTGATGGCTCAGTGGACCCAGAGAGCAGTAGGGCAGGATTTGGGATGTATGTGTCTCAACTTGGAGTTAAGATTGGTCACCGGGTTTCAGATGGTGTTTCTGTCTTTGCAACAGAATTATTAGCAATCCTCTGGGCCTTATGGTGGATAGAAGACTCTCGACCACGTAGGGTTATCATTTGTTCGGATTCTGCTGCTGCCTTAGAGTCTATAAAAGAGAATAAATCAAAAAATTGTCCTGACATAGTTATTGAGATTCTCTTAGTGTTGTTTAGAGTAGGGAAGATGGGTTGTGCATTTAGATTTTCATGGATACCTGGGCATGCTGGGGTGGAGGGAAATGAAATTGTGGATGGCATTGTGAAGTCTTCCTTACAGAGCAGGCAAGTAGAAATTAGAGTTCCCTTAGGCAGAGCAGAATTGAGAAGTAGGATTAAAAAAGGTATAGCGAAGAAGTGGCAGGAGGATTGGAAAAATGAATTAAGAGGCAGGCATTATTTTTCTAGTCACCCACTAGTTAAAAAGGTCTCAGACTATTACCTTTTAAATCGTAGAGATGTGGTGAAATTAACAAGACTGAGGTTGGGGCATTGTGGGCTAAACTATTATTTAAAGATAATAGGAAAACATCCTACTGGATTAGGTGACTGTGGTAGTCCAGAGACAGTCCAGCATGTTTTGCTGAGCTGTAATCGATACAAAGTTGAAAGAAGCATGTTGTTCAAGAGGCTGTCTGGCTTAAATGTATTTTGGTTTTCTATTAAATCTTTGTTTGGCCATCAAGAGAATCAACATCTGATTGAAGAGTCTATTATTCAGTTTATACGTGAGACGAGGTTGTATTCGAGAATTTGAGTTCCTTGAAGTTCTATAATTAATTACACATCCTGCGGAGGGCTGTAATACACCCAGATGTGTCTAAACAGCTGGAAATAGAAGAAGAAGAAGAAGAAATAATAATACTGATTGGGGATAGTCAGCATGGCTTTGCGTATGGTAGGTCATGTCTAACTAAACTCAGTGTTTATTGAGGAAGTTACCAGGAAAGTGAATGAAGGCAAAGCAGTGGATGTTGTCTACAGGAATTTAGAAAGGCATTTGACAAGGTCCCACAAGAGGGTGACTGATCAAGAGGGTTCAGGTCATTTGGCATTCAGGATGGTGTAGTAAGGGCATTGAGAATTGGCAGTATAAATGGTTTTGACATAGTCTAGATGGGCCAAAGGACCGCCTTCTATGCAGTACCTCTCTATGATTCTAATTGGATTTAGAGCCTCAGTGTAATCTGTTGGCTGTTTTGACCTGTGGTTAAGTTAACTATTTTTCATAAAGACTAGTGAATGTTATATTCTCTACCTCAGAGGCAGTGGGATCAGGAAAGGGAGTGCTGATTTTAGGCAGAGATTCCCAACCTTTAATGCCATAGAGCCTACCATTAACCAAGAGGTCCGTGGACCCAAGTTGGGAATCCCTGATTTAGGTCATGTTGATATTAAGGAAGAAGAGATGTCAGGTCTCTTGAGGAACATTAAGCTGGGTAATTTCCCACGGCCTGTCTCAGGTTATTGAGAGAGACAAAAGAGGAGATTTTTGTGTCCTCTTTAGCCACAGGTGAGATCCCAAGTGAGTGAAGAGAGGACAATTTATTCCTCTGTTTATGAAGGGCATCAGAAGAAAACCTGGAAATTATAGGCTGGTGAGCCTGACATTTGTCATAGAGAAATGACTAGAGAAGATCCTTAGCAACAGAATCTAACATAAATTTAATAGGAACAGTCAGCACTGTTTTACATAAGAATATAAGAACATAGAAATAAGAGCAGGAGTCGGCCTCCTGGCCTGTTGAGCCTGCTCTGCCATTCAATAAGATTATGGCTGATCTGACCATGGACTCATCTCCACCGACCTGCCTTTTCCTCATAACCCTTACTTCCCCTACTATGCAAAAATCTATCCGACCTTGTCTTAAATGTATTTACTGACGTAGACTCCACTGCTTCATTGGGCAGAGAATTCCACAAATTTTGTGTGGCTGAAGTGATGAGTTATAAATTGAGGCATTTTACAAGAACACCGATGCCAGAAAACATCCTGCCCCTTTTCACTTTTGCCGTATCCATTATATATGGTAACTGGCCTTTCTCCAATTTAGAATCTCAACCCATGGACCAGACTTACCTTTCTTCATAATTATCTTGAAACTAATGGAAATATAATCACTAGATCCAAAGTGATTCCCGCACACACCTCTGTCACCTGCCCTGTCTCGTCCCCATCCAGACCATGCTCTTTTCTCACTGCTGCTATCAGGAAGGAGGTACAAGAGCCTCAGGACCCACCCCACCAGATTTAGGAACAGTTATCACCACAACCATCAGACTCTTGAACCAGAGGGAATAACTTCAGCCAACTTCACTCACCCCATCTCTGAACTGTTCCCACAACTTTCAGACTCTTCATCTCATGTTCTTGATATTTGTTGTTTTCTTTTTTGTTTTTTTAATCTTTTTGTATTTGCACAGTTTGTTGTATTTTGTTCGTCTTGTGTGTGATTTTTCAGTGACTGTATTGTGTTTCTTTGTAATTACTGTGTATACGCACAGGAAAATGAATCCCAAGGTAGTATATGGTGACATATATGTACTGTGATAAGAAATTTACTTTGAACTTTAATGACAGATGCAGTATCACTCTCTCTTGGTGGAATCTCTATACATTGATGAAGGAAAGTTTCCAGAAAACATTTGACAAACTCTTTCCCATCCAACCCTTTTACAGTATGGGATGCCAAATCAATATATGGAAAGTTAATATCATCTACTATCACAATCTTATGTTTCTTGCAACAGTCTGTGATCTCTCTTCAAATATGCTTCTCTAAATCCCTCTAACAATTCGGTGGTCTATAACATAATGGGATCATCCATTACCTATTTGTCTTTCCACCCATGTAGGTTCAGTAGATGAGTTTTCACACCTGTCCTGACTGAGCAATGCTGTGTCATTTTCCTGACTAGTAACGTTACCCCTCCCCCTTTAATGTATCCCACTCTGTCACATCTAAAATAACAGAATTGTAGAACATTGACCTGCAAGTCCTGCCCTCCTGCAACAATCTGATTAATGGCCACAATATCAGAATTCTACACACTGACCCATGCCCTAAGCTCATCTGCCTTTCCTACGATACTCCTTGTATTGGAATGTGTGCAGCTCAGACCATTAGTCCCACCATGATTGAAAATTTGATTCCTAAATTTGTATGTAGGCTTCACAATATCATTCTCGAAAATCACTCCATTAGCTGCCCTGTCAGCCTGGTTCCCATCCCCCTGCAACTCAAGATTAGATTCAAAACTGGTTTGACCATAGAGGACAGGGAAGTGGTGAAGGGCTGGTTACTGTGACAAGTGGTTTTCAAAAGGGCCTCTGTATTTTTGTGATATTGGTTGAAAATATATGTGGGCCGATATGTTAGTTTGCAGGTGACACAAAAATAGAAATATGTGGCATTGTTTAAAAGAGTGTCAATGGGTACTGAGGGATCCATGTTGCAGATCTGGGCTGAAGATCGGGAAAGAGAGATCAATCTCTACAAGTGTGAGTTGCTAAACTTTGGGAGGTTAAATCTACGTGACAGCATATAGTAACTGGATGGACCATTTGGAATACTGGGGTACAGGTAAAAATCCATTGTTAACTGAAAATGGCAAAGCAGCCCTAAAGAAGGGTTTCGGTCTGAAACATTGACTCTTTATTCCTCTCCATAGATGCTGCCTGACCTACCGAGTCCCTCCAGCATTGTCTGTGTGTGTTGCTCTGCATTTCCATTAGCTGCAGAATCTCTTGTATTTATGATTACAGGTACAAAATGTATATGCCCAAGGAGTCATGCAGCAACTGTGTGAAGTTCTGCTTGGGGAACATTTCCTGTGCAATTCTGGTTGCCCCATTACAAGAAGGTTGTGGAGTCTTTGGAGAGGATGCAGAAGAGGTTCACCAGGATGTGGCCTGGATTGCAGAGCTATAGTTATAAGGGGAGTTTGGAATGACTTGGATTGCTTTCTCCAGAGAATCAGAGACTGAGCTGCGAGTCTAGTCATGTAAGACATAGAAAGGGTCGAGAGAGAAACACAAGGGAATTTGCAGACCAAAAACACGAGAAAGTCTGCAAATGCTGGAAATTTAGAGTAACATAGAAAATGCTGAAGGAACTCAGCAGTCAGACAGCATCTGTGGAAGTGAATAAACAGTTGATGTTTTGGGTGGAGACCCTTCATCAGGACTGGCAAGGAAGGAGGAGTAGGATGCAGAAGGCAATAGGTGAAGCCAGGTGGGTGGGAAAGATAATAGTCTGGAAAAGAAGGAATCTGATAGGAGAGAGTGGACCATAGGAGAAAGGGAAGGAGGAGGTGACTCAGGGGGAGGTGATAGGCAGGTGAGAACATAGAACATAGAATATAGAATAGTACAGCACAGTACAGGCCCTTCGGCCCACAATGTTGTGCCGACCCTCAAACCCTGCCTCCCATATAAGCCCCCACTTTAGATTCCTCCATATACCTGTCTAGTAGTCTCTTAAACTTCACTAGTGTATCTGCCTCCACCACTGACCCAGGCCGTGCATTCCATGCACCAACTACTTTCTGAGTAAAAAACCTTCCTCTAGTATCCTCCTTGAACTTCCCACCCCTTACCTTAAAGCCATGTCCTCTTGTATTGAGCAGTGGTGCCCTGGGGAAGAGGTGCTGGCTATCCACTCTATCTATTCCTCCTATTATCTTGTACACCTCTATCATGTCTCCTCTCACCCTCCTTCTCTCCAAAGAGTAAAGCCCTAGCTCCCTTAATCTCTGATCATAATGCATACTCTCTAAACCAGGCAGCATCCTGGTACATCTCCTCTGTACCCTTTCCAATGCTTCCACATCCTTCCTATAGTGAGGTGACCACAACTGGACACAATACTCCAAGTGTGGCCTAACCAGAGTTTTATAGAGCTGCATCATTACATCGCGACTCAAACTCTATCCCTCGACTTACAAAAGCTAACACCCCATAAGCTTTCTTAACTACCCTATCCACCTGTGAGGCAACTTTCAGGGATCTGTGGACATGTACCCCGAGATTCCTCTGCTCCTCCTCACTACCAAGTATCCTGCCATTTACTTTGTATTCTGCCTTGGAGTTTGTCCTTCCAAAGTGTACCACCTCACACTTCTCTGGGCTGAACTCCATCTGCCACTTCTCAGCCCACTTCTGCATCCTATCAATGTCTCTCTGCAATATTTGACAATCCTCTACACTATCTACAACACCACCAACCTTTGTGTCGTCTGCAAACTTGCCAACCCACCCTTCCACCCCCACATCCAGGTCGTTAATAAAAATCACGAAAAGTAGAGGTCCCAGAACAGATCCTTGTGGGACACCACTAGTCACAATCCTCCAATCTGAATGTACTCCCTCCACCACCACCCTCTGCCTTCTGCAGGAAAGCCAATTCTGAATCCACCTGGCCAAACTTCCCTGGATCCCATGCCTTCTAACTTTCTGAATAAGCCTACTGTGTGGAACCTTGTCAAATGCCTTACTAAAATCCATATAGATCACATCCACTGCACTACCCTCATCTATATGCCTGGTCACCTCCTCAAAGAACTCTATCAGGCTTGTTAGACACGATCTGCCCTTCACAAAGCCATGCTGACTGTCCCCGATCAGACCATGATTCTCTAAATGCCTATAGATCCTATCTCTAAGGATCTTTTCCAACAGCTTTCCCATCACAGACGTAAGGCTCACTGGTCTATAATTACCCGAACTATCCCTACTACCTTTTTTGAACAAGGGAACAACATTCGCCTCCCTCCAATCCTCTGGTACCATTCCCGTGGACAACGAGGACATAAAGATCCTAGCCAGAGGCTCAGCAATCTCTTCTCTCGCCTCGTGGAGCAGCCTGGGGAATATTCTGTTAGGCCCCGGGGACTTATCTGTCCTAATGTATTTTAACAACTCCAACACCTCCTCTCCCTTAATATCAGCATGCTCCAGAAGATGTAAGAGGCCAGAGTGCAGAATAGAAGAAGGGGGTAACTTCCTGCAGACATTGAAAAAACAGAGTAAACTACACAATACTGGGGGTGGGTTCAGCAGATCTGGCAGCATTTCTGATGAGCAAAAAAGAGTGAACATTTTTATCCAAGATCTTTCATTAGGGTGTCAGCCCAAAATGTTCACTCTATCTTCCTCTCCATAGATGTTGTCTGATCTGTTGAGTTCCTCCAGCATTTTGTGAGTTTAGCTGGACTTTTACCAGGGTACAAATGTCAAATATTGGAGTGCATAGGTTTAAGATGAGAGGGGAAGAGTTTATTGATGTTCTCCAATGAGATAAGGGGCCAAAATCTCCTCATAATACATTGTTTTAATGATGCCTGTAGTCCAGTCAATGTCCTGTTTTATTCAGATAGTATCTGCTATTCCTCTGGGTGCTTTTGTTTTTCAGCACCCGAGTCCGTGCAATGGTTGTCCCTCACCTTGCATTCGTCTATTCACAGACACGGAAATCACTGGCAATAGCAGTATTTATCCTCTTTCCCTGATTACCCCTAATTACCTGATTCCACAGGGGTCTGTGTTGGGACCAATCCTTTTTATGTTAAATGTCAATGAGCCAGTGAAGAGTCATCCACCTCATTCATTAAAAAAAATCAGTTTGTCCCACTCTTTATTCTGCAGCAGAAACTAATATTTACAGGTATTTCTATAAAACTAAAAACATGGTGTCAGTCTTAATTGTACAGAGACATGACTAGAAATACAACCAACATGAAGTACTCACTGGTCACATTCAGCTGGGTTCCCTTTCCAAAGACCGACCCCCAAATGCCACAGATGTAAAGCTTAGAGTCAGTGAGCTTCACGTTGCTGATGGTCAGGGAGTAGCTGTTAGCAGTAACATTCCTGGAAACATGAAATCGATTGGAGAAGCTCCGTGATCTGGAAACTTCGCCGTTAGCGCGAAGAGTAACTACAAATACTTTATCTGTCTGTTTATTGCGTGACTTGTACCAGTGTACATCATATTTATCCACAGTGTATTCCATGTTGTCACTCTGCAGGTCACACTGTATCTGCACCATTCCAGCTTCATGCACCTTCACAGCTCCTGGTGATTGGATCAGGACTGTCCCTGCATTTACACCTGTGGGCAGTAAACAACTGAAGGTCAAGACAGATAAAGAACCCCAAAAAACCATTGTAATAATTTGAAATTTACAAAAAATATTTATGAATATTTTTGCACATTGAATATCAACTTGCAGTGTAACTGTTTCCATCCTGAGCTCAGTTCTCTCACTTTGTTCTGAACCGACTTACAATCTCCTGGTTGCTGCAGCCAGCACAGAAGTAACCATATATAACATATAACCATATAACAATTACAGCACGGAAACAGGCCATCTAGTCCGTGCTGAACTCTTACTCTCAACTAGTCCCACCGACCTGCACTCAGTCCATAACCCTCCATTCCTTTCCTGTCCATATACCTGTCCAATTTAACTTTAAGTGACATCGAACCTGCCTCAACCACTTCTGCTGGAAGCTCATTCCACACAGCTACCACTCTCTGAGTAAAGAAGTTCCCCCTCATGTTACCCCTAAACTTTTGCCCTTTAACTCTCAACTCATGTCCTCTTGTTTGAATCTCCCCCACTCTCAATGGAAAAAGCCTATCCACGTCAACTCTATCCATCACCCTCATAATTTTAAATACCTCTATCTAAAGTAGAAATATTGAATGAGAATACACAAATCCTGGCCAATGTAAAATTTTATACACTGCACTAAGAATTGCAAATGTCACTCCACTCTTCAAGAAGGGAGAGAGGCAGAAGAAAGGAAATTATAGGCCAGTAAGCTTGACCTCAGTGGTTTTGAAGATGTTGGACTCCATTGTTAAGGATGAAGTTTCAGGGCATTTGGAGGCACATGACAAAATAGGCAAAAGTCAGCATGGTTTCCTGAAGGAAAATCTTGCCTGAGAAATCTGCTGGAATTCTTTGAAGAAAAAACAAGCAGGATGGGCAAACTAGAACCAGTGGATGTTGTGTACTTGGATTTTTGAAGGCTTTGACAAGGTGCCACACATGAGGATGCTTAACAAGTTAAGGGCCCATGGTATTACAGGAAAGATACTAGCATGGATAGAGTATTGGCAGGAGGAAAAGAATAGGAATATAGGGAGCCTTTTCTGGTCGGCTGCATTGACTAGTGTTGTTCCACAGCGGTCTGTGTTGGGACCAATTCTTTTTATGTTAAATGTCTGTGACATGGAAGATGGAATTGATGGCTTTGCTGAAAAGGTTGCAGACAGTATGAAGGTAGATGGAGAGGTGGGTAGTTTTAAGGAAGAAGAGAGGCTACAGAAGGACTTGGGCAGATTAGGAGAATGGACAAAGAAGTGGCAGATGAAATACAGTGTCAGAAAGTGTATGATCATACACTTCGGTAGAATAAATAAAAGGGTAGACTATTTTCTAAATGGAGAGAAAATTCAAAATCTGAGGTGCAAAAGGACTTGAGCCCTCATGCAGGATTCCCTAAAGGTTAATTTGCAAGGTGAGTTGCTGATGAGGAAGGCCAAGGCAATGTTAGCTTTCATTTAAAGAGGACCAGAGTATAACAGCAAGAATGTAATGTTGAGGATTTATAAAGCACGGGTGAGGCCTCACGGAGTATTGTGAGCAGTTTTGTACCCCTTATCTAAGACAAGATGTGTTGATATTGGAGACACCTCAAAGGAGATTCATGACAATGATTCTGGGATTGAAGGGCTTGTCATATGAAGAGTGTTTGAAGTCTCTGTCCCTGTACTCACTAGAATTCAGTGGTGACTTCATTGAAACCTGTTGAAAGGCCACAAAAGAGTAGATGTAGAGAGGATGTTTCTTATAGTGTGAGAGTCTAAGATCAGTGGACACAGCCTCAGAATAGAGGGGCGTCCTTTTAGAATGGAGGTAGGTATGGAGGAATTTCTTTAGCCAGAGAACGTTGAATCTGTGGAATTCATTGCCACTGGCAGCTGTGGAGGCCGTCTTTATGTGTATTTTTGGCAGAGGTTGATAGATTCTTGATTAGTCAGGGCATGAAGGTATAAGGGAAGAAGGCAAGAGATTTGGGCTGAGAGGAAAATAGATCAGCCATGTTTATATGGTGGAGTAGACCCAATGGGCCAAATTGCCTAATTCTGGTCCTATATCTGACGGTTTTATAGTCTTAATTATGCATCAAGTTACAGTTGTTGGCACGTGGTCAAATGGTTAAGGCGTTGGTCTAGTGATCTGAAGGTCGCTAGTTCGAGCCTCAGCGGAGGCAACATTTTGTGTCCTCGAGCAAGGCACTTAACCACACATTGCTCTGTGACGACACCGGTGCCAAGCTGTATCGGCCCTAGTACCCTTCCCTTGGACAATATTGGTGGCGTGGAGAGGGGAGACTTGCAGCATGGGCATCTGCCGGTCTTCCATAAAACTTTGCCCAGGCCTGCGCCCTGGAAACCTTCCAAGGCGCAAATCCATGGTCTCACGAGACTAACGGATGCCGAAAAAAAAAAAAAGTTACAGTAAACCAGAATCAGAAGCAAGTTTAATATTGCTGACATAAGTTGTGAGATTTGTTGTTATGTGGCAGCAGTACACTGCAATATATAACTATAAAAACTATGAATTACTGTAAGACGTATATATATTTTAGAAATTAAGTTAAGCAGTGCAAAAAGAGAAAGAAACAGTAGTGAGGTAGTGTTCATGGGTTCAATGTCCATTAAGAAATTGGATGGCAGAGGGCAGAAGCTGTTCCTGAATCAGCGAGTATGTGCCTTCAGGCTTCTGAACCTTATCCTTGATGGGAGCAATGAGGAGAAGTCTTGTCCTAGCAGCTGTGGGACCTTCATCATGGATTCCACCTTGTATTCACATCGCTCACTGAAGATGTCCTGGATGCTACAGAGGCTAGTGCCCAGCATCCAGGACAAAACTTTGCTCTGCATATCTTCCAGAGAGATCTTTCCAACCACGAGCACATCAAGAAAATGCAACAATGCATTGCAAAAAGTAGCATCAAAATTACAGAGAAAGTTCAAGTTTCAAAGTTCAAATTGAGGTTTATTGTCCGAGTGCATAGACGTCAGCACATACAACCCTCAGATTCTTTCTCTGTGGGCATACTGAGCAAATCTATAGAACAGTAACTGTAAACAGGATTGATGGACAACAAACTGTGCAAATGCAAATATAAATAAATAGCAATAAATAATCAGCATGAAATAACAAACAAAGAGTCCTTAATTGAGTATAGTTATCCCCTGAGGAAGTAGAGACGCTGGTGTGCTTCCATCGCAATTATATTTATGTGGTGTTTCCAGGATAGTTCTTCTGAGATAGCGACACACTGGAATTTAAATTTACTTCACCTCTGATCCTCCACTGATTACTGGCTTGTGGACCACTGGTTTCCCTCGCCAGAAGTCTACACTCAGTTCCTTGGTGTTATTGACATTGAGTGAGAAGTGCAGGGTAGGTAGACATTAATGTGACATTAGAGTGAGAGATCAGGGGTTCATCTTTATTATACAAGAGGTCCATTCAAGAATTTTATCATAGAATAGAAATTGTACTGCATAGTTTCTTTTTATCCCTAATAAATATTTTCCCATAGGAATTGGGGAGAACATAAATATGTTCAGGGTAGGAGGGGTTTTTGATTATGTTGTCTGCTTTCCCGAGGCATTGAGAAGTGTATGGAGGGAGGGTGGCTTTTGCCATGAACTGGGTTGTGTTCACAACTCTACAATTTTAATGCAGTCTTGGGCAGAGCAGTTGCCATATGAGTCTGCGATGCATCGAGATCACATCAGGAAGGGGTCAATAACTCTACTGGTTGTTTTTTTATAGGCTGCCCAATAGTAACAGGGATATCGAGGAGCAGATAGGGAAACAGATCCTGGAAAGGTGTAATAATATCAGAGTTGTCGTGGTGGGAGATTTTAATTTCCCAAATATCAGTTGGCATGCCCCTAGAGCGAGGGGTTTAGATGGGATAGAGTTTGTTAGGTGTGTTCAGGAAGGTTTCTTGACACAGTATGTAGATAAGCCTACAAGAGGAGAGACTGTACTTGATGTGGTATTGGGAAATGAAGCTGGTCAGGTGTTAGATCTCTCAGTCGTAGAGCATTTTGGAGATAGTGATGATAATTCTATCTCCTTTACAATAGCATTGGACAGAGACAGGAACAGACAAGGTAGAAAAGCAATTAATTGGAGTAAGGGGAATCATGAGGCCATCAGTCAGGAACTTGGAAGCTTAAATTGGGAACAGATGTTCTCGGGGAAAGGTACGAAAGAAATGTGGCAAATGTTCAGGGGATATTTGTTTGGAGTTCTGCATAGGTACATTCCAATTAGACAGGGAAATTTTGGTAGGGTACAGGAACCATGGTGTACAAAGGCTGTAGTAAATCTTGTCAAGAAGAAAAGAAAAGCTTACGAAAGGTTCAGAGATTTAGATAATATTAGAGATCTAGAAGATCATAAGGCTAACAGGAAGGAGTTTAAGAAGGAAATCAGGAGAGCCAGAAGGGGCCATAAGAAGGCCTTGGCGGGCAGGATTAAGGAAAACCCCAAGGCATTCTACAAATATGTGAAGAGCAAGAGGATAAGACGTGAAAGAATAGGACCTATCAAGTGAGACAGTGGGAAAGTGTGTATAGAACCGGAGGAAATAGCAGACTTAATGAATACTTTACTTCAGTATTCACTATGGAAAAAGATCTTGGTGATTGTAGTGATGACTTGCAGCAGACTGAAATGTTTGAGCATGTAGATATTAAGAAAGAGGATGTGCTGGAGCTTTTGAAAAGCATCAAGTTGGATAAGTCGCTGAGACCGGATGAGATGTACCCCAGGCTCCTATAGGAGGTAATGGAGGAGATTGCTGAGCTTCCGGAGATGATCCTTGCATCATCAATGGGGGCGGGAGAGGTTCCGGAGGATCGGAGGGTTGCAGATGTTGTTCCTTTATTCAAGAAAGGGAGTAGAGTTAGCCCAGGAAATTATAGACCAGTGAGTCTTATCTCAGTGGTTGGTAAGTTGATGGAGAAGATACTGAGAGGCAGGATTTATGAACATTTGGAGAGGTATAATATGACTAGGAATAGTGAGCATGACTTTTTCATGGGCAGGTCGTGCCTTATGAGCCTGATTGAATTTTTTGAGGATGTGACTAAACACATTGATGAAGGAAGAGCAGTAGATGTAGTGTATATGGATTTCAGCAAGGCATTTGATAAGGTACCCCATGCAAGGCTTATTGAGAAAGTAAGGAGGCATGGGATCCAAAGGGACTTTGCTTTGTGGATCCAGAACTGGCTTGCCCACAGAAGGCAAAGAGTGGTTGTAGACGGGTCATATTCTGCATGGAGGTCGGTGACCAGTGGTGTGCCTCAAGGATCTGTTCTGGGACCCTTACTCTTCATGATTTTTATAAATGACCTGGATAAGGAAGTGGAGTGATGGGTTACGAAGTTTTCTGATTACACAAAGGTTGGGGGTTTTGGAGGCTGCATTGTAGCTGTCTAGATATGCAAGTCAGGGCAGTTCAATATGGAAAGCACGCTGTTGTCGATGCAGTGGGCTCCCCCTTTCCATGCATCTGATAAATTCAAAGGACCGGCAGAGATCAATGCAGTTTGACACCAGCAGCATTGCAGGAGTTGCCTGTCAGCATTGAACTCAACATAGGATTACCTTTGGGAATCCAGCTCCGTATTTTTCCTCCAAGGATTACTCCCTGCACTGATAATGGTTGACAAGCCCCATTTGCCCGATGCAACTGGTTTTAAGATGCTAGTAATCCACCTGTGCCTTTTCTCCTGTTAGTAGAAATGTTTCCTCTGGGCTTAGTTGCTAAATCACACATGAAGGACAAGAGCTGGACTTGGTTGCCAGAGGCTAAATGAGGCAAATGCCACTGGGAGCATCTAATAGCTACTGGGAGCTTGCCCCCATTATTACCCTCGGCTATTGCAACCTTAAGGAAATATTGATTGTAAAAAGGAACTTTCTGTATTTGGGTAACAGGGGCAATGTAATTTTCAGTTTTGCTGGAGAGACTGAAGGTGCTGTCTTTAAATGTGCCTGGCATTCTGAATACAATGAACAAACTCATGGCGCAATTAGAGATTGGTCGGTATGACGTTCTGGGCATCACTGAGTCGTGGCTGAAAGAAGGCCATTAGTTGAGAGCTTAACATCAAAGGATATACTTTGTATCGAAAGGACAGGCAGACAGTGGTATGGATCTGTTGGTAAGAGATGAAATTACATCTTTAGAAACAGGTGACATGGCATCAAAAATATTGAATCTTTATGAGTGGAATTAAGAAACCACATGGGTGAAAAAAAACATGATAGGAATAATATATAGGCCTCCAAACAGTAGCCGAGATGTGGGGTTGATATTTTAAAGCAAGCTGGAAAAGACATGTAATAAGGGTAATGACACAATTGGAATGGGGGACTTCAATATGAAAGTAGATTGGGAAAATCAGGTTGGTGTCGGATTGCAAGAGAGAGAAGTTGTTGAATGCTGATGAGATGGCTTTTTAGAGCTTCTTGTGGTTGAGCCTACTCTGGGAAAGACAATCTTAGATTGGAAGTTGTGTAATAACCCAGATCTTATTAGGGAACTAAATGTAAAGGAATACTTAGGAGGGGGTGATTATAATATGACAGAATTCATACTGCAGTTTAAGGAGGAGAAGCATAGGTCCCATGTATCAGTATTACAATGAAATAAAGGGAATTACAGAGGCTTGAGAGAAGAGCTTGTTCACGTGGATTGGAGGAGGATACTGCCAGTGATGACGGCAAAACACAGATGGCTGAAGTTTCTGGGGATAGTTCACAAGGCGCAGAATAGATATGTCCCACAGAGGAAGTTGTTCTCAAATGGCAGAGGTAGGCAACTATGACTGGCAAGGGAAGTTAAGGACCGCATAAAAGCCAAGGAAAAGGCATATAAGTAGCAAAAGTGAGTGAGAAGTTGGATAATTGGGAAGCTTTTGAAAATCCAACAAAAGGCATCTAAAAAAGCTATTAAGAAGGGAAAAGATAAAATATGAGGGCAAACTAGCCAATAATATAAAGAAGGACACTAAATGTTTTTCAGTTATATAAAGAATAAAAGGGAGGTGAGAGTTGATATTGGGTCACTGAGAACTGATGTTGGTGAGGTTGTAATGGGGGACAAAGAAATTGCAGATGAACTTAATGGGTGCATTGCATCTCCCTTCACTGTGGAAGACACTACCTGTGTGCCAGAGGGCTATGAGAGTCAGGGAGCAAGAGTGAGTGCCATTGCTATTAGAAAGGAAAAAGTGCTAGGCAAATTCAGAGGTCTTAAGGTGGATAAGCCATCTGGACCAGATGGTTACATCCCAGAGTCCTGAAAGAGGTTGCTGCAGAGATAGCTCTTAAAGATAGCGGAGTGAAGGGATATGGGGAGAAGGCAGGAACGGGGTACTGATTGTGGATGATCAGCCATTATCACAGTGAATGGTGGTGCTGGCTCGAAGGGCTGAATGGCCTACTCCTGCACCTATTGTCTATAATGGGTGCATTGGTCATGATCTTTCAAGAATTACTTGGTTCTGGCATGGTCCTGGTGGTCTGAAAGACTGCAAATTCCTCTCCACTCTGGAAGAAGGGAGGAAGGCAAAACAAAGGAAATTACAGGCCAGTTAGCCTAAATTCAGTGGTTTAGAAATTGTTGGAGTCTATTATGAAGGATAAGGTTTCAGGGTACTTGGAGACTAATGATAAAATAAGTCAAGGTCAGCATGGTTTCTGAGACGGGAAATCTTGCTTGACAAATCTGTTAGACTTCTTCAAGGAAGTAACAAGCAGGGTGGACAAAGGAGAGGCAGTTAATGTCATTTACTTGGATTTTCAGAAGGCATTTGATAAGGTGCCACACACGAGGCTGCTTAGCAAGGTAAAATCCTATGGCTTTGCAAGAAAGATACTTGCATGGATAGAGGAATGGCTGACAGGCAGGAGGCAGTGAATGGGAGTAAAAGTGGCTTTTTCTAGTTGGCTGCCAGTGACTAGTGGTGTTCCTCAGGCGTCAGTATTGGGACCACAACTTCTCACGTTGTTTGACAGTGCTTTGGATAATGGAATTGATGGCTTTGTGGAAAGTTTGCAGGTGATCCAAAGATAGGTGGAGGGGTAGGTAGTGCTGAGGAAGCAATGCAATCGCAGCAGGACTTAGACAAATTTGAAGAATGAGCAAAAAAGTGGCAGATGGAATACAGTTTTGGGAAATGTCTGATAAAGCATTTTGGTGAAAGGAACAATAGTGCGGAATATTATCTAATTGGGGAGAATGTTCAAACATCAGATGTGCTGAAGGACTTAGGAGTCCTTGTGCAAGACTCCCAGAAGGTTAATTTACAGAAAATAATCTGCAGATGCTGGGGTCAAAGCAACACTCACAACACGCTGGAGGAACTCAGCAGGTCGGGCAGCATCCGTGGAAACAATCAGTCAATGTTTCGGGCCGGAACCCTTTGTTAGGACTGTAGCGGGAAGGGGCAGAGGCCCTATAGAGAAGGTGGGGGGAGGGTGGGAAGGAGAAGGCTGGTAGGTTCCAGGTAAAAAACCAGTAAGGGGAAAGATAAAGGGGTGGGGTGGAGAATCAGGGAGGGGATAGGCAGGAAAGGTGAAGAAGGAATAGGGAAAAACACAATGGGTAGTAGAAGGAGGGGGAACCAAGAGCGAGGTGATAGGCAGCTGGGGGAGGGGGCAGAGTGACATAGGGATAGGGGAAGGGAGGGGGAGGGAATTACCAGAAGTTGGAGAATTCTATGTTCATATTCTATGTTCAAGGGGCTGGAGACTACCTAGACGGTATATGAGGTGTTGCTCCTCCAACCTGAGTTTGGCCTCATCATAGCAGTAGGGGAGGCCATGTATGGACATATCTGAATGGGAGTGGGAAACAGAGTTGAAGTGGGTGGCTACTGGGAGATCCTGTCTGTTGTGGCGGACGGAGCGGAGGTGCTCGATGAAGCAGTCCCCCAATCTGCGTCGGGTTTCACTGATGTAGAGGAGGCTGCACCGGGAGCACCGGATGCAATAGATGACCCCAACAGACTCACAAGTGAAGTGTTGCCTCACTTGGAAGGACTGTTTGGAGCCCTGAATGGTGGCAAGAGAGGAGGTGTAGGGACAGGTGTAGCACTTACGCTTACAGGGATAAGTGCCGGGTGGGAGATCCATGGGGAGGGAACGTGTGGACCAGGAAGTCGCGGAGGGAATGATCCCTGCGGAAAGCAGAGAGGGGTGGAGAGGGAAATACGTGCTTACTTCTGGGGTCCTGTTGAAGGTGGCGGAAGTTGCGGGGGATAATGTGCTGGATCCGGAGGCTGGTGGGGTGGTAGGTGAGGACAAGGGCAACTCTGTCCATGTTGTGGTGACGGGAGGATGGGGTGAGGTCCAATGTGTGGGAAATGGAGGAGATGCGGGTGAGGGCATCATTGATGACTGCAGAAGGGAAGCCACGATCCTTAAAGAAAGAGGACATTTGAGATGTCCTAGAATGGAAAACCTCATCCTGGGAGCAGATGCGGCGGAGACGGAGGAACTGGGAATAGGGAATGGCACTTTTGCATGTTGCAGGGCAGGAAGAGGTATAGTTGAGGTAGTTATGAGAGTCAGTGGGCTTATAAAAGATGTCAGTGGACAGTCTGTCTCCAGAGATGGAGACCGAGAGATTGAGAAAGGGAAGAGAAGTGTCCGAGACGGTCCAAGTGAATTTGAGGGCTGGGTGGAACTCATGCCATTCCCTATTCCCAGTTCCTCCGTCTCTGCCGCATCTGCTCCCAGGATGAGGCTGCCCTACCTGCTGAGTTCCTCCAGCATGTTGTGAGGTTAATTTACAGGTTGAGTCTGTGATAAAGAAGGTAAATGCAATGTTAGCATTTATTTCAAGGGGAATAGAAAATAAAAGCAAGGAGATAATGCTGAGCCTTTATAAGACACTAATCAGGCCACACCTGGAGTATTGTCAACAGCATTGTGCCCCACATCTCAGAAAGAATACGTTGCCATTGGAGAGAGTCCAGAGGAGGTTCACAAGGGTGATTTTGGGAATGAATGGCTTCAGATATGAGAAGCATTTAGCAGCTTTTGACCTGTATTCACTGGAATTTAGAAGAATGCGTGGCAATCTCATTGAAACCTAGTGAATGTTGAAAGGACTAGATTGGTGGATGTGGAGAGGATGTTTCTTATGGTGGGGATATCTTGAACTAGAGAGCACAACCTCAGAATTGAGTGACGACCTTTTAGAACACAGATGAGGGGGAATATTTTTAGCCAGAGAGTAGTGTGAATCTACCACAGACTGCGGTGGAGTCCAAGTCCGTGGGTATATTTAAGACGGAAGTTCCTAGTGTACACAATCTGAATTGAATTGAAGCAACACACATCAAAGTTGTCGGTGAACGCAGCAGGCCAGGCAGCATCTCTAGGAAGAGGTGCAGTCGACGTTTCAGGCCGAGACCCTTCGTCAGGACACTGGCTTTATTACTTACATCCTTCATATACATGAGAAGTAAAAATATTGATGTTATGTCTCCATCTAAATGTGCAATGTACAATTTATAGTAATTTATAATAAATATTATGTGCAACAGGACAGTCAGTATAACACAGAAATACAACTGCATCAGCGTGAATTAATCAGTCTGATGGTTTGGTGGAAGAAGCTGCACCGGAGCCTGTTGGTCCTGGCTTTTATGCTACAGAACCTTTTCCCGGATGGCAGCTGGAACAGTTTGTGATTGTGGTGACTTGCCTCCCCAATGATCCTTCAGGCCCTTTTTAAACAACTGTCTTTGTAAATGTCCTGAATAGGGGGAAGTTCACAACTACAGATGCGTTGGGCTGTCTGCATCACTCTCTGCAGAGTCCTGCGACTGAGGGAGGTACAGTCCCCAATCTGTCCTTGTGACACAGAGCCCCAGGTCCTGACAACATCCTGGTGGATCGTTTTTGCTCTCTTTCTAGTTTAATAACATCCTTCCTGTACCAAAACCGTACACAGTACCACTGCCCACCACTGGTCAAATAAACTCAAAGGCAGATGAAACCAGTCTCAGACTGGGTGACCCCACTCTGGGAATTTACTTACCCACTGCACAGACGGACAGAGTCAAGGTTGTGATTATCGCTGCAAACATTTCTTCTCGCTTGTTCTTCAAAAACTGAATTCCTGCTCATTCAGACCCGATGTTCCCTGTTGGTATTTCACAAGTGATTGAATCTCCTTTGATTTCCCCATATGCTTATTTCAGCACAAAGGCACAGGGTGTGAAGAGGAAGTGATGGGGGAGAGTGGGCAGCCCTGTGGAAACTGCTAAACAAATAGAAACAAACTGCAAGAGTAGCTGAATCTTTTCATTCTCCATTTACATGTCTGTCACTAAAACTCACTCCTTATGCCCACACACCATTAACAGATTGAAATGTGAGAAACAAGCCAAGTACACTGTTTCCCCTCCCTGACAGTAGGCTCCTCCTGGTAAAGCTGCAAACACTGGCCCAACACCAGGCAAAATAGACATTTCACTGTATGACAGTATGACACTTAATGAAAACTTCAAAGTATATGTATGTCTGGTACTCCTTGCCTCTACTAGTCTGCAGGTCACCCTTCGGCAACGTGTAACACCTGCTTAGCCCACCTCCTCCCCCTGATCAGAGCCATGTGAAGCCATGGGAGAAACGGGTGGATGGTCATATGAGCAACTTGCACACATCACAATTCCTGGATATGTGACCACTGACATCAGGCAGACAATCTCTGAAGAGTATTGACAATGGTTGGGGTGACACTATCTTGGAAAGACACTGCCCAGAAGAAGGCAACGGCATACTGCTTCTCTGGAAAAATGTGCCAAGAACAATCATGGTCATGAGAACATGATCACCCGCGTCATACAACACGGCACATAACGAACGAATGAGTGATACATTTGTCACCATGCACCACCCAGAGTTTCATTTGCTTGTGGGCATTCATTATAAATAGACAGAAACACAACAGAGTCAGTGAAGAACTAACTGCACACAACAGAGACACAGAACACAGAGCTCACAATGGTGTGCCAAACCGATTCTATTAGTTTATTATTGTCACTAGTACCAAGGTACAATGAAAATCTTGTCTTGCAAACTGTTCCTACAGATCAATTCATTACACATTACACTGAATTACTTAGAGTCCGGCGCTGGAGTCCCTAAGGCAATCCAACGTTGAGTTCAACGCTGACTGGTAATTCTCGTGATACTTCTGCTGTCAAACTGATTTGGTCTGTACCGTTACTTTGAGTTCATCAGATGTGTGCAGAGGGGGAGCTTGCTACATAGGCAACAGCTTGCTCTCCATGTCGTACTCCCCAGGCTTGCGTATCTAGACAGCTAGGACACAACATCCATGGTCAATCCTGACCAACAGAGGCCTCATAGAATAGTACAGCACAGTACAGGCCCTTCGGCCCAAATTACTGTGCTGAATTTTTAATCTCCTCCAAGATCCATGTAACCCTTCCCACTGATACAGTCCATAAAGCTTAATTTTTCTTTCATCCACGCGTTTATCTAATGTATCAGTTTCTAAAATGTCCCCAATGTAATAGCCTTTACCATCAGCCACAAGCACTTTCTGTGTGGGATAAAGTACCTCTGACACGTGTCTCCACTTACATTCCTGCACTGATCTTCAGAGCATGCCGGTTACCACAACCTTTCCCTGAACGGGGTGTCCTCTATCATTCAGATTGTGTGGTGAGTGCTCTTAGAACTACCTACATTAAACTCATCAGCAGAAAAGACATCTTCCAGCTTCAACATCCTTTTCCAGCTGTCACATACCAGGGAGGGAGGCGTGGGAACTCGAGAGGGAACACAGAACATAGAACAGGAACAGGCTCTTCAGCCCATAATGTTGTGCTAAAGCAGCTAAAAGCAACTCAGAAACACTCAAACGCTAATTCCTCCTACCCACCCAATGTCCATACGTCCATGGAAAGCAGAACGGAGAAACTCAGAAGATAGATTGGAGAAGCTCAGAATGTACACTTTTAAACCGTCTATGTCTGATGTATTTTTTAAAGAGTGGAATAGATTGGGTATTAAATGTTTTTATGATTTCTTTGTTGAAGATACTCTCTCTTCATTTGAACAATTGTCAGTTAAGTATAGCCTACCGAGAAATCACTTCTTTTGATATTTACAAATGAGAGACTTTTTGCATTCTCAAGTTCATGCATTTCCTAGAAGTCCAGATAAAAATTTACTTGATATCGTTTTTAATTTGAAACCCTTCCAACATACATCTATTTCTAATATTTAGAAACATAGAAACATAGAAAATAGGTGCAGGAGTAGGCCATTCGGCCCTTCGAGCCTGCACCGCCATTTATTATGATCATGGCTGATCATCCAACTCAGAACCCTGCCCCAGCCTTCCCTCCATACCCCCTGACCCCCGTAGCCACAAGGGCCACATCTAACTCCCTCTTAAATATAGCCAATGAACTGGCCTCAACTGTTTCCTGTGGCAGAGAATTCCACAGATTCACCACTCTCTGTGTGAAGAAGTTTTTCCTAATCTCGGTCCTAAAAGGCTTCCCCTTTATCCTCAAACTGTGACCCCTCGTTCTGGACTTCCCCAACATCGGGAACAATCTTCCTGCATCTAGCCTGTCCAATCCCTTTAGGATCTTATACGTTTCAATCAGATCCCCCCTCAATCTTCTAAATTCCAACGAGTACAAGCCCAGTTCATCCATTCTTTCTTCATATGAAAGTCCTGCCATCCCAGGAATCAATCTGGTGAACCTTCTCTGTACTCCCTCTATGGCAAGGATGTCTTTCCTCAGATTAGGGGACCAAAACTGCACACAATACTCCAGGTGCGGTCTCACCAAGGCCCTGTACAACTGCAGTAGTACCTCCCTGCTCCTGTACTCAAATCCTCTCGCTATAAATGCCAGCATACCATTCGCCTTTTTCACCGCCTGCTGTACCTGCATGCCCACTTTCAATGACTGGTGTATAATGACACCCAGGTCACGTTGCACCTCCCCTTTTCTTAATCGGCCACCATTCAGATAATAATCTGTTTTCCTATTTTTGCCACCAAAGTGGATAACTTCACATTTATCCACATTAAATTGCATCTGCCATTAATTTGCCCACTCACCCAACCTATCCAAGTCACCCTGCATCCTCTTAGCATCCTCCTCACAGCTAACACTGCCACCCAGCTTCGTGTCATCCGCAAACTTGGAGATGCTGCATTTAATTCCCTCATCCAAGTCATTAATATATATTGTAAACAACTGGGGTCCCAGCACTGAGCCTTGCGGTACCCCACTAGTCACCGCCTGCCATTCTGAAAAGGTCCCGTTTATTCCCACTCTTTGCTTCCTGTCTGCTAACCAACTCTCCACCCACACCAATACCTTACCCCCAATACCGTGTGCTTTAAGTTTGCACACTAATCTCCTGTGTGGGACCTTGTCAAAAGCCTTCTGAAAATCCAAATATACCACATCCACTGGTTCTCCCCTATCCACTCTACTAGTTACATCCTCAAAAAATTCTATGGGATTCGTCAGACATGATTTTCCTTTCACAAATCCATGCTGACTTTGTCCAATGATTTCACCGCTTTCCAAATGTGCTGTTATCACATCTTTGATAACTGACTCCAGCAGTTTCCCCACCACCGACTTTAGGCTAACTGGTCTATAATTCCCCGGTTTCTCTCTCCCTCCTTTTTTAAAAAGTGGAGTTACATTAGCCACCCTCCAATCATCAGGAACTAGTCCAGAATCTAATGAGTTTTGAAAAATTATCACTAATGCATCCACTATTTCTTGGGCTACTTCCTTAAGCACCCTGGGATGCAGACCATCTGGCCCTGGGGATTTATCTGCCTTCAATCCCTTCAATTTACCTAACACCACTTCCCCACTAACATGTATTTCGCTCAGTTCCTCCATCTCACTGGACCCTCTGTCCCCTACTATTTCTGGAAGATTATTTATGTCCTCCTTAGTGAAGACAGAACCAAAGTAATTATTCAATTGGTCTGCCATGTCCTTTCTCCCCATAATCAACTCACCTGTTTCTGCCTGCAGGGGACCTACATTTGTCTTTACCAGTCTTTTCCTTTTTACATATCTATAAAAGCTTTTACAGTCCGTTTTTATGTTGCCTGCCAGTTTTCTCTCATAATCTTTTTTCCCCTTCCTAATTAAGCCCTTTGTCCTCCTCTGCTGAACTCTGAATTTCTCCCAGTCCTCAGGTGAGTACTTTCTCTGGCTAATTTGTATGCTTCTTCTTTGGAATTGATACTATCCCTAATTTCTCTTCTCAGCCACGGGTGCACTACCTTCCTTGATTTATTCTTTTGCCAAACTGGGATGAACATTTGTTGCAGTTCATCCATGCAACCTTTAAATGCTTGCCATTGCATATCCACCATCAATCCTTTAAGTGTCATTTGCCAGTCTATCTTAGCTAATTCACGTCTCATACCTTCAAAGTTACCCCTCTTTAAGTTCAGAACCTTTGTTTCTGAATTATTATGTCACTCTCCATCTATGCTATGTTGTTGGGAATGAGAAATATTCCTTTAGATAAAATTAAAAATCTTTGGGAACAAAATTTACAGATTTCCATTTCCGAGGACACTTGGAATGAAATTTTTTAATTAGTTAATACTTCTTCATTATGTGCCCATCATTCCTTTCTACAATTTAAAGTGGTTCATAGAGTCCATGTGTCTAAAGATAAGCTGTCTCGATTTTATTCAGATATATCTTCCTTTCATGATAGATGTAATATTGGAGAAGCTTCATTAATCCATATGTTTTGGACTTGTCCGAATCTTAAAAAATATTGGAAGGAAGTATTTCAAACTTTTTCAGTGCATTTTAAAGTAGATTTTAAACCTAATCCTTTGACGGCCTTATTTGGTATTGTTGGAGGAAATGATATTATTTTGGAGACACATGATCTGCACATTTTGGCCTTTATTTCTCTTACAGCCAGGAGGGCATTGATGCTTAAATGGAAGGATGTCACTCCACCTACTCATACTCATTGGTTACATGATGTTATGTCTTGCTTTAATTTAGAGAAGATTCACTGTTCAATTTCCGAACCTAGACAAGATTTTTTTGATATTATGGGGACCTTTTGTGAATTATTCCCATAATCTTTGACTGCTATTAAGCACGGATGTTGGCAAATAGTATGTTCTACTATATGTTATGGATCTTTTCCTTTTTTTTTAACCAAACAGCTGTTTTTTCTGGTAGTGGGTTTAGATTTTTTTTGTAATAATATAATTATCTCTTTTCAATATTATGTTTAAACTTAATTTTATATGGATTGGGGTAATTACACCTTAACTGTGATTTCAATATATTATAATCAATATATATATTATATATTCTACTGTACTCTATATTCTTTTATGTAAGAAATTAATAAAAATATTGGAAAAGAAAGAAAGAATGTACACTCTGAGCATAGACTGGGGACATTTGCAACATAGACTCAGTACATTTACTGAGAATAGAAGGCAGTCTCGCCTCCAGGCACTGATGTCAAAACACTGCTGTTCAGCCTCCATTACATGACACAGTCCTTCTGTCACAAAGTGCACTGGCAATATCAGAATCCAAGCGTAGAGGAAAGAGAGACACTAATGTAGAGACAGTGACCATAGGTTATTCACAATAATTCCAAAAAAACATCAGAGCTCGGCTGAACAACACAGTGAGAAGTGACATTCTCTAAACCAGGACCATGCAATCAGCACTAAACAGGCATCCACTTAAATCATAAAAGTAATACAGAATCTCTGAGCTGATCTAAGTAAATTTAACAAGTAAAAAAACAGAAAGCACCAGGAAAACGCATTACAAAGAGTGAGTTGCTTGAGGTAAACACAAGGAACTCTATATTTTTAATTATTCTCATTAAGCAACAACTAATCAAACTCAGGAACTCTGTAAACCTCAGAGTCCAACTCTGGCACATTGCACATGCTCAGAGAACTCATTACAGCAGACCACATTGGAGCTCTAAAAACCTGCGAGCCCAACACTCTCTGGTGCATCACACAGTGCACAGGCCCAGAGGACTCATTTACAGCACAACACATTGGACCTTAAATCTAATCACTTTCACCCGGTCCTCTTTGACCTACATTGGCTCCACCCACCGATTTAAAATTCTTAATGTTGTGCTGGCTTCAACCCTCCTTGTATTGAACATCGTTACAACTGTCTGAGAAATGGTTTCATATTCTCATAAGACCATAAGACCAAGGAATAGAATTATGCCATTTGGCCCATCGAGTTTGCTCCAACATTCCATCATGACTAATTTATTACCCCGATCAATCCCATTCTCCTTGTAATCTTTGATGCCCTTACTAATCAACAACCTATCAACCTCCACTTCTAATATCCCAATGTCTTGGTCTCCACAGTCGCCTATGGCAATGAATTCCACAGATTCACCATCCTCTAGCTAAAGAAATTCCTCCTCATCTGTGTTCAAAATGGATGAGGCTGTGCCCTCTGGTCCTGGACTCCACCATTACAGGAAGCATCCTCTCCACATCTACTTTATCCAGACCTTTCAATATTCGATAGGTTTCAATGAGATATCTCCCTCATTTGTCTAAGTTCCAGTGAGTAAAGGCACAGAAACATCACATGCTCCTCATACATTAATCCTTTCATTCCTGAGATCATTCTTGTGAATCTCCTCTGGATTTCCTCCAATGCCAGAACATTCTTTATTAGACAGGGGTCCCAAAACTGCTCACAATATTCCAAGTGTGGTCTGACCAGTGCCCCATAAAGCATCAGCATTGTATCCGTGGTTTTGTATTCATCTCCTCTCAAGATGAATGTGCAACCTGCAAGTTAACCTTCAGGGAATCCTCCTCAATGACTCCCAAGTCTCTCTACGTCTCTGATTTTTGAATTTTCTCCTCATTTACAAAATAGTCCATGCCTTTATTCCTTCTGTCAAAGTGCATGACCATGCACATTGTATTCCATCTGCCACTTCTTTGTGGAGATAAAAGAAGTGGCTTCTTTTCCCCAGCTGTCTAAGTCCTTCTGCAGATACCCTGCATTTCTCAATACTACCTGCTCCTGTGCCTGTCTTTGTATCATCCACAAACGTGGCCACAAAGCCATCAATTCCATTAATCAAATCATTGATAAATAACGCAAAAAGCAGTCCCAACAGTGACCTCTGTGGAACATCACTAGTCACTGGCAGCATCCTAGAAAAGGTCCCTTATTCCCACTCTTTGCCTGCTGTCATTCATCCAGTCTTCTCTCCATGCTTGTATCTTTCCTGTAATACCATGGGTTTTTATCCTGTTAAGTGTCATGTGCGATAACTTGTCAAAGGCCTGAAAATTCAAGTAAACAACATCCACTGACCCTTCTTTGTCTGCCCTGAATGTTATTTCCTCAAAGAATTCCAACAGATTTGTCAGGTAAGATTTTTCCTCCAGAAAACCATGCTGACTTTGGCCTGTTTTATCATGTGTCTTTTATTCAGGATGAGGTAAATGATTCAGGATTAGTAACCTCATTCTTAATAACAGGCTCCAGAACATTTCCAACTACTCAGATGAGGTGAACAGACTTATAATTTCCTTTCTTCAGCCTTTCTCCCCTCTGAAAGACTGGAGTGACATTTGCAATTTTGCAGCCTCATGAACCTTCCAGAATCTAGAGATTCCTAGAAGATAATTACTAATACCTCCAGAATCTCTTCAGCCACCTCTTTCAGAGACCTGGGGTGTAATTCATCCAGTACAGGTGATTTATCTACAGTACCTTTGGAATTTTCAGCTCCCCCCCCTCACAGCACCTTCTTCTCCTTAATGACAATGGCATTCACCTCTACCCCCTGACAGTCAAGCAGTTCTGGCTTCCTGCTAGTCTTCCACAGTAAAGAGGAAAGCCAAATAAATTATAAGTTTGTCTGCCATTTCTTTGTCCCCCATTACTATCCCTCCATCACCATTTTCCCATAGACTGATATCCACTCTAGCCTCTCTTTTACTCTCTATATATCTGGAAATCTCCTGTATACCCTTTTATATTATCAGCTAGCTTACTTTCATATTTCATCTTTTCTCTTTATGGATTTTTAGTTGTCTTCTGTTGACTTTTAAAAGCTTCCCAATCCTTTTCCTTCTCGCTGAGATTTGCTCTATTATATGTCCTCTCTTCTGCAATTATGCTGTCTTTGATTTCCCTTGTCAGCCATAGTTGCCTTTGGGATGTATCTTTACATTCCAAATTTCCCCCAGAAACACTAGCCATCGCTACTGTTGTCAGCCCTGCTAGTGTACCCTTCCAATCAACTTTAGCCAACTCCTCTCTCATGCCTCTGTAATTCCCTTTATTCCACTGTAACACTGAAAAACCTGACCTTAGCTTCTCCTGCTCAAGCTGCAGGGCAATTCTCTCATTTTATGATCACTGTCTCCTAAGGGTTATTTTACCTTAAGCTTCCTAATCAAATCTTGGTCATTACAGAACACCCACTTCAGACTACCATTCCCCCAGTGGGCTCAACCAAAGCTGCTCTGGAAAGTTATCTCAGAGGCATTCTATAAGTTCACTCTTTGGGATCAAGCACCAACCTAATTTTCCCAATCTACCTGCATAATAAAATCCACCATGATTATCGCAACATTGTCCTTTTGGCATGCCTTTTCTATCTCCCATTGTAATTTGTAGTCCACATTATGTCTGTTGTTTGGAAGCCTGAATATAGCTCCCATCAGCATCTTTTAACTCTTGTCATTTCTTAACTCTGTCCAAAAGTACTCTGTACCTTTCCATTCTCTGTCACCTTTTTCTAAGGATTTGACTTCATTCTTAACCAATAAGCCCCCTACTATGATCTTCTTTCAGCCACAGCTCAGTGAAGACCACAACATCATACCTGTCAATCTCTACATAGAACATAGAATACAAAACAGAACAACACAGCAAAAGGCCATTCTGCCCACAATGTTGGGCTGAACCAGCTAAATAGCAAATCAAAAACACCCAAACACTAATCTCTCCTACTTACACCATGTCCATATTCCTCCATTTTCCTTGCACCCATGTACCTATCCAAATGTCTCTTAAAACCCTCTAATATATTTGCCTCTACCACCATACCATGCAGCACATTCCAGGTATCCAGGACTCTGAGTAAAACACTTACCCCTCACGTCCCCATTGAACCTACCCCATCTCATCTTCAACAAAAGCTCTCGTTTCTATCCTGGGAAACAGCTACTCACCTTTCATCTCTCATAATCTTGTAAACCGTCGGATCTCTCCTCAGTTTCCGAAGCTCCAGAGAAAATAACCCAAGTTTATCCAGCCCCTTGAGATAACACATGCCCTCCAAACCAGGCAGCATCCTGGTAAACAACTTCTGCACCCTCTCCAAAGCTTCAAGATCCTACCTATAGTGGGGCGATCAGAACTGTCCGCAATACTTCAGGTGAAGCCCAAGGATAAAGTTGCAACATAACCTCCTGGTTTTTGAATGCAGTGCCTCAACCAATAAAAGCAAGCATCCCATAAGCCTTCTTAACCACATTCTTGACCTGTGAAGCCACTTCCAAGGGGTTATGAACTTGGATCCCAAGATCTCTCTGCTCAGCAACACTGTTAAGGAGCTTGCAATTAACAGTGTACTGTGTCTTTGCATTTGCTCTACTGAGGTACAACACCTCACATTTATCTGGGTTAAACTCCATCTGCCATTTCTCAGCCCAGATCTTCAACTAATCTATATGGTACTATATTCTTTGCCAGTCTTCTCCATTATTGACCACTCCACCAATCTTTGTGTCATCCACAAACTTACTATCACACCCATCTACATTTTCAGCTGGATCATTAATATACATCACAAACAACAGAAGTCTCAAGGCAGATCCATATAGAACATCACTAATTACTGGCCTCCAGCTCAGGTAAGTCCAGTCAGCCACTACCCTCTATTGTCGATGTGCAAACCAGCTCTGGATCCAAACAGTAAATTTCCCATGAATCTTATGATCTTAATCTTCTGGAGTAGCCTCCCATGAAGGCCTTTGTCAAACACCTTATTAAAATCCATGTGGACAACATCCACTGCCCTACCCTCATCAATCTCTCTCCCAACCTTGTAAAAAAGCATAATCAAGTTTGTAAGGCATGACCTGCCATGCCCAAAGCCAAGCTGGCTCTTTTGAATTAGGCCATGCATTTCCAAATGATCATATATCCTTTCCCTGAGGATTTCCCAACAACTGATTTGAGATTTACCAGTCTATGGTTCCCAGGATATTTTCTTGTTCCCTTCTTAAATAGAAGTACAACATTAGTCGCTTTCCAGTCCTCCAGGATCTCGACTGTGGCAAGGGAGGACATGAAGATACTGGTCAAGGACCCAGAAATCTTGTCTCTTGCCTCCTTCAATAACCTGGGGTAAACCGCATCAGGCCCCAGAGATCGATCCACCTTAATACTCCTTAGGAGGCCCAACACTTCCTCCTCCTTGGCCTCTAAATGCTATAACGTATTCATACACTCAGCATTGATCTGCTGGTCCTCTATATCCTTTTCCTTGGTAAATACTGAAGCAAAGTTCTCATTAAGTACCTCACTCACGTTTTCTGTATCCAAGCAAATGTTGCCACCTGTTTTTTTGAGTGGTTCCACCCTCTCCCTAGTTATCCTCTTGATCTTGATGTATATATAGAATGCCTTGGGACTCACCTTAATCCAACTTGCCACTGACTTTTCATGGAGCTAGCCACTGCTAGCCTTCCTAATTCCCCTCTTCAGTTCTACTCTGGCTTCTTTATACTTCTTCTGTGCTTTGTATGATCCCAATTTCCGAAGCTTTACAAACTTTTCTTTTTACTTCTTGACGAAGTTTATCACCTCTCTGGACATCCAAAGTTCTTTTTATCTTTCCATAGTCATCCTGCCTTCCAACAGGAAGATATCTTTCTTGTATCCCGTGCAATTGATCTTTAAGCACCCTCCACACGTCTGATGTGGACTTCCCAGTTAAAAGGTGTTCACAATTAATGCTTCTTAGTTCCTGCCAAATGCCCTCGTAATTTGCCCCACGCCAATTTAAAACTTTCCAGCAAGGAGCATAAGATGTAGGAGCAGAATTCGGCCATTCAGCCCATCGAGACTACTTTGCCATTCCATCATAGCTGACCCTGGATTCCACTCAACCCTATATACCTGCCTTCTCGGCATCCTTTGATGAGCTGACCGGTCAGGAAACTATCAACTTCCACTAGGCCTCCACCACAGTCTGTGGCATAGCATTCCACAGATTCGCCACTCCCTGGCTAAAATAATTCCTCCTTACCTCTGTTCGAAAAGGACACCCCTCAATTTTGAGGCTGCACCCTCTGCTTCTGGATAAACCCACCATAGCAATCCTCCTCTCTGCATCCACCCTGTCCAGTCCTTTCAACATTTGGTAGGTTTCAATGAGATCCCCCTGCATTCTTCTAAATTCCAGTGTGGACATGCCCAAGCCAGTCAAGTGCTCCTCATGTGTTAACCCCTTCATTCCCAGAATAATCTTTGAGAACCTCCTCTGCACTTTCTCCAAAGACAACACATCCATTCTGAGATATGGAGTCCAAAACTGGTGACAAAACTCCAAGTGCAAACTGACTGATATCTCATAAAATTTCAGCATTATCTCTTTGCTTTTATATGCTATTCCCCTGGAAATAAATGCCAGTATTGCATTTGCCTTCTTTACCTCAGACTCAACCTGTAAATTAACCTTCTGGGAGTCTTACACAAGGACTCCGAAGTCCCTCTGCATCTCTGTTGTTTGAACCTTCACTTCATTTAGATAATTGTGCACATGACATTTTCTTTTACCAATGCATTATCATACATTTCTCAACAAATAGTCCATCTGCCTCTTTCTTGCCAATTCTTCCAATTTGTCTAAGTCCTACTGCAATCACATTGCTTCCTCAGCATTAACTACCCCTTCTCATATGAAGAAAGACTGGATGAACTGGGCTTGTACTCATTGGAATTTAGAAGATTGAGGGGGGATCTGATTGAAACGTATAAGATCCTAAAGGGATTGGACAGGCTAGATGCAGGAAGATTGTTCTCGATGTTGGGGAAGTCCAGAACGAGGGACCACAGTTTGAGGATAGAGGGGAAGCCTTTTAGGACCAAGATTAGGAAAAACTTCTTCACACAGAGAGTGGTGAATCTGTGGAATTCTCTGCCACAGGAAACAGTTGAGGCCAGTTCATTGGCTATATTTAAGAGGGAGTTAGATATGGCCCTTGTGGCTACGGGGGTCAGGGGGTATGGAGGGAAGGCTGGGGCGGGGTTCTGAATTGGATGATCAGCCATGATCATAATAAATGGCGGTGCAGGCTCGAAGGGCCAAATGGCCTACTCCTGCACCTATTTTCTATGTTTCTATGTTTCTCTTATCTTTGTTTCATCTGCAAACTGCCACAAACCATCAATTCCATTATTGAAATCACTGACAAACAATGTGAAAATCAGTGGTCCCAATATTGACCCCTGAGGAACTCCACCAGTCACTAGCAGCAAACAAGAAAAGGCCCCTTTTATTCCCTTTCACTGCTTCCTGCTTGTCAACCATTCCGCCATCCATGCCAGTATCTTTCCTGTAACACCATAGGATTTTATCTTGTTTAGCAGCCTCATGAGTGGCACCTTATCAAACGCCTTCTGAAAATCCAAGTAAATGACATCTACTATCTCTTCATTGTCCACCCTGCTTGTTACTTCCTTGAATAACTCTAATAGATCAGTCAGGTAAGATTTCCCTTTGACGAAATCATGCTGACTTTGACTTATTTTATCACTGGTCTCCAGGTACTTCGAAACTTCATCGTTAATAATGGGCTCCAACACTTTCCCAGCCATTGCGGTTCAGATAACTGGCCTATAATTTCCCTTCTCTGGCCTTCCTTGCTTCTAAAGAATGTAGTGGCATTTGCAATCTTCCAGTCCTCTGGGACCATGCCAGAATCAAGCAATCCTCGAAAAATCATCCATTATCTCTTCAGCAACCTCTCTCAGGACTCGGGGATGTAGACTAGGTGACTTATCCACTTTAAGGCCTTTGAGCCTGTTGAGCAGTTTTTCCTATGTAATAGCAATGGCACTCACTCCTGCACCCTGACATCAAAGGACCTCTGGCACATTGCTAGTGTTTTCCACAATGAAGACAGATGCAAAGTATCTGTTAAGTTCATCTGCCGTATCTTTGTACCCCATTACCACCTCACCAGCATCGTTTTCCAGTGGTCCAATATCAACTCTCACCTCCCTTTTACTTTTTATATAACTGAAAAAACTTTTGGTATTCTGCTTTATATTAATAGCTTATCTGCCCTCATATTTCATGTTTCCCCTTCTTATAACTTTTTACATGCTTTTTATCGGATTTTGAAAGCTTCCCAATCATCCAACTTCCCATTCACTTTTGCTACCTTATATGCCCTTCCCTTGGCTTTTATGCAATTCTTAACTTCATTTGTCAACCACAGATGCCTATCCCGGCCATTTGGGAAGATCTTCCTCTGTGGGAATCAGAATCAGGTTTATTATCACCGGCATGTGACGTGAAATTTGTTAACTTAGCACCAGCATACATAATCTAGCAAAGAAAAAAATAAAATAAAAATAATACTAATAATAAATAAACAAGTAAATCAATTACATATATTGAATAGATTTTTATAAACATGCAAAAATAGAAATTCTGTATATTAAAAAAAAATGTGAGGTTGTGTCCAAAGATTCAATTTCAAGTCAAGTCACTTTTTATTGTCATTTCGACCATAACTGCTGGTACAGTACACAGTAAAAATGAGAAAATGTTTTTCAGGACCATGGTGCTACATGAACAAGACAAAAACCACACTGAACTACGTAAAAAACAACACAAAACTACACCAGACTACGGACCTACCCAGGACTGCATAAAGTGCACAAAACAGTGCAGGCATTACAATAAATAATAAACAAGACAATAGGCACAGTAGAGGGCAGTAGATTGATATCAGTCCAGGCTCTGGGTATTGAGGAATCTGATGACGGGGGAAGAAACTGTTATGTAGTCTGGTCGTGAGAGCCCAAATACTTCGGTGCCTTTTGCCAGATGGCAGGAGGGAGAAGAGTTTGTATGAGGGGGTGCGTAGGGTCCTTCATAATGCTGTTTGCTTTGCGGATGCAGCGTGTGGTGTAAATGTCTCTAATGGTAGGAAGAGAGACTCCGATGATCTTCTCAGCTGACTTCACTGCCCGCTGCAGGGTCTTGTGACCTGAGATGGTGCAATTTCCGAACCAGGCAGTGATGCAGCTGCTCAGGATGCTCTCGATACAACCTCTGTAGAATGTGGTGAGGATGGGGTTGGGACATGGACTTTTCTCATCTGATTCCTAAATGTCCATTTAGGAGCCTGCTTCTGCTCCTGCTGTGTACATACATCTACTGATGCTTCTGGACTCATCTTCAGTGATGTTCCTGGAATCATCGGGTGTTTCGGGTCTTTCAACATCATACAACCTCCTCCAGGTAACCCAGCTGGGGCTGATCAGACCCCAGCTTGTGTCCAGATGGCTAGCTACTTATGACTCCATGGCTCCACTCTTTTGAGCCACAGCCATCTTGAGGCCCTCTCTGCCACATCGGTGGTACTGTGGATGGCTCTCCTCTTCCTCTCTCCCTCGATGCCCAAAATGCTGAAGGCTCTAAGTAAGGAATGGGCTGCAAATCGCCTACAACCAACCTCCACTGGGAGACACTCCATCCAGCTTGCTGACAGTTGCTGACCAGTCCTGAGTACTTGGAGAGCTTCCTTTCAAAGGCCTCTTCCAAGCAATCTTCCCATGGGACTGTCAGCTCCAGCAGCACCCCTGCTTAGTAGACTCAGACACTAGGACAATGTCTGGTCGCAGGGTGGTGGCTGCGATATGGTTGGGGAACTTCAGCTGCCATTTGAGGTCTACCAACAGCTGCCAGTCCCTTGCAGAGGTCAGAATGCCTGCAGATGTTCTTTTAGCACGTATTGGCTGCTCCCCAGCTCTGACAAAGGCAATGGTCTGCTTGGAGGGTCGGGACTGCTTCGCCCACTCAGCTCCTGTGCTGACGGCTTCAGCGATGGTCTTCAGGACCTGATCATGCCTCCACCTGTACCGTCCCTCACCAAGTGCCCTTGCACAGCCGCTGAGGATGTGCTCCAGGGTTCCTCGCTTGGAGCACAGTGGGCACGCAGATGACTCTGCCTTGCCCCATGCGTGCAGGTTTGATGGGCTTGGAAGCACATCGTACACTGCCTGGATGAGAAATTGGATGCAGTGTGGTTCGGCTTTCTAAAGCTCAGCCCAGGTCACTTTCCTCTCAACCGCATTCTCCCATCTTGTCCAAGCTCCCTGTTGCTTCATTCCCACCGCCTTGCAGGCTCTCATCTCCTCCACTACCGCTGTCACCTCCTCCTGAACTAGACGACACCTTTCCTTCCCTCTGGTGTCCATTTGGGGAGTTGGAAAGGATCCTAGCCCAGCTCGGCCTCGTGTGGCCACTCCCACCAGCCTCCTGTGACGCAGCCTCACCTCTGCCTCCTGAACGAGCTTCCTCTGCCCTCCACTTCCTGCCAGTATTTACTTGGATCCCACCTTCGGATCACTTGAGAGTCCCTTTACTGTAGCACTTCTCTGGCTCTTGTTGCCTTGAATTCTTCCTCCAAGGATTTGAAGGGCAGTTGCAGTTTGTTGCGGTGTCCATAGAGTGCGATGCTGCTCAGGCTCTTTGGCAGCCCCAGTCATCTCCTCTAAATCTTATGGTCTTAAGCGTGCATACCCGGGGTGCTGGAGGTCCTTAATAATGGATGCTGCTTTTCTGAGATACTGCAGCTTAAAGATGTCCTGGGTACTTTGTAGGCTCGTGTCCAAGATGGAGCTCCCTAGATTTACAACCTTCTGCAGCTTCTTTTGGTCCTGTGCAGTAACCTCTCCATACCAGACAGTGATGCAGCCTGTCAGAATGCTCTCCATGGTACAACTATAGAAGTTTTTTAGTGTATTTGTTGACACACCAAATTTTTTCAAGCTTCTAATAAAGTATAACTGCTGTCTTGTCTTCATTACAATTTCATCGATATGTTGGAACCAGGTTAGATCCTCAGAGATCTTGACACCCAGGAACTTGAAGCTGCTCACTCTCTCCACTTCTGATCCCTCTATGAGGATTGGTATGTGTTCCTTCGTCTTACCCTTCCTGAAGTCCACAGTCAGCTCTTTCGTCTTACTGACATTGAGTGCCAGGTTGTTGCTATGGCACCATTCCACTACTTGGCATATTTCACTCCTGTAAACCTAGTTGGCATATCTATCCTGTGCCTTGTGAAGTGATTTGCAGACACTTCAGCCATTTCTGCTCTGCCATTGTCTCTGTCAGTATCTTCCTCCAATCCACCTGGGAAGCTCCTCCCTCATACCTCTGTAATTCCCTTTATTCTATTATACTGATACATCTGACTTATGCTTCTCCTTCTCAAATTGCAAGATGAATTCAGTCATGTTATGCTTGCTGCCTGCTAAGGCTCCCTAATAAAATCTAATCTAAGGCAGTCTTTCTCCAAGTAGGATCAGGCAGAAGATGCTCTAAAAAAAGCCATCTTGTAGACATTCAACAAATTCCCTCTTTTGCGCTTCGACACCAACCTGATTTTCCCAATCACCATGTGTACTGAAGTTCCCCATCAGAATTGTGTCATTAGTCATAGTCATTGTCATAGTGAATGTACTCCTGTACCCAACCAGTACATTATGTACTGGATGTGAGACATTGTCCAAGATGGCATGCAACTTAGACAGCATCCTCTTTTCACACACCACCGTGAGAGAGTCCAGTTCCATCCCCACAACATCACTGGCCTTATGAATGAGTTTGTTCATTCTGTTAGCGTCTGCTACCCTCAGCCTGCTGCCCCAGCACACAACAGGGTGCTGTTAATAAGGTTACCCTTATTCCATGCCTTTTCCAGCTCTCTTTGCAATCTTAACCCCACATCTTGACTACTATTTGGTGGCCTATATATGATTCCCATATTTTTTCACAGTTGCAGTTTCTTGACTCCACCCATAAAAATTTAAAATTTTCGGACCCAGTATCACCTCTTTCTAAAGATATTATTCCATCTCTTACCAATAGAGCCACACCACTGCCTATGCCCTCCTGCCTGTCCTTTTGATACAAAGTACATACTTTGATGCTAAGCTCCCAATTATGGCCTTTCAGCCACAACTGAATGATGCCCACAATGTCTTACCAACCAATCTCTAATTGCGCCATGATTTTGTTCACTTTATTTCGAATGCTACATACATTTAAATACAGCATCTTCAACCCTACATTCTCTGCCCTTATGAATTTTGCTTCTGTGGTACAATTTAACTCTTTGCTGTGTCTGCCTTTGTACCCAACCATTGGCTTGTCCTTCCTTACATTCATGTTACACCCATCATCTACATGTGAACCTGCTGGCTCATCCTCAGCTCTATCATACTGGTTCCCAACCCCCTGTCAGATTAGTTTAAACCACCTCCAACAGCTCTAGTGAACCTGCCTGTTAGAATATTGGTCACCCTTGTATTCAAGTGCAACCCATTCCTTTTGTACAGGTCTCATCTCCCCTAGAAGTGGTCCTGATTATCCAGAATTCTGAATCCATTCCACTTGCTTCAATTCTTCAACAACACGTTTATCTGGCACCTCATTCTATTCCTATCCTCACTGACGCATAGCACCGACAGCAATCCCGAGATTACTACCTTTGAGTTCCTGTTTCTCAGCTTCTTTCCTAACTCCCTGTATTCAGGACCTCATCCCTTTTCCCACTTATGTTGTTGGTTCAATATGAACCAACACTTCTGGCTGCTCACCCTCAATTTTCACGATAATGTGGACGTGTCAAGAAACGTCTTGGACCCTGGCACTTAGGAGGCAATCTACCATACATGTTTCTTTTTTGTGTCCACAGACTTGCCTACTGTCTCCCTTTAGAGTTGCCTATTACTGCTGCCATCCTCTTCAGGTACCTACCTGTTACAAACCAGCAGGTGTGGACTGTCGCTTTAGGCGCCCGAGTGAGGTGGGACTATGACGTCAGTCACAGGTTGAAGGAGTTTGCTTCAGATTTTTACACAGACAGAGAGAGAGAGAGAGAGAGAGAGAGAGAGAGAGAGGGGGAGAGAACAGTTACTCTTGCAGTCTTTGCATGACTTGGAACTACGAACTGCCAGGGCAAGTTTTCTCCAGAATGGGTGAAGTCTAAAGCTTTCCCATTACCCAAAAGATTGGGTTAATCGACGATACTGGGCACAATGAATGTGTGACTGTCACTTCGTATAATCCGTAGAAGTGGACTTTTGGGATATCTTATGGGACCACTTGTGTAGCCCTTACCTGGGTGTGTTGTGTGAAAACCACTGGAAGGCAATGTTCCTGTGACAGGTCACTTTCAGTGATAAGTTGTATGTGGATTTGGAACGTCACGACGGGCAAGATCTACGGCGACTGTTATCTCATTTAACCTGACGTGGAAACTGTGGAGTACTTTGTACTTACCTTTTCTCTATGTTTCACCCTGGATTACAAATATCTCTCTCCCATCATGTGTTCCGTGGATTATCGAACTTCACTATTTTACCATCTCAAGACTCTAAGCCTTGTTCCCCCCAACTCAATAGCTTGGGAGCTATACTTACACATGGATACACGCATAACACTGTTAACTTCTGTTTATTTTGTTTAGGTTACTATATGATAAGCAGATACTAATAAAGATAGTGGTTTTAACATTAAAACCTGACTCAGTGTGAAATCTCTTGCTGATGGTTTGTTTCTAAAACGTTACAAGTTTGTAACATACACTTCTGAGCTACAGGAGCAGACTCAGTACCGGAATCATGGGCACTGTTGCTTCTCACAGATAGGTCATTCCCCCATCCAGAACAATACTCAAAATGGTGTACTTATCGTTGAGGGGTACAGCCACAGGGGTGCTCTGCGCTATTTGATGTTCCCCCTTCCCTCTCCTGACAGTCACCCATTTCTCTGTCTCCTGTAGCCTTGGGGAGACAACCTCCCTGTATCTCCTGTCTATCACTGCTTCACTTTCCCTAACAAGCCGAAAGTCATCGAGCTGCAGCTCCAGTTCCCCAACACGGTCTCTCAGGAGCTGCATCTTGATGCACCTTGTGCAGATGTAGCCATCGGGGAGGCTGGAAATCCCAAATCTGACACCGAGAACAGAACACTTGCTCTGTGGACATGCCCCTATTCTCTCAAGATTTAGATAAGAAATAAGGAATGAACTTACATACTTACATTGCCTCTGGTTGCTCTCGCCAAAGCCTTGTTCAGCCAAAGCCTCATAACCCTACCTCAGACTAGTCCAACGACAGCCGCTCCCATGGCGACTGCTCCACTAGGCCGTACCTCTCTTTTGTAGGGTGGGTTTCCCATCGAAACTCTGCGTCGGACCAACATGGGAGAGTACCTGTTGCCTCTGCATAGTACTCCAGTCAACAACTCCCGTCGAAAAGCCTGGTGATCTTTCAAGCTGTTTGTTGGTCCTGTGTGGAAACGCTCCTGTTGCGTCTGCACAGTAATCCAATCAATGACATTGTGGACCGAAGGGCCTGCACTGTGCTGTAATGTTTTTGTTCCCTTTTCTCTGTCATTTTCACTTGAGTACTTCATTTTACACTCTTCAATCTTGGGGTGCTTGGAGTGTCAGGGAGGGGTAGCACCTCTGATGGGATGGGTTTGAAGTTAACTCTGTTCAGCTCTTCCTCATTTTAAACTAAGTCCTGGTGCAAGTCACTCTTGTCATCCATCTTTCCCATTCCAAACTAACCTGAGTCTTGTGGCAACAGGCCAGCGACGAAGCAGCAGGTGTGGGTACACTGACGGCTGTAGCCACAAGCCTGCACCCTGGTGACTCAGGTCACTGGGTTGTTATCCTCTAACATGGAGACTCTGGCTTTCGGCAGCCAGCTGAGCGACTGAGCAGCCCTCTTCCGGAACGCACTGCTCACCTCCGTGGTATGAGGAAAGGGCCCACAACATTACCTGCTCCATTCTTTCCCTGACCAGCTTACCGTGACTGGCGGGGACCCTATCACAGCAGCCGAAATACATCTAAGAGAGAGTTCAGGACTATTCCTCTCACCCTCCCTGTCCCGTGTGGAATGTTGGACAGAGTCAGTGCTGACAGGCCTCAGAGGAGAATTCCTCGAATACAGAGGGCTTTAGCGGATAAAACATCAACATCACAGCCCGAACTGAGACCCAGCTTGCAGGGGAGGGAGAACTTTGTGAAAGAGGCATGAGATACACATTCTTTTGGAGTGGAAGTGTCATGGTGTGCACTGACAAATGACAAACGACTGAACCCAGATGCAGAGGAACGACAGACTCCCAAGTAGGGACAGAAACAAGAGTTTGTACATTGGGACAGAAACAAGAGTTTATACATCGGGACTGAAACGAGAGTTTATACATCGGGACTGAAACGAGAGTTTATACATCAGGAGACAAACAAGAGTTTGTACATCGGGACAGAAACAAGAGTTTATACATCGGGACAGAAACAAGAGTTTATACATCGGGAGACAAACAAGAGTTTGTACATCGGGACAGAAACAAGAGTTTATACATCGGGACAGAAACAAGAGTTTATACATCGGGAGACAAACAAGAGTTTGTACATCGGGACAGAAACAAGAGTTTATACAGAGGAATTCCAACAGAACATCGGAGGCTTGACTAAACGATACTGTGACCAACACAGAAGATGTTCAGGACAAGTTCTATGAAGAACTGCACTCAGTTGCACTGTTCTCAAAGTGGACAATCTTATTATCCTCGGAGACTGCAGTGAAAGAGTAGGCTTAGGCAACACCTCCTGGGATGGGATCATTGGGAAATATGGAGTTTGTCACTGCAGCAGCAACAGTCTTCTCCCACTCCAGACATGTACTGAATATGAATTGTTGATCGTCAACTCTGTCTTTCACTTTCCCACCCATACCGCAACTCCCTGGATGCATCCCTGCTCTGAGCACTGGCATCGAATTGACTACATCATTGCTGATGGAAACACACTGATCATAGACGAGAAAATCCTTCGTAGGTGGTCTGAATCATACTTCGGTTATCGATGATGAAGCCATCCATTGCCTGCCACAAGTACCTGTCAATGAAGCATAAATGTTCCACTGAACTTAGATGAGACCCAGAAAGTGATAGCTCTGCTGTCTAGCAGGAAAAGCACCAGGATCAGATGCAGTAACAGCAGAGGCCAACAAAAAAGATGGTGTATTGCTAACAGAAAAGCTCCATCAGCTCTTCCAACTTATGTGTTAGCAAGAGATGATAACACTGGAATTGAAAGATGCATCCGTCAATCACCTGTATAAGTGACAGGGAAACCTGGATAACTATCAGGGAATATCCTTGCTGTCTATCACAGGCACGATCTTCGCCAGGCTTCTCAAATGTCTCACATCACACCTTGACAGGGGACTCCAATGAGAGAGCCAGTATGGATTCCTGAATGAACGTGGGACTGTCAATATGGTGTTTACTGCAAGAGAAACGTCAGTAGCAAAACGTTGACCTGTTCTTCTGCGATGTCAATCTGACAAAGGCCTTCGACACTGTTAGCAGAAAGATCATAGAAACACAGAAAACCTACAGCACAATACAGGCCCTTCAGCTCACAATGCTGTGCCGAACATTTACTTACTTAGAAATTACCTAAGGTTACTCATAGCCCTCTATTCTTCTCAGCTTCATGTACCTATCCAGGAATCTCTGAAAGGAACCTATCGTATCCGCCTCCACTACCATCGCCGGCAGCTCATTTCACGCACTCACCACTCTCTGCGTAAAAAAACTTCCCTCTGACATCTCCTCTGTACCCACTTCCAAGCTCCTTAAACCTGTGCCCTTTCATGTTAGCCATTTCAGCCCTGGGTAAAAAACCTCTGACTATCCACACAAACAAAGTCTTTCATCATCTTATACACCTCTGTCAGGTCACCTCTCATCCTCTGTCACTCCAAGGAGAAAAGACCGAGTTCACTCAACCTATTCTCATAAGGCATGCTCCCCAATCTAGGCAACATCCTTGTAAGTATCTTCTGCACTCTTTCTATAGTCTCCACATCCTTCCTGTAGTGAGGTGATCAGAACTGAGCACAGTACTCAAACTAGGGCCTGACAATGGTGATATGGATTCCCACGGAAATTCATCACCATGGTGCCATAATTCCATGATGGTATACAAGCTAGAGTTCAGGGCAATGGTGAGACATCCGAGTCCTTCACTGAATCAGACAAGGTCAAGCAGAGCTGCGTCTTGGTGCCAAAGCTATTGTCTGGTGTTTTCCATCATGTTAACTGATCCATTCAGAGACGGTGATGTACACGTCAGCATCAGAATCCATACTAATGGGATACGGTTCAACCTCCAAGCAAAAACTAAGGTTACGATAGATATCATCAGCAACTTCCTTTCTGCTGATGACTGTGCCCTCAATGCTGGTTCAATAGATGATTTGCAGTGATGTGTTAACAAGTTTTCCGATGCGTCTACCAACTTTGACTTACCAAGAAGACTGAAGTAGATCATCAGCCAGTTCCAGTGAAATCATACACCGAGCCAAACATCACAATCAATGGTCAAAGACTCAACCCAGTGAACAGGCTCACGTATCTTGGCAGCACACTGTCCCAGAATATCGTCATTGATGCTGAAGTAATCGCCCGGATCACCAAAGCAAGTGAAGCCTTCGGCAGACTTTATACCAACGTCTGGAACAGAGAGGCATAGGTCTACAGAGAAAGCTGAAAGTGTATAGGGCATAGTACTTCCCACTCTGCTTTACATCTGTGAAACATGGACAGCATCCCAATGGCATGTTGAGAAACTGAACCATTTCTACACAGTCTGCCTCAGAAAGCTCCTCAGCATGAAGTGGTAAGACAGAAACCCTGACCCTGAGGTACTTACCAAGGTGGGCCTGCCCTGTATCTACACCATTACACTGGGCAGGCCATGTAGCTCATATGCCAGACCATCAACTGCCAAAGAGACTCCTTTATGATGAATTACAGAAAGGAAGGTGTTCCTCTGGAGGCCAAAGGAAACACTGTAAAGACACCCTGAAAACATCACTAAAAGCCTTTGGCATTAACCTGGAGACAGGAACATATCGCCCAGGTTCGGGGTGAGTGGCACTTCTCACTCCACAAGGGTGCAGTGACACCTAAGGCAGAAAGGACGATGACAGCAGAGAGATGTAGGCTGGCCAGGGAAGCCCGGGCCTGCGACCCCAACTGTCTGGAAGGACTGTTTGGGGCCCTGAATGGTGGCAAGGGAGGAGATGTAGGAACAGATGAGGCCCTTGTCTTGTTTTCAGGGATGAGTGCCAGGAGGGAGATCAGTGGAGAATAGAGTGCGATCCCTATTGAAAACAGAGATTGTGAGGGGTTTTAGAAAGAAAAATGTGTTTCGGTAGGATCCTATTGTAAATGGTAGAAATTATCAGGAATGATGAGCTAGATACCAAGGTTTGTGAGCTGGTGGATAAGGACAAGAGGAACCCTATCCCTGTTATGGCAGTTGGAGACTGGTGTGAGGAGAGATATGCAGCAAATGGAGGAGATGCAGGTGAGGACAGCATCGATGGTAGAGGAAGATAAACACCATTCTTTAAAAAAGGAGTAAATCTCAGATATTCTACAATGAGAAATCTCATCCTGAACAGATCCAATGGAGTCAGAGCAACTGAGAGAAGAGAATCGCATTTTTACAAGTGACAGGGTGGGTGGAAGCAAAGTCAAGATAGCTGTAAGAGTCAGGAGGTTTATAAAAGATATCAGTAGATAGTCAGTTTCCAGAGATGGAGACAGAGAAATGAAGGATGGGTACTGCACATATGGCCTCACTTGAGTTATATAAAGCTGCAACATAAATTCCTGACTCTTGACCTTAGTTCTTTGACTAATAATGGCAAGCATGTCATATGCTTTCCATTCCAAGTCGGTAACTTCCTGAAATTGTGTACACAGGTTGTGGCAAAGAAAGTACTGTGCAGAATTATCCTGGTTGCTTTTTTGAACAAAAGAACTACATTAGCAACTTGCCAGTTTTCCAGGGCTTCACCGGTGGCTGGAGAGGACAGAAAAATCTTGGTTAATGTCTCAACAATCTCATCTCTTGCCTCCCTCAATAACCTGTGCTGTATCCCATCACGTCCTGGGTACTTATTGATATCTAAGAGACTGTTTCATTATCTCAGAATGCTCCACACAAATCTCATTCTCCTGCACATTTTTTCCTTGGTAAATACTCATGCAACATACTCATTTAGGGAAGACTGATTACCGAACACCAGATCCAGTTTGGCACATCCACTATCACTTACCATCAACCCCTCCAGGGTCCCAGACAAGGTGCAGTAATCTCACTTGTCCAGTGATGCCTGGGCCTTTAAATTTCTCTAATGTCCTCTCCTTCCTACCTATACCTCACAACTTCAAAGTCCCATTTCCTAACTGTCTTTCAGAGGTTCTACATCTCTTCCTTCTGACTACCCCCTGAAGAACTCCTTGCTCATTCTGAGGGGAGAAGTCAGGAGTTGATGTGAGGTGTCATTTTACCCTGTTTGTTTCACAATCAACCTCTCTGTCCTCTGAGACTCAGTGCTCCAATGATTTAAGCAGTTATTTCACTCTCCCAGTCTCTTTCCCTCTTGCTACATTAACTGTGTCACTATGCTATTGTTCGGTAGATCTGCATGTCCAGGTCATGATGCCTTTCCACCCTCTTGTTAGTCTTATGTGTGTTCTTAAAGTTAAAGAGGAGTTTATTGTCATATGCACAAGTCCATGTGTGCTCAGGTGAAATGAAAACTTAATTCTAACAGCAATGATGTCATTGCACACAATGCTCCAAATTAGGCCTCAACAACATCTTGTACATCTTCAACATTACATCCCATCTCCTGCAGTCAGTACTTTGATTTACAATGGTCAATGTGCCAAAAACTTTCTTTACAAAATTACTTCCCTGTGCTGCAACTTCTCATGAATTACGGACCCGTGTTCCAAGATCCTTTTGTTCTCCTGTGGTCCTCAGTGACCTGCCATTCGCTGTGCAAGACCTACCCTGGATGGTCCTCCCAAAGCGCATCAGCTCACACTTGTCTGTATTAAATTCCATCTGCCACTTTACCAGCTTGCCCAGCTCTAATAGACTTGCTTGCTGTCAACTACAACCCCGATCTTGGTGACATTCACAAATTTGCTGATCCAGTTAAACACATTATCATCCATATCATTGATAGGGATGAAAACCATCAAAGGGCCCAGCACTGATCCCTATGGAACACCCCTAACCACAGGCCTCCAGTCAGAAAGGAAACTAGCTACTACCACTCTCTTTCTTCCTCCACAAAGCCCCGTTAGCACCTCATCTTGAAAGCCAAGCGACTGAATGTGCTTGATAAACCTCCCATGCGAGACCTTGTGAAATAGCTTGTAGAAAACATCCACTGCCTTGCCTTGATCAGCTTTCCTGATCAAAAAACTCTACAAGATTAGTTAGACATGACCTAGCACACACAAAGCCATGTTGACGATCTCTAATCAGTCCCTGTCTATCCAAATAATCATATATCTAATTTTGCAGGGAACTGGGAAATGGATCACGGGGTCAGTAAGGGAAGGATTGGACTGGAAGGTAGATGTCAGGGAAAGTCCTGAAAGGTAAAATTGAAAGAACAGGTTTGATGGGTCAGATAATTTGAATTGACTACATTTTAATGCTAGGAGTATTATGGGTAAGGATGATGAGCTTAGAGCATGGATCAGGACATGGAACTACGATGTTGTGGCCATTATTGACACTTGGTTGAGAGAGGGGCAGGAATGGGTGCTTAATGCACGAGATTTTTGTAGTTTCAGAAAAGATTGAGTAGGAGGTGACAGAGTAGGGTGGGGTATGTGTTGCACTACTAATCAGGGATCAGACATTCAGGGGACAGACACTGAGCCCATTTGGGTGGAACTCAGGAATAGGAAGAGTGTGATCACACTGATGGATTTGTACAACAAACCCCTAATTGCTACTGGGACATTGAGGAACCAAAACCTAATCAGTTTAAGGAAATGTGTAAAAATAATAAGGAAGTTCTCCTGAAGATTTCAACTTCCTTAATAAGAACTGGGACTTACATACTTCAAGGGGTTTTGATGGTGCAGAATTTGTTAACCGAACCCAGGAAGGTTTCTTAAATCAGCATGTGGATGGCCCAGTGACAGGAGGGGCTGTACTGGACCTGGTGTTGGGTATTGAGCCTGGCCAGGTGACTGAAGTTTCAGTGGCTGAGCAGTTAGGGAACAGTGACAGGAAATCCTTAACTTTCAGGATAGTTATCGGTAAGGGTAAGGATTGGAGTAGGGCAAATTATGAGTGCATTAGGCAGGAACTAAAAAGCATTAATTAGGAACATATCAGACACGTGGAAGGAGTTTAAAGAACAAGTGCACAGAGTACAGGAATGGTGTGCTCCTGTTATAAGGAAGGACAGAGATTTAGAGATAAGAGAACCTTGGATGTCCAGAGAAGTGATGAACTTGGTCATGAAGAAAAAGAAAAAGTATGTAAAGCTTCGGAAGTTAGGATGAAGGGAAGCACAGGAGGAGTATAAAGAAGGCAGAAAAGAACTACAGAAGGGAATTAGGAAAGCCAGGAGGGGTCATGAAAAGTCTTTGGCAAACAGGATTAAGGTGAAACCCAGGCATTCTACACATACAACAAGAACAAGAGGATAACTAGGGAGAGGGTGAGACCACTCAAAGATAAAGGGCGGTGGGGGGGGGGGCATTTGCTTGGATGCACAGAATGTGAGTGAGGTACCTAATAAGTACTTTGCTTCAGTATTTGCCAAGGAAAAAGATATGGAGGACCAACAGATCAGTGCTAAGTGTATAAATACATTATGGTGTTTAGAAGTCAAGGAGGAGGACGTGTTGGGCCTCCTAAGGAGTATTAAGATGGATAAATCCCCAAGGTCTGATGGGGTTTACCCCAGGTTTTAAAGGAGGCAAGAGACAAGATTACTGGGCCCTTGATCAGTATCTTCATGTCCTCCTTTGCCACCGGTGAGGTCCCGGAGGACTGGTGTGTGGCTAACGTTGTACTTTTATTTGGAAACAAGGGAAAATCCTGGGAACTATAGACCGGTGAGTCTCAGGTCAGTTGTAGGGAAATTGCTGGAGAAAATTCTTCGGGATAAGATATATGAGCATTTGGAAGCCCATGGCCTGATTAGGGAGACCCAGCTTGGCTTTGTGCAATGCAAGTTGCACCTTACCAACTTGACTGAGTTTTTTTACAAGGCGACAAAAGATATTGATTGATGAGAGTAGGGCAGTCGGTGCTGTCCACATGGATTTTAGTAAGGCATTTGACAAAGTCCCTCATGGGAGACTAATTCGGAAGATTAAGTTACATGGGGCCTGCAGCAAATTGACTGTTTGGTTTCAGAACTGGCTTGTGCATGCATGTCAGAGGGTTACAGTTGGAGGGACTTACTCAAGCTGGAGGTCTGTAATTAGTGGTGTTCTGCAGGGATCCATGCTGGGATCTCTGCTAATTGTGAAGTATATAAATGATTTGGATGAAAAAAAAGATGGGTGGGATAGTAAGTTTGCAGATGATCCCAAGATTGGTGATGTTGTGGATAGTGTGGAAGTCTGGCAAAGAATACAGTGTGATGTAGATCAGTTACAGATATGGACTGAGAAATGGCAGATGCAGTTTAGCCCAGATAAATGTGAGGTGTTGCACCTTAGTAGGTCAAATGTAAGGAGGCAACACACAGGAGACAAGGAGTATCTGTTTCCCAGGGTTGAAATGTCAAATAAAGGGTATGCATTGCAGGTGAGATGAGGTAGGTTCAAGGAGGATGGGAGGGTCAGGTTTTACTCAGAGAATGGTGGTGTCTGTAATGCACTGCCTGGCATGGTGGAAGAGGCAAATACATTAGAGGCTTTTAAGAGACGTTTGGATAGGCACATGGATGTAAGGAAGCTGGAGGGATATGGACATTGAATGGGCAGGAGGGATTAGTGTTTGGGTCTTTTTGATTTACTTTTTAGCTGGTTCAGCACAACATTGTGGGCTGAATGGCCTTCTCCTGCACTGTACCAATTTTTGTTGTATCTTTCCCACCACTAATGTGAGGCTCACCAGCCTATGATTTCCTAGTTTATTCTTGGAGCCTTTCTTAGACAGTGGTACCTCACCTGTCGATAAGGATGATTTAACTACATTGGCTAGGGACCCTGCAATTTCTGTACCTGCCTCCTGCAGGGTCTGAGAATACACCATGTCGGTCCCAGGGGATCTGTCCACCCTAACTTGCCCCAAGACAGCAAACACGTCCTCCCCTGTAATCTGTATCGGGTCCATGACATTGCTGCTACCCTATACAGATTACAGAGGGGCTGTTTATGCTCCTGTTCTCTGTGACTGTACTTGAGTATTCTGTGATTGCACTTGGTTACAATGACTAGCTCTCAGCTGTCCCTCATTCTGTTGACAAGACATGGAATGGCCACATTTTGCACAAGAGTTCTGCATCTTCTGAACACCATGGCTGGTCAGCTGGACTGACAGAATCTTGTGCTCAGTCAAGCTAAAGAGAAGAAATGAAGATTCATCAACAATATTGAGTGGTATGTACAAGTTTTATAACAGATATTGGATTTAGACTTTAATTATCTACATTGGAGATACACGACTGCAGATGCTGGAATGTCGAGCAACAAACGATCTGGGAGGAACTCAGTGGGTCGAGCAGCATCTGTGGAGGGTGGAGGGGAGATAGAATTGTTCTTGTTCACAATTGTTGCTTCCCCACAAGTTGTTAGAAGATTGAGGAGATAATGAAGAACCAACATGTTGGTGGGACTGGAGTCCTACAGAGGCCAAGCTGGGTATGGAAGGCTGATTACTCCCTAGAAAGACATCAATCCAGTGGCCACTTATACCAGCTTTTATATTTAAACCCCCAGTTCGTGTAAATCCTTAAATATAATTCCTAAAAGACAGATGAGCTTTATTTGTCACATGTACATTAATACATTGGGAAATACAGTGAAATACATCATTTGTGTCAACAATCCACACAGTGTCAGGATGTGCTGAGTCTGATTGCAGTTGTCACCATGTTTCTGGCACCAACATAACATGCCCATATCTCACTAACGTGTGAGGAAGGCAGAGCACCCGGAAGAAGCCTTACACGATCACAGGGAGAATGTATAAACTCCTCACAGACAGTGGCTGGAAGTCCCATGTTCCTGGATCAATGGACCAGCTCTTTGGATACCAGTCTAGTAACAACCGCAATGTTACTGCAGCTGGAAGTGGTGCAGAATTAGGCTGAATGAGTCTTACAAACAACTGAGGACAGAGATGAGAGTAATTACTGTGGAGGGAGATCCTCTAGGAGACTGTGGGAATGTGAGACCAAATAACTACATGGTCCACCGGACAGGGTGAGTGTGCTGTGGATAATAGCAGTCTGGTCCGTGACACTGAGGACGGTGATGCTCTGACATCAGTGCAAATGGCCCCTGGCAGTTATCCATTCAAAAGAACTTCTGCATTTTGGTTTGAGGGGAACTGCAGGCTGTAGATTACAAGAATTTACTGTGAGGAAGTAAGAGAGTGGTTGGTAAACGCTTATAGACACTGTGCACTGGGGGAGCATAAGGGAGCTTGTGAGACAGTAAGTGCAGAGATGTGGTCAAGCAAGAAGAAAGCAAATGAGAACATGGTGACTCCACACGTTGGTTTGTGGTAAAATTGTGAAATAGAAAGAAAGGTAAGGAGTTCTCTTGGGGCACTAGATGGAGTAAGTTGCATTTTGGCTTTGCTTCGTTCATTTTTCAATCTTTTTGCTACCCTTTTACTATCTATATTAAAGTGTTTATAACACTCTTATATGCTTGCACTTTAATTTTTAATCATTGGAAATGGATACCAGAGGGAAAAAGGCATTAGCTGAAGGCAAGGAAGCCGATAATGGAAATGGAACAAGAGAAGGTGCTTCTAAACAGCCTCAACTTACTTTGGAGGCTATGTCGAAGCTCCTGGATGATAAATTCGATAAAAGATTTTCTACCTTGGAAGTATTGTTTAAGGAGATCGAAGGGAGACTGGGAGCACTTAAGCGGAAAAGTGAAGGCATTTTCAGTTTAGTATTTTTTATTTGGGCTGATCTGAAACTACAAATATGTCTGAATTGTTGTAACTTCCAGTTCCCCTTTAAATCTTCTTCATGATTCATGAGTTTCCTATGCAGTAAGGTTAACCCTTTACATACCATATGACCTATTCAAGTGAAATGGATAATATTATTAATTTTGTTTCGTGGAATATGAATGGTTTGAATCATCTGATTAAACGGAAGAAGATTTTAAAAGTTTTTCATAGATTGAATGCTCAGATTATCTGTGCCCAGGAAACCCATGTGAGGAAGGAGGATAATCAGTGTTTTCTTAGGTTTCGGAAAAGGCAACAACTTCACTCCAACTCACAAGCTAAGGAAAAGGAGTCTCTATTTTTATAGACTCCTTGATTTTATTTGTTCACTATGAAACAATCTCAGATCCGAATGGTAGATTTCTGTTAATTACTGGTTTACTTTATAACCAAAAAGTTGTTATGGTTAATATCTATGCACCAAATACCGACTATCCTGAATTCTTTAAGCATTTATTTGCATCCCTTCCTAATTTAAATGAATATATGTTGAAAACGGGCAGAGATTTTAACTTTTGCCTAAATCCCTCGATGGACAGGTCTGCACCCAATCTGGTACTTCCAAACAAATCTGCTATTTTTATTAATTTCTTCTTAGATGACTCCGGAATTTTAGAAGTTTGGAGGTTTTTATATCCTGACGATAAAGAGTTCTCATTCTTTTTTCATGTATATCATAATTACTCTAGAATTGATTACTTTTTTATCGATTAGTTTCATCTGTTACTGCCTGTGAGTACAATGCAATCGCTGTCTCTGATCATGTGCCCTTGAAACTATCAATCAAGTTAACTGATGTAACTTTCAGTGCTAGACAATGGCAGTTCAATTCTACTTTGCTCCAGGACTTAAACTTTGTTAACTTTATTAAAGAGCAGGTTGCCTTTTTCATTTCAACTAACTTTTCGGAAGAAATTTTTGGTGGGATATTTTGGGATACTTTGAAAGTATATATCCGTGCGCAAATTATTTCATATTCTGCTGGATTGAAAAAATGAGTTAATAATGAAATGCGTACATTGGTTGATAAGATTAAAGAAATTGATAAAAAATATTCTACTGCTCCTAATCTGGAGCTTTATAAAAAGAGAGATGAACTTCAGATGCAACACAGTTTGTTATTAACATCCCCGATTGAAAATCAATTACTTAAATCTAAGAGTGAATTTTATATACGTGGTGATAAATCGGGTAAATTACTGGCCAATCAATTGATAGCTGCTTCGGCTAAACGTCAGATTATTGAAGTCAGTAAACGGGATGGTATTTTGACGGTTGATCATGACGAAATTAATAAATCTTTTAAAGAATTAGATACCTCTTTATACCTATCAGAATTTCCTGACAATTCTACCATAATGCATGAATTTTTAAGGAAATTGAATATTCCAAAATTACCACTTAATGAACATTTAACATTAGATGAACCCATTATGGAAGAAGAAATAAAGAAAGCAATTTCATCAAAGAATTCTGGTAAAGCACCCGGTCTGGATGGGTATACAATAGAAATTTAAAAATCTTTTTCAAATTTACTTTCCCCTTGGTTATGTAGAATCTTTAAGGATGCCTTCTTTGTAGGTAAATTACCACAATCCTTTTATGAAGCATCTATTTCTTTAATTCCTAAAAAAAAGATAAAGACCCCACTGAATGTGCATCATATAGACCTATATCCTAGTTGAATGTGAACTCCAAAATCTTTTCCAAAATATTAGCAATTAGATTGGAAAATGTATTTCCACAAATTGTCTCTGACGAGCAGACAGGATTTATTAAAAATTGTTATTCATATTTTACTGTTAGGAGGTTGATGAACATTTTATATACTTCGGCATCTAAAACTCCAGAATGTGTTACGGAGGCTTACGCAGAATAATATGTTGGACCCGCAGGCTATGGAGAATAATATGTTGGACCCAGAGGCTTAAGGAGAATAATATGTCTGTCCGCCAGAGAAAGCAGGACCTCCCAGTGGCCACACATTTTAATTCCACATCCCATTCCCATTCTGACATGTCTATCCACGGCCTCCTCTACTGTCAAGATGAAGCCACACTCAGGTTGGAGGAACAACACCTTATATTCCGTCTGGGTAGCCTCCAACCTGATGGCATGAACATTGACTTCTCTAACTTCCGCTAAGGCCCCACCTCCCCCTCGTACCCCATCTGTTATTTATTTATATACACACATTCTTTCTCTCACTCTCCTTTTTCTCCCTCTGTCCCTCTGAATATACCTCTTGCCCATCCTCTGGGTTCCCCCCCCCCCACCTCCTTGTCTTTCTTCCCGGACATCCTGTCCCATGATCCTCTCATATCCCTTTTGCCAATCACCTGTCCAGCTCTTGGCTCCATCCCTCCCCCTCCTGTCTTCTCCTATCATTTTGGATCTCCCCCTCCCCCTCCAACTTTCAAACCCCTTACTCACTCTTCCTTCAGTTAGTCCTGACGAAGGGTCTCGGCCTGAAACGTCGACTGCACCTCTTCCTACAGATGCTGTCTGGCCTGCTGCGTTCACCAGCAATTTTTGTGTGTGTTGCTTGAATTTCCAGCATCTGCAGAATTCCTGTTGTTTGCGTTATTATCTCCGGCACGTGACGTGAAATTTGTTAACTTAGCAGCAGCAGTTCAATACAATACATGATCCAGCAGAGAGAGAAAGATAATAGTAATAATAAATTAAATAAAACATAATAATAAATAAACAAGTAAATCTATTATGTATATTGAATAGATTTTTGATAAATGTGCAAAAACAGAAATACCGTATAATAAAAAAAGTGAGGTAGTGTCCAAGGGTTCAATGTCCATTTAGGAATCGGATGGCAGAGGGGAAGAAGCTGTTCCTGAATCACTGAGTGTGTGCCTTCAGGCTTCTGTATCTCCTACCTGAGGGTAACAGTGAGAAAAGGGCATGCCCTGAGTGCTGGAGGTCCTTAATAATGGACACTGCCTTTCTGAGACACTGCTCACTAAAGATGTCCTGGGTACTTTGTAGGCTAGTACCCAAGATGGAGCTGACTAGATTTACAACCTTCTGCAGCTTCTTTCAGTCCTGTGCAGTAGCCCCTCCATACCAGACAGTGATGCAGCCTGTCAGAATGCTCTCCACGGTACAAGTATCAAAGTTTTCGAGTATCCTTGTTGACATGCCAAATTTCTTCAAACTCCTAATAAGGTATAGCCAGTGTATTGCCTTTATGACAACATTAATATGTTGGGACCTGGTTAGATCCTCAGAGATCTTGACGTCCAGGAACTTGAAGCTGCTCACTTCTGATCCCTCTATGAGGGTTGGTATGTGTTCCTTCCTGAAGTCCACAATCAGCTCTTTTGTCTTACTGATATTGAGTGCCAGGTTGTTGCTGTGGCACCACTCCACTGGTTGGTATATCTCAGTCCTGTACGCCCTGTCGTCACCACCTGAAATTCTACCAACAATGGTAGTATCATCAACAAATTTGTAGATAGTATTTGAGCTATGCCTAGCCACACAGTCATGTGTATGTACAGTGTAGGGCAGTGGGCTATGCACACACCCCTGAGGTGCGCCAGTGTTGACAGCAGGGAGTGTTGTTATCACTAATCTGCACAGATTGTGGCCTTTCGGTTAGGAAGTCGACGATCCAAGTGCAGAGGGAGATACAGAGGCCCAGGTTCTGCAACTTCTCAACCAGGATTGTGGGAATGATGGTACTAAATGCTCAGCTATAATCTATGAACAGCATCCTGACATAGGTGTTTGTGTGGTCTAGGTTGTCTAAAGCCGTGGGGAGAGCCATTGAGATTGCGTCTGCCGTTGACGTATTGCAGCAAGGCCAAGGAACTGATTGTAGCCTTCAGGATGGGGAGACCAGAAGTCCATGAGCCAGTCCTCGTCGTTGGGTCAGAGATGGAGATGGTTAGCAACTTTAAACTCCTTGGTGTTATCATTTCGGAGGACCTGTCCTGGACATACCTGCATTTGCAAAGAAAGTATGGCTGCACCTCTACTTCCTGAGGGGTCTGCGGAGATTTGGCATAACTTCAAAAACCTTGACAAACTTCTATTGATGTGCAGAAGAGAGTATATTGACAGTACGGTCTGGTATGGAAACACCAATGCCTTTGAAAGGAAAATCCAAAAAAGGGAATGGATTCGGCCCAGTACATCATGGGCAAGGAGATAACGTCAAACAGAACCCTGAGAATTGTAAAGAATCTGGAGAAGAATTCAAGAAGGGGATGAAGAGAGCCAGGAAGGGCCAAGAAAAGTCTTTGACAATGACGATAAAGAGAATCCCAAGGCATTCTATAGCACTTGTACCTAATGAGTGGAGAGTGGGAGACTGATGCACGGGCAGCAGCTCACTCTCCGTACACTGACCTGCTTGCATATTGGCTTGTGTATCGTTGGCACTACACCAACAGCATAGACAGTTAGGATGCAACATCCATGGTCGACCCTGACCATCGAAGGCCTCATGACAATCCCAGAGGGCAGCACTGTCGAGTACCGGTCGGCGCAATGATTTACAGTGCCGGCTGTGAGATTGGGGTTCACTTCCCACCACTGTCTGTGAGGAGTTTGTACGTTCTCCCCGTGACCGTGTGGCTTTCCTCCCACATACCGAAGACGTACAGTTAGGGTTAGTGAGCTGTGGGTGTGATATGTTGGTGATGGAAACATGGGGACACTTGCCCAGCACAATCCTCACTGATTTGATTTGATACAAACAATGTATTTCACTGTATGTTTCAACTTACATTTGACAAATAAAGTGAATCATTTTAACCAGAATGTTCAACTCCTCCTCTCCTCACAGAGCCAGCATCCGGGGAACCAGTTCTGTGAAACTTCACTGCACTGTCTCCATAGCAACCATCTACTTTGTTATGTCAGGACCCCACAGGTCTGCTGTCACCATGGCTGTGTATCGTGGGAAGGTCTCTCGTACTCAGATTGCTTGCAATAAAGGCCAACATGTCGTTTGCCTTCCTAAATGTCTGCTACATGAACAGGTTGTCCTGGAGTGGGGAGATTTAAAGAAGATCTGATGTTTTCCACACAGAGGGTGATGAGGATCATTGATGTTTCCATCCCCCCTATTTGTGACATTTACTGGGTGTGTTGCAGATGAAGAGCCTGAAGCTCTGTTGAGGATCCCCATCACCCATCCCACAATCTCTTTGACCCACTATGGTCAGGAAGGAGGGACAGGAGCATCAGGACTGGGAAACAGCTTCTTCCCTCCGGCTGTGAGACTAATGAATACCCTGTCACCACTGTGGTCTCGTCACTAGGACTGTGAGCTGTTTATTGTTTACTTGTGCTGTGCTCTACATGCATACAGAATGATATTTTATTAACATATTGATGGTAATATTTGGTTTATGTGCTGTGTGATATATGTATTGTGGGTGCACCGTGGTCTGGGGGAACATTGTTTCATTTGGTTGTATACATGTACAGTCAGATGACAATAAACTTGAACTAGAATGAGCTGCCACAGGATGTTGTCGGGTCAGGTACAATTACAGCATTTAATACATTTGGACAGGTGCTTGGATAGGAAAGGCACTGAGGGATATTGACCCAATGCATGGAAATGTGATTAGTGTAGTTTCGCAACATGGTCAGTCAGGATGCACACGTTGGACCAAAGGTCAAATTCTATAATTCTGTGCTTTACTGTGAGACAATGACTCACACAGAAAGGCATCAGTATATTCCTTACTGTATATCTGCAAAGTTCCCTTGCCTTTTTTTCTTTCTCAATCTTTTTCGTTAAGTTTTGAATTGATAAACATAACAATAATAATGATACAAAAGAGATCGTGATTACATTAACAACGGTTAACGTATACAGACACAGACTCCGAGTAACATATGTAATTTAAGCCTCCCAATCTCTTAATAACTGAACATGAAAAAGATTCAAAAAATTTTATACAATGAAAAAGTCCTCCTACACTAAAAAAAAACAAAAAAAAGCAAAGGCTGGGCTGGCATGCTGCATCAGTTAAAATTGTTATTTGTCATTAACTCTGCTCCTCTATACACAAACAAAAAGTTATTAAGTAGGATTCGGAAAAGGTCAACTTACATCATATGAAAATGTTGAATAAATGGCCTAAAACAGGAATTCTGCAGATGATGTAAATTCAAGCAACACACATCAAAGTTGCTGGTGAACGCTGCAGGCCAGGCAGCATCTCTAGGAAGAGGTACAGTTGACGTTTCAGGCCGAGACCCTTCGTCAGGACTAACTGAAGGAAGAGTGAGTAAGAGATTTGAAAGTGCGGGGGGGAGGGAGAGATCCAAAATGATAGGAGAAGACAGGAGGGGGAGGGATAGAGCCAAGAGCTGGACAGGTGACTGGCAAAAGGAATATGAGAGGATCATGGGACAGGAGGTCCGGGAAGAAAGACAAGGAGGTGGGGGGGGACCCAGAGGATGGGCAAGGGGTATATTCAGAGGGACAGAGGGAGAAAAAGGAGAGTGAGAGAAAGAATGTGTGTATAAAAATAAGTAACAGATGGGGTACGAGGGGGAGGTGGGGCCTTAGCGGAAGTTAGAGAAGTCGATGTTCATGCCATCAGATTGGAGGCTACCCAGACGGAATAATTGGCCTCTAAGTTTCTTTTAACCGAAGGATCAGAGGTTCCACTCCTAATTTTTTCGAAGTTTAACTTGTTATAGTTTGGGAAAACCATTGAAATGTAATAGGGGGATTAGAATCTTTCCAATTAAATAAAATGGATCTTCTGTAACAAATGCAATCAAACGGCAATCAAACGATAGATGATTAGATTCCATCACTGGTAATCCAAAAATTGCAGTAATAGGATGAGGTTGTAAATCATTATGTAAAACTACTGAAATAATATTAAAAATACCTTTCCAACGTTTTTCCAAAAGAGGGCAAGACCAGAACATATGCATCAAGGAAGCTTCCTCAGAATTACATCTGTCACAGACAGGATTTATATGGCAATAAAAATGAGCTAACTTATCCTTGGACATATGGGCCCTATGAACCACCTTAAATTGTATCAAAGCGTGTCGAGCACACATTGAAGAAGTGTTAACTAGTTGGAGAATTTTCTCCCATTTCTCTATAGGTAAAGATAACTGAAGTTCTCTTTCCAATTCATTCTTAATTTTATCAGATGTACCTAGATATACTTTCGTAATTAAATCACAAATGATTGCTATTAAACTCTTCTGATAGGGATTTAAACCTAATTTTTTTTTCTGTAATTTCAGTTTGATGCGGTATCAGAAAAGTAGGTAAAATAACATTCAAGAAGTTTCTGATCTATAAGTATCTGAAAAAATGTGATCTAGGCAAATTATATTTATTAGACAACTGTTCAAAAGACATGAAACAATCATCCATGAATAAATCACGAAAACATGTTATTCCCTTCGTTTTCCATAAAAGCTTGATCAGTTCTGGATAGTTGGAAGAAAAAAATTGGATATAATAAGACTTGATAGGATAAATTTATTCAATCCAAAAAATTTACGTAATTTAAACCATATTCATATTGTATGTTTAGTTATTGGATTAATCGATTGTTTATTCAGTTTAGTAAGTGTAAAGGGAAGTGCACTCCTAAAATAGAAGGCAATGAGAACCTTGTACAGACTCACACTCAAGGTTTACCCATCATGAACATTGAATTTCATCCAAATCTTGTGTCCAGAACGTTAGATATCAAATATTAATTGCCCAATAATAGAAACTAAAGTTCGGCAATGCCAAACTGTCATCCTTTTTTGATTTCTGTAAATATTTCTTAGGTAACCTAGGATTTTTATTCTGCCATATATATGAAGAAGTCTTAGAATCAATAATATCAAAAAAGGATTTAGAGATGAAGATTGGTACCGCCTGAAACAGATACAAAAATTTAGGTAAAATAATCATCTTAATAGTATTAATTTGACCAATCAATGATAAGGACAATGGCGACCATTTAGTAAACAGTTGTTTAACGTGATCAGTTAAGAGTAAAAAGTTAACTTTAAATAGATCCTTATGCTCCTTAGTAATTTTAACACCCAAATAAGTAAAATAATCAGTAACCAGTCTAAATGGTAATCGTCCATAGATTGGAACTTACATGTTTAATGGGAAAAGCTCACTCTTATTAAGATTCAATTTATAACCAGAAAAACTACTAAACTGAGCAAGTATTGATATTACTGCAGGGATGGATTTCTCTTGGTTAGAGATATATAGTAACAGGTCATCTGCATGTAGTGATACCTTATGCATCCCATTCCCAAGAATAATGCCAAATATATTGGGTGAATCACGAAGAGCGATTGCCAAGGGCGGCAAGGCAATATCCAATAGTAAAGGGCTTAAAGGACAGCCCTGTCTAGTACCTCAAAAAAGCCTAAAAAAAGGGGGATCTCTGATATTAGTAAGTACGGAAGCTAAAGGTGTATGATATATCAATTTAATATGAATTAAAGATATGAATTTTGGGCTAAAATTAAATTTCTCAAGCATATTAAATAAATATTCCCATTCAACTCTATCAAACACCTTATATTCCATCTGGGTAGCCTCCAACCTGATGGCATGAACATCGCCTTCTCTAACTTCCGCTAATGCCCCACCTCCCCCTCGTACCCCATCTGTTACTTATTTTTATACACACATTCTTTCTCTCACTCTCCTTTTTCTCCCTCTGTCCCTCTGAATATACCCCTTGCCCATCCTCTGGGTCCCCCCCCCCCACCTCCTTGTCTTTCTTCCCGGACCTCCTGTCCCATGATCCTCTCGTACCCCTTTTGCCTATCACCTCTCCAGCTCTTGGCTCCATCCCGCCCCCTCCTGTCTTCTCCTATCATTTTGGATCTCCCCCTCTCCCTCCAACTTTCAAATCCCTTACTCACTCTTCCTTCTGTTAGTCCTGACGAAGGGTCTCGGCCCGAAACGTCGACTGCACCTCTTCCTACAGATGCTGCCTGGCCTGCTGCGTTCACCAGCAATTTTTGTGTGTGTTGCCGGAGATAATAAATCTGATTCTGACTTTGAGTGAGAGGTTGTTGTTATGACACCACTCAGCCACAATTTCAAACTCCCTCTTGTATGCTGATTAACCACGTTTGATATGGCCCACAAGAGTGATGTTATCAGCATAATTGAATATGGTATTGGAGCTGTGCTTAACCACACAGTCACAGTGTAAAGCAAGCAGAACAGGGGGCCAAGTACACTCAAGGAGGAGGTGTTTTTGCCAATCTGAACTGATTGGGGTCTAGAAATGGGGAAATCTAATTGCAAAAGCTGGTTGTGAGGCCAAGGGTTGGAGCTTATTGATTAGTTTTGAAGGGATGGTGGTATTAAATGCTGAGCTGTAATTGATAAAGTGTGTGCTGACGTATGCATCTTTGCTGTCATATGTTCCAGGGTTGTGTGATGAGCCAGAGACAGCATCTGCTCTGGACATGTTGCTCCTGTCAAAGCACTTCATCACTGTGGATTTAGATGTATCTAGGTGGTAGTTACTGAGACAGGTCAGCACTCTCTTCTTGGGCACTGATATAACTGAAGCTGCTTGAAGCAGGTGGATACCACTTGCTGCTGAAGCAAGAGGTTAAAGATATCAGTGAACACACCAGCCAGTCCAGCCAGTTGGTCACACAGGTCTTCAGTATGTGGCCAGGTACCCCGTCCAGTCCAGATGCTTTATTTGGATTTACTCTCCTGAAGGCTGCCTGCACATCAGCTGCAGATACTGAAATCAAAGGAACATAAGGAGGTGTGAGAGTTAGCATGTACTGATGGCCAAAGTGAGCACAGAAAGCATTGAGCTCATCTGGAAGTGAAGCCCCAGTGTACCCCACATTGCTTGATTTAACTTTGTAAGAAGTTATGGCATTCACACCTTGTTAAGCATCCCTCGATGATTTCAGTTTGCTCCGGAATTTTGCTTTGCCCGAGAGATCACTTTCCAGAGATCATACCTGCTCCTCTTGTAGCTTCCTTGGTGTCCAGACTTAAATGTATCTAATCTGGCCCTCAGCAAATTTCAGGTTTCATGGTTCATCCAGAGCTTCTGACTGGGGAAGACTCTGAACTATTGAAACCCTGCTGGTTTCCTTGGCTGTGTTAGTCTAGGGCAGACACACTCCGATCCTGCCAAACCTGTGAGATTGAGACATCTCTCCCATCCAAACCCCGGTTTGTGTGGATGCTGTGTAATTTGCTACTCTGTTACAGCTCAGTGCCAAGAAACAACAGACAGCACACTGCGTACGATTAAAGGAATTATATTTATGAATCTTAACTAAAAGGATAGTAAAGAAAATAAAGGAAAAAAAACAAAAAAGGTCCATTATAATTAAACAGTTAAATGTGAACCAGTTGGAGCCCAATTCACCAATCCTCAGTCAATCTCAGCGTCTGGTTCCATCGAGTCAGGATCTCCCCACCAGACTAAGCACTGATCCTGCAGCTCTCCACTGGTCAAAGGCCTCCAGCAGAGAGGCAACCATCTTCTACCAGTCTCTAGCTTCTCCCTCAAAGCCAGTGTCTAATCCAGTTTACTGACTCACCTTGAATGCCAAGTGACTGAATCTTCTTGACCAGCCTCCCATGTGGGACCTTGTCAAATGCCTTCCTGAAGTTCATATAAAAAACATCCACTGCCTTGCCTACATCCACTTTCCTGGTAGCTTCCTCAAGCAACTCTAAGATTGGTTAGACATGACTTACCATGCCAGATCCGATCATTTCATCCGATCAGGCCCTGCAGATTTATTCATCTTAATACTCCTTAGGAGGCCCAACACTTCCTCCTCCTTGACTTCTAAACACCATAACGTATTTATACACTCAGCACTGATCTATTAGTCCTCCATATTCTTTTCCTCCGTAAATACTGAAGCAAAGTACTCATTAAGTATCTCACTCACATTCTTTGCTCCAAGCAAATGTCCCCACCCCCGCCGCTTTATCTTTGAGTGGTTCCACCCTCTCCCTAGTTACCTTCTTGTTCTTTGTGTATGTATAGAATGCCTTGGGTTTCACCTTAATCCTGTTTGCCAAGGACTCTTCATGTCCCCTCCTGGCTTTCCTAATTCCCTTCTGTAGTTCTTTTCTGGATTCTTTATACTTCTTACGTGCTTCGCTTGATCCTAGCTTCCAAAGTGTTACATACTTTTTCTTCATGACTAAATTCATCACTTCTCAGGGCATCCAAGGTCGCTTTATCTCTCAATCCCTGTCCTTCCTTATAACAGGAGCACACCTTTCCTGTGTTCTGAGCAATTGTTCTTTAAGCACCCTCCACATAGAAACCATAGAAACCATAGAAACTACAGCACAGAAACAGGCCTTTTGGCCCTACTTGGCTGTGCCGAACCATTTTCTGCCAAGTCCCACTGATCTGCACACGGACCATATCCCTCCATACACCTCCCATCCATGTATCTGTCCAACTTATTCTTAAATGTTAGAAAAGAACCTGCATTTACCACCTCGTCTGGCAGCTCATTCCATACTCCCACCACTCTCTGTGTGAAGAAGCCCCCCCTAATGTTCCCTTTAAACTTTTCCCCCCCTCACCCTTAACCCATGTCCTCTGGTTTTTTTCTCCCCTTGCCTCAGTGGAAAATGCCTGCTTGCATTCACTCTATCTATATCCATCATAATTTTATATACCTCTATCAAAGCTCCCCTCACTCTTCTACGCTCCAGGGAATAAAGTTCCAACCTATTCAACCTTTCTCTGTAACTGAGTTTCTCAAGTCCTGGCAACATCCTTGTAAACCTTCTCTGCACTCTTTCAACCTTATTTATATCCTTACTGTAATTTGGTGACCAAAACTGAACATAATACTCCAGATTCGGCCTCACCAATGCCTTATACAACCTCATCATAACATTCCAGCTCTTATACTCAATACTTTGATTAATAAAGGCCAATGTACCAAAAGCTCTCTTTATGACCCTATCTACCTGTGACGCTACTTTTAGGGAATTTTATATCTGTATTCCCAGATCCCTCTGTTCTACTGCACTCCTCAGTGCCTTACCATTAACCCTGTATGCTCTACCTTGGTTTGTCCTTCCAACGTGCAATACCTCACACTTGTCAGTATTAAACTCCATCTGCCATTTTTCAGTCCATTTTTCCAGCTGGTCCAAGTCCCTCTGCAGGCTCTGAAAACCTTCCTCGCTGTCTACTACACTTCCAGTCTTTGTATCATCAGCAAATTTGCTGATCCAATTTACCACATTATCATCCAGATCATTGATATAGATGACAAATAACAATGGACCCAGCACTGATCCCTGTGGCACACCACTAGTCACAGGCCTCCACTCAGAGAAGCAATTCTCTACCACCACTCTCTGGCTTCTTCCATCGAGCCAATGTCTAATCCAATTTACCACCTCTCCATGTATACCTAGCAACTGAATTTTCCTAAATAACTTCCCATGCGGGACCTTGTCAAAGGACTTACTGAAATCCATGTAGACAATATCCACTGCCTTCCCTTCATCCACTTTCCTGGTAACCTCCTCGAAAAACTCCAATAGATTGGTCAAACATGACTTACCACGCACAAAGCCATGTTGACTCTCCCTAATCAGTCCCTGTCTATCCAAATGCTTGTAGATTCTGTCTCTTAGTACTCTCTCCAATAACTTATCTACTTCCGACGTTAAACTCACCGGCCTATAATTTCCTGGATTACTTTTCGATCCTTTTTTAAACAACAGAACAACATGAGCCACTCTCCAATCCTCTGGCACCTCACCCGTAGATAGCGACATTTTAAATATTTCTGCCAGGGCCCCCGCAATTTCAACACTAGTCTCCTTCAAGGTCCGAGGGAACACTCTGTCAGGTCCCAGGGATTTATCCACTTTAATTTTCCTCAAGACAGCAAGGACCTCCTCCTTTTCAATCTATACAGTTTCCATGATCTCACTACTTGATTCCCTCAATTCCATAGACTTCATGCCAGTTTCCTTAGTAAATACAGACGCAAAAAAATCTATTTTAAGATCTCCCCCATTTCCTTTGGTTCCGCACATAGCCGACCACTCTGATCTTCAAGAGGACCAATTTTATCCCTTACAATCCTTTTGCTTTTAATATACTTGTAAAAGCTGTTTGGATTATCCTTCACTTTGACTGCCAAGGCAACCACATGTCTTCTTTTAGCCCTCCTGATTTCTTTCTTAAGCATTTTCTTGCACTTCTTATACTCCTCAAGCACCTGATTTACCCCCTGTTTCCTATACATTTCATACAACTCCCTCTTCTTCTTTATCAGAGTTGCAATATCCCTTGAGAACCGAGGTTCCTTATTCCTATTCAATTTGCCTTTAAACCTGACAGGAACATACGAACTCTGCACTCTCAAAATCTCCCCTTTGAAGTCTTCCCACCTACCAATCACATCTTTGCCAGAGAACAACCTGTCCCAATCCACGCTTTTTAGATCCTTTCTCATTTCTTCAAATTTGGCCTTCTTCCAGTTCAGAACCTCAACCCTAGGACCAGATCTATCCTTGTCCATGATCAAATTGAAACTAATGGTGTTATGATCACTGGAACCAAAGTGCTCCCCTACACAGACTTCCGTCACTTGTCCTAACTCCTTTCCTAACAGGAGATCCAATATTGCATCCCCTCTAGTTGGTCCCTCTATATATTGATTCAGAAAACTTTCCTGAACACATTTTACAAACTCTAAACCATCTAGACCCCTAACAGTATGGGAGTCCCAATCAATGTATGGAAAATTAAAATCCCCTCCCACCACAACTTTATGTTTCCTGCAGTTGCCTGCTATCTCTCTGCAGATTTGCTCTTCCAAATCTCGTTGACTATTGGGTGGTCTGTAATACAATCCCACTAATGTGGCCATACCTTTCCTGTTTCTCAGCTCTACCCATAAGGACTCAGTAGACAAGCCCTCTAATCTGTCCGGCCTGAGCACTGCTGTAATATTTTCCCTAACAAGCAATGCTACTCCCCCACCTTTCATTCCTCTGCCTCGATCACATCTGAAACATCGGAACCCTGGAATATTAAGCTGCCAGTCCTGCCCGTCCAGTAGCCAAGTTTCACTAATTGCTATAAGGTCATAATTCCACGTGTTAATCCACGCCCTCAACTCATCCGCCCTCCCCGCAATACTCCTAGCATTGAAATATATACACCTCAGAAGTTGTTTACCACCACTCATAACATTTCTATTAGCAGATTTGCTTGAACTTTTGACATCATTTATTTTCACCCCAGCCACACTGTCAGCTCTGGCACTCTGGTTCCCATCCCCCTGCAAATCTAGTTTAAAGCCTCCCCAATAGCACTAACAAACTTCCCTGAAAGGATATTGGTCCCCCTGTAGTTCAAGTGTAACCCGTCTCTCTTGTACAGGTCCCACCTGCCCCAGAAGAGGTCCCAATTATCCTGAAATCTGAAACCCTGCCCCCTACACCAGTTCCTCAGCCACTTGTTCATCCTCCAGAGCATCCTATTCCTACCCTCACTGGCACGTAGCACAGGTAGCAATCCTGAGATTACCACCCTTGAGGTCCTGCTTTTCAACTTCCTACCAAGCTCTCTATACTCACTGTCCAGGACCTCCTCACTCTTCCTTGCTATGTCATTGGTACCGATGTGCACCACGACATCTGGCTGGTCACCCTCCCACTTCAGAATGTCATGCAATCGATCAGAGACATCCTTGACCCTGGCACCTGGGAGGCAACAAACCATCCTGGATTCTCTGTCACGACCACAGAATCTCCTATCTGCACCTCTAACTGTCGAATCCCCTATCACTACCACTCTCCTCTTTTTCCACCCTCCCTTCTGCACTGCAGAGCCAGACCCATGCCACATGTCTGATATGGTGTTGTCAGAGAAAAAGTGTTCCCAATTAATGCTTTTTAGCTCCTGCCTAATGCATTCATAATTTGCCCTAATCCAATCCTTATCCTTATCGATCACTATCCTGAGAGCTACGGATTTCTGGTCCCTGTTCCTTTACTGCTCACCCACTAAGTCACCTGGCCAGGTCCAGTACAGCCCCTCCTCTCATTGGCCCATCCACATACTGATTGAAGAAACCTTCCTGGATATGGTTAACACATTCTGCTCCATCAAAATCTCTTGCAGAAGGAATGTCCCAGTTTTTATGAGGGAAGTTGAAATCTTCAAGAGAACCTCCTTATTATTTTTACACATTTCCTTAATCTGATTAGGTTTTGGTTCCTCAATGTCCCGATGGCTATTTGGGGTTTGTTGTACAAATCCAGCAGTGTGATCACATCCTTCCTATTCCTGAGTTCCACCCAAATGGACTCAGTGTCTGTCCCCTGAATGTCTGGTCCCTGATTAGTAGTGCAACACACACCTCACCCTACTCTTTTATCTCCTATTCAATCTTTTCTAAAACTACAAAAATCTCGTGCATTAAGCATCCATTTCTGTCCCTCTCTCGACCAAGTGTCAGTAATGGCCACAACATCATAGTTCCATGTACTGATCCCTGCTCTGGGCTCATCATCCTCACTGAGGTGGTTCATTTTGGTAGGTCAAATAAGATGGCAGAATGTAGCATTAATGGTAAGAATCTTGGCATTGTAGAGGATCAGAGGGATCTTGGGGTCCGAATCCATAGGACACTCAAAGCTGCTACCCAGGTTGACTCTGTGGTTAAGGAGACATACGGTGTATTGGCCTTCATCAATCGTGGGATTGAATTTAGGAGCTGAGAGGTAATGTTGCAGCTATATAGGACCCTGGTCAGACCCCACTTGGAGTACTGTGCTCATTTCGGATCGTCTCACTATAGGTGGCATCCGTTAGTCTCACGAGACCATGGATCTGCGCCTGGAATGTCTCTCTGCCGTCACGGTGAGGCGACGCTGGAGTGTCCTCTCCAGGGTGCAGGCCTGGGCAGGGTTGTATGGAAGACCGGCAGTTGCCCATGCAGCAAGTCTCCCCTCTCCACGACACTGATGTTGTCCAAGGGAAGGGCAAGGGCCGATAGAGCTGGGTACCAGTGTCGTCGCAAGAGTTTCCAGAATGAGGTTGAAGGCAACGTCAGACTGCGTTAGGGACTCCAGCTCCGGATTTGTCCTCAGGGTTTACTCCCGAAGCCTGTCCCATGAATGGGTATGGTTTCAATGGAGCAGAGGTTTGAAATCGGAATTTTCCCTCTCTTAGATGGACTGCCTTCCTAGGCTGACGAGCCCCATCTACCCAAACTCACTATAGGAAGGATGTGGAAACTATAGAAAGGGTGCAGAGGAGATTTACAAGGATGTTGCCTGGATTGGGGACCATGCCTTATGAGAATAGATTGAATGAACTCGGCCTTTTCTCCTTGGAGTGATGGAGGATGAGAGGTGACTTGATAGATGTGTATAAAATAATGAGAAGCATTGATCATGTGGATAGTCAGAGGCTTTTTCCCCTGGGCTGAAATGACTAGCACGAGAGGGCATAGTTTGAAGGTGCTTGGAAGCAGGTACAGAGGAGATGTCAGGGATAAGTTTTATACGCAGAGTGAAAAGTGAGTGCGTGGAATTGGCTGCCGGCGGCGGTGGTGGAGGCAGAAACGACAGGGCCTTTTAAGAGACTCCTGGATGGCTACATGGCGCTTAGAAAAATACGGGGCTATGGGTAAAGCCCAGGCAGTTCTAAGGTAGGGACATGTTCAGCACAGCTTTGTGGGCTGAAGGGCCTGTATGGTGCTGTATGTTTCTATGTTTCTACCCATAATACTCCAAGGATTAAAATATAGTCATTTCAAATTTTCTGACCAATCAGACCTGTTGTTTCGATTTTGCTATTCAATACCATCAGACAAAGGAGCAGAATGAGGCCATTTGGCCCATCAAGTCTGCCCTGCCATTCAATCATAGCTGATCCTTTTTTGTATCTCCTCCTCAACCCCGATTCCTGGCCTTCTCCCGTAAACTTTGATGAAATTTCCAATCAAGAACCTATCAATCTCTGCCTTATATACACCCCATGACCTGCCCTCCACAGCTGTATGTGGCAACAAATTCCACAAAATCACCACCCTTTGGCTAAAGAAATTTCTCAGCATCTCTGTTTTGAAAGTGCGCCCTTCCACCCTGAAGCTGTGTCTTCTTGTCCTAGACTCTCCCACCATGGGAAACATCCTTTCTACATCTACTCTGTCCAGGCCTTTCAACATTCAAAAGGTTTCAGTGAGATTCCTCTCATCCTTCTGAATTCCAGTGAGTACAGACCCAGAGCCATCAAGTGTTCCTCATGTGATTACTCTTTCATTCCTGGAACTCCTCTGGACCCTCTCCAATACAAGCACATCTTTTCTAAGAGGAGGGATCAAAACTGTTCACAATACTCAAGGTGAGGCCTCACCAGAGCCTTATAAAGCCTCAGCATCATATCACTACTCTTGTACTCTAGACCTCTTGAAATGAAAGCTAAAATGCCATTTGCCTTCCTCAGCATGGACTCAACCTGCAAGTTAACCTTCAGGGTGTTCTGCTCAAGGACTCCTAAGTCCCTCTGCATCTCAAATTCCTGGATTTTCTCCCCATTTAGAAAAGAGTCCGCATGTTTATTTCTACTACCATGCACTTTCCAACATTGTATTTTATTTGGCACTTTCTTGCTCATTCTCCTAATCTGTCTAAGTCCTTCCATATCATACCTGTTTCCTCAACACTGCCTGCCCCTCCACAAATCTTTGTATCATCTGAAAACCTGCCAACAAAGCCATCTATTCCATCATCTAATTATTTATATACAGCATAAAAAGAAGTGGTCCCAACACTGACACCTGCAGAACACCACTAGTCACTGGAAGCCAACCAGAAAAGGATCTTTTTATTCCCACTCACTGCCTCCTACCAATCAGCCATACTCTAACCATGTTAGTGACTTTCTTGTCATACCATGGGCTCTTAACTTGGTAAGCAGCCTCATGTGTGGCACCTTGTCAAAGGCCTTCTGAAAGTCCAAATATACAACACCACTGCATCCCCTTTATCTACCCTACTTGTAATCTCCTCAAAGAATTCCAGCAGGTTCATCAGGCAGGATTTCCCTGAAGGAAACCATGCTGACTTTGTACTATCTTGTCCTGAGTCATCAAGTGCTCCATCACCTCATCCTTAACATCTTCCCAACCACTGAGGTCAGGCTAACTGGTCTATAATTTCCTTTCTGCTGCCTTCTTCCTTTCTCAAAGAGACCAGTTCATCTGATCCCGGTGACTTATGTACCTTTAAATCTTTCAGCTTTCTGAGCACCTTCTCTCTCCTAACAAAAACTGCACCCACTTCTCCTCCTTCACACACTACAACATCAGACATACAGTGAAGATGGATACAAAATATTCCTTGTCTCCCGTTATTAATTTTTCCTGCCTCATTTTCTAGTGGTCCTAATTCCACTCTCATTTCTCTTCTATTATTAATATACTTGAAAAAAACTTTTATTATCCACTTTGATAATATTTGCTAGCTTGCTTTCATATTTCATCATTTCCCTTTTAATGATTTTTTTAGTTGCTCTCTGTAGGATTTAAAAAACTACACAATCCTCTATCTTTCCACTAATTTTTGCTTTGTTAGAACCATAGAACATTATAGCACAGAAACAGGCCTTTTGGTCCTTCTTGGCTGTGCTGAACCATTTTACTGCCTAGTCCCATTGACCTGCACCTGGACCATATCCTTCCATACACCTCCCATCCATGTACCTGTCCAAGTTTTTCTTCAATGTTAAAAGTGAGCCCACATTTACCACTTCATCTGGCAGCTCATTCCACACTCCCACCACTCTCTGTGTGAAGAAGTCCGCCCCAATGTTCCCTTTAAACTTTTCCCCCTTCACCCTTAACCCATGTCCTCTGGTTTTTTTCTCCCCTTGCCTCAGTGGAAAAAGCTTGCTTGCATTCACTCTATCTATACCCATCATAATTTTATTTACCTCTATCAAATCTCTCCTCATTCTTCTACGCTCCAGGGAATAAAGTCCTAACCTATTAAACCTTTCGCTATAACTCAGTTTCTCAAGTCCTGGAAACATCCTTGTAAACCTTCTCTGCACTCTTTCAACCTTATTAATATCCTTCCTGTAATTTGGTGACCAAAACTGAACACAATACTCCAAACTCGGCCTCATCAATGCCTTAGACAACCTCACCATAACATTCCAACTCTTATACTCAATACTTTGATTTATAAAGGCCAATGTACCAAAAGCTTTCTTTGCGACCTTATCTACCTGTGACTCCACTTTTAGGGAATTTTGTATCTGTATTCCCAGATCCCTCTATTCTACTGCACTCCTCAGTGCCTTACCATTTACCCTGTATGTTCTAACTTGGTTTGTCCAACCAAAGTGCAATACCTCACACTTGCCTGTATTAAACTCCATCTGCCATTTTTCAGCCCATTTTTCCAGCTGGTCCAAATCCCACTGCAAGCTTTGAAAACCTTCCTCACTGTCCAATACACCTTCAATCTTTGTATCATCAGCAAGTTTGCTGATCCAGTTTACCACATTATCATCCAGATCATTGATATAGATGACAAATAACAATGGACCCAGCACTGATCCCTATGGCACACCACTAGTCACAGGCCTCCGCTCTGAGAAGCAATCCTCCACTACCACTCTCTGGCTTCTTCCATTGAGGTCAATGTCTAATCCAATTTACCACCTCTCCATGTATACCTAGCAACTGAATCTTCCTAACTAACCTCCCATGCGGGACCTTGTCAAAGGCCTTACTGAAGTCCATGTAGACAACATCCACTGCCTTCCCTTCATCCACTTTCCTGGTAACCTCCTCGTAAAACTCTAATAGATTGGTCAAACATGACCTACCACGCACAAAGCCATGTTGACTCTCCCTAATAAGTTCCTGTCTATCCAAATACTTATAGATCCTATTTCTCAGTGCTCCTTCCAATAATTCACTTACTACCGATGTCAAACTTACCAGCCTATAATTTCCCGAATTACTTTTAGAGCCTTTTTTAAATAACAGAACAACAGGTGCTATCCTCCAATCCTCTAGCATCTCACCCATAGATACCGACATTTTAAATATATTTGCCAGGGCCCCTGCAATTTCAACACTAGTCTCCTTCAAGGTCCGAGGGAATATGCTGTCTGGTCCTGGGGATCTATCTACTCTGATTTGCCTCAAGATAGCAAGAACCTCCCTCTCTTCAATCTGTATAGGTACCACGACCCCACTACTTGTTTGCCTTATTTCCATTGACTCCATGCCAGTTTCCTTAGTAAATACAGATGCAAAAAAACCATGTTCTATGCCCTTTCTTTTGCGTTTACAATAGCTTTGACTTCCTTTGTCAGCCACGGTTGTACTGTATTACCATTTGAGTATTTCTTCATTTTTGCAATACACGTGTCCTGCACCTTCCTCATTTTCCCCAGAAACCTACACCATTGCTGCTCTGCTGACATCCCCACCAACAACTCCTTCCAATTTACTTTGGCCAACTCCTCTCAGTCTCTTCCTCCACTGAAATACTGCTACATCAATTTTTGATTACATAACACCCAATTCAGTATAGCTGCTCCCTTAATAGGCTCAATGGCAAACTGCTCGAAAAAGCTATCTCTTAGGCATTCAACAAACTCACTCTCTTGAGATCCATTACAAAGCTGATTTTCCCAATCGAACTGCATGTTAAAATCTCCCTTGAGGACTATAACATTGCCCTCTTGATTCACCTTTTCTATATTTGTTGTAACCTGTGGTCCACCTCTCAGCCATTGTTGTGAGGCCTGTATATTAGTGCCATCAACTTCCTTTTACCCTTGCAGTTTCTGAACAGAACCCACAAGGTTTCAACATCTTCCAATTCTATGTCACATCTTTCTACTGATTTGATGCCATTCTTTACCAGAAGAGCCACATCACTCTTCTGCCTAACTTCCTATCCACAGAAGCATAGAAACATAGAAAACCTACAGCACAATACAGGCCCTTCAGCCCACAAAGTTGTGCCAAACATGTCCCTACCTTAGAAATTACTAGGCTTACCTATAGCTTCCTATTTTTCTAAGCTCCATGTACCTATCCAAAAGTCTCTTAAGAGATCCTATTGTATCCGCCTCCACTACCGTTGCCAGCAGCCCATTCCACACACTTACCACTCTCTGAGTAAAAAACTTACCCCTGACACCTTTTCTATATCTTGTGGCAACCATTTCAGCCCTGGGAAAAAGCCGCTGACTATCCACACGATCAATGCCTCTCATTATCTTAACACCTCTATCAGATCACCTCTCATCCTCCGTCGCTCCAACGAGAAAAGGCTGAGTTCACTCAACCTATTCTCATAAGGCATGCTCCCCAATCCAGGCAGCATCCTTGTAAACCTCCTCTGCACCCTTTCTGTGGCTTCCACATCCTTCCTGTAGTGAGACGACCAGAACCGAGCACAGTACTCCAAGTGGGGTCCGACCAGGGTCCAATATAGCTGCAACATTACCTCTCGGCTCTTAAATTCAATTCCATGATTGATGAAGGCAAAGATCATCGCCGAAGGCTCAGCAACCTTCCCCCTCGCCTCCACAGTAGCCTGGGTTACATCTCATCTAGTCCCGGCGACTTATCCAACTTGATGCTTTCCAAAAGCTCCAGCACATCCTCTTTCTTAGTATCTGCATGCTCAAGCTTTTCAGTCTGTGGCAAGTCATCACTACAATCGCCAAGATCCCTTTCTGTAGTGAATACTGAAGTAAAGTATTCATTAAGTACCTCTGCTATTTCCTCCGGTTCCAAACACACTTTCCCACTGTCACACTTGAACTAATTGTCAAGGGGTACAGCCCCAGGAGTACTCTCTAGTACCTGACTCCTCCCCTTCCCCCTCCTGACTGTGACCCACTTGTCTGTCTCCCATGGCCCTGGTGTGACGACATGCCTCTAACTCCTTTCTATTACCTCCTTGTTCTTTCTGACCAGGCAAAGGTCATCGAGCTGCATCTCCAGTTCCCTAACTCGGTCCCTTAGGTGCTGTAGCTCAACACATCTAGTGCAGATGTGGCCTTCCGGGAGGCTGGGAGACTGCAGGACCTCCCACATCTGACATCGAGCACAGAGAACTGGCCTCACATACATACGTCCTCCTTTCCGCAAATAACACTGGTAAACCTACCTCAAACAACAGGAATTCTGCAAATGCTGGAAATTCAAGCAACACACATCAAAGTTGCTGGTGAATGCAGCAGGCCAGGCAGCATTTGTAGGAAGAGGTGCAGTCGACGTTTCAGGCCGAGACCCTTCATCAGGACTAACTGAAGGAAGAGTGAGTAAGGGATTTGAAAGTTGGAGGGGGAGGGGGAGATCCAAAATGATAGGAGAAGACAGGAGGGGGAGGGATGGAGCCAAGAGCTGGACAGGTGATTGGCAAAAGGGGATACGAGAGGATCATGGGACAGGAGGTCCGGGAAGAAAGACAAGGGGGGGGTGGACCCAGAGGATGGGCAAGAGGTATATTTAGAGGGACAGAGGGAGAAAAAGGAGAGTGAGAGAAAGAATGTGTGTATAAAAATAAGTAACAGATGGGGTAAGAGGGGGAGGTGGGGCCCTAGCGGAAGTTAGAGAAGTCGATGTTCATGCCATCAGGTTGGAGGCTACCCAGACGGAATATAAGGTGTTATTCCTCCAACCTGAGTGTGGCTTCATCTTTACAGTAGAGGAGGCCGTGGATAGACATGTCAGAATGGGAAGGGTTGTGGAATTAAAATGTGTGGCCACTGGGAGATTCTGTTTTCTCTGGCACACAGAGCGTAGATGTTCAGCAAAGCGGTCTCCCAGTCTGTGTCGGGTCTCGCCAATATATAAAAGGCCACATCGGGAGCACTGGACGCAGTATATCACCCCAGTCGACTCACAGGTGAAGTGTTGCCTCACCTGGAAGGACTACCTCACCTCGTTCCGTTACCACCTAAGCCCATTGAGCCAAAGCCCTATCGCTTTGCTGTCTCTCACTCTGCTGCCTGCTCGATATGGCAGTCTTCTTTTTAAACCTTTCGTGCTCTACTGGCTGACGCCATGCACCTGCGCAGTCTTGCCTCTCATTAACCCTGAGTGGTAAAACTGCCTTGGCTCTGAAAGTCAACCGTTCACTCTCAGCCTTCTTGCTCTAATATAACATGTAACATTGGACATTCAGCTCCCAACTACAACCATCCATCAGCCACAATTCAGTGATGGCCACAACATCATACCTGGCAATCTGTAATATTGCAACAAGATTATCCACCTTATTACTTATACTACAGGCATTTAGCTACAACACCATGAGTACCGTATTTGCTGTCCTTTCTGATTCTGCATCCATAATGATTTGATACTCAGCTGCAACTAAGTCCCATGACCTGCCTGCCCTTCCTGACAATCTGACTGCAAGCTATCTTTACTTTTTGACCATCCATTCTTTCCTGGGTCCCTTCACTCTGGCCCCCTCCCCTCTGCCAAGTTAGCTTAAACCCTCCACAACAGCTCGAACAAACCTGCTTGCGAAGGATGTCAATACTTTCCCTGGCATCTACCTTCTGGTCCGTTCCTTCCCTTACTGAGCTGGTGATTCAATTCCCAGTCCCCTGCAAAATTAGTTTGTTCTAAGGGACCAGATATACTGTATGAGTATTTGGATAAACAGGGATTGATTAGGGATAGTCAACATGGATTTGTGTGTGTTAGGTCATGTCTAACCAATCCTATAGAGTTTTTTGAGGAAGCTACCAGGAAAGCTGATCAAGGCAAGGCAGTGGATGTTTTCTACAAGCTATTTCACAAGGTCTCGCATGGGAGGTTTATCAAGCACATTCAGTCGCTTGGCATTCAAGATGAGGTGCTAACTGGGATTAGACATTGGCTCTGCGGAAGAAGACAGAGAGTGGTAGTAGCTAGTTTCCTTTCTAACTGGAGGCCTGTGATTAGGGGTGTTCCATAGGGATCAGTGCTGGGCCTTTAATGTTTTTCATCTCTACCAATGATATGGATGAGATTGTGGTTAACTGGACCAGCAAATTTGTGAATGTCACCAAAATTCGGGTTGTAGTGAATACCAAGGAAGACTGTTGGAGCTAGGCAAGCTGGTAAAATGGCAGATGGAATTTAATACAGACAAGTGTGAGGTGATGCACTTTGGTAGGACCATCCAGGGTAGGTCTTAAACAGTGAATGGCAGGGTACTGAGGAGTGCAGGAGAACAAAGGGATCTTAGACCACAGGTCCATAATTCATGACAAGTTGCAGCTAAGGTAAATAGTTTTGTAAAGAAAGTTTTTGGCACATTGACCGTCGTAAATCGAAGCAAGAGATGGGATGTTATGTTGAAGATGTACAAGACGTTGTTGAGGCCTAATTTGGAGTATTGTGTGCAGTTTTAGTCACCTACCTCACAGGTATATCTCTATCCACCATCAGTAGTGTCTACAGGAGTCACTGCCTGAAGATCCCCACTTTAAGAGACATGCCACATTCTCACAGCTACCAGGAGTAGAGAAATACAGAAAAGCAGGAGTACAGAAGGTTAAAGTCTCACACCACCACTTTTATAAACAGTTACTTCCTCTAAGCCTTTCAGTTGTGAACCATTAACCACAGCAGTTTAGCAATAACACTAACCACAACAGTTCAGCAATACTGTGACCTTCTTGACTGCTTTACACAAATAATATTTTTTATTGATTTGTAATCGTATTCTTGCCTGTAAAAGTTGAATACTTTATGTTTTTCCTTGTGTATGTTGGTGATATGATTAGAGGTTCAAAAGTTCATTTTATTCTGAAAGTATGTTTGCAGTATGGAATTCTGAGATTTGTCTTCTCCAGATAACCATGAAGCAAAAAAAAAAACAATGGAGGTCATTCAAAGAAAAACTTTAACCGTGCCTCCCCACACGCAAAAACACTGCCAATTGCCCTGAATTACATTGTGCAATGACATCATTGCTGTTAGAATTAAGTTTTCATTTCACCTGAACACACATGGACTTGTGCATATGACAATAAACTTCACTTTGACTTTAAGAACACACATGAGACTAACAAGAGGGTGGGAAGACATCATGACCTGGACATGCAGATCTACCAAACAATAGCGCAGTGACATAGTTAATGTAACAAGAGGGAAAGAGACTGGGAGAGTGAAATAACTGCTTAAATCAGTTTCCACATTCTGACTGTCCAGAGGGATGGAGTTTGAGTAGTATTCCAGAGTGTCAACAACAGAATGCTTTATGTTGCTGTTTTTCAGCTTGGAGACTTTAAGCCATCTCAGGGCTTTCTTTTCTTGTGGGCAGCTCTTGGGCTGGATATGGATGTTCAGTTTGGAAATGATGAGATGGAGATCTATCCAGCCTTCAGTAGCCCATATAGATTTTGTTACACTTACACCCTGTCTGTCTCTCCTCCTGACAATAATGTAGTCAATTCGATGCCAGCGTTCAGAGCAGAGATGCATCCATGAAGTTGTGTTACTGGCGGGAAAGTGAAAGACTGTGTTGACGACCAACAATTCATGTTTAGTACATGTCTGGAGTGGAAGAAGACTGTTGCTGCTGCTGTGACAAACTCCATCCCATCCCAGGAGGTGTTGTCTGAGCCTACTCTTTCACTGCAGTCTCCGAGGATAATAAGATTATCTATTTTGAGAACAGTGGCAATATCTGAGTGCAGTTCTTCATAAAACCTGTCCTTGACATCATCTCTGTTGGTCATAGTTTAGGTGATAATGCTGACAATGGTGATTTGCTTCATACCATGTGACGGGGGAGTTTCATGGTCATGAGCCGGTCATTCATACACTTCGGACGTCCAGCCAGATGGCCAGCAATTTCCATCTTCAGTGTAAATCCAGCCCCAGCCTCATATTTGTCTTGATTTCCTGTTCCTGTCATGAGCCCTGTGGGCCTTTGCACCAGTATTTGTTAATTGTTGTATCCAGCGTCATTTAGCCCTTATGCTTTATGGTTAATCTTGTCAAGGTTGCTTTTACCGGCTCAGGTTTTCTGCCTACTGTGACTACTTGAAGCGGACTCCTGATTAGCACTCATCATGGGATTCTTGCGTTTCGAGAATGATTCGACTCACAGTGTCGCTCAGTCAAGCCTCCAATGTTCTGTTGGAATTCCTCTGTATAAACTCTCGTTTCTGTCCTGATGTATAAACTCTCATTTCTGTCCCGATGTATAAGCTCTTGTTTCTGTCCCGATGTACAAACTCTCGTTTCTGTCCCGATGTGTAAACTATTGTTTCAGTCCCGATGTATAAGCTCTTGTTTCTGTCCCGATGTATAAACTCTCGGTTCTGTGCCGATGTACAAACTCTTGTTCCTGTCCTGACGTATAAACTCTTGTTTCAGTCCCGATGTATAAACTCTTGTTTCAGTCCCGATGTATAAACTCTCGTTTCAGTCCCGATGTATAAACTCTTGTTTCAGTCCCGATGTATAAACTCTTGTTTCTGTCCCTACTTGGGAGTCTGTTGTTCCTCCACATATGGGTTCAGTCATTTGTCATTTGTCAGTGCACACCATGACACTTCCACTCCAAAAGAATGTGCATCTCATGCCTTTCACAAAGTTCTCCCTCCCCTGCAAGCTGGGTCTCAGTTCGGGCCGTGATATTGATGTTTTATCTGCTAAAGCTCTCCGTATTTGAGGAATTCTCCTCTGAGGCCTGTCAGCACTGACTCTGTCCAACATTCCACACGGGACAGGGAGGGTGAGAGGAATAGTCCTGAATTCTCTCATTGATGTATTTCAGCTGCTGTGATAGGGTCCCCGCCAGTCACTGTAAGCTGGTCAGGGAAAGAATGGAGCAGGTAATGTTGTGGGCCCTTTCCTCATACCACGGAGGTGAGCAGTGCGTTCCGGAAGAGGGCTGCTCAGTCGCTCAGCTGGCTGCCGAAAGCCAGAGTCTCCATGTTAGAGGATAACAACCCAGTGACCTGAGTCACCAGGGTGCAGGCTTGTGGCTACAGCCGTCAGTGTACCCACACCTGCTGCTTCGTCGCTGGCCTGTTGCCACAAGACTCAGGTTAGTTTGGAATGGGAAAGATGGATGACAAGAGTGACTTGCACCAGGACTTAGTTTAAAATGAGGAAGAGCTGAACAGAGTTAACTTCAAACCCATCCCATCAGAGGTGCTACCCCTCCCTGACACTCCAAGCACCCCAAGATTGAAGAGTGTAAAATGAAGTACTCAAGTGAAAATGACAGAGAAAAGGGAACAAAAACATTACAGCACAGTGCAGGCCCTTCGGTCCATAATGTAATTGATTGAATTACTGTGCAGACGCAACAGGAGCGTTTCCACACAGGACCGTCAAACAGCTTGAAAAATCACCAGGTTTCTCAACTAGAGTTGTTGATTGGAATACTGTGCAGTCGCAACAGGACGCTCCCACACAGGACCGACAAACAGCTTGAAAAATCACTAAGTTTCTCAACGAGGATTGTTGATTGGAGTACCACGCAAATGCAACAGGACGCTCCCACAGAGAACCTACAGACAGTTTGAAAAATCACCAAGTTTTTTGATGGGAATCTTTGATTGGAGTACTGTGCAAATGCAACAGGAGTGCTCCTACACCGGACCAACAAGCAGTATGAAAAATCATCAGGTTTCTCAAGGGGAGTCGTTAATTGGAATACTGCACAGATGCAACGGAAGCACTCCCACACAGCTTGGAGCATTCTGAGTTGGTATCGGCCCCTACCTCCTTGGCCAAGTGCATATAGGAGAGTCCCAGTTATCGCAGGCTAAGGATTTTCTCAGGGGCAAATCCCACCCCTGAAGGGGAGGAGGAACGTGAGACTTGGGCGGAGCAGACTTCTCAGTTGTTAGATGAATGGCAGTGCTCTGATAATGTGAAAAGACAGCGACTGCTAGAAAGTCTGAGATGTCCGGTTGCTGAGCAGAGGGAGACGTCCTGCCTGAGGTGCAAAGTGGACCCGAGGAGTTGGTATTATCAGTTCAGTGTGCTGGACCCGAGGAGTTGGTATTATCAAATACCCATGAGTGAGGCTGATAAAGAGATGACGACATTTATATGTCCTCTCTGATTTTTCCAGATTGAAAGGATGCCCCAGGAATATCAGGAGCACCGGCGACTCGCCAGTGTGTCATAGAAAACCTACAGCATAATATGGGCCCTTTGGCCCACAGAGCTTTGCCGAACATGTTCCTACCTTACAACTACTGAACCTAGGCTTTACCCATAGCCCTCTATTTTCTAAGCTCCATGTAGCATCCAGGAGTCTCTCGCAAGACCCTATCATTTCCGCCTCCACCACCGCCGCCGGCAGCCCATTCCATGCACTCACTCATGGAGGAAACTGTGGGGGATATGAACTTGCTTGAGGTGCTGATGTACCTGGATGGATGATCTCATAGTGTTTGGGTCTACCTTGGAGGGACATGAAGCAAGGTTACTGAAGGTGCTGAGCCGCCTGAAAGCTGAAGGGTTAAAACTTTCCCTGACAAGTACCAGTTCTGCAAGATGAATGTCAACTTTGCTGGGCACATAGTCTCACAGCATGGAGTAGGTACGGTTCTGTCAAAAATAGAGTCAGTGACCACATGGCCAAGATCCCAGTCTGTGAGCACCCTGCACTTATTCCTTGGATTCTGTGGGTAATATCAGTTGTTGAAGGAGCTGCCGATGAAAGCACTGGCTCTGGCTTTTGCAGACCCCTGATTCCATATGTATTGCATACAGATGTCAGCAGAGAGGACTTAGGGGGTGTCCTGTATCGGGAGCAGGATACAGGGTTGAGATCAGTTGCATTTGTCAGCTGGAGTCTGTCGCCCTCCCTTGCACAAATTGGAGTTCCTGGCATTGAACTGGGCTCTGGTGGATAAGCTAAGTGACTATATATATGCTGTCAAGTTTGAGGTGAGGATGGACAACAATCCCTTAACTTATATCCTGACCTCAGTGAAATTGAATGCCAGGACCATCGATGGTTGGCAGCGTTGTTTGCCTATGATTTTAGCCTGAAGTACTGGCTGGGGAGTCGGAACATTGATGCCGAAGCATTGTCCCAACGTGCACATGAAGGTTGGACAGGGACGGAGAGTGGGAGAGCGCTCCTGCCCCTGAACTCAAAGCCACGTGGCAGTTTTGCATCATGGGGAGGTCAGAGGCAATGCAAGGATAGAATCAAGCAGTTGATCATTTGGGAGCCTCTAATGGTGCCATTTCACAAACTTATTGCAACCTGACTGCTCTGTAAACAAAGCAGTCTGTGTGACTGCCCACAGCATCTCGCTCAATGTCAGAACATCCTTCAGGAAGGTGATCTTTAAGTTCCTGGGAGTTAACATCTGAGATGTTCTCCCCTGGTCCCAATACATTGATGCAATTACAAAGGAGGCACCCCTGCAGCTCTACTTCTTCCAGAGTTTGAGGAGGTTCGGTATGTCATCAAAAACTCCAGCAAATTTCTACAGACGTACATGGAGATCATTCCATCTGGTTGTATCACGGTCTGGTATGGAGGCTCTAGTGCGCAGGATCAACAGAGGCTGCAGAGAGTTACAGTCTCAACCCCCTCCATCATGGGCACAACCCTTCACTCCATCAAGAACATCCTCAAGAAGTACAAGGGATCTGGAGAAGCAAATGGATGACTTGTGGCTTGTACGGGAGACCGAGGGTATAATTGATCAAATTTACAGAAGTAGTCACCCCGAAGTTGCAGGAGGCAAGTAGCTGGGTGACTGTCAGGAGAAATGGAAATAGACAGTTACAGCAGAGCAACCCTGTGGCCATTACCCTCAAAAACAAGGATAACGCTTTGGATACTTCTGTGAGGGATGACCTCCCGGGAGAATGCCATGGCGACCGGGTTACAGGCATCGAGCATGGGTTGTGGTGTAGAAGGGAAGGAGAGAGAAGGGAGAGGTAATGAAAGGGGACTCGATAGTGAGGGGAACAGACAGATTCTGTGAACATGAACGGAACACCCAGATGGTATGTTGCCTCCTAGTTGCCAGGGTCAGGCATGTCTCAGATCACATCCACAACATTTTGGAGAGGGAAAGGGAACAGCCAGATGTCTTGGTACATATTTGTTCCAATGACATAGGAAGGAAAAGCAATGAGGTCCTAAAAAGAGAATTTAGAGAGCTAGGTAGAAAGGTGAGAAGCAGGACCTCCCAGGTAGTAGTTTCTGGATTGCTGCCTGTGCCACACGCCAGTGAGGGTAGAAACAGGATGACTTGGCAGATAAATGAGTGGCTGAGAAGCTGGTGCAGGGGACAGGGCTTCAGGTTCTTGGATAATTGGGATCTCTTCTGGGGGAGGTATGACCTGTTCGAAAGTGACGGGTTGCACTTGAACCAAGGGGGACCAATATTTTCACGGGCAGGTTTGTTAAAGCTGTTAGGGCGGGTTTTAATTAACTTAGCGAGGGGTGGGAACCAGAGTGAAGGGACTCAGCATAGGACGGAATGTAAAAAAGTAAAGATAGTTTGCAGTCAGACTGTCAGGAAGGGCAAGCAGGTGATGGGACTTAGTTGCAGACAACAGGCTGAATATCAAACCATTAGGGATGCAGAATCAGAAAGTATAGCAAATATGGTGCTCAAGGTATTATATCTAAATGCATGTAGTATAAAAAGTAAGGTGGATGATCTTGTTGCAATGTTACAAGTTGCCAGGTACGATGTTGTGGCCATCACTGAATCGTGGCTGAAGGATGGTTGTAGTTGGGAGCTGAGTGTCCAAGGTTACACGTTATATCAGAGGGATAGGAAGGTTGGAAGTGGGGGTGGTGTGGCTGTACTGGTAAAGAATGACATTAAATCAGTAGAAAGATGTGACATAGGATCAGAAGATGTTGAATCCTTGTGGGTTGAGTTAATAAACTGCAAGGACGTTGATGGCAGTTGATGGCTGGAGGAGGACCACAGGTTACAACAAGAGGTAGAAAGGGCGAGCCTAAAGGGCAATGTTATTGTAGTCGTGGGAGATTTTAACATGCAGGTCGATTGAGTAATGGATAAGGTTGGTAATGGATCTCAAGAGACTGGGTTTATTGAATGCCTAAGAGATAGCTTTTTAGAACAGTTTCCTGTTGAGCGGACTAGGGAATCAGCTATTCTGGATTGGGTGTTACGTAATGAACTGGAGGTGTATAGGGAGTTTAAGGTAAAAGAACACTTAAGACCCAGTGATCACAATATAATTGTCTTCAACTTGAAATTCGATAGGGAGAAAGTAAAGTCTGATGTAGCGGTATTTCAGTGGTATGAGAGAGGAGTTGGCCAAGTAAATTGGAAAGAGCTGCTATCAGAGATATCAACAGAGTAGCAATGGCATGAGTTTCTGGGAAAAATAAGGAAGGTACAGGACATGTATATTCCAAAAATGAAGAAATACTCAAATGGTAAAATAGTACAACCATGGGAAGTCAAAGCTATTGCAAAAGCAAAAGAAAGGGCATACAACAAAACAAAAATTAATGGGAAGATAGAGGACTGGGCATTTTTTAAAAAAACCTACATAGAGCAACTGAAAAAAATCATAAGGGAAGAGATGAAATATAACAGCAAACTAGCAAAAAATATCAAAGTGGATAGTAAAAGGTTTGTCAAGTATGTTGAAGATAAAAGGGAAATGAGAGTAAATAGAGGACGGCTAGAAAATGAGGTAGGAGAAATAATAACGGGGGACAAGGAGACGGTTGATAAAAGAAATGAATATTTTGTGTCAGTCTTCACTGTGGAAGACACTAGCAGTATCCCTGATGATGTACTGTGTGAAGGAAGAGAAGTGGGCGCAGTTACTGTTACAAGAGAGAAGGTGCTCAAAAAGCTGAATGACCTAAAGGTACGTAAGTCAGCTGGTCCAGAGGAACTGTACCCCAGGGTTCTGAAAGAGGTAGCGTTAGAAATTGTGGCAGTATTAGAAATGATCTTTCAAAAATCATTGGATTCTGGCATGGTGCCAGAGGACTGGAAAATTGCAAATGTTACTCCACTCTTTAAGAAAGGAGGAAGGCAACAGAAAGGAAATTATGGATCAGTTAGCCTGACCTCAGTGATTGGGAGGCTGTGAGAGTCAATTGTTAAGGATGAGGTGATGGAGTACTTGGTGACACAGGAGAAGAAAGGGCAAAGTCAGCATGATTTCCTTAAGGGAAAATACTGCCTGACAAACCTGTTGGAATTCTTTAAGGAAATTACATGAAGGATAGATAAAGGGGATGCAGTGGATGTTGTGTATTTGGACTTTCAGAAGGCATTTGATAAGATGCCATACATGAGGCTGCTTACCAAGTTAAGAGCCCATGGTATTACAGGAAAGTTACTAACATGGTTGGAGCATTTGCTGATTGATAGGAGGCAGCGAGTGGGAATAAAAGGATCCTTTTCTGGTTGGCTGACAGTGACTAGTGGTGTTCTGCAGGGGTCGGTGTTGGGACTAATTCTTTTTATGCCGTATATACAGTAAATTATTTAGATGATGGAATAGATGGCTGTGTTGCCAAGTTTGCAAATGATATGAATATTGGTGGAGAGGTAGGTAGAGTTAAGGGTACAGACAGGATGCAGAAGGAGTTAGACAGATTAGGAGAATGGGCAAGAAAGTGACAAATGAAATACAATGTTGGAAAATGGATGGTCACGCACTTTGGTAGTAGAAGTAAGTGTGCCGACTATTTTATAAATGGGGAGAAAATCCAGGAATCTGAGATGCAGGGGGACTTGGGAGTCCTTGTACAATACATCCTGAAGGTTATCTTGCAGGCTGAGTCAGTGATGAGGAAGGCAAATGCCATGTTAGCATTCATTTCAAGAGGTCTAGAATACAAGAGGAGGGATGTGATGCTGAGGCCTTATAAGGCACTGGTGAGGTCTCACCTTGAGTATTGTGAACAATTTTGGGCCCTTCATCTTAGAAAAGATGCGCTGGCATTGGAGAGGGTTCAGAGGAGGTTCACAAAGATGATTGCAGTCATGAAAGAGTTATCATATGAGGAACATTTGATGGCTTTGGGTCTGTACTCACTGGAATTCAGTAGGATGAGGGGAGATCTTATTGAAACCTTTCATATATTGAAAGGCCTAGACAGAGTAGATCTGGAAGAGATGTTTCCCATGGTGGGAGAGTCTAGGACAAGAATGCACAGCCTTAGGATAGAGGGGCACCCTTTCAAAAGAGAGATGCAGAAAAAATTCTTTAGTCAAAGAGTGGTGAATATTTGGAATTTGTTGCCACATGCAGTTGTGGAGGCTAGGTCCTTGTGTATATCTAAGGCAGAGATTGATAGGTTCTTGATTGGACATGGCATCAAAGGTTACGGGGAGAAGGCAAGGAACTGGGGTTGAGGAGGTGATTTTAAAAAAAGGATGAGCCATGATTGAATGGCAGAGCATACCCAATGGGCCAGATGACCTAATTCTGCTCCTATGTCTTATGGTCTTATTGAATGAAGCCGGAGGTCAAAGAGTACAGCAGGTCGTGCATTCACTGCATGCGGAGGAAGACGTTGCCTACAAGGGCTGCTCTGTTGTCCCATTTGCAAAGTGCGGGGCCCCTTGACCTGGTGTGTATGGATTTCCTGTCAATAGAGTCAGATGCCAGCCATATGGCGAATGTCCTGTTCATTACGGATTACTACACCAGATATGAGCAAGTTTTCCCTACCAAGGATCAGAGGGTGTCCACGGTGGCCAAGGTGTTATGGGAGAAGTATTTCATTTATTATGGCCTCCCCAGGTAGGTACATAGTGATCGGGGACGGGATTTTTAGAGTAGGCTCATACATGAGCTACTGAGCATAGTTGGATTTGAGAAGTCTAGGACTACTCTGTATCATCCGCCAGGTGAGCCCCAGCCCGAGACGTTTAATCAGACCTTGTTAGACGTACAAGGAACCTTGGAAATCTGCAAGAATAACAAGTGGAGTCAACATATTGGACAACTGGTCCACTGCTACAACTGTACCCGAAATGAAGCGACTGGGTACTCACCATATTATTTGATATTTGGGCACAAGGCGATGTTGCCTTTATTTCAGGACTGGTGAGGAAGACCTACCATCGAGGACTTCTCTGAACTATGTGTCTGATATGAGAAGGGAGCTGAAAAAGGCTTATGAAGTAGCTGAGTTCGCAGATGCCAAACAGAATCAAGGAAACAAGAGGAGGTATGATCAAAAGGTTAGGTTCTCCCAACTCATGCTGGGAGACCGAGTCTTCATAAGGAATTTCGGGCTACCTGGCAAGCATAAATTGGCTGACCACTGGGCAGCTACGCCCTATGTCAGATTCCCAACGTACCAGTTTTCTGGGTAAAACCATAGGATGGGAATGGGCCTGTCAAGATTCTCCATCAGAACCACCTTCAGCCCCTGGAACAAGAGCTGTGGGCTGATCCAGAGCCCGACCTGGAGCCTACACCTAGTAAGAGGACTCTGCGGTTACACAGAGCGACTGAACGACCAACAGCAGGAGAGATTAGACTGGCCCCCGCCCCTGAATGGGATACGGACTTGAAGGATGAGGAAATGGGGGTGTGGTATATACTGCATTGTGCTAACTCCCGACTGATTGAGGAAGAGGTTCCCAACCCTTCTCACACTGAGTCTGATGAAATCAGAGGGACTATGTGTGGACAGGCTAGGTTTCAGCAGGACCGTGAAGGGGATGATCTGCCAAGGGACAGAGGGAACCAAGTTGCAGGAGGGCACGTGTGATAAACTGGGAGAGGTCTCGCCAGATAGACCAGTAGTATCCCACGGAGGGTCGGAACCTAAAGTAGATGACGGGGTAAGGAGGTCTCAAAGGATCAGGAGACCCCCAGATAGTCTGGCCTATATAGCACCGGGGAACAGAGTGCTACAGCTATCCCCCAGTGAGATATGTCACTACCCTTTAGAAATTGGATTGGAAGTGCTGACATCACAAAAATCCTTTGAAAGCGGTGATGTTAATAATGAGATGACAAATTATTTCAAAGTCATTGGGACATGACTATTTTGGTAGGGAGAGAGTGTAATGCCCTGGTTCATATTTTTTCTCTGTTATGCTGTTCTGTTCTGTGTATGCTGCTTGTTTGGTTACTGTTGAAGATAAGAGATAGGAGAATTGTATCCCATCCAATGAGGATGGCCAGATTTAGGGGAGGTTTCTCTGGTGAGGGACACTAAGGTTGGGCTTGGGGCTTTACTGGGGGAGAAGAGAGAAGGTGCAAGAGAGAAGAGGTCGTAGGAGTTGACCCAGAGTGGGGCTGTGTTTCGACGATGCCCGGGGAGAGATCGATTGTGGATCGGTGACTTGGGGAAACGGTGAGCTCCAACTTGTGCATATTAGACTGTTTCATTAAAATGGACCCTTTTCTTTTTTGTTTTTTCCTTTACTAACCCTTTAGTTAAATTAGGAATTGTAAAGCTAAATCTTTTAATTGTATGTGGTGTACCGTCTGTTATTTTGTGGCACTGATTTATAACCGAGTAACGAATCATGCAGCATCCACACAAATGGGGATTTTGGGGCTCGGACTTTCATCTCCCACGTTTGGTGGGTCCGGAGATTGTCATTCCCTAGACTTATGCAGCTGACAGAACCACAGTGTTTCACAGCCTTACCACGAGGAGCCCTACGGTCTGGAGGGGAAACAGTGTACTTGGCTTGTTTCTCACGTTTGAATCTAATAATAGTGTATTGAGATAAGGAGTGAGTTTCAGTGACAGATATGTAAATGTGGATGAACACTTTCAGCTACTCTGCAGTTTGTTAGTACTTTTTCAGCACTTTCCACCGTGCTGCCCACTCTCCCCCATCACTTCCTCTTCACATCCTGTGCCTTTGAGCTGAAATAAGCATGTGGGGAAGTTGAAGGGGAATCAGTCGCTTGTGAAATAGTAATGAGGAACATCGGGTCTGAATGAGCAGAAATTCAGTTTTTGAAGAACAAGCGAGAAGAAATGTTTGCAGCGATAATCACAATCATGACTCTGTCCGTCTGTGCAGTGGGTAAGTAAATTCCCAGAGTGGGGTCACCCAGTCTGAGACTGGTTTCATCTGCCTTTGAGTTTAATTGACCAGTTGTGGGCCGTGATACTGTGTACAGTTTTGGTCATCCTGTTAGGATGTTATTAAATGAGAAAGAGAGCAGAAACGACCAGGATGTTGTCTGGACTTGGAGGTCTGTGTCACAAGGAGAGATTGGGCACTGCACTTCCCTCAATCGCAGGACTCTGCAGAGAGTGGTGCAGAAAGCCCAACTCATCTGTAGATGTGAACTTCCCATGATTCAGGACATTTAGAAAGACAAATGTGTAAAAATGGCCCGAAGGATCAAGTCATCACAACTACAATCTGTTCCAGCTGCTACCTTCCAGGAAATGGTTATCATCATCATTGTCATCAGGTGCCGAGTCCAGTTTGAGCTTTGACTGCCATGGCCCACACACTCCTGTTTCGGGTCAAATGGATCAATTCATTGGTGTTCATTTCCAGTTCTCTGGCTGCTGCCTCCATCTTCATTTGTCTTTTAGCTCTTGTCATCAAAATTCTTAGAAGTATCTTGGTGATATGACTCATTAAATTTATGGTCCTATGTAATTCACATTCTATTGCTCCAGGTTTCTTAGGAAGAGTGATAAATACTGATTTTTTCATTTCTTCTGATATTATTCCAGTCTCATAAATGTCATTGATTAAATCAGTAAGTTTTTCAATTCCATAATCTTCAAGGGCGATAATTTGTTCTATTACTAATTCATCCGGACTTGCTGCCTTTCCTTTCTTCATCTTATTTATTGCATTACGAATTTCAGATTTTAAAATACTTGGACCTTCAATGTTTTTCTTAATTTCTGGTTTTTCGCCTCAATCGTCTTCAAACCATTCCTGAATATACTCAGTCCATCTGTTCATAATCTCATCTTTTTCCATGATAATGGTACCATCCTTTGCTTTCAAACATCCACCTGAAGAACAGAGGAGCTTTTTACCAGTGATATTCTTGATTTGTTGATGTAACCTTTTTGGATCAGTAATAAAGATTCTTTCTATTTGCTAACATTCCTGGTTTAACCATTCTTCTTTGGCTTTTTGACATAAGCTTTCAACCTTTTTAATTTAAGGACTTATATTCTATTGGATTTGCTTTCTTCCATCTCCTTTCTTCCATTAGATTTTTGATTTCATCTGTCATCTATTTATTCTTTGTGTTTTTTCCTTTTTTAGGAATCACTGACTTTGCTGATTCTACCAAAGCATCCTTTAGAGAAATAAATTTCATTTCTACATGATTGCTATCATCATCAACAGATTCTATTTCTAGACTTTGAAATCTATTCCTTACTTCAATTTTTAATTTTTGTCTTAAGTTTCCTTCTTTAATTAATTGCAAGTAGGCAAGGGGTTGTTCAGGTTTTTGCTTCTTTAGTTTTTTAAGTTTTACTTTTACATGACATACTGCTGGGTTATGGTCACCATTACAGTCTGCACCTGGATATGTTTTGCATTGAGTCACTGAGTTTCTAAATCTTTGGTTTATAGTAATAAAGTCAATTTGATTTCTAGTGTTATCACCTGGACTTTTCCAGGTCCATGAGCATCTTGGATGGTTTTTAAAGTAGGTATTCATAATGACCTGATTATTCATCTTGCACTGTTCTACCCATTTCTCACCTCGTTCATTTCTTTTCCCTAGTCCAAATTTTCCTCTGGTATTTCCATTAGCACCTTGTCCTACTTTAGCATTTAGATCTCCCATGACAATAACAATATCTTGAAATTTGCATCCATTCTTTGCTTGTTCAAGCTCTTCATAGAATTTATCTATATCTTCATTTGTTCCATCTGATGTTGGTGCATATACCTGTGTAATTGCTAAATCAAATGGTTGTCCTCTGAATCTAACAAGGAGCACTCTTTCTGATATTGCCCAATGTCCTAAAACACTTTTTGGCATGTTTTCATCCATAAGAATTCCTAGTCCATTAGTATGGGATATTCCACAATAATAAATTAGGGTTTTATTTCTATTCTGACATGTTCCAGCACCTATCCAATGAACTTTGCTAATTCCCATGATGTTCATCTTTGGTCTTTCCATTTCATTTATCACATTATCCAATTTTCTTGCTTTATATAGCGTTCTTACATTCCAAGTGGCAATAATTTTCTTTTGTGTTACTTCAATTTCATGTACAGTAGCTTGATGACAGTCAGGGATCCCCTGCTGACCAGAATCAACCCTACTGACCGAAGCATCTTCAAAATTTTCTTGAACACCCTCTTGACACTGTTGTTGTGTGATACATTTTGTGAGTTTGACCATGGTTTTCTTGGCTAATAGATTCTAGGAAACCTAGTATTTAGCAACAGTGGTTTGCTATTACCTACCATTGGGCGAACTAAAGAAATAGCCATTTCTCTTCCCAAATGTTCATCCGCCTGTACTATAGCCGTTGACATTTGAGGTCCGAGCTCATCCGCCTTCTCCGTCACAAGTTCAGTTACTGAACCTAGCGGATCTGCCATTGGCCTTCGCTCAGATCAATGGACAATAGACAATAGGTGCAGGAGTAGGCCATTCAGCCCTTCGAGCCAGCAGCACCATTCACTGTGATCATGGCTGATCATCCACAATTAGTACCCCGTCCTGCTTTCTCCCCATATCCCTTCATTCGCTATCTTTAAGAGCTCTATCTAACTCTTTCTTGAAAGAATCCAGAGAATTGGCCTCCACTGCCTTCTGAGACAGAGCATTCCGCAGAACCACAACCCTCTGTGTGAAAAAGTTTTTCCTCAACTCCATTCTAAATTGTCTACCCCTTATTCTTAAACTGTGGCCTCTGGTTCTGGACTCCTTAAAAAAACATGTTTCCTGACTCCAGCGTGTCCAATCCCTTAATAATCTTACATGTTTCAATCAGATCCCCTCTCATCCTTCTAAATTCTACTGTATACAACCCCAGTCGCTCCAATCTTTCAACATATCCTGAGCAGGAACCCTTGCAGGTGCTACCGTTCCAGGTCAGAGCGGCCCTGGGAGCAATGAATGACTAAGGGGTAACTCCACTTTCCCCAAAGCTCTGAAAATCCCCAATCAGAGGCTCATCACTGGTTACAGCTTAGAGTCATACCCAGGACCACAGGAAATGGTACCGCAGCATAATAACCAGGACTAACAGGCTCTGGGACAGCTTTATCAGGCCATCAGACTGATAAATTCATGCTGAAACAATTGTATTTCTATGTTATATTGACCATCCTGTTGTACATACTATTTATTACAGATTACTATAAATTGCACATTGCACATTTAGAAAGACGTAATGTAAAGATTTTTACTTATTATGTATATGAAGGATGTAAGTAATAAAGCCAATTCAATTCAATTCAGATTGCATACACTAGGAACTTCCGTCTTAAATATCCCCACGGACTTGGACTCCACTGCAGTCTGTGATAGATTCACTACTCTCTGGCTAAAAATATTCTTCCTTATCTGTTCTAAAAGATCATCACTCAATTTTGAGGTCGTGCCCTCTAGTTCTGGATATCTCCACCAAAGGAAACATCCTCTCCACATCCACCCAATCTAGTCCTTTCAAGATTCAGTAGGTTTCAATGAGATCCCCATGTGTTCTTCTAAATTCCAGTGAGTACAGGCCCAAAGCTGCCAAACGCTCATCATATCTTAACCCTATAATTCTCCATATCATTCTCGTGAACCTCTTCTGGACTCTCGTCAATGGTAACACATCCTTTCAGAGATGTGGGCCCAAAACTGTTGACAGTACTCCAACTTTGGCCTGACTAGTGTCTTATAAAGGCTCAGCATTATCTCCTTGCTTTTATATTCTATGCCCCTTGAAATAAATGCCAACATTGCATTTGTCTTCTTTAACACAGACTCAACCTGTAAATTAAACTTCTGGGAGTCTTGCATGAGGACTCCTAAGTCCCTCTGCACCTCTGATGTTTGAACCTTCTCCCCATTTAGATCAGGTGTCCCCAGCCTCTTTTGCACTGCAAACTGGTTTAACATTGACAATATTTTTGCGGACTGGCTGACCCAGTGGGGGGGGCGGGTTGCCAACGGACAAGAGTAGCAGTCAAATATGTTTTGTTTACCCCGAGAAAGACTACAATGATCATGAAGCCTTGCGCGGGCACCTGTGTACGCGTGCACAACTGGCGCATGCGTGTACCTGCCGATTTTTTTCTAAAAATCGGTTTTGGCGATTCTGTTCGGGAGGGAGCGGTTAATCACGAACGGAATATAGGTGGTAAGTGGCTAATACAATCAATTTTGTTTCTAAAAGGGCTTATCCAACGAATTTAATGTTAAACACAGCGCATATTTTCCACGCATGAATATAGTGATAAGTCAATTATCAGGGGAGGACAGGGGCTTGAAGTAAATGTTGAACGAACTTCCAGTAGAAGTGGTAGAGGCAGGTTCGATATTATCATTTAAAGAAAAATTGGATAGGTATATGGACAGGAAAGGAATGGAGGGTTATGGGCTGAGTGCAGGTCGGTGGGACTAGGTGAGAGTAGCTTTCGGCACGGACTAGCAGGGCAGAGATGGCCCTTTTCCGTGCTGTAATTGCTATATGGTTATATAAATCACTTATAATCAATAGCATCATAACATTTTAAGTAATGTTTGGATATTAAACACACAGCACATATTTTCCCCGTATGAACATATAAAATCATTGCAACAAACCAATATTGCTGAATCAGTGGGAGCCCTGGGCTTGTTTCCCTGCAACGAAACAGTCCTATCGAGGGGTGATGGGAGACAGCGATACTTGAAGGGGGTTCCTTATGTCCAGTCTATTCCGCAATTTAGTTTTCATTGCATTCATTGCAGAAAACTCCGCTTCACAGAAAAATGTTGGAAATGGAAGCAACGTTTTCAGTGCTTTTGTGGCTATCTCAGGATATTCAGCCTTGACTTTGATCCAGAATGCCGACAGAGATATTATGTCAAACATACTTTTCAGTCCACCGTGATATGCAAGCTCGAGGAGTTGATCTCCTTCCCGCTCTGACATTGGTGACGCACGGGTAATGACCTCGCTTGCGTTCGAGCTCAACAGTGGCTGTGACAAGGAATGAGGAAAGGTGCAGCTGACTCATATCGCCAAATCATATCATTTCCTCATGGCCCGGTAGTGCATGCCTTGTGGCCCGGTGGTTGGGGACCGCTGATTTAGATAATTCTGCACTATTGCTCTTTTTACCAAAATGCATTGTCATACATTTCCCAACACTGACAAAAGACAATAGACAATAGGTGCAGGAGTAGGCCATTCGGCCCTTTGAGCCAGCACCGCCATTCACTGTGATCATGGCTGATCATCCACTATCAGTATCCAGTTCCTGCCTTATCCCCATAACCTTTGATTCCGCTATATTTCACCTGCCCCACTGTATTCCATCTGCCCCTTATTTGCTCATCCTTCCAACTTGTCTAAGTCCTGCTGCAATTGCATTGTTTCCTCAGCATTACCTACCCCTCCACCTATCTTTGTATCATCTGAAAACTTTTCCACACAGCCATCAATTCCATCATCCAAATTATAGACAAATAATGTGAAAATTAGCGGTCCCAATACTGACCCCTAAGGAACACCACTAGACACTGGCAGCCAACTAGAAAAGGCCCATTTTATTCCCACTCACTGCCTCCAGCCTGTCAGCCATTCCTCTATCCATGCCAGTAGTAACGCCATAGGATTTTATCCTGTTTAGTAGCCTCATGTGTGACACCTTATCAAATGCCTTCTGAAAATCCAAGTAAATGACATCAACTACTTCTCCTTTGTCCACCCTGCTTGTTACTTCCTCAAAAATCTCTAACAGATTTGTCCGGCAAGATCTCTTTTCACAGAAACCATGCCAACTTTGACATTTCCTCATTAGTCTACAAGTACACCAGAACCTTGATAGAAGACCTCACAATAGACTCCAACAATTTCTTAACCACTGAAGTTAGGCTAATTGGCCTAAAAATTCCTTTCTTTTGCCTTCCTCCCTTCTTAAAGAGTGGTGAGGCATTTGCAATCTTCCAGTCTGCAGGACCATACATCCATTACCTCTTCAGCAACCTGTTTCAGGACTCTGATATGTAGTCCATCTGGTCCAGATGGCTTTGCGCCTTAAGAGCTTTGAGTTTGCCTAGCACTTTCTCCTTTGTAATAGCAATGGCACTCACTCCTGCTCCCTGACAGTCACAGACTTCTGGCACAATGGTAGTGTCTTCTACATTGAATTATCCAACTTCCCACTCACTTTTGCTACTTATATGCTCTCTCCTTGGCTTTTATGCAGTCCTTAACTTCCCTTGCCAGTCATGGTTGCCTATCCTTGCCAGTTGTGAACAACTTCTTCTGAGGAACATATCTATCCTGCACCTTGTGAACTGTCCCCAGAAACTTCAGCCATCTCTGTTCTGCCGTCATCCCCGGCAGCATCCTCCTCCAATCCACCTGGGCAAGCTCCTCTCTCAAGCCTCTGTAATTCTATTTAATTCCATTGTGATACTGATACATGTGACTTATGCTTCTCCCTCTTAAAGTGCAGTATGAGTTCACTCATATTAAGATCACCTCCTCCTAAGTGTTTCTTTACATTAAGCTCCCTAATAGTGTATGGGTTATTACACAACTTCCAATCTAAGATTGCCTTTCCCCGAGTAGGCTCAACCACAAGATGCTCTAAAAAGCCATCTCGTCAGCATTCAACAAATTCCCTCTCCTGAGATCCGACGCCAGCCTGATTTTCCCAATCTACTTGCATCTTGAAGTCCCCCATTACAGTTGTGTCATTACCCTTATTATGTGCCTTTTCCAGCTCCCTTTGCAATATCACCCCCACATCTTGGATACTATTTGGATGACTATATATTATTCCTGTACTGGTTTTAACATCCTTGTGGTTTCTTAACTCCACACTCAAAGATGCAATATTTTTTATGCAATGTCACCTGTTTCTAAATATGTAATTCCATCTCTTACCGACAGAGTCATACCACCATCTGCCTGTCGTTTTGATACAAAGTATATCCTTTGATGTTAAGCTCCCAACTAATGGCCTTCTTTCAGCCACAACTCAGCCCAGAATGCCATACCGACCAATCTCTAATTGTGCCACGGGTTTGTTCACTGTATTCCGAATGCTACGCTCATTTAAATACAGCACCTTCGGTCCTGCATTCTTTGCCTCTGTGTGACATCTTAACTCTTTGTTCCTTCTGCATCTGTACCCAATCATTGGCTTGTCCTTCCTTACATTCCTGTTACACCCGTCGTCTACTTGTAAACCTGCTGGCTCATCCTCAGCTCTAACATACTGATTCCCATCCCCCTGCCATGTTAGTTTAAGCCACTCCCAAAAATTCTAGCAAATCTGCCTGGGAGAATATTATTGTTTCTGCTTGCAGTTACTGTTTGTAGTTCCTGTTTGCACGATGTTTTCCTTCTTTGCACATTGGGTGTTCAATGGTCTTTTTTATTTCTTATTTTATTTCTTTAACTTTAATGGACATGATGTAGTTTTTTTATTCTCTGCACGTTGTCTTTTTTCATGTATATGGGGTTGGTTTTGAGTATCTTTGTTTTGTGGCTGCCTGTTAGGAGACGAATCTCAAGGTAATATAATGCAAACATGCTTTGATAATTAAATATACTTTGAAATTTTGAAACATTAGCAACGTAAAGCAATCTAGATAAGTACATGAACAGCAGAGGGTTCGCAGTCTGTGGGCCAAATGCATGCTGGGCAACACAGTCTGAGTGAACAAGTTGAGCCAAAGGTCTTGTTTCTGTACTGAACGATTTAATGAGTCACATGAATCTGAATTTGTGGTTTAAAAACTCTGAACTGTTGGGATTTTCTTGGTTCACACTGAGCTGAGACACTGAAGTATAATCTTCTACAATTCCTATTCAGCATGATAAACAAAGGTTTTACTCCCGCTGATCTACCTGCTTTTCACCTATGACTGTACAGCCCCAGTACCAGATTCAAGTTTGCTGCTGACACCAGAGCTGTAGGCAGAGTCAAAGTGGCTGATGAATCGTATACGGGCAGGACACTGAAAATCCGGCTGAGTGCTGTCACAACAACAACCTCTCACTCAATGTCAGCAAGACCACGGGGAGGGATTGTAGACTATCAGAGAAATCCACTCAGAGGATCAGAGGTGGAGAGGCTCAGTGACTTTAAACTCCTTGCTGACACTATGTCAGAGGACCTGTCCTGTACCATCATATAAATGCAATTGTAAAGAAAGCATGACAGTACCCTAACTTCCTGAGGAGTTGCTGAGATTCAGCATGTCATCAAAATCCTTGACAAATTTCCACGGATACGAGACTTATTCCAGGAATGAAAGGGTTAGCGTATGAGGAGCATCTGGCAACTCCTGGGCTGTATTTCCTGGAGTTCAGGAGAACGAGGGGGGATCCCATAGAAACATTTCAAATGTTAAAAGGCCTGAACAGATTTGATACGGCAAAATTATTTCCCATTGTAGGGAAGTCTAGGACATGAAGGCATGAATTCAGGATTGAAGGACGTCCATTTAGAACAGAAATGTAGAGAAATTACTTTAGTCAGAAGGTGGTAAATCTGTGGAATTTGTTGCCGCAAGTGGCTGTGGAGGCCAAGTCATTGGGTGCATTTAAGGCAGAGATAGATAGGTTCTTGATTAGCCAGGGCATCAAAGGGTATGGGGAGGAGGCAGGGGAGAGAGGATGACTGGAAGAATTGGATGAGCCCATGATTGAATGGTGGAGCAGACTTGACGGGCTGAATAGCCTACTTCTTCTCCCATACCTTATGGTCTTATATGTGGTGGAAAGTGTTCTGATAGGCTGCATTAAGGCCAGGCATGTGAATGCCAATGCCTTTAAGTGGACAATCCTACGAAAGGTAGTGAATTTGATCCAGTACATCAGGTGTAAAACCTTACCAACCATTGTGAACATCTACGTGAAATGTTGGCGCAGAAAAGCAGCATCCATCATCAAAGATCCTCACCACCCAGGCCAGGCTCTTTTCACGCTGATGCCATCAGGTAAAAGGTACAAGAAGGTACAATTGTCTCAGGACTCACACCAACAGAGTCAAGAACAGCTCCTACCCCTCGACCATCAGGCTCTTGAACAAATGATAACTACACTCATTCTGTTTCCAGTGATCTCACAACCAATGATCTCACTTTCATGACTCTTTATCTTGGTATTTATTGCTATTTATTTATATTTGCATTTGCACACATTGTTGTCTTCTGTACTCTTGCTCTTTCATTGATCCTGTTCACAGTTACTTTTCTATAGATTTGCTGCGGAAGTTTGCACTCTGGTAATAAATTTTACTTTGAACTTTGAATTTTGGAAAGGTTTCACCAAGTTCCACAGGTGTCAGCACAGAAAATCTGACGTAAATTTGAAAGATGGTTTAAGAAACAAGAAAGAGAGAGGGTCCGATGTCAGCAATGTGTGTCAGGAGGTAAACCTCTGGGTCCTCAACTTCTCACATGTATGTTAGACACCAAATGCAGGAATGAGGAGTTGCATATAAAAGTAAAATACTGCAGTTGTTGCAAACCTGAACGAAAAGCCAAGACGCACCAAGCATTCAACAGATCAGAGAGCAAGAGAGCAGAGAGAAACCGGGTTCATGGTTCACACAGAAAACCTGATGATGCTCACCCAGGTTTGCAGATACTACTGAGTAAGGAGGGAGCATTGGCAGTGCAGGTTACAATGATCAATCAAGTGGTCAAAACTACAGAAGATGAGACTTATTGAAAAGAATCTCAAAAGATATAATAAAGTCAAATGACCACATCTTCTTCATACATTTTATGTTCAAGGGTCATAGAATCACAGCGTACTACAGCGGAGAAACAGGCTGTTATGTACATCAGTTCCATACCAACCTGAACTTGTACCTAGTCCCATTTACCTGCACCTGGACCTTATCCCTCCATAACTCTGTCATCCATGTACATATTTCAAACTTCCCTTAAATGTTACAATTGCATCCACCACTTCCACTTCCACTGACAGCTCGTTCCACACAGTCACCACCCTCTGAGTGAAAAACTTCCCCCTCAAGTTCCCCTTAAATATTTCACTTTTCACTCTAAACCTGTGACCTCTAGTTCCAGACACAGTCAACCTGAAGTGAAAAGGCCTGTATGCATTCACCCTATCTATACCCCTCATAAGTCTGTATACCTCTATCCAATCTCCCCTCATTCTCCTACATGCCAGTGAAAAAATGCCTGAAATGATTCAATCTTTCACTACAACTCAGATCATCAAGTATACTTGTAAATTTTCCCTGCAGCCTTTGAATCTTATATCTTTCCTGCAGGTAGGTAGGCATTGCAGCCAATTCTTCAAATTCAGCCTCAAAGGTTCAAACGTTTAAAAGTCCAATTTAAGGTCAGAGAAATGTATACAGTATACATCCTGAAATGCTTTTTCTTCACAAATATCCAGGAATACAGACACACACAACGCGCTGGAGGAACTCAGCAGGTTAGGCAGCATCCGTGGAAACGATGAGTCAACGTTCGGGCCGGAACCCTTTGTCAGGACTGTAGAGGGAAGGGGCAGAGGCCCTATAAAGAAGGTGGGGGGAGGGTGGGAAGGAGAAGGCTGGTAGGTTCCAGGTGAAAAACCAGTAAGGGGAAAGATAAGGGGTGGGGGAGGGGGTAGGCAGGAAAGGTGAAGAAGGAATAGGGGAAAACACAATGGGTAGTAGAAAGAGGCGGTACCATGAGGGAGGTGAGAGGCAGCTGGGAGAGGGGCAGAGTGAAATAGGGATAGGGGAAGGGAGGGGGAGGGAATTACCGGAAGCTGGGGAATTCTATGTTCATACCAAGGGGCTGGAGACTTCCTAGACAGTATATGAGGTGTTGCTCCTCCAACCTGAGTTTAGCCTCATCATGGCAGTAGAGGAGGCCACATATGGACATATCCAAATGGGAATGGGAAGCAGAGTTGAAGTGGGTGGCTACTGGGAGATCCTGTCCGTTGTGGCGGACGGAGCAGAGGTGCTCGACGAAACGGTCCCCCAATCTGCGTCGGGTTTCACCGATGTAGAGGAGGCCGCACCGGGAGCACCGGATGCGATAGATGACCCCAACAGACTCACAAGTGAGGTGTTGCGTCACCTGGAAGGACTGTTTGGGGCCCTGAATGGTGGCAAGAGAGGAGGTGTAGGGACAGGTGTAGGTGTAGGAGGCTGCTTCCTGCACCCATGCTGAGCCCATCAATTTCATCGACTTTACTTCAAACTTCCACCCAGCCCTCAAAGTCACTTGGTCTATCTCAGACACTTCTCTCCCCTTTCTCGATCTCTCGGTCTCCATCTCTGGAGACAGACAGTCCACTGACATCTACAAGCCCACTGACTCTCATAACTACCTCGACTATACCTCTTCCCACCCCACCACAAGCAAAAATGCCATTCCCTATTCCCAGTTCCTCCGTCTCCGCCGCATCTGCTCCCAGGATGAGACTTTACGTTCCAGGACATCTTAAATGTCCTCTTTCTTTAAGGATCGTGGTTTCCCTTCTGCCGTCATCAATGATGCCCTCACCCGCATCTCCTCCATTTCCCACACTTCGGCTCCCACCCCATCCTCCCGTCACCACAACATGGACAGAGTTTCCCTTGTCTTCACCTACCACCCCACCAGCCTCCGGATCCAACACATTATCCTCTGCAACTTCCACCACCTTCAACAGGACCCCAACACTAAGCACATCTTTCCCTCTCCACTCTTCTGCTTTCCACAGGAATCGTTCCCTCCGTGACTCCTTGATCCACACGTCCCTCCCCATGGATCTCCCACCCGGCACTTATCCCTGTAAGCATAAGTGCTACACCTGTCCCTACACCTCCTCTCTTGCCACCATTCAGGGCCCCAAACAGTCCTTCCAGGTGAGGCAACACTTCACTTGTTGGGGTCATCTATTGCATCCGGTGCTCCCGGTGCAGCCTCCCCTACATCGGTGAAACCCGACACAGATTGGGGGATCGCTTCGTCGAGCATCTCCACTCCGTACACCACAACAGACAGGATCTCCCAGTAGCCACCCACTTCAACTTTGCTTCCCACTCCCATTCAGATATGTCCATACATGGCCTCCTCTACTGCTATGATGAGGCCAAACTCAGGTTGGAGGAGCAACACCTCATATACCGTCTGGGTAGTCTCCAGCCCCTTGGTATGAACATTGAATTCTCCAACTTCCGGTAATTCCCTCCCCCTCCCTTCCTCTATCCCTATTTCACCCTGCCCCCTCCCCCAGCTGCCTATCACCTCCCTCAATGTTTCGCCTCTTTCTACTACCCATTGTGTTTTCCCCTATTCCTTCTTCACCTTTCCTACCTATCACCTCCCTGCTTCTCCTCCCCTACCCCTTTATCTATCCCCTTACTGGTTTTTCACTTGGAACCTACCAGCCTTCTCCTTCCCAGCCTCCCCCCATATTTATAGGGCCTCTGTCCCTTCCCTCTTCAGTCCTGAGGAGGGCTCTGGCCCGAAATGTCGACTCATCGTTTCCACGGATGCTGCCCGACCTGCTGAGTTCCTCCAGCGTGTTGTGAGTGTTGCTTAGACCCCAGCATCTGCGGAGTATTTTGTGTCCAGGAATACAGAGAAGTGCCCCAAAGAATGAACGACAGTTAAACGTGACAACCCCAAAGACCAACCCCAGCTCCCCGCTCCCACGCGCAATCCCCTCCCTCACCTCCCACATTGCCCTGGGGTACATCTCATCCGGTCCAGGCGACTTACTTGACTTCATGCTTTCCAAAAGCTCCAGCACATCCTCTATCTTAATATCTACATGCTCAAACTTTTTAGTCCGCTGCAAGTCATCACTACAATCACCAAGATCCTTTTCCATAGTGAATACTGAAGCAAAGTATTCATTAAGTATCTCTACTATTTCCTCCGGTTCCATACACACTTTCCCACTGTCACACTTGATAGGTCCTATTCTTTCACATCTTATCCTCTTGCTCTTCACATACTTGTAGAATGCCTTGGGGTTTTCCTTAATTCTGCCCACCAAGGCCTTCTCATGGCCCCTTCTAGCTTTCCTAAATTCCTTCTTAAACTCCTCCCTGTTAGCCTTATAATCTTCTAGATCTCTAACATTACCTAGCTCTCTGAACCTTTCGTAAGCTTTTCTTTTCTTCTTGACTAGATTTACTACAGCCTTTATTGTCAGGACCGGAAACTTATCCATAAGACCAAAACACAAAGGAGTAGAAGTCGGCCATTCGGCCCATCGAGTCTGCTCCACCATTTTATCATGAGCTGATCCATTCTCCCATTTAGTCCCACTCCCCTGCCTTCTCACCATAACCTTTGATGCCCTGGCTACTCAGATACCTATCAATCTCTGCCTTAAATACACCCAATGACTTGGCCTCCACTGCTGCCCGTGGCAACAAATTCCATAGATTCACCACCCTCTGACTAAAAAAATTTCTTCGCATTTCTGTTCTGAAAGGCCGCCCTTCAATCCTTAAGTCATGCCCTCTCATACTAGACTCCCCCATCATGGGAAACAACTTTGCCACATCCACTCTGTCCATGCCTTTCAACATTCGAAATGTTTCTATGAGGTCTCCCCTCATTCTTCTAAACTCCAAGGAATACAGTCCAAGAGCGGACAAACGTTCCTCATATATTAACCCTCTCATTCCCGGATACATTCTAGTGAATCTTCTCTGTACCCTCTCCAACGTCAGCACATCCTTTCTTAAATAAGGAGACCAAAACTGCCCACAGTACTCCAAGTGAGGTCTCACCAGCGCCTTATAGAGCCTCAACATCACATCCCTGCTCTTATACTCTATTCCCCTAGAAATGAATGCCAACATTGCATTCACCTTCTTCACTAGTGACTCAACCTGGAGGTTAACATTAAGGGTATCCTGTACGAGGACTCCCAAGTCCGATGCATCTCCAAACTTTGAGTTCTTTCCCCATTTAAATAATAGTCTTCCCTTTTATTTTTTTCTGCCAAAGTGTATAACCATACACTTTCCAACATTGTACTTCATTTGCCACTTCTCTGCCCATTCTTCCAATCTATCCAAGTCTCTCTGCAGACTCTCCATTTCCTCAGCACTACCGGCCCCTCCACCTATCTACGTATCATCACCAAACTTACCCACAAAGCCATCTATTCCATAATCCAAATTGTTGATGTACAATGTAAAAAGAAGTGGCCCCAACACGGACCCCCGTGGAACACCACCGGTAACCGGCAGCCAACCAATAGGATCCCTTTATTCCCACTCTCTGTTTCCTACCAATCAGCCAATGCTCTATCCACATATGTAACTTTCCCGTAATTCCATGGGCTCTTATCTTGTTAAGTAGCCTCATGTTATCCACTTTTATATTCCTTAAAAGTTCCAGTAATACTGCTTCTTTAATCATCATAGTTTCCATAACTTCCCTACCCGATTCCCTTATCTTACACAATTCAATATCCTTCTCCTTAGAAGACATCCTTCTCCTCCCTTGGAGGGTCAGACACCCTGAGCCAATAGGCTGATCCTGGATTTATTTCCTGGCATAATTTACATATTACTATTTAACTATTTATGGTTTTATTACTATTTAATTCTTTATGGTGCAACTGTAACGAAAACCAGTTTCCCCCAGGATCAATAAAGTATGACTATGACTATGACCATGACTATGACCTAATGAATACCGAAGAAAAGAAATTGTTAAGAATCTCCCCCATCTCTTTTGACTCCACACATAGCCGTCCACTCTGATTCTCTAAGGGACCAATTTTATCCCTCACTATCCTTTTGCTATTTTTATAACGGTAGAAACCCTTGGGATTTATTTTCACTTTACTTGCCAAAGCAACCTCATATCTTCTTTTAGCTTTTCTAATTTCTTTCTTAAGATTCTTTTTACATTCTTTATATTCCTCGAGCACCTCATTTACTCCACGCTGTCTATATTTATTGTAGATCTCTCTTTTTTTTCCGAACCAAGTTTCCAATATCCCTTGAAAACCATGGCTCACTCAAACTTTTAACCTTACCTTTCAACCTAACAGGAACATAAAGATTCTGTACTCTCAAAATTTCACCTTTAAATGATCTCTGTTTCTCTACTCCATCCTTCCTATAAAATAAACTGTCCCAATCCACTCCTTCTAAATCCTTTCACATCTCCTCAAAGTTAGCCTTTCTCCAATCAAAAATCTCAACCGTGGGTCCAGTCCTATCCTTCTCCATAATTATATTGAAACTAATGGCACTGTGATCACTGGACCCGAAGTGCTCCACAACACATACCTCCATCACCTGACCTATCTCATTCTCTAACAGGAGATCCAACACTGCCCCCTCTCTAGTTGGTACCTCTGTATATTGCAGCAAAAAACTATCTTGCACAGATTTGACCATCTCCAAACCATCCAGCCCTTTTACAGTATGGGCCTTCCAGTCTATATGTGGAAAATTAAAATCTCCCACAATCACAGCCTTGTGCCTACTACTAATATCTGTTATCTCCTTACAAATTTGCTCCTCTAATTCCCGCTCCCCATTTGGTGGTCTATAATACACCCCTATAAGTGTTACTGCACCTTTCCCAATCCTCAATTCCACCCAAATAGCTTCCCTAGATGAGCCCTCTAATCTATCCTGCCAGAGAACCACTGTAATATTTTCTCTGACAAGCAATGCAGCCCCTCCCTCTCTTGTCCCTCCAATTCTATCACACCTGATGCAATTAAATCCTGGAATATTTAGTTGCCAATCACACCCCTCCTGCAACCATGTTTCACTAATAGCTACCACATCATACTTCCAGGTGTCAATCTATGCTTTAAGCTCATCCACCTTTCTTACAATGCTCCTAGCATTGAAATAAATGCATTTAAGAAATTTTCCACCTCTTAACCTCTGTTTATCACTAACTGTGCAAACAATTTTACTATTTTCTTTTTCGTCCTTCTTCCCTGCATCTGTTCCTACACTTTGGTTCCCCTCCCCTCTCCTATCTAGTCTAAATCCACGGAAGCCTCCCTAGCAAACCTACCTGCAAAAATATTTGTTCCCCCTTCAGTTCAGATGTAGACTGTCCCGCTGGAACAGGTCCCACCTTCCCTGGAAAATTGCCCAATTATCTATAAATCTGAAGCCCTCCCTCCTGCACCATGCCTTCAGCCATGTGTTGATCTGCACTATCTTACTATTTCTAAACCCGCCTGCACGTGGCACTGATAGCAATCCTGAGATTGCTATCCTGGAGGTCCTGTCCTTTAACTTGGCTCCTAACTCCCTAAACTCCCCTTTCAGGACCTCCTCACTCTACCTACCCATATCATTGGTCCCAACATGGACAACGACATCTGGCTGCTCACCCTCCCTCTTGAGAATACCGAGAACTTGATCTGAAACATCGCGGACCCTGGCACCTGGGATGCAAACTACCATCCGCGTTTCTTTCCTGCATCCACATAATCTCCTGTCTGACTCCCTAACTATAGAGTCCCCTATCACTGCTGCCTTCCTCTTCCTTTCCCTACTCTTCTAAGCCACAGGGCCGGACTCTGTGCCCCCCCCCACCCAACAGCTTGCTATCCCCCCCAACAGTACTCAAACAGGAGTACTTATTGTCAAGGGGTACAGCCACAGGGTACTCTCTTGTACCTGACTCTTAGTGACATAGTGTCCCAAACAAACAAAGTGAATTACGACTATTTTCTCCATTAGTTTTTGTTATTTAAGAGATGTCCCAAATAAACGGCTCCCTGATTAAACGACAGCCCAATAAACCAGAATCTACTATATCTTCCTGGAACAGGTTACTGGGGTAGTAGTGGAGAAGGGAGTTTGTTTGACTCTAACAGGATTTTAGATGGACACGTGAATACAAAGGGAATGGAGGAATATGAATGATACATAGGAGGAGGATATTTAACATAAATGAGCATCAAGGTTGGCATAACATCAAGGCCAGATGTCCTGTCCAGTTCTGTACTGTTCCACGTTCAATTTAAAGTAGGTGGTGATTATTTGAAGCACATATTTATCACCCATCATTGGTCTCGCCTGAACTCTGTAAACTCGGGAACAGCTGCAACATAATATTAATATCAGAAGCAATAAAGTGTTTGTACTTTCACAAGAGGTCATGTAACAAAAGATGACTGCTTCAAGCTGGGGTTGAAGTGACGATATTCTCCCTTACAGGTGCAGACAAACCTGTCCTCATCCAGTCCCCAAGCATACAGCATGTCACTGAGGGTCACACAGCATGGTTTTGCTGTACCATTAGCAATATCAGACTAGAAGACACCGACCTCCACTGGTATCAGAAACTACCTGGGCAGAACATGACGACCATGGAGTTGGTTTCTACACTTAGGGCAAGAGGCAGCCTAGAGAAGGAATACCATTTGACTGAGAGGTTCCGGTCCTACAGAGACACATCCAACAGCAGCTTCACCCTGACAGTCACAGACGTGGTGCACAGTGATTCTGCCGTCTATTACTGCAGAGTGTGGGGAGCCATCCATGGGAACGGCACCCAGCTCATCGTAACCAGTGAGTACAAGTTCTATTTATTCAGTAGTGTGTTCCTGCATTGGGAGTTATTCCCCACCACTCACGTCCCGTGGCTGGGCACATTGTACTGAAGAACACACAGTGTAATACTGAAGCCCCATCACTGGGACACGATCCAGAGCACTGTGGCCCCTAACTCATGGGCAGGGAGCAGCAACATGGTGACTGACCGTCTGCTCTGTGTGTCCAGTTGGATATTTGAAAATAAATTTCAATGTGGAGTGTGTTATCACAGGAGAGAAAAGGAGAAACTGTTCAGTGTTCAGAGTCATAGATCAGGGTCTCTTAAGTCTGAACCATCTCTCCAAAGAACTCCTAAACTGTGGAATTCAAGACCTTAACCTTGAAGGGATGCAAAACAGTTAATATTATTAAACGTGGGCTTAAAAAGCTGTTTATTAAGCAATCAACATCTTTTCAAAGTTAAAAGGAAATTCATTATCAAAGTTCATATCTATCACCATATTCAACCCTGCGATTTATTTTCTTGCGGGCATACTCAACAAATCCACAACAGAATAATCACCATTGTGGAGTCAATGAAAGACTGCATCAACTTGGTCTTGGAGGCAAGATGGTGTTGGAGAACCACGGCGACGTTCTCCGGGCTACGTGCATCTTGTTGTCTTTAATTTTTATTTTTTCATTTTATTTTCATGTTTGCCCTTTCACTCTTTTTAAAGTGCTTTGAACTACACTGTCTGTATGAAGAATGCTCAATGAATAAGTTATTACTATCATTACAGTTCAGCACTGTACAAAGGTGCCTGACTAAAAGCCTGGGCTGGTGATGGATTCAGATGAAGCACATCAATTTAAGACAAGGTTGGATAGATTTCTGCATAGTGGGAATTAAGGGTTCTGAGGAAATAGCAGATAGGTGGAGATGAGTCCATGGCCATATCAGCCATGATCTTATTGAATGGATGAGCGTGCTCGGTGGGCCAGATGGCCGACTCCTGCTCCTATTTCTTCTGTTTTTATATTAACTCTCCCTCCTCATTCAAACTGATTGATAATTCTACGACGCACTGAAGAGAAATCTGAAAGTTGTTTGTGATCACTTCCATGGGGTTCTGGATAACTTTGTCCCATTGAGTCAGGGATAGGATGGGAGGGTGAAGGAGCCATGGTTGACAAGAGGAACATCTGGTCAAAAGAAAGAAGAAACTATACTTAAATTTTAGGCAGTAAAAATCAGATAGGTGCTTGAGAGTTATAATGTCACGAGAAACGACCTTCATTTGGGACTTGACAGAGCTGGAAGGATTCTTGGGGATTAGGAAAAAGGAAACCCTCGAGACATTCTACACATACCTGCGGAACAGGAGAATGGCTAAACTGAAGGTAGGACCGGTCAGGGATAAAGGGAGAAATATTATCAACAGATGCAACGTTCTTCAGAACTCTCTCCAAACTATAACAGACCCCATGACTGTGGTGCTACCAAACCATCAGAACCAGCTGGATATCACTGACTTCAGTAAAGAACTTGGAACTAACATTTATTTAAATATTAGAAATTGTTAAATGCTGGGGAAACATACTGCCTTGTATTGAGCTCCATAAATATACATTAATGTCTACATATCCAACACACAGATCCCGCGGATGATCCCATTCTTGTGCAGGATCCACCAATCAGCAAGGTGCCGGAGGGTGTAACTGTCCAGCTCCACTGTGCCTTGTATAATGCCAGTGTGAATGTCACCGATGTCCACTGGTACCACCAGCGGCCTGGGAACAAGATCGAGTGGGCGTTGAGTCACTTTGTGAATGACTCTGTGAGCAGGTCTGGGTATATCTCTGACCGTTTTCAGTCTTACAGGAATGTCGTGAGTAACAGTTACATTCTGACCATCAGCCACTCATCTATTAGTGACACTGCAGTGTACAACTGCAGGGTGTGGAGTTACATCTACGGAGGAGGAACACAGCTCAATGTAACTGGTAAGTCAACATCAGTTCACACTGACAATAACAGCATCTCAGTATTCAACCTTCACACGATGACTGTCAGACACAGGGGGTTCTGTAATGTCCCCAGTAGAACAGAGAGTCGGATGGTTTTCCCTGGAGTGTAAACTGGTAACAGTTGGGAAATGGAAAAGTGGGAAAGGACAAGTAGTCTGGAATAATATAGAAAATCTTGGCAAATCATTTTGTGGATGAACAGGTTTTACTCTATACCTCAGTACGTGTGACAATAATAAACCAATTTACTAAGAGCTCGCCCTGTGGGTGTGAGTTATCAGAACTGGATGATGTTACCAACCGGAAAAACAGTCAGAACAAGTGGACGGGAGAAGAGGATAAAATGATGTGTGTAAAAGAAATAGACTGGCCATTAAATTCAAAGTAAGTAAGAGAATACAATTAATGTCAGAAGGAACATTATCAGAGTCATCGAGTCACAGTAAAGTACAGTAGTCCCTTCAGCCCATCTAGTCTGTACTGAACCATTTGTTTGTCATATACATTAATGAGCTGGATGGTAGGGTGGTAAACTGTGAAAGGAAATCTTGCCTGACAAGTTTGTTAAAGTTCTTCAAGGAAGTAAAAAGCAGAGTGGACAAAGGAGAGGCAGTGGATATCATTTACTTGGACGTTGAGAAGGCATTTAACAAGCTGCCACACATGAGGCTGCTTAACAAAATAAAATCCTATGATGTTACAGGAAAGGTACTGTCATGGATAGAGGATTGGCTGACAGGCAGGAAGCAGTGAGTGGGAATAAAGGGGGCCTTTTCTAGTTGGCTGCCTGCGTCTAGTGGCGTTTCTCAGGGGTTAGTATTGGGACTGCAATTTCTCACATTGTTTGTCAATGATTTGGAAAATGAAACTGATGGCTTTGTGGCAAAGTTTGCAAATGATTCAAAGATAGGTGGAGGGGTAGGTAGTGCTGAGGAAGCAATGCGATTGCAGCAAGAGACCTGGACAGTTCGGAAGAATGGGCAAAAAAGTGGAGGACGAAATATAGTGTTGGGAAATGTATGATAGTGCATTTTGGTAAAAGGAACAATAGTGCAGACTACTATCTAAATGAAGAGAACATTCATCAGAGGTCAAATGGGACTTAAGAATTCTTGTGCAAGACTCCCGGAAGGTGAGTTTGTGGTAAAGAAGGCAAATATAATGTTAGCATTTATTTCAAGGGGAATAGAATATAAAGGCAAGGAGATAATGCTGAGCTTTTATAAGACACTAGGCAGCGTGCACTTGGAGTATTGTCAACAGTTTTGGGCCCCTGAAAGTATGTGTTGTCATTGGAGAGAGTCCAGAGAAGGTTCTAAAGTATGATTCTGGCAATGGGGGGGGGGGGGGGGGTTAACATATGAGGAGCACTTGGCAGCTTTAGGCCTGTACTCACTGGAATTCAGAAGAATACGTGGGGTTCTCAATGAAACCTACTAAATGTTGAAAGGACTAGATAATGTGGATGTGGAGAGGATGTTTCCTATGGTGGGGTTATCCAGAGTTTCTCCTCTAAAGCCTCAGGACTGAGGGATGACCTTTCAGAACAGAGGTGAGGAGGGAATTTTTTCACCATTGAGTGGTGAACCTGTGGAATACTCCGCAGTGGAACGGGTCTGTGGGAATATTTAAAGCGGAAGTTTATTGTTTCCTGATCGGTCAGGGCATCAAAGGATATGGCGAGAAGGTAACTGTAAATGGGATCCGGGAGCCACTATGATGGAATGTCGGAGCAGAATCCATTGTCTGAATCACATATTTCTGCTTCTATATCTTATTGTCTTATGGTCTTCTACCAAAGTGAATGAACATACTCCTCCTGACACTGTACTCAATTTGTCATTTCTTTCCCCATTCTCCTAATCTGCCTAACTCCTTCTGTAACCTCTATACTTCCTTAGAACTACCTGCCCTTCCACCTATCTTCGTATTTTCGTCTTTTCTGTGAATGTTGCAACAAAGCCCTCAATTCCATCATCCAAATTATTAACATGTAAGGTAAAGAAAAATCCTTCCTGACACTGACCTGTGGACACGAATGGTCACTGACAGCCAACCAGAAAAGGATCCCTTTATTCTCACTCTTTGCCTCCTGCTAATCAGTCACTGCTCTATCCATGCTAGAATCTTTGCTATAATACCATGGGCTCATAGCTTGTTAAGCAGCCTTATGTGTGGCGCCTTGTCAAAGACCTTCTGAAAATCAATCTATACAACAAAATTGATTCTCCTTTGTCAATCCTACTGATTTTTCTTCAAATGATTCCAACAGATTTGTCAGGCCTCTCTCCCTTCTTGAACAGTGGAGTGACAGTCTTCCATTTTCCAGTCTTCAGGAACCATTCCAGAATCTACTGTTTCTAGAACGATCATTAATAATGCCATTCAGCTGCCTCTTTCAGAACCCTTGTGTATACTAAGATTTTATTGTTGGCTACCAGTGAGTAGTTGTGTTCTGCAGGGGTCGGTGTTGGGACAGCTTCTTTTTATGCTGTATGTCAATGATTTAGATGAGAGAATAGGTGGTTTTGTTGCCAATGATGTGGCCTGGAAGACTAGCGCACTTTCAGGGTGCCGGATTTTCGTAGCTCAGGAAGCATGTGGAATCGAAGTGGGCGCCGCCGCCTGATGTGTCATGGGCGTACACGGAAGATCGAAAGCAGCAAGCTGGCTGCTGGCTGTGTGCCCAGAGCCCCAAGTTCTTCGGCAGAGAGCTTGGAAAAAGCAATGAAACAGATTTCTAACACCATAAATCAGTGAGTTGTTTTGTTATCTCCCCTCTCACTGTAAAGCGGGGACACCACTTTTTCCTTACTAAGGAGAGAGAGAGAGAGCCTGTGGTATGTCGAATTACTGGGTGAACGAGTAGTCTTTGGGGTACTGCAAGTCTGTGTCTTTCTTGATGCTCTGCTGTGCACACTTGAGTGCTCGGTGGAGGATGCAGATGCATTTTTGCTAGTGGGGGAAAGGGGTGACGTTGCTTTGCTGCTGCTTATGCATCAGAGACGGGAGCAGGGGGGCTTTGGGGTTCTAACATTTAACTGTCATTCATTTTTTGGGGCACCCATCTGTTTTTGTGGATGTCTGTGAAGAAAAATAATTTCAAGATGCATATTGTATACATTTTTCTGACATGAAATGTACTTTTTAAATCTATTGAAGTTTGCAGATGATGCAAAGATTGGTGGAGGGCCAGGTAGTGTTGAGGAAACAGGTAGGATGCAGAAGGACTTAGACAGATTAGGACAATGGGCACGAAAGTGGCAAATGAAATACAATGTTGGAAAATGCATGGTTATGCAGGTATGGTAGAAATAAGCATGCAGACTATTTTCTAAATGGAGAGTAATCCAAAAATATGAGATTTTAAAGAACTTGGGAGTCCTTGTGCAGAAAACCCTAAAGGTTAACTTGCAGGCTGAGCTGGTGGTGAGGAAGGCAAATACAATGTTAGCATTCATTTCAAGAGGTCTAGAATACAAGTGCAGGGATGTGATGCTGAGGCTTTATAAGGTATTGGTGAGGCCGCACCTTGAACAGTTTTGGGTTCCTCATTGAAGAAACAATGTGCTGGCATTGAAGAGAGTTCAGGGGAGGTTCACAAGGATGGTTTCAGGAATGAAACTGTTATCATACGAGAAATGTTTGATAGCTCTGGGACTGTGTTCGCTGGAATTTCTCATTGAAAACTTCCAGATGTTGAAAGGCCTAGACAGAGTAGATGTGGAAAGTATGTTTCCCATTGTGGGAGAGTCTAAGACAAGAGGGCACAGCCTCAGGATAAAAGGGCTTCCATTTAAAACAGAGATGCAGAGAATTTCTTTTGCCAGAGGGTGGTGAATTTGTGGAATTTGTTACCACAGGCAGCTGTGGAGGCCAGGTCGTTAGGTGTATTTAACGCAGAGCTTAATAGTTTCCTGATTGGATATGGCATCAAAGGCTATGGGGAGAAGGTGAGGGATTGGGGCTGAGGAGGGGAGAAAAGAATCAGCCATGATTGAATGGCAGAGCAGACTTGATGGGCCAAATGTCTTAATTCTGCTCCTATGGCTTATGGTCTAACTTTAATGCTTTTAAATACAACAAGAGCTATTTCTGTGCAGTACAATAAATAACTATAAGCAAAATCTTCCATTTGCATCATACAGTGCAGCTAAAACAATTCTACATATTTAGTATTTCAATCTGTTTACTCTCTTAGATGTAGTTACGCAGAAACATTTTTAAGGTAATTGATATTTTCCCTTTAAAGTTGCCAATCCTCCAGTCCCTATCCAGTCCCCAAGCCAGGAGAGCATCACCGAGGGGCAATCGGCACGGTTATGGTGCACCATGAAGAACGCCGCAGTGGGAAACACTGATGTCCACTGGTATCGGAGGCTACCCGGGCAGGACATGGAGTGGGTCTTAACACACGAGGCAGGAGGGAGCGTACGAAGGAGACCAGGTTTCACTGAGAGGTTCCAGCCCTCCAGGAACTCCTCCAGTAGCAGTTTCATCCTCATCGTCACAAAGGTCAAGGTCAATGACTCTGCCGACTATTACTGCAGAGTGTGGGGAGACAGCAGTGGAAATGGAACCCGGCTCATTGTCATTAGTAAGTTCAGTTTACACAATGTGAACTGATTTCTAGTACTGGAGATAATGAGCATGTATGGGCCAGGACAACAAGTTTGTAAATTAATTTCTTTAAGCTATGATGTGCTTATTTCTAAATGTCTTAAAGATATGAAATAATTTAGTTTTCATGAACACATCTGACAATTTTATGGAATATACTTTAATACCTTATTGTCGCCAAACAATTGATACTAGAATGTACAATCATCATAGCGAGATTTGATTCTGCGCTTCCCGCTCCCTGGATTACAAATCGATAGTAAATATTAAAATTTAAATTATAAATCATAAATAGAAAATAGAAAATGGGAAGTAAGGTAGTGCAAAAAAACCAACAGGCAGGTCCGGATATTTGGAGGATATGGCCCAGATCCGGATCAGGATCCGTTCAGCAGTCTCCTGAGCCTTCTCCCGAAGGGAAGAGGGATGAAAGGTGTGCTGGCTGGGTGGGTCGTGCCCTTGATTATCCTGGCAGCACTGCTCCGACAGCGTGTGGTGTAAAGTGAGTCCACGGACGGAAGATTGGTTTGTGTGATGTACTGCGCCGTGTTCACGATCTTCTGCAGCTTCTTCCGGTCTTGGACAGGACAACTTCCATACCAGGTTGTGATGCACCCTAGAAGAATGCTTTCTACAGTGCATCTATAAAAATTAGTGAGGGTTTTAGGGGACAGGCCAAATTTCTTTAGTATTATTTTTCAATCTGAGATCCTGACTGGATATTATAGCCCAATGATATGGACATGGAATTTTCCAATTTCTGATAACCCAACCCCACCCCTTTCCTGTCTGCTTTTCATACTCATACCGTCTCTCACTCCACCCAGACCCGTTACCCAGTTCCATTCCTGTCACCCACCTGCCTGTGTCACACAAACTTAAACTTCTGGGTGTCTACTACGCCTGACAATACCAGTGTCCCAGGATCAACTCCCGATGCTGCCTGAAGGAATTTGTACATACTCCCTGCGACCACATGGGTTTCCTCCAAGTGTTCCGGTTTCCCCCACAGTCCAAAGACACATGGGTTGTTAGGTTAATTGGTGATTATAAATTGTCCTGTGATTAGGCTCGGATTAAATCAGGGGATCACTGGGTCAAAGGCCGAAGGGCCTATTCCACACAGTAACTCAATAAATAAATAAAATCAAATAAAAGTTCCACCTACACGTAATTCCTCCATTGTTCCCTTCCTTATCAGATTCCGGGTGGCGGGGTGGTGATATGGAGGCATAAGGTACTCCTTCCCTCTGCTAGCCTGGACAAAGTGGACTTGCTCACCGTACCCACTTCCTGCCCATTACACCACTGGCATTTGGGGCAGAATGAAGGTCCTCCATCTCTGATGGTCAATGTGTAGCACCTGCTTAGTGACCACTGACTCCAGGTAGACAGTCTCTGAAGGGCATTGATAATAGCTGACGTCACAGCCCAGAAGAAGACAATGGCAAACCATGTCTGTAGGAAACTTTTCCAAGAACAACGATGGTCATAGACCATGCTCAACCACATCATACAGACATGGCACATAATAATGACAATGATCAGATTCCGGTGTGTGCAGCCTCAGTCTATAGTCACCTCCTGTCACAAAGGGGTGCTGGGAATGGACCCAAATGCGAGACACAGACACTGAAGTACAAGGAACAGGATTTGACTTGAGTAGGGACTTGACAGGATACAGGCAAGGAGCAGGGACAAGAATGCAGACTTGGGCTATGGAAAGTGGGACCAGGACTAGAAACCAGGGACTAGGAGACAAGGCTTCGACTCAAGCCCGAGACTGGACAAGGACCAAGACCCTGGGCCTTGCCTCGGGCTCGGACCCCAGAACCAGGCAAGGACATGACATGGCTTCAGGACAGAACGTGGCTGGGGCCTGGAGGCTTGAGGCTGGTGTCTTGGGTCTTGAGCTTGGCTGCAGGCTGGGGCCTTGTGTCATGAGCTTGGAGGCTGGGGACTTCAGGCTTGTGTTCTTGGAGCTTGGCTTGGGATCCTCGAGGCTTGGGTTCTTGGAGCTTGGCTGTGGGACCTTCATCTTGAAATGCGAAGGTTGATAACTAAGAGGCTGGAGCTAAGAGACCGACTGGGAACTGAACATCAACATAGAGCCCGGGACTTGTCCTTCGAAAAGCCGGGACTCATCGTTAGCACGACATCAACATGAGACAGGACAGTACATAGACATAGAGCCGGGACTTAAACTTAGACAAGCCGGGACTCAACTTCTCCACACCAAGGTGGGACAGGTCCACCTGTTGGGTAACGGCAGAACAGCCAGACTTACCCAACAGAAGCAAAGACAAGACAAGACATGACCCCCCGCAGGGCAACGGCAAAATGGCCTGACTTACCCCACGGAGGCAAGGACAAGAAGAGACAAAGACCAAAGAACAACAGACAGTTCCATCTCTGCTTCAGAGTTGCTCCGAGTCACAGTTACAGCCAGCAACCTCCGCCGGCTACGGAAACAGCTGGATCCCTACCCAGCTCGAAGTGGCTGATGGCCACTCAGCTGGCCCGGGAAACAGCCGTATCCATACCGCAAGGACTACTCCAACAAGTGGCAACAGGGCTCCATGAAGCAGTGGTTCTCCAAACAGGCCTAGAGATCACAAATGGTTTCACTAGCCTTCCATCAGCAGGTTTCTCCAAGGAGGACTGATGAGACAAACCAGCAGCCCACACTCAACCCCAAGGCTACTTATATTCCAAGCCCAAAGATGGGAATCAGGTGCCTCTGATTAACTCAACTAAACAAGGGACAGCTGGAAGACCCGGAGTCCTGAGTCCACGGACCGGACCGTGAACCAGAATGCGGACTTCACGGACCATGACACCTCCACCAATCTCTCTCCCCACCTGAACTTTCTGACTCTCCTTGTCTCTCTCTATTCATCTCTACCTCTCCTCCTCTTCCACCTGGTTCCACCTGCCCAACATTTCAGTTAGATACGTGGGTTATGAACAAAGAAAAATATGTCTCTAGTCATTTAGCACTTCTGTGTTTATTAGATGTGTCAAAAATCAAACACAAAAATCAGTAAAAGGAAAACTGCCAATTCTTACAAAAAGATATCTACCAGAAAACATAAGAATAGTTCTGTTCTTGTACTTGGCCAGTGTGAACTGCCGAGAGCAATCAGTACTGTTTGTGAGGCACTAGGACAGACCATCTTTATAACCAACAAGTTCAACTTTTGTCTATCCGTGAATTAGTACATGACACACCCCTCAATATAGTTACAATTATATTACAAAATAAACAGAAGTAAATACTTTAAATAGAGTAAACAGACAACAGATACACATTTACACATCCCCATTAGGAAAGAATTGGAGTACTGTTTCATGAAAGGTATCACAAGGATATTGAAGTTCAAACACTCAGTGTAACAACAGCAGAATGATAGGGCAACGTTTGTGTGTGTGTGTGTGTGTGTGTGTGTTTATCGAACACTCTCCGTCACATTTTCCCACCTATCACCTACCAGCCACTGTCTCACATTCACCCCCACCCCTCTCTTCTACAGACCAGTATCTTCCCTCGGCATTTACAGAGCTGTGCAGGATCATGATCCTTATCATGGGGTTGATAGGTTCTTCATTATTCAAGATGTTAAAGGTTATGGGGAGAAGGTAGCAGCATGGGGTGAGAGGGATAATAAATCAGCCATGGTGGAATGGCAGAGTAGACTCAATGGGCTGGCCATGTCCTCCACTCCCAGAGGGGAAAAAGCCAGACTAGAAGGTAAAGTAAAGCAAAAAGCTGAGCCAATACCACAGATGAATGACAGAGACAGACTGCGAAATCAGGTTACGCTAAGCTGTGGAATTCAATAGCGAGTCTTGAATGCTGCAATGTGCCCAATGGAAAGATGAGGTGTTGTTACTAAAGATTGCTCTGATCTACATTATAACAGTGCAGGGGGCTACAGACCGAGCTCCCAGTCACGGCTTCTGGTTTTTATTTCAATACTCACACATTCTTCTCTATGTTGTCACTCTCGAACTGATTCCACTCAATAACTGATCACATAACGGTCACTGACACCCCCTCTCCCTCATCCTCACGGCAGCTCCACCAGTCCTCATTGCTTCCTTCCCAGTCGTGACAAATGGTCTCAAATGTGTCTCTGCTCACAGACCTGCCGAGAATGGCCAACATTTTCTGTTTTCATTCTGCTGTGAACTCTTTCTTCAACCCATTACCGTAATCGAAACAGAAACCATTCTGAGCAACGCACACAAAATGCTGGAGGATCTCAGCAGGCCAGGCAGCATCTACGGAAATGAATAAACAGTCGACGATTCAGCCTGAGACCCTTCATCAGGACCATAGTCATTTCCACAGATACAGTCTGACCTGCTGAGATCGTCCAGCACGTCGTGTGTGTTACTCTGAATCTCCAGCATCTGCAGCATCTCCTGTGTTTCTGAGAAACCATTCTGAGCTCTGTAATGGGTGAAGATTACAGACGAACAAAGGACAGAGAATCGAGAATGTACTCAAGCCGCCTGGTAAAGTGCAGCATCCCCACTGACTGCAAGGAAGCCACTGACAGATGACTGGTCAAAGTGGAGACAGAGAGACAGTTAGAACCTTCAGTCCATGCAGAGGAAATGTACAAACGTCTGTGTAAACAGAGGAAGAAACACACAACCTGAACTGACCATTTTCCCCTCCCCATCAGTGGCAGAGTGTCAGCAGTCACCTCACAACCCACAATGTTACAGTGAGTAGAGCAGCTGCCTCACGGTTCCAGTGTCCTGGCTTGAACCATAACCTTCAATGCAGTCAGTGTAATGTTTGCATGCTCTCCCTGTGGTTACAATGGTTTCCTGTCACTGTCCAAAAACATGCTGGTTGATAGATTACTGGTTAGTGAGTTGTCAAATCTCGGGCGACTTGATGGGAACATGGAGATGATAAATGGGATTAATCTAGGTTTAGAGTGAAGGGGTGGATAATGGATGTTGCGACCCACTGGGTCTGTTTCCATGACGTCCTGTGTATTCCCATTCCTCCCCACTTCCTTATTCTGGCCTCTTCCGCCTTCCTTTCCAGTTCTGATGAAGGGTCTCAGTCCGAAACGTCAACTGTTTATTTTCCTCTCATGGATGCTGCCAACCTGCTGAGTTTCTCCAGTAGTTTGAGTGCTGTGCTCTGGATTTCCAGCGTCTGCAGAATCTGTTGTTTCTTTGTTTCCATAGATGCTGCTTGACATGTTGGACTCCTCCAGTCATAGAGAAGTAAAGCACACAAACAGGCTCTTCGGCCCATCTAGAACATGCCAAAACTATTTAAACTGCTTACTCCCATTGACCCGCCCGGGGACCAGTGCCCTCCATGTCCCTGCCATCCGTGTACCTATCCAAATTTCCCTTAACCATTGAAATCGAGCTCACATGCACCACTTGTTCTGGCAGCTCATTCCACACTCTCATGACCCTCTGATTGAAGAAGTGTTCCTTCATTTACGTGGATTTTCAGTAGGCATTTAATAAGGTGCCACACATGAGGCTGTTTAACAAGATAAAATCTTATGGCTTTACAGGAAAGTTACTTGCATGGATAGAGGAATGGCAGACCAGTAGGAGGCGGCAAGTGGGAACAGAGGGGGCCTTTTCTGGTTAGCTGCAAGTAACAACTACTGTTCCTCAGGATTCAATATTGGGACCGTTGATTTTCACATTGTTTGTCAATGATTTAGATAATGGAATTGATGGCTTTGTGGCAAAGGTTGCAGATGGTACAAATTTAGGTGGAGGGTTCGGTAGTACTGACAAAGCAATTTGATTGCAGGACTTAGACAAGTTTGAGCAAAAAAGTGACAGATGGAATTCAGTGTTGGGAAATATATGACGATCAATTTTGGTAAAAGGAAAAATAGTGCAGACCATAATCTAAATGGAGAGAAGAGTAAACCATCAGAGGTGCAGAGGGACTTGGGAGTCCTTGTGCAAGACTCCCAGAAGGTTGATTCACAAGTTGAGTCTGTGGTAAAGAAAGCAAATGCAATGCCGTTATTTATTTAAGGGAAATAGAATATAAAAGCAAGGAGATAATACTGAGCCTTTAGAAGACACTTGTCAGGCCACACTTGGAGAATTGTCAACAGTTTTGGGCCCTTTATCTCAGAAAGGATATTTTGTCTTTGGAGAGAGTCCAGAGGAAGTTCACGAGGATAATTCTGGGAATGAAGGGGTTAACATATGAGTAGCAGTTTGGCAGCTTTGGGCCTGTGCTCACTGGAAATTAGAAGAGTGCATGGGGATCTCACTGAAACCTACCGAATGTAGAAAGGACTAGATACGGTGGATGTGGAGAGGATGCTTCCTATGCTGGGGGTATCCAGAACTAGAGGAGACAGAGACCTTTTAGAACAGAGGTAAAGAGGAAATTTGTTCGATGGAGAGCAGTGAATCTTTGGAACTCTCTGCCACAGACAGCAGTGGAGGCTAAGTCTGTGGGTATATTTAAGGGGGAAGTTGATTGTTCCTGATTGGTCAGGGCTTCAAAGGAGTATGGGGTTGAGTGGGATCCAAGATCAGCCATAATGGAATGGTGGAGCAGACTTGATGGGCTGAATGGCCTAATTCTGCTCCTATGTCTTATGGTCTTATATCTGAGTTGCTAACACCTGTAGTTTGGTTTAATTAACAAACAATCTACCAAGTGTTAGTCTCATTGCCGTAGGGTGTAACACAGCTGTAGAAACAAGATGAATAACCTATCTCGGTGAATTATGGAAATAACAAAAGCTGTGGGACATAACAACCCATCTCTTGGCTGACGTCTCACACATTTTGTGGAATGCCATAAATTTCACAGGATTAATGTATAAAAAAAGACTGTGACTATTGCTCTTTGGAAGACTGGTGATCGTACTGTTTGTGAGCCACACCTTCCTTTATTCATGAAAAAAGTTATTCTTTAGCCTCTTCAAAGTCCGTATCCAATTTACTTGTGACCGACTTTAATTTCCCTAACAGTGTCTTTTTTTTTTACCCACTCTGTACTGGTCAGTGCTGGAGGCCACCAGGGAATTCATTGGTGAGGCAAACATTAACGTCACAGCCCTTGGAGTTTCACAACCTGCACCTTTGTTTAAAATGAGAGAAATAAACTAACAGTGCAGATGGAGGTCATTATAGAAACTAGCCAGTGTTATTGATGTTCAAACTTCAACTCATTCAGAACATCACTACTGTCTTTTAACCAAAAACCAAGATGGGGAGCATACCACTGCCATCCTAGCTACTCAGCATTGGCTTCCTGTATCTACTAGAAATGATTTTAAAGTTCTCTTACTTGTTTGTAAAGCTCTTAATAGTCTGGGACCGGAGTACCTCACAGAATCGTTTTTGTCTTTATAATCCTGATTGAGCTCTCTGGTCTTCTTCCATTGGCCTATAAAAGTAAACAATCTCCCTCAAAAGATAATTAGCAGATCATCTTTTTTGAACTACATTCTTAAACTGTGGAATTCAACTCCGAAAACTGTAAGGGACACGGACTCAGTTGACACTTTTAAACAGCAGATCAAAACCCATTTATTTAACAGTGCTTCTAATCTATTTTCATGATTATATATTTGTTTTTTGTCACATTTGTACTTTATCCCATTGCCTGTATGAAAAATGCTCTTTAAGTAGGTTATTATTATTAATAACCTTGATGTTTCTTTCCTTCCCTACAATAACAGCACAGTAGTCCATCCTTCACACGGCACTCTCTCCCTTACTGACTGTTAATGAGATGTCTAAGAGAGAACTACCGGCCTCCAATGTTCACATATTAAACGTGTCATTCAAAGGACAATTCACATTACCAATGTTAAACTCTACCTCAATCTGTCCTATTTTTCAGAAGCAGATAAAGGTGGGTCTTCGAAAGTCTTGGTCAGCATTCTCGTCAGTATCCTCGTACTCGTCCTCTTATTCTGCATCTTGATAACAGCAATATGCTATGTGAAAAAATGGGCATGTTTTCAACAGAGATTAAAGCCAGAAGGGTAAGTAATGTTTTATTTTGTATCTTCTTTCAATAATATTGAATCAAATATGGTTGGTAAAGGAATTGAATCTGAATGAAACAGTGGGAGAACACAGAAGCTCGACCAGGATGTTGTCTGGGATGAAACAGTTCCGTTATGAGGAGAGACTAGAGAAGCTGGGTCTGGTCTCCATTGGGCAGGGGAGCTCAAGGGGGACGATTGAGGTGTACAAAGTTATGAGGGACATATGTAAGGTATAGACTGCAGAAAACTCATACCCTATCAGGGGCAGATAAAACTTGAGAACATAGTGTTAAGGTGATTGGGAGGAGATCCAGAGGGGATATGCCACGTCCTCTTCAACCAGAGAGCAGGAATACCAGATCACACTGCCAGAGAGAGTGTCAGAAACTGGGTCACTGACAGCACTAACAATGAACACTTAGGCAGAGAGGGCGATGGACAAGGTGCCAGACGATGGGGTTACTATGGAAGAGTCAATATTGGTCGGCATGCAGTCAAACATGTAAAATTATTGTAAGTTCAAAATAAAAAGTGTGAAACAATGAATAACAAAACTGTCAACAGACCATTCAGAAATCTGATGGCAGACTTTAGAAACCATTTCTGAAGCCCTAATCTTACAGAAAACACCAGGAAATGGTATTACAAAGAGCAGTTCATTCAAGTAAAACGCAAGGAACTCGCAGTGATTATAAAGTTTCATTAAGCAACAATTAACCAATTCAGGTGCTTGCGAAACCTGAGAGCCCAGTGCTCTCCAGTGCCCCACACAGGCCAGAGAACTCATTACAGACGGTGCTACAAGAGCCTGAAGACACACACTCAACATTTCAGGAACACCTTCACCTCTGCCATCAGATCTCTGAATGGGCAGTGAACCCTTGAATTGTACCTCACTATTTTTTGCTCTGTTTTTGCCAACTTAGTTAATTCAAAATTATATAAATACTTATTGTAGTTTATAGGTTATAATCATTATGTATTGCAATGTACTGCAGCCACAAAACAACAAATTTCATGACATATGCCAGTGACATTACACCTGATGCTGATTCTCCCTGACAGGAGTAACAAGCAGGGGCATGTCTGGATAACATATGCCGGTGATATTAAACCCAATTCTGATTCTCCCTGACCGGAGTAACAAGCAGGGGGATGTCTGGGTGATGAGGGTCCTGAATGGTGGATGCCGCCTTCTTGAGTCACTGCCTCTGTAATAGTCCTCGATGATGGGGACAGTTCTGATCCCCAGCTGGCTGAGTCTACAACCCTCTTGCAATGTGTGTGTTGGAGCCTCTCTATCAGGCTGTTGTACAGCGAGTCACAATGCTCTCCACCGTCCCTCTGTAGAAACTTGCAAGAGCTTTTGCTGACCCACTAAATCTCCTCAAACTCCTATTTTCATTGAACTGTTGGCATGTTCACTTCATGACTGAATAATGTGTTGCACCCTGGATAGATCTTTTATTTATTTATTTATTAATTGAGATACAGTGTGGAGTAGCCCTTCCAGCCCTTTGACCCACGCTACCATGTTATTCTCCAATTTAACACTAGCTTAGTCATGGGATAATTTACAACGATCCATTACCTTACCAACCAGTACGTCTTTGGACCGTGTGAGGAATCAGGAGCATCTGGAGGAAACGCACCCCGTCACGGGAAGAACGTGTGAACTCCATACGGTCAGAAGCGGGAATTGAATCTGGGTCGCTGGTACCGTAAAGCGTTGTGCTAACCACTCCTCAAACTTCTATTTTTGCAGCCCAGATAGATATTTTATTTATTTATTAAGATTCTATGTGGAGTTGGCCCTTCCGGCCCTTTGAGCCATGCCACCCAGCAAACCCCCAAATTTAATCCTATAATTTATGTAATGGTTTCTCTGTAATGTTAACTGCTAAGGTTAATGTAATGGCTTCTCTGTAATGTTAACTGATGAGGTAATGGTTTCTCTGTAGCAGCAATGTTTGGGTTATAATTAGAGGTAATGGGTGGCTATCCAATGGGAAAAACGTTATTCTTTCTTGTGTGGTCTGGGAGCCTGGTGGGTTACATTTACAATGACCAATTACCCTACCAACTGGTACGTCTTTGGACTGTGTGAGGAATCAGGGACATCTAGAGGAAGCCCACGCCATCACAGGGAGATCACAGCCAGCAGCAGGAATCGAACCTGGGTCACTGGTACGGTAAAGCGTTGTGCTAACCACTACAATGTGCTGCCAGCTTCTGAGATGTTGACATCAAGAAACATAAAGCTGCTCACTCTTTCCACTGCTGATCCCTTCATCACTTCCTTTGAAAGCTCTTGTGTAAAGCCCTGACCTCTATCACCCAGAAGGACATGGAGCACGTGGAATGCCAGCAGAGGGCCAACACAACCCTCACTTGGAGATACGATATCACTCCATCATTGTCGATGGCTTTGAACCCCAGATCACATCACACAAAATAAATTGTTTACTTGACAGTCTGTAGCAATTGAAGGAAACAGTGAACTCCCCCCACAGGGTCTATAAGAATGGATATTTAATACAGGCATGTCTGATTTAAGGACATTTTTATTCATTTTGTTTATTTAGAGACAAGGTGAAAATGAGTAAAATTCAGTGTGTCCCTGTGAGGATCACCACTCCCTAAAGCCGGTCAGTCAGGCTGCTCTGCTTCAGCTTGCTCCTTTTCTCCAATATCCCAATGTGTGTCTCAGTCCCATCATTATCAATGCTGCTTTACCTTTGACATCTGATGCTGAACAGAAACTGGTGGAATTTGCACTTGACTCAAATTTGGCGGTGTGGAAGGTAAGGAATGGAGGGAGGCGAATGTTGTCGCCTTGTTCAAAAAAGGTAGTAGGGATAGTCCGGGTAATTATAGACCAGTGAGCCTTACATCTGTGGTGGGAAAGCTGTTGGAAAAGATTCTTGGAGATAGGATCTCTGGGCATTTACAGAATCATGGTCTGATCAGGGACAGTCAGCATGGCTTTGTGAAGGGCAGATTGTGTCTAACAAGCCTGATAGAGAAGTTCTTTGAGGAGATGACCAGGCATATAGATGAGGGTAGTGCAGTGGATGTGATCTACATGGATTTTAGTAAGGCATTTGACAAGGTTCCACATGGTAGGCTTATTTAAAAAGTCAGAAGACATGGGATCCAGGGAGGTTTGGCCAGGTGGATTCAGAATTGGCTTGCCTACAGATGGCAGAGGGTCGTGGTGGAGGGAGTACATTCAAATTGGAGGATTGTGACCAGTGGTGTCCCACAAGGATCTGTTCTGGGACCTCTACTTTTCGTGATTTTTATTAACGACCTGGATGTGGGGGTAGAAGGGTGGGTTGGCAAGTTTGCAGATGACACAAAGGTTGGTGGTGTTGTAGATAGTGTAGAGGATTGTCAAAGATTGCAGAGGGACATTGATAGGATGCAGAAGTGGGCTGAGAAGTAGCAGACGGAGTTCAACCCTGAAAAGTGTGAGGTGGTACACTTTGGAAGGACAAACTCCAAGGCAGAGTACAAAGTAAATGGCGGGATACTTGATAGTGTGGAGGAGCAGAGGGATCAGGGGGTACATGTCCACAGATGCCTGAAAATTGCCTCTCAGGTGGATAGTGTAGTTAAGAAAGCTTATGGGGTGTTAGCTTTGATAAGTCGAAGGACAGAGTTTAAGAGTCATGGGGTAATGATGCAGCTCTGGTTAGGCCGCACTTGGAGTACTGTGTCCCGTTCTGGTCACCTCACTATAGGAAGGATGTGGAAGCATTGGAAAGGGTACAGAGGAGATTTACCAGGATGCTGCCTGGTTTAGAGAGTAGTATGATCAGAGATTAAGGGAGCTAGGACTTTACTCTTTGGAGAGAAGGAGGATGAGAGGAGACATGATAGAGGTGTACAAGATAATAAGAGGAATAGATAGAGTGGACAACCAAAGCCTCTTCCCCAGGGCACCGCTGCTCAATACAAGAGGACATGGCTTTAAGGTAAGGGGTGGGAAGTTCAAGGGGGATATTAGAGGAAGGTTTTTTACTCAGAGAGTGGTTGGTGTGTGGAATGCACTGCCTGAGTCAGTGGTGGAGGCAGATACACTAGTGAAGTTTAAGAGACTACTAGACAGGTATATGGAGGAATTTAAGGTGGGGGCTTATATGGGAGGCAGGGTTTGAGGGTCGGCACAACATTGTGGGCCGAAGGGCCTGTACTGTGCTGTACTATTCTATGTCTATGTTCTATGAATATTGATCAGTGGGTCGTTTGGCCAGTGCCATGGTAGGTGGAATTGAATGCTGTATTTTGGAACATCAGGAGAAGGGTGGGGCACACACAATGAATGTGAGGACACTAACAAGTATTGAGGAATGGAGGGACATTGATGCCAAAAGTGCGGAGAAGGTTCACCAGGATATTACCAGCGATGGAGAGCCTCAGTTGTGAGGAAAGAATGAAAAGTCTAGATCTGTTTTCCCTTGAGCAGAGAAGGTTGACGAGTAACCTGAGAGACAGACAATGATTTCTGTGACAGAAAGAAGGGACCCAAAATGTGGAGGAACTCAACAGGTCAGGCAGCATCTGTGGAGAGTAATAAACAGTCGACGTTTCCAGCTGAGACAGTTTAGAGGGATATAAAATCAACTTTTCCACCCAGAGGGTAGCTGGAGACGGGAATGCTCTGCCTGAGAGAGTGGTGGAGGAAGAGACTCTCACAACATTGTATTTATTTATTGAGATACGGAACAGAATAGGCCCTTCTGGCCCATTGAGCTGTGCTGCTGTCAATCCTCCATCTCACCCAGGCCTAATCACAGGACAATTTACAATGACCAATTAACCTACCAACCAGTACGTCTTTGGACTGTTGGAGGAAACTGGAGCACCCAGAGGAAACCCACACAGTCATGGGGAGAACATAGAAACTCCTTACAGGCAGTGGTGGGAATTGAACCGAGGTCACTGGTACTGTAAAGCGTTGTGCTCACTACTACACTCCCACTGAGAAGTATCTCAATGAGTCTTTGAATTACCAGGACCATCAACAAAGGGCTGGAAATGGAATTGATGAAGAGATGGGTCAGTACGTCCAGGGTGGGCTGAAGGACTTGTTTCTGTACAGTATGACTCTATCCAATATACCCATATTAACATCAGCCTCTGTGCTGACCAGATACCTGAGCTGACCTGCTGATACCTCGTCTCTACTCTCAGTTTGTCCTCCTTCCCCTCTCCTCATCTTTTTATCCTGGTGTCCTCCCCATTCCATTCCAGTCCTGATGAATGGTCCCATCCTGAAATGTCAGCAGTTTATTCCCCTCCATGGATTCCGCCTAACTTTCTGAGTTCCGTCAGCATTTTGTTTGTATTACCTTGGATTTCCATCATCTTCAGAATCTCCCCTTTTATTGAAATCATCTAGTCCATTCCTACGTTAATCCTGGCAACCCTGTTGTGTAGTGTATTGGAGTTGAGAGTAACCCAAATAAGAAGAGATATTCGAATGTAAGGAGGACATTACTGTGGCTGACAAGTGAAATCGGAGCCAAAGTGAAAGCAAAAGAGAGAGCATACAAGGAAGCCACAGCTGGTGGGAAGATAGAGGATAGGGGAGCTTTTAAAAACTTGCAGAAGGAAACTAAGAAGGTCATTGGGAAGGAAAGGATGAATTATGAGAGGAAGCTGGGACTAATATCAAAGAAGATGCTAAAAGCATTTTTACGTATACAGAGGGTAAAAGAGAGTTGAGGTTAGATATAGGACCAATACAAAATGATGCTGGAGATATTGTAATGAGAGACATACAGAGATGGCAGAGGAACTGAATGTGTACTTTACATCAGTCTTCACAGTGGAAGACGTCTGCAGTATACCGGACATTCAAGAGTGTCAGGGAAGTTAAGTTTGTGCAGTGAAAATTACTATTGAGAAGGTGCTCAGGAAGCTTAATGGTCTGAAGGTGGATAAATCTCCTGGATGAGATGGAATGCAGCCTCAGGTTCTAAAGGAAGTATCTGGAGAGATTGCAGAGGCATTAACAATGATCTTTCAAGAACCGATAGATTCTGGCATTGTATCGGATGACTGGAAAATTGCAAATGTTACTCCGCTATTTAAGAAGGGTGACCACTGAATGGCGGAGCAGAATCGATGGGCCGAATGACCTACATCTGCTCCTATATTTTATGGTCTTATGGTCTAATTCCCTCAGGAGTACGAAAGCTGACATGAAACAGACAACCATTACTTTCACAAAACTTTATTACACCGGAAAAGATAATCTGACTACTTTAACTTCTCATAAAGTTGTCAAGTTGTTTTAAGGACTTTGACATTTATCATATAACTAATTCATTAACATTATCTTCTTCACTGTTTACCCAGGTGCTCTACTAAGGCTATGAACACAGTGTATGCCACAGTTACAGGTAAAAAGTTAATTTCAGTTCTCAGATTGGGAATTACTCTACGTGATGGTTATGTTCAACAATGATCCCCAATGCAGGACAGGGAGCAAGGAGTAAGCAATTGTTCCATCATTCTCAACATCAACTCCAGTCCTGCCTTTTCTTCAATATATGCAGACAAAAATATGCAGACAAATAAACATTCCTCATCAAGGAAATCAAAGAAAATTCATTGCAACTTTGTTCTAAATAACAGACACCCGTACATGCAGACCATACCAAGGGATAGAAATAGAGTGAAAATCCTTACCCCATTCAGGCCTCAATTCCAATCAGATCCTGCATCCAGACAATGTAAATGTAAGCATCAACATCTGTTTCAAACCAGAGGACACCTTGCCACAGAACACTGTGCACTCTGCCTTCTGACACAGACTGGCATACCATCAGTTTTGAGCCAACTTTAAAAAATTCTCAATTCATGCATATTCTCTGAAGGTGGTGACTGTCACTGCCAAATTAATGCAGAATTTTACCAAGACCAATACGATCAAAGACTTTCAAATTCTCATCCACTTGACCATGGTTGAACTCACACCTGTCACTGACCAAACTAAAGGACGTACAATTATTTATTTAACTCACAACACGCTGGAGGAACTCAGCAGGTTGGGCAGCATCTATGGAAACGATCGGTTGACGTTTCGGGCTGGAACCCTTCGTCAGGACTGTAGAGGGAAGGGGCAGAGGCCTATAAAGAAGGTGGGGGGAGGGTGGGAAGGAGAAGGCTGGTAGGTTCCAGGTGAAAAACCAGTAAGGGGAAAGATAAAGGGGTGGGGGAGGGGAGGCAGGGAGGTGATAGGCAGGAAAGGTGAAGAAAGAATAGGGGAAAACACAATGGGTAGTAGAAGGAGGGGGAACCATGAGGGAGGTGATAGGCAGCTGGGGGAGGGGGAAGGGTGAAATAGGGATAGGGGAAGGGAGAGGGAGGGAATTACTGGAAGTTGGAGAATTCTATGTTCATATCAAGGGGCTGGAGACTACCTAGACGGTATATGAGGTGTTGCTCCTCCAACCTGAGTTTAGCCTCATCATGGCAGTAGAGGAGGCCATGTATGGACATATCTGAATGGGAATGGGAAGCAGAGTTGAAGTGGGTGGCTACCGGGAGATCCTGTCTGTTGTGGCGGACGGAGCGGAGGTGCTCGACGAAGCGGTCCCCCAATCTGCGTCGGGTTTCACCGATGTAGAGAGGCCGCATCTGGAGCACCAGATGCAATAGATGACCGCAACAGACTCACAAGTGAAGTGTTGCCTCACTTGGAAGGACTGTTTGGGGCCCTGAATGGTGGTAAGAGAAGAGGTGTAGGGACAGGTGTAGCACTGCGCTTACAGAGATAAGTGCCGGGTGGGAGATCCATGGGGAGGGACGTGTGGACCAGGGAGTCGCGGAGGGACTGATCCCTGCGGAAGGTGGAGAGGGGTGGAGAGGGAAAGATGTGTTTAGTGGTGGGGTCCTGTTGAAGGTGGCGGAAGTTGCGGAGGATAATATGTTGGATCCGGAGGCTGGTGGGGTGGTAGGTGAGGACAAGGGCAACTCTGTCCATGTTGTGGTGGCGGGAGGATGGGGTGAGAGCCAAAGTGCAGGAAATGGAGGAGATGCGGGTGAGGGCATCATTGATGACAGCAGAAGGGAAACCACAATCCTTAAAGAAAGAGGACATTTGACCCCACCACTAAGCACATGTTCCCCTCTCCACCTCCCACAGGGATCGGTCCCTCTCCACGGATCTCCCACCTGGCCCTTATCCCTGTAAGTGTAAGTGCTACACCTGTCCCTACACCTCCTCTCTCGCCACCATTCAGGGCCCCAAACAGTACTTCCAGGTGAGGCAACACTTCACTTGTGAGTCTGTTGGGGTCATCTATTGCATCCGGTGCTCCCGGTGCAGCCTCCTCTACATCGGTGCAATCCGACGCAGATTGGGGGATCACTTCGTCGAGCACCTCCGCTCCGTCTGCCACAACAGACAGGATCTCCCAGTAGCCACCCACTTCAACTGTGCTTCCCACTCCCATTCAGATATGTCCATACGTGGTCTCCTCTACTGCCATGATGAGGTTAAACTCAGGTTGGAGGAGCAACACCTCATATACCGTCTAGGTAGTCTCCAGCCCCTTGATATGAACATAGAATTCTCCAACTTCCAGTAATTCCCTCCCCCTCCCTTCCCCTATCCCTATGTTACCCTGCCCCCCCCCCAGCTGCCTACCTCCTCCCTCTTGGTTTCGCCTCCTTCTACTACCCATTGTGTTTTCCCCTATTCTTTCTTCACCTTTCCTGCCTATCCCCTCCCTGCCTCCCCTCCCCCACCCCTTTATCTTTCCCCTTACTGGTTTTTCACCTGGAACCTACCAGCCTTCTCCTTCCCACCCTCCCCCACCTTCTTTATAGGGCCTCTGCCCCCTCCCCCTTCAGTTCTGATGAAGGGTTCCGGCCCAAAACGTCGACCAATCTTTTCCACAGATGCTGCCCGGCCTGCTGAGTTCCTCCAGCGTGTTGTGAGTGTTGCTTTGACCCCAGCATCGGCAGATTATTTTGTGTTTATTTATTTGACTAATCCTTTACTCCTAATTGAAAATCCAGCTGAAATTACCTTTGTGCAGAAGAATTAGTCTGCAAGGTGCTGCACACAAGCTAAACAAGAAAAGAACCCATGGTCTTACAGGACAGGGATTGGCTGACTGGCTGGAGGCAAAGAGTGGGATTGAAGGGGGCCTTTTCTGATTGGCTGCCAGTGATGAGTGGTGTTCCACAGGGGTTGGTATTGGCATTGGTGCTTTTCATGTGATACTAATTGTCACCAATTTGGCTGATGGAATTGATGGTTTTGTGATCATGTTTGAGAATAATACAAAGGTAGGTGGAGGGGCAAGTAGTTTTGACGAAGCAGGGAATCTGCAGAAAGACTTGGACAGATGGTGTATGGTCATGCACTTTGGTAGAAAAAATAAAGACATAGACTATTTTATAAATTGGAGAAAATTCATAAATCAGAGGTGCAAAGGGACTTGGGAGTCCTTGTTTGGGATACCCTAAAGGTTAACTTGCAGATTAAGTTGATGGTGAAGAAGGGAAATGCAATATTAGCATTCATTTTGCAAGAACTAACATATAAAAGCAAGGATGTAATGCTGGGGTATTATATAAGGTATTGGACAGTCACATTTGGAGTATTATGAGCAGTTTTGTGCCCCTTATCTGAGAAAGGATGTGCTGCTACTGGAGAGGGTCCAGAGGAGGTTGGACAGAATGATTCCAAACATGAACATAATAATGTACGAGGAGAGTTTGATAGCTCTGGGCCAGTTTTTGCTGGAGTTGGAAGAATGAGGGGAGATCTCATTGAAACCTATCAAATATTGAAAGGCCTCAATAATGTGGACATGGAGAGGATGCTTCCTTCTGTGATGGGAATTTAGGGTCAGAGGTCACAGTCTCATAATATAAGGATATTCCTTTAGAGGAGGAATTCCTTCAGCAGAGGGTGATGAATCTGTGGAATTTACTGTCACAGCTCCAACAGCTGTGGAGGCCGAGTCATTGGGTATATTTAAAGTGGAGGTTAACATGTTCTTGATTAGTAATGGCATCAAAGGTTGTGCAGAAAAGCAGACAAACAGGGTTGAGAGGGATAATAAATCAGCCATGATGGAATGGTGAAGTAGACCTGATGAGTTGAATAGCCTAATTCTGCTCCTTTGTCTTATGGTTTACACTTTTGGCCTTAATTCCCCAAATAGGGCTTGATGCAGCCTAAATAACACAAAAGCAATCAACTCTGGCCTTTGAGTCACGTGTGAGTCTTGCTTGCCATGCCCCTGTGGAGGCTCCGATGGGAAATGCTTCACATGGCATGTTCTGCAGTTTGCTGTCCCTGTCTGAATGCACCTGATAAGCATGAACAGAAGACTTTTCATCACAATGTGATTTCAGTTCAATTATCATTCTTGTGTTGTAACTCTCAAACAAATTCTCATTTTATTTCAGCTGAAACCGAGGTGAATACACAGGCAGCCACAAATGTTACTGCGGTAAGTAACCTTCTTCAATATAACATTGAGAAATGTTTTCCATGAACACTTTTACTTCCTAATAAATCAGGTATTGAACGTCTGTTAGATAAACACCATTACTTCCTCCTTAACCTTTTATTTGGACACTAATATGAATTAGCAGTAGGAACAGGCCCTTCCACCCCGCTGTTATAAGACTATTTCTACTCTCCTATACTCACCTCTACTCACCTCTACTTTCTGAGGAGGCTGAAGAGAGCTGGACTTTGCACATCCATACTCACGTCATTCTACAGATGTACAGTAGGGGGCATCCTAACAAACTGCATCACTGCGCGGTACAGAAACTGCACTGCTGCAGACAGGAACAATCTACAACAGGCAGTCCAAACTATCCAACACATCGCCAGCACCAGCTACCCTCCATCAAGGACATAGATACAGAAAGGTGCTGGAACAGGGCCAGTAACATCATGAAGGATCCCACCCACCTTGCTCATGGACTGTCAGGGAGGAGGCTATGTAGCATCCACACCAGGACCTCCAGACTCAAAAACTAGTTACTTTCCCCAAGCAAAAAGACTGATCAACACCTCCACCCACTAACCCACCCCTGCACACCCACAACCACCACCACTTTATCATTTCCTGTCAGTCACCTTATGTACAGACATTACTGTGCCTAATGTCACTTTATGGACATACAATCAATCTATGTGTATAAGTTACTTATACAAGTATTTATATTTATTGTATTTTTTTATTGTTGTGTTCTTTGTCTTCTTGTGTTTTTGTGCTGTACGAAATCCAGAATAACAATTATTTTGTTCTCCTTCACACTTGTATAATTGAAATGATATTGAAGAATTTTGAATCTTGAAAGGATCCCCTGTAGGATAAGACTCTTGACCCACAATCTACCTTGTTATGACCTTGTACGCTATTGTCTGCCTGCACTGCACTCTCTCTCTGTGACTGTCACACTTTATTCTGCACTCTGTTATTGGTTTATTTTGTCCTGCCTCAGTGCACTGTGGTAAAGATTTGACCTGTATGAACACCTGTGCAAATTCTTCACTCTACCTCAGTACATGTGGCAACAATAAACCAGTTCAACAATTTACCCTCAGACCTGCTCTGTTGTTTATTAAGGGCACGGTGGTTCAATTGTAACTGCAACTCCATAATCCCATCCCCTCCAGTGACTTTTCTTGTCTTTGCTTATCAATAGACCATCACTTTCTGTTTTAAAGACTCAAAGGTTCTACTTCCAGTGTCCTTTCAGGAAGAGAGATCCAAAGACTCAACCCTCAGAGAATAATAAAATCAGCTCCTCTTCAAATCCTGAGGCAAATTCACGTGGATAAATCCCCAGAGCCTTACAAGGTGTTCCCTCAGACCTTGTGGGAAGCAAGTGCAGAAATTGTCGGGGCCCTCGCAGAGGCATTCGAAACATTCTTGGTGACAGGAGAAGTGCCAGAAGATTGGAGAACAGTTCCAATTGCCTGTTTACTGAAAAGGCTCTAAACATGACCAAGGGAATTATAGGCAAGTGAGTCAGACATCACTTGGAAAGTGATTGGAAGGTTTCGGACAGACCGGACATTTAAGTATTTGGATCGACATGAGCTGATTAAGAATTATCTATATGGCTTTGTACACGGTAGATCATATCTAACCAACCTTATAGAGTTTTTTTGAAGAAGTTAGCAGGAAAATGGATGAAGGCAAGGCAGTGGCTGTTGTCTACCTGGACTTTAGCGAGGCACTTGACAAGGTCCCGCATGGGAAAAGTGGTCAAGAAGTTTCAGTGACTCGGCATTCAAGATGAGGTAATAAATGTGACGAGATATTTGCTTTGTGGAAGAAGCCATAGGACCATAAGATATAGATATTTGGCCCATTGAGTCTGCTACTCCATTTTTACCATGACAGACCTAATTTTCCCAAACTCCAGCTCCTGCCTTCTCCCCACATCACCAATCACGAATCTATCAACATTTGCCTTGAATATACATAAAGACTTGGTCTCCATAGCTGCCGATGGCAAAGAATTTCACAGATTCACCACTCCGGCAAACGAAATTCCTTCTCATCTGCGTTCTAAAGGGACACCCCTCTATTCTGAGGCTGTAGCCTCAGGTGTTAGACTCTCACACCTTAGGAAGCATCCTCGCCACATCCACTCTCTCAAGGTCTTTCACTATTCGATAGGTTTTGATGAGACCGCCCTTCATTCTTCTGCATTCCAGTAAATAGAGACCCAGAGCCATCAAACGCCTTTCATAGGACAATCCATTCAAACCTGGAATCATTTTTGTGAACCTCCTTTGAACCCTCTCCAGTTTCAGCACATCCGCTCTAATATATGGGGACCCAAACTACTCACAATACTGCTCTTGAAATGAACGCTAACATTGCATTTGTCTTCCTTATCACAGACTCAACCTGTAAATTAACCTTCAGGGAATCCTGCAGAAAGATTTCCAGCTCCCTTTGCACCAGAGTTTTTTTGTATTTTCTTTCCCTTTAGAAAACTGCCAGCCTCTCCACTTATCTCCATATCACCTGCAAACTTTGTAACAAAGCCACCAATTCTACATTCCAAATCAATGACAGATAAAGTAAAAAGAATCAGTCGCAGCTCAGACCCCTGTGGAACACCAAGTCACAGGCAGGAAGCCAGTGTATAGCCAATGTATTAGGCTGAAATCCTTTATCAGGACTGATTGAATAAAGGCTCCCTTTTTTCCCACTCTTTGCCTCCTGTTAACCAGCCACTGCTTTATCCATGCTAGAATTTTTCCTGTCATACCATGGTTTCATAGCTTGTTAAACAGCCTCATGCATGGCACATTGTCAAAGACCACCTGAAAATCCAAGTACACAACATCCACTGATTCTCCTTCATCTATCCTGCTTGTTATTTCTCGCAAAGAATTCCAACAGATTTGTTAGGCGTGATTGATTTTTCCTTGAGGAATTCATGTTGATGATGGCCTATTTTATCATCTGCCTCCAAGTACCCTGGAACCTCACTCTTATAATCTGCCCAACCACTGAGGTCAAATGAAGTGGCATACAGGTTCCTTTCATCTGTATCTCTCCCTTCTTGAAAAGTGGAGTGACATTTGCAATTTTCCAGTCTTCCACAACCGTTCCAGAATCTAGTGATTCTTGAAAGATCATTACTAGTGCCTCCACAATCTCTTCAGCTACCTCTTTCAAGACACTTGGGTGTACACTAACTGGTCCAGCTGATTTATCCACCTTCAGACCTTTCAGTTTCCCAAGAATCTTCTCTCCAATAATGGTGACTTCACACACTTCATGACCACTGACACCTGCAACTTCCAACATACTAGTGTCTTCCACAGTGAAGACTGATACAAAATACTTATTTAGCTTGTTGGCCATTTCATTGTCCACCATTACTACCTCTCCAGTACTGTTTTCCAGGGATCCAATATCTGCTCTCACCTCTCTTTTACACTTTATGTATCTGAAGATTTTTATGGTATCCTCTTTAATATTAGTGGCTAGCTTACTTTCGTATCCCATCTTTACCTACTTAATGATATTTTATTTGCCTTCTGTTGTTATTTAAAAGCTTCCCAATCCTTGAACTAATTGTTGCCCCATTATATGCTCTCTCTTTGGCTTTTATGTTGGCATTGACTTCTCTTGTTAGTCACAGTTGTCATCTTTCCTTCAGAGTACCACCTCCCTCTTGGGATGTATATATCCTGTGCCCTCTGAATTTCTTCCAGAAATTCCAGCCATTGCTGCTCTGCCGTCATCCCTGCCAGTGTTCTTTTCCAATCAATTATGACCAACTCTTCTCTCATACCTCTATATTTCCTTTACTCCAATGTAATACTGATCCATCTGACTTTAGCTTTTCCTTCTCAAATTTCAGGGTGTATTTGATCATATTCTGATCACTTGCTCAACCATAAGCTGCTCTAAAAAGCTATCTTACTGGCACTGTAGAAATTCCCCTTCCTGGAATCCAGTACCAACCTGATTTTCCCAATCTATGCATATTGGTGTCCCGCATGACTATTGTAACATTGCCCTCTTTTACCAACAGAGCAATGCATCACCCTCTGTCTTCCTACCTGTCCTTTACATACAATTTGTATACATGGATTATAACTCCCAGCTATAATATTTCAGCAATGATCCAATGATCCCTACGGCATCGTAGCTGCCAATCTGCAACTGTGCTACAAGTCCATCGACCTTATTCCAAATGCAGCGCACGTTCTAATACAACCCTTTCAATCCTGTGTTCACTCTTTTTGATTTTGTCCGCATTTTACGTTGCAAGTCATCCTGTTGACTGCAATTTTGTCCTATCAACAGCCTCACTACACATTGCCCCTGTTTGTAAACCAGCTACCTCATCTTCAGCACTATGATCTTCCTTTCCTATGATTCTTCTTGCTTTGAAAAATACGCAGCTCAGGACACTCATCACACCATGCTTAATCTTTTGATTCCTAACTTTGTCTGAGGTCTTACCAACAGCTGCCTCCACAGCATCTCCACCAACTGTTCTGGCACTGGTTCCCATCCCTGTGCAAATCTAGTTCAAATCCCACTGTGCAGCATTAACAAACCTTCGCACTAGGATACGAGTCCCCCTCCAGTTCAGATGCAAGCCATCCATTCTGTACAGGCCCCACCTTCCCTGGGAGAGAGCCCAATGATCCAAAAATCTTATGCTCTCCTTCCTACATCAACTCCTTAGCCATGCATTAAGATGTATAATCTTGCTAGTTCTGGCCTCACTAGCATGTGGCATGGGTAGCAATCCTGAGATCTCATCCTTGGAGGTCCTGCCTTTTAATTTATCTCTTAACTCCCTGAACTTCCTGTGCAGAACCTCGTCACTCGTCCTACCCGTGTGCTTGGTACCTACATGGACCATGAATTCTGGCTGTTCACCCTCCCACTTAACAAAGCTGAGGGCTCAGTCCAATATATCCTGGACCCTGGCACCCAGGAGGCAACATACTATCCAGGAATCTCATTCTCACCTGCAGAACCTCCTGTCTGTTCCCCCTCACTAACGAATCCTATTTCAACACAGCATGAATCTTCTCCCCTCTTCCCTTCTGAGTCACAAAGGCAGACTCTGTGCCAGAGACTCACACACTGTGATTTTCCTCTTTTAGGTCATACCTCCCAACAGTATCCAAAGTGATACTCCTGTTATTGAGGGGCTGGCCACAGAGGTACTGAGCATTGGCTCCTTAACCCCTTCCCTTTCCTGACTGTCACCCAGTTTCCTGGGTCCTATAACTTGAGTGTAGCTACCTCTCTAAATGTTCTATTTATCAACCCCTCGGCCTCCCAAATGATCTGGAATTCATCCAGTTCCAGCTCCAGCTCATTAATGCCATTTGTTAGAAGCTGCATCTGGATGCACTTCTCGCCATTGTAGACCCCAGGGACACTAGACGTCGCTCACATCTCACAAGAGGAGCATTTCACTATCCTGCCTGATGTCTCTACTGCCCAAGCTGAGCAGATATAAAGAAGAGTTGATCAGTTCTTTCCTTTACTTTCTCTTTGCTGGACCCTTAGGATGCCCGCTCTGACCCTGCCTGCTCTGACCCCACCCACCCAGACTGACGGCCGCTGCAACAACAGCCACTGTGCTTGCTCCTGCCTTCTTTTAAATTGCTCTGACTAATCAATCCCAAACGCCGAATAGTTGCTGGTTAACGCTCTTATTCTCTGCCATGACCCACCATTGCCTTTTATCCTCGAGCAGATCTGATTGAAATCCCCCCCTCTCCAAACTTCCAATGTCCAAATTGGCTGCTGATCACAGCCAGACAGTGGTAGTAGGTGGTTGCCTGTGACAAGTGGTGTGCAGCAGGGATCAGTGCTGGTTCCTTTGTTGTTTGTCATCTATATCAATAATCTGGATGATAAACTGGATCAGCAAATTTGGCACTAAGATTGGGGGTATAGTAGACAGCGAGGAAAGCTGTCATGGGCTGCAGAGCGATCTGCATCCGCTGGAAAAACGGGCTGAAAAATGGCAGATAGAATTTTGTGCAGACAAGTGAGGTTTTGCACTTCAGTCAGACCAACCAGGATTGGTCTTGCAGTCTGTATGTTCGGGCACTGAGGAATATGGTAGAACAAAGGGATCTGGGAACACAGATCCATAAATTGTTGAAAGTGGCTTCACAAGTACTGTAGATAGGGTAGTTAAAAAAAAAACATTTGCCACATTGGCCTTCATAAATCAATGTATTGAGTACAGGAGCCTGGATGCCACGTTGAAGTTATATAAGACGTTGGTGAGGCCTAATTTGGAGTATTATAAAAACATAGAAAACCTACAGCACAATACAGGCCCTTCGGCCCACAAAGTTGTGCCGAACATGTTCCAACCTTAGAAATTACTAGGGTTACCCATAGCCCTCTATTTTTCTAAGCTTCATTACCTATCCAAAAGTCTCTTAAAAGACCCTATCGTAACTGCCTCCACCACCAATGCCAGCAGCCCATTCCACGCACTCACCACTCTGTGTAAAAAAAAACTTGCCCCTGACATCTCCTCTGTAACTAATCCCCAGCACATTAAACCTGTGCCCTCTTGTGGCAGCCATTTCAGCCCTGGGAAAAAACCTCTGATCATCCACATGATCAATGCCTCTCGTCATTTTATACACCTCTATCAGGTCACCTCTTACCCTCTGTCACACCAAGGAGAAAAGGCTGAGTTCACTCAACCTGTTTTCATCAGGCATGCTCCCTATTCGAGGCAACATCCTTGTAAATCTCCTCTACACCATTGCTATGGTTTTCACTACCTACAGGAAAGATGTGAACAAGTTTGAAAGAATACAGAGAAAATTTACCAGGATGTTGCCGGGTCTGGAGGACCTGAGTTAAAGGAAAAATTGAATTAGTTGGGGATGTATTCCTTAGAACATAGAAGACTGAGAGGAGATTTGAGAGAGGTACACAAAATTGAGAGGTATAGATTGCAAGGGGTAAATGCAAACAGGATTTTTCCACTGGGGTTGGGTGGAACTACAACCAGAGGTCATAGGTTAAGCGTGAAAGGGGAAAAGCTTAACAGGAACATAAGGGGAAACTTCTTCATTCAGAGTTGAGAGAGTGTGGAAGGAGTTGCCTGCACAAGTGGTGCATGGGAGCTCCATTTCAACATTTAAGAGCAGTTTGGATAGGGACATGGATGGTAGGGGTATGGAAGGCTATGTCCAGTGTGGAGCAGGTCAATGGGAGGAGACAGTTTAAATGGTCTCAGCATAGACTCGATGGGCCAAAGGGCCTGTTTCTGTGCTGTACACAGAATGGATTACTCTTATTTTAACAAGTGATGCTAATTCTAGAATTTCCTTCAAAATTCAAAGTAAATTTATTTTCCAAGTACATATTTGTCCCCATAACAACCCTGAAATTCACTTTCATGTGGCGGTAATTAGAAAGAAACACTGCTGAATTGATGACAAACCACAGACAACAAGATGGACTGTTAGGTACCACGTAACAAGTTAGAGAACCAGCAGAAATGGAACACACCTGGAGTCTGGTTTTGCTATTAACTAATCCTAGTTAATTAGAAACTACATAATAAAGTAACATAAAACCAGATAAATCAAACAGTTTAACAGAGATTATGCATATACGGTATATATAGGTGCGGAAATATAAACCCAAACTTCAGGCTTAAGTGGTAATTAATACAGTCTTATGATGGTATGTAAATGAAGTCAGTTCAGTTTGTGATAGTGAGTTGAGCAGAATTGAGGAGAGAGAGAGGTAGTTTGTTGTCCTCGTAAGTTGATGCCATCGATTCTTCCCGTTGTCCTCTGAAACTCCCAAGTTAGTCAAACTTGACCAACTTAAGAGCGCCATCTTCAGGTGATAATCTACCAACCCAGGCAAGGGTTAGACACACTGGTAGACTCCACAGGGTTGCTCTGTCACGCACCAATAATCACAGATCGATTCCTCTTAATCAATCCTCAGTCCCATACTCATGGGCACCTGAAAGTGTAGTGGTAATTTCACCGCACCTTAGTGCATCTGTGTGTCCTGTGAAACAAGCAAATACGCTGGTTTAAATACCGCTGTGCTGAACACCAGCTGTCCATCATGTAGCTCCTCCCCTCTCTCTGTAGGAACTCTGAAGCTGGCAGTGTCCTTGCCGAAATCCCAAACAACCTGTGAGCAGTCTTCGCCTCTCTCTCTCTCTCTCTCTGTGTAACAAGCTGTTTGTGCTGTACAGCTGCATGCTCTCTCTCTCTTTTTAAAGGCACAGTCCATAATGAATAACTCAGGATATCATCACAGGACAAACAACCAAAGTCCAAAAGACAACAAACAGTGGAAATAAAATAAAAGTAGTAAAAAACAAAATAATAATAATAATAAATAAGCAATAAGTATTGTGAACATGAGCTGTAGAGTCCTTGAAAATGTGTCTAGAGATTATGCAATCAGTTCAGTGTTGGGCTGAATGATTTTGAGTCACATTCAAAGGAACATCTTGCCAGTCAAAATCCTTCTCTTCTAAACAGCATATCACCTAGCGTGCCCCACCTTTCCTTGTGAGACAACATGTCCATTCCCAGTTTTACCCTGCTTAACTTCTCTGAGCTGTTCCCATATCATTAATATCATTTTGTAAGCAAAGATAAGGACTGAACTCTGAACGATACACACAAAATGTTGGAGGAACCCTGCAGGCCAGGCAGCATCTACGGAAACATTTCAGGCCGAGACCATTCATCAGGAACGAAACACCAACTGCTTACTCTGTCCATAGATGCTGCCTGGCCTGATGAGCTCCTCCAGCATTTTCTGAGAGTTGCTTGGTTTTCCAGCATCTGTGGATTTTTTCGTGTTTGTGATTGAACGCAACGTGGCAGCCTAGCGCCGTGGTTAGCTCAACGTTTTACAGTACGAGCGAGACAGGTTCAATTCACCCCACTGCATGTTTGGAGTTTCCTCAGGGTGCTCTAGATTCCTCCCACAGGCAAGGATGTACCAGTTAGGAAATTATCCTGTGATTAGGCAAGGGTTAAATAGGTGGGTTGCTGAGTGTCATGGTCAAGGGGTCAGAGGGGCCTATTCTATACTGTGTGTCAATTTTTTAAAAAAATCCACATGTAAACTGTTCTGAGACAAACTATTCTGAGGCATAACCTTACAGGGAAATATTTAGCAAATGTCATTCAGATTTATTTATCAATGCACACCAAAACATACATTAACAACCAGCACACCCAAGGATGTGCTAGGACAGCCCGCAAATATTACCACATATCCAGCGCCAACATAACCAGCCCACAACGTTCAACAGAACTCAGTTCAAGTTCAAGTGTATTAGATTCGATTCAACGTTATTGTCGTTGTGCCGAGTACAGATACAAAGCCAATGAAATACAGTTAGCATCTGACCAGAAATGCAAAGAATAGTGTTATTTACAAAATAACTGTGAATAAAAAGTAAGTGCTACAGCACACAAATATACAAGTACTGAGACAGTACAATATGGGTGCAATACTGCTTAGCGCTGTGATGAGAGGTTCGGCAGGGTCACAGCCTCAGGGAAGAAGCTCTTCCTGTGTCTGCTGGTGCAGGAGCGGAGGCTCCTGTAGTGTCTACCGGATGGGAGGAGAGTAAAAAGTCCATGGTCAGAGTGAGATGCATCCTTGATAATGCTTTTCGCCCTGCCCAGGCAGTGCTTATGGTAGATGTTCTCAATGTTGGCAATTGGGTGCCGATAATTCGCTGAGCAGTTTTCACCACATGCTGGAGTGCTTTGTGGTCCAATACAGGACAATTTCCATACCACACTGAGATGCAGTTGGTGAGTATGCTCTCAATGGTACAGCGGTAAAAGTCCACCAGTATCCTGGGACAGAGGTGAGCTTTCTTGATGCTCTGCAGGAAATAAAGGCGCTGTTGCGCCTTTTTGATCAGGACGGAGAAGTTCAGGGACCAGGTGAGATTCTTGGAAATGTGGACACCAAGGAATTTGAAACTTGATACACAGCTCCGTTGATGTAGATGGGGACGTGAGTGTGGCTCCTAACATGCCTGAAGCTTGATACACACTCCACTACAGCTCCGTTGATGTAGATGGGGATGTGAGTGTGGCTCCTAGCATGCCTGAAGTCCACAATGATCTCCTTGGTCTTCTGGGTGTTAAGGGCCAGGCTGTTGTCAGCACACCACGCGGCCAGGTGCTAGACTTCGTCCCTGTAGGCCATCTCGTCATCCCCTCTGATCAGGCCAACCACCGTGGTATCATCTGTGAACTTGATTATGGAGTTAGAACCACGTACAAGAACACAGTCATAGGTGAAAATGGAGTACAGAAGAGAGCTCAGCACACAGCCTTGAGGCACGCCGGTGTTCAAGGTGAGAGTGGAGGAGGAGAGGTTGTCTAACTTAGCTGATTAGGTCTGTTACTGAGAAATTCCAAGGTCCAATTGCAGAGGGATGAGCTGATACCAAGCTGGCGAAGTTTGGCGATCAGCTTGGAGGGGATCACAGTATTGAATGCCGAACTAAAGTCAATGAACAGCATTCTGACATAAGAGTTGGGGTTGTCCAGGTGTGTCAGGGCAGAGTGAAGTGCCGTGGAGATGGTGTCCTCTGTTGACCTGTTGGTATCATAGGCAAATTGATGGGGGTCCAGGGTAGTGGGCAGACAGGATTTCAGCTGTGATAGAACCAGTCTCTCAAAACACTTTGCAATGATAGGGGTGAGTGCAACTGGGCGGAAGTTATGCAGGCCCATGGCAGAGGAATGGTCATCTGACTGTACATGGATACAACTAAATGAAACAATGTTCTTCTGGACCATGGTGCACCCACAATACATCTATCACACAACACATAAACCAAATATTACTATCGATATGTTAATGAAATATCATTCAATATGCATGTAGAGCACAGCACAGGTTAACAATAAACAGTACACTGTCCTGGTGACGAAACCTCAATGGTGACAGGGTTCATTAGTCTCACAGCCTGAGGGAAGAAGCTGTTACCCAGTCTGACAGTCCCAGTCCTGATGCTCCTGTCCCTCCTTCCTGACTGTAATGGGTCAAAGAGATTGTGGGATGGGTGGTGGGGATCCTCAACAATGCTTTAAGCTCTTTGTCTGCGACACACCCAGTAAATGTCACAAATAGAGGGGAGGGAGACTCCGGTGATTCTTTTGGCAGTTTTCACTATCGTCTGCAGGGCCTTGTGGCCTGATGCCTTGCAGCTTCCGTACTACACTATGATGCAGTCAGACAGGACACTGAATGACACAATAGCAACAAGACTACAGCAAAACAAGCCCCTTGTCTACACTCTCATCGTCTCACGCACACACAGGCTAACAACCCCAGGCCTCCAGTCGTTAGCCCCAGAATCTCACACTGACGACCCCATGAAAGGCAGCCTCTGGGTGTCCAGTGGACCCAGACTCTCAAATGTTAGAACTCCACCCTCCAGTCCCTATCCCGCATGCACAGACCCGACCTGTGGGCCTCTATCTCTGCAGTCATTGACTTCAATCTTCTATTTTATGGGCTTTCAAACTCCAAACTTGAACTAATGGGGATAACGTCACTTACCCCTTCAATGAACTGTTCCCACAAGCTATAGACTCACTTTCAAGGACTCTTTGCCTCAAGGTCTAATTTACACATTGGTTGTTTGTCCATCCTGTTGAGTGAGGTCTTTCATTGACTCTGTTTTGTTTCTTTGTATTTTCTGTGAATGCCCACAAAAAATGAATCTCATGGTTATATATGGTGACCTAAATGTACTTTGATAATAAACTTACCTTGAACTTTGAAGCTTTGACTCACTAGCCTTTGGCCTCATCAATCCTTTCCAATTATACCAAGCAACTGTGAGGGCCCAACTCAAACACTCAGTCCTGACCAATGAAGGGAGGTGTGCCGACACCTTCTTCACCACCATATCTACCCAAGTCACCGTCATATCTACCCGAGTCACCACCTTCAGGGATTGGTGTACTTGTACCCCTAGGTCTTTCTGTTCTAAAACACACCCTGCAATTTTGGAGTCAGATACAGTCTGTACGTTTTAGAGACATTTAAACAGGCACTCAAATAGATAAGGCAGAGAGAGATATGGAACAAATGGGGACAAATGGAATTCAGTCGATGGGAAAAGATCAGCATGGCCATATTTCCCTGCTGTACAACTCAATGACTGTACGAGATGAAAGGGAGGTGTTGGATTCCAATGCTTTAATCCAAAGTTCCTCTGGAAATCAGGAAAGAGGCCAAAACCTGTTGCTTTGAGATCATTTTATTAAGCCCTAATAGAACAAAGTGAATTGGAAGTGAATTGCAGAATAATCTGCCCATTACCTACACCTTCTCGCTCTAGTTCCCAGGCCTTTATTCATAGTCTACTGTCCTTTCCTATCAGATTCCTTCTTCAGTCCCTTGCCCCTTCCACCTATCACTTCCCAGCTTCTCACATCATCCCTTAACCCCCACCTCCACCTCTCTCACTCTCCCCTCTAACCTGGACTCACCTATCACCTGCCATCTTGTGATCCTCCATCTCCCTTCTACCCTTTTTATTCTGGCTTCTGCCCTCTTTTTTCCCCAGCCCCGATGAAAAGTTCATGATTTAAAACATTGGCTGTTTATTCCTCTCCATAGATGCTGCCTGAACTAATGAATTCCTCCAGGATTGTGTGTGTGTCGCTTCAAACTAATCGCGTCGTCAGTATCTCTGGTGTCTAAGATCCCTGAGGTTACAACAGAGACTGTGTCTTTAGTAGCCAAATGTATCAATGTCCTGTGGGGATGGGTCAGATATAAACCAGGGGGTGAGTGGTTTGTTTCAGTACTGTAAATGTCTGTGTTTTTCTGTTCCAGTCAGAGCAATCAGAGATGTGTTATGCTGATATCCACTTCCGACAGCAGAAGAAAGCTCCAAAACTTAAAGTCACCGAGGAAACAACTGAATATGCCGTCATCAAACGTGCCCAGTGACCAAAAATAATTCTTCATCACCTGCAGGTTATTAAAAAAGTGTGTGCTTTTTGCTGGTAAAAATCATCACACAGGACTCCAGAACGTCACATCTCGCAACTTCCACCAACTACAACGTGATCCTACACTCACATCTTCCCCTCCCCACCCCTTTCTGCTTTCCACAGGGATCACTCTGTCTACAACTTCCTGGTCTGCCATCTCTCCCCACCCATTTCTTCCCATCCCCAGGGACTTCCCCTGCAACTGTAGGAGATCAAACCCATCACAAATTCACAGTCAAACAGCAAGGAAACAGGCCATTTTAAATAACATTAATGTACCTGCCTCAACCACTCGCCCTGGCAATTCATTTCATCTACTGACCACTCTCTGGATAGAAACACTGCCCCTCAGGTTCCTGTTAAACTTTTCCCCTCTCACCTTAAACCTGTACTCTCTAGTTCTGGGAAAAGGACTCTACACATTGAGTATCTCTGCCCCTTGTGATTTTATACAGCCCTCAGTCTCCTACACTGCAATGAATAAAGCCCCAACCTGCTCAACCACTCTCCATAATTCAGTCCCCTGAGTCCTGACAATATCCTCCATCTGCTCTTTTCCAATGAACAACAACAAAACTGAAGACCAAACTCCAAATGTGGCTTCACTTCCACGTCCACCCTCAGCACCATCCAGGGCCTGAAACAGCCCTTCTCCTATGAGGTGGGCATTATTGCCTCTCCTCCAGCATTAGTGGTTGTACCTGGGCCTCCTCTACATCAGTGAGAACAGGTACAGACAGGGCAATCGCTTTGTTCAACACCTACATTCCTTCTTCCAGAAATGACCCATTTATGTCTGTCTCCACTACCTGCCAATCCTTTAAAATTGTGCAGTATCGGTGCTTATTGAATGGCTTCTGAAACTCCAAATACAATGATTAGACAGGATCAGATTTACCCTGCTTCCTACATCCATAAAGAATGGACTGAAACATTTTCTAAATGTCCTGATCTGACTTGGGAAAATGGAGCCCCCGATCCGTTAATCTGCGTCAACCATGGATGTTGCATTCCAGCTGTCTACGTTGGATGCACACGCCAGTCAGTAAACCACGGCAGTACGGTATGGAGAGTAAGTTGTTGCCTGGGCAGCGGGTTCCCCCTCTCCACACAGCGGATAAATCCAAATGAACGGCAGAGACCGATACCGTTTGGCACCAGTGGTGTCGCAGGAGTTGCCTGTCAGCATTCAGCTCAATGTAGTGGCGTTAGGGACTCCAGCTCTGGATTTTCATCAGCGTTACTCCCAATGATTTCCCCATGAGTGGGTATAGTCGTGAGGCAGCAGAGGTTTGAGATCAGAGTTTTCCTTCTCTATGAACTGTCAACTTCAGCTGACAAGCCCCATCTTCCTGAAGCGATTGGTTTTAAGATAGCAGTAAACTGCCGTTACCCCTTCTCCTGTCAGTAGAAATGGTTTCACTGGATTCAGTAGCTAAGCCACAGGTAATGACCAGACACGAGGAAATCTGCAGATGCTGGAATTTCAAGCAACACACATCAAAGTTGCTGGTGATCGCAGCGGGCCAGGCAGCATCTCTAGGAAGAGGTACAGTCGACGTTTCGGGCTGAGACCCTTCGTCAGGACTAACTGAAGGAAGAGCTAGTAAGAGATTTGAAAGTGGGAGGGGGAGGGGGAGATCCAAAATGATAGGAGAAGACAGGAGGGGGAGCGATGGAGCCAAGAGCTGGACAGGTGATTGGCAAAAGGGATATGAGAGGATCATGGGACAGGAGGCCCAGGGAGAAGGAAAAGGGGGAGGGGGAAGCCCAGAGGATGGGCAAGGGGTATAGTGAGAGGGACAGAGGGAGAAAAAGGAGAGAGAGAAAAAAAGAATTTGTGTAAATAAGTAAATAAATAATGGATGGGGTTCGAGGGGGAGGTGGGGCATTAGCGGAAGTTAGAGAAGTCAATGTTCATGCCATCAGGTTGGAGGCTACCCAGACGGAATATAAGGTGTTGTTCCTCCAACCTGAGTGTGGCTTCATCTTTACAGTAGAGGAGGCCGTGGATAGACATGTCAGAATGGGAATGGGACGTGGAATTAAAATGTGTGGCCACTGGGAGATTCTGCTTACTCTGGTAGACAGAGCGTAGGTGTTCAGCAAAACGATCTCCCAGTCTGCGTCGGGTCTCGCCAATTTCCCCTGGGTTTAACCAATTTCCCCAGGATCAATAAAGTATGACTATGACTATATATAGAAGGCCACATTGGGAGCATCGGACACATTATATCACCCCAGCTGACTCACTGGTGAAGCGTCGCCTCATCTGGAAGGACTGTCTGGGGCCCTTAATGGTGGATTAAATACAGATAACTCCCATCTTACAGGGAAATGGGGATGTTTGGAAAGGTAGCATTTGTTGAAGACAGAACATATTGCAATTCCATGTAACATGAAACCTTGTCAACTGCCGATCCTATGAGAAAGTGGGTGAGTTTTCAGCTCAATTAGTGCTGTAATATGACTCGTGTTCGGGCAGGTGGGGCTTGTCAGGCTTGGACAGCAGCCCGCCTGGGCGAAGAAAACCTCTGATTTCACTGGACAACAAAGATTTTGCTTCCTGAATACCTTTAGGTGTATCTTATGAATTTTGGGCTACTGATCATGAAAATCACCATAAAATTCACCATGAAATTTCCCTATCACACACCATTTTTTGAAATCGTTTATGTTTATTATTTCAATTTATAATTCAAGTCAATTAAAATGTTGCCTACAATGTAAACTGGAAAGTTTCCTATCTTTCCCAGGCATGTTTAGGCAGTGCAGCTGCTGCATGGCAGGTTTTAGTAATAATTATTGGGTTCAGGACTACGGATGGAATTGACCATCACCAAGCACAACAATTTCTATGAAGGATTTTGATATTTGAGACAGATACTTTCCAGAATAACTGATGCCAAGATTAAGGAAAGCATTTTGTTGGTCCACAAATCAATCAGGTCATCAATGACAGGCAGTTTGAAAAATCTCTAGTGGGACCAGAGAAAATCACATGGAAGGCATTCAAGGAAGTTGTTGAAATTTTTCTAGGCATCTACAAAGCACCAAACTACATGTAGCTGGTTGAAAGCATGCTTCAAGCATATAAAACCATGAAATGCAACATGTCACTAAAGATTCATTTTCTGCATTCCCATTTAGACTTCTTCTCTGTAAATCTTGGTGCTGTTAGTGACGAGCATGGTGAAAGGTTTCACCAGGATATTGCAGTCATAGAGAAAAGATACCAGGGCAACTGGAATCCATCAATGCTGGCGATTTATTGTTGGACACTTAAGTGAGAAGCCTCAGACACTGAGTACAAATGAAAATCATTAACAAAATATTTTTAACTTAGTTGAACTATTGCAAAGCATCAACACCATTGTGCAATTAAACACATTATATTCAATAAAAGTAAATTTGTTGTTTCTCCAAATTCCTACGTGATACAAGTACTCTGAAATTATGTTTGTGTTCATCTTGAAGCAGTCTATCATAAACAAAAAAAATTTCTGAGGAAGCAACACTTTTGAAAAAAATTGTTGTCCAGTGTTTTAAACCTCTGCTGCCTTGTGGCCACAGCCACCCATGGGAAAGTCTTTGGGAGTAAACCCTGAGGAAGAAATCTGGAACTGGGGTTCCTAAGCCAGTTTGATGTTGTCTACAACTTCACTCTGGCAACCTCTGCAACGACACTGGTACCAAGCTGTATCGGCACTTGCCCTTGCCTTGGACTACATCAGTGATGTGGAGAGGGGGAGCACGCTGCATGGGCAACAGCCAGTTCTTCAAATCTTCCCACCCAGGCTTGCGTCCTGGAGAGGACACAGTCCACCAGAGGGGCAAACCCATGATCCCCTGGGATCAATACTGCCTACCAATGAGGCATGTTTCCTGCTTGCAGAAAGAGTTTACTTCCTCAATTTGTATTGTGTAAAAATTGTAAATTATAAACTTTGACAAGAAAAGCAGTGTGCAGCTTGTTTGCAAGTATTCATATTACTGTCAAAGTATCTTAACTTGATAAAATAAAATTGTGTGTGTACTTATTAATTAAACAATGGGATTTTGATACTGAAATGCGAAGTTGTGCTACTCTGCCATTTACAGTCAATAGCAGGACCCAGGGAGTCATAGAGCACTCTGGCCCTTCAGCCCATCTAGTCCATGATGAACTGCTATTCTGCCTAGGCTCAGTGACCCTCCATTCCCCTGCTGATGGCCAATCAGATTTCTGGCGATCACGTTACAGGAAGGAAGTGGAGGTTTGGAAAGGGGAGAGAAGCAGTTCAGCAGAATGTGGGCAGATGAGGGTTGTTCAGTTTGGTATCATGGTGAACAGTATGGCTTGTCCCTGTGCTGTATTCACCTGCGTCCAATTGTCTGTGAAAAGGTGGTGGTGACTAGAACTCTTGGATTTCTGCAATCATCCTGATGACTCAGAGATCTACTGGGGTTGAATACAGGAGTAAACTTAACGGGAACATACTGATACAAGGTTTCACAGCCAGCTTTTATCTGAAAGAATAGTCAGCAAAGTACAATGTAGAGCCTACACAGTCAAAAGCAAGAGGAAATTGCAAAAGGGAACAGGAAAAAAGTGGAACAAACAAACACACTTTAGAGAGATGCTGTTGAGATTGGGAGGTGACGGGGTGATGGGGATAGCAGACTCTACCATGACAGCTATGATGGTCTGAATGCCCTCCTCCACCACACTCTCGTCACTGACTGGGCCCAGGTGGCCTTCCATGACGGGACAATGTGACTGTCATCGACAGACCCATATCTACCTATTTTAGACCTTAAGACATAGGAACGGAGTTAGGCCATTCAGATCGAGTCCATTCCACCATTTCATCATAGCTGATCCCAAATCCCATTCAACCCCATTCACCTGCCCTCTACCCATATCCTTTGATGTTCCAACTAATCATGAATCTACCAATTTTTGCTTTAAATATACCCATGGACTTGGCCTCCACCACAGTCTGTGGCAGAGCATTTCACAGTTTCACTACTCTCTGGCTAAAAAAAAATCCTATTTACTTCTGTTTTCAGAAGTCTCAGAGTGATCAGCAGCACTGGGGCTCCACAGGGGACTGTCTTGTCTCCCTTTCTCTTCACCATTTACACCTCAGACTTCAACTACTGCACAGAGTCTTGTCATCTTCAGAGGTTTTCTGATGACTTGCCAAAGTTGGATGCATCAGCAAGGGAGATGAGGCTGAGTACAGGGTTATGGCAGGAAACTTTGTCACATGGTGTGAGCAGAATTATCTGCAGCTTAATGTGAAAAAGACTAAGGAGCTGATGGTAGACCTGAGGAGGACTAAGGCACCGGTGACTCCTGTTTCCACCCAGGGGGTCAGTGTGAACATGGTGGAGGATTACAAATACCTGGGGATATGAATTGACAATAAACTGGACTGGTCAAAGAACACTGAGGCTGTCTACAAGAAGGGTCAGAGCCGTCTCTATTTCCTGAGGGGACTGAGGTCCTTTAACATCTGCTGGACGATGCTGAGGATGTTCTACGAGTCTGTGGTGGCCAATGCTATCATGTTTGTTGTTGTGTGCTGGGGCAGCAGGCTGAGGGTAGCAGACACCAACAGAATCAACAGACTCATTTGTAAGGCCAGTGATGTTGTGGGGATGGAACTGGACTCTCTGATGGTGGTGTCTGAATTGCATGCCATCGTGGACAATGTCTCCCATCCACTACATAATGCAATGGTTGGGCACAGGAGTACATTCAGCCAGAGACTCATTCCACCGAGATGCAACACTGTGTGTCATAGGAAGTCATTCCTGCCTGTGGCCATCAAACTTTACAACTCCTCCCTTGGAGGGTCAGACACCCTGAGCCAATAGGCTGGTCCTGGACTTATTTCCTGGCATAATTTACATATTACTATTTAATTATTTATGATTTCATATTGCTATATTTATATTCTATTCTTGGTTGGTACAACCGTAACGAAAACCAATTTCCCTCGGGATCAATAAAGTATGACTATGACTATGTTTTAAAAAGTCGCCCCTCAATTTTGATGCTCTGTCCTCTAGTTCTGAATACTCCCATCATAGCAAACATCCTCTCTACCCAATCTAGTCCTTTAAACATTCAGTAGGTTTCAATGAGATCCCCACATATTCTTCTAAATTTAGATTATGACAACATGCAGTCCTCTTTTATTGTCATTTAGTAATGCATGCATTAAGAAATGATACAATATTCCTAACAAAACCACGTAATTATAACATAGTTACAACAGTGCAACAATATCATAACTTGATGAAGAACAGTCCATGGCACAGTAAAAACTTCAAAGTCTCTCGAAAGTCCCACATCTCACGCAGACAGGAGAAGGAAGAAAACTCTCCCTGCCATACCTGACCACAGTCCGACTCTGAGTCATCCGAAAACTTCGAGCCTCCAATCAGCCCCCAACACCGAGTACCAAGCACCATCTCTATCCGAACGATTCGACCTCAGCCTCGGTCGCCAACAGCAGGCAAAGCCGGGGATTTTGGGGCCTCCCCTCTGGAAGATTCTCGATCGCGCAGTAACAGCGGCAGCGAACCGGAGTTTCAGAAATTTCTCCAGATGTTCCTCTGTGTTTTCACGTCCATCTCCATCAAATCAGAATTGTCTACGGCCCCTATTTAACAGAAACGATATCATTTCACAGAAGAGCTGCGCGCGCTGTGGCGCACTGCCATCTTCTCCTCCCGCCTGTGAGAATTCCAGTGAGTACAGGCCCAAAGCTGCCAAACGTTCCTCTTAATCTAACCACTTCATTCCCAGAATCATTCTCGTGAAGCTCCTCTGGACTCTCTCCAATGACAATACATTCTTTCCAAGACAAAGTGTCCAAAACTGTTACCAACTCTTACCAACATAGCCAGATCACCACCTTTGTGCGCTACAAAGTACATCCTTTGATCTTAAACTCCCAACCATGGCCTTATTTCAGACATGACTCAGTTATGCCCAGAATCTCATACACACTAATCTTTATTTGTGCCACAAGTTCATCCATTGATTCCGAATGCTACCCTTATTTAAATACAACATCTTCAGTATTTCTTCACCCTTCACCAAAATTCTTCATCCTTTTGAATTTTGCCCCTGTGGTACAACTTAACTCTTGACTCAGTCTGCAGTTGTACCCAGTCATTGGCCTGTCCTTCCTTACATTCATATTACATCATCTACATGTGAACCTGCTGGCTCATCCTCAGCTCTTTCATACTGGTTCCTACCCCCTGCCATATTAGTTTAAACCACCTCCAACAGCTCTTGAAGACTTGTTGACAAGAATACTGGCACAGGTCACACCTGCCCCAGAAGATCTCCCAATAATCCAGAAATCTGAATCACTGTCCCCTGCCCCAATTCTTCAGCCACACATTTATCTACCAATTCATTCTATTCCTATCATCACTGTTGCATGGCACAGGCAGCAATCCTGAGATTACTACCTTTGAGTTCCTGCTTCTCAGCTTCCTTCCTAACTCCCCATATTCTTTTTTCAGAACCTTCTCCCTTTTTCTACCCATGTCATTGGTACCAATATGTATCAGGACTTCTGGCTGTTTACCCTCCCTTTTCAGGATATTGTGGACATGTTCAGAAACATCGTGGACCCTGGCACCTGGGAGGCAAACTACCATCTGTGTTTCCTTTTCATGTCTGCAGAATCACCTATCTGCCCCCTTAATGATAGAGTCCCCTATTACTCTTGCCATCCCCTTCAGTTCCTACCCTTATTAACCACAGGGCTCGACTCAGTGCCAGGGGCATGGCCACTGTTGCTTCCACAGGTAGATCATTCCCCCTAATCGTTCTCAAGTTGGAGTACTTATTGTTGAGGGGGAATGAGCAGAGGGGTCCCCTCTGACGTTCTCCCTTCCCTCTCTGATGGTCACCCATTTATCTGTCTTCTGTAGCCTTGGGGTGACTCCCTCCCTGTATCTCCTGTCTATCACTGCTTAACTTTCCCTAACAAGCCGAAGGTCATCGAGCTGCAGCTCCAGTTCCCCAACACGGTCTCTCAGGAGCTGCATCTCAATGCACCCGGTGCAGATGTAACCATCGGGGAGGCTGAAAGTCTCCTGGAAATCCCACATCTGACACCCAGAACAGAACACTGGCTCTGCAGACAAATCTCCTATTCTCTCAAGAGTTAAATAAGAAAAAAGAAATAATAAATAAGGAACGAACTTACCTGCCTACCTTATTTCATAAACTGTGCGCTTTCAAATACAACACTTTCAGTACTGTATTCACCCTTTTCGATTTTGTCCACCTTTTACATTGTACTCATCCTGTTGACTGCAATTTTGTCCTATCATCAGCCTCTCCTCAATGCACCTCACCTCTGTTTGTAAACCAGTTACCTCATCTTCAGCACTATTATCCCCCTTTCCTACGGTACTTCTTGCATTGAAATATAGGATGCTCAGGACACTAATCACACCATGCTCTATCCTTCAATTCCTAACTTCGTCTGAGGTCTTACCAACACTGGCCTCCACAACTTCTCCGCAAACTATTCTGGTGCTCTGGATTCCATCTCCCTACAACTCTAGTTTAAACACCACCGTGCAGCATTAACAAACCCTCCCGCGAGGATGTTACACCCCCTCCAGTTCAGGTGCAAAACGTCCCTTCTGTACAGGTTCCACTTTCCCTGGAAGAGAGCCCAATGATCCAAAAATCTTACACCCTCCCTTTTACAACTCTGTAGACACATGTTAAACTATATAATCTTCCTGGTTCTGGCCTCATTGGCACGTGGCAAGGAGAGCAATCCTGAGATCATAACCTGGATGTCCCGCCCTTTAACTCAGCACCCAGCTCCCCGAACTCCCTCTGCAGAACCTTGTCACTCGTGCTACCCATATACGTGGTACCTACATGGGGCACAACTTCTGGCTGTTCACCCTCCACTTACGAATGTTGAGGACCCAGTCCAAGATATCCTGGACTCTGGCACGCAGGGGGCAACATACCATCCGAAAATCTCATTCTCACCCACAGAACCTCATGTCCGTTCCCCTAACTAACGAATCCCCATTCAGTGTGCTTTTTCTCCCTATTTCCCTTCAGAGTCCCAGAGGCAGACTCAGTGCCAGACCCAACCACTGACTTTCCTCTGTTAGGTCAACTGCCCCCACCCCCCTGTCCTGCCTCCAACCTTATCCAAAGTGATATACCCGCTGTTGAGGGGGATGGCCATGGAGTTACTCTGCACTGGCTCCTTGACCTCTTTCTCCTTGCTGACTGTCACCCAATTTCCTGTGTCCTGCACCTTGGGTGCAACTACCTCTCTAAATGTCCTGTCTGTCACCCCCTCAGTCTCCCAAATTATCCGGAGTTCATTCAGTTCTAGTTCCAGCTCCAACCACTTAACCTGGTTTGTTAGAAGTGCAGTTTGATGCACTGGAGATCTCCCTGCCTTCCCACATCCCACAAGAGGAACATTCAGCTATCCTGCCTGGAGTCTGTATTGTCCTATCTCAGCAGATGTAAAGAAAGGAAAGAAAACCAAATTAACCTAGAATTTTTCTTCCCTTTGCTTTCTCTGACTGTAGCCTCTGAGTGAAATCTCAAAGAGCTAAAGCCTCAAGATCACCACTTAGGCGATTGCTATACACTTGCCCCTGCTTTCTAATCAATCACAAATGATGTTTGTTTGCTGGTCAAAACTCTTTCACTGTAACAGCCCACTGCTGCCTTTTGTACTCAGGCAATGGACCTGACTGAATTTCCCTCATCTCAAAACTTCCAATGTCCAGATTTGCCACTGGTCAAAACTCTTTCACACATGATACACACAGGTATCATCAGTTTCTGTACTGGACAGTATTGTAGCTGCACATTCCTGACCTCATGAGCTTATGATGGACCAGTTTCAACCTTTCATTAAACCACTCTGCTTTTAATGAAATAATAATCTTATTACGCTTCCCACCCTTTGCTTCTTTGGAATTCAACATAGTGAATCAATATTTCTTCAATAAAAACAGCATTAATCAGCCAGTTCTAAAATCTGCAGACAAATCATCGCAAAATCCATTTTGTCCACACTGTCCCCATCAGAAACCAGAAAAGGAAATGTGATCACATGTGATCCTCAAATGTATTTAACATGCCAGCGAGGTAGAGGGTGACAACCTTTTGTGTGCAGTTTAAATTCCTTTATGTACCAGTAACAAACGATGTGCACACACACACACAAAAGAGGCTGTGTCCTCAATTCTCTACAGGTTCCTGCAGCCCTCTCTTCCCACAGCTCAGTAAAAGTGCAGTTGCTGCAGATGGAAATTTGTGCCATAGAGTCATGAAACAGGCCCTTTGGCCCAGCTACTCTGTGCTGACCTGGTCTTCTGCCTAATCCCATCTACCTGCACCCAGACCACAGCCCTCCAAACCCTCCCATCCATGTACCTAGAACATAGAACATGGTGTGGCTTGGGATCTACTGTTGCTTCGAGGTAGGAAACGTGACAGCTCTTGAATTGAACTCTTTCTCCAACTCAGTGACCTTCATCAGCAGATTAGCACTGGCAAAACACACAAGAGTATCTGAGCACATCTGGATGGATCTAATAAATGCTCTGTTCAAACATTCATTCATTTCCCTCTTGACCCTCTCACACAGTAACTGGTGATCACTGTTTGCAAACAGGCAGAGCACAAAACACAGCTCACAGAGGGAGCTTTACTCACTACCTGACCCATTTGCTTTGAAATATCAAAATTGAAGTGACAACTGGGGGGTCAACGATGTATCCCACCTCTGTGGAGCCTGGTTTTGACCAAAGGACTGAGGCACGAGGGTTGGTGACCCACTGGGTACACGAATATGCAAGACCGTAGATTGAGACAGCGTGTTCAGGCTTACACGTCAGCAAGTCCAGAGTTCAAGGCTTACTGCGTGGGGTCTTCATCCAGGGTCGTCTGTCATCATCATTGCCAAGTCCTGCGGTCAATACTGAAGATCAAAGCTCTATAAGTCTATGACTAATGATCCATAATTCCGATCCCCACCCACTGCACCAGTTCCTCAGCCATGGATTCATCTGCCAAATCATCCCATTCTTACCCTCGCTGGCAGATGTCACAGACAGCAATCCAGAAATAGTTACCTCAGAGCTTCTTCTTTTCAGCTTTTACCTAGCTCCCTAAATTCTCTCCTTTGGACCTCCCCTCTCTTCTTTCCTATGTCATTGGTACTAATATGTCCCAAGACATCTGCTGCTCTCTTCCCCCCCCCATCCCCCAGTCTTTAGAATGTCGTGGACATCTTCTGAGTCGTACTTGACCCTGGTACCTGGGGCAACATACCATTTATGTCTCTGTCACATCGACAGACTCTCTCATCTACTCCTCCTTTCACCACTGCATTCCTCCTCAGACCCATCCCCTTCTGCGCCACAGCACCAGACGCAGGGCCACAGACCCTGTAACTGCGGCTCACCCCTGGTACGTCATCCCTCCCAACAGTATCCAAAACGGTACACTTGTTATTGAGGGGCACGGCCACAGGGGGATCTGTACCGGCTGCCCATTTCCATTCCCTCTCCTGACAGTCACCCATTCACCTGCCTCGGGGTGACTCCCTCCCTGTAACTCCGATCTATCATCTCCTCAGTTTCCCCGATGAGCCGAAGGTCATCGAGTTGCAGCTCCAGTTCTTTAACACGTTCTCTGAGGAACTGTAGCTCGGTGCACCTGGTGCAGATGTGGTTATCCAGGGGTTTTCAGGTACGAGAAGATGGGCTCCTGACCTCCCAATCTACCTCACAGTGACCTCACTGTCGGCCTGCACTGCACTCTCTCTGTAGCTGATACACTTTATTCTGCATTCTGTTAATGATATTGTCATGTAATGAAGAGTGTGTAGGGCAGGTTTTTCACTGAATCTCTGTCCAAGTGACAATCATAAATCAATTCCAATGCTGCTTCCAGTCAGATTTTCATGACACCTGTACACACAGGTACTCGTGTGTTCAACGTTAAACTCAACTTTGACTTTGGCCGTAAAGGGGGAGCTCCTGCTGACTGGACAAAACTCTCACTTCTGAACTGGCGAGGATAAAATAGATTCCGTATAGGGTTAAGTTCTATCAGACACTCCTGGGCAGGGACAGCATGTATTAGATCATTTAGGTTGTATGCTGTTGCTAGCAAATTGTCATCATCATCATGTGCCATGTCGTATGACGTGGGTGATCATTGTCCCATGACCATGATTACTCTTACCAATTTTTCCTACAGAATTGGTTTGCCATTGCCTTCTTCTGGGCAGAGTCTTTACAAGATGGGTGATGCTAGCCATGATCAATACTTCTCAGGGATTGTCTGACTGGCGTCAATGGTCACATAACCAGGACTGGTGATATACACGACTGCTCATACAACCATCCACCACCTGCTCCCCTGGCTTCACATGACCCTGATGGGGGACAGGGGCAAAGCAGGCGCTACACCTTGCCCAAGGGTGACCTGTAGGCTGGTGGAGGGAAGGAGTGTCTTTCACCTCCTTTGATGGAGAAGTATCTCCAACCCAACACCCAGTACAAAGAGCAGACTGGTAGAATTACAACATTAAAATAACATTTGCACAGGTACATGGAGAGGAATGTTTTAGAGGGATATGGGCCAAATTCAGGTCAGTTGGATTCATGTGGACAGGGGCATCCTGGTCAGGATGGACTAGATGGGCTGAAGGTTCACAGATTTGCTGTATTACTCTGTGAATCTATTTGTTCTGCTGTCAGTGTGACCAGGCTCAGGGAGTCTGAGGACAAGTTGACAATGTGGGTGCTGATGTGTAAAAGTTAAAACTACAATAATACACCGAACAGGAGCAGGTAGTGGAACATCAGCACTAACCACTGGAATATTTCTACTTGCAGCTGCTCCTTGTCCCAATCGCCAGTGAGACATTTTTTGGGTCTGCGAGCTCCGGAGATAAACGATCGTTGGGACAGAAACGCATCCTGATGATTGGGATAATGGACCCACACCGCCCTCCGGTGGTTGTTGTGCTACATGACAAGCACTTCCCTTCCGCCACTGCCGCACACAAAGTCAGGCAGCGTCATGGGGAGAGAAATGGACAGTCGACGTTTTGAGCCAAAACCCTTCGGCAGGATTGGAGAGAAAATGCTGACGAGTCGATTTGAAAGGTGAGGGAAATGCCAGTTGATAGGTGAAACGTGGTGGGGGAGGGATGAAGCAAAGATCTGGGAAGTTGGTGAAAGAGACAGAAGGCCATGGAAGAAAGAGCGAAGGGTGGGGGAGGTGACCAGTGGGCAAGGAGGTAAAATAACAGAGGGAAAAGGGGATGGGAAATGGTGAGGCATGGAGAGACGTTACTGGATGTTTGAGAAATAAATGGGCAGACTATTATTTAAATGGGGAAAGAATTCAAAGTTCTGAGATGCAACCAGACTTGGGAGTCCTCGATACCCTTAAGGTTAACCTCCAGGTTGAGTCAGTACTGAATGCAATGTTGGCATTCATTTCTAGAGGAATAGCGTATAGGAGCAGGGATGTGATGTTGAGGCTCTATAAGGCGCTGGTGAGACCTCACTTGGAGTACTGGGGGCAGTTTTGGTCTTCTTATTTAAGAAAGGATGTGCTGACGTTGGAAAGGGTACAGAGAAGATTCACTAGAATAATTCCGGGAATGATAGGGTTAACATATGAGGAACGTTTGTCCACTCTTGGACTGTATTCCTTGGAGTTTAGAAAAATGAGGGGAGACCTCATAGAAACATTTCGAATGTTGAAAGGCATGGACAGATTGGATGTGGCAAAGTTGTTTCCCATGATGGGGGAGTCTAGTACGAGAGGACATGACTTAAGGATTGAAGGGCGCCCTTTCAGAACAGAAATGCAAAGAAATTTTTTTAGTCAGAGGGTGGTGAATCTATGGAATTTGTTGCCACGGGCAGCAGTGGAGGCCAAGTCATTGGGTGTATTTAAGGCAGAGATTGATAGGTATCTGAGTAGCCAGGACATCAAAGGTTATGGTGAGAAGGCGGGGGAGTGGGACTAAATAGGAGAATGGATCAGCTCATGAAAAAATGGCGGAGCAGACTCGATGGGCCAAATGGCCTACTTCTGCTCCTTTGTCTTATAGTCTAAATCGATGTTCATGCCATCAGGTTGTGGGCCTCCCAAACAGAATATAAGTTGTTGTTCCTCCAGCCTAAGAGTGGCCTTATAACGACAGTGGAGGAGGCCATGGAGGGACATATCGGAATGGGAATGGGAAGTGGAATTAAAATGGGCGGCCACTGGGAGATCCCGCTTGTTCTGGCAGGCAGAGCGTAGATGCTCGGTGAGGCGGTCTCTCAATCTACGTTGAGATTTCCACTGAGGTTGGGCGAAACTGGAACTAGAGGTCATGGGTTAAGGCTGAAAGGTGAAATGTTAAAGGGGAACATGAGGGGGAACTTCTTCAGAGGGTGGTGAGAGTGTGGAATGAGCTGCTAGTTGAAGTGGTGGAGATAGCTTCAATTTCAGAATCGAAGAGAAATTTGGATAGGTACATGGCTGGGAGGACGATGGAGGACTATGGTCCAGAAGCAGGTTGATGGAACTAGGCAGGTTAGTAATTCAGCACAAACTAGATGGGCTGAAGGGCCTGTTTCTGTGCTGTAGTTTTCTATGACTTTGATATCTTTTGGATGAAATAGATTCAAAACACAATGAGAGAGGGAAACCAGCCAACTGGGATAATATGGTGAGTAGGGATGGAGGGACTGAACACTTATATCAGTATGGATTGATCAGACACTCACTGTGGACATAGAAAATGGCCATTTGGCCCATCGTACTTGTGCTTTCAGGATAGGGGATGGGAAAACAATCTTGTTCTATGCCCTGTAATCACTTAAGTAATCTTGTTCCAGCTAATCTTTAATCTATGTTGGTCAATTCCTATAATGGAGGGATGTCCCTTTAAAACACAGATGAGGAGGGTTTATTATTTAGCCAGAGAGCAGTGTATCTGTGGAATTCATTGCCACAGACTGCCGAGTCATTGAGTATTTCTGAAGCAAAGGTTGATAGGTTCTTGATTAGTCAAGGTATTAAAGATTATGGGGAAAAGGCAGGAGAATGGAATTGAGAGGGATGATATATCAGCCATGATGGAACGGCAGAGCAGACTCAATGGGCCGAATGGCCTGATTCTGCTCCTATGTCTGAAAGTCTTATGGTCTGATAACAGGAGCACAAGCATTGTCGCAGGAAAGCAACATCATCATCAGGGACCACCCCCTCCCTGCCACCTCACTACCCAGGCCAGGCTCTCTTCTCACTACTGCCTTCAGCAAGAAGGTACAGGAGCCTCAGAACTCACACCACCAGGTTCAGGAGCAGTTATTACCCCTCGACCATCAGGCTGTTCACTCAACTTCACTCACCATCATTGAAATGTTCCCACAACCTATGGACTCACTTTCAAGGACCATTCATTGCAGGTTCTTGTTATTTATTGCTTATTTATTTAATATCATTATGACTTATTCTTTCTTTTTGTACTTACACAGTTTGTTGTCTTTTGCACACTAGTTGAATGCCCTAGTTGGTTTGGTCTTTCATTGATTCTATTCTGGTTATCATTCTATTCTGAATTTATGAGTATGCCCACAAGAAAATGAATCTCCGGGTTGGATATTGTGACGTATCTGTACTTTCCTAATTAGTTTACTGTGAACTCTGAACAAGGTATATTGTATTCTCGGTCCCTGTGAACAAATGTGGGATTTAACAACCACATGTACAAACAAAGCTGTTCTTCCCAATGCTGAACCACTGGATAGTTAAAAGGAAAGCAGACAGATTGTTGAAAGATCAGAGAATTGAGAGCTGTGGACAGAAGGGGAGATAAGGCCTAGGGTAGACCATCCTGGTCATACTGAGGAGTGGGGTAGTCTGAGGGGCTGAGTGGCCTACCCCTGATCTCCCACAGTCTGATGCACAACCTGGACTGACACTGGATCCTGCACGTTACTCGAAGGGAAGGGAATGTGTTCAAACTGCACGTCAGCTCAGAATCATAGTCGGGAGTGGAACTGAAACCAGTTGTTACAAGTTGGAACAAGCTGAGATGGAACTTGCCTTTTCTCAGGAATGGCCCAAGCTCGTGGATAACTTGTCTTCACTCCAGCTTTGTGTTCTGAGGGGAATGATGTGCAGACTCTGCCACAGCTGTGGTAGGAGGTGCTTCGTGCTGATGTGGATGGGTAGTTTGTGAAGTGGGGTCACTCCTTCTACACAAATACTTGGCGTGTGCTCCTCGTGAACAGACTCACGGCTCTCAGTGCTGTCATCAATATTCCTTCTCTACTTTGTGCAGATTGCAGTGGGTCAGTGGGTCAAAAGCTTTCTTCACCACCCTGTCTACCTGTGACCTCACTTTCAGGGAATATACACCCTGGCTGTTGGTTTAATTAACGTTCTGCCCCAGTTACATTTTTCAACAATAACTCCACCTCATCAGTTTCCATACTGTTAGCATCACTTTTGATAGAATTGTTCTCCTAACTAACATAAATTCACACTGAGCCTGTGATCATCTTTAAACCAATGCTCACCAGAATTACATTTCTGAAAGTTGGTGCATTCTTTCTGAAACATCATACTGGCAGATAAAGTTCACAGAAAACATTAGATCAGGTCCTCACTATAGTGACATGTGGTGCTCAGACACTCTGATGACTCCTGGAATGCCTGTCTCCCTCACACTGGGATCCCTGGGGCCACTGCATTCCTGTGTCCTTGTGCCAGAACCTCAGTATAGACTACAGTCCCTCCTGTGTCCCACTTTGAGAGAGGCAAGTGTGTTCCAAATCCTGGTCTTTCAGAGAGACATACGTCACCTCCTCACGTTCCCACCCAGCATGGAACTTCACACAATGGATCTCAGCTGAGATCTTGCATTGATTCTTGTCAGGCTGCGTCTTAGGACACAAGCTCGGGATCACACAGAGACTCGGAAGGGTTATTTATGAAAGAGACAAAGCAAAAGAGTAGAACTTACAATGTCTTAGATAGCTTGGAATAACTCGACTAGAACTTCACTTGGCAGGGATCAGGGCAACAGAGGCAACGAATGGTTAGCACTGCCCCTTGAAATACACTCCAGGGCACGAAAGAATCTGTTCCCTGCTGAATAACAAGTTTACAAGTGACTTTCCTAATCAGAGACAAAAGTCCAAGGATACTTAATTGGATACCTGTAAAGTCTCAGAGAATTAATTGGAAGTATTCAAACACAATAACAACTTAAAGTAAACTAGAGAAGAACTAACAATAGCACAGAACAAACCCAAAGTGCAACAATTATAGTTAACTATTATTATAGTTAATAAAATGCAAGGAATAAAAAAAACAACAGCAAAAACTAAGCTCTCTGAGTATTCTACTGATACCCGAGGTTGTGACAGAACTTCTCTTCTCCAGTGGGCACCTGGAGGTTTACCAGGTTACCAGGTGAAGGAGTAGTATTTGGGGTACCGCAATTTTGTGTCTTTATTGATGCTTTGCTGCACACTTGAGTGCTCGATGGGGAGGAGCCGATGCTTTTTGCTGGTGGGGGGGGGGGGTCATTGCTTTGCTGCTGCTGATGAGTCAGAGGGGGAGTTGAGGAGGGCTTTGGGATTCTATCACTTAACTATTATTTATTCTTCGGGGCACTCCTGTGTTTTCGTGGATGCTTGCAAAGAAAAAGAATTTCAGGATGTATATTGTGTAAATTTCTCTGACATTAATTGTACATATTGAAATCTATTGAAGTTGTAACTTGCATGTTACCAAATTAATTTTCCTAATGACCAATACCCAATATGCAGAGAAAGGGGGAAAAAAAACACAAACCATGCGAAGAATAGTAGTGAGTCACACCATTCCAAACCAAATTGAGTCCTTACATCTGAACCCCAGAGCACACCAAGGCCTCGGTATCGGTCCATCATATTAACAGCCACAGAGCACGGTAGCTGGGGGTAGTCTTCACAGCCTCAGTGGCACAGAGAGAGGAGCGAATATCATGGGAGAGTGAGCAAAATTAGCTCTCAATTCCAATCCTGACACCCTGTCTTTCCAGTATCTCATTTAAATTATCCAGATAGTTTATCATACATCACACTCGGACCCAGGCCCCGATGCAGTGGAAGTCTCCAGCCCTAAGCCGTGCTGCCCAACGACTTGCTCCGGGCCCAGATTTCACCACCCAGCCCAAAGCCACCCTCCATTTCTCCAAGTCAGCTTGGCCCCCAGAGCAATCCAGTCTCATGCTCAGGCCAGGTGTATGGGCATGGGAGATCTTCCGCCTTGACTCTCCCCTCTGACTGGCCCACTCCATCTGCACTGATTCTGCGACATGGAATCGTCACTCGAATTTGCTTCGCCTTTGCTCACCACTTCATTGTTCATGGTGATAATTTACCACAATTTACATAAGACAGGGTGTTATTAGTAATGTTTTTAGTCGAATATTTTGCCATCCTAAACCTGAAGGTACAAAGTGGTATCAATTCCTAACTAGCTCTTCTTTCAGTTAGTCCTGACGAAGGGTCTCGGCCCGAAACGTCGACTGTACCTCTTCCTAGAGATGCTGCCTGGCCTGCTGTGTTCACCAGCAACTTTGATGCGTGTTGCTTCAATTCCTAACTGTTAGGTTGTTTAAGCTCCTATAATCTATGCAAGGTCTCAGGCTGCCATCTTTTTTGGGTATAAAAAGGTATCATTCTCCTGCCGGAGAAGTGGTGAGCCTGATAAACTGCGAGCCAAGTGCCTCTTGAATGTATTTGTCCATGGACAGCCTTTTGGGTCCACATGGAGAATGGGCTTTCCTTATGGTGTCCTGATGAAGGGTCTCAGCCTGAAACGTCGACCGTTTACTCTTTTCCATCGATACTGCATTTTGTTTGTGTTCCTTATGGTGGGAAGCCACGGTAATAACTCTGTGGCACAACCAAAGCACAGATAGAGCAGGAGTGTGCTTGCCACCTGTTTGCTAAAAACCTCAAGGGGGCTGGAGTACTCGGCATCAGGACTTCCTTCAGATCAGCACTCCACAAACTCGGGAATGTCAGAGGCAGGCCTGGAGACACAGGAGACCGACTCAGTAACTCGGGAAGCTTCTGGGAGCAGACCTCATGACAGCTGGAAGCCCAGCCCAGGAAACATTAAACCTGTCCGTCATGGGGCCATGCTGGGTCAGCCACAGACATCCCGCGATGATAGGGGTCCCAGAGGAATAGATATGGTGAAATCTTGAGTATTTCAGAATGGTCCTCTGTCTCAAAGCCAAGGGGCTCTGAAACATGACACACCTTTCTTGGCTCAAGTGGTCTACCGTCACCATCATGGTGGCTGTCAAAGGATGATCTAACATAGAGATTGGGATTATCATCTGTCGAGCCACCCCCAGATCAAAACAATTCCCAGTGGAGCTGGAGTCTATAAATGCCAAAGGGCAAAGTTCCATGTCAAGCCCAGACAATAAAGTGGACAACGTATACCTCAGAGGTCGTAGGATTAGGAGACATCGTGAGGACCATCACAGACCTCCCTATACAGGACCGTCCTTGGAGTTAAAACATAGAAACACAGAAAATCTACAGCACAATACAGGCCCTTCGGCCCACAATGCTGTGCCAAACATGTACTTACTTTAGAAATTACCTTGGGTTACCCATAGCCTCTATCTTTCTAAGCTCCATGTACCTATCCAGGAGTCTCTTAAAAGACCCTATCGTATCCACCTCCATCACCATCGCCAGCAGCCCATTCCACACACTCACCACTCTCTGCATAAAAAACTTACCCCTGACATCTCCTCTGTATCGACTTCCAAGCACCTTAAAACTGTGCCCAATGATGTTAGCCATTTCAGCCCGGGGAAAAAGCCTCTGACTATCCACGCGATCAGTGCCTCTCATCTTATACACCTCTATCAGGTCACCTCTCATCCTCCATCGCTCCAAGGAGAAAAGGCCAAGTTCGCTCAAACTATTTAAGGCATGCTCCCCAATCCAGCCAACATACTTGTAAATCTCCTCTGCACCCTTTCCATAGTTTCCACATCCTTTCTGCAGTGAGGTGACCAGAACTGAGCAAAGTACTCCAAGTGGGGTCTGACCAAGGTTCTATATAGCTGCAACATTACCTCTTGGCTCTTGAAATCAATCCCAACAATACAGGTAATAATAATTAATAAAACACAAGTGTATTAAAAAAAACAACAGCAAATACTCAGAGCCCTCAGAATACTCTGCCAAGGACCCGAGGTCATGACAGCTACTCTGTTCTGTTTCAGATCACTTTTTTACAAATTTGCTGACTCCCACCACTGTCGGGGGGTGGTCCACACTCCCACTGGCCTTTATGTGACAACATCACCCTGACAAAAGATTGGATAAACATGTGCTATCCCCCCTAGATTGTTGGAGTATATGGGTCAGTGTATCTGTTAGTGTAATGCTTCACAGTGTCACTAAGATCCGGATTCGATCCTGCTGATGTCAAGTATTTTTTATAGACAGTAGGTATATGGTAAGGGTTTTGCAGGGATGGTTATGGAAGTAGGCAGTTTGGTGGAGTTTAAAAGACTTTTAGATAGACACACCTCTTAATAGGTCACATACCATTTGCCTTTCGGATAAGCATATCAGTGTGGGGAGTGGCTGGAATTCAGTGCCAGGGCTGGTGCTGGAGACAAATATGCTTCAATGAATCAAAGTATCTATGCAGTATTTAACCCTGAGATTCATTTCACAGACAGACACAAAACAAAGAAACACCTTGGAAGCTGTTCAAAGAAAACACCAGACACTCAATACTCAAAAAAAGAGCAAATCTTGCAAATGGCTAAAAAGTGAATGAAAAACACACAACATATAAAATATCAAAACGACAGAATCTTTGAAACATTCTAGAAATGTTCTGTCGAGTTCAGTTCAATTTAAAGTTGCATCATTCCTTGACTTCAGGCCACAAAGCCAGGTTGCGCTGTTCAAAATTGCACAAAATAGCAACAAAAAGAGGAGTAACCAGAAACCAGAAACACACATAACATGAATTTCAGAGACCAATCCAAAATCCACATCAATTAAACTTTGGTCAGGAACCAAGACTCCAGCACCATCGAGGGTTGCCTTTCAGACTAGAGACCTGTGACTAGCGGAGTGGTACAGGGATTATTACTGGGTCTGCCGTTGTTTGTCATGTATATCAATGATTGGGATGATAATGTGGTTAAATGGATCATCAAGGGGGAGGGGGAGGGGGCACATGCCTTGGATAGAAACAGAATTGTCAGTGAATGGAAGCAAATGGACATTGTGTGGGCAGAAGTGATTAGTTTAATTGGACATTTGATTGTGAATTTTAATTGTTTCGACACATCCAAGTCCAACAGGCAGATAGATTGGGAAAATTAGGTTGGTGCTGGATCCAAAAGGTGGAATTTGAGGAATGCCTATAAGATGGTTTTTTTAGAGGAGCTCACACAAAATGCTGGTGGAACACAGCAGGCCAGGCAGCATCTATAGGAGGTGGTACAGTCGATGTTTCAGGCCAAGATCCTTCGTCAGGACTAACAGAAAAAGAGAGATAGTAAGAGATTTGAAAGTGGGAGGGAGAGGGGAGACCTGAAATGATAGGAGAAGACAGGAGGGGGAGGGATGAAGCCAAGAGCTGGGAAGTTGATTGGCAAAAGGGATACAAGGTTGGAGAAGGGGGAGTATCACAGGACGGGAGGCCTTGGAAGAAAGAAAGGGGGAGGGAAGCACCAGAGGGAGATGGAAAATAGGCAAGGAGTTATTGTGAGAGGGAAAGAGTGAAAAAAAATTATAATAATAAATAATAAATTAGGGATGGGGTAAGAAGGGGAGGTGGGGCATTAACAGAAGTTAGAGAAGTCAATGTTCATGCCATCAGGTTGGAGGCTACCCAGATGGAATATAAGGTGTTCTTCCTCCAACTTAAGTGTGGCTTCATCTCCACAGTAGAAGAGGCCATGGATTGACATATTGGAATGGGAATGGGACGTGGAATTAAAATGTGTGGCCACTGGGAGATCCTGCTTCCTCTGGTGGACAGAGCGTAGGTGTTCAGTGAAGCGGTCTCCCAGTCTGCATCGGCCATACCAGGAGTACCGGAGGCAGTACATCACACTCTTGTGGTTGAGCCCACTTGGAGATCATCTATTGTGGTTACTGGATCAGCAAATTATAAATGGTAGCACCGACTTGATTGGCCAAATGGCCTAATTCTGCTCCTAAAACTTATGGTCTTATGATGGGGGATAGTCAGCATGGCTTTGTTTGTGTCAGGTCATGCCTTACTAATCTTAGTGTTTATTGAAGAAATTACCAGGAAAGTGGATGAAGGCAAGGCAGTGGATGTTGTCAGCATAAACTTTAGCAAGGATTTTGACAAGGTCCTGCATGGAAGGTTGACCAGGAAGGTTCAGTTGATTGTTATTCAAGATACGTTAGTAAACTGAATTAGACATTGGCTATGTGGATGAACCAAGAAAGTAGTAGTAGATGGTTCCTTCTCTGACTGGAGGCCTATTGGCTAGTGGAGTGCCACAGGGATCAGTGCTGGGTCCATTGTTGTTTGTCATCTGCATCAATGATCTAGATGATAATGTGGTTACCAAATCTACTTTGGGTCTCACCGACCTCAGAGCACTTGAAGACCACTTTTCCGAGCAGATAAGCTCCACCCACCGGAAAAGGCAGCATCTCCCGGTGGACACCCATTTCAATTCTATTTCCCATTCCCATTCTGACAGGTCAGTACATGGCTTCTTCTGCTGCTGCGATGAGGCCACACTCAGGTTGAAGGAGCAGCAGCTTATCTGGGTAGCCTGCAACCTAATGGCATGAACATCAATTTCTCAAACTTCTGGTAATTGCTCTTTCTCCCTCACCATTCCCCCATTCCTGTTTCTCCCTCTCATCTTATCTCATTTCCTACCCCTCATCTCCCTCTGGTGCTCCTCCCCCTTCTCTTTCTTCCATGGCCTCCTGCCCTCACCTATCAGTTTCCACCTTCAACAGTCCTTTATCTCTTTCACCTATCAGCTGCCCAGCTCTTTACTTTAGCCCTGCCCTTCCCCCAGTTTCACCTATCACCTACCACCTTGTACTTCTTCCTCCCCTACCCCCCCCCCCAAACCTTGCTCTGACTTCTCATCTTTTTTTTTCCAATCCTGATGAAGGGTTCAGACTGAAACGTCAACTGAACCCTTTTCCATAGATGCTGCTTGGCCTGCTGAGTTCCTCCAGCATTTTGTGTGTGTTACTGTGTAAGAGCCAACCTGGTTGGTGCTATCAAAGTACAAAACCTCACACTTGTCTGCATTAAATTCTATCTTCCATTTTTTAGCTCATTTTTTCCAGCTGATGCAGATCACTCTGCAAGCCATGGTAACGTTCCCCGCGGCCCACTACACCCCAGATCTTGGTGTCATCCGAACATTTGCTGATCCATTTAACCACATTATCATCCCAATCATTGATATACATGACAAACAACGGCAGACCCAGTAATAATCCCTGCACCACTCCGCTAGTCACAGGCCTCAAGTCTGAAAGGCAAACATCTTCCACCACTCTCTGGCTTCTCCCACAAACCATTGTCAAATCCAATTTACAACATCTTGAATGCTGAGTGACCAAACTTCCATGTGGTATCTTGTCAAATATCTTGCTAAAGTCCATGTAGGCAACATGCACTGCCTGGTAACTTCCTTGAGAAACTCTAAGTTGCTTAGACATAACCTACCATGCACAATTCCATGCTGACTATCCTTAATCAGTCCACATCTATCCAAATGCTTATATATCCGGTCCCTTAGAATACCTTCCAAAAACATTCCCACAGTTAATGTCAGACTCACCGGCCTATAATTTCCTGGTTTCTGTTTAGAACCTTTTTTAAACAACGGAACCACATTGGCTACCCTCCAATCCTCTGGTACCTTTCCTGCCGTTAGAAATTTCTTGAATTTGAAATTGCTCACTCTTTCTTCTTCTGATCCCTGATTGATGACTGGTGTGTATTCTGTCATCTTACCCTTTCTGATGTGTACAATCAGTTTGTTGCTGCAACACCACTCAACTACCTGAGATATCTCTCTCTCCTCTACACCCGCTCATCACTATCTGAAACTCTGGCAACAATGGTTGTGTCATCAGCAAATTTATAGATGGCGTTTGGGCTGTTCCTAGCCACACAACCATGGGCATAGAGAGAGAAGAGCAGTCGGCTAAGCACACATTTGGCAATAGGCAAACTACAATGGATCCAGGCCCTTGCTGATACAGGAATTAATTCTAGCCATAACCAACCTCTCAAAACACTTCATCACCTGAGATGCAAGTGCTACTAGATGCACGTCATTAGGACCGCTCACCTGTTCTTCTCAGGTATTGGTATAATTGCTGTCCATTTGAAGCAGATTGGACTTCCAAGTGTAGCAAGGAGAGAATGAAAATGTTTCAAACACCCATACCAGTTAGTTGACACAGGTTTTAGAGCCCTACCACGCACTCCATAGGGTCACATTGCATTGTGAGGGTTCACCCTCTCAAAAGACAGGCTGACGTCAGCCCGAGGGAGAGATCACGGGTCACTGGGGGCTGCAGGGATCCTCATAGCTGTAGTTTTATTCTCCTTTCAGAGTGTGCATAAAAGGCATTGAGCTCGTTTGGTAGTGCAGCATTGTTGCCATTCACGATGTTGGGTTTTGCTTTGTAGGAAGTAATGGGCTGCAACCATTGCCAGAGTTGATGTGCATCTGATTTCGCCTCCACCCTCATTCACTGCTGTTCTTTAGCTCCTGAAATAGCTTTCCGCAAGTCATACCTGGTGTTCTTGTACAGATGTGAGTCACCAGACTTGAATGCCACAGATCGAGCCGTCAGCAGACTACGAATCTACTGATTCATCCAGGGCTTTTGACTTGAGTGTGGATAGTAAGTTCTTGTGGGCATATCATCATCCACACAGGTTTTAATGAACTCAGCGACTGCTGTGGTGTACTCTTTCAAGACTCGAAAATTAATCTCTGAATACAGTCCAGTCCACCAATTCCAAGCATTGCTGTAAGCTCTCCTGTCCCTCCCTTGTCCATTCCTTCTTGGTCCTCTCTACTGGTGCTGCAGTCTACAGTCTCTGTCAATACTCAGGGAGTAGAGTTACAGCCAGGTGATCAGACTGAGTATGGGATATCTTACTCTTGATGGTGGTGTAGCAGTGGTCCAGTGTGTTGGTTCCTCTGATACTACAGGTGATTTGTAGATATTATTATTTAGAGATTTTTTTCAAGCTAAAATCCCCCATGATGAAGGGGAAAGCATCAGGATGTGCTATTTCATGCCTGTTAATCACATTGCACAGTTTGTCTCGAGCCTGGATCTGTGGCTCTGAACCCTCCCCCGGAGATTGCACCCATAGGAACCACAACCTCCAACACGCCAGAGAAATCAGCCCAAGTTTGCCCAGCCTGTCCTTGCAGCAAATACATGCTATTCCGGGCAGCATCCTGGTGAACGTGTTCTGCAACATTCCGTGACAAATCTGAACATCACAAACAGCCTGTTCTGGTCAAACCACGTAGGCAGCAGGACAACACACACAAAATGCTGGAGGAACTCAGCAGGTCAGACAGCATCTATGGAAATGAATAAATAATCATTTCAGGCCGAGACGCTTCTTCAGGACCCAGGATCAGGTTACCTGCTTCCTCAGAACACTGAGGAAATTTGGCAAGTTGCTTCTGAATCTCAGAAATTTTTATCAGTGTATCATAAAAGTATTTTTGTTTGGATACATCACAGATTGGTACAGCAATTACGCTGGCCAAGACTGCAAGAAACAGTGGAGTGTTTTGAACACAACTCAACACAAAGTGGAAACCAGACATCTTCCCTACCCTCCTCCGTGAGCAGTCTCCACTTGTTGCTGCCTCAGTAAAATAGCCAGCATAATCAAAGACCCAGCCCCCCCTGGAAATTCTCGCTTCACTTCTCTCCCATCAACAGAAGATACAAAAACCTGGAGGTACATACAAACAGACTCAACTACAGCTGTCTAATGCTGTTATTGGACTGCACTGGACAAAAATCAGAGAGATGGCTTTTTAGAGCAGTTTGTCGTTGAGCCTACTAGGGGATCAGCTCTCATGGATTGAGTGTAATGTAATTAACTGGAGGTGATTAGGGAGCTTAAGGTAAAGGAACCAGTGATCACAATATGATTGAGTTCAACTTGAAATTTGATAGGGAGGAAGTAAAGTCTGATGTGGCAGTATTTCAGTGGAGTAGGGGAAATTACAGTGGTATGAGAGAAGGAGCTGGTGAAAGTAAATTGGAAGGAGCTGTTGACAGGGATGTCAGCAGAGCAGTAATGGCGTGTGTTTCTGGGAAAAAAATGAAGATGCAGGATATATGCATTCCAAAAATGAAGAAATACTCAAATGGCAAAATAGTACAACCATGGCTGACAAGGAGAGTCAAAGCTAATGTGAAAACAAAAGAGAGGGCATACAACAAAGCAAAAATTAGTGAAAAGATAGAGGATTGGGAAGTTTTTTTAAATCTACAGAGAGCAACTAAAAGAATCAATAGAAGGGAGAAGATTAAATATGAAAGCAAGCTAGCAAATAATATCAAAGTGGATGTTAAAAGCTTTTTCAAGTATGAAAAAAATAAATGAGAGATGAGAGTGGATATAGAACCGTTAGAAAATGATGCAGGAGAAATAATAACAGGGAACAAGATGGCTGATGAACTAAATAAGTATTTTGCATCAGTTTTCACTGTGGAAGACACTAGCAGTGTGCCAGATATTGTTGTATGTGAAGGAAGAGAAGTGGGTGCAGTTACTGTTACGAGAGAGAAGGTTCTCAAAAAGCTGAAAGATCTAAAAGTACGTAACTCACCCAGACCAGATGACCACCCTAGGGCTCTGAAAGAGGTAGTGGTAGAGATTGGGGCGGCATTAGAAATTATCTTTCAAAAGTCATTGGACTTTGGCATGGTGCCAGAGGACTGGAGAAGTGCAAATGTCACTCCACTCTTTCAAATTATAGATCAGTTAGCCTGACCTCAGTGGTTGGGAAGATGTTCGAGTCAATTGTTAAAGACAAGGTGATGGAGTACTTGGTGAAACAGGAAAATCCTGCTTGACGAACCTGTTGGAATTCTTTGAGGAGATTACAAGTAGAATAGATAAAGGGGATGCAGAGGATGTTGTATATTTGGATTTTCAGAAGGCCTTTGACAAGGTACCACTCATGAGGCTGCTTACCAAGTTAAGAGCCTGTGGTATTACAGGAAATTTAGTAAGGTGGTTAGGGCATTGGCTGATTGGAAGAAGGCTGCGAGTGGGAATAAATGGATCCTTATCTGGTTGGCTACCAGTGACTAGTGCTGTTCCACAGGGGTCTGTGTTGGGACCACTTCCTTTTATGCTGTATGTTAATGATTTAAATGATGAAATAAATGGCTTGGTTGACAAACTGATATGAAGATTCGTGGAGGGGCAGGTGGTGTTGAGGAAACAGATAGAATGCAGAAGGACTTAGATTAGATTAGGAGAATGGGCAAGAAAGTGGTAAATGAAATACAATGTTGGACAACGCATGGTCATGCATTTTGGTAGTAGAAATAAATGTGTGGACTATTTTCAAAATGGGGAGGTAGCAGCACGTCGCGTGTGCGCAGCCCTCCGGTGAAAATGATATTGTATCCGTTAAATAGGGGCCATGGACAATTCTGATTTGATGGAGACAGACATGAAAGCACAGAGGAACATCTGGAGAAATTCCTGAAACGGTAGTTCACTACCGTTGTTACTGCGCGATCGAGAATCTTCTGGAGGGAAGGCCTCAAAATCCCCAGCTTTGCCTGCTGTTGGTGACCGAGATTGAGGTCAAATCGTTCGGATAGAGATGGTGCTCAGTACTTGGTGTTGGAGAGCTGATCGGAGGCTCGAAGTTTTCGGACGACTCAGAGTCGGACTGTGGTCAGGCATGGCAGGGAGTTTTTCTTCCTTCTCTCGTCTGCGTGAGATGTGGGCCACTTGAGAGACTTTGAACTTTTTACTGTGCTCATGGACTGTTCTTCATCAAGTTTATGGTATTGTTACACTGTTGTAACTATATGTTATAATTATGTAGTTTTGTTAGTTTTTTCAGTCTTGGTCTGTCCTGTGTTTTGTGATATCACACTGGAGGAAATATTGTATCATTTCTTAATGCATGCATTACTAAATGACAATAAAAGAGGACTGTGTGTCTTCATAGAAACATAGAAAATAAGTGCAGGAGTAGGCCATTTGGCCCTTTGAGCCTGCACCACCATTCAGTATGATCATGGCTGATCATCCAACTCAGAACCCTGTACCTGCTTTCTCTCCATACCCCCTGATCCCTTTAGCCACAAGGGCCATATCTAACTCCTAAATACAACCAATGAACTGGCCTCAACTGTTTCCTGTGGCAGAGAATTCCACAGATTCACCACTCTCTGTGTGAAGAAGTTTTTCCTCATCTCAGTCCTAAAAGGCTTCCCCTTTATCCTCAAACTGTGATCCCCTCATTCTGGACTTCCCCAACATCGGGAACAATCTTCCTGCATCTAGTCTGTCCAATCCCTTTAGGATTTCATATGTTTCAATAAGATCCCCCCTCAATCTTCTAAATTCCAGCGAGTATAAACCTAGTCGATCCAGTCTTTCATCATATGGAAGTCCTGCCATCCCAGGAATTAATCTGGTGAACCTACTTTGTACTCCTTCTATGGAAAGAATGTCTTCCCTCAGATTAGGGGACCAAAACTGCACACAATACTCCAGGTGTAGTCTCTCGAAGGCCTTGTACAACTGCAGTAGTACCTCCCTGCTCCTGTACTCGAATCCTCTTGCTATGAATGCCAGTATACCATTCGCCTTTTTCACCGCCTGCTGTACCTGCATGCCCACTTTCAATGACTGGTGTATAATGACACCCAGGTCTCGTTGCACCTCCCATTTTCCTAATCGATCACCATTCAGATTATAATCTGTTTTCCTGTTTTTGCCACCAAAGTGGATAACCTCACATTTATCCACATTAAATTGCATCTGCCATGAATTTGCCCACTCACCCAACCTATCCAAATCACCCTGCATCCTCTTAGCATCCTCCTCACAGCTAACACTGCCGCCCAGCTTCGTGTCATCCACAAACTTGGAGATGCTGCATTTAATTCCCTCATCTAAGTCATTAATATATATATATTGTAAACAACTGGGTCCCAGCACTGAGCCTTGCGGTGCCCCACTATTCACTGCCTGCCATTCTGAAAAGGTCCCATTTATTCCCACTCTTTGCTTCCTGTCTGCCAACCAATTCTCTATCCACATCAATACCTTACCCCCAATACCATGTGCTTTAAGTTTGCACACTAATCTCCTGTGTGGGACCTTGTCAAAAGCCTTTTGAAAATCCAAATATACCACATCCACTGGTTCTCCCCTATCCACTCTGCTAGTTACATCCTCAAAAAATTCTGTGAGATTCGTCAGACATGATTTTCCTTTCACAAATCCATGCTGACTTTGTCCGATGATTTCACCGCTTTCCAAATGTGCTGTTATCACATCTTTGATAACTGACTCTAGCATTTTCCCCACCACCGATGTTAGGCTAACCGGTCTATAATTCCTCAGTTTCTCTCTCCCTCCGTTTTTAAAAAATTCATAATTCATAATCTAATCTAAATCTAAATCCAAACATCTGATATGCAAAGGAACTTGGGAGTCCTTGTGAGATCACCTTAAAGGTTAACTTGCAGGTTGAATCAGTGGTGAGGAAGGTAAATGCAATGTTAGCATTCATTTCAAGTCATCCAGAATAATACAGCAGGGATATGATGCTGAGGCTTTATAAGGTGCTGATGAGGCTCACCTTGAGTATTCTAAGACTGCTCATCTTAGAAGATATGTGCTGGCATTGGAGAGGGTCCAGAGGCAGTTCACAAGGATGATTGCAGGAATGAAAGGTCTATCATATATGAAACATTTGATGGCTCTAGGTCTGTAGTTGCTGGAATTTAGAAGGATGAGGGGGGATCTCATTGAAACCTTTTGAATGTTGAAAGGCCTAGACTGAGTAGATGTGGATGTTTCCCATGAAGGGAGAGTCTAGGACAAGAGCGCTCTGTCTCAATTTAGAGGGGCATCCATTCAAAACAGAGATGTGGAGACATTTCCTTAGCCAGAGGATGGTGAAATTGTGGAATTTGTTGCCACATGCAGCTATGGAGGTCAGGTTGATAGGCTCTGGATTGGACATGACATCAAGGGTTACGTGGAGAAGGCCAGGAAATGGGGGTTGAGGAGGAAAAAAATTATTAGTCATGATTAAACAGTGGAGCAGACTCAACAGGCCAATTACCATAATTCTCCTCCTGTGTCTTATGGGTCTTATCATCTAAAATATAGGTGAGCTGATTAGGGAGTATGCAGATGACATAAAATTTGATAGAGTTCTGGAATTTGAGGAAGATTGTCAAAGATTTCACTGGGATTTAGATCTGTTGTATATGTGGGCAGAGAAGTGACAAATGGAGTGTGATGTTACACGTGGGAAGGACAAATTTACGAGGTAAATACAGTAACACAGTAAATGGCAGGTTCTATAAGAGCATTGAGAAGATGAACTCATGACCTGACAATACACCTCATTATATTCTTTGCACTTTATTGTCTGTCTGCACCTCACTGTCTCCGGACATGTAACACTCTGCAGATTGTTTTCCCCTTGTACTACCTCAACGTACTGAAAAGATGAAATGATCAGCACAGTTGCCATGGTAAACCACGTCTCTCACTGTAACTCAGTACATGTGAACCATTTGCTTGAATCTAGAGATTAGCTTTTTGTCATATGTACATCAAAATATCAAAACATATAGTGAAATACATTGTTTGTGTCAATGACCAACACAGTCCGTGTCACAAGGGGGGTGCTGGGAACGGGCCCAAATGCAAGACACAGACACTGAAGTACAAGGAACATGACTTGACTAGAATAGGGACGTGATAGGATTCAGACCAGGAGCAGGGACAAGAACGCAGACTTGGGCTAGGGCATGGACAAGACAGGGAACCCGGACAAGGACCTATGCACTAGGAGCCTGGGCTTGGGCTCTGAGCCAGAGACTGGACAAGGACCCAGAACCTGGGTCTTGCCTCGGGCTCAGGCCCCAGAACCAGGCAAGGGTATGACCTGACGTGGCTGGGGTCGTGGTCTCAAGTCTGGAGGCTGGGGTATTGGTCTTGTCACGTACCCCGTGACGGGAATAAAGAACCAGCAGGGATGGAAAACACTGGAGTCCAGTATTGCTATTAACTAATGATATGTATTAGTAACTACACAATACAGTAATATAACTAAATAAAAACAGGTTAGCAATGATTATATATAAATAAGTAAATCAGTAAGTGTGGAACTATGAAAGTCAAGCTTCTTCAAGTCTAGGGGTAAATAGGTAGTCTTACGATAATGAGTACAGTTCAGTTCAGTTCGTGGTATTGAGTGGAGTAGTGATGGAGAGAGAGGGAGAGGAAGAGATTTGAGTCTTCAGATGAGCTGACACCATCGATCTTCTCATTGTCCTCCAAAATCCCTTTAAAAGTCACCGAATGTGACCACAGCAAAGGGGACCAGTTTTCTGTGGTGGAACTATCAACCCAGGCAAGGGTGGTACATGGACACCCACCAGTCACTGCCTTTTCTTTTCACTGCAAGAGCCACTGATCAATCTTCCAAAAACCCACTTTTTCTGCAGGCACAACAAAGCTCATTCAGAGTCCAAAACATGTGTCTGAGGTCTATATCATCTGACCTCCTATTTATCTCACCATACTGGATACCAGCTGTCATTCAAATAACTCCTTCCTCTCTGTGGAAGAAATCTCAAGCAGGCAAATGTCCTTGAAGAAAGCATAAACAACCTGTAAGCAGTCTTTGTCTCTCTCTTTTAAAGCAACATGTCAGTGTTAAATAACTCTCTCTCCCCCTCTCTCTCTTTTCCAAAGCTCAGTTCATAGGTGTAATTCAGGACCCCATCACAGTCCTGAGGCTTGAGGCTGGGATCTTGGTCTCAAGGCTTGAGGCTGGGGTCTTGGTCTTGAAGGCCAGACGAGGACAAGACAGGGTAAGTGTACTTCGAGGCAACTCCTGGGCAGGACGCAGGTCTCCAACCCAACAGAGGCAAGGGAAAGGAAGGGACAGAACCAACTGCAGGGTAACGGCAAACAGCCTGGCTTACCCAACAGAAACAAGGGACAGGAAGGGACAGAACCAACCGCAGAGTAACGGCAAATAGCCTGGCTTACCTGACAGAGGCACAGGACAGGAAGGGAGCTAGGTCCGGGGTGGCTCCAAGACTCGAGGCAGCTGGTAACCTCAGCAGGCTATGGAACAGCCAAATCCATATCTTGAAGACTGCACTAGCCTTCCACCGGTGGGATGCTCCAAGGCAAGACGGATGAGAGGCAAGGCGAGGCAACAGAAGGAAGGGAAGGGATTCAGACAGGACCAATCCAGCAACTAAGCCCTGGTCTCTGGAGGTATTTATGAGTCTGACCAAACTAGAATCATGTGGCTCAATTAGAGTGCTCAACAGAAATGGGGTAAACAGAAAAACCTGGAACAAGGGTCAATGGACTGGACCATGAACCGGAATGTGGACTTTACGGACCGGACCATGATAGTCCGAGGATGTGCTGGGGAATCCCACAAGTGTCACCATACGTCCATCACCAACATAACATGCCCACAACTAAGTACTAACCTGGGTGTCTTCCAGAATGTCTTGGGGTTTTCTTTAATCCTGATTGCCAAGGCCTTCTCACGGACCCTTCTAGGTCTCCTAATTTCATTCTTAAACTCATTTCCTGCTTGCCTCATAGTCATAGTCATAGTCATACTTTATTGATCCCAGGGGAAATTGGTTTTTGTTACAGTTGTACCATAAATAATTAAATAGTAATAAAACCATAAATAGTTAAATAGTAATATGTAAATTATGCCAGGAAATAAGTCCAGGACCAGCCTATTGGCTCAGGGTGTCTGACCCTCCAAGGGAGGAGTTGTAAAGTTTGATGGCCACAGGCAGGAATGACTTCCTATGATGCTCTGTGTTGCATCTTGGTGGAATGAGTCTCTGGTTGAATGTACTCCTGTGCCCAACCAGTACATTATGTAGTGGATGGGAGACATTGTCCAAGATGGCATGCAACTTGGACAGCATCCTCTTTTCAGACACCACCATCAGAGAGTCCAGTTCCATCCCCACAACATCACTGGCCTTACGAATGAGTTTGTTGATCCTGTTGGTGCCTGCTACCCTCAATTTTCTAGATCTCTTTCATTACCTAGTTTGTTCAACCTTTTGTAAGATTTTCTTTTCTTCTTGACTAGATTTTCAACAGACTTTGTACACCACAGTTCCTGTACCCTACCACCCTTTCCCTGTCTCATTGGAACATACCTATGCAGAACGCCACACAAATATCCCCTGAACATTTGCCACATTTCTGCCGTACATTTCCCTGAGAACATCTGTTCCCAATTTATGCTTCCAAGTTCCTGCCTGATAGCTTCATATCCCCCTTACTCCAATTAAACGCTTTCTTCCATTGTGATACATATACATTTGATGTATGCTTCTCCTTCTCAAATTGTAGTATGAATTCAACTATATTATGATCACTGCTCCTAAGTGTTCTTTTACCTTAAGCTTCTCTAATAAAACTTGGATTATTACAGAACACCCAATCAAACATACCTTTTCCCAAGTAGGCTCAAGCACAAGTTGCTCTAATTAGCCACCTCAGAGGCATTCACCAAATTTCCTCTCTTGATATCTTATGACAACCAGATTTCCCCAATCTCCTTGCATATTGAAGACCACCCATTACAATTTTGACATGACCCTTATTACATGCCCTTTCCAGCTCCCTTTGCCATCTCAATCCTACATCTTGGCCACTATTTGGAGGCCTATATATTATTCCCATAAAGCTTTTTTAACCCTTGCAGTTTCTTAACTTAACCCACAATGGTTCAGCATTTTCTTGACCCTCTATCACCTCGTTTCTGACAAATCTTCCCATTCTCCATCATAATATGCTATTGTCTCTTAATATACTCCTCCCCTAAATTGCCTAGTCTACATTTCTTTGCAAACGTGTTTCATAGACATTCTGCCTTTTCTATGTCCATGTTGCCAAATTTCTACTCTCCACTAACACTGGAATCTGGTGATAACCTCTGGCAACATTCATTTTCTATAGCATTCTCCACACTACAGTCAGACCAGTTTCCCTCTCAGTTGACAAGCAAAATCCCATCCAATCCACCCATTCAGCATTCCTTGCTCTAGCTCTTTCCTGCTGGAAATTCAGCAAAGCTTCTTGTGTTGACCCACATTTCAAAAAAATGAAATGTACCTCTGAAACAAAATGTAAAACAAAAGGCTTTCAATGCCTACCTGTGGACTCACAGACATATCACATTCTAATGAAGAAATGCAAGCTGAACTGTAGGGAACTAATATCCCAGCGGGAAGGTTTACTAATACTGCATGGTGGGGATTAAACTAGAGTTGCAGGCAGTTTGGAACTGGAGTGTCAGACAGTTCGTGGAGAGGTTGTGGAGGCAGATATTCGTAAGATCTCACACAAAGTCGGTAATGAATAGGTTGAGCATTGTGCGAGTGGTGTCCTGAGATGCACATATTTCAATGCAGGAAGTATTGTAGGAAAGGTGGATGAGCTCAGGTCATGGATCAACACCTGGATTTATGATATTGTAGCCATTAGAGAGACTTGGTTGCAGGAGGGGCGGGACTGGCAGCTCAATATTCTTGGGTTCCATTGTTCTAATCATGACAGAGTGGGCAGGGTTAAAGGAGCAGGAGTGGAGTTATTATTCAGGGAAAATGTCACTCAGTACTTTGTCAGGACAGACAAGAACTCATCTAGCTAGGCGTTATGTGTGGAACTGGGAAATAAGAAAGGTTTGACCACGTTAATGGGGTTATATTACAGACCACCCAACAGTCCTAGGAATTTAGAGGAACAAATTCATAAAGAGATCGCAGACTCTTGCAAGAAATGTGTTCAGACAAACTGCCTTCATCCGTGTAGAAGTCACAATGAGAGAGTGTGCGATACTGGATCCGCTGTTAGGGAATGAGACAGGGCAGGTGACAGAAATTTGTGTAACAAAACACTTTGCATCTAGTGATCACAATGCTGTTAGTTTCAAAGCAAAAATGCAAAAGGATAGGTCTGGCGGGTTGAGATTCTAAACTGGAGAAAGACCAATTTTGATGGTATCAGAAATGATCTGGCAAGTGTGGATTGGGACTGGCTACTTTCTGGCAAAGGTGTACTTGGTTAGTGGGAGGCCTTCAAAAACAAAGTTTTGAGAGTAGAAATCTTGTATGTGCCTGTCAGAATAAAAGTTAAAGATAACAAGGGGAGGGAATCCTGGTTTTCAAGAGATATTGATGCCCTGGTTGAGAGAAAAAAAGGAGACGCATTGCAGGTGTAGGCAAGTTGGAACAAATGAGATACTCATGGAGTACAAGAAATTCAAGAGAATACTGAAGAAAAAATCAGGAAAGCTAAAAGAAGACATGAAGTTGCTTGAGCAGACAAGGTGAAGAGAAATCCTAGGGGATTCTACAGATATGTTAAGACTATAAGGCCATAAGATACATGAGCATAATTAGGCCATTTGGACTATAGAGTCTGCTCTATCATTTCATTACGGCTGATCCATTTTTTCTCTCAGCCCCAATCTCTTGACTTCCCTCCGTATCCCTTCATGCCCTGACCAGTGCAGAGGAGGTTCACCAGGTTGATTCTGGAGATGAGGGGGGTTAGGCTATGAGGAGAGATTGAGTTACCTGGTACTGTACTCTTTGGAATTCAGAAGAAAGAGAGGAGATCTTATAGAAATGTATAAACTTATGTAAAGGACAGTTAAGATAGAGGCAGGGAAGTTGTTTCCACTGGTAGGTGAGACTTGAACTAGGAGACGTAGCCTCAAGGTTTGAGGGAGCAGATTTAGGACAGAGATGAGGAGGAACTGCTTTTCCCAGAGAGCGGTGAATCTTTGGAATTCTCTGCCCAATGAAGCAGTGGAGGTTACCTTAGTAAATATATTTAAGACAAGGTTGGATAGATTTTTGCATAACGGGGCAATTAAAGGCAGGTAGGTGGAGATGAGTCCATGGTCAGATCAGCCATGATCTTATTGACTGGTGGGGCAGGCTCGATGGGCCAAACGGCCGACTCCTACTTCTATTTCTTATGTTCTTACGATCGAACAAGATTTTGTCAACCTCTGCTTAAATAAACATAATGACATCCTTCACAGCTGTCTGTGGCAACAGATTCACTACTCTCTGGTTAAAGAAATTCTTCCTCATCACCATTCTAAAAGGACATGCCTCTATTCTAAGGCTGTATCCTCTGCTCTTTGACGCTCACACCATAGGAAACATCCTCTCCACATCCACTCTGTCAGGACCTTTAGCCATTTCATCGGTTTCAATGAGGTCACCGCTCATTCTTCCGATTTGCAGTGAATACAGGTCCAGAGCCAGCAAGTGCTTTTCATATGATAAGCCGTTCAATCTTGGAATCATTTTTGTGAAACTCTCTTGAACCCGTCTCCAGTTTCAGCATATTCATCCTAAGATAAGGAGCCCAAGTTGCTCAAAATACTCCAGGAGAGGCCTCACCAGTCCTTTATGAAGTCTCAACATTACATCCTTGCCTTTATAGAACATAGAAATTTACAACACATTACAGGCCCTTCAGCCCACAATGTTGTGAAGACCATGTAACCTATTCTAGAAACTGCCTAGAATTTCCCTACCACATAGCCCTCTATTATTCTAAGCTCTTAGAATTTCCTAGAAGACCCTGTTGTATCTGCCTCCACCACAGTCACCAGTAGTATACACACTTTATATTACAATCCTCTTGAAATGAATAATAACATTACATTTGCCTTCCTCACCACAGATTCAACCTGCAAATTCATGTTTAGGGTATCCTGCACAAGGACTACCAAGTCCCTTTGCACCTCAGTATATTCTCTTCACTTTGAAAATAGTCAACCCTTTTATTTTTTCTACCAGTGCATGACCATACAATTCCTGACACTGTATTCCATCTGCCAATCCTTTGCCCATTCTCCTAATCTAAGTCCTTCTGTAGCTTCTCTTTCTCCTCAATACTATCTGCCCTTCCATCTATCTTTATATCGTCACAAACTTTGCAAGAAAGTCATCTATTCCATGATCCAAATCATTGACATATAACGTAAAATGAATAGGTCCCAACACAGACCCTATGGAACACCACTAGTCACCAGCAGCCGACCAGCAAAGGCTCCCTTGACTCCCAGTCATTACCTCCTGCCAATCAGCCATCACTTTATCCATGCTAGAATCTTTCCTGTAATACCATGGGCTTGTAGCTTGTAAAGCATCCTCATGTATGGCACCTTGTCAAAGGCCTTCTGAAAATGTAGGTACACACATCAACCAATTCTTCTTTGTTCATCCTACTTTTTATTTCTTCAAAGAATTCCAACAGATTTGTCATGCAAGATTTTTCCTTCTGGAAACCAAGCTGATTATGGCCTATTTGTCCAGTGCCTCCAAGTACCCTGAAACCACATCCTTGACCATCAAATCCAACATTTTCCCAACCACTGTCAAATTAACTGGTTTATCATTTCCTTTCTTCTTCCTCTTTCCTCTTGAAGAGTAGAGCGACATTTGCAAATTACCAGCCTTCTGGAACCATTCCAGAATCTAGTGATCCTTGAAATATCATTACTAATTCCTCCACAATCACTTCAGCCACCTCTTTCAGAACCCTGGGGTGTACACCATTTGGTCCAGGTGACTTATCTATCTTCAGACCTCCCAGATTCTGAAGAACCTTCTCCCTAGTAATGGTAACTTCACGGACTTCATGACCCCTGACACCTGGAACGTCCACTGTACTGTTAGCGTCTTTCACAGTGAACACTGATGCAAAATACTTATTCAGTCCATCCACCATTTCCTTGTCCCTCATTACTACCTGTCCAGCATCTTTTTCCAGCGGTCCAATATACACTCTTGCCTCTCTTTTACACTTCATGTATCCAAAGATACTTTTGGTATCCTCATTAATATTATTAGCTGGCATACTTTCATATTCCATCTTCACCTTCTTAATGACTTTTTTAGTTGCCTTCTTTGGTATTTAAAAGCTTCCCAATCCTCTAACTGCCCACTAATTTTTGCTGTGTTACATGCCCTCACTTTGGCCATTATGTTGTCAAATTTCAGGGTGAATTTGATCGTATTATAGTCACTTTCCCCTAAGGATTCTTTTACCTTAAGTTGTCTCATCAATTCTGATTTATTGCACAATACCCAATCCAGAATAGCTGAATCCACATTGGGCTCAACCACGAGCTGCACTAAAAAACTACCCTGTAGTCATTTTAGCAATTCCCCCTCATGGAATCCTGCACCAAACCAGCCTGACTTTCCCAGTCTACCTGCATATTGAGGACCCCATGACTATTGTAACATTGCCGTTCAGCATGCAGTTTATATCTGCTGTTGTAATTTGTAGGGCACGTCCTTCCTACTCTTTTGTGGTCTGTTATAAACCCCAACAGGATCTGTTTGACCTTGCAGTTCCTTACCTCTATCCACAATGATGCAACACCTTTCCACCCTTTCTAATGATGTAATTTCATTTTTTACCAACAGACCAACGCCATCCACTCTGCCTTCCTGCCTGTCCTTTTGATACAATTTGTATCCTTGGACATTAAACTCCCAGCTATAATCTTCTTTCAGCCATGATTCAGTGATGCCTACATCATCATAATTGCCAATCTGTAACTGTGCTGCAAGTTCATCTACCTTATTCTGTATACAGCTGCATTAAAATGTAACACCTTAAGTTCTCTGTTCACCTTTTTAAATTTTGTCCACCTCTTACGTTACAACTCATCCTGTTGACTATAATTTTCCCCTATCATCAGCCTCTCTTCGCTAGGAGTCTCACCATACATTGCCTCTCTTTGTAAACCAACTACCTCATCTTCAGCACTGTCACTCCAGTTCCCATTACACTGCCATTAGCTTCGATCAATGCAGACAAGTCTAACCAAACTGCCCACAAGGATATTGGACCCCCTTGCTGTCCCTTTTGTACAGGGAATACTTTGCCCAGAAGAGATCCCAGTAATCCATGAATCTGAAACCCTGCCCCATGCACCAGTTCCTCAGCCATGCATTCACCTGCCAGATCATCCTATTCTTCCCTTCAGTGGCTTGTGGCACAGGTAGAAATCTAAAAGTACTGCTCTGGAGGTCCTGTTTCTCAGCTTTCTATCTAGCTCCCCAAAACCTTTCTTCAAGACCTCCTCACCTTGTCTACCTGAGTCATTGGTGCCAATATGTATCAAGACTTCTGACTGCTCACACTCACCCTTGAGAATGCTGTGGTCATGATCCGAGCCGTCCCTGATCCTGGCACCAGGGAGGCAACATACCGTCCCAGTGTCTCTGTCGCGGCCACTGAACCTTGTCTCTGTTCCTCTGACTAAGGCATCTCCTATCAACACTGCAGTCCTCTTCACCTCTCTGCTCTTCTGAGTCACAGCATCAGACTCAGTGCCAGAGACCCGGTCACTGTGGCTCCCCCACCCCACCACCATGGTAGAATGATCTCCTCAATTGTATCTAAATGTAAATATTTTTGAACTGAACAGCCACAAGTGTATTCTTCAATGGCTGTGCATTTCCCCTCCTTCTTCTGACTGTCACCCTGTTACCTGTCTCCTGCAAGCTAGGGGTGACTACCTCCCTATAGCTCCTGTCTGTCACCTCCTCATTCTCCCGTATCAGTCGAAGGTCACTGAGCTACAGCTCCAGTTCCTTAATATATTCTCTCAGGAGCTGCAGCTTGGTGCACCTCGTGCGGGCGTGTTAATCCAGGTGATTGGAGGTCTCCCAGACTTCCTATATCCTGCCTGCATACAAAACCCAGATCCTGGAGCCATTTTCTATACTATGCACTAATAGATGAGGAATAAAGAAATAAAAACAGAGAGAAAGTAATTTACAAGACAATCTACATCAGCAAAACCTGATCTCACCTAAGCCTGATGAGCCAAGGCCACTCCAGAACAATAACCACTTCAAGAATAGCTGCTCTGCTTACATCTGGATGAATTATATTCCCACTTTCTAATGAAAGCTTCTTGCAGATTGGTTGCTCCTCAACTCAGAGACTCTGCCACAAAACTCTGCCTTAGAAATCTTGAACACCGCCTGATTAAGGCCATAAGACATATGAGCAGAATTAGCAGAATGACTTCTGCTACCTTATCTGCCCTTTCTTTGGCTTTTACACAGTTTAAAAAGTAGCTCCTTTCACACACCCCTTCTGTGGATTGCCTAACTCAGTGAAACCTGGCTCGAAACTCTGCCATTTATTCGATAGTATTCAATGTGATTCCACCTCATACTCCTAAATTCCAGCGAGTACAGGCTCAGAACCATCAAACTCTCATCATCTGATAATCATTTCATTTCTGGAATCACTTTCGTGAGCCTCCTTTGAACCCTCTCCAATGCCAGCACATCCTTTCTGACATAAGGAACACAAGACCACTCACAATACTCTGAGTGCGGCCCCAGCAGTGCCTTGTAATGCCTCAGCATTATGTCACGTACCCCATGACGGGAATAAAGAACCAGCAGAGATGGAAAACACTTTGGAGTCCAGTATTGCTATTAACTAATAATATCTATGCAATACAGTAATATAAATGTAGATAAATCAAACAGGTTAGCAATGATTATATATAAAAGTAAGTGTGGAATATATATGTATGAAAACCAAGCTTCTTTAAGTCTAGGGGTAAAAAGATACAGACTTACGATGTTGAGTAAAGTTCAGTTCAGTTCACTTCGTGTTATTTAGTTGAATAGTGATGGAGAGAGAGAGAGAGAGAGAGTTGAGTCTTCAGGTGAGCTGATGCCATCGATCTTCTCGTCGTCCTCCGAAATCCTTTACAAGTCACCGACTGTGACTTTAACCGGGGGACCGGTCTTCCTGTGGTGGAGCTATCACCCTGGCAAGGGTGGACACATAGACAACTCCCCACCAGTCAACCCCTTCTTCACCGGTGGAATGACAATTTGGATCGATCCGCTTGATCAATCCTCCAAAACCCACTCTCCTGCGGCCACAACAATGCTCATTCAGTGTCCAGATCATGTGTCTGAGGTCTGTGTCATCTGACCTCCCATTTATTTCTCTGTGCTGAGCATCACCTGTCATTCAAAGAGCCCCTCCTTCCTTTGTCTGTAAAGGAAATGCAAAAGCAGGCAACAAGTCCTTGAAGAAGTATCAACAACCTGCTGAAAATCATAATATGGAGTGTCCATTAAATAACACCGCCTTCGGTCACCATAGCAACTTACAAGCTGCTCGGTACTGTTTCCAACTCCAAACTCAGTAAAATCCAAAGTTACTTCCAATGCCTTAAAGTGACAGTCCAACCATTGATCTTTGTCTCTCTCTCTTTTCAAAAGCAACATATCAGTGATAAATAACTCTGTCTCTCTCTCCTTTCCAAATAAACCATCAATGATGAATGTCTCTCTCTGTCTCTCTTCAAACAGTTAGCAGGGGCACTCCTGGATCCCCTCAGCATTACTTCCTTGCTTTTTTATTCCAGTCCTCGCATGTGCCATCCTCACCACAGACTCAAACTTCCTAATCTGTTAAGTCCTTTTGCAGACTGTCTGCTTCCCCAGCACTCCTTAGCCCTCCACCTGTCTTTGTATTGTCCACAAACCTGGTCACAAGACCATCAATTCTATCATCCAAACCATTGCCATACGACATACGGAAAAGTGGTCCCAATACTGACCTCTCCGGTACACAGCTAGTCACTGGCAGCTAATGCTCTATTCATGCTAATATATATCCCATGGGCTCTTATCTTGTTCAGCAGCCTCATGTGTGGCACCTTATCAAAGGCCTTCTGAAAATCCAGGTGCACGACATCAACCGATTCTCCAATATCTATCCTGCTTGTTATTTCTTCGAAGAAATCCAACAGACTTGTCAGGCAAGATCCTGCCTCCAGCCCTACCAGGGACAAGTTGCTGTGGTGGTGTCTCTTTCACCGAGATGGGACCCTCAACTCAGAAGGGAAAGAGGGAAAAGAGGAGAGCAGCAGTGATAGGGGATTCGATAGTTAGGGGGACAGATAACAGGTTCTGTGGAAGAGATCGAGAATCCAGGATGGTTTCTTGCCACCCTGGTGCCAAGGTCCATGATATCTTAGATTGAGTCCTCGATAATCTCAAGAGGGAGAAAGATAGAAACATAGAAACATAGAAAATAGGTGCAGGAGTAGGCCATTCGGCCCTTCGAGTCGGCACCGCCATTCAGTATGTTCATGGTTGATCATCCAACTCAGAACCCTGTACCAGCCTTTCCTCCATACCCCCTGATCCCTTTAGCCACAGGGGCCATATCTAACTCCCTCTTAAATATAGCCAATGAACTGGCCTCAACTGTTTCCTGTGGCAGGAAATTCAACAGATTCACCACTCCCTGTGTGAAGAAGTTTCTCCTCATTTCGGTCCTAAAAGGCTTCCCCTTTATCCTCAAACTGTGACCCCTCGTTCTGGACTTCCCCAACATCGGGAACAATCTTCCTGAATCTAGCCTGTCCAATCCCTTTAGGATTTTATACATTTCAATAAGATCCCCCCTCAATCTTCTAAATTCCAATGAGTATAAGCCTAGTTGATCCAGTCTTTCATCATATGAAAGTCCTGCCATCCCAGGAATCAATCTGGTGAACCTTCTTTTTACTCCCTCTATGGCAAGGATGTCTTTCGTCAGATTAGGGGACCAAAACTGTACACAATACTCCAGGTGTGGTCTCTCGAAGGCCTTGTACAACTGCAGTAGTACCTCCCTGCTCCTATACTCGAATCCTCTTGCTATGAATGCCAGCATACCATTCACCTTTTTCACTGCCTGCTGTACCTGCATGCCCACTTTCAATGACTGGTGAATAATGACACCCAGGTCTCATTGCACCTCCCCTTTTCCTAATCGGCCACCATTCAGATAATAATCTGTTTTCCTGTTTTTGCCACCAAAGTGGATAACCTCACATTTATCCACATTAAATTGCATCTGCCATGAATTTGCCCACTCACCCAACCTATCCAAGTCACCCTGCATCCTCTTAGCATCCTCCTCACAGCTAACACTGCCGCCCAGCTTCGTGTCATCCGTAAACTTGGAGATGCTGCATTTAATTCCCTCATCCAAGTCATTAATATATATTGTAAACAACTGGGGTCCCAGCACTGAGCCTTGCGGTACCCCACTAGTCACTGCCTGCCATTCTGAAAAGGTCCCGTTTATTCCCACTCTTTGCTTCCTGTCTGCCAACCAATTCTCTAGCCACATCAATACCTTACCCCTAATACCGTGTGCTTTAAGTTTGCACTCTAATCTCCTGTGTGGGACCTTGTCAAAAGCCTTTTGAAAATCCAAATATACCACATCCACTGGTTCTCCCCTATCCACTCTACTAGTTACATCCTCAAAAAATTCTATGAGATTCGTCAGACATGATTTTCCTTTCACAAATCCATGCTGACTTTGTCGATGATTTCACCGCTTTCCAAATGTGCTATTATCACATCTTTGATAACTGACTCTAGCAGTTTCCCCACCACCGATGTCAGGCTAACCGGTCTGTAATTCCCCGGTTTCTCTCTCCCTCCTTTTTTAAAAAGTGGGGTTACATTAGCCACCCTCCATTCCTCAGGAACTAGTCCAGAATCTAAAGAGTTTTGAAAAATTATCACTAATGCATCCACTGTTTCTTGGGCTACTTCCTTAAGCACTCTGGGATGCAGACCATCTGGCCCTGGGGATTTATCTGCCTTTAATCCCTTCAATTTACCTAACACCACTTCCCTACTAACATGTATTTCCCTCAGTTCCTCCACCTCACTGGATCTTCTGTCCCCTACTATTTCCAGAAGATTATTTATGTCCTCCTTAGTGAAGACAGAACCAAAGTAGTTATTCAATTGGTCTGCCATGTCCTTGCTCCCCATAATCAATTCACCTGTTTCTGTCTGTAGGGGACCTACATTTGTCTTAACCAATCTTTTTCTTTTCACATATATATAAAAGCTTTTACAGTCAGTTTTTATGTTCCTTGCCAGTTTTCTTTCATAATCTTTTTTCCCCTTCCTAAGTAAGCCCTTTATCCTCCTCTGCTGAACTCTGAATTTCTCTCAGTCCTCAGGTGAGCCACTTTTTCTGGCTAATTTGTATGCTTCTTCTTTGGAATTGATACTATCCCTCATTTCCCTTGTCAGCCACGGATGCACTACCTTCCTTGATTTATTCTTTTGCTAAACTGGGATGAGCAATTGTTGTAGTTCATCCATGCAATCTTTAAATGCTTGCCATTGCATATCCACCGTCAATCCTTTAAGTGTCATTTGCCAGTCTATCTTAGCTAATTCACGTCTCATACCTTCAAAGTTACCCTTCTTTAAGTTCAGAACCTTTGTTTCTGAATTAACTATGTCACTCTCCATCTTGATGAAGAATTTCACCATATTATGGTCACTCTTACCCAAGGGGCCTCTCATGACAAGACTTCTAATTAACCCTTCCTCATTGCTGAATACCCAGTCTAGAATAGCCTGCTCTCTAGTTGGTTCCTCGACATGCTGGTTCAAAAAACCATCCCGCATACATTCCAAGAAATCCTCTTCCTCAGCACCCTTACCAAATTAGTTCACCCAATCTATATGTAGATTGAAGTCACCCATTATAACTGCTGTTCCTTTATTGCACACATTTCTAATTTCCTGTTTAATACCATCCCCAACCTCACTACTACTGTTAGGTGGCCTGTACACAATTCCCACCAGCGTTTTCTGCCCCTTAGTGTTACGCAGCTCTACCCATATCGATTCCACATCCTCCCGGTTAATGTCCTTCCTTTTGATTGCGTTAATCTCCTCTCTAACCAGCAATGCTACCCCACCTCCTTCTGGTTCATGCCTATCCCTCCTGAATATTGAATATCCCTGAATGTTGAGCTCCCATCCTTGGTCACCCTGGAGCCACGTCTCTGTGATCCCAACTATATCATATTCATTAATAACAATCTGCACTTTCAATTCATCCACCTTATTACGAATGCTCCTTGCATTGACACACAAAGCCTTCAGGCGCTCTTTTACAACTCTCTTAGCCCTTATACAATTATGCTGAAAAGTGGCCCTTTTTGATTTTTGCCCTGGATTTGCCTGCCTGCCACTTTTACTTTTCACCTTACTACTTTTTGCTTCTACCCTTATTTTACACCCCTCTGTCTCTCTTCACTGGTTCCCATCCCCGTGTTGTGAACTAACCTCCTCTCTCCTAGTCTCTTTAATTTGATTCCCACCCCCCAACCATTCTAGTTTAAAGTCACCTCAGTAACCCTCGCAAATCTCCCTGCCAGGATATTGTCACCCTAGGATCCAAGTGTAACCCATCCTTTTTGTACAGGGCACACCTGCGCCAAAAGAGGTCCCAATGATCCAAAAACTTAAATCCCTGCCCCCTGCTCCAATCCCTCAGCCACGCATTTACCCGCCACCTCATCGCATTCCTACTCTCACTGTCATGTGGCACAGGCAGTAATCCCGAGATTACTACCTTTGCGGTCCTTTTTCTCAACTCCCTTCCTAACTTCCTATATGCTCCCTTCAGGACCTCTTCCCTTTTCCTACCTATGTCATTGGTACCTATATGTACCACAACCTCTGGCTCCTCACCCTTCCACTTCAAGATATCTTGGACAGAAATATCCCGGACCCTGGCACCAGGGAGGCAAACTACCATCCGGGTCTCTGGACTGCGTCCACAGAATCGCCTATCTGACCCCCTTACTATCGAGTCCCCTATTACAACTGCCCTCCTCTTCCTTTCCCTACCCTTCTGAGCTACAGGGCCGGACCCTGTGCCGGAAGAACGGCCACTGTCGCTTCCCCCAGGTAAGCTGTCCCCCCCAACAGTACTCAAACAGGAGTACCTATTGTTAAGGGGCACAGCCACCGGGGTACTCTCTATTATCTGATTCTTCCCCTTCCCCCTCCTAACCGTGACCCACTTGTCTGCTTCCCGTGGCCCCGGTGTGACCACCTGCCTGTAACATTTCTCTATCAACTCCTCACTCTCCCTCACCAGATGAAGGTCATCGAGCTGCAGCTCCAGTTCCCTAACGCGGTCCCTTAGGAGCTGCATCTCAGCGCACCTGGCGCAGATGTGGACGTCTGGGAGGCTTAGAGACTCCAGGGCATCCCACATCCGGCACCGGGAACAACAAACTGCCCTCACACTCATACTGCCCCTCTCCTCAAATAGCAACAAAAAATGAATACCAAACATTCCTCGCCTCGCCCATTTCCGCCTAAGCCCGTTGAGCCAAAGCCCTTAAGCCCTCACTCTGCTCCCGGCTCACTCCTCCACCCGCAAACTATGCTGCCCGCTGTATGAGGCTCTGTTCCTTTTAAATCTTCCGCGCTTCACTGCCTGACGTTACACGCCTGCGCAGTCCCGCCTCTCTGAACGCCGATGGAAAAAAAAACGAAAAATCAAAAATGGCTTCCTCCGCACTTCCGCTCCGATTCTCAGACTTCTTTCTTTGAGGGTGAGCAGTCATGATGTTGTGGTCCATGTAGGGACCAATGACGTGGATAGGAGGAGTGAGGAGGACCTGAAAGGAGAGCTTAGTGGGTTAGAAGCCAAGTTAAAGGACAGGACCTCCAGGATAGCAATCTCAGGATTGCTACCAGTGCCACATGCAGGCGGGTTTAGAAATAGTAAGATAGCGCAGATCAACACGTGGCTGAAGACATGGTGCAGGAGGGAGGGCTTCAGATTTATAGATAATTGGGCAGTTTTCCAGGGAAGGTGGGACCTGTTCCGGCGGGACAGTCTACATCTGAACTGGAGGGGGACAAATATTCTTGCAGATAGATTTGCTAGACAGGCTCCGATGGATTTAAACTACATACGAGGTGGGAGAAGAACCACTGCGTAGGAACAGATGTAGGGAAGAAGGAAGAAAAAGAAAATAGTAAAGTTGTTTGCACCGTTAGTGATAAACAGAGAGTAAGGTGGAACATTTCATAAATGCATTTATTTTAATTCTAGGAGCATTATAAGAAAGGTGGATGAGCTTAAAGCATGGATTGATACCTGGAAGTATGATGTGGTAGCTATTAGTGAAACATGGTTACAGGAGGGGTGTGATTGGCAACTAAATATTCCTGGATTTAATTGCTTCAGGTGTGATAGAATCGGAGGGACAAGATGGGGAGGTGTTGCATTGCTTGTCAGACACAATATTATAGCGGTGCTCTGGCAGAATAGATTAGAGGGCTCATCTAGGGAAGCTATTTGGGTGGAATTAAGGAATGGGAAAGGTGTAGTAACTCTTATGGGGGTGTATTATAGACCACCAAATGGGGAGCGAGAATTGGAGGAGCAAATTTGGAAGGAGATAGCAGATATTTGTGGTAAGCACAAAGTTGTGATTGTGGGAGATTTAAATTTTCCACACGTAGACTGGGAAGCCCATACTGTAGGGCTGGGTGGTTTGGAGTTTGTAAAATGTGTGCAGGATAGTTTTTTGCAGCAATACACAGAGATACCAACTAGAGAAGGGGCAGTGTTGGATCTCCTGTTAGGGAATGAGATAGGTCAGGTGACAGATGTTTGTGTTGGGGAGCACTTCGGGTCCAGTGATCACAATGCTATTAGTTTCTATATAACTATGGAGAAGGATAGGTCTGGACCCAGGGTTGAGATTTTTGATTGGAGAAAGGCTAACTTTGAGGAGATGCAAAAGGATTTAGAAGGAGTGGATTGGGACAATTTGTTTGATGGGAAGAATATAATAGAGAAATGGAGGTCATTCAAAGGTGAAAATTTGAGAGTACAGAATCTTTTTGTTCCTGTTAGGATAAAAGGACAGGTTAAAAGTTTGAGAGAGCCATGGTTTTCAAGGGATATCGGAAACTCGGTTCGGAAAAAGAGAGCTATCTACACTAAATATAGGCAGCGTGGAGTAAATGAGGTGCTTGAGGAACGTAAAAAGAATCTTATGAAAGAAATCAAAAAAGCTAAAAGAAGATATGAGGTTGCTTTGGCAGGTAAGGTGAAAATAAATCCAAAGGGTTTCTACAGTTTATTAATAGCAAAAGGATAGTGAGGGATAAAATTGGTCCCATAGAGAATCAGAGTGGACAGCTATGTGTGGAGCCAAAAGAGATAGGGAGACTCTGAACAATTTCTTTTCTTCGGTATTCACGAAGGAGAAGGATATTGAATTGGGTAAGGTAAGAGAAACAGGTAGGGAAGTTATGGAAACTGTAATGATTAAAGAATAGGAAGTACTGGAGTTTTTAAGGAATATAAAAGTGGATAAGTCTCCGGGTCCTGACAGGATATTCCCTCGGACCTTGAGGGAAGTTAGTGTGGAAATAGCAGGGGCTCTGACAGAAATATTTCAAATGTCATTAGAAACAGGGATGGTGCCGGAGGATTGACGTATTGCTCATGTTGTTCCATTGTTTAAAAAGGGTTCTAAGAGTAAGCCTAGCAATTATCGGCCTGTGAGTTTGACATCAGTGGTGGTTAAATTGACGGAAAGTATTCTTAGAGATGGTATATATAATTGTCTGGATAGACAGGGTCTGATTACGAACAGTCAACATGGATTTGTGCGTGGAAGGTAATGTTGGACAAATCTCATGGAATTTTTTGAAGAGGAAAGTTGACGAGGGTAAAGCAGTGGATGTTGTCTATATGGACTTCAGTAAGGTCTTTGACAAGGTCCCACACAGAAGGTTGGTTAGGAAGGTTCAATCGTTAGGTATTAATGTTGAAGTAGTAAAATGGATTCAGCAGTGGCTGGATGGGAGACGCCAGAGAGTGGTGGTGGAAAACTGTTTGTCAGATTGGAGGTTGGTGACTAGTGGTGTGCCTCAGGAATCTGTACTGAGTCCAATGTTATTTGTCATATACACTAATGACCTGGATGATGGGGTGATAAATTGGATGAGTAAGTATGCAGGTGATACTAAGCTAGGTGGAGTTGTGGATAGTGAAGTAGGTTTTCAAAGCTTGCAAAGAGATTTAGGCCAGTTAGAAGAGTGGGCGGAAAGATGGCAGATGGAGTTTAATGCTGATAAATGTGAGGTGTTACATTTTGGTAGGACTAATCAAAATAGGACATACATGGTAAATGGTAGGGCATTGAAGAATGCAGTAGAACAGAGTGATCTAGGAATAATGGTGCATAGTTCCCTGAAGGTGGAATCTCATGTGAGTAGGGTGGTGAAGAAAGCTTTTGGTATGCTGGCCTTTATAAATCAGAGCATTGAGTATAGGAGTTGGGATGTAATGTTGAAACTGTACAAGGCATTGTTGAGGCCAAATGTGGAGTATTGTGTACAGTTTTGGTCACCGAATTATAGGAAAGATGTCAACAAAATAGAGAGAGTACAGAGAAGATTTAATAGAATGTTACCTGGGTTTCATCACCTAAGTTACAGAGAAAGGTTGAACAAGTTGGGTCTTTATTCTTTGGAATGTAGAAGGTTGAGGGGGGACTTGATAGAGCTATTTAAAATTATGAGGGGGATAGATAGAGTTGATGTGGATAGGCTTTTTCCATTGAGAGTGGGGGAGATTCAAACAAGAGGGCATCAGTTGAGAGTTAGGGGGCAAAAGTTTAGGGGTAACATGAGGGAGAACTTCTTTACTCAGAGAGTGGTAGCTGTGTGGAACGAGCTTCCAGCAGAAGTGATTGAGACAGGTTTGATGTTGTTGTTTAAAGTTAAATTGGATAGATATATGCATAGGAAAGTTATGGAGGGTTATGGGCTGAGTGCAGGTCAGTGGGACTAGGTGAGAGTAAAAGTTCGGCACGGACTAGAAGGACCGAAATGCCCTGTTTCCGTGCTGTAATTTTTATATGATTATATGGTTATAGGATGGAGTGACATTGCAATTCTCCAGTCCTTCGGAACCAAGGCAGAATTTAGTGATTTGTGAAAGATCATTGCTAATTCCCCACAATCTCTGTAGCTGCCTCTTTCATAACCCTGGGGTGTACTCCATCTGGTCCAGGTGACTTATCTACATTCAGACCTTTCAGCTTCCCAAACACCTTCTCCTTAGTAATAGCGATTGCACCCACTTCTGCCCTCCAACACTCTGAAACGTCTGGCTTACTTCTCATGTCTTCCACAATGCAGAGAAATATAACATCATAAGCTGGTCTCTCACTCTTCTTGTTGCAGGAGCGACCTCTCTCTCCCTCGTGAGCGAGAGAGAGCCTGCCTAAGATACTGAAATGCTGGGATGGACTCAAGATCAAGGTCTTTTTGGGGGACTTTTGCTATTGCTTGCGTGGGGTGGGGGAGGGGACTGGTGCAAGTGTGTTGATGCTTTTTGCTTGGGGGGGGAGTGGGGCCTTCAGGGTTCTGATGTTTCTTTCATTCATTCTTTGGGTTTTTTTCCTGTTTTGTGGATGTTTGTGAAGAGTAAGCGTTTCAGGTTGTACACATTCTCTGATATTAAAATGATACATTGAACCATTGATGTGATTGACGATCTGACCTTCATGTTTCATCCTTGCCTTCCTTATAGCTACTTAGTTGCCTTCTGTTGGTTTTCGAATGCTTCCCAATCCCCTAACTTCCCACCTACATCTGTTCTATTATATGTCCTCTATTTTGCTTTTATGTTGGCTTTGACTTCCCTTGTCAGCCATGGTTGTGCCATCCGGCCTTTAGTATACTAGCTCTTAGGGATGTATCAATCCTGTGCCTTCTGAATTGCTCCCAGAAACTCCAGCAATTGCTGTCATCCATTTTATCATATTATGATCACTGCCTCCTAAGGCCCCCTTTACCTTAAGCTCCCTAATCAAAGTAGGTTCATTACTCAACACCCAATCCAGAACAGCCTTTTCCCTCGTGTGCTCGACCACAAGCTGCTCAAAAAGCCATTTCATAGGCATTCTACAAATTGACTATCTTGGTATCTAGCACCAACTTGATTTTCCCAGTCTACCTGCATATTGAACTCTGCCTTCACTATCGTAACATTGCCCCTTTTATATGCCTTTTCTATCTCCCATAACTTGTATCGTACATCCTGGCTGCTGTTCGGAGGCCTGTATCAGTTCCATCAGTGTCTTTTTACTCTTGGGGTTTCTTAACTTTTGTCACAAGGAATCTATATCTTCTGATCCTATTTTCTTATTTTTTAATTTTATTTTTATTTGGACAAGGAATTCACAAATATCATGTACTTTTTTCACACATATAACCTTTTCCATTTTTTATATGTATAAAACTACAATTATTTATACATTCTTAAGTACACATTGAGATGATATAATTTTTCTTAACAACTAATTTCATTACTTAGCCTAATAGGTTAGATTTACCACAGTACATAATTATCTATTTAAATGTTTATTTTCCTTTTATATCATCTGATCCTATTTTCTAAGGATTTGATTTCATTTTTTACAAATAGAGCCACCCTGCTCCTCTGCCTACCTGCTGTCCTTTCAATACACTGTGTACATGTGTACCCTGATTTAGACCATTCAGCCTGAACTGTAAATCCTTAGAGTTCGGAGATTGAGCTCCAAACTCCGACGCCCTGAGCTGTGATAACTTTGTGATAAGATTACACTACCTGACACAATTGATCCCTGGGATTCAGTTTCAATCTCCAACACTGCGCACTGTGATAACGTTGTGCTGATCTCTACACTAAACAATGTAATTGAACCAAAAAGTTCTATTTTAACTTCTTCAGTCCACAGGACTTGTTTCCAAAATGCATCAGGCTTGTTTGGACGTCCCTTTGAACCTTTTGAATAGAACTTTTTGGCCGCAATGAGCAAAGGTATGATTGGAGAAAAAAGCGTGCATAATTTCATGTAAAGAACACCTCTCCAACTGTTAAGCACGGGGGTAGATTGATCATGCTTTGGGCTTGTGTTGCAGCCAGTGGCACAGGGAACATTTACTGGTAGAGGGAAAAATGAATTCAATTAAATACCAGCAAATTCTGGAAGCAAACATCACACCATCTGTAAAAAAGCCGAAGATGAAAAGAGGATGGCTTCTACAACAAGATAATCATCCTAAACACACCTCAAAATCCACAATAGACTACCTCAAGAGGCGCAAGCTGAAGGTTTTGCCATGGCCCTCACAGTCCCCTGACCTAAACATCATCGAGAATCTGTGGATAGACCACAAAAAGAGCAGTGCATGCAAGATGGCCCAAGAATCTCACAGAACAAGAAACCTTTTGCAAGGAAGAATGGGTGAAAATCCCCCAAACAAGAATTGAAAGACTCTTAGCTGGCCACAGAAAGAGTTTACAAGCTGTGATACTTGCCAAAGGGGGTATTACTAAGTACTGACTATGCAGGGTGCCCAAACTTTTGCTTTGGGCCCTTTTCCTTTTTTGTTATTTTGAAACTGTAAAAGATGGAAATAAAGAAGCTTTCTTGCTTAAGCTATTAAAGAAATGTGTCAAGTGTCTTTTAAAAGTTGTTATTGTACCTGTCTCAACCACTTTGTCTGGCAGCTCTTTCCACATAGATACCATCATATTTTGTAAGGAAGTTGCAACACAAATTTTAATCAAATCTCTCCTCCCTGCCAGTTCATAATTGCACAACTCTGGGAAAAAGACTGAGTGACTGAGGCTTTATAAGGCTTTGGCCAGACCACACTTGGAGCATTGCAAGCAGTTCTGGGTCCCTCATCTTAGAAAGGATGTGTTGGAATTGGAAGGGTCCGGAGGAGATTCACAAGAATGATTCCGGGAGTGCTTGATGGCTGTGGGTCTATAGCGACTGGAGTTTAGAAGAATGAGCAGGGATCTCATTGAAACTTATCGAATATTGAAAGGCCGAGATACAGTTGGCGTGGAGAGGATGTTTCCAATAATGTGCGAGTGTTGGAGGAGACAGCACAGCCTTAGAATAGTTTTATCCCTTTAGAACAAAAATGACAAGAAGTTTCTTCAGCCAACGAATGGCAAAACTGTGGAATTCATTGGCATAGACGGCTGTGACTCTAAGTCATTGGGTATATTTATAGTGGAGGTTGATAAGTTTTGATTAGTTTGGATGTTAAACATTACACAGAGAAGGGAGAAGAATAGGGCTGAATGGGATTGTAAATCAGTCGTAATGAAAAACCACATCTGACTCAATAGGCCAAGTGGCCCAATTCTGCTCCTGTGGTTTTCTGTACCTACCTGATCCATGCTTCTCTTTCAGATCACCCTTCAGTTTCCTGCGATTTAATGAATAAAGTCCAACTTCTCTCTATACCTCAGTCCCTCAAGTGTTGTCAGCCGTCTCTCATGGTTCCAATGTGACAAAAATGCCTGAAGAGTGTGCTCCCAGGTTCTGGTGAGAGCAGAGCTCAGGAGATTAATCTTAATTTCCCCAAGAATTCTGCAACGTCCAGAGGTTTGTTACGCTGCTCAAAAAGTTGCAGGTCCTTGCTACTTTCTGTCTCTCTCACTCATTTCTAGGTGTATGGCACACTTTGCACTGAATATCTAGTAGACCTGGGATTTCTAGACCACACCCTGGAGAAGTTCAAAGTTCAAAGTTCTCTGTTCAGATGGAGAGTAGCAGATATCCCACAACTGCTGCACATTCCATTTTCCCAATTTCACCTGACTTTTCCCCATTCTCCTCCACCACTACATGTCAAACAAGATTGGAAGTACTTTGCCATGGTGATTGACTGGACTTTTCTCTGGATATTCATCACTGCTTGCCTGTTGGGAACCAATGGACTCTTCCTGCCCCCATGGCTGGCTGGAATTATCTGAAGGTGGGAGGACAGTTGAGCCAGGATAACACACTCCAACCGACCCTGACTACCGTGCTCCAGTTCTCTGAGTCAGGGGCTAGCTGTGCTCCCACGCACTGAACACCAGGACCACTCTCTCAACCCAGCTGTTACCAATGCTGCATTTTAATGAAAATAGATATTAATAAAAATATTTTATAATATTTTGGATTTGTGGTGACTCAGTAAAATTTTCATCAATGGGTTGATGTTTCTTCAATGAAATGGAATATTCCAGAAGATACTTGCATCTATTGGTCTTCATTAGTCAGGGGATTGAGTTCAAAGATGCAAGATGATATGGCAGCTGTATAAAACTCTGGTTGGACCACACTTGGAATATTGTGTTCAGTTGGTCACACCATTATAGGAAGGTTGTGGAAGCTTTTGAGAGGAGCAGAGAAGATTTACCAGGATGCTGCCTGGATTAGAGAGAATGTCTTATAAGGATAGGTTGAGCAAACCTGGGCTTTTCCCTCTGGAGAGAAGGAGGATGAGAGGTATCTTGATAGAGGTGTTCAAGGTGATAGGTCATATATCAAGTAGATGGCCAGAGACTTCTTCCCAGGGTAATGGCTAACACAAGGGGCATAATTTTAGGTTGATTGGAGGAATGTATGGGGAGGGGTGTCAGAGGTAGGTTTTTACTCAGAGAGTAGAGGGTGTGTGTGCAATGCTTTGCCAGGGGTGGTTGTAGAGGCAGAAACACTAGGGACCTTTAAGAGGTGCATACATGATAGAACAATGGAGGGTAATGTGAGAGAAAAGGTTCAGATTGATCTTTATGTATTTAGAGATACAGAGTGGCTTTCTTTTGCCATCCCCCTCAACAACAGGTTATCACTCTGCCTGCTGTTGGAGAGAGCGACGCAGCAGAGGAAAATCACACGCGTCTGGCACTTGACTCAAAAGAGAAGTGATGAGAAGAGACAAGCTGTGGCGATAGGGGATTCATTAGATAGGAGAATGGAAAGGAGGTTCTGTGGGTGAGAACGAGAAACATATCATCCGGGAATCTCGTTTCTCGGCTCTCTCACCCAGACCCCGCTGCCTCGATTCAGCCCGTACTCACCGCGCTACGACCGTCCTGCACCTTTGAGACTGCAGTTCCCACCGCCAGGTCGTACAGTCCGTTCAAAAGCTCAACTCCGGCAGGGAAGTTACAGTCTATTATTTGCAGTAATCGTTTCCCAGTAAAAGTGTGATTTATAAAGTATTTAGTTCCTTTCTTTGTTTTATTTGCCACCAGCAAGTCATCACTGAGCTGCACCAGTGCCATCTTAAACCAGAAAATAAATCTTGAATAAACTTTTGCATCTGTATTTAGACAGGAGCCAGATGCAGCCTCTATAGAAGTGAGGTAAAGTGGCATCAACCTCATAGACTCTTACAGATTACAGAGGAGATGGTGTTTCCTAGCCTGAGCCAAAAAGCTGGTAATCTCTGGTTTATTACCTGAGCCACGTGCAAATTGGCACAGAGTGAAGAAGATTAGAGAGTTAAATGCGTGACTTGAGGATTGGTGTAGGAAAGTGGGTTTGAATTCATGGAGAACTGGCACCAGTACTGGGGAAGGAGGGAGCTGTTCCATTGGGACGGGCTCCACCTGAACCATAAAACAGTGAAAACCTGCAGATGCTGTCACCCGGTTCAGACAGGGCCCAAGTGCGGAGTGAGAGACACTGAAGCAGGTCAATAGTTCACAGACTTTATTGCGAACAGTGTTAAAGGGAAAGAAAACAGTCAACACTAGGCCAAACAGAGCCGTTAACTAAAACGCTCAAATCGAAAACGAAGTCTACACTGTGGCTGAAAAGAACAACTAAGAATTAAACGAATATCGCTGGTCTTCAGAGACAGTTGACTCGATGGTCCAATTTCTCAGGCAAGGTGGAATGCAGATAACGAAGCGTAGCTATGTTCAAATCTCGACAAAAACTGCGACGGAATGAATGGAGTTAAATACTATCACAATGAAATGATAACAAGCTGACACGTGCGTATTGACGAGCGCAATTGCTGAATCTGCTGCGCTGCCGAATCCGTGGTTGTGACAGATGCTGGAAATCCGAGCCCGAAACATTGACTGTGTTTTTATCCACAGATGCTGCCTGGCCTGCTGAGTTCCTCCACCTGAACCGTGATGGGACCTGGATCTGGTGAATTGCATATCTCGGATTTGTTAGAAGTTTGTTTGTTTGTTTACAGATTGAGTGTGGAGTCGGCCCTTCCGGCCCATCGACCCGTGTAGACCAGCAACCACCAACAGACCTGATTTAACCCGAACCCAATCACCAATTAACCTCTCTGATACATCTTTAGACTGTGGGAGGAAACCGAGGCACCCAGGGAAAACCCACACATTCCACAGGGTGGACGTACAAAATCCTCAGAGAGGATGCCAGGATTGAACTCTGAACTCCGACGTCACGAGCTGAAATAGCATCGCGCTGACCGCTACCCAACCGTGGTGCCCAAATATATTAATGTATGTAATATTATGTGGGGCACAGATAGATACCAGTGTCTTTTCTCCACCGGTGAAATGTCTCGTCCCAGAGGGCAGGCATTGAAAGTGAGAGAGGGTAATTTCAAAGGAGATACGAGGGGCAAGTTTCTGAAACAGAGAGGGGGAGAGTCTGGAATTCACTGCCGGGGTGGCGCTGCTGACAAATGTGACAGAGACGTTCAAGATGTCCTTGGGTAGACACATGAATTGGCAGGAAGTGGAGGGATATGGACATTGTGTGGGCAGAAATAATTAGATTCACTGGGCATTTGATTGCAAATTTTAATTATTTTGACACATCAAGTCCAAAGGGTCTGTTCCAGTGCAATATTGTTCTGTGGCCGATGTTCGAAATGACATTGAAGGGAACGGAGGGATATGGATGATACACAGGAGGAGGACATTTAGTACAAATTGTCACCAAGATCAGCACAGTATTGTGGGCGGAATGGCCAGTCCAGTGCTGTACTGTTCTATGTTCCAACAACTGGGCTCTGATCATATTCCACCCCCTCGATCTCAACCATCCACCAGGGTCAGTTTCCCCTGATAGAAACATCCCAAATGTTGTCTCTGGTAAAATTCTTGTCTTGCACATCAAATGAGTAGAATGTCTGAGCCTTAAACTTTTCCATGTCTGATGAGTGTGTCTGTGCAGAAATCCATCCAGGGTTCCTCCCCCAGCCGAGGTCATACAGACCGATTCCCACTGCGGTTCAGCTGCGAGACGGTGGTTTATTGTCGGCTGAAACAAAAACAACAATGAGTTGTGTGAGGTGAGCCGGTGAAGAATGGGAGAGTTAAACTATGTGGCAGGCACTGTCTGAGTGGTTTTCCTGAGTCTCTGACTGTCAGGGTTTTGGGGTCTCAGGGATAAGTCACCTCTGCTAACCCTGAACATGGACCTGTGGCCAGGGATAATGATATGGACAACATGCATGTTTCTAACTACCATGCCAGGCTACTGCTGGATGCAGGGTGCTGAGGGCAATAGCACCCATGGGTGGGGGACTCTATCAGCAACACAATGCTGCTGTCCTAATGCTGGACTCATATCAGGGGCCCTGAACAGACTCTGCAAAGTGGGTGTGGAGAAAAAACCACTCAGTCCCTCCAATCCATTCTGTCACTTGATCAGATACTGGCCGATGTGTTTCAGCTCTGACCAACCTTCACAGTACAAAACCAGCAAATTCCATCCGGTTCCAACCGGGAATTCCCACCTGTGTTGGAGAGGGTTGTACATCTCCATGGCAACACCAGTGTTTCCAGAGCAGCCGGGCTATGGTGGTGTTGATTCGAAGAAGGAAGTCTGAGAATCGGAGCGGGAGTGCGGAGGAAGACATTTTTGAATTTTTCGGGTTTTTTTCCATCGGCGTTCTGAGAGGCGGGACTGCGCAGGCGTGTGACGTCGGGCTGTGCAGCGCGGCAGATTTAAAAGGAACAGAGCCTCATACAGCGGGCAGCAGAGTGAGCCGGGAGCAGAGCGAAGGCTTAAGGGCTTCGGCTCACCGGGTTTAGGCGGAAACGGGCAAGGCGAGGAAGGTTTGGCATTCATTTTCTGTTGTTATTTGAGGAGAGGGGCAGTATGAGTGTGAGGGCAGTTTGCTGTTCTCGGTGTCAGATGTGGGAGGCCCTGGAGTCTCTAAGCCTCCCGGACGTCTACATCTGCGCCAAGTGCATCGAGATGCAGCTCCTAAGGGACCGCGTTACGGAACTGGAGCTGCAGCTCGATGACCTTCGTCTGGTCAGGGAGAGTGAGGAGGTGATAGAGAGGAGTTGCAGGCAGGTGGTCACGCCGGGGCCACGGGAGGCAGACAAGTGAGTCACGGTTAGGAGGGGAAGGGGAAAAGTCAGGTAATAGGGAGTACCCCGGTGGCTGTGCCCCTTAACAACAGGTACTCCTGTTTGAGTACTGTTGGGGGGGACAGCTTACCCGGGGGAAGCGAAAGTGGCCGTGCCTCCGGCACAGAGTCTGGCCCTGTAGCTCAGAAGGGTAGGGAAAGGAAGAGGAGGGCAGTTGTGATAGGGGACTCGATAGTAAGGGGGTCAGATAGGTGATTCTGTGGACGCAGTCCAGAGACCCGGATGGTAGCTTGCCTCCCTGGTGCCAGGGTCCGGGATATTTCTGATCGTGTCCAAGATATCCTGAAGTGGGAGGGTGAGGAGCCAGAAGTCATGGTACATATAGGTACCAATGACATAGGTAGGAAAAGGGAAGAGGTCCTGAAAGGAGAATATAGGGAGCTAGGAAGGGAGTTTTAAATGCTTGCCACTCTCACTGTCACGTGGCACAGGCAGTAATCCCGAGATTATTAATCTCGGGATTACTGCCTGTGCCACGTGACAGTGAGAGTAGGAATGCGATGAGGTGGAGAATAAATGCGTGGCTGAGGGATTGGAGCAGGGGGCAGGGATTCAAGTTTTTGGATCATTGGGACCTCTCTTGGCGCAGGCGTGACCAAGGATGGGAGTTCAACATTCAGGGATATTCAATATTCAGGAGGGATAGACATGAAAGAAAAGGAGGTGGGGTGGCGTTGCTGGTTAGATAGGAGATTAACGCAATAGAAAGGAAGGACATAAGCCGGGAGAATGTGGAATCGATATGGGTAGAGCTGCATAACACTAAGGGGCAGAAAACGCTGGTGGGAGTTGTGTACAGGCCACCTAACAGTAGTAGTGAGGTTGGGGATGGCATTAAACAGGAAATTAGAAATGTGTGCAATAAAAGAACAGCAGTTATAATGGGTGACTTCAATCTACATGTAGATTGGGTGAACCAAATTGGTAAGGGTGCTGAGGAAGAGGATTTCTTGGAATGTATGCGGGATGGTTTTTTGAACCAACATGTCGAGGAACCAACTAGAGAGCAGGCTATTCTAGACTGGGTATTGATCAATGAGGAAGGGTTAATTAGCAATCTTGTCGTGGGAGGCCCCTTGGGTAAGAGTGACCATAATATGGTGGAATTCTTCATTACGATGGAGAGTGACATAGTTAATTCAGAAACAAAGGTTCTGAACTTAAAGAAGGGTAACTTTGAAGGTATAAGACGTGAATTAGCTAAGATAGACTGGCAAATGACACTTAAAGGGTTGACGGTGGATATGCAATGGCAAGCATTTAAAGATCGCATGGATGAACTACAACAATTGTTCATCCCAGTTCGGCAAAAGAATAAATCAAGGAAGGTAGTGCACCCGTGGCTGACAAGGGAAATTAGGGATAGTATCAATTCCAAAGAAGAAGCATACAAATTAGCTAGAAAAAGTGGCTCACCTGAGGACTGGGAGAAATTCAGAGTTCAGCAGAGGAGGGCAAAGGGCTTAATTAGGAAGGGGAAAAAAGATTATGAGAGAAAACTGGCAGGGAACATAAAAACTGACTGTAAAAGCTTTTATAGATATGTGAAAAGAAAAAGATCGGTTAAGGCAAATGTAGGTCCCCTACAGACAGAAACAGGTGAATTGATTATGGGGAGCAAGGACATGGCAGACCAATTGAATAATTACTTTGGTTCTGTCTTCACTAAGGAGGACATAAATAATCTTCCAGAAATAGTAGGGGACAGAGGGTCCAGTGAGATAGAGGAACTGAGGGAAATACATGTTAGTAGGGAAGTGGTGTTAGGTAAATTGAAGGGATTAAAGGCAGATAAATCCCCAGGGCCAGATGGTCTGCATCCCAGAGTGCTTAAGGAAGTAGCGCAAGAAATAGTGGATGCATTAGTGATAATTTTTCAAAACTCTTTAGATTCTGGACTAGTTCCTGAGGATTGGAGGGTGGCTAATGTAACCCCACTTTTTAAAAAAGGAGGGAGAGAGAAACCAGGGAATTATAGACCGGTTAGCCTGACATCGGTGGTGGGGAAACTGCTAGAGTCAGTTATCAAAGATGTGATAATAGCACATTTGGAAAGCGGTGAAATCATCGGACAAAGTCAGCATGGATTTGTGAAAGGAAAATCATGTCTGACGAATCTCATAGAATTTTTTGATGATGTAACTAGTAGAATGGATAGGGGAGAACCAGTGGATGTGGTATATTTGGATTTTCAAAAGGCTTTTGACAAGGTCCCACACAGGAGATTAGTGTGCAAACTTAAAGCACACGGTATTGGAGTAAGGTATTGATGTGGATAGAGAATTGGTTGGCAGACAGGAAGCAAAGAGTGGGAATAAACGGGACCTTTTCAGAATGGCAGGCAGTGACTAGTGGGGTACCGCAAGGCTCAGTGCTGGGACCCCAGTTGTTTACAATATATATTAATGACTTGGATGAGGGAATTAAATGCAGCATCTCTAAGTTTGCGGATGACACGAAGCTGGGCGGCAGTGTTAGCTGTGAGGAGGATGCTAAAAGGATGCAGGGTGACTTGGATAGATTAGGTGAGTGGGCAAATTCATGGCAGATGCAATTTAATGTGGATAAATGTGAAGTTATCCACTTTGGTGGCAAAAACAGGAAAACAGATTATTATCTGAATGGTGGCCAATTAGGAAAAGGGGAGGTGCAATGAGACCTGGGTGTCATTATACACCGGTCATTGAAAGTGGGCATGCAGGTACAGCAGGCGGTGAAAAAGGCAAATGGTATGCTGGCATTTATAGCAAAAGGATTCGAGTACAGGAGCAGGGAGGTACTACTGCAGTTGTACAAGGCCTTGGTGAGACCACACCTGGAGTATTGTGTGCAGTTTTGGTCCCCTAATCTGAGGAAAGACATCCTTGCCATAGAGAGAGTACAAAGAATGTTCACCAGATTGATTCCTGGGATGGCAGGACTTTCATATGATGAAAGACTGGATGAACTAGGCTTATACTCGTTGGAATTTAGAAGATTGAGGGGGGATCTGATTGAAACGTATAAAATCCTAAATGGATTAGACAGGCTAGATGCAGGAAGATTGTTCCCGATGTTGGGGAAGTCCAGAACGAGGGGTCACAGTTTGAGGATAAAGGGGAAGCCTTTTAGGACCGAGATGAGGAAAAACTTCTTCACACAGAGAGTGGTGAATCTGTGGAATTCTCTGCCACAGGAAACAGTTGAGGCCAGTTCATTGGCTATATTTAAGAGGGAGTTACATATGGCCCTTGTGGCTAAAGGGATCATGGGGTATGGAGGGAAGGCCGGTACAGGGTTCTGAGTTGGATGATCAGCCATGATCATACTGAATGGTGGTGCAGGCTTGAAGGGCCGAATGGCCTACTCCTGCACCTATTTTCTATGTTTCTATGCCCCATGTTCTGGATTCCCCATGGAACAAATGGTTTCTCTGCATCCATGAGAGTGGACTCCATTGACATTGGCAGCTCCTCTTGTATCACATTCTGGGTGGGATCTCCAGTAAACAGGAACACAAGGGATTCAGTGATATCACACCTAGTTTTACCACGTTTTGGTGTGGGATCTCCAGTACACAGGAACACAAGAGTCTACAGAGAGTCCAGGACTCAACCAGTTCCATCATGAGTACAACTCTTCCCACCATTGAGAGCATCTACAAGGAATGATGTCTCAGGAAGGTGCCATCCATCAGAGAACCCCACCATCCGGGCCATATCCGCTACTTAATGCCATCTTCAGGCAGCAGGTACAGGAGCCTGAAGTTACACACATCGAGGTACAACAACAGCTTCTTTCCCACTGCCATCGGGGTCTTGAATACACCTGGTTGTGCTTCCTCTCCATGCCTTGTGGTGCATCGGGTGGCAATCCAGCCATTTCGTTAACATTTATCTGTTTTCATGAGTTTGAGTTGACAGCTCAGCACTCCACTGAGCACAGACAGGAAGTGTGCCAGGTACCGGACAGATTCAAACCTGGGAGCGGATTGAAGTCCGGTGCTGATACCAGGACACCATAGACTGGCTTGAAGAAACTTGAACATGAAAATGAACTCTTCTAAACATGTCTATACTGAGAGCACTGCAATCTAATTGTGCAAATGGCCGAGAACATTGAACTCTGCCTCATCTCGCCAGTAGATCTCGTTCAGATGACACTATGAGCTTGCTCAGGGATGGATATCCTTTCTCTGAAACCATGAGGAATTACTGATGGGTCCAGAAGAGGACGGGGTGTGTGGGTGGGAGTTTTGCCTTGGGCATCAACTTCCAAATTCCAGCAACTCATGTAACAGATCCTGCTGGAAAAATCAGGGACAACACTTGCTCAGCCTTGAAACCAATGGAGGTGATGAACAGCACTGGGTCTTTTAGACACTCAGCTTTACCAGGACTGTGAGGATGTCTGTGCATGGCTGAGTGACCTGATTCAGTAAAAGGTGTGAATTCACACCCTGGTCCAATTGGTGATCAGACTGAGCTGCCGCTGATCCATCACCACACGGGGCTCATTGCTCACTGGCTGTTCCTGTATAAAGACTTCTCCAGTCTCACCACTTCCACAGCAGTTGATATGGTTTAGCCGGCCTGTCCAAAGATGTTGCAACGTACCTTGGAGATGACCGTAGATGGACTGAGTGGGATGTTGCAGAGCCTAGTAGAGAAAACAGAAATGGTGTGAACAACAGCTTGACAGCTCATGCTGTGGAAAAAGCTTCAATGTTCCAGAGGTGACCTTCCTTACCATGTAGGTGTTGTTTGAATCGACCTGGTGACCTCCTGAACCCTACAACAGAACGCAACTGAATCATTACAAACAAGAGAAAAATCTGCAGATGCTGGAAATCCAAGTAAGAGACACAAAGTTCTGGAGGAACTCAGCAGGTCAGGCAGCATCTATGGAAAAAAGTACTGTAATGCCCCACTCATTCACCATTCCCCATTCCTATTTACCTCCTTACCTGCCCATTTGCTCCCTCTGGTGATCCTCCCATGTTCCTTTCTTCCATTGCCTTCTGTCCTCTCATCTTTGATTCCAATCCCCATTCCAATTCCAACATGTTGATCCATGGCTGTCTTTACTACAATGATGAGGCTGCTCTCAGGTTGAAGGAGAAACACCTCATATTCCATCTGGGCAGACTCAAAACTGATAGCTAGATCAATGATTTCTCCATATTCCAGTAAATTCTCACATCCTCCTTCCCTCTTCTTCCGTTCCCCACTCTGGCTCTCTTCTTACCTCTTTATTTGACTATCACCTTTTCCTGTGTGTCTTCAGTCTTTTAACTTTTCCACTGACACCACTCAGCTACTCACTGCATCCTCCTCCCCCACTCACTTGGCTTCACCTATCACCTTCTAGCTTATGCCCCCTCCCCTCCCGCCATGATGGGCAGAAGGGCCTGTTTCTGTGCTGTACTGCTGTATGGTCTGTGGTCAATATCCAGGAACAGTTACACCACATACATTTGCAGATCATTCAGACATTGCAGAAATATTCAATGAACCACAATGTCACTGGGGAATATCCCTGATGTAAGAAGCCAAGAACATACCAGAGCGACCCTCACACAATTCTACTCATCTGAGAAAAGCATCAGAACTCACCGGGACATCCCTGGCCATGGAAACATTTTCATAATCTACCCCTGGGCTCCGGTGATCAGTTTCTGTGGGTGGGTCTGTGAAATAGAGTATAAAGTGTCAGTAACAGCCGTCTCCGAGCTGTGAGTCCCACATTGCTGTCACAACACAACGACGGGCTCTTTCACAATCAGTCCCCGACCTTCACATTTTAATAACCCCACACAACAATGGGATCAGAATGAACCATTTAGTCACACGTACGGGACGGGTGGTTTCTAAACGCTCTGCGTCTGATGAGGAAAATGCCTCCAGTGACAGCGAGAACTCCCAGCACGACAGCCAGAATGAGCCAGGCCAGGTACGATGGGGCTCGGGACATCTCTGTTTGAGGAACGGAAAGGAAATCACATCAGTGGGTAAACATCTGGGAAGCTCACTGTCAGTGTAGAAGGAATCCATTCAGCCCATCCTCCTGTGCCAGCTCTTTGAAAAAGATGCTCACTGATCCCAGTCCCCTCATTCCCCAGAGTCCTGTGAAATGTCCTTTCCAAATATTTACCCAATCCCTGAAGGAATGATGCTGTTCCACCTGCTTGTACCAACTGACCCAGTGGGTGACTGAATAAAGCACGACCCTCAGAGACTTCCTGTTTCTTGTTGCCGTCTCACTGGAGACCATAATTCCAGTAAGGCATCGTTACTCTTGTACTCAAATCTGTCCCACAATAATGGACAAGGGGTTCCTTTCCGAATCACCAGTTGTACCTGCCTGCTGGGTTTGATCTTTGTGTACGAGGCCACCCAGATTCCCCAGGACATGAATATCCCTCAGTCTCTCTCCATTCAGAAATTACTCTTTGTTTCTATTTTTCCTACCAAGAGAATGATCTCACATTTGTCCACATGATATTCTAACTGTCTTCACCTTGCACATTCACTCCGTGTGTCGACATCCCCGTACGTCTCTGCATCCTCCTGACCAATCACCCTGCCAGCACCTCTGCATCCCCGACAGGCTTGGATACACTTGGTCCCCTCATCGATACAGATTGTTGGAGCTGGGGCACAGCCCTGATCCTAGTCACTACTGACAGTCTTCCAGCCAGACAATCACCCTCTCTTCCCATTCTTTGTTCTCTGGACTGTGCTCATTTCTATAGATGCTGCCTGGCCTGCTGAGTTCCTCCAGTATTTTGTAGGATTTGAACCTCGATCACTATCTCTGTAAGTCATTATGCAAACCGCTACATTGCCGTGTCACATGATTGAAAGATTTACTAACGTTAACGTAGACAACATCCACTTCCCAATCCTTCATTATCTTCTTCAGCTCCTCAGAAAACTCAGTCAAGCTGATTGAATGTGACTTTCCACACACAACGTCGTGCTTACTATATCTAATAAATCCATTCAGGAACACACTGCTGAATAAATAGAACTTGTACTCACTGGTTACGATGAGCTGGGTGCCGTTCCCATTGATGCCTCCCCGCACTCTGCAGTAATAGACGGCAGAATCATTGTGCACCACGTCTGTGACTATTAGGGTGAAGCTGCTGTTGGACGTGTCTCTGTAGGGCAGAAACCTCCCAGTGAAACCCTGTCCCCACTCTGGGCTGCCTCCTGCCCTGTGTGTTAAAACCCACTCCATGTCCTGCCCAGGCAGTTTCTGATACCAGTGGACGTCGGTGTCTTCCAGCCTGGCGTTTCTCATGGTACACCATAACCACGCCGTGTGACCCTCAGTGACACGCTGTATGCTCGGGGACTGGATAAGGACAGGAACGACTGCACCTGAAAGGGAGAATATCATCACTTTAAACCCAGCTTGAGGGGTAGTTGGATGGAGTTGCTGTGTGGGGAACGTGGTCTTGAACAATGTTACTGAGACACAGAGGTGGCGAGAACAAACACTGTCTGCAGAATTCCACTGAAAGCCGAGAGGGACGGCCTACCTGGGGGAAGTGACAGTGGCCGTGCCTCTGGCACAGATTCTGGCCCTATGGCTCAGAAGGGTAGGGAAAGGAAGAGGAAGGCAGTAGTGATAGGGGACTCTATAGTTAGGGGGTCAGACAGATGATTCTGTGGACGCAGGAAGGAAACAGATGGTAGTTTGCCTCCCCCAGGTGCCAGTGTCTGGGATGTTTTGGATCGCGTCCAAGATATCCTGCAGTGGGAGGAAGAACAGCCAGAGGTCATGGTACATATTGGTACCAATGACATAGGTAGGAAAAGGGAAGAGGTCCTGAAAACAAGCTACAGGGAGTTACGAAGGAAGTTGAGAAACAGGACTGCAAAGGTAGTAATCTCGGGATTACTGCCTGTGCCACGTGACAGTGAGAATAGGAATAGAATGAGGTGGAGGATAAATGCGTGGCTGAGGGATTGGAGCAGTGGGCAGGGATTCAGATTTCTGGATCATTGGCACCTCTTTTTGGGCAGGTGTTACGTGTGAAAAAGAAGGATGAGTCGCACTTGAATCCCAGGGGGAACAATATCCTGGTGGGGAGGTTTGCTAAGGCTACTGGGGAGAGTTTAAACTAGGATTGTTGGGGGGTGGGAACTGAACTGAAGAGACTGGGGAAGAGGAGGTTGGCTCACAAATAGAGAAAGATGTTGACAGTGCGAGAGGGAGGATAGGAAGGTGATTGAGAAGGGATGCGCTCAGACCGAAGGTTTGAGATGTGTCTATTTTAACGCAAGGAATGTTGTGAACAAAGCGGATGAGCTTACAGCATGGATCAGTACTTGGAGATATGATGTGGTGGCCATTACAGAGACTTGGATGGCTCAGGAACAGGAATGGTTACTTCAAGTGCTGGGTTTTAGATGTTTCAGAAAAGACAGGAAGGGAGGCAAAAGAGGTGGGGGCGTGGCACTGTTGATCAGAGATAGTGTGACGGCTGCAGAAAAGGTGGACGTCATGGAGGGATTGTCTACGGAGTCTCTGGGTGGAGGTTAGGAAGAGGAAGGGGGTCAATAACTCTACTGGGTGTTTTTTATAGGCCACCCAATAGTAACAAGGATATCGAGGAGCAGATAGGGAAACAGATCTTGGAAAGGTGTAATAATAACTGAGTTGTCGTGACGGGAGATTTTAATTTCCCTAATATCGATTGGCTTCTCCCTAGAGCAAGTGGTTTAGATGGGGTGGAGTTTGTTAGGTGTGTTCAGGAAGGTTCCTTGACACAATATGTAGATAAGCCTACAAGAGGAGAGACTGTACTTGATTTGGTATTGGGAAATGAACCTGGTCAGGTGTCAGGTCTCTCAGTGGGAGAGCATTTTGGAGATAGTGATCATAATTCTATCTCCTTTACAATAGCATTGGAGAGAGATAAGAACATACAAATATCGGAGTAAGGGGAAATATGAGGCTATCAGGCAGGAAATTGGAAGCTTAAATTGGAAACAGATGTTCTCAGGGGAAAGTACAGAAGATATGTGCAACTGTTCTGGGGATATTTGTGTGGAGTTCTGCGTAGGCACATTCCAAAGAGACAGGGAAGTTATGGTAAGGTACAAGAACCGTGGTATATAAAGGTTTTAATAAATCTAGTCAAGAAGAAAAGAAAAGCTTAGAAAAGGTTTAGAGAGCTAGGTAATATTAGAGATCTAGAAGATTATAAGGCTGATAGGAAGGAGCTTAAGAAGGAAATTAGGAGAGCCAGAAGGGGCCATGAGAAGTAAACACAAAATACTCTGCAGATGCTGGGTTCAAACTGGGGTCACGTATTGCATCCGGTGCTCCCGGTGCGGCCTCCTCTATATCAGTGAAACCCGACGCAAATTGGGGGACCGCTTTGTCGAGCACCTCCGCTCCGTCAGCCACAACAGACAGGATCTCCCGGTTGCCACCCACTTCAACTCTGCTTCCCATTCCCATTCGGATATGTCCATACATAGCCTCCTCTACTGCCATGATGAGGCTAAACTCAGGTTGGAGGAGCAACACCTCATATACCATCTAGGTAGTCTCCAGCCCCTTGGTATGAACATAGAATTCTCCAACTTCTGGTAATTCCGTCCCCCTCCCTCCCCTATCCCAGTTTCACTCTGGCCCCTCCCCCAGCTGCCTATCACCTCCCTCATGGTTCTGCCTCCTTCTACTACCCATTGTGTTTTCCCCTATTCCTTCTTCACCTTTCCTGCTTATCACCTCCCTGCTTCCACTCCCCCATCCATTTATATTTCCCCTTACTGGTTTTTCACCTGGAACCTACCAGCCTTCTCCTTCCCACCCTCCCCCCACGTTCTTTATAGGGCCTCTGCCCCTTCCCTCTACAGTCCTGACGAAGGGTTTCGGCCCGAAACGTTGACTGATCATTTCCATGGATGCTGCCCGACCTGCTGAGTTCCTCCAGCGTGTTGTGAGTGGGGCCATGAGAAGGCCTTGGTGGGCAGGATTAAGGAAAACCCCAAGGCATTCTACAAGCATGTGAAGAGCAAGATGATAATTCATGAAAGAATAGGACCTATCAAGTGTGACAGTGGGAAAGTGTGTTTGGAACCAGAGGAAAATCAGGTCAGCACAGGATCTCAAGATAGAGAATTTGTAGAATGTCTGCGAGATGGCTTTTTAGAACAGCTTGTTGTTGAGCCCACTAGGGTGTCGGCTGTACTGGATTGGGTATTGTGTAATGAACCGGAGGTGATTAGAGAGATTGAGTGAAGGAACCATTAGGAGGCAGTGATCATAACATGATTGAGTTCACTGTGAAATTAGAAAAAGAGAAGCCGAAATCTGATGTGTCGGTATTTCAGTGGAGTAAAGGAAATTACAGTGGCATGAGAGAGGAACTGGCCAAAGTTGACTGGAAAGGGACACTGGCGGGAAAGACAGCAGAGCAGCAGTGGCTGGAATTTATGCAAGAAATGAGGAATTTGCAAGACAGGTATATTCCAAAAAAGAAGAAACTTTCGAGTGGAGAAAGGATGCAGCCATGGTTGACAAGAGAAGTCAAAGCCAAAGTTAAAGCAAAGGAGAGAGCATACAAGGAAGCAAAAATTAGTGGGAAGACAGAGGATTGGGAAGTTTTTAAAACCTTACAAAAGGAAACCAAGAAGGTCATTAAGAGAGAAAAGATTAACTATGAAAGGAAGCTAGCAAATAATATCAAAGAGGATACTAAAAGCTGTTTCAAGTATAAAGAGTAAAAGACAGGTGAGAGTAGATATAGGACCGATAGAAAATGATGCTGGAGAAATTGTAATGGGAGATAAGGAGATGGCAGAGGAACTGAATGAGTATTTTGCATCAGTCTTCACCGAGAAAGACATCAGCAGTATACGAGACACTCAAGGGTGGCAGGGAAGAGAAGTGTGCGCAGTCACAGTTACGACAGAGAAAGTACTCAGGAAGCTGAATAGGCTAAAGATAGATAAATCTCCTGGACCAGATGGAATGCACCCTCGTGTTCTGAAGGAAGTAGCTGTGGAGATTGCGGAGGCATTAGCGATGATCTTTCAAAAGTCGATAGATTCTGGCATGGTTCTGGAAGACTGGAAGATTGCAAATGTCACTCTGCTATTTAAGAAGGGGGCAAGGAAGCAGAAAGGAAATTATAGACCTGTTAGCTTGACATCCGTGGTTGGGAAGTTGTTGGAGTCGATTGTCAAGGATGAGGTTATAGAGTACCTGGAGGCATATGACAAGCAGGCAGAGCTCAGCATGGATTCCTTAAAGGAAAATCCTGCCTGACAAACCTATTACAATTTTTTGAGGAATTTACCAGTAGGCTAGACAAGGGAGATGCAGTGGATGTTGTATATTTGCATTTTCAGAAGGCCTTTGACAAGGTGCCACACATGAGGCATAGAATTACGGGAAAGTTACATACGTGGATAAAGCGTTGGCTGATTGGCAGGAAACAGAGAGTGGGAATAAAGGGAACTTATTCTGGTTGGCTGCCGGTTACCAGTGGTGTTCCACAGGGGTCCGTGTTGGGGCCGCTTCTTTTTACATTGTACATCAACGATTTGGATTATGGAATAGATGGCTTTGTGGCTAAGTTTGCTGACGATACGAAGATAGGTGGAGGGGCCAGTAGTGCTGAGGAAACGGAGAGACTTGGATAGATTGGAAGAATGGGCAGAGAAGTGGCAAATGAAGTACAATGTTGGAAGGTGTATGGTTATGCACTTTGGCAGAAAAAATAAACGGGCAGATTATTATTTAAATGGGGAAAGAATTCAAAGTTCTGAGATGCAACCAGACTTGGGAGTCCTCGTACAGGATACCCTTAAAGTTAACCTCCAGGTTGAGTCAGTAGTGAAGAAGGCAAATGCAATGTTGGCATTCATTTCTAGAGGAATAGCGTATAGGAGCAGGGATGTGATGTTGAGGCTCTATAAGGCGCTGGTGAGACCTCACTTGGAGTACTGTGGGCAGGTTTGGTCTCCTTATTTAAGAAAGGATGTGCTGACGTTGGAGAGGGTACAGAGAAGATTCACTAGAATGATTCCAGGAATGAGAGGGTTAACATATGAGGAATGTTTGTCCGTTCTTGGACTGTATTCCTTGGAGTTTAGAAGAATGAGGGGAGACCTCATAGAAACATTTCGAATGTTAAAAGGCATGGACAGAGTGGATGTGGCAAAGTTGTTTCCCATGATAGGGGAGTCTAGTACGAGAGGGCATGACTTAAGGATTGAAGGGCGCCCTTTCAGAACAAAAATGCGAAGAAATTCTTTTAGTCAGAGGGTGGTGAATCTATGGAATTTGTTGCCACGGGCAGCAGCGGAGGCCAAGTCATTGAGTGTATTTAAGGCAGAGATTGATAGGTATCTGAGTAGCCAGGGCATCAAAGGTTATGGTGAGAAGGCAGGGGAGTGGGACTAAATAGGAGAATGGATCGGCTCATGATAAAATGGCGGAGCAGACTCGATGGGTCGAATGGCCGACTTCTCCTTTGTCTTATGGTCTTATGGAAATAGCAGAGGTACTTAATGAATATTTTACTTCAGTATTCACTATGGAGAAGGATCTTAGTGATTGTAGTGATGACTTGCAGCAGACTGAAAAGCTTAAGCATGTAGATATTAAGAAAGAGAATGTGCTGGAGCTTTTGGAAAGCTTAAAGTTGGATATATCGCTGGGACCAGATGAGATGTACCCCAGGGTAATGTGGGAGGCAAGGAAGTGATTGCTGAGCCTCTGGCGATTATCTCTGCATCATCAATGGGGATGGGAGAGGTTCTGGAGGATTGGAGGGTCATACAAAAAGGAAGACCTCTCCTTTGCCTTGGAATGAAAAGCCTCATCCTGAGAGCAGATGTGGCGGAGAGGGAGGAATTGCGAGAAGGGCATGGCATTTTTGCAAGAGACAGAGTGAGAAGAGGAATAGTCCAGGTAGGGCTGTGAAAGTCCGTAGGCTTATACTCTACTGTCCTCTACTGTCAAGATGAAGCGACAGTCAGGTTGGAGGGACAACACCTCATATTCCGTCTGGGCAGCCTCCAAGCTGATGGCATGAATATTGACTTTTCTAACTTACGTTAATGCCCCTCCTCCCCTTCACACCCTATCCCTTATTTGGTTATTTAATTATTTTTTAAATTTCCCCCCCTTTTTTTTCTCTCTCTTTTTTTCTCCCTTTGCCCCTCTCACTATAACTACTTGCCTGCTCTTCACCCTCCGGGCTCTCCTCCCCCCTTCTCTTTCTCCCCAGGCTTCCCGTCCCATGATCCTCTCCCTTCTCCAGCCTGGTATCCCTTTTGCCAATCAACTTTCTAGCTCTTGGCTCCATCCCTCCCCCTCCTGTCTTCTCCTATCAGTTCAGATCTCCCCCTCCCCCTCCCACTTTCAAATCTCTTACTATCTCTTCTTTCAGTTTGTCCTGACGAAGGGTCTCAGCCTGAAATATCAACTGTTCCTCTTCCTAGAGATGCTGCCTGGCCTGCTGCGTTCACCAGCATTTTGTGTGTGTGTGTGTGTGTCACCTATCACCTTGTGTTTTTCTCTTACTCCTCTACTTTTTTTCTCCAGAAGGGTTTCAGCCCAAAATGTCAACTGTACTCTTTTTCATGGATGCTGCCTGGCCTGCTGAGCTCCTCCAGCGTTTTGTGTGTGTTCATTTTGATTTCCTGCATTTGAAATTGGATTCGACCTTGGCTTTGTGGGAGAAGACAGAGGGTGGCAGTAGCTGGTTGCCTCTCTGACTGCAGGCCTGTGACTCGTGGAGTGCCGCAGGGATCAGTGCAGGGTCTGTTGTTGATTTTCCTCAATATAAATAATTTGGATGATAATGTGATTAACTGGATCAGCAGATTAACAGATGACACCAAGATTAGGGGTGCAGAGAAGAATGACGAATTCTATCAAAATTTGCAGTGGGATCTGGAGCAGCTGGAAAAATGGGCTGAAACATGGCAGACAATAGCTAATACAGAAAAATGCAAGGTGTTTCACTTCAATCGGACCAAACAGGGTAGATCTTACATTGCAAACATGAGGAATTCTGCAGATGCTGGAAGTTCAAGCAACACACGTCAAAGTTGCTGGTGAACACAGCAGGCCAGGCAGCATCTCTAGGAAGAAGTACAGTTGAAGTTTCGGGCCGAGAACTTACATTGTGAACTTTAGGACACTGAGGAGTGTGGTAGAACAAAAGGATCTGGGAATACAGGTCTATAATTCATTGGAAGTTATCACAGGTCCATTGGGTCATACAGAAAACTTTTGGCATATAAATCAAAGTACTGAGTATAGGAGATGAGATATTATGTTGAAGTTGTATGAGATGTCGGTGAGGCATAATTTGGAGTATTGTTGCAATTTTGGTGACTTACCTGTAGGAATGATGTAAATAAGTTGAAAATAGTACAGAGAAGATTTTCAAGGATGTCACCAGGACTAGAAGATCTGAACTCTGAGGAAAGATTTAATGAGTTTGGTCTTCATTCCATAGAACATAAAAGATTGAGGGGAGATTTGATAGAGGTATACATAATTATGGGGGGTATAGATAGGATAAATGCAAACAGGTTTTTTTCATTGAGGTTGGGTGGGACAGCCACTGGATGACATGGACTGAGGGTGAAAGGTGAAACGTTTAAGGAGAACGTGAGGGAAATGTCCTTCACTCAGAGCGTGGTGACAGTGTAGAATGAGTTGCCAGTGCAAGTGGTGTATGCGAGCTCGATGTCACGTTTGAGAGAAGTTTGGATGATTGGGGTATAGAGGCGCTTTAAATGGTTCAAAACAGACTCGATGGGCTGAAGGGCCTACTGTACTCTTCTATGACTCGATGACTCTAATAGTGTTCCTTCTGCCATTAATTGTATTCTCTTAATTACTTTGAATTTAATGGCCAGTCTATTTCTTTTACACACATTATTATATCCTCTTCTCCCTCCCACTTGTTCTGACTGTTTTTCCAATTGGTAACATCATCCAGTTCTAACAACTCACACCCACAGGGCGAGCCCTTAGTAAATTGGTTTATTATTGTGTTGGCCAGAAGAAACTTCGGTCTAATCAAGGACAGGGGAAGCAGACAAGCCAGTTGTCTTTGTTTCCCCCCTTTTTATGGACTCTGAACAGTTTCTTGCTCCGGGATAATCTAATCAGAGCAACTGAATGTGGACACAGGAAACTTCAGGTAATGATCTGTAAAACCTGAGACCATTCTCAAACAAGTAGCCATTTATTCTGTAAAGGGTGTGGACTCTGAACCAATTCTTAATTCTGGGACAATCTAATCAGACCAATAAACCTGCGACCATTCTCAGAGGAGTGGCTACTTGTTATGTAAAATGCCAAACCTACCAAAGAAGCAATCTGTAATCTTGTTAGACTCTGTCTGGGTTGCCTCATTTAGACACGTCAGAGTGTAAAGGCACAAATACACAAGTCTGGGGTGGGCAGAACCATGAAACAATGTTGGTTGTAGCCCTGTTCAGTGACCAGTATGAAAGTGACCCAGGTAGGTCAGGTGACCTTGAGCCAATGGGATGGAGATCCAATGATTCAATTGATAAAGAACCGTATAAGACTGCAAATACGCAGGGGGTGATAACTCTCCAGCAGCCAGAGAGAAACCATCTTGGATAAGGAGGACCCCAAGGACAGTTGGAGATCGGGACCATGAGGAACTCCTGGCCAGCAGAGACTCCTTTCATAGAAACATAAAAAATAGGTGCAGGAGTAGGCCATTCGGCCCTTCGAGCCTGCACCGCCATTCAGTATGATCACGGCCGATCATCCAACTCAGAACCCTGTACCTGCCTTCTCTCCATACCCCCTGATCCCTTTAGCCACAAGGGCCATATCTAACTCCCTCTTAAATATAGCCAATGAACTGGCCCCAACTGTTTCCTGTGGCAGAGAATTCCACAGATTCACCACTCTCTGTGTGAAGAAGTTTTTCCTCATCTCGGTCCTAAAAAGACTTCCCCTTTATCCTCAAACTGTGACCTGTCATTCTGGACTTCCCCAACATCGGGAACAATCTTCCTGCATCTAGCCTGTCCAATCCATTTAGGATTTTATACGTTTCAATCAGATCCCCCCTCAATCTTCTAGATTCCAGAGAGTATTAGCCTAGTCGATCCAGTCGTTCATCATATGAAAGTTCTGCCATCCCAGGAATCGATCTGGTGAACCTTCTTTGTCCTCTCTCTATGGCAAGAATGTCTTTCCTCAGATTAGGGGACCAAAACTGCCCACAATACTCCAGGTGTGGTCTCACCAAGAACTTGTACAACTGCAGTAGTACCTCCCTGCTCCTGTACTCAAATCCTCTTGCTATGAAAGCAAGCATACCATTCGCCTTTTTCACCGCCTGCTGTACCTGCATGCCCACTTTCAATGACTGGGATATAATGACACCCAGGTCTCGTTGCACCTCCCGTTTTCCTAATCGGCCGCCATTCAGGTAATAATCTGTTTTCCTGTTCTTGCCACCAATGTGGATATCCTCACATTTATCCACGTTAAATTGCATCTGCCATGAATTTGCCCACTCACCTAACGTATCCAAGTCACCCTGCATCCTCTTAGCATCCTCCTCACAGCTAACACTGCCGCCCAGCTTCGTGTCATCCGCAAAATTGGAGATGCTGCATTTAATTCCCTCGTCTAAGTCATTAATATATATTGTAAACAACTGGGGTCCCAGCAGTGAGCCTTGCGGTACCCCACTAGTCACTGCCTGCCATTCTGAAAAGGTCCCGTTTATTCCCACTATTTGCTTCCTGTCTGCCAACCAATTCTCTAGCCATATCAATACCTTACCCCCAATACTGTGTGCTTTAAGTTTGCACACTAATCTCCTGTGTGGGACCTTGTCAAAAGCCTTTTGAAAATCCAAATATACCACATCCACTGGTTCTCCCCTATCCATTCTACTAGTTACATCTCAAAAAATTCTATGAGATTCGTCAGACATGATTTTCCTTTCCTGGGTAATACCTTTCCTCTTCATTGACTGTTCATGGAGTGTCAGGGGTTCCAGTAGGGAGCACACAGGTAGTGTGAACCCATGTGTTTTGTAGTTGAAATAATAAAAGTCACTTGTCAGTAACTACAGATTCTCTGTTCCTCACTGATCATTATTACAAGGGGTGATTTCTGTAACAGAATTGGCGACCCTGGGTGGGCTCAAGGATAAATCTCTTTGTTCAGCAGGACACTCAAGTCAGCTAACGTGGGTGAGTTACATTGATGTGTGTCTGGGTAGTTAGTGGTTACTAACCCAGGATGAAGAATTCAGAAGATTCTGCAAGTCCAGAGGACTTGGATTGTTTTGTTGGGAGGGGATATCTCCAGAAATACGTGTTGGGGAAGTGGCCACAGTACAAGGAGTTTGTGGGTCACCCTGGCTGTGAAGGGAAAACTGCTGGTGATGCTCTGTGGAGAATTGCCCAAGGGAAGCTGTTGAGCAGGAAGTTTAAACAATTGCAAAAAAAAACAGTAGCAGTTGGGTGTTTAATTGAGGATTTGATAGAATGATAACAAAATGATAAGGCAGAACAGCATAGATTGGAATTGGAAAACGAATGTTGGCAAAAATCTGAAGCCGAGTGACAGAGGTTACAACAGGAAATCACAGAAAAGTGGCAAAAAGCAGAAGCCAAGCGAGATAAGTTAGAAGGAGAACACAAGAGGCTCCAAAAGGACGGGAAACCTATCGAGAAACAGTTACTGATTTACAGGGTCAGAGAGGTATGGGCTTGATGCACATGAACCATTTCAGTTGAAGTGTGAGAAATTACTTACAGACAAAAGTAAACTGGAGGAAGCAGCTGAACAAGTGAAGGATGAAGTGGAAGGATTAAGGAAACAGTGCAGTGATCTAAAGACGGCTTTGAATGTGATTCAGAAATCAGCACAGGAAAGGAAGAGTAACAGTGGTGATCATGCAAAGTGTTTAAAGCACATTCAAAAGCTGCAGGACCAACTTGCTGCACAGTGAGGAATAATAAGTGCTTTTGGATCTGAAAAAGGGGAGGAAGGTGAATATGGAGACACTGATTGGCATGATTTAGCAGATGAAGCCTCTGGACACGGTTACAATAATTACGAAGCACTATTTCCAATGGAACTCCCGCTGACACCCTACCAACGGGAGCCAGTGCTACCGTCTGCACGACTGACAGCCCTACTGTCAGAGAGGGGGGGAGCAAATCAAAATCACAATTCTGATTTGATAGAGACAGTCGTGAGAGCACGGAGGAATATTTGGAGTAACTTCTGAAATGCCTGGTTCGCTGCCGCAGCTACTGTGCAATCAAGAATCTCTGGAGAGAAGGCCCCAGAACCCTCGACTTTGCCTGCTGCTGGCGACTGGGGCTGGGGTCGAAGCGCTCGGCAGAGATGGTGCTCGGTGTCGAGTTGAGATTTTTGATTGGAGAAAATCCAATTGTAATTGTAATTATTATAAGGTTATATTGTAATTGTTATATGGTTATATGTAATTGTTATATGGTTTCTAAGTTACGTCTTTATTCTTTGGAGCATAGAAAGTTGAGAGGGGACTTGATAGAGGTGCTTAAAATTACGAGGGGGATTGATAGAGTTGACGTGAATAGGCTTTTTCCATTGAGAATGAGGGAGATTCAAATAACAGGACATGAGTTGAGAGTTAAAGGGCAAAAGTTTAGGGGTAACATGAGGGGGAACTTCTTTACTCAGAGAGTGGTAGCTGTGTGGAACGAGCTTCCAGCAGAAGTGGTTGAGGCAGGTTCGATATTGTCGTTTAAAGTTAAATTGGATAGATATATGGACAGGAAAGGAATGGAGGGTTATGGGCTGAGTGCAGGTCGGTGGGACTAGGTGAGAGTAAGAGTTTGGCATGGACTAGAAGGGCCGAGATGGCCTGTTTCCATGCTGTAATTGTTGTATGGTTATATGGTTAAAAGCTAACTTTGAGGAAATGCGAAAGGATTTAGAAGGAGTGGATTGGGACAATTTGTTTTATGGAAAAAAAAGAAATAAAGAAATGGAGGTTATTTAAAGGTGAAATTTTGAGAGTACAGATTCTTTATGTTCCTGTTAGGTTGAAAGGAAAGGTTAAAAGTTTGAGAAAGCCATGGTTTTCAAGGGATATTGGAAACTTTGTTCAGAAAAAGAGAGATATCTACAATAAATATAGACAGCATAGAGTAAATATGGCGCTCGAGGAATATAAAGAATGTAAACAGAATCTTAAGAAAGAAATTAGAAAAGCTAAAAGGAGATACAAGGTTGCTTTGACAAGTAAGGTGAAAATAAATCCCAAAGGTTTCTACCATTATATTAATAGCAAAAGGATAGTGAGGGATAAAATTGGTCCCTTAGAGAATCAGAGTGGACAGCTATGTGTGGAGCCAAAAGAAATGGGGGAGATTCTGAACAATTTCTTCGGTATTCACTGAGAAGAAAAATATTGAATTGTGTAAGATAAGGGAAACAGGTAGGGAAGTTATGGAAACTATGATGATTAAAGAAGAGGAAGTACTGGAACTTTTAAGGAATATAAAAGTGGATAAGTCTCCAGGTCCTGATAGGATATTCTCTAGGACCTTGAGGGAAGTTAGTGTGGAAATAGCAGGGGCTCTGACAGAAATATTTCAAATGTCATTAGAAACGGGGATGGTGCCGGAGGATTGACGTATTGCTCATGCTGTTCCATTGTTTAAAAAGGGTTCTAAGAGTAAACCTAGCAATTATCGGTCTGTGAGTTTGATGTCAGTGGTGGGTAAAGTGATGGAAAGTATTCTTAGAGATGGTATATATAATTATCTGTATAGACAGGGTCTGATTAGAAACAGTCAACATATATTTGTGCATGGAAGATCATGTTTGACTAATCTTATTGAATTTTTTGAAGAGGTTACTAGGAAAGTTGACGAGGGTAAAGCAGTGGATGCTGTCTATATCGACTTCAGTAAGGTCTTTGACAAGGTCCCACACGGAAGGTTGGTTAGGAAGGTTCAATCATTAGGTATTAATATTGAAGTAGTAAAATGGATTCAGCACTGGCTGGATGAGAGGTGCCAGAGAGTAGTGGTGGATAACCGTTTGTCAGATTGGAGGTCGGTGACTAATGGTGTGCCTCAGGGATCTGTACTGGGTCCAATGTTATTTGTCATATACATTAATGATCTGGATGATGGGGTGGTAAATTGGATGAGTAAGTATGCAGATGATACTAAGATATGTGGAGTTGTGGATAATGAAGTAGGTTTTCAAAGCTTGCAGAGAGATTTAGGCCAGCTAGAAGAGTGGGCTGAAAGATGTTAGATGGAGTTTAATGCTGATAAATGTAAGGTGCTACATTTTGGTAGGACTAATCAAAATAGGACATACATGGTAAATGGTAGGGCATTGAGGAATGCTGTAGAACAGACGGATCTAGGGATAATGGTGCATAGTTTCCTGAAGGTAAAATCTCATGTGGATATGGTGGTGAAGAAAGCTTTTGGTATGCTGGCCTTTATAAATCAGAGCATTGAGTATAGGAGTTGGGATGTAATGTTGAAATTGTACAAGGCATTGGTGAGGCCAAATTTGGAGTATTGTGTACAGTTTTGGTCACCGAATTATAGGAAAAATGTCAACAAAATAGAGAGAGTAGAGAGAAGATTTACTAGAATGTTACCCGGGTTTCATCACCTAACTTACAGAGAAAGGTTGAACAAGTTGGGCCTTTATTCTTTGGAGAGTAGAAGGTTGAGGAGGGACTTGATAGAGGTATTTAAAATGATGAGGGGGATAGATAGGGTTGACGTGGATAGGCTTTTTCCATTGAGAGTGGGGGAGATTCAAACAAGAGGGCATAAGTTGAGAGTTAAAGGGCAAAAGTTTAGGGGTAACATGAGGGAGAACTTCTTTACTCAGAGAGTGGTAGCTGTGTGGAACAAGCTTCCAGCAGAAGTGGTTGAGGCAGGTTCGATGTCGTCATTTAAAGTTAAATTGGATAGATATATGGACAGGAAGGGAATGGAGGGTAATGGGCTGAGTGCAGGTTGGTGGGACTAGGTGAGAGTAAGAGTTTGGCATGGACTAGAAGGGTCAAGATGGCCTGTTTCCGTGCTGTAATTGTTATATGGTTGTATGGTTATATAGCTGCAATATTACCTCTTGGCTCCTAAACTCACTATGGCCAGCGAGGAAACCAGATGGCAGTCGGAGGTTGACAATAGACTATTGAAAGCTGAATAAAGTAACCCCATTAACAGCCCTAACTGTAACAACTAGCCCATAGACAGTGGTCAAACAGAATGAAAGAGCACAATGGTTCACAGTTGTCAATGTGAATAATGGGCTTTGGTCTATCCCACCAGAACAAGAGTGTCGATACGTTTGCATTTACCTTTCAGGAACAGCAGTATACATGGACTGCCCTGCCACAGGGGTTTCACATTTCCCAATCTATATTTCACCAACACTTTGGTGAAGGGTTAAAATGGTTTTCAAAACCCAAGTGTTTGGTACAATATGTAGATCTACTCCTGCAGACTGAAACCAAGCAGGAACACTATCAGCTATTGACAGAACTGCTGCAATCATTGGAAGTTGTTACCAGTAGATAGGGTCAGAAAGAAAACTTTTGGCTCGTTGGTATTCATAAATCAAAGTACTGAGTATAGGAGTATGTTGAAGTTGTATAAGATGTTGGTGAGGTGTAATTTGGAGTATTTATGTAGATTTGGAAAGATGTAAATAAGGTTGAAAGAGGACAGAGAGGATTTTCAAGGATGTCTTCAGGACTAGAGCTCTCAGGAAAAATTTAACAGGATAGATCTTCATTCCTTAGAATGTATAAAATTGAGAGGAGATTTGATAGAAGGATACAAAATTTTGGGGTGTATAGATAGGGTAAATGCAAACAGACTTTTTCTTCTGAGATTGGGTGGGACTACCACTGAATGACATGGATTGAGCGTGAAAAGTGAAAAGTTTAAGGGGAACATGAAGGGAATCCTCTTCACTCAGAGGTTGATGAGAGTGTGGAACGAGCTGCCAACACAACTGGTGCATGCAAGGTCGATTTGAAAGTTTACGAGAAGTTTGGATAGGTACATGGATGATCAGGGTACGGGAGTCTCAGTGCAGGTCGATGGGTGTAACAGTTTAAATCGTTCAGCACAGACTAGATGGACTGAAGGGCCTATTGTATTTTTCTATGACTTGATGACTCTAATAGTGTTCCTTCTTTCATTAATTGTATTCTCTTACTTACTTTGAATTTAATGACCATTCTATTTCTTTTACACACATCACTTTATCCTCATCTCCCTTCCACTTGTTCTGACTGTTTTTCCGATTGGTAACATCGTCCAGTTCTGACAACTCACACCCACAGGGTGAGCTCTCAGTAAATTGGTTTATTATTGTCACACGTACTGAGGTACAGAGAAAATCCTGTTCATCCACAAAATGACTTGCCAAGATTTTCTATATTATTCCAGAATACTTGTCATTTCCCACTTTTCCATTTCCCAACTGTTACCAGTTTACACTCCAGGGAAAACCATCCGACTTTCTGTTCTACTGGGGACATTACAGAACCCCCTGTGTCTGACAGTCATCGTGTGAAGGTTGAATACTGAGATGCTGTTATTGTCAGTGTGAATTGACATTGACTTACCAGTTACATTGAGCTGTGTTCCTCCTCCGTAGATGTAACTCCACACGCTGCAGTTGTACGCTGCAGTGTCACTAATAGATGTATTACTGATGGTCAGAATGTAACTGTTACTCACGACATTCCTGTAAGACTGAAAGCGGTCAGAAATATACCCAGACCTGCTCACAGAGTCATTCACAAAGTGACTCAACGCCCACTCGCTCTTGTTCCCAGGCCACTGGTGGTACCAGTGGACATCGGTGACATTCACACTGGCATTATATAAGGCACAGTGGAGCTGGACAGTTACACCCTCCAGCACCTTGCTGATTGGTGGATCCTGCACAAGGACGGGATCATCCGCGGGATCTGTGTGTTGGATATGTATACATTAATGTATATTTATGGAGCTCAATACAAGGCAGTATATTTCCCTAGCATTTAACAATTCCTAAAATTTAAATACATTTTAGCCCCAAGATTAATTTACAGTTTTCTATTGGTCAGTTATATCTGGCTGGTTCTGATGGTTTGACAGCCCTGCGGTCATGGGGTCTGTTACAGTTTCAAGAGAGTTCTGAAGACCATGTTGCATCGGTTGATAATATCTCTCCCTTTATCCCTGATCAGTCCTCCCCTCAGTCCAGCCATTCTCCTGTTCCTCAGGTATGTTAGAATGCCTTGAGGTTTTCCTTATTCCTGCTCACCAAGGTTCCTTCCAGCTCTCCCAAGTCCCAACTGAAAATCCTTTCTGGTGACCTTATATCTCTCAAGAGCCCCGTCTGATATTTTACTGCCTAAACTTTAAGAGTACTTCCTTCTTCCTCTTGACTAGATGTTCCACTTCTCTTGTCAAACATGGTCCCTTCACTCTACCATCCCTTCCCTGACTAAGTTGGACAAAACTATCCGAAACCCATGGAGGTGGTCTCCGAACATCTTCCAGATTTCTGTTCAGTGAGTGGTAGAATTATCAATAAGTTTGAATGAGGAAGGAGCGTTAACATGAAAACATTCGAAAAAACGGGCAGGAGTCGACTATCTGGCCCACTGAGCCCCCTTCGACATTTAATAAGATCATAGCTGATATGGCCATGGACTCATCTGCACCTACCTCCCTTTTCCCCATAACCCTTAAAAACTTCCCAATCCTCTATCTTCCCACTAATTTTTTGCTTTGTTGTATGCCCTTTAGAAAACATAGAAACATATAAAACCAACAGCACAATACAGGCCCGTCGGCCACAATTCTTTGACGAACATGCACTTACTAATCATATTATACCTCTCCAAATGTTCATAAATCCTGCCCCTCAGGATCTTCTCCATCCACTGAAGTAAAACTCACTGGTCTATAGTTTTCTGGGCTATCTCTACTCTTCGAATAATGGAATAACATCTGCAACCCTCCAATCCACGGGAACCATTGATGATGCCAGATGTTCAGCAATCTCCTCTCTCACCTCCCATAGTAGCTGGTACATCTCGTCTGGTCCCGGTGACTTATCCAGCTTAATGATTTCCTAAAACTTCAGCACATTCTCTTTCTTAATGTCTATATGTTCAAGCTTTTCAGTCAACTGTAAGTCACCCCCACAATCGCCAAGATCCTTTTCTGTAGTGAATACTGAAGGAAAGTATTCATTAAATACCTCTGCTATCTCCTCCAATTCCATACACACTTTTCCACCGTCATGCTTGATTGGTCCTATTCTCTCACGTCGTATCCTATTATCTTCACATACTCATAGAATGCCTTGGGGTTTTCCTTAATCCTGCTCACCAAGGCCTTCTCATGGCCCCTTCCAGCTCTCCTAACTTCATTCTTAAGCTTCTCCCTGCTAGCCTTATAATCTTCTAGATCTCTATCATCACCTAGATTAATTCCCCGACTATGCAAAAACCTATCCAACCTTGTCTTAAATTGAGTGGGTTCATCTAAATCCTTCACCAGCCCAGGCTTTTAGTCAGGCACCTTTGTACAGTGCTGAGCTGTAATGATAGTAATAACTTATTCAAAGAGCACTCTTCATACTGACAGTGTAGTTCAACGTACTTTAAAAAGAGTGAGAAGGCAAGCATTAAAATAAAATGAAAAAAATAGAAATAAAATGAAAATTAAAGATGACAAGATGCACGTAACCTGGAAAATGTCACCGTGATTCTCTGATATGATCTTGCATCCAAGAGCAAGTTGGTGCAGTCTTTCATCGATTCTACAATGGTGATTGTTCTATGGTGGATTTATTGAGTATGCTCGCAAGAAAATTAATTTTGGGGTTGAATATAGTGCCATATATGGACTTTGATAATAAATTTACTTTGAACTTTGAAAAGATGTTGATTCTTAAATAAATAGTTTCTTGAGCTAGAGTTTAAAAGTGTTGACTGATTTTGCATCTCTTGCAGCTTTAGATTTTGAATTCCACAGTTTTGGGCTTTTGAAGGAGATGGTTGAGACTTAAGAGACCCTGATCTATGACTCTGAACACTGAACAGCTTCTCCTTTTCTCTCCTGTGATAACACAGTCCACATTGAAATTTATTTTCCAATATCCAACTGGACACACAGAGCAGACGGTCAGTCACCATGTTGGTGCTCCCCACCCATGAGTTAGGGGCCACAGTGCTCTGGATCGTGTCCCAGTGATGGGGCTCCAGTATTACACTGTGTGTTCTTCAGTACAATGTGCCCAGCCACGGGAAGTGAGTGGTGGTGGAATAACTCCCAATGCAGGAACACACTGCTGAATAAATAGAACTTGTACTCACTGGTTACGATGAGCTGGGTGCCGTTCCCGTGGATGGCTCCCCACACTCTTCAGTAATAGATAGCAGAATCACTGTGCACCACGTCTGTGAGCACCAGGGTGAAGCTGCTGTTGGACGTGTCTCTGTAGGACTGGAACCTCCCAGAGAAACCCCATCCCCACTCTGATCTGCCTCCTGCCCTGTGTTTTAAAACCCACTCCATGTTCTGCCCAGGTAGTTTCCGATACCAGTGGACATCGGTGTCTTCCAGCCTGGCTTTGCTCATGGTACACCATAACCACACCGTGTGACCCTCAGTGACACGCTGTATGCTCGGGGACTGGATAAGGACAGGTTTGTCTGCACCTGTAAGGGAGAAGATCGTCACTTCAACCCCAGCTTGAAGCAGACATCTTTTGTTACATGACCTCTTGTGAAAGTACAAACACTTTACTGTTTCTGATATTAATATTATGTTGCAGCTGTTCCCGAGTTTACAGAGTTTAGATGAGACCAATGATGGGTGATAAATATGTGCTTCAAGTAATCATCTTATCTTATCTTAAGGCATCCGTTAGTCTTGCTAGACCATGGATCTGCACCTGGAAAGTCTTCACTCTCCAGGGCACAGACTTGGGCAAGGTTGTATGGAAGACCAGCAGTTACCCATGCTCAAGTCTCCCCTCTCCACGACACTGATGTTGTCCAAGGGAAGGGCGTTAGGACCCATACAGCTTGGCACCAGTGTCATCACAGAGCAATGTGTGATTAAGTGCCTTGCTCAAGGACACAACCCGTTCCCTCAGCTGGGGCTCGAGTTCATGGCCTTCTGGTAGCTAGTCCAATGCCTTAACCACCTGGCCACGTGCCCACATCACCACCCACTTTGAATTGAAAGTGGAACAGTACAGAACTGGACAGGACATCTTGCCTTGATGTTAGACAATAGATAGACAATAGACAATAGGTGCAGAACTAGACCATTCGGCCCTTCAAGCCTGCTCCACCATTCTGAGATCATGGCTAATCACCTACTATCAATACCCGGTTCCTGCCTTGTCCCCATAACCCTTGATTCCCCTATCCATAAGATACCTATCTAGCTCCTTCTTGAAAGCATCCAGAGAACTGGCCTCCACTGCCTTCTGAGGCAGCACGTTCCACACCTCCACAACTCTCTGGGAGAAGTTCCTCCTCAACTCTGTCCTAAATGACCTACCCCTTATTCTTAAACCATGCCCTCTGCTACTGGACTCTCCCCGCATCTGGAACATATTTCCTGCCTCTATCTTGTCCAATCCGTTAATAATCTTATATGTCTCAATCAGATCCCCCCTCAATCTCCTTAATTCCAGCGTGTACAAGCCCAGTCTCTCTAACCTCTCTGCGTAAGACAGTCCGGACATCCCAGGAATTAACCTAGTGAACCTACGCTGCACCTCCTCCACAGCCAGGATGTCCTCCCTTAACCCTGGAGACCAAAACTGCACACAATACTCCAGGTGTGGTCTCACCAGGGCCCTGTACAAATGCAAAAGGATTTCCTTGCTCTTGTACTCAATTCCCTTTGTAATAAAGGCCAACATTCCATTAGCCTTCTTCACTGCCTGCTGCACTTGCTCATTCACCTTCAGAGACTGATGAACAAGTACTCCTAGATCTCTTTGTATTTCACCCTTACCTAACTCCACACCGTTCAGATAATAATCTGCCTTCCTGTTCTTGCTCCCAAAGTGAATAACCTCACACTTATTCACATTAAACGTCATCTGCCAAGTTTCTGCCCACTCACCCAGCCTATCCAAGTCACCTTGAATTCTCCTAACATCCTCATCACATGTCACACTGCCACCCAGCTTAGTATCATCAGCAAACTTGCTGATGTTATTCACAATGCCTTCCTCTAAATCATTGACGTAAATTGTAAACAGCTGTGGTCCCAATACCGAGCCCTGTGGCACCCCACTAGTCACCACCTGCCATTCCGAGGAACACCCATTCACTGCTACCCTTTGCTTTCTATCTGCCAACCAGTTTTCTATCCATGTCAATATCCTCCCCCCAATGCCATGAGCTCTGATTTTACCCCCCAATCTCCTATGTGGTACCTTATCAAATGCCTTCTGAAAGTCAAGGTACACCACATCCACTGGATCTCCCGCATCTATCTTCCTGGTTACATCCTCGAAAAACTCCAATAGATTAGTCAAGCATGATTTGCCCTTGGTAAATCCATGCTGGCTCCGCCCAATCCTATCACTGCTATCAAGATATGCCGCTATTTCATCTTTAATAATGGACTCTAGCATCTTCCCCACTACTGATGTTAGGCTAACAGGGTGATAGTTCTCTGTTTTCTCCCTCCCTCCTTTCTTAAAAAGTGGGATAACATTAGCCATTCGCCAATCCTCAGGAACTGATCCTGCATCTAAGGAACATTGGAAAATGATCACCCATGCATCTGCAATTTCCAGAGCCACCTCCTTTAGTACCCTAGGATGCAGACCATCTGGACCTGGGGATTAGTTATCCTTCAGACCCAGCAGTCTACTCATCACCGTTTCCTTCCTAATGTCAATCTGTTTCAGTTCCTCTGTTACTCTATGTCCTTGGCCCATCCATACATCTGGGAGATTGCTTGTGTTTTCCCTAGTGAAGACAGATCCAAAGTACTTATTAAATTTGTCTGCCATTTCTCTGTTTCCCATAACAATTTCTCCCAATTCATTCTTCAAGGGCCCAACATTGTTCTTAACTATCTTCCTTCTCTTCACATACCTAAAAACACCTTTGCTATCCTCCTTTATATTCCTAGCTAGCTTGTGTTCATACCTCATTTATTCTCCCCGTATAGCCTTTTTAGTTAAGTTCTGTTGCTCCTTAAAAATTTCCTAATCATCCGTCTTCCCACTCACCTTAGCTCTGTTATACTTCTTTTTTAATGCTATGCTATCTCTGACTTCCTTTGTCAACCACTGTGGCCACTTTCGCCCCTTTGAATCCTTCCTTCTGCGGGGGATGAACTGATTTTGCACCTTGTGCATTATTCCCAAGAATACCTGCCATTGCTGTTCCACTGTCTTTTCTGCTAGGATATCCAACCGGTCAACCTTAGCCAGCTCCTCCCTCATGGCTCCATAGTCTCCTTTGTTCAACTGCAATACAGACACTTCTAATCTGCCCTTATCCCTCTCAACTTGCAGATAAAAACTTATCATATTATGGTTACTACTTCCTAGTGGCTCCTTTACTTCAAGATCACTTATCAAATCCTGTTCATTGCACAGCACAACATTAAATCCAGAATAGCCATATTCCTGGTCGGCTCTGGTACAAGCTGCTCCAAAAATGCATCCCGTAGGCACTCTACAAACTCCCTATCCTGGGGTCCAGTACCAACCTGATTTTCCCAGTTCACCTGCATGTTGAAATCCCCCATAACTACTGCGACATTTCCTTTGCCACATGCCGTTGTTAACTCCCTATTCAACTTGCACCCAATATCCATGCTACTGTTTGGGGGCCTGTAGATAACACCTATCAGGGTCTTTTTGCCTTACTGTTCCTCAGTTCTATCCACACTGACTCTACTTCTCCTGATTCTATGTTCCCCCTTGCAAGGGACTGAATCTCATTCCTCACCAACAGGTCCACCCCACCCCCTCTGCCCGCCTTTCTGTCCCTTCGATAGCACGTATACCCTTGTACATTCAATTCCCAGGTCTGATCCCCCTGCAGCCATGTCTCCGTTATCCCAACAACATCATAGTTACCCATTCGCACCTGAGCTTCAAGCTCATCCGCCTTCTTTCTGACACTTCGTGCATTCAGATATAGAATTTTTAACCCATTTCTCCTCTCTCTGTTTAAATCGCTGCCTATTGTGCATGAGCCAGCTCCCCGAACTCTCACCGGGCTATACGCCCCTTGAATTTTGTTGTCCTTCTTAAATTTACTTACTCTTTCTGCACATTTAACTCCATTCTCCGTCAGACCATCCCTCTGCACATGTATCCTCCTTATCACTCGTTCCGCCTCACCTTTCTGTACTTCACACTTAATATTTCGGAACCGTGTAGTCCCCACCTGTCCTTTATACTTCATCTCGCTATCCTCTCTCACATTCTGGATCCCTGCCCCCTGCAAATTTAGTTTAAACCCCCCCAAGCAGCACTAGCAAACTTTCCTGCAAGAATGTTAGTACCCCTCCAGTTCAGGTGTAAACGGTCCCGTTGGAACAGATCCCACCTTCCCTGGAACAAAGCCCAATTATCTAAAAACCTGAAGCCCTCCCTCCTGCGCCATCCTCTCAGCCACGTATTGATCTGTATAATCCTTCTGTTCCTCGCCTCACTCGCACGTGGCACAGGTAGCAATGTTGTGATAGATTGTTGTGCCAACCTTGATGCTCATTTATGTTAATTATCCTCCTGCTATGTACCATTCATATCCCTCCATTCCCTTTGTATTCACGTGCCCATCTAAAATCCTCTTAAAGTCACACAAACTCCCTGCTCCACTACTACCCCAGTAACCTGTTCCAGGCAGATACAGTAGATTCTGGTTCATTGGGACATCAGTTAATCAGGGAGCCGCTTATTTGAGACATCTCTTAAATAACAAAAACTAATTGAGAAAATAGGCAGGATTCACTTTGTTTATCTGGGTCACTAAATGTCGCTTAACTGGGACAGGAGGTTGTTGCGGAACAGTTTCTAACGAGTGTCAGTAGCGTGCACTCGTAAGGGCATTACAGCACCCTGCTTCGAGCTAATGCTTTTTAAATCACATCAAAACATCTTTTTCAAAAAGCAGTGATTTTGTCACTGATAGTTGATGGGAAATAAGCGGAAAGACAATTCAGAACTGTTTTGCTCACTACATATGTACATATAAACTCATCCCTCACATCAACTTTAAACTGTCCCCTGCTCTAAACGTAAAATCATGTCTGGTGTTTGACATTTCTACCAAAAGGGAAATCAACCCGAGATTGACCAAGCTTTCCTTGTATTTCATTCCCTCTAATCCAGGCAGCATCCCAGTGAAGCTCGTCTGCAGGCTTTCCACAGTCTCCACATCCTCACTACACCAGGGCAATGGGAACTGTATGCAATACTTCAGGTGGATCCGTCTAAAGATTTATACATCTGCAACAGGACTTGGGGTCACGGAGCACAACAGCACAGGAGCCGCCAACCTACTCAACCTTTCCCTATACTTCAGTCCTCATGTCCTGGCAAAGTGCGTGTAAATTTTTTTCTGCACCTTTTCAGCCTTATTAATATCTTGCCTGTGGGTAGGTGACCAGAACTGTACACAATACTGGGTCAAAGGTTGCAATACTGAGGCTGGACAGGACATTGATCAAACTGCTGTCAGAATATGGTGAGCAGTTTACAGCCCTTATTTATGAAAGGACGTGCTGGCATTGGACAGGAGGCTCATGAAAATTATCCCAGGATTGAAAGGGTTAACATATGAGGAACTTTTGATGGTTCTGGGGGTATATTCACAGGAATTGAAGGGGAATCTCATTGTAGCCCATCAAACACTGAATAGGGTGGATGTGGACAGGATGTCTCCTGTAGTGGGGGAAGTCAAGGACCAGGGTGCACAGCCTCAGAATCAAAGGATGTTCCTTTAGAACAGAGATGAGGAGTAATTCCTTCAACCAGAGGGTGGTGAATCTGTGCAATTCATTCCCACAGACAGCTGTGGAGGACAACACATTGGGTATGTTTAATGCTGAAGTTGATAGCTTCTTGATTTGTAAAGGTGTCAAAAGTCACGGGGAGGAGACAGGAGAATGGTGTTGAGAGATATGATAGAAGGAGGATGATGGAATGGTGGACGAGACTTGTTGGGCCAAATGGCCTATATCTGGAACTACGTCTTTTGGTCTACTTCGTATTTGGATGTGAGGAGATCCTCAGGATGCAGTGACTCAGCATGAGGCATCCAGCACTAAGGACCCGCACAATGCCGTCTTCTTGTTAATACCTTCAGTGAAGAAGTACAGGAGCCTGAAGACCCTCACTCAGCATGTCTCAAACAGCTTCTTCTCCTCATCACATTGGTGAGTGTCCTGAACCCTCGTTATTCCTCTTTTGTACCATTTCCTTTTTAAACTTACATTAATGTTTACACCTTGGACTGTACTGTTGCAGCAAAACAACACCTTTCATGACGTGTCAATGACAATAAACCTGATTCTAATTCTGACTCTGACACGCTGTTTCAGTAATAATTATAGGAGTGTGATTAGGGAGGGACTGCGTCATCTTAAAGCCTTTGTCTTGAGCCGTAGGAGATAACCGTGATTTTTAATATCAATTTTGACTTGGTGTTTACAATAATGCCAGAAAAATGAGGGTATTAATTAGTGAGGTTCTGGAATATATGCACATTACAAGGAAGGAGCTGTTGCTGCCTCGAAGAGCATTAATGTGGGAAAACTCAGGGACCTGGTCAAGAACATTTCCGATCTGCATGGCCAAGACAAAAATCAGGGAGGCCCTTGTAGAGATATTTGCTTTATTGTTAGCTACTGGTGAAGTTCCATAAGACTGGAGGGTGGCCCGTGTTGTGCCAATAGTAAATCACTCTTTGTGATTTTTATAAATGACCTGGATGAGGAAGTGGAGGGATGGGTTAGTAAATTTGCTGATGACACAAAGGTCGGGGGTGTTGTGGATAGTGTGGAGGGCTGTCAGAGGTTACAACGAGAAATTGATAGGATGCAAAACTAGGCTGAGAAGTGGCAGATGGAGTTTAACCCAGAGAAGTGTGAGGTGGTTTATTTTGGTAGGTCAATTATGATGGCAGCATATAGTATTAATGAGAAGACTCTTGGCAGTGTGGAGATTCAGAGGGATCTTGGGGTACGAGTCCATAGGACACTCAAAGCAGCTGCGCAGGTTGAGTCTGTGGTTAAGAAGGCGTACGGTGCATTGGCCTTCATCAATTGTGGGACTGAGTTTAGGAGCCAAGAGGTAATGTTGCAGTTATATAGGACCCTGGACAGACCCCACTTGGAGTACTGTGCTCGATTCTGGTCGCCACACTACAGGAAGGATGAAGAAACCACAGAAAGGGTGCAGAGGAGATTTACCAGGATGTTCCCTGGATTGGGGCGCATGCCTTATGAGAATAGGTAGAGTGAACTCGGCCTTTTCTCCCTGGAGCAAAGGTGGATGAGAGGTGACCTGACAGAGGTGTTCAAGATAATGAGAGGCATTGATCATGTGGATAGTCAGAGGCTTTTCCCCAGGGCTGAAATGGCTAGTACGAGAGGGCATAGTTTTAAGGTGCTTGGAAGCAGATACAGAGGAGATGTCAGGGGTAAGTTTTTTACCCACAGAGTGGTGAGTGCGTGGAATGGGCTTCTGGTGGTGGTGGTGGTGGAGGCGGAAACAATAGGATCTTTTAAGAGACTCCTGGATGGATACATGGAGCTTAGAAAAATAGAGGGCTATGGGTAAAGCCTAGGTAGTTCTAAGGTAGGGACATGTTCAGCACAGCTTTGTGGGCTGAAGAGCCTTTATTGTGCTATAGGTTTTCTATGTTTCTACATCATCTTTCTTAATGTCCATATGCTCAAACTTTTGAGTCCACTGTAAGTCATCCCTACAATCGCTAAGATCCTCTTCCATTGAATATTGAAGCAAGGTAATCATTATGTACCTCAGCTATCTCCTCCGGATCCAGACACACTTTTCCACTGTCACACTTGATTGGTCCTATTCTCTCACGTCTTATCCTCTTGCTCTTCACATACCTGCAGAATGCTTTGGGGTTTTCTTTAATCCTGCTTGCCAAGGCCTTCTCATGGCCCCTTCTGGCTTTCATAATTCCATTCTTAAGCTCCTTCCTGCTAGCCTTATAATCTTCAGGATCTCTATCATTACCTAGTTTTTTGAACCTTTCGTAAGCTTTTCTTTTCTTCTTGACTAGATTTACAACAGTCTTTGTACAACACAGTTCCTGTACCCTACCATCCTTTCCCTGTCTCATTGGAATGTACCTATGCAGAACGCCATGCAAATATCCCCTGAACATTTGCCACATTTCTGCCGTACATTTCCCTCAGAACATCTGTTCCCAATATATACTTCCAAGTTCCTGCCTGATAGCTTCGTATTTCCCCTTACTCCAATTAAATGCTTTCCGAACTTGTCTGTTCCTATCCCTCTCCAATGCTATAGTAAAGGAGATAGAATTGTGATCACTATTTCCAAAATGCTCTCCCACTGAGAGATCTAGTACTTGATCAGGTTCATTTCCCAATACCAGATCAAGTACAGCCTCTCCTCTTGTAGGCTTATCTACACACTGTGCCAGGAAACCTTCCTGAACACACCTAAAAAAATCCACCCCATCTAAACCCCTTGCTCTAGGGAGATGCCAATCAAAATTTAGGAAATTAAAATGTCTTACCATCACAACCCTGTTATTATCACAACTTTCCTGAATCTCTCTCCTATCTCAGTTTTACATCTATCACAATGACAATCAACATTAGGAAAGATTTTAGAAAGTCTCTCCTTTGTCAAATGATAACGATGTACAACTTTAAATTGAATCAATGAATGGCCAGCACAAATTGAAGAAGAATTAACCAACTTCAATATCCGCATCCAATCCTCCGTCATAAAAGTCAAATTAAGTTCCTTTTTCCCAATCCTGTTTAATCATAGATAAAGGACGCTTATCTCATTGTAATAGTAAATCATAAATACTTCCAACAGAACCCTTAATCAAAGGATTCATACTCATAATAGTTGTTGGGAGCACCTTTACCTATGCAATTAGGTAATGTTGTTAATTTAAACCTATATCCTGTGATTAAGTATTCTTTACAAATTTGGCTCCAGTTCTGCAATTTTTTTAATCTTAAAAAATTTAAACTTTGTAGTTTAATTTACCGAAATTACTTTTTTAAGCCCTCTTTGAGTGATCCAATTTTTTTTACTTTAGAAAAATAAAGGTATTAATTCTTTTTGGATTTATTTAAAGAAGATAGATTGATGTCCTTTGAACAATTAATTGATAAATATTCTCTTTCATACTCACACTTTCTGCAATATCTTCAAGTTAGATATTTTTTACAAAAATATTTAAGTAATTTCCCTTACGTATTGGAGGCTGACCTGTTAGAAACTATTATCAGAATCTCTCTCCTTATCTGCTCCTTTGATGTCCCTGTTACTATTGGGTGGTCTATAAAAAACACCCATTAGATTCATTGACCCCTACAATCAGAACACTATCTCTGATCAGCAGTGCCAAACCCCCACCTCTTTTACCTCCCTCCCTGTCCTTTCTGAAACATCTGAAATCTGGCACTCCTGCCCTTGAGCCATCCGATTCTCTATAATGGCCACAACATCATATTTCCAAGTACTGATCCACGCTCTAAGCTCATCCGTTTTGTTCATGATGCTTCTCGCGTTTAAATAGACACATCTTAAACCATCGGTCTGAACATATCCCTTCGCTATCACCTGCCTATCCTCCCTCTCGCACTGTCTCCAAGCTTTCTCTGTTCGTGAGCCAACCACCCCTTCCTCCATCCCTTCAGTTCGGTTCCCACCCCCCAGCAATTCTAGACATTTAAAACATCCTTAACGACAGAAGACTACCAGAGGATTGGAGGATAGCAAATGTTGTTCTGCTTGTTTAAAAAAAGCTCTAAACAGAAACCAGGAAATTATCGGCTGGTGAGTCTGATATGAGTTGTGGGAAAGTTATTGGAATGTATTCTAAGGGATCAGATATACGGTGCTTAAAAAAGGTATTCACCCACCTCCCTCCCTTAGAACTTTTCTTGTTTTATAACATTGAATCACAGAGGATTTAATTTCACTCTTTTGTCACTGATCAACCAAAAAGACTTTTTCGTGTCTATGTGAAAACAAATTTCTACAAATTGATCTAAATTTATTGCAGTTACTAATCACAAAATATCTGATTGCATAATTCATCATCATCACCAGGTGCTGTGCCCAGTTTGAGCTTTGACTGCCATGGCCCACACACTCCTGCTTCGGTCAAGTGGATCAATTCACTGTTATTCATTTCCAGTTTTCTGGCTGCTGTCTCCATCATCATTTGTCTTTGTCTTCCTCTTGCTTTCTTCCCTTCAATCTTTCCCATAATTACCATGCATTCTAACTTCTCCTTCCAAATCACATGTCCAATGAAGTTACATTGCCTTTTCATGATCTCATACATTATTTCTCTTTTTGTGTTTGCTCTGTTCATGACATCCTCATTAGATATCCATTTTGTCCATGATATTCTTTGCATCCTCCTCAAAAAATACATCTCTGCTTCTTCAATTTGTTTTCTCAAGTTACTAGATATTGTCCAACATTCTGAGCCATGTAACATAACTGGATAAACGTAACATTTCAGTGCTCTGAGGTGGGTTGTTATGCCTAGTTTAGCATTGGTCAGTATACTCTTCATTCTCATAAAGGTGTCTTTTGCCATCCCTATTCTTCTTTTGATGTCCATGTTGCACCTGCCATCTGATGTCACCCAGCTTCCTAAGTAGCAAAAGTTCTGTACTTGTTTTATGTCTTCCCCGTTTATTCTCAGCCTGCAGATAGGATTCTCCTTCTTTTTGGATATCACCATACATTCTGTCTTTTCGCAATTGATAGATAGACCCATTTTTGCACTTTCTTCAACAACTAAATTGCATAATTACTCATCCCTTCAAGCTAGTATTTAGTAGATTGTGAATGAACATCTCTTTTCAAGTCAAGCCACAAATTCTCATCAAAGTTGCTGGTGAACGCAGCAGGCCTAGTTCGTCAGGACTATTTCAAATCTCTTACTAGCTCTTCTTTCAGTTAGTCCAGATGAAGGGTCTCGGCCTGAAACGTCGACTGTACCTCTTCCTAGAGATGTTGCCTGGCCTGCTGCGTTCACCAGCAACTTTGATGTGTGTTGCTAGAATTTCCAGCATCTGCAGAATTCCTTGTGTTTGCCACAAATTCTCAATTTGTTTGAGGTCTAGACTCTGACTTGGCCACTCCAGGACATTAACTTTGTTGTTTATAAGCAATTCCTATGTCACTTTGGCTTTATGCTTAGGGTCATTGTCTTTCTGAAAAACAAATCTTCTTCCAAGTTGCAGTTCCCCTGCAGACTGCGTCATGTTTTCCACAAGGATTTCCTTGTATTTTGCTGCATTCATTTTACCCTCTACCTTCACAAGCCTTCTAGGGCCTGCTGCAGTGAAGCATGCCCACAGCATGATGTAGCTACCACCATGCATCACGGTAGGGATGGTGTGCTTTTGATCATGTGCTGAGTTTGGCTTATGCCAAACATAACTTTTAGCCTGATGTCCAAAAAGCTTAATTTTGATTTCATCAGGCCATAGAACCTACTTCCAGCTGACTTCAGAGTCACCCATATACATTCTGGCTATCTCTGACCAAGATTTCACGTGAGTTTTTTTCAACAGTGGCTTTCGCTTTGCCACAGTCCCATAAAGCTGCGATGGGTGATGCACCCGGGCAACAGTTGTTGTATACGCAGTCTCTCCCATCTCCGCCACTGAAGCTTGTAACTCCTCCAGAGTTGTCATAAGTCTCTTGATGCCCTCTCTCACTATTCCCCTTCTTGTACAGTCACTCAGTTTTTGAGGGTGGCCTGCTCTAGGCAGGCCTACAGCTGTGCCATGTTCTTTCCACTTCTTGAAGATTGACTTAACTGTTCGCATGGGATATTCAATGACTTTGAAATATTCTTGTATCCACCTCCTGACTTGTGCTTTTCAATAACCTTTTCATGGAATTGTTTGGAGCATTCTTTTGTCTTCATGGTGTAGTTTTTGCCAGGACACAGATTCGCCAGCAGCTGGGTCTTCAGATACAGGTGTATTTTTACTACGAGCAATTGAAACACCTGGAATGCACACAGTGATTTCCATTTAACTGCTTATGTGATTTCTAAAACCAATTGGCTGCACCAGTGCTGATTCAGTGTGTCATATTAAAGGGAGTGAATACTCATGCAATTAATTATTCTATGCTTTGTATTTGTAATTAAATTAGATCACTTTGTAGAGATCTGTTTTAATTTGACACGATAGAATTTGTTTTCTGTTGATCAGTGTCAAAAATCCCAAATAATATCCACTGTGATTCAATATTGTAAGACAACAAAATATGAACATTTTCAAGGGAGGTAAATACTTTTCTATTGGCACTGTATAAATATTTGGATAGACATGGACTGATTGACGATAGTCAGCATGGCTTTGTGCATGGTAGGTCATGTCTAACTAATCTTAGAGAGTTTTTTGAGGAAGTTACCAGGAAAGTGGATGAAGGCAAAGCAGTAGATGTTGTCTACATGGAAGTCAGTAAGGCATTTAACAGGATCTCACAAGGGGTGCTGGTCAAGAAGGTTCAGTCGTTTGGCATTCAGGATGTGGTAAATTGGATTAGACATTGGTATTGTGGGAGAAGACATAGAGTGGTAGCAGATGGTTGCATCATTTTCTGGAGGCCAGTGGCTAGTAGTGTGCCATGGGGAACTATATTGGGTCTTTTATTGTTTGTCATCTATATCAATGATCAGGATGATAATGTTTTTAACTGGATCAACAAATTTGTGGTCGACACCAAGATTGGGGGTGTAGTGGACAGCAGGGAAAGCTATCAAGGCTTGCAGAGAGATCCACATCTGCTGGAGAAATGGGCTGGGAAATGGTCGATGAAATTCAAAACAGACGTGTAAGGCATTGCACTTCAGTAGGACCATCCAGGGTAGAACTTACACAGTGAACGGTAGGGCACTGAGGAGTGTTGTGGAAGAAAGTGATCTGGAAATACAGGTCCATAATTCATTGAAAGTGGCATCACAGGTTGATATGGTTGTAAAGAAAGCTTTTGGCACATTAGCCTTCATTTATCAATGAATTGAATACAGGAGATGGGATGTTATGTTGAAGTTGTATAAGATGTTAGTGAGGCCTATTTTGGTGCATTGTGTGCAGGTTTGGTCACCTACCTACATGAAGGATGTAAATAAGTTTGAAAGAGTATAGAGAAAATTTACAAAGATGTTTCTGGGTCTGGAGGACTTGAGTTACAAGGAAAGATTGAATAGGTTTGGACTGTGTCTTTAGAACATAGAAGATTGAGAGGAGATTTGATGGAGGCATACAAAATTATGAGAGGTATAGAGAGGGTAAATCGAAGCAGGCTTTTTCTACTGAGATGGGTGGAACTACAACCAGAGATCATGGGTTAAGAATGATAGGTGAAAAGTTTAAGGGAAACATTAGGGGAACTTCTTCCCTCAGAAGTTCATGAGCATGTGGAATGAGCTGGCAGCGCAAGGTTTAAGGTTTTAGATATCAAGGTTTAAGAGAAGTTTGGACAGATACATGGATAATAGGGATATGGAGGCCTATGATCCCAGTGCAGGTCGTCAAGAATTGGCAGTATAAATGGTTTTGGCATAGATGAGATGGGCTGAATGGCCTCCTAGGTGGTACTTCTCAATGATTGTATGAGTCCAGTTGGATATAGAGCCTCAGTGTAATCTATTGGCTGTTTTGTCCTGAGGTTAAGTTAACTATCTTTCATAAAGGCTAGTGAATGTGGTATTTTCTACCTCAGAAACAGTGAGATCCGGAAAGTGTGTGCTTATCGAGGGCAGGGATTCTTATCCTTTTCCATGCCATAGAGCCTTTCAGTAACCAAGAGTTCAGCACCTGAGTCCATGCAATTGTCCCTCCCTTTGCACTTGTCTATTCACAGGACACGGACGTCACTGGCAATACCAGTATTTATCCTCTTTCTCTGATTACCCCTGAACTCAGGAGCCAGTGAAGAGTCATCAACATTGTTCAGTAAAAAAAATCAGTTTGTTCTACTCTTTATTCTGCAGCAGAAACTAATAATAACCAGGCATCTTTATAAAACTGAGGACATGGTGTCATTGTTATTTGTACAGAGACGTGACAAGAAATACAGCCAACATGAAGTACTCACTGGTCACATTCAGCTGGGTTCCTTTTCCAAAGATCGCCCCCCAAATGCCACAGATATAAAGTTTAGAGTCGGTGATCTTCACGTTGCTGATGGTCAGTGAGTAGCTGTTAGTGGCGACGTTCCTGGAAAGCTGAAATCGATCAGAGAAGCCCCATGATCTGTAAACTTGGCCAGTACTGATAAGACTAAGTATAAGTTCTTTATGTGTCAGTTTACTGTACGAGTCGTACCAGTGCACATCGTATTTATCCACAGTGTGATCCACATTGTCACTCTCCAGGACACACTGTATCTGCACTGTTCCACCTTCACGCACCTTCACAACTCCTGGTGATTGGATCAGGACTGTCTCTTCATTTACACCTGTGGGCAGTAAACAACCGAAGGTCAGGGCAGATAAAGAACCCCAAACACCATCATAATAATTTGAAATTTACAAAAAATATTTATGAATATTTTGCATATTGAATATCAACTTGCAGTGTAACTGTTTTCATCCTGAGCTCAGTTCTCTCACTTTGTTCTGAACCGACCTACAATCTCCTGGTTGCTGCAGCCAGCACAGAAGTAGAAAGATTGACTGTGAATGCACAAATCCTGGCCAATGTAAAATTTTATAGACTGCACTCAGAATTGCAAATGTTACTCCACTCTTCAATAAAATAGAGAGGCAGAAGAAAGGAAATTATAGGCCAGTTAGTTTGACCTCAGTGGTTTGAAAGATGTTGGATTCGATTGTTAAAAGATGTAGTTTCAGGGTATCTGGACATATGATAAAATAGTCAGCATGGTTTCCTGAAGGGAAAATCTTGCCTGAGAGATCTTTTGGAATTCTTTGAAGAAAAAACAAGCAGGATGGACAAACTAGAACCAGTGGATGTTGTGTACTTGGATTCTCGAGGGCTTTGACAAGGTGCCACACATGAGGATGCTTAACAAGTTAAGAGCCCATGGTATTACAGGAAAGATACTGCCATGGATAGAGCATCGGCAGGAGGAAAAGAATGGGAAGTTAGGGAGCCTTTTCTGGTCGGTTGCCATTGACTAGTGATGTTCCACAGGGGTCTGTGTTGGGACCAATTCTTTTTACGTTTGTTACAAACCCACAGGTTTCGTTTACTGTGGACTGTCACTTTAAGAGCGCCTAAGTGAGGCGGGACTATGATGTCAGTCACAGGCTGACACTGCCGACTGTGAGTTTAACCACAGGGAGAGAGAGACTTTTCAGCAATCACAGTGGAGAGACTTCTCGGTCGTCGTAGTCGCAGTGGAGAGAGAGAACAGCTACTCTCGAGGTCTTCGCAAAGACTTGAAACTACGAACTGTCGGCGGGGTAGTGGAGTTTGCTCCATAATGTGAATCTGCCACTTCGATAATCTAAAGGAGTGGATTTTTTAGGATATCTTGTGGACACCACTTATGTGTTAACCCTTGCCTGGGTATGTTGTGTGGCAACCACTTAAAGACGATATCCCTGTAACAAGTCACTTTCGGTGATAACTCGTATGTGGATTTGGAACAACACGACGGGCAAGCTCTTCGACGATGATACTTTGGTTTACCTGTGCAATTTGACGTAACCACCTTTTCTCTACGTCTCACCCTGGATTACAAATTGCTCTCTCCTATCATTTTTTCTGTGGATGACTGAACTTTCCTACTTTAGCATCTCAAGGCTCTAAGCCTTGTTTCCCAAAACTGAACATAGTTTAGGAGCTTATTTATACACATAACACTATTAACCTTTGTTTATCTTGGTTAACCATAGAAAAACTACAGCACAGGAACAGCCCTTCTGGCCCTTCTTGGCTGTGCCGAACTATTTTCTGCCTCGTCCCACTGACCTGCACACGGACCATATCCCTCCATACACCTCCTATCCATGTATCTGTCCAATTTATTCTTAAATGTTTAAAAAAAACCCGCATTTACCACCTCGTCTGGCAGCTCATTCCACACTCCCACCACTCTCTGTGTGAAGAAGCCCCCCCTAATATTCCCTTTAAACTTTCCCCCCTCACCCTTAACCCATGTCCTCTGGTTTTTTCTCTCCCCTTGCCTCAGTGGAAAAAGCCTGCTTGCATTCACTCTATCTATACCCATCATAATTTTATATACCTCCATCAAATCTCCCCTTATTTTTCTACGTTCCAGGGAATAAAGTCCTAACCTATTCAACCTTTCCCTGTAACTGAGTTTCTCAAGTCCCGGCAACATCCTTGTAAACCTTCTCTGCACTCTTTCAACCTTATTAATATCCTTCCTGTAATTTGGTGACCAAAACTGAACACAATACTCCAGATTCGGCCTCACCAATGCCTTATACAACCTCATCATATATAAAGGCCAATGTACCAAAAGCTCTCTTTACGACCCTATTTACCTGTGACGCAACTTTTAGGGAATTTTGTATCTGTATTCCCAGATCCCTCTGTTCTACTGCACTCCTCAGTGCCTTACCATTTATCCTGTATGTTCTACCTTGGTTTGTCCTTCCAAAGTGCAATACCTCACACTTGTCCATATTAAATTCCATCTGCCATTTTTCAGCCCATTTTGCCAGCTGGTTCAAATCCCTCTGCAAGCTTTGAAAACCTTCCTCACTATCCACTACACCTCCAATCTTTGTATCATCAGCAAATTTGCTGATCCAATTTACTACATTATCATCCAGATCATTGATATAGATGACAAATAACAACGGACCCAGCACTGATCCCTGTGGCACATCACTAGTCACAGGCCTCCAATCAGAGAAGCAATTCTCTACCACCACTCTCTGGCTTCTTCCATTGAGCCAATGTCCAATCCAATTTACCACCTCTCCATGTATACCTAGCGACTGAATTTTCCTAACTAACCTCCCACGCGGGACCTTGTCAAAGACCTTACTGAAGTCCATGTAGACAATATCCACCGCCTTCCCTTCATCCACTTTCCTGGTAACCTCCTCGAAAAACTCCAATAGATTGGTCAAACATGACCTACCACGCACAAAGCCATGTTGACTCTCCTTATTATGTCCCCTTGCCTCAGTGAACAACATGAGCCACTCTCCAATCCTCCGGCACTTCACCCATAGACAGCGACATTTTAAATATTTCTGCCAGGGCCCCTGCAATTTCAACACTAGTCTCCTTCAAGGTCCAAGGGAACACACTGTCAGGTCCTGGGGATTTATCCACTTTAATTTGCCTCAGGATAGCAAGCACCTCCTCCTTTTCGATCTGTACAGTTTCCATGATCTCACTACTTGTTTCCCTTAATTCCATAGACTTCATGCCAATTTCCTTAGTAAATACAGACGCAAAAAACCCACTTAAGATCTCCCCCATTTCTGTTGGTTCCGCACATAGCCAACCACTCTGATCTTCAAGAGGACCAATTTTATCCCTTATGATCCTTTTATTCTTAAAATACTTGTAAAAGCTCTTTGGATTATCCTTCACTTTGACTACCAAGGCAATGTCATGTCTTCTTTTAGCCTTCCTGATTTCCTGCTTAAGTATTTTCTTGCACTTTTTATACTCCTCAAGCACCTTATTTACTCCCTGTTTCCTACACATGTCATACAACTCCCTCTTCTTCCTTATCAGAGTTGCAATATCCCTTGAGAACCAAGGTTCCTTATTCCTATTCACTTTGCCTTTAATCCTGACAGGAACATACAAGCTCTGCACTCTCAAAATTTCTCCTTTGAAGGCTTCCCACTTACCGGTCACATCCTTGCCAGAGAACAACCTGTCCCAATCCACGCTTTTTAGATCCTTTCTCATTTCTTCAAATTTGGCCTTCTTCCAGTTCAGAACCTCAACCCTAGGACCAGATCTATCCTTATCCATGATCCAGTTGAAACTAATGGTGTTATGATCACTGGAACTAAAGTGCTCCCCTACACAGACTTCTGTCACTTGTCCTAACTCCTTTCCTAACAGGAGATCCAATATTGCTTCCCCTCTAGTTGGTACCTCTGTATGTTGATTTAGAAAACTTTCCTGAACACATTTTACAAACTCTAACCCATCTACACCCCTAACAAGTATGGGAGTCCCAATCAATATGTAGAAAATTAAAATCCCCTACCACTACAAATTTATGTTTCCTGCAGTTGCCTGCTATCTCTTTGCAGATTTGCTCCTCCAATTCTCACTGACTATTGGGTGGTCTATAATACAACCCCACTAATGTGGCCATACCTTTCCTGGTTCTCAGCTCCAACCATAAGGACTCAGTAGACAAGCCCTCTAATCTGTCCTGCCTGAGCACTGCTGTAACATTTTCCCTGACAAGCAATGCTACTCCCCCACCTTTCATTCCTCTCCCTCGATCACATCTGAAACATCGGAACCCTGAAATATTAAGCTGCCAGTCCTGCCCCTCCTGTAGCCAAGTTTCACTAATTGCTACAACATCATAATTCCACGTGTCAATCCACGCCCTCAGCTGACTTACCTTCCCCGCAATACTCCTAGCATTGAAATATATACCCCTCAGAAGATTTTTACCACCACTCACAACCTTTCTATTAGCGGATTTGCTTGAACTTTTAACATCATTTATTTTCACCCCAGCCTCACTGTCAGCTCTCAATTATTATAAGTTACTTTATTATAAGTAGATACTAATAAATATAGTTGTTTTAACATTAAAACTTGACTCAGTGTGAAATCTCTTGCTGCTGGTTTCTTTCTAAAACATTACAGTTCGTAACACATTAAATGTTAATGATGTAGAAGATGGAATTGATGGCTTTGCTGCAAAGGTTGCAGACAGCATGAAGGTAGATGGAGAGGTGGGTAGTTTTAAGGGAGAAGAGAGGCTACAGAGGGACTTGGGGAGATTAGGAGAATGGGCAAAGAAGTGGCAGATGAAATACAGTGTCAGAAAGTGTATGATCATACACTTTGGTAGAATAAATAAAAGGGTAGAATATTTCCAAATGTAGAGTAAATTCAGAATCTAAGGTGCAAAAGGACTTGGGAGTCCTCATGCAGGATTCCCTGAAGGTTAACTTGCAACGTGAGTTGCTGATGAGGAAGGCCAAGGCAATGTTAGCATTCATTTAAAGAGGACCAGAGTATAACAGCAAGAATATAATGTTGAGGATTTATAAAGCACGGGTGAGGCCCACTTGGAGTATTGTGAGCAGTTTTCGTCCCCTTATCTTAGCAAGGATGTGTTGATATTGGAGAGTCTTCAAAGGAGATTCATGAATATGATTCTGTGATTGAATGGCTTGTCATATGTAGAGTGTTTGAAGTCTCTGTCCCTGTACTCACTGGAATTCAAAAGAATGGGGGTGAACATAAAACATAGAATAGTACAGCACATTACAGGCCCTTCGGCCCACAATGTTGTGCCGACCCTCAAACCCTGTCTCCCATTTAAGCACCCACCTTATATTCCTCCATATATCTGTCTAGTAGTCTCTTAAACTTCACTAGTGTATCTGCCTCCACCACTGACTCAGGCAGTGCATTCCATGCACCAACCACTCTCTGAGTAAAAAACCTTCCTCTAATATCCCCCTTGAACTTCCCACCCCTTACCTTAAAGCCATGTCCTCTTGTATTGAGCAGTGGTGCCCTGGGGAAGAGACACTGGCTATCCAATCTATCTATTCCTCTTATTATCTTGTACACCTCTATCATGTCTCCTCTCATCCTCCTTCTCTCCAAAGAGTAAAGCCCTAGCTCCCCTAATCTCTGATCATAGTGCATACTTTCTAAACCAGGCAGCATCCTGGTAAATCTCCTCTGTACCCTTTCCAATGCTTCCACATCCTTCCTATAGTGAGGCAACCAGAACTGGACACAGTACTCCAAGAGTGGCCTAGCCAGAGTTTTATGTAGCTGCATCA